>NW_026606099.1:8077500-9342500 GCF_029834395.1 Sorex fumeus | reverse complement strand
AAGAGCAAAAAATACGTGTGTTATTATGTCCTATTATCTTCCAGGCATTGTAAGTTTCAAAGAAAAAAAAGACAAAAACATAAAATACAATAACCCAAATTTAAAGTCTTTCATTTTCCTCCTATTTTTTTTTCTTTTTTGGCTTGTGGGTCACAGCTGGCTATGCTCGGGGTTACTCCTGGCTCTGCACTCAAGGATTACCCCTGGTGGTGCTCAGGGGACCATATGGGATGCTGGGGATCAAACCCGGTGGGCCACATGCAAGGAAAACACCATACCCAATGTGCTATCACTCTGGCCCTCCCATCCACTTTTCGATAAACTTTTCTTTCTTTTTTTTTTTTGTTTTTGGCTTTTTGGGTCACACCTGGCGATGTTCAGGGGTTACGCCTGGCTCTGCACTCAGAAATTACTCCAGGTGGTCCTCGGGGATCATGTGCGATGCCAAAAATCAAACCTCAGTCAGCCACATGCAAGGCCAATGCCCTACCTTCTGTGCTGTCACTCAGCATAGTAAACCTTTCTATTAACAACAACAACAAAAATACAAAACCCTCATCCTCAGTAACCTACAGAAATGTAGGATAAGTTAGAAAAATTCTTTTTTCCAAAACAGACTTCATGGAATGCTACCCAGTACGCACAGGACTCAGAAGCGCTTATTGTACAGACAGCATAGCAGGCGCACTACACGCATGGAAATTTGGAAATACATTCTTTTGTGTGTGTGGAGCGGGGGGAGAGACCAAAGGTATGTTCTTCGGGATTGAACTGGGGTCAGCTGCATGCAAGGCAAATGCCTTAACCCCATGCTAGCTCGTCAGCCCCCTACTTGTACTTATTTTTAACTTATTTTTTCTAAATTCAATTTGGTTTGGGGCTGGCGCGATAGCACAGCGGGTAGGGCGTTTGCCTCGCACGCGGCCGACCCGGGTTCGATTCCCAGCATCCCATAGGGTCCCCCGAGCACCGCCAGGGGTGACTCCTGAGTGCAGAGCCAGGAGGAACCCCTGTGCGTCGCTGGGTGTGACCCAAAAAGCAAAAAAATAAATAAATAATAAAATAAATTCGGGTTGGTTTGCTTGTTGTTTGCCGGTCACCCTTGGCGATGCTCAGATCTTTCTCCTAACTTCCTGTGCTCTGTGCTCAGAGATGCCTCCTGAGTCCACTCAGGGAATGGGGTGCTGCTGAGGATCAAACTGGAGTCAGCAATGGGCGCGGCAGGTACCCTAACCGCTGAACTCTCTCTCCGATCCTGAAGGCAATTATTTATTTATTTTTGTTCTGGTTTTTGGGTTCACACCCAGTAGTGCTTTGGGCTTACTTTGGGCTCACTCGGGGGTCACTCCTGGAGGGGCTGAGGGATGGTGCCAGGATCGAACCCAGGTTTCCCACTTGACAGTACCCGCTGTACGATCACTCCAGCCCCCCTGAATACAACTATTCCAAATTCATTCTTCTGGGGCTGGAGCGATCGCACAGCGGGGAGGGCGTTTGCCTTGCACGCGGCCGACCCGAGTTCAATTCCCAGCATCCCATATGGTCCCCTGAGCACCGCCAGGAGTAATTCCTGAGTGCAGAGCCAGGAGGAACCCCTGTGCAATGCCAGGTGTGACCCAAAAAGCAAAAAAAAAAAAAATTCATTCTTCTGGGGCTGGAGCGATAGCACAGCGGGTAGGGCGTTTGCCTTACAAGCGGCCAACAGAGCCGACCCGAGTTCGATTCCTCTGCCCCTCTCGGAGAGCCCGGCAAGCTACCGAGAGTATTCGATATGCCAGACACAGTAACAACAAGGTCTCCAATGGAGACGTTACTGGGCCCGCTCGAGCAAATCGACGATCAACGGGAGGGCCTTTACCTTTACCTTCTGGGGCTGGAAAGATAGCACAGTGGGTAGGGCATTTGCCTTGCACGCAGCCAACCCAGGTTCAACCCCCAGCATCCCATATGGTCCCCCAAGCATCGCCAGGAGTAATTCCTGAGTGCAGAGCCAGGAGTAACCCCTGAGCATCACTGAGTATAACCCAAAAAAAAAAATTCTTCTTCCATTCCTGTAAATCAGAAAGGGTTCTCCTGGTCAACAGCTCTCTATTAGATATGGCCAAACTCCTTCGTTTTTGCCTCTATTTCTGTTGTGTTTGGGGGGTGACCAGACCCGGCAGTGCTCAGGGCTTCCTCCTCGTTCTGCTCTCAGAGATAACTCCCGGTGAGCTCAGGGAACCATTGGGAGTACTGCAAGTCGAACCCAGGTTGAATGCATGCAAGACAAATGCCCTACCCACAGTACTACCTCTCTGACTCCAAATTCCTTCATTTTTTCAGATGAGGAACTGGAGATTCTAAGAGTTTAAGTGGGTCTGTCTTCTGTGTTTCAAATGTGATCATTTTCTTCTTGCATCTTGTCTTCCTCGTCTGGACTGTTAAGATCCCAAAGAGTAAGTGGGGCCAGAGAGATGGTACAGGGTTCAGGTACTTGCCTTGTACATGGCAACCCCAGTTCAATCCCTCGCACCATATACTGTTCCCTGACCCTTGCCAGGACTGATCCCTGAGCACAGAGCCAAGAACAAGCTCTCAGCATTGCTGGGTGTGCCTCACCCACAGAAATAAATAAATAAATTCCCAAAGATTAAACATTGAGGATCTGATATAGCATTTCTCTTTTTTTTTTTTTTTTTGCTTTTGGGGTCACACCCAGCAACGCACAGGGGCTCCTCCTGGCTCTGCACTCAGGAATCACCCCTGGCGGTGCTCGGGGGGCCATATGGGATGCTGGGAATCGAACCTGGGTCGGCCGCGTGCAAGGCAAACGCCCTCCCCGCTGGGCTATCGCTCCAGCCCCTATAGCATTTCTCTTTTCACCCAAGAGGCAGCTCAATCAACGCCACTGACTAGTAAATTGGCGACTAGGTTTTGATACTGGAGTTAGAACAGGAAGACCAAAGAGATAAATGGAAGATGATAGTTATTTTCCGTGGTAAAGGATTTCCAAATAATCTTGAGAGGTAAGTCATTAAGGAAGATGGCTTGAGGCCTGAGGGGCTGCCTTAACTAGTCCCCAGGACCCGAGCAGGAAAGAGTTTGGGCCCAGCTGATTCGCTTTGGTTCTTCCCATGATTACCATGGTCCTTCAGCCCTCTCTGATGACTTTGAATCTTAGATTTTCCAGAACGTGACTATTTCTTTTTTCGCTTTTTGGGCCACACCTGGCGATGCACAGGGGTTCCTCCTGGCTCTGCACTCAGGAGTCACTCCTGGCAGTGCTCAGGGGACCATATGGGATGCTGGGAATCGAACCCGGGTCGGCCGCGTGCAGGGCAAACGCCCTACCCGCTGTGCTATCTCTCCAACCCCAGAACTTGACTATTTCAAATATTTCTCTAAAACCAGTGAGAAGTTCCAGAAAAGAGCTGATTCTCTCTCTCCAGCTTTCCCCGGCTCTGGCCCATCCCGTATCCTGCCCAGCAGTGAGGCGACGTGGAGGACACAGCAAGGTGGTGGTGGGCAGAGGAGGATGGAGCCAGAGAAGGGGCTGAGGCAGGAGGACCCCGCCGTCCTCTCCTCCACCACCTGGCCGAGACTCCGAGGACCAGGCAACATGGATTCGGGGGTGCGGGTGGGACACCGAGATGGGGCAGCCCCCAGGGAGACAACGGGGCTCCAGGTGCCTGCAGACCTGGTCCCGGCCTCTCTCCGTTCCTTGTCTGGCATGATGTGTAAACTCAAAAAAGGCAGCAGCGGCAGCGGTTCTATCTCCCGCCAGTTCCCCAACCCCGGGGAGGTCAATGGCGATGGGCAGGCGAAGGAAGGAACGAGGGCCAGGCTGGTTGCTCTTGGTTGCAGTTTATCCCAATCGCATGTCCATTCTCCTCTGATTCTCCTCCTGCCTCTTCCTCCCCATGCCACTTCATTCTCCTCCTCTGTTCCCCTTCATTCTCCTTCTGGCTCTGGAATCTGGATCCCTTTCTCCTTCTCCTTCTGGAGTCTGGCTCCTGATTCCAATTCTCCTTCTCCTTCTGGAGTCTGGCTCCTGATTCCAATTCTCCTTCTCCTTCTGGAGTCTGGCTCCTGATTCCAATTCTCCTTCTCCTTCTGGAGTCTGGCTCCTGATTCCAATTCTCCTTCTCCTTCTGGAGTCTGGCTCCTGATCCCGATTCCCTTTCTCCTCTTGCTCTGGAGTCTGGATCCTGATCCCCCAGCCCACTCTTACAGTACAGTTAAATCCCAAAGCATGAGGGGTTGGGGTAACAATTACACATAGGTGTGGTCACAATCAATAGGGGTAGAATTCTTTCCCTCAGGGAAAGCCGCTTCTAGGACAGATACTCTCGCAGCAGGACGACCCACCCTAGAACAGAATCCCCTGGGTGTGTTTCTCCTCTCCTTGTCCAACAAACATGTAAGCATACATAATATGAATCATTTTGTGTGGATACAGTAAGAAATACCTTAAACTTATAGGATTGCCCTCCTAGGGCCATCTCGATCTCAGACGACAGTGCTCAGGCCAGATAGTCTTTCCTATCCCTAGGGAGGGTCCTAGTCTCGTCGTTACCTTTGGATCATGACAGCATTTGTCTATGATCAAACTCTTATAGTTACGAATCGTGGCACTTTGGCCTGGCCCATTTCGATGCCAGGGTAGCTCACCGCTTGGGTCCATTCAGTCCCTCATTGGGACCCTGCTTTTGGGGTGCTAGGAACCAAGGGCAACTGAGGCTTAAGTCGAGAAAGCCTGGGAGTGAATGATATTCAGAGCCAATTAAATCCTAAGTTACAAAGCATAATATTAACTTTCTTCCTGTCTCTGTACAAAAAGGACATTGCTTTAAAGCAAACTATTCAAAAGACAGAAGGAGAGGAGAAAGGCAATATTAACTTACAATACAACTTCAGTGTCCTAGAAGGATCTGACCTTACAAATGAACAGTCTGATTAGGGGGAAAAGCTGATTAACTGGTTGGGGAAGAGAGCATAGCGAAGTGGTTACAGCTAAACGAAGGAATGGGAGTGACTCAGGAGCACTGTGATGGGTGTAACCTGATAAACCTAAGTTCCTTGCGCAGAAAGGGAGAAAGGGCAGAGCTATGCCATCCTACAGCATGAGAGAACTCAGTGGGCAAAATGTTTCTTCTCCAGGATTTCGGAAGCAACTAGAAATGGAAGAGAGTACCAAGGAGGAACATTCCAGACATTCCTCACCCCAGTTCGGAGGATCTTAGAGACAAGACAGGCCTGAGGGACACCCTGAGCCCAGTGGCTGGTGGGGGAATCAGGGGCCAGTGTGCGTACCCGCCGCCCTGACCTTCCGCAGCAGCGTTCTGGAGCCCTTTTAGTTGGTTGGTTGCCTTGGTTTGGGGGGCACACGCGGCAGTGCTCAGGGGATACTCCCAGCTTTACTCGGGAATCACTCCTGGGGGTGCTCAGGGACCATACGGGGTGCGGGACGGAGGCGTCTGAAGGCGGGTGGCCACACGCAAGGCGAGGCCTGACCCACCCTCCTCGGCTCCAGTTCCTCTTCCTTTGCTGTCTTAACTGTCTGGGGGGCGTCCATCCGCCAGCTGGGGAGGGGGCGTCCGGAGTCAGCCCTAACGCATGCCAGGCGACGCGGTGACACTCGGCGTGGCCCGGGCCCACAAAGATTGATTCTTTGCAGCAGGCCAGCGCCAGGCCCCAGGAGATGCCCGTGGGGCCCCTCTGCGCGCTCGGGCGCATCTCAGCTCGGTCCCGGGGCCTCTCCGGGCTGCCCTGCGCGTCCGTGCGCCTTTGTGTGCGCGCCGGGGCAGGGGCGCCCGCGTGGGGAGGGGGGGCTGCGAGCCGGCCCCCTCCTCCTCCTCCTCTCCCCGTCCTCCCCCTCCTCCTCCCCGGGTCCGGCTCCCATCTGGCCTTGATCAGCGGGTCCCCGGGGAGGCAGCCGCGGTTTCGGATATAGGAAAATGTTCCAGGAAGCGGCCACTGTGCCGGGCCCGGCTCGGGCTCCCCGGCGGAAACCGGCCCAGGACGGCGGGGAGGGGTCGGGCAGGGCGAGGGGCGGGGGTCGCCCCGGGGGCAGGAGGGGAAGCCCGGGCGCTGGAGGCGGGCCGCCGGGAGCGTGCCCCGGCCCCCCGGGGTGCCCGGCGCTGGGGCTGGGGGCGCCTGGCCGGCCGCGGCCCGGGGCACCTGGTCGCCGCGGCCCCCGCCGCTCCCCAGCGAGGGGGCTTTGAAGCCGGGACCCTGGGCGGGGAGGGCCGCCTAATTGGCATAATGGGGACTAATGGGGCGCCTGGAGGGGGCGGCCGCGCCCGGATCAAAGGGGCCCGCGCGCCCCACCGCCGCCGCGCGGGGGGGTCCCGCCGCAGGGGCGCGGGCGCGGGGCCAGCCGGCAGGGGGTGCTGCTCTGCGCGCTCGCTCGCGGCGGCCGACCCCCGGCCGGGCGCGGGTCCGAGGGGGCGGGGGCGCGGGGACGGGGCGGGGCGCGCCCTCCCCCCCGCCCCCCGGGCCGCCCGCCGCCCCCGATCGCGCCCCCCACCCCTGCTGCCCCCGATCGCGCCCCCACAGCCCCCGATCGCGCCCCCCCACACCCCCCGATCGCGCCCCCCGCCGCCGCCCACCGCGCCCTCCCACCCCCCGCCGCCGCCCCCCGCGCCCCCCAGCCCCTGCCGCCCCCCGCCCCCCCGCTGGCGCGCCCGCGGGCTCTAATCGGCGCGGCGGCCGCAGCGGGCAGAGTCAGCGCCGCCAGTCTCCGGGACGCGACTCCCAGCAATTGTGGTCGGGACCGCAGATATGCAGCTGCCTCCTGCCCGGGCGCCCGGCCCGGCCCGGCCCGGCCCGGCCCGCCGCCCGCGCCCCGCCCCCGGCCCGCCCGGCGCGCGGGGACACTGAGGCACGCGCGCCCCGCCCGCGCCCTGGGCCTCTGCGGGCATCACCTGGACCTGGGGGGGAGGGGAGGGGGCGGCGCTGAACGGCCCCAGACCCGCCCCGGCCAGACCCCCCAGTGTCTCAGCACGTCGGGGAGGGATCGGGCCCCAGGGACCCTCCAGCCCGACAGCGAGGGAAAAGGATGGGCGGGGGTCCGACAGGGGTTCCTCGGAGGAGACAGGACTGGGTGGCCGCGGGAACCCCGGGGGGCCCTGCAGCCCGCTGGCAAGGACCATCCTCAGCGCACACCCACACTCAGCTCGGGCACCCACTCCCACACCCACTTCTCGAGGTCTCGAGGCCAGGACCCCTGTCACCTCCTCAGTAACCCTGCAGACCCGCTGCTGCTCCAGCCAGCTCCTAACTCCGCCCTCCTCCAAACCCTGGCAAACACGAGCACGAGCACGCTCGGTTTCTAGAACAACTGCCAGGAGCCAGGTGAGGGGTGAGTGTTCCCATGGAGTTTTTGGTTTTGGTTTTTGCAGGGGCCACACCCAGCCGTGCTCATCAGCGCTTACTCCTGGCTCTGTCATCAAGGATCATTCCTGGTCATTCCTGGCCGGGGTGAAGGACATATGACGGGGTGTCAGGAGTCAGCTGCATGCAAGGCAAACACCCTACCCGCTGGATATCTGACTCTGGACTCAGGAATCACTCCTGCCAGTGCTCAAGGGACCCTATGGGATGCTGGGAATCGAACCCTGGTCGGCCGCGTGCAAGGCAAACGCCCTACCCTCTGTGCTACCGCTCCAGCCCCGTCTTTTCCATTCTTAGGAAGACTCTAAGTCCTCAAAGGTTAAAGGCCTGGGGGGCACAGCCACAGTCTAGTGATTAGGGCATTTGCCAACACCCCATATGGTCCCCCGAGCACTGTTGATCCCTGAGTACAGAGCCTGGGGTAAGCCCTGAGCACCACCAGGTGAACCCCACCCAAAAAAAAAAGCAAAGGGTAGGGCCAGAGAAAGAGTACAAGGTTGAAGACAATCACTGGTAAACAGCTAACCCTGGTTCAATCCCAGGCATCACACGATCCCTCTAATCACCTCCAAGAGCAAAGCCTGAGCACAGAGCTGGGAGTAGTCCCTGAGCACCGTCAGGTATATTCCCCCCAGAACAAGCTAGGCTAACTAGCCATGCTGGACTCAAATCTGCCCGCAGCAGCCCTTCTCTCCACAGACAGCGTCATCTTCCCAGCACACACATGCTCACAGGGAGCCCAGTTCAGATCCCTCCCACAACTGACCCTACCTTCTCGCTCTGGGGACACACCTTAGAGTCCTCCGAGGCTCTTTCCCGCCTGATCTGGGGGCGTCACTCCTGGCAGTACGACGTGGTGAGCAAACCCAGAGGTCCAGACCACTGAGTTGTCCCTCTGGCCCCTGATCAGACTGTCTGTCATCTTCGACTGTCACACTCAACTCTCAGCGCCCCGAAAATGTTAATCCTGGGCTGGAGTGATGGCACAGTGGGTAGGGCGTTTGCCTTGCACATGGCCGACCCCGGATCGATTCCCAGCATCCCATAGGGTCCCCTGAGCACCGCCAGGGCCAGGGGTAATTCCTGAGTGCATGAGCCAGGAGGAACCCCTGTGCATCGCTGGGTGTGACCCAAAAAGCAAAAAAAAAAAAAAAAAAGAAAGAAAGAAAATTGATCCTGGGCTGGGCTGGAGAGATAACACAGAGGTTTAGGCACCTGCCTTGCTTGTGGCTGACCCAGGTTCTACCCTCAAGCACCACCAGTAGTGATCTCTGAGCACAGAGCCAGGAGTAAGCCCTGAGCACCAGCCCCCCCCCCCCCAGATCGCATAAGTGGGGGGTTTCAGCACGAGAATAGGAGACCAAACTGGTAGGATAGCCTGGTGGGTTGGAGGGAAACAGGAAGGAAACAAAGTTGGGAGGGGGCTTCAGTCAGAAAATGGTTGAGGAGGGGCCAGAGCTGGTTGAGGAACTGGCGAGGTAGGACAGTAGATAGACCCTTGCACACAGCTGACCTGGGTTCAATCCCCAGCACCCCGTATGATCCTCCAAGCCCACCAGGAGTGATCCTTGAGCACAAAGTCAGGAGTAAACTCTGAGCACAGTAGGGTGTGGTCCCCCCCAAAAAAAGGGGGGGGCTAGAGCCATGTTACAGCGGGTAAGACACCACCTTACATGCGGCTGGCCAGGGTTCAATCCCCGGGACTCCATATGGTCCCCCGAGTCCACCAGGAGTAATCCCTGAGTGCAGCCAGCTGTGACCCCAAAACCAAAAAAGAAAAGATATATAGGAAGAAAATGCCTGACAAACACAGGGGCCGGGCTCGAACTTCAGAGCCGCACAGTCTGCTAAGCACCACAGCATAGGGCTGAGAAGCCAAAAGGAAGGAAGAGATCGTTGGACCGAGGCAGAATCACAGGAAGTCAGAGGAAGGGAAGGGGAAACGAGGATCCCAGATTTTGGAAGACCGTTCCTCCAGGGTTTTCAGTCCCATTCCTAAGGGTAAAATATCAGGAGGCTAGCACCTCAAGTTCTGTTTTTGTTTTTTTAATAGATTTAGATTTCCTTTATCACTAATAGATATAGGAAATCCTATATCATAATACATTTCCTATATCACTCCAGGGGATCATATGTATATACATATACACACATATATACATGTATCTCACACACATATATATAGCACTGGAGCACCGTCTTCCTGTTGTTCATCGATTTCCTCAAGCCGGCACCAGTAACGTCTCCATTGTGAGACTTGTTGTTACTGTGTCTGGCATATCGAATACGCCACGGGGAGCTTGCCAGGCTCTGCCATGCGGGCGGGATACTCTTGGTAGCTTGCCGGCTCTCTGAGGGGGGCAGAGGAATTGAACCCGGGTCATCTGCGTGCAAGGCAAACGCCCTACCCGCTGTGCTATCACTCCAACCCACATATATATATATATATTTATATACATACATATATACATACACATATGGAGAGGCAGAGACAGACAGAGGGAGAGAGTGATTTCTAGAGAGGACCCTTTAATTCAGTGCCCATTTGCCCATCTACAGTGACCCCCCCAGCCCGAGGCAGATTCTCCTATTCTTGGGTCAGCTTCCATCCATACCCTTTGTTTTGGGTCACCCAGCTGCGCTCAGTCTTCTGTGCTCAGGGATCACTCACAGCGGTGCTGGGATTGAACCCAGGTCTGCCACGTGCAGGGAAAGCTACCCATAATCCTTTTCTGGATTTGGACCTGCCTTCCCACGAGCTGTTGTCTGGGCTCAGATATCCACGGAGGCATTCGGAGCAGCAGAGAGACAGCAGCAGGGGACAGCCCAGTCCTGGAGGAGGCGTGGAACTGTGCCCGGCAGAGAGGGAGGGCTTGAACTGCAAGGCCTGTGCACATGAGTTTTGGAGTGGGGCCCCCCTTTCCAATCCTCTTAACTGCTTCCCTTTCTCCCAAGTCTTCACTCAAGGCACCAGGCGGTGTCCCCATCCTTGGGCCCTGTGCGGGTCAGCCCAAGGCTCAAGTTTCCCTGAGCGCTTCATACACACACATACACACACACACCCCCTACCAGCACAATCTTCCTTCTCTTTCTTTATGGGGGTGAGGAGCCACCCTTGGCCGTGCTCAGGGATTTCTCCTGATTTTGTGCTCAGGGACCACTGCCTGCAGTGTTTGGGGGAACCCTACGGGATGCCAGAGATCAGCTTGGGGTCAGCCGCGTGCAAGGCCAGCGCCTCGACCCCTGGGCCATCTCTCTGCCCCTCTCCTGTCTCGTATCTGTACCCCACCATCTCTGGTTTTCCTTTCCGGCAGCCCCTTCTGTCTTTCCGTTTTCCTGTCTCTCGGTGCCTGCTTCTTTCCTGTCCCCTGGTATCTCTCTCTACTGGAGACAAGGGTTGGGCCTGGGTACATGGGGGGTGGGGGGTAGTGGCCAGACCAGGGGCCCGGGACATGAGCGCAACTTTCCAAACGTCTCTTCCAGGCCCCTGTGGTCGGGGAGCTCCACAGAAGGAGAGATGAGTCAGCGGCCGCAGAGCCAGGGGGCCTGGGTGGGGGTGGGGAGGCCGGGGTTCCCCAGGGCCAGGGAGTTCACTGGGGCCATCTGGCTCTCTGAAGGAGGGACCAGTGAGCACACTGGAGTTGCAGGCAGTAATCTGGAGGGCTGGCAGCACCCACCACGTCACCTTTATCCCCAGATCGGTTTTTTTTGTTGTTGTTGTTGTTGCTTTTTGGGTCACACCCGGCGATGCTCAGGGGTTCCTCCTGGCTCTGCACTCAGGAATTACCCCTGGCGGTGCTCAGGGGACCATATGGGATGCTGGGAATCGAACCTGGGTCGGCCGCGTGCAAGGCAAACACCTACCCGCTGGGCTATCGTGCCAGCCCCTATCCCCAGATTCTTGTAGGAAGAGGGCACTGAGTCCAGAGATCGGCGCTGGGGCTGTGTTCGGGACTTGAGTTCCGGTGTCCAAGATCAACGTGTGTATTGTGAGCGGGCTGGAGCGATAGCACAGCGGGTAGGGCGTTTGCCTTGCATGTGGCAGACCCGGGTTTGATCCCTCCGTCCCTCTCGGAGAGCCGGCAAGCTACTGAGTACTGAGAGTATCCTGCCCGCTCGGCAGAGCCTGGCAAGGTCCCCGTGGCGTATTCGATATGCCAAAGACAGTCACAGCAAGTCTCACAATGGAGACATTACTGCTGCCCGCTCGAACAAATCAATGAACAAGGGGAGGGCAGTGCTACAGTGCTCTTGTTGTGAGTGCCTGTGGGTCCACGGAGACTTGGGTGGGGGGGGGGGGGATTCCGCGTGAAGACTTCACGGGGATGGGTCCTGGTGTGAATGTGTGTTGTGGAGGGGGTAGGTGTGGCCTGCATCTGTAGACAGGGGTCTGCCCATCAGCACAGCTGCCGGTGCATCTCATCGTAATAGGCCGTCTGCCCTCTGTGTGTACCGTAAAGTGTGTCACTCACTTGGTGTGTGTTGGGGTGTGTCGCTGTGTCTAACTCAGGGGCTCTATTTGTTGTTCACTGGGGCTTTCTCCAAGGTCACCAAACCTAGAACGACAGTCCAGAAGGCTCTTGAGCCCGAGTCCAGCCTAGGAGGGCGGCGGAGGGTGTGGATGGAGGCAGAGCCCAAGAGCAGGGGCCCGGGGGTCTCCCGGTTTTCACTCTCCCCAGCCCCACTGCCCTTTCCAAAGGGCTCCATTCAGGGGAGCTCGGCGTCCCGACGAGGCCCCCTCTGACCTCGAAACCCCGCCCGCCCCGGCTTCCCTTCTGCGGGGGGCGCAGGGTGGCAGGGCAGGGAGGGGTTCCTGTGGCCGGCGGGTTCAGTCCTGGGTGGGGAGATCAGAGAGGCACCGGCCCTCCGCGTCCTTCAGGGCGTCCATCTCTCGGAGAGTTCAGTGTCTGGGTGGCCATGGGCGGAGGCTGAGGGGCCCCCAGGGTGGTGGGGGGGTGGATGGAAACCAGATGCCTGGGGGGTTTATACTGGAAGGCCCAGAGCCGCAGCCCAGCCCGCCCTGCCACATGGCGCCTCCACGGGCCGGGCTGCCCCACCCCTTGGGAGGCTGGGCCGGCGACGGGGGCTTGGGAAGGCCTCGGGTGGCTTTCCCCAGCCCCGAGCACTGGGAATAACGCTGGAGGTGGGGCTGGACCCAGTGTCTCCGCTGCAGGACTTTCTAAAAAAAGGGTGTGGTTGCAGTCTGGGTTGGGGTTGGAGGCGGCAGCCCAGGGCTCTGGCACCGACTTTGGGAGGGGCCCCGTGGCCGGGGGCTCACATCTTTTGGGGGACCCTGTCCCTTTGCCCCCCTCCCTCCCTCCCTCTCCAGGCAGAATTAGGGATCGAGGCCCCCAAGGAAAGTGGAGAAGATTCCCCCTCCCTGCCCCTTATCTTATTGCCCCAAACCCTGTTCATCTTTCCTGCCGTTTTGGGGATCGTCCCCCCTTTTTTTTCTTCTTCTTTTCTCCAGGCTTATTTGAACGCCAGCCCACCCAACCACTACCACCACCTACCCACTTAGATTTTTCTGTTCTGCCTCAGTTACCCACACCTAACTGGCTTCAGGTTCTCCTGAAACAAATTTCTCCAAAGATCCCCCTCTTTGGGGCTGGGGCGACCGTCCAGCAGCTCAGGCGTTTACCTTACGCGTGGCCGACCAGGTTTGATCCCTGGCACCCCACAGCGTCCCCCGGGCACCGCCAGGGGTAATTCCTGAGTGCAGAGCCAGGAGTGACCCCTGAGCATCGCTGGTGGCCCAAAAACTGAAGAGAAAAAAAAATCCTCTCTCTTCTCATTCCCGAGTTCTGAACGGCCCCAGAAATCCACCTGGAGCCTCAGACCAGACAACCCCCACCAGGGGGAGACTTCGAGGTCACAGGGACACCCCACCACGGCACTTCCTCTTGGGCAGACGGGTGGGGTGGCCCATGTAATCATCGGACACAATTATGCACTATTTATACTCCGTCCCTGCCCCCCACCTGCCCGGCCGCTTCACCCTCTGCCTCCTCCGAGCCGGCCCCGGGCTGTTTTCTCTGACCCGTCTCGGAGTGTCATTGTCTTCTTGGCCTTTTTGGTTCCTTCTTTGCCTTTTTTGGGTTTCGTTTTGTTTACTGCCACGTACCGGCTGTTCCGTTTTGCTCGGCTCTCCTTCCGTGATCCCAAAGGCTTCTCTGGATCCACTCAGCGATCTCATTCGCACGCGTGTCTCTCAGTCTCTCTCCTCCTTCCCGTGATCGGCCAGGCCCCCCGCTGGGTCCCTAACACTTGCCCAGAAATGAGGCCTTGGGGCTCCTTGTCCGGTTCTCCCGCACACCTGCTGCTCTGACCACGTGACCCTGAATTGGGGAATCTCCCTCGGCCCCTCCCCGTCGCCTGCCCCCCGGAGAGCACGGACAAGGAGCAAAGGAATGGGGGCCTCCAGTGAAAAGCAGGACGACGGGGTGGAGACCGGAGGGGCGGGAAGGCCTTTCCCTGGGGTTCAGTCCCCAGGACCATACGGTGCCCCAGCACCACCGGGAGCTGATCCCTGATGCAGCCACAAAAGAAGAACAAAAAGCAAGCAGGGGGGTGGGGATGGAGAGGGCCCATTGTCGGATGGGCAGGGGGGAGGGGTGTGACTCGCTGGGCCGGCCCAGCTCTGGGCCCTGCTGGAGGGGCCCTGCTGGCTCGCTGCTGGGCTCCTTCCTGCCTCCCAGTGGCTCTCCTCAAGGCCCAGGTTCCTGTTCTCAGACTCTGGGGTTCCTCGCCCAGCCCGTTCCCCGTTTTGATGGGAAGTTCAGGTCGGGAAGTTCTGCCGGGCGCTCACTTCCTGTCTTCCTGCTGCAGTGGGCAGAGCCGGGTCGGTGGAGAATGACCCACCAGAGGGCTGGGTCAGGTGTGCGTCCACCTCGGACCTGGGGGGGGGGGGGGGCTGGCAGGATGGCCGGCGTCCAGGGCGGAGCCTCCTGCCTTTATTTATCTTGACCTATTACTGATTTCTATTCCCAAAGGCTGGACTCCTCATGGACGAGCTCACGACCTTCCATTCACTTCTGTGTGTCTGAAATTGTCTCTAAGTCAGAATTTCCGGGTTCTTCCTCACAAAGTGTGTTGGTGTTAGAGCCTAGAAATAGGACCGAGGCCTTGAGAGGGAAACAGGAGAACCCTTGGACCTGCCTCGGGGCCTTGCTCTGAAACCGCCCTCGGAGGCCCTCACGGTTCGCAGTAGAAGGCTCCCCCAGCAAGCCTCCCCTTATTCCTGTCTCCCACAAGGCACGGCACACACGCCCACACCACACACATGCTTACACACATAAAGACAACACCACACCCCCACACTCAAACATACCACACACACACCACCTAGTCACATCCACACGACACACACACCTCATACACACACGGACAACACTACATCCACACGCACACACAAACATACCATGCACACCACAGTCACATCCACACAACACACACAACTCATGCTCATACAGACATCACCACATCCACACACACACAAACATACCACACACACACCACATAGTCACATCCACACAACACACACACCTCATACACACACAGACAACACCACATCCACACACACACACAAACATACCACACACACCACATAGTCACATCCACAAGATACACACACCACATCCACACCCACACAAACATACCATACACACCACAGTCACATCCACACAACACACACACCTCATACACACATAAAGACAAGACCACACACACGGACACACAAACAAAACATACACAACGCACAGTCATATCCACACCACACATACTTCATACACACAAAGACAACACCACACACAGACACACAAACATGCCATACACAATACAGTCATATCCATACACACATGCCTCCACACACAGACACACACAAACATACCACACAGCCCCCACGGTCACATCCACACCACACGCACTGACACACACCACGCGCGTACATAGCACACACCCCGCACAGTCAATACACACCACACAAGCACATACACACACAACGTGTACATATCACACTCACGGACACACCGTGCACACAAAGCACATCGTCACACACAGCACATATCCACACCATAAGTACACACCGCACACAACAAACACGACATACGTCACATACACATCACCTACACACACTCATCACATCCACCACACACATATCATGCGTACCACACACACACGTACCACACACATCGCCTTCCGCATGCACAAACAACACCCCCCAGAGCCCCACGCACTCTGCCCGCCCCCCGCTCCCGGTCCCCCGGTGGGGTCAGAGGCAGGCAGGCCGCCTGCGGAGGTCACTCGGCGTGTGCCCGGCGTGTGTGCTCCTGCCACGTGCGTGCGTGTTCGCTGGGACGCTGGCCGTGGGCCTGTGTTTGTCCGTGAGTGTGTGTCGGTGTGTTCCAGCCCCGCTGTGTGAGTGTCGTCCCCAGCCCCCATCCCCCCCCTGGGTCTCTAATTAGTGGTTTGGGGTTTGTTCCCTTTCCCTCTGGCGGCGGCGGCAGCCACTGCGCCCGGCTCTGGAGTCTCAGTAGGACCTTGGGATCGCGGCCGCAGCCCGAGCGCAGCGGGGCTGGCCTGGGAGAGGCGCGAGCCCCTGGGGGACCCCCGCGACCCCCGGCCGCACGCCCCCCGCCAGCCCTGGGAGAGCAGCCGCGCCAGGACCCTCCGCCCAGCGCCCAGGTACATGACAGGGGCCGCCCTGTGCGTCTGCCACAGATGCCGCAGCCGACCGGGGGTGCTGGGCGGCCACCTGGGCCACCAGCCTCGAGTCCCGCCCGGCACCCCCGAGGAAGCCCTGACAACTTGCCCTGCTCCCCCTCCTCCCGTCCCACCCCTTCCCTGGGAGCCCTCTTCTCCTCTCCCGCCCAGATCCCTTCTTTGGGGAGCTGGCAAATGGAGCAGGAAATTTGGACCCTCTGCCTCCCTCTCTCGCCCTGCTCATTGGATCCGGAGCCTTCCCCGCTGGGAAAGCTGTAATTAGAGGGTGGATCCCTACAGACAGAGAGCAGCCCCCCACCCCCACCCCCCAGTCCCTTCTAACTTTAGATCTCTTCTCTCCCGTTCTCCCATTCTCCCTCCCTCTCCCGCTCCCTCTCTCTCCTCGGCTCGGCTCTCCATCTGCCTGGCTCCCTGGGACCCGGTCCCCAGCCTCAGGATGGCGTCCTCCCTGCTCGAGGTAACTGCCCCTCCTCCCTGCCAGAGCGAGCGCTGTCCCTTCCCGCCCCGCTCGCTCCCTCGCTTCTCGCACAGACACTTGCTGTGGTGCCTGTCACTGGAGGAGGAGAGGAGTGGGACCGGCCGGAGGAGGGAGGAGCACGGGGCAGGGGTGAGGGCAGAGGAGTCCAGCCAGGGGTCGGGAAGATGAGGCGAGAACGAGGGCAGGAGAGGGCAGGCACCCCGACGACGGTCAGCCTCGCACCAGCCCTGGGCAGTGGGACAGGGACGAGGGAGGAGGGGCGAGAGAAGGGGAGAGGGGAGGGGGGGCGGAGAGCAGCATTTGCACACGGTTCCCTGGGGTCCCTCTCTGGGAACTCGAGCCTGGGCAGCCCCGGTCCCTGCTGGTTTGGGGGGGAGAAGGGGGCTGGCCTCTGGGCTGGGGTCTGAGGATGAGGGGCTGGGCTGGAGGGAACCAGAGACCAGAGCATGTGGGGGAGCTGACCGGAGAGCCTGGGTCCAGGCCTGCGAGGGAACCCAGGAGGACGGCCAGGGTCTGAGGCCGCCTGCCCGGCTCACAAATATTTAACTTTCAGCCAAAGACAAACTCGGCTCTATTTTGGGAGTGGGAGGCTCCAGGGCCGGGGCGGATGGGGCGACTTCCCCGGCAGGCCGGGACCCCAGCGGTGGCCCCGGCCTCTGGTCTTGGGGATGTGGGTCTGTGTGTGTGTGTGTGTGTTGGGGGCGGGGGTCTGGTTTGGGTTCTGGAGAAAATGCTAAGTCTCCCACGAGGGCTTCTGGAGGATTCGGCGGAGTCGGGAAGGTGTGTGAGCGCGCAGAGGCTGGGGACCGTTTCGAATTCTGCTCTCTCGTGGCTGGGTCGCTCCCAGGGTTTTGGCCACGGCTCCTCCTGCTTTCCAGGTCCCTCACAGGAACTTGGGCCCCGAAAGGTCGTTCCCCTTCGGTAGCCTTGAGCTCTTCGTAGTCGTCTGCGGTCCCCCCCCCACCCCACAAGTCCCCAACTCCTGTGAGTGCCCAAACGCACGTCTCTGGGCCACGCAGGAAGTGACATGGCGTTGGACCTGCTCGAGACGTGTGTGCGTTGGCGTGCTCCGTGGTCTGGCCTTAGCGCGCGACCTGGACGGGGCCAGGCCGGGTGAGCCCACGCGTGTGTGTGTGTGTGTGTGCAGAAGCTCGGGAGTATCTGTGCGTGCAGGTGAGGCGAGGTGGGGCTGTGGATCGGTGGCGACTTCGAGGAGATGCATGGAGACAGTGGGGCACATGCCACGCCTTTGTCTCTGGGGGGGGGGTGGTTCCTCCAGGACAGTCTTGTGCCCACAACCGGCTGCCAGGCTGCCATCGGGCAAGTTCGCCCTGCTTTTCCCTGAGACTGAGCTATTGTTGAACCCCCCACGGGGGGTCTCGAGGAAGCCGGAGGAATAAGGTACGTGAGAACCCTGGGCTCATTCCAGGCAGGGGCCGTGTCAGTGGGCGTGGGCGTCAGGCCAGAGTTGCCAACGTGGCAGTGGCGCCTGGGGGTGGGGCTGACCCCAAGCTGCTGGGAAGCCCTGGATTGATGGGGGGCGCCCTGGGCAGGAGGAACCTCGGCCCGTGCCCTGGAGATGCCCCGACAGAGGCATCCCTGTGCCTCCAACCTTCTCACCTCCTTGGGGGCATCAGCCCCGTTTCCTGTACTGCCTCACCCGCGGCTATGACCAGGACACCCTCGGCCTGGCCTTTCCGTGGCCATTTCTTCAACTTGGAGGTCCTCAGGTCGCAGCAGTGACTGCATGCAGAGAGCGTCGCTTGGGCCGAGTGAGCGGGGACCAGGGGGACGATGAGGAAACACAGGGGCCGTGTGCAAAGGGTGAAAAATTGGACGGTGGAACGAGTAAACCTGGGAGGATATGGAAAGCTTGAGAACTGGGCCGGGGGATGCCCGGTGCCCAGAGCCTGGCACCCATCAGCGAGGTGTAGGTGAGCGTCTTTCCGAGGGCTGCTCCAAGCGCCCAGACTCCCGCCCTGGAGAGAATGTGGGGGTGCACCCGAGGAAGCCCTCAGGCCTGCTTTGTCCAGAGACCCTCCTCAGGACTTACGGCGTGTGTATGTGTGTGTGCGCACGTGCTCATGTGTGTACATGTGTGTGCTTGTGCGTGTGTGTGCAGTGCGTGCGTGTGTGCATGCTGCTGGCGACTAAACCCAGGAACTCCCACATTGGAGGCCTGTGTGCTCCCTCAGCTACGTCCCTGCCCCCCCCGCCCTCACCCGGGGGACTGAATCTAGGGGCTCACACACAAGCCCTCTATGGCTTCTCTGTAGCCCTCCGTGTATTTTGTTTTCTTTGAGGGATGTGGGGTGGAGGGAGGAAGGAAAACAACCCAGATGGGACAGCTGACCATGGAAAGCTGATCCGTTCGACTCCTGTGGGACACACGCTTCTTTTTTATTTTATTTTTTACTTTATTTTGTTTTTTTGCATTTTGGGTCACACCCGGCGATGCACAGGGGTTCCTCCTGGCTCTGCGCTCAGGAATTACCCCTGGCGGTGCTCGGGGGACCGTATGGGATGCCGAGAATTGAACCCGGGTCTGCCGCGTGCAAGGCAAACGCCCTCCCCGCTGTGCTATTGCTCCAGCCCCAACATGCTTCTTTTTTTTTTTTTTTTTGCTGTTTTGGTCACACCTGGCGATGCTCAGGGGTTACTCCTGGCTCATGCACTCAGGAATTGCTCCTGGCGGCGCTCAGGGGACCATATGGGGTGCTGGGAATCGAACCTGGGTCAGCCATGTTGGCTGCGTGCAAGGCAAACGCCCTCCCTGCTGTGCTATCACTCCAGCCCCAACATGCTTCTTTTTTAATGTGAGATTTTCAGTTTTGGGGTTTTGTTTTTCTGTTCGGGGGCCACCTCCCAGTGGTACTCCGGGCTTATTCCTGGCTCTGTGCTCTGGGATCACTCCGGCGGTGCTCAGGGGACCTTATGGGGTGTCGGGGATAGAACTCAGCATCGCTCAGGGCTTACCCTGGCTCTGTACTTGGGAATCCCTTCTCGCAGCGTTCGGGAGACCATACGGGATGCCAGGGATCGAACCCAGGTCAAAAGAGTGCAAGGCAAGTGGCCTCCTAGCTGTACTACCGCTCTGGTCTTTTATTTATCGATATATATATTTGGGTCTGGGGCCACGCCTGGCAGTTCTCGGGGCTTACTCCTGGTTCTGTGCTTAGGGTCACTCCTGGTGGTCTCGGGATGCCAGGGATCGAACCCGGGTTGGCCGTGAGCAACACAAGCGCCCTACCTGTTCTAGCCCCTATTTATTATTCGAACTTTCTGTTTGGGGCCACACCTGGGGATGCTCAGGGGTTGCTCCTAGCTCAGTGCTCAGGAATTACTCCTGGCGTGCTCAGGGGACTATAGGGGAAACTGGGGGTTGAGTCTGGGTCGACTGTGTACGAGGCAATCGCCCTCCATGCTGTACTAATGAATCAGTCCCTATTTGCTTTTATTTCTTTTTTTTTTTTTTTAATTGGGAGCCACATCGTGTTGCTCAGGGCTACCCCTGGCTCAGGGGTTGCTCCCTGCAGTGCTCAGGGACCCTGGGACTCCGGACCTTTGAATCCAGCAGCACCCAGGGTCAGAGCCGGGCCCCGAGGCATGCACGGAAGCACTGGTTGGGCAGTTGCAGCTCAGTGGTCGAGCCTTGCCCGTGTGGAGTCCTGGGTTCCATCGCTGATGGCGGCCCCACCAGGTCACTCTCTGCTGAGAGCTGGCCCAAGAGAAGCAAGAGAAGGAAACTGAGGTTGTGGTGAAACCCAGCCAGGTCTGTCTCTGCCCCAGGTCTGTCTCTGTCTGTGCCCAGGGCTGGGGTCTCCCACTGCCCTGGGGCTGCCTGCCATCTTTCACCCCCACTCCCTCCCCACGGCTGGGTGGGGTCCCTGGGTTTGGCTGAGGCCCTTGTGGCCACAGTGTGAGGGCCGGGCGGTGGGGGGGGTGGGGGACCGCGTCGGCGTTTTTAAAAATAAACCGACCGCAGGGAAACCAACGGAGCCCGAGCCGAGCCGGCCTGGCTGGGCAGAGGGGGAGGGGCGGCCAGGGAAGGGGGGAGGAGTGGCCTGGTCTGGGGGTTTCTCTTAGGATCCAAGGGTGCCTTCCTCCTCCTCCTCCTCCCTCGTTTCTTCCACCCCTGCCTGTTCTCCTGCCCCCTCTCTTTCATCACCTCTTTCTGTCCTGTTTGCCTCCCACCGCTTTTCGTCTCGACCTTTCTGCACTCTTGGGTTCTGGCCCGGTTCTGCCCTTTGTGCCAGTTTTACCGCCTGTTACCCCCCTCGGGGGCATTTCTTTTTCTTTTTCCTTTTTTATTTGGGAGTAGTAGGGTGGGGGGTGTTCACGCCCGGAGATACTCAGGGGTTACGCCTGGCTCTGTGCTCGGGAATCACTCCTGGCGGCGCGTATGCCTGGGATCGAACCCGGGTCGGACGCAAACAAGGCAAACGCCCTACACTTGTACTATAGCTCTTTCCTTTTTCCCAGGATCCTACCTGCCTCCTTGGACACCTTGCTCCTACCTCTCTACTCAGCAAAGCTGCCTGCAACACACACACTCACACACACACACACACACACACACACACACACACACACTCACACACACCCCTGCTAGCTACCGTGCCTTACCTCACCATCTGCTGCCAGAGGAACCCTGGCTGGCAGGGAGCAGGGACTTCTACCATGGTCCCATACGACGAGAAAGCTTTGGTGGTTCGAGTTTGGGAGTTTACGAGGTGAAGTGACCTCAGGGAGACTTAACTGGGCAGGAAGCGTGAGGGGCTGGCGGCGCTGGGTGAGCGGAGCAGAAGTGGTGACTGTGCCCCCTCGCTGCACTCTTCAGAGCCCAGACCTGGCCTGGGCTTGGTGTCACACACGGGCGCGTTCTAGCAGCTTCCGCAGGCCTGGGAGCCCTGGACGCTTGGGTTCTTTGTCAGCTTTGCCTGGAGCGCACTACGTAGACTAGCTTTTGAGAGCATCTTCTCGGTGGGATTCTCGGGGATGGACATTGGTGTGTGTCAGGCAGAGGTTGCAGAGGGCATCTCCTCCTGGGGGCCCTACCACTAGTGGCCTTGGAGCAGCAAGACGGGTAGTGAGGCGGTTTGCTTTCCTAAAGACTTCCCTTCCAGCCCCCGCGTGTCCCCAGTCCACACCTTCCTTCACTCCCTGTGCGCAGGGAGGCTCCGCCAGGAGAACAGCCGGCAGCTGCCTGTTAGGCAGAGAGGAGGAAGCGGCTTAATGAGGCCACCCGATTCCTGCCGCTGGGGAACCCAGGAGGACTTCCTGTCTCCCCTCGCAGTCCCCCCACGGGGTGCCAGCCGGCTCCATCCGGCTGGAGGGGCCCGTGTCCACTTGGACAGAGTTCTGGTCCACGCGGCCGCTGTGGCTGGCTGCAGCCCTGTTCCCTTCCATGTCCCTGCGTCTCTGCCACCACTTCCTCTCGCTCCTCCGAACAGAGTCCCCGAAGACATCTCTTCATTTATTTATATATTTTGGGGTGGGGCGGCTCCCACACTCAGCTGTGCCTGTTCCTGGCTCGACGCTCAAGGCTCACTCCTGGAGGGGACCTGGGGACCGTATGGGGTCATGGGGACTGAACCCAGGTGGGCAGCATGCGAGGCAACTGGTTTGTCTTCTGCGTTCTCTCTCCAGCCCGCTGCAAGAAATGTTTGGCTTATTTGATTTCAGGCCACACCTGGCTGTATTCAGGGCTTACTCCGGGCTCCGTGCTCGGGAATCTCTCCTGGTGGGTTTGGGGGACATCGGGGTGGCTGGGGATTGAACCCGAGTCTGCCCTGAGCAAGGCAAGTGTCCTGCAAGAGATTCTTCGCCAAGGATAGGAGAACACCTCAAGGAGACCAGACCACAGCCTGTAAGGAGCTGAGAAGACTCAGGACACGCCGGGATAAAGTTGAGAAATTTGTGCTGGAGAAATTGGACAGCGGGTAGAGCGTTTGCCTTGCACGTGGCTGACCCCAGATCATTCTCCGACATCCCACAGGGTCCCCCGAGCATGGCCAGGAGTAATTCCTGAGTGCAGAGCCAGGCGGAACCCCTGCGCGTTGCCCCAGGTGTGATAAAAAAAAAAAAGCGCCCCTCCCCCACCAAAAAAAAAGCTGAGAAATCTGGAGCCAGAGAGATAGTCCAGGAGTTAAGGTATTAGCTTTGCACACAGCCGGGCCTGGGTTCAATCCCCAGCACTGCATATGATCCTGTAGGTGTGGTCCCTGAGCACAGAGCCAGGAGTAAAGCGGGTATGGGCCCCAAACCCAATCATGAGAATAAATACGTATCTGGGAACTGGCGTGGTCTCCTCCAGGTCTGTGAAGGTCGTGTCCGTCTCCAGGACCCTGTTCTCCATCAGTTCCAAACCTATTTCCAAGGTCAGATCCTTCCTTCACTCTCACCGCACCAGGTGCTGCTCTCCTCATTCTTTTCTATGCTTTATTATTCTTTCTTTTGGGGGGGGGGGAACTGTGTCACATCTGATGGTGCTGCAGGGACTCCTATCAGCTCTGACCTTGGGGGCTGCTTCTGGTGGGCTCAGGACACCCTGTGGTGTGAAGGCTCAAAGCGGGGCCTGCCCCTCTTCTCCCTGCCCTTCAGGGAGCATCTCCTGCCCCCCTCACACCCCCAGCAATCCCACCTGTTTCCTGCCTCCTGGTTTGGGATGTTAGGTTGCAGTCTCTTTTTGTTTGGGGGCCACCCTCGGTGGTGCTCAGGGCTTACTCCTGGCTCTGAGCTCAGGAATCACTGTGGCAGTGCTCAGGGACCATGTGGGCCACCGGGGATCAAACCTGGATTGGCCACAAACAAAGCAAGTGCCCTACCCACTGGGCTCTCTCTCCGGCCCCTCGGATGCAGTCTCAGGCTGCTCTTTCCTCACCAGAACTCCATCTGGGCTCTGCCCGGAGTCTCAGTGCTCACTGGCCTCGTCCCTCGGATTTTTGCTTTTGGTGTGTTTGCGGGGGTGGGGGGGAGCATACGGCATGCCCTGTTTGGTGTTCGGAGTCTCCGGAGTCGCTCTCGGTGGTACTCAAGGATACCACTGCGGTGCCAGGGACGGAACCAGGAGCGCCCACCTGCGAAGCAGCTGCTTAGCCCTTTATTTGTTTTGGGGCCACACCTGGCTGTGCTCGGGGGCCCACCTGGGTTGGCCACATGCAGCGCCAGGGCCTCCCTGCTGTTCTCCGTTCCGGTCGGTGCTCCGGCGGCCTCGGAATCAGCGCCCGACTCTCGCCTCTTCCCTCTCCTCCCTCCTCCCCGTCCCTCACCCCCAGGCCCTGCCTCCCGCACCCTGCCTTCGCCCTGCTGAGCGGGTGTCCCTCTCCCCGCAGGAGGAAGCTCACTATGGCTCCAGCCCCCTGGCCATGCTGACCGCGGCATGCAGCAAGTTCGGCGGCTCCAGCCCTCTGCGGGACTCAACCACGCTGAGCAAAACAGGCGCCAAGAAGGCCTACCCCGTGGGCAGTGACCTCTCGGCCCCCAAAGCCATGGGCGATGCCTACCCAGCCCCCTTCGCGAGCACCAACGGGCTGCTCGCCCCCGCAGGGAGCCCTCCGGCGCCCGCCTCTGGCTATGCCAACGACTACCCTCCCTTTCCCCACTCATTCCCCGGGCCCGCGGGCACCCAGGACCCCGGGCTGCTCGTGCCGAAAGGGCACAGTTCTTCCGACTGCCTGCCCAGCGTCTACACGTCTCTGGACATGACACACCCCTACGGCTCCTGGTACAAGGCGGGCATCCACGCAGGGCTCTCGCCGGGCCCAGGGAACGCCCCTGCCCCCTGGTGGGATATGCATCCCGGGGGCAACTGGCTAGGAGGCGGGCAGGGCCAGGGCGAGGGGCTGCAGGGCGCGCTGCCCGCCGGCCCTGCCCAGCCGCCGCTCAACCCCCAGCTGCCCACCTACCCCTCCGACTTCCCCCCGCTGAACCCGGCCCCCTACCCGGCTCCGCACCTCCTGCAGCCTGGTCCCCAGCATGTGCTGCCCCAAGATGTCTACAAGCCCAAGGCCATGGGCAACAGCGGGCAGCTGGAGGCGGGCGGCGGAGCCAAGCCCTCGCGGGGCGCGGGCAGCGGGGGCAGCGGGGGCTTCGGGGGCAGCGGGGCCGGGCGCTCGTCCTGCGACTGCCCCAACTGCCAGGAGCTCGAGCGCTTGGGGGCGGCGGCCGCGGGGCTGCGGAAGAAGCCCATCCACAGCTGCCACATCCCCGGCTGCGGCAAGGTCTACGGCAAGGCCTCGCACCTCAAGGCCCACCTGCGCTGGCACACGGGCGAGAGGCCCTTCGTCTGCAACTGGCTCTTCTGCGGCAAGAGGTTCACCCGCTCCGACGAGCTGGAGCGCCACGTCCGCACCCACACCCGGGAGAAGAAGTTCACCTGCCTGCTCTGCTCCAAGCGCTTCACCCGCAGCGACCACCTGAGCAAGCACCAGCGCACCCACGGCGAGCCGGGCCCCGGCCCGCCGCCGGCCAGCGGCCCCAAGGAGCTGGGCGAGGCCCGCGGCGCCGGGGAGGAGGAGGCCGGCCAGACGCCCCGGGCCTCCGCCTCACCGGCCCCTCCCGAGAAGGCCCCGGGGGGCAGCCCGGAGCAGAGCAACCTGCTGGAGATCTGAGCTGGGCCCTGGGGACCACCGCCCGCCCCTCGGGCCCTCCCCCCAGCATGCTGCCCGTCGGGGCCCCTCCGCTCCGCCCTGGCCAGTGTGGGCCCAGGTGCCCCCTGCATGCCTCCTCTGCTCCCGCCTCCCCCGCCCTGCACCCCTTGCACCCCTTCGGCCGAAAGGCTCATCTCAGGCCCTCACCCGGCCGCCCAGGCCCTCGGCTCTCCTCTGTGACCCCGCAGCTCCAGCCCGCCCCCACTGGGCTCCCCACCGCCTCCCCCTCCTTCTCGGCCACTCCTGGACACGCATCCGTGTCGTGTCGTTCCCCGCGCTTGGCTGCCGATCCCCGGAGCTGCCAGGCTCCGGTCTCCCCCGGCCCGACTTCTTCCCCACTGCTGTCCATGCGCTTCAGCGGTCCTCCTTTTCACAAACACAAGATGATGATGATGATGATAATTTATTGCCCCCTGGTGGCCTCTTCAGTAGGGACCAGCAGGGAGCTCGGGGGTGAGTGACCTGGCAGGGAGCGGGGTGCCCAGAGGGGGGCAGACCAGTGGGGGATCTGATCCCGGAGATGGGGTGACCCCAGGGTCAGGGAGGCTGCCCCCAGGCCTATGTATTTAACCCCTGTATTCCTAGAGAAATGAATAGTAATAATAATTCTATTTATCTAAGTTATGATGGGAGGTCGGATGAAGTGAACTGGTGAGGGACGGGATCCATTTCTTTTCATTTCCTTTTTGTTTTTGGGGGGGCCACCCCCTGCGGTGCTTGGGGAACCATGTGGAACTGGGGATTGCGAATCGGGGGGCTCTCGCACCCACGAGCATGTGCTCCAGCACGGTGAGCCTTCTCCTGGGCCCCGAGACCCCTCTCTGCTAAGGGAAATTCAGCCAAATTCAGCTGTGTGTAGAAAAAAGCGTTAGTGGAGATCTTGTTAATAGCATTTCTGTCATCGGGATATGACTGAATGGGGTTTCTCTTTCCATAGAAAATGCTGCCAGTAGGGTTGGATAGCTAGGTTGGTGATTCGAGTAACACGGGGTCACTCGCACTGGGGGGTCCCTGGCATTTTCAGCCCTGGCCAGAAGCTGTGAATCTGAGCACTATGGAGGGGAGAACTGGAATGTCCCCCGGCTCCCTTCACCCCAGAGCAAGTTCCTCCACTGCTCCTCTCCGGACAGGTGACCCCATCGGGCTAATCCCTGGTCACCATGGTCACGTAGAGTTTGCAGCTGCCGGTGGAGCCCTGCCCTTCGGGGAGGCTCACCCAAGCGGAAGAAGCCATCGGGTTGGAGATGGCCTCGGAGAAGAGGGGTGGGAAAGGCCTTCTCTGGGGTCACCTTCACAGACAGACATCAAGCATTTGCTGGTGCCTCCTCTGGGCAAGGCACTCTGCTCGGCCTGGCTTCTGGAAGCCACAAGCGGGAAGGACTGATCGAGCTGGGAGGGCGGAGGTCCCCAAGCTGTGGGCTGTGATGGGGGGCACCCCGGGTCTCTGAGGCTCCCGGCGCCACCTCCAGTGACTTTCAAAGCCGCTTCGTGCCTTCGATTGCCTTTCCTGGGACGTCGGACCCTCCTCTCCTGTCTCCTGCGCCCTCACAGCCCCAGGTGGAAGGGTTCACGCCCGGGAGCTCGGGGAGAGGGTAACGTGCTGGAAGGGAAAGGATCGTGCCCTCATGGAGTCTTTAAAAAAAATTATTTAATAAATAAAAGTTTTGATTTTAACTGTGGTCTGCTGGTGAAAAAAGAAGGGAAGGGGGAAGGGGGCCACCACCGGGGACTTTCCTCGTGAAAGATGCTGCGTGGGGGCGGGGAAGGACTGCCCCTGGGCACCCCAGGGTGCTGGGCCGGAGCTAGAGGCCTTCCAGGCTCCCTCTGGTCTCGCCCGGTGATGCTCCGGGCTCACTCCGGGCTCTGAACTCGGGGGACCCTCGGGGGTGCCGGGGATCGGGCCGGGGCGGGGGGCACGTGCAGGGCGAGCGCCCAGGGGCCTTCCCAGGGCGCGGGTGGCCGTGGGCCGGGCACGAGCCCCCCCGGGGCCGGGTGGCGCGGGCCTGGCACGACCCCCGCCCCGCGCCCGCGGGAACAAAAGCCACCCTGTGCCACCCTGGGGCCACAATAGGGCCTTGTGCGCTGCTGCCCCCAGCCCCGGGTCTCTGGGGCCCCGCGCCCCCGCCCCGGTGCGACATCTGCGCGCGGCTTCAAAGGCGCTTGGGACCCGCGGGGGACCCCCGGCCGCCGCCCGCGGCCCCTTTCATCCCCCTGGGACCCCCCCCCCCACCCACCCACCACCCCGGGCCGCGGGACTCCGCACCCGCGCCGGCGCCCACGTGCGCCCGGTCACCGGCCCCGGCCAGGGGTGCGGCCAGGGGTGCGGGCGCGGCTCCAGGCCCGATCGGGGCGGGGGGCGCCGCGGGGGCGAGACGCCCGCCGAGCGCCCCGGGAGCGCCCCCCGCCCCGCAGCCCGGCCGCCGGGGTCGCTGCGCCCCCTGGCGGAGCGCGTTGGGAAGCGCTTCCCGGCCCGGGTGCGCATCCCGGGGGTCCCGGGGGTCCCGCCTCCCTCCCCGCTCCCCCCTGCCCCGCCAGCTCCCTCCTCCTCCAGGGGGCTCCCAGACTCGCTGCGCCGTGCTCCCTCGGCCCTCTGGGGCTTCCCGGGGAGAGAACCGGGGCGGCCAGGGCAAAGGGGGCGACGCGGGGGGCTGGAGGGGGAGAGAGGCCAGCAGGTAGGGTGCTGGCGACAGGCCGGGGGTCCGTGCCCCGGACCCCAGTGGCCTCCAGGTCCAGCCAGAAGTGGTCCCCGAGCGAGCGCAGGGCCAGGAGGGCGAGCGCGCTGGGCACCACCAGGGGCGGCCCAAAGTAAGGTGGGGAAGGGGCGCATTCAGTAGGGTCTGGGGGGGGTCTCGCCTGAGGGCTGAAGAAACGCAGCGTCCGAGCCCCCCCTCCCCCAGAACCTAGGGTGAGTCCGTTATTTAGGAACATTCCAGAAGGACTGCAAGTCACATCGCCCTCCGCTTTCTCTGGAAATGCTTTTTTTTTTTATTGGTTTCTGGATAGGGGAGGGCACACCCAGCAATGCTCAAGGTTTACTCTCGTCTTTGTCCTTAGGGATTACTCCTGGTGGGGCGCAGGAAACCGTAATGGGGTGCTGGGATCAAACCCAGGTGGGCCACATGCGAGGCAAACACCCCACCCGCTGCACAAGGCGGGAATCACTCTTTCTTTTTTTTTTCTTCTTTTTGGGTCACACCTGGTGATGCACAGGGGTTCCTCCTGGCTCAAGCACTCAGGAGTTACTCCTGGCGGTGCTCAGGGGACCCTATGGGATGCTGGGAATCGAACCCGGGTCAGCTGCGTGCAAGGCAAACACCCTACCCGCTGTGCTATTGCTCCAGCCCCGAATCACTCTTTCAAGAGCTTTTCATGCACAAGAGGGGCACTGGAGAGCTGGAGTTAGGGAGCTTGCCTTGCTTGTGGCTAACCCAGGTTCTATCCCCAGCATCCTGTACGACCCCTCAAGCACTGCCAGGAGTAATTCCTGGGTGCAGAGCCAACAGTAAACCCTAACCATTGCTGGGTGTGCCCTTACCCCAAAAAAAGAAAAAAGAGAAAAGAAAAAAAAGGGGCAGAGACATGATTCAATCATGCTAAACTTGAATGGCCTTTCTTACAACGTAACTTGGGGGTCAGGGCAATAGCTCAAAGGATTGGCATGAGTAGGCCTGGGACAAATCTTCCCACAGGGGCTGGAGCGTAGCACAGCAAGCAGGTAGGGCGTTTGCCTTGCACGCAGCCGACCGGGGTTCGATTCTCAGCATCCCATAGGGTCCCCCAGGCACCGCCAGGGGTAATTCCTGAGTGCATGAGCCAGGAGTAACCCCTGTGCATCGCCGGGTGTGACCCAAAAAGCAAAAAAAAAAAAAAAAAAAGAAAAGAAAAGAGAAGAAAAAAGAAATCCTTCCTACAGGATCCTCCAAGAACTGTGTAGAAGACCCCCTCCTCCCCCCTCCTCCAAGAGAACTGAGCTGGTGCTAAGTGTGCCCTAAAAAGACTAAAACATGGGCCATGGTATGGCACTGCCGACCCGGGTCCAATCTGGTATCCCATATGGTTCCCTGAGCACTACCAGGAGTAATTTCTGAGTGTAGATAGAACCTGAGCAGGGTATGCCCCCCCAAAAAAAACCCAGGGCTGAACAGGGGTTAAGGGGTTAGGCACTTGCCTTGCACACAGCTGACCTCGGCTTATATTTTTTTGTTTGTTTTTGGGTCACACCCGGCTATGGACAGGGGTTCCTCCTGGCTCTTGCACTCAGGAATTGCTCCTGGCGGTGCTCGGGGGACCCTACGGGATGCTGGAATCTGTATTTTCCACGGGGCGATGCGGGAACTCCGGGGGGGCTTAACGAGGCGCTTCCCTGAGCGGGGCTTTACCAGGGGCTCCCCGATCGCAGAGACGGGCAGCGGGGGGCGGCTGGAGACCCCGGAGCGGGCAAAGCAGCCGCCCCGGGAAACCCTCCCTGCGACCCCGCTCGGCCCTCTGACGTCACGCCCGCGCCGCGCCGCGCCGCGCCCTCCCGCCGCCAGGGGGCGCGCGCGGCGGCGCCGGAAGTCCGCGGGCGGGTCCTCGCGCGCGCGCGTGCGCCTCCGCTTCCGCCGGGCGGTTTGTCCCACGCGGCCGCCGTACGCGCGTCCGAATCCAGCCCGGGAAGCGGGAGGCGGGGGCGCGCGGGACGCCCCGGACCCACCCGGGACCATGTGCTCCCTGGGCCTCTTCCCGCCGCCGCCGCCCCGGGGCCAGGTCACGCTGTACGAGCACAACAACGAGCTGGTGTCGGGCAGCAGCTACGAGAGCCCGCCCCCCGACTTCCGGGGCCAGGTGGTCGGCGCGGGGGGCGGGGCGGGGGGCACCTGCACGGGGGAGGGGCCGGGGGCGCCTGCATGGGGCCGGGGGGGGCACCTGCACGGGTCGGGGGGCACCTGTACAGGTCTGGGGGCGCCTGCACGGGGCAAGGCTTGGGGGGGCACCTGCATGGGGGCGGGGGGCACCTATACGGGGCGGGGGGCGCCTGCACGGGGCAAGGCTGGGGGGGGCACCTGCACGGGTCGGGGGGCACCTGTACAGGTCTGGGGGCGCCTGCACGGGGCAAGGCTTGGGGGGGGCACCTGCACGGGGGAGGGGCGGGGGGGGCACCTGTACGGGCGGGGGGCGCCTGCACGGGGGAGGGGCCGGGGGGCGCCTTCATGGGGCCGGGGGGGGCACCTGCACGGGTCGGGGGGCACCTGTACAGGTCTGGGGGCGCCTGCACGGGGCGGTGGGCACCTATACAGGGCGGGGGACACCTGCACGGGGGAGGGGCCGGGGGGGCACCTGCACGGGGCGGGGGGGCACCTATACAGGGCGGGGGACACCTGCACGGGGGAGGGACCGGGGGGCGCCTTCATGGGTCGGGGGGTACCTGCACGGGGCTGGGCCGGGGGGGACACCTGCACGGGTCGGGGGGCACCTATACGGGGCTGGGGGCGCCTGCACAGGGAAGGGGCCGGGGGGCTCCTGCATGGGGGCGGGGGGCGCCTGCACGGGGGCTGGGGGCGCCTGCACGGGGGAGGGGCCGGGGGGGCTCCTGCATGGGGGCGGGGGGCACCTATACAGGGCGGGGAACACCTGCACAGAGGCTGGGGGCGCCTGCACGGGGCAAGGCTGGGGGGGGGGCACCTGCACGGGGCAAGGCCGCAGGGTGGGGGCTGCAGGATGGGGGCTGGCTCCGGGGGTGCCGTCAGCCCGGCGCAGCTGGAGAAGAGTAAAAGGGCTGGGGTGGGCGGATGAAGGATGCTGAGACGTTGGGGGGCGGGGCGGGTCTCTCGAGGGAGTGCAGAGAATCAGGGTGAAATCTGGAAGAGAAGGGGTGAAGAGTTGAGGGCAGTATCCGGGAGTTACTGGCAAGGCACGACCTGGAACCTTATTTTCTTTAAATTTAATGTTATTATTTTTTTGCTTCTTGGGTCACACCCGGGGATGCACAGGGGTTCCTCCTGGCTCTGCACCCAGGAATTACGCCTGGCGGTGCTCAGGGGACTATATGGGATGCTGGGAATCGAACCCGGTTCAGCCGCGGGCAAGGCAAATGCCCTACCCACTGTACCCACTGTACTGTAGCTCCAGCCCCAGTACTTTATTTTTAAAGTTTTCTTTTTTCTTTTTGGGTCATACCCTATGATGCTCAGGGGTTCCTCCTGGCTCTGCACTCAGGAATTACACCTGGCGGTGCTCAGGGGACCATATGGGATGCTGGGAATCGAACCCGCATTGGCCACTTGTAAGGCATTAAACGCCTTCCCCCTGTGCTATCGCTCCAGCCCCACGGCAAAGAAAAAAGAAACGGAGAATTGTGCCTTTGTGTTTGCTCCCTACACACAATACTCTGGTTCTTAGATAAGAACACAAGCCTGGTTCCCACGGCCGCCTGTTCCTTGTGGGAATGGGAAGACAGATCTTTGAAGCCTTAGTTCAGCCCCGAGTTGCAGATGGATCCAGGGAGTTGGGCTGAGGCTGTGGAAGAGGTGGACTCATGATCACGTCTCTCCCTTCTGGGCTCTAGTGGATCAATTTGCCCGTCCTAAACCTGACCAAGGATCCCCTGAAGACCCCCGGGAGGCTGGACCATGGCACAAGAACCGCTTTCATCCATCACCGGGAACAAGTGTGGAAAAGATGCATCAACATTTGGTGAGGCTTGGCAGTGCCTGCAGAGCCTGGGGAAGGGAGGCCATCGCCCCTAAGTCCAGCTCAGAGATGTGCCATTCATCAGACTGAGTCACCAGACAGCGTTGTGGAACTCAAGGGTATAATGCAGTCGTGTTATTTGGTATCCAGTGGAGCCATCCGGCTTTCTGAGTGGACTCTGAACCTTCTCCGTCCTCCCACTTGACATCATTACCACTTTTCTGAGCTCTCACTTGAAGCTCAGCAAGGTTGGGTACCCAGTTTAGTCAGGACCTGCCAGGTCCTGCACTTTGCAGTTAGCTCCTGGCAGTGCCACTTTTTAGCCTTGTGACCTTGGGCGGGTCACTTAGGCACTTGGTTTCCGCAGTTTCTACATCTCTTCAAGGGAGCCCCCCTTACAAGGTTGTGACATCGAGCTTATTGTTAAGGGTAAAATACTCAGTGAACAGCATTAATCCCAAGGCTTAGCTCCATTATCGTTTTGTTTGTGTTTTGGGGTCCGTCCCAGCCGTGCTCAGGACTTAACTCCTGGCTCGGCACTCAGTCAGGGGTTACTTCTGGCCGGGCTCAAGGGTGTATATGGGATACTGGGGATCGAACCCAGGTCTACTGCAGCAATGTACGAGGCAACTGCTCTGCCACTATAGTACTGCAACTTATTACTGTGTAGAATGAGTACCCACGGATGTCAAGTCTCGGAGTAAGTCAGGTGCGTGTCATCTTGTTAACAGTGGTCAGTAGCCCTCTTTTTTTTTCTTTTTGGGTCACACCTGGCAGTGCACAGGGGTTACTCCTGGCTCATGCACTCAGGAATTACTTCTGGCCGTGCTTGGGGCACCATAGGGGATGCTGGGAATCGAACCTGGGTCGGCTGCGTGCAAGGCAAACGCCCTCCCTGCTGTGCTGTCTCCAGCCCCCAACAGCCCTCTCTTGAACTTGCACACATTTGGGCCCACCGGCAGCATACGGAAGTGCAGAGCACCTGGTTTCCAGCACACGTACTCTCAAACTTGGGTATCTGGGATGGGGCTCGCTTGATTTTCTCGCCTTTTTATGTAAGCAGAGTTTGAACTCAATTCATTGTCTGAAAGAAAGAACCACTCCGTTGTGATTCTGTCTCACTTCCTGCTGCTTTTTCCTAGCTCTTGCCCCTAATCGTCGATGTCCTGGAGCTCCGTGCTGGGTGGCCAGTTGTCCGCCAGACCCCCCTCGGGAGCTAATCCCCGGCCATTAGACACTCAGCACATTCAGAACTTGCCTCTTTGGTTCTCTCCCAGCCCGTTTCTGCCTTCCGTTTTCCGCCTTCAGGAACGGCCTTCCTGCTTCTTCAGGGGCAGCGCGTGCCCGGGGCAGCTGCGGGGCGAATCCCGAAGGCCCCGTCCCAGCGAGGTCACCTGCATCATTTCCTTCATTAGCTTCCCTGCACCTCTGTTCTTTCGTGTGGAAACTCACATGATAGCGACGTCTGTCTGTTGAGTTGTGACGGTGGCTTAATCGGACACGTTGCCTCGCCTGGATGCAGTGGAAGCAGTAGTTGCTGTTGTAATTGCTTCCTGGATCACTTACTCGCTCTCACTCTTTCCCTAAGGAAGGCCCAGTTTTCCTGTTCATTTACTTCCTCTGTCAAGTTTCTTTTTGGGGCCACGCCAGCAGTGCTCAGGAATCATTCCTGGGGGTGCTTGGGGCACCATCTGGGATGCCGGGTTGACCCCCACTGGCTGGACTCTCGCTCCAGCCCCTCTCTCCCTTCTTGATCCCTCCCAGTCTATCGCCAGACTCGCCTTTCTAGACACCAGTGTGGCCTCCGTGCAGCTCTGCTTTCCAATCCTACCGGGGGGCGGGGGAAGTAGCCAAAGGGCTCAGTCCCGAAGCACTTGCCTTGCGTCCCACAAGCCCCAGCACTCGGGAGTGCTCTGCCAAAATCAGCCCTGAGCACTGAGCCAGGAATACCTCCTGAGCACCACTGGGTATGACCCAGCCCCTGCTTGACTAGTGTGCATCCTTTGCACGCCAGAGCCCAGGTGTGGTCCCCTGAGCACCACAAGTATGGCCCCCAAAGTCGAAAAATGCTTCTGGGGCTTTCTAGTCATTGTGTTAGGGCAAATGTTGACTTCTGGGGCCGGGCAGAGTGCTGTCCCTCTAAGCGGCCCGTCCGGGCTTGATCCCTGACATTACATGGGTCCCCTGAGCCCCATCAGAAGTCATCTCATAGTGCAGAGCCAAGTGCAGCCCAAAAACCAAACCAGAGGATGTTGACTCCTTGGTTGGTTTGTAAGTCCCCGGAAGACCTCCAGGCCTTGTGGCCTCACAGGTGACACAGAGCGTGACCGTGGACACGCAGGGCCGGTGCTCGGCTCTCCTCACGCGTGCGGGCCCCTCTCCGAGGGGATCAGAGTCACGTGACGCAGCTTCCCCCCCCTCGTCAGGTGTGAGCTGGGCGTCTTTGGGGTCCTGAATGAACTCGCAAACTCGGAGGCGGAGGGTACGTATCTTTCCCTCCCGCGCTCTCCCGTCCTCCCCAGGCCCCTGCCCCTGCCCTGTTTACGGTCCAGTTGTCTAAATGGGGCCCCTTCCGTCTCCGTCCCCTCATGCCCCAGGGGGGCGGTCACCGGGCGCCGTGCTCGTCTGGGCTCCCCCCACCCAGAGGGTCCCCGGGGAGGGTCCCAGAGTGGCTTCAGCAGTGTCGCTTCCTTTACCGCAGTGTTTGAGTGGGTGAAGACGGCGTCGTGCTGGGCCCTGGCGCTCTGGCGCTGGGCCTCCTCCCTCCATGGGTCCCTGTTCCCCCACCTCTCTGTAAGTCTGGACTCGCCCAGCTGCTGGGCGCCCTCACAGCTGGCCTGAGGCCAGGGCGGGGAGGCTGGCCGAGGGGAGGCTGCGTGGAAGCGCCTTCGGCCCAGTGCGGCGTGTCCGTGTGCTTCTTGCAGCTCAGGAGCGAGGACCTCATCGCCGAGTTTGCCCAGGTCACAAACTGGTGAGTGGTTTGGTTTCTCTCTTTGGGCCACTCCCGCTGGTGTGCAGGACTTCCTCGTGGCTCAGAGATCACCCCCGGCAGGTTTGGGGGACCCTAGGAGGTGTTGGGGGACCCAGGTTGGCAGGAGGCGAGGACCCCACCCGCCGTCCCATATCTGTGGCCCACATCTTGGATTTTTTTGTTTGGTTTTGTTTTGTTTTTGGGTCACACCCGGCAAAGCACAGGGGCTACTCCTGGCTCATGCACTCAGGAATTACCCCTGGCGGTGCTCGGGGGACCATGTGGGATGCCGAGAATCGAACCCGGGTCGCCCGTGTGCAAGGCAAACGCCCTACCCGCTGTGCTATTGCTCCAGCCCCCACATCTTGGCTTTTTATGGAAGACCTGGACTTCAGGACTTCTTTTGGAGAGAGGGACGGCAAAGCAGAGGCGACTCCCACCCCTCTTCCTGACGGCTCCCCGCACCCGGGCCTACCTCCCAATACGGAGCTTTTTTTTTTTTTTTCTTTTTTGGGTCACACCCAGCTATGCACAGAGGTTCCTCCTGGCTCATGCACTCAGGAATGACTCCTGGCGGTGCTCGGGGGACCCTATGGGATGCTGGGGATCGAACCTGGGTCGGCTGCGTGCGAGGCAAACGCCCTCCCCGCTGTGCTGTCCCTCCAGCCCCAATACGGAGCTTTTTCCTTTTGGTTCTCAGTGCTTACTCCTGGGCCTGTGCCCCGGAGTCACTCCTGGTGGTGCTCAGGGATCAAACCCGGTCAGCCATGTGCCAGACCAGCGCCCTCCCCACTGGATTCTCTTGGCAGCCACGCAGCTGCCTTTTGGGGGGTGCTGAGCACACCCTGCAGTGTTCCGGACTTCTTCTGGGCTCCAGTCACTCTTGGCGGGGCTCAGGGGACCATCGGTGGTGCTGGGGATGGAACCGGGGTTAACTGCATCTCCCCCGCTGTTCTCTCCGGCCCCTGCCTCCCAGTCGAAGGGCAGGAACGAGCAGAAGGCAGTGAGTCAGCCCGCGCGCTGCCGGGTGCTGCCCTCTCCAGCCCCACACAGACCAAACGGAAAAGGCCCCTTTGGGGCCAGAGAGCCGGCACGGGGCTGTGGCTCCTGCGTCGCACGCTGCTGACCTGGGCCCAGTGCCTGGCACACCAGAGGGTCTCCCGAGCACAGAGCCCGGAGCAACGTGCCGTCATGCGAAGCGGCGTCTGGGCTTCCGGGCCGGGCGTGGGGAGCTCAGCGGGGCACCCGCTCTCTCTCTCCTCCAGGACCAGCTGCTCCCTGCGGGCCTTCGCCTGGCACCCGCATACCAACAAGTTCGCGGTGGCCCTGCTGGACGACTCGGTCCGCGTGTATAACGCCAACAGGTACGGGGCCGGGCGCGTGGGCCCCTCCCCTCCCCCCGTGTGACCTTCGCCCCGGGCTCTGCTGTGGGCTGGGGCCCTGCCCCCGTGAGACCTGCCGTGACTGCGGCCTCCCCCCCAGCACGATCGTCCCTTTCCTGAAGCACCGGCTGCAGCGCCACGTGGCTGCCCTGGCCTGGAAGCCCCTCAGCGCCTCGGTGCTGGCCGTGGCCTGCCAGAGCTGCGTTCTCATCTGGACCCTCGACCCGACCTCGCTGTCTACCCGGTGAGTCCCAGCCGCTGTGCGGGTGGCTGGGTGGTGACCGGCTCGGGCCGTGTGGGGGGGCATGGAACGCCCGGACGGGCGGGCAGTGTCTGGGGGTGTCTCCCTGCATCGTGGAGCGGAAAGACTGAGCACTGTCGGGAGGAGAACTAACTACCAACCCAGAAACCAGGCCTGGAGAGGCAGCCCAGGGGCTGGCGCACAGGACAGGCCGGTGTGGTCCCGGCACCGCCAGGAGTAGCTCCCTGACACCACCGGTGGGACCCCAAAACAAAAACCCAGAGCCTGCTTGTTTGTTCAAGTTACGAATGAGAACTTTCCGGTCAGTCAGAGAATAAATGAGAAGTTCAGTGCACACGTTTTCAGAACGGGAAAGGAAAATAACCACAGATCTGAAAGAAAATGAAATCACTAAGTTTCCATCGATGCATTTGAAAGTCTAAAGGAATGTTTGAGGGGCTGCGGAGATGCAGAAAGGGCTAGAGGCGGCCTTTGCGCGTGGGACCCTTGACGGGGTGGTTGTGGTGGTGGTTTTGGTTTTTGGCCACACCCAGCAGTGCTCAGGGCTTACTCCTGGCTCTGCACTCAGGGATTATTCCCGCCAGTGCTCGGGGGGCCATGTGGGATGAACCTGGATTGACTACATGCAAGGCAAAGTCCCTACCCCCTGTCCAATCACTCCGGCCCCAAGGTTGGTTGGTTTGCTTTAAATTAAGAATATCGGGGCCGGCTGGGGCTGGAGCAATAGCACAACGGGGAGGATGTTTGCCTTGCACGTGGCCGACCCGGGTTCGATTCCCAGCATCCTATATGGTCCCCTGAGCACCGCCAGGAGTAACCCCTGTGCATTGCCGGGTGTGACCCAAAAAGCAAAAAAAAAAAAAAAAAAAAAGAGCCCTGCCCCAGGCAAGCATATGTGCAAATACCACAGCCAAAATGAAACAGTAAAGTCATAAAAGGGGGAGGTTGGCCAGCCACAATGCAGTGGGATGGGAAGCTGTCCGTGTGTGCCGCTGACCTGGGCTTAACCCCAGCACCCCATCTGGTCCCCTGAGCCCTGCCAGGAACTATCTTGAGCACAGAGCCAGGAGTAAGCCCTGAGCACTGCCAGGTGTGGGAACCCCACAAAAAAGAAAACAGAGTATGCAACTACCAGAGAGCACTGTGGATGAGTATGTGAGCACCAAGACCAAATGTGTAATCTCTGGCAAGTCCCTCAACCACGTGCGGGTTACTGAAACACCAAGGGGATGGGCGGAAAATTTCTTCTACAGTCACTTTTGTAATATACTTCGCTACAAAATCAAATCTTCCCATTATTATAATGTGGGAAGGGATGTTCCCACCTGGTGCTGCTCCTTCCTTGGTGCTCTGGGCTACTTCCTGGTAGCTGGCATAGGAGACTGGGCAAGGTCAGGAATAGAACTTGGGGCTCCTCTTGGGGCTGGTAAGATAACGGGGGGGCTGAGGTGCTTGTCCTGCACGCAGCCGACCTTCATTCGATTCCTGGCACGCTCTAGATGCAGTGCTCCAAGCATTGTTAGAAGTGATCCCTGATCACATAGCAAGGAGGAATTCCCGAGCACTGTGAGCTGTGGAGTGACCAAGTAGTCCCCAAGTAAATACTCTGTTTGTTTCTGGGCGACACCCCGCAGTGCACAGGGGTTCCTCCTGGCTCTGCACTCAGGGATCACTCCTGGCGGTGCTCAGGGGACCATATGGGATGCCGGGGATCGAACCCGGGTTGGCTGTGCACAAGGCAGATGCTCTACCCACTGTACCATTATCTCCGGCCCCGATATTCTTTTATTTTTGCTTTTTGGGTCACACCTGGCGATGCACAGGGGTTCCTCCTGGCTCTGCATTCAGGAATGACGCTTGGTGTTGTTTGGGGGGGCCATATGGGATGCTGGGAATCGAACCCGGGTCGGCCGCGTGCAAGGCAAACGCCCTTCCTGCTGTGCTATCGCTCCAGCCCCTTCAACCTGCCTCTATGGCAGGCACTTTTCTTCTCTTTCTTCCCCTCTCTTTCTCCTCCCTCTCTCTCCCTCTCTCCCTCCCTCCCTCTCCCCCGCTCCCTCCTCTTTTTGGGCATTGTGTTTGCAATATAGATATTGAAGGTTATCCGGTATATCCCTTTACCTACTTAAAAGTAATTTATTTTGGAATTTCGTTGTTGTCGTTATGTTTCTTCATTGTTTCTATGTGTATTTTTATTGTTGTTGCTTTGGTTTTTTATACTCATGCGTCTGCCTGGTATGAGTGCTTTTTGGGGGAAGCTTTGTTTTTATAGTAATCAAAAATTAATAAGCAGTGGGAACCTGGAAGACGGTGCAGCTGATAGGGCTTGCCCTGCACGTGGCCGAATCAGGTTTGATCCATAGCTAGGAGTGTAGAGCCAAGAGTCAGCCCAGAGCACTGGCGGGTATGCCCCCCCCCCAAAAAAAAAAAATAAAAGTGTGTTTGTGTAAGTGACAGAATAAATCACAGTTCATCTAGCCAGTGTGAGAGTATGGAGCCGTTGAGTAGAACGAGTTGGATCTCTCAGGACTGACCTGAGAAGGTGGGCTTCGCTGTAGAATAGGGTCCGTTGTAAATTGGTAACCAAGACCTCAGTGGTTACTGGTCAGAGGGCAAGGGGAGGGGTTGATTCCGTCAGAACAGGTGTTTGACTTGTGACCCAAAACTGCTGGGGGGCCAGTGCTGGGGGTCGGGGCGGCATGCATGACTGGAGGGCAGGATTCCAAGTGATGCTCAAGTCCTTTGAGCCTTCTCCCCTGCACCCAAGTAGCATCTCTGTGACAAACAGCAAACAATGCAGGAGCAAGGAGGCTCCTTTCAAAATAATCGTTTTTAAAGGAGGTTTGTGGGGGCTGAAGCGGGTAGGGTGTTTGCCTTGCATGCGGCCGACCCAGGTTTGATTCCCAGCATCCCATCTGGTCCCGCGAGCCCGCCAGGAGGAATTCCTGAGTGCAGAGCCAGGAGGAACCCCTGTGCATCGCCTGGTGTGGCCCAAAAGAAAAAAAAAAAACCCAAATAAAGGGGACTTTTCATTATTTAAAAATTTTTTTTAATTAATTTATTTATTGCTTTTTGGGTCACACCTGGCAATGCACAGGGGTTACTCCTGGCTCTGTACTCAGGAGTTACTCCTGGCGGTGCTCGGGGGACCATATGGGATGCTGGGAATCGAACCTGGGTCGGCCGCCTGCAAGGCAGACGCCCTACCCGCTGTGCTATCGCTCTGGCCCCACCTTTCTTCCTTTCTTAACTTCCACGCTCCTAATTCATTTCCCACCACTTGAACTCGGAGGGGCCATTATGAATCTAGAAATTTTAGTAGGGGGTAAGAAATCAAATCAAAATTTTTTTTTTTCCTTGAGTGGGGAGGGAGCACACGTCCTGGCTTTGTGCCCGGGAGTGGCTCCTGGCTGTGCTTGAGGGACCGTAGGCAGTGCTGGGAATTTGTCCCAGGGCTGGCAAACTTAAGGCCAGCGCCTCCCCCCCCCCCCCCCCCCCCCCCCCGTGCTCTCTGGGGCTCTCACCTCCTGACTCCTGTCTCCCCCCAGGCCCTCTTCTGGCTGTGCCCAGGTGCTCTCTCACCTGGGGCACGCACCCGTCACCAGCCTAGCCTGGGCCCCCAGTGGGGGGCGGCTGCTGTCCGCTTCGCCTGTGGACGCTGCTATCCTGGTGAGTGGCCTTGACCCTGGTTCGTTCATTTCCGGCACCCCAAAGAGCTGTCTTTGTCCGCCGGTGGGAAGTGTCCGGGACGAGAGGCCCCCCCCGGCAGCATCTGGGACTGGACATGCTGCCGGCCGCCACTGGGGCGCTTCCGTCTGCCTGACCGCTCCTTTCCTTCCCCCTGGGAGGCCGCTGGGGTGTGTCAGTCCCCGTCTCTCTTGCTCGTCTTCCTAGGTCTGGGATGTATCGACAGAGACCTGTGTCCCCCTTCCCTGGTTTCGGGGAGGTGGGGTCACCAACCTGCTCTGGTCCCCAGATGGCAGCAAAGTCCTGGCCACCACGCCTTCCGCAGTCTTCCGGTGAGTAGAAGAGGGCGGGAGGGCCCTGGAGAGGCTCCCAGACTCCCCGGTGGTCGGACCCCCGGCCCGGTACCCACAGAGGAGCCGAGGCCCTGAGCCGTGTGCCTCCCCTCTCGGCAGCGTCTGGGAGGCCCAGATGTGGACGTGTGAGCGGTGGCCCACTCTCTCGGGACGCTGTCAGGTGAGAGAACTGAGTCGCGTGGCGGGGGCCCCGGGTCCCTCCCCCCTCCCCTCCCGCCTTCCCTCCCCAGCGTTGCCTTTGGCCTCCTGACCCCAGACTGGCTGCTGGAGCCCAGATGGAAATCGGCTGCTGTTCACGGTCTTGGGGGAGCCCCTGATCTACTCCTTGTCGTTCCCAGAACACGGTGAGTGGGGGAGCCCCTCGGTGCGGGGTGGCTGGGCTGGTTGGGGGGGGGGCGAGATCCCCGCACCCTGCAGTGCCGTTGGGGGAGAGCCGCCCCGTGAGAGCTCCTGCCCGTCCACAGGGGAGGGGAAGGGGCACGTTGGAGGTGCCAAGTCGGCGACGATCGTGGCCGATCTGTCCGAGACGACCATCCAGACGCCGTCTGGAGAGGAGAGGTGAGGCGAGGCGAGTGGGCACGGGAGGGGCCAGCAGGCGGCTGTGGGGAGCCCCCCTTCCAGCACGCTCTCTGGCCGCAGGCTCGGGGGACAGGCTCACTCCATGGTCTGGGACCCGAGCGGGGAGCGTCTGGCTGTGCTCATGAAAGGTAAGAGGCGGCCACCCGCTATATTCTCTGCCCCCCCTTTTCTTTTTGGGCCATACCCAGCGATGCACAGGGGTTCCTCCTGGCTTTGTGCTCAGAAATTACCCCTGGCGGTGCTCGGGGGACCCTATGGGATGCTGGGAATCGACCCCGGGTCGGTCCTACCTTCTGTGCTATGGCTCCTGCTCCCTTAAAAAGATTTTTTTTTTTCTTTTTGAGTCACACCCGGCGATGCACAGGGGTTCCTCCTGGCTCATGCACTCAGGAATGACCCCTGGCGGTGCTCGGGGGACCCTATGGGATGCTGGGAATCGACCCCGGGTCGGCCATGTGCGAGGCAAACGCCCTCCCTGCTGTGCTATGGCTCCAGCCCTTGGCTCCCCCGTTCTCTTCGTGGTGGTGCTGGGGGTCAGCCCTGGGTCTCCAGCACGTGCGCTTGCCGGTGGAGCCACACCCCCAGCCCCCTTGGGCCCCTTCTTCCAGGGAACCCGCGGGTGCAGGAGGGGGCCCCAGTCATCCTCCTCTTCCGCACTCGGAACAGCCCCGTGTTCGAGCTGCTGCCTTGGTAAGTGCCGGCCAGCCCAGCCTTCCCGCACCAAACCTGCCCCCACCCCCCGAGCCCCCCCCCGTACCGGCCCCCTCTCTTCCAGCGGCGTTGTCCAGGGGGAGCCGGGAGCCCAGGCGCAGCTCATCAGCTTCCACCCCTCCTTCGGCAAAGGGGCCCTGCTCAGCGTGGTAAGCCCGGCTGCCGCGGTCGCCTCCCCGGACTCCGCCTCCGGACCCGGCCCCGACGGTCTCCCTCATGTCTCTCTGCAGTGCTGGTCGACAGGCCGGATCACCCACATCCCGCTCTACTTCGTCAACGCTCAGTTCCCACGTTTCAACCCAGTGCTTGGCCGGGCCCAAGAGCCCCCCGCGGGGGGTGGTGGCCCCGTCCACGATCTCCGCCTCTTCACGGAGTCGTCCCCATCTTCTGCCCCCGGGGACCCTCTCCCAGGTCCTCAGGGCCACTCCTTTCAGCCCCACTTCTAATAAACAGAGCCTCGGACTCTTCATCCCGCTGCCAGGCTTTTCCCCTTCAGGGCGCCAAAGCGATGGCCCACCCTGCCCCTGCGCAGGACGCGGTCGGCCTGAGATGGAAGGAACTTTATTTATCCTGGGGATCTGTAGGCGGCGTGGGTGCTGGGCGCTGAGCCAGGGTGGCGCGGGCCATGGCCAGAGCACCCTCTCGGGTGCGGTGGCCCCCAATGAAGCCGCTGGCATGGACAAAGATGCAGCCAGGAATCCCACTGGCCCGGTCCAGGGCCTCGTCTCGCAGGCCCCGCCAGGGCTCTGGCAGGGGCAGCCTGCAAGTGAGCAGAGTCGGTCGGGGAGCAGCTGAGGCCTGGGGGCTCGGGGAGGGGCCCCCTGATGAGGGCCGCAGGGCGGGGGGTCTCCCAGGCCTCACCGGCTTTGGAACGAACGGGGCTCCTTGGGCACGCACTGCACCCGCCACTGTCCGGCCTGGTCCGTGTAGATAACAAAGGCGATGGCCGCGGGGGGGCGCAGCTCGGATTCCAGGCAGAACAGGTGCTCCTTCCAGGGGCACCCGCCCTTGGCCAGCTCCGCTACCTCTCCACTCTGGTCCACCTGAAAGGGGAGTGGAGGCCAGAGGTTCAGGGAGGGGCTGGAGCGATGGCACAGCGGGTAGGGCAGTCCAGCATCCCGTAGGTCCTCCGAGCACTGCCAGGAGTGATTCCCGAGTGCAGAGCCAGGAGGAAGCGCTGAGCATTGCCGGAAAAGCAAAAATCAAGGGAGAAGCTCGGGGGCTGCAGAGCCTCCTCCCAGGCGGTACCTGGAACCTCTTGGCCAGCGCGTCTTCCACCAGGGCCCGGGCCGGCAGCCAGCTGTGCTGGTAGAAGTCCAGTCTCTGCAGGAACTCTTCCCGAACCAGCTCCATTGCGCGCTGGAACCCAGCCTGGGGGGCACGGGAATCCAAACCGAGGGGCTGGTGAGCACTTAGAGCCGGGTGAGGCTGCGCCGGGGAGGGCGTGGTCACTCTCCCCGCCCCGAGGGTCTGAGACCTGCGGCCCCCCGGGAGCGCCCCCCTGACCTCCGTGTCTTGGTCGGGCTGGTTCCAGGCAGGGTTGAGGCGAGCCACCCGGGCGCTCAGCGTGGTGGTGAGCGCGTAGCGCGGCTCCCCATCCCACTGGGCGATGCCGTTGTCCACGGCATCCACCTCCTCCACGAAGTTCTCGTACATCTGCGGCGGCAGGGCAGGAACCAAGTCAGGCCGTCGGAAACCGCAGCTTCCGAAAGCTCCATCTGACTCCTACTTGCTCGCTCCTGGGGGTCACCCCAATGCTGTCTCGGAAGGGGCAGAGCTCTGGGCTGCAGCGACAGGGCGGGGCGTTTGCCTCGCACACAGCCGACTGGGGCTGGTCCCCGGAGCCCCGCAGGCAGAGCAGGGAGGAACCCTGAGCATCACTGAGCCTCCCCCCAGCAGAAGGGGATCTTCCGAGTCCGACAGTCATCACGCGCGGATTCAGAGCTGACCAAATGTGCTGGCCGACTCTGGAATATGATGGGAAGACCACCTCCAACGCCGCCGGCGTCCCAGAATCACCCTGTGTGCCCAGTTCCTGCTGCTGAAGCAGGGACCCGAGCTATGGCACCGACAGGTCTTGTTCCGCCCCTAGGGTTGTGCACACTTGACCGTGGTGCTTCTTCCCTCAGCAGCCTGAACGTTTGTGGGGTGGTTCAGTCCACACCTGGCAGTGCTCGGGGGTTATTCCTGGCTCTGCGCTCAGGGGTCGCTCCTGGCAGTGCTTGTGGGGCCTTAGGGCGCACCAGGGGTGGAGTCCCAGTTGTCGGTGTACCAGGCAGGACCCCTACCTGCTGTGTTCTCTCTGCAGCCAGAGCTTCTGAGCTACCTGCCTCCAAACCAAGGCGCCGCCTGTGACCCAGAGAGATAGTACAGTGGCTCGGGCGCTCGCCTCGCACACAGCCGACCCAGACTCGCTCCCTGGTGCTTTCTGCGGTCCCCTGGTCACTGGGAAATGCTTTCTGGCTGCCGAGGCCCTTCCCCACGTTGTCTCACCCACTTATCGACCGCCCCAGAAGCCTGACGGGAGCGCGGGGCCAGGTGCCCTGCCCTGAGACACGTCCCGAGTGCGGCAGACGCAGGCGTGGGGGTCTGTCCTCGGGCCCCCACCTTGTCATAGAGGGTGCCCACCACGCTGTCCTCTTCGCTGGTCCCCAGCAGCTGGGCCAGCAGCTTGTGGCCGAAGTGCAGGTAGACGAGTCCCGCGCTGCTCAGCTTGGTCTGCCACGGCTTCCCGGGGGCCAGGGAGCTCATGGTCCCTGTGAAAGACCTGGGGGGCACAGGGGGTGGGGCTGAGGCAAGCAGCGGCCCCAGGGAGCCCGCAGAACCCAGGGGAGCTGGGCCCGCTGCAGCCACCGGCTTCTGCTCAGGACACTGCAGCGTGGAGGCCCCCTTCCTTCACAGCCGGCTGTGCTGCAGCTGTTTGGGACAGAGAAGCGAAGCCCGTCTCTGCCTTGCGGGCTCGAGGCAGACAGATGCAGGACATCCGTGGGAATTTCTAACAAGGACACAGGAAAAAGGACCCTGTCGGTGAGGGTCCTGGGGAGGGAGCCTTTGAATGAATGAATGAATGAATGAATGAATGAGATTTAGCGGGAGTTACAGAAAAAAGGCAATCCGGGCAGCGGGAACGACATGTTCGATGACTAAGAGACTTTCCTTCTCATGGGACTTACAGAACAACGGGGAGGGTGCTTACCTCGCACCTGGGTTTGATGCCGAACACCACCAGGAGTGGTTCCTGAGCACAGAGCCAGGAGTAAGCCCTGAGTGTCACTAGGTGTGGCCCAAAAACAAAACAAAAAAACCCTGAAGAACAAAAAGACATTTGGGGAGCTACAGAGGGGCTGAGGCATGAGCCTTGATGTGGACTCCTCTCGTTCGGTCTCAGGCATCACATGTTCCCCCAAGCATTGCTTGGTGAAGCCTTGAGCACTGGGGTGACCCGGGTAATCCCTGGCACTACACACACCCTTTGCAGCCGCCTCGCAGCACCCCAGCCTCGGGCCCTCACGCTGAGTTGCTGGTTCAGTTAGCTGACACAGTCGGGAGGGGACTCAGAAGAGTCTTGTTTGTTTTCGGGCCAACACGGCAGTGCTCAGGGCCCACTCCTGGCTCTGTACTCAGGAACTGCTCCTGGCGGTGCCTGGAGGACCACGTGGGATGCTGGGGATCAAAACCGGGTGGCAAGGCAAACACTCGACCCGCCGTAAGGGCTCTGACCCCTTCAGATAAGTCTTTCGAAAACAGCCATCGTGAGCCTGGAGGAACAGTGCTTACTTAGAGTGGCAGCCTCGCAAGCGTGAGATCGCCAGCCCAAGTCCCCGGGGTGGCAACGTGCCCTGAGCGAGCTCCGGACGGCTCAGCTGCTGTGACCCCCACGGCCACAAGCAGTTCTGTATTTTGGGGGGGCTGATTTTATTTTGTTCAGGGGCCTCACCCAGGGGTGCTCAAGGCTTGCTTACTCCTGGCTCTACACTCGGGGTCACTCCTGGCAGGCTTGGGGGGGCACTACAGGGTGCCAGGGATAGAACCCAGGGGGCTGGCTGTGTGCAAAGTGTCCGCCCTGCTTACTGCACTATGGCTCTGCCCGGCACCCTCTCTCCCTCCCTCCCTCTCTCTCTCTCCCCCCTTTAAGGCCAGGGCTCTCCTCCTCGCCCACCCCCTCTCTCCTGGGCATTACGGTCTGCAAGACAGGTACCGATAGGCTACCATGTATATTCCTTTACCTGCTCCCAGCACTCGGTTCCACAAGCAATTGCTGACGGAACCAGTCAGGTGTGTGTGAGCACCACAGAAAGGGGTGCAGCCCCGGGAAGCCTAGCTTCTGTGAACACAACTGTAACTGGCAGCTCTCAAGTCAAGAGCCGCCTCCCCAGGGAGCATGTGTGCAGGCACGGGAACGAGAGCACCCCCAACCTGACGGGAGACCCCAGTGAGCAGTGCGGCTGCAGAGATCGCCTGCCGCCCAGGCCGGATCCCCAGCGATCCACGTGGTCCCTCGAGGCTTCCCTCGAGTGAGCATCACCGGGTACTGCCCCAAAACTTCAAAGAACTGCAAGTACTGAAGCCAGGTGTGTGAGCCCTATGTACCACAGCAAAAAGGGAGTTGGGTGAATGCGGGGGGAGGGAGGGAAGAATGCAGTGGGTCAGTCAGACCACGGCAGGCCATCGTGGAGGTCACAGGGTCAGGAGCGGGGGCATTTCCTGTGAGTTAACAGGAGCCAGATGTCAAGCAAGCGAAAGCGTGTTGGAACACTGGCGGAGTCAGAGAGACAGGTCGACAGGCCAGAGCACATGGCTCTGCATGTCAGAGACCCGGGTTCAATGCCCAGCACTGAAGGATTCCCTGAATCGGGATGGGAGTGGCCCCGGCACCTGCTGGGTATAGTTCAGAACCGAAACAAAAATGTAAGAGATACGAAATTACCTGTAGGGGGCCAAGTAAGTGAGGAAGGCAGGAATTTGAACAGCAGCAGGACAGAAAATGGGAAAAGATATGGCAGTTCTTCAGACGACCGGTTAAAAAAACTTTGGTACCTCTGTCTACACGATGGGATACTTTGTAGCTCTTAGGAAAGACGAGGTTATAAAATTTGCTTATAAGTGGATGGTCATGGAGAGGATCACGCTAAGTGAAATGAGAAAGAGAGGGACAGCCGTAGAATGACTAATAATTTGTGGAATATAAAATAATACGAGATTCACACCCAAGGACAGTAGACACAAGGACCAGGAATATTACCCCATAGCTGGAAGCCTGTCTCATGAGCTGGGGAGAAGGCAGCCAGAAGAGAGAGGGGGTCACTAAGTCAACGCGGGTTGGAGGAATCGTTCAGGCTGGGAGATGTGTGCTGAAAGTAGATACAGGACCAAACGTGATAGCCTCTCAGTATCTGTATTGCAACCCATAACGCTCAAATTGAGAGAGAGAGAGTATGGGGAAACTGTCTGCCACAGAGGCAGGGGGAGGGTTGGACGGGGGAGTATACCGGGGACACTGGTGGTGGGGAATGTGCGTTGGTGGAGGGATGGGTGTTCGACCACTGTATGACCGAAACTCAAACATGGAAGTTTTGTAACTGTGTCTCATGGTGATTAAAAAAACAAAAGTACTGTGGATTTCATGCCCTCTTCAGTCAGCTTAATCAGTGGCTGAACAAATAGCAGTGCTCCTACATTTGAAAAAAGAAAAGAAAGGAAAAAGAGTTTTGTGCAATAGTCCAAGTGTGTGTATGCGTGATCATTAAGGCAATAAACGGGAGAACATCGTACACACACACACAATATGGCAGGCAGTTCTTATGGAACTAGAAACCACAGCTATAATCACCTAGACAATTCCGCTTAAATTTCTTTTTTTTTTTTTAAAGGGGTAGAGGGGGCCCACACCCAGTGATGCTCAGGGGTTTCTCCTGGTTCTGCACTCAGGAATCACTCCCAGTGGTGCTCTGGGGACCACATGGGATGCTGGGGATCGAACTTGGGTCAGCCGTGTGCAAGGCCCTTCCTGCTGTACTATCGCTCTGGCCACCCGTTTTAATTTTTCTTCTTCTTTTTTTTTTTGCTTTTTGGGTCATAACCGGCGATGCACAGGAGTTACTCCTGGTTCATGCACTCAGGAGTTACTCCTGGCGGTGCTCGGGGGGACCATATGGGATGCTGAGAATCGAATCTGGGTCGGCCGCGTGCAAGGCAAACGCCCAACCCGCTGTGCTATTGCTCCAGCCCACCCGTTTTAATTTTTATTATTAAATACTTGATACAAAAATTACTCAAACTGGAAACGTTGTTGGCAACAGACATATGCTTAATTATACTGCAAATCAGCGGATGAATCAAGTGCAGGGTGTTGCCTCCCCTGGGAAGAAGCAGCGAGAGGGGGCAGGGAAGAAACTCGCAGCTAGGGTGAAGAAAAGGAGACGATCTAGTTCTCGGGAAAGGAGAGCAGCTGAAGGGGTTCGCCTTGTATTTTGGCTTTTACTGTTTTTGTCTTGGGGCCAGAGCTCGCAGTGCTCCTCATGGCTCACTCCTGGCAGGGCTCACGGGCTCTGTGGCGCCGAGGGCTGAGACCGCAGCTGCACCCGAGGCAGCCCTGGGCCCGGTAAGGTCCCAAGCGCCCTACGCTGTGGCCCCCAAACAAAACGAAGTAAAACGGATCAACAATGGGCGGGCTTTTAAAAGTCATTCCCACGTGCAAGGTGAGAACCAGGAGAACAGCACACAGGGGTGAACACAAAGAGACACGGAGCTGGCAGCTGGAGGGAGAACTGAGAGCAGAAATCCAAAGGCTGGAGGAGACGCAACAAGGGGCAGGCAACAGGGTTTCCTGGAGGGGCAGGCAACAGGGTTTCCTGGAGGGGCAGGCAACAGGGTTTCCTGGACGGGTGGGAAGCGGGGAACATGCTGCCCTGGCCACTACTGCCCAGTGAACAGAAAAACGCAATCCCCATGGAAAAGAAAGGCAGGTGACCCACTGATGACAGCGTCTGGAGGAGTGTTTGAGGAGAGGGAAAAGTACTGGAAAGGTCTGGGGGGGTGCGCAACGGGATACCCCTGGAAAAGATTTCCCACAGAAGAGTTTTAAGGAAGCCCAGATCATACCCTGCCGACCACCACCCACCAGCAAGGTCATGCGGGGGCAGCTGTGAGGCGGGGAGAGGGAGCAGGCCGGGGTGGTGGCCACGCCGGCAAAGAGTGGAGAGTTGGAGGGGCGCTGGAGGGGCACGCGCACGGACCGGATCGGACCGGGAAGGTCGGGGTGCATGGACTGGACCGGGGGCCAAGGAGGTCGGGGCACACGGACCAGGGGCCAGAGAGGTCGGGGTGGACGGACCCGGGCCAGGGAAGTCGGGGCGCACGGGCCGGACCGGGGGCCAGGGAGGTAGGGGCGCACGGACCGGGGCCAGGGAGATCCGGGCGCACGGACCGGATCGGGGGCCAGGGAGGTCGGGGCGCACGGACCGGGGCCAGGGAGATGGGGGCGCACAGACCGGGACCAGGGAGATCGGGGCGCACAGACCGGGACCTGGGAGATCGGGGCGCACGGACCGGACCGGGGTCAGGGAAGTCGGGGCAGACGGACCGGATCGGGGGCCAGGGAGGTCGGGGCGCACGAACCGGGACCAGGGAGATCGGGGCGCACGGACCGAGGCCAGGGAGATCGGGGCGCACGGACCGGGACCAGGGAGATCGGGGCGTACGGACCGGACCGGGGGTCAGGGAAGTCGGGGCAGACGGACCGGACTGGGGGCCAGGGAGGTCGGGGCGGACGGACCGGACCGGGGGCCAGGGAGGTCGGGGCGGACGGACCGGACCGGGGGGCCAGGGAGGTCGGGGCGGACGGACCGGACCGGGGGCCAGGGAGGTCGGGGCGGACGGACCGGACCGGGGGCCAGGGAGGTCGGGGCGGACGGACCGGACCGGGGGCCAGGGAGGTCGGGGCGGACGGCGGGGAGGAGAGGGCGGAGGACCGCTCGGGTCCCCGCGGGGGCGCGCAGGGTCGGCGCCCCGGGAAGGCCGAAGCGAGGGACCAAGCCCAGGCAGGGGCATCGCGCCACTCACCGCTGGTGGTGGTCGTAGCGGTGCCTCTGCGGGTCGTACTCGCCGCCCACGTCCACCACGATGTCACAAGCCGCCAGCTTCTCGGGGTCCCGCGTCCGCACGATCTCCGCCTCCTGCGGGGACACAGAGGGGCGCTGGAGGGGCGCCGGAGGGGCGCGCGCGGCCGCGGGGGAGCGCGCCCCGGGGCGCGGGCCTACCCGGTACTCGGGCAGCAGGCGCAGCAGCGCGCACGCCAGCGCCTCGTCGCAGTGGAAGACGCCGTGGTGGGTCCCGATGCGGGGCGGGGCCATGCGGGGGCCGGGGGGCCGCGGGCCGGGCGGCCGCGGGCGGGGCGGGGGCGCCGGGGGCGCCGGGCCGGGCACGATCGGCCGCACGGGCCGGGGCAGCAGCAGCAGCAGCCGCGGCGGCAGGAGGCCGGGCAGGCGCCGGCACATGCGGGAGCGCGCGGCGCGGCCACGCCGGAAGGGGACGACCCGCGCGGGCCACTTCCGCCCGCTGGCCGGTCCCCCGGCCCCGCCCGCCCGTCCCCACGCGCCGGCAGCCGCGGGCGAAGGCAAGACAGGAAGCCCGGGGCCAGGCCGACACGTTTATTGGCAGGAAAGACAAGCCCCGCCCCGCCAGGCCCCGCCCCCAGGGCCGAGGCCCCGCCCCCGCCGCGGTCCGCCGCCGTCCGCCGCGGGCACCCACGCTCAGGCCTTGGCGGTACCCTGGCCGGCTCCCAGGGCCGTGAGCTGCTGGATCTTCTGACTCATCATCTCCATGACAGCTGTGGAAGACAACAGAAGAGTCAGGCCCAAGGAGAGGCCCCTTCGGGGCCACCGGGGCCGAGGGCCAGGCTGACCACCCAACCCGAGAGGCGCGCCGTGGGGTGGCCCAGGTGTACTTCACACCCAGCACTGCTCGGGGGGCTACTCCCGGGTCCGCGCTAGGGAAGGACTCAAGACCCCTCCTCCCAGCAAGGCACATGCACGATCCCTCTGAGCTCTGGCTCCGTCCCTTAATTATAACATCATTTTTTTGTGTGTGAAACAGTGATTCTCAACACTGAGCAGGTCAACTGGGGAACTCTTCATTTTGGGTCACACCCAGCAGTGCTCAGGAATGACTCCTGGGGGGACTCCAGGAGTAGCACAAGGTGCTTGGGATTGAACCTCAGTTGACCGCTTACAAGGCAAGTGCCTTCCGGCTCATTAAACTATCCCTTTAGCCCCAACCTGGGGAGCATTTTTTCTGGGGGGGGGTCACACCTGGTGATGCTCAGGGTTACCCCTGGCGTTCTTGGGAGACCACTATGCATATGGGATGCTGGGCATCACACCGGGACAGGCCACAGGCAAGGCTCTGGCCTTCAGGAGCCTGGGGAACTTTTTTTGCTTTTCTGGGTCACACCCGGTGATGCTCAGGGGTTCCTCCTGGATCTGCACTCAGGAATTACTCCTGGCGGTACTTAGGGGACAATATGGGATGCCAGAACGGAACCCCTGTCAGTCGTGTGCCAGGCAAACGCCCTGCCTGCTGGACTATTGCTCTGGCCCTGACCTGGGGAACTTTTAAGAAACATCCCTAGAGGGCAGGAAATGGAGCTTAGCAGTAAAGCATCTGCCTTGCATGCGTGAGGCCCTCGGTCCGATTCCTCAGCACTTCAAGAGGGGCATGAGGATGCAGCTCAGTGGTAGAGTGCATGCCTTGCACGTGTGGGGCAGTGAGAATGTGTGCAGATGAACTGAAGGCAGCACTTCCTCACTTGCCTCCCCAATGCTCAGCTCACACTGGCACTTTGAGATATCTCCCAGGACCCCAGGCTGTCTTTTATTTTTTTGCTTTTTGGGTCACACCCAGCGATGCACAGGGGTTACTCCTGGCGGTGCTCAGGGGACCATATGGGATGCTGGGAATCGAACCAGGGTCGGCCACATGCAAGGCAAACGCCCTACCCGCTGGGCTACCTCTCCAGCCCCCCAGGCTGTCTTTAGATACTGAGTAAATCCAATCCATGCAGTGAGGGGTGCAGTTAGGGTTTTTAGTCAGGGGCGTATTTCTTTTGTCTATCCTAATTTAAGTGTATCCCCCCCCCATTTCCTTTGAAGAGGAGCTCCGAAGACCATAGCTGCTTCTGGGGGGAGACACCTGGCAGTGCTCAGGGCTTACTCCTGGCTCTGCGCTTGGGATCACTCCTGGTGGGGCTTGGCAGATAATACGTGGTGCTGGGCATCGAACCTCCTCAACCGGCTGCATAAAGGCAAGCAAGGACCCTCCCCGCTGCACTATCGATCACTCTGGCCCAAGGACATGACCTCCCTCGTCTAAATTCTCAAGCACCCAACTCAGTCATCTACCTAACGGAGAGATGATGCAAGGAAGTCTAGACCATCAAGACACCGAAGAGAAAGGGACGGCTTTTTGTTTTGTTTTGGGGAAAAACGCACACCCAGCCGTGCTCAAAGGTCTATGCGGTACTAGATCGAGGTGCCAAGCCCGGGGCACCCGCCTGCCTATGTGCTGACTCTCTGGGCCAGCCCCCTGGCCCCAAAGGCCATGGTTTTGATCCCTTGGTTCACAGCCCTCCCCACGCTCTTTATTACGGATGCAGAAAGGTCAAGAGGTGCCTCCGGCCGTGTACCCTGTTTCATGGCATGCTTCTCCTGGAGAGCTGGCTGGATTTTCTCCATCTGCTTGGTGAGGAAGTCTATCTTCCTCTTGAAGAAATCCCTGGCATCCTCCGCTGACTGCGAATTTAGAGTAAACAAGGGACATGGAGACCCCAAGCTGCTCCCCAGGCCTCCCCTAAGCTCCCTTCTCCCTCCATGTTGCCGCCCAACTCACCTTCTCTACGTAGTAGCCAGTTCCCACATCGATGAGCACGTGTTCTACATCATGGAGCTTCCCGGGAACATACATCTGAGAAGCAAGGATTAAGGGAAGAACGAGCCCAGCACGAGCCAGGAGTCCCTGTCCGACGGCCGGCTTTGCCTCTTAGGCTCCCCTGGGCTAAAAGGCTCCCAAGTACACAGTGTGAATCTTCTTGGGCTGCGTTTCTCAATCAGGGGCTACATGGTGCCCTATGGGCTGCCAGGTGAAATTTGTGTAAACTGGGGACCAAGGCCCAAGATTAGAGAGGGCGAAGCAACGAGACACAGAGGCCACAGGGAGAAAAGGATCCGGGAACCTCAGAACTACAGCATCAACTCCAGAGGGGGAGGCAGAAGTGGATTCCTTATGGGGAAAATGACATATGCTGCTAGAATATTCTTTTGTAATCCGTCCCATCTGCCATTTTCCAAGCAGTTGCGATCACTCTTCCAGAAAGACTGGGTCAGACCAAAGGATGCTTTCCTACTGCTGCGAAGAAGTGAAAAATCAGTCTCACGTCCTCTCAATGCCCCTAATCGTGAACCAGCTATTTCTTTTTTTTTCTTTTTGCTTTTTGGGTCACACCCAGCGATGCACAGGGGTTACTCCTGGCTCTTCACTCAGGAATTCTTCTGGCAGTGCTCGGGGGACCCTATGGGATGCTGGGAATCGAACCCAGGTTGGCCGCACGCAAGGCAAACGCCCTACCCGCTGTGCTATCCCTCCAGCCCCTCCTTTTCTTTTTGGAAAGAGCCTCCCAAGGGACCCAGGAGCCATTCCCAGTCATGCTAAGTCAACCAGGCAAGTGGTTCTGTGCCAGGGCCTGATTTGGTGCAGCCCAAACACTGCAGTTCTGTGGACCACCAGAGCCAACCCAGCACTGCAAGGGCAACTCCAGAGCTACCTCCGGCAGTGGAGGCAAACGTGGTACCAGGCATCAAACATGGGCTGGGCACACGAACCACACTCCCAGGAACCACTGGACGATTCCTGATGGAGTCACGTTTATTAGCAAGCATTCCCAACCACACTGATCCTCCAGCATTTCTCTCTCAGCCTGTCAGCTCTCCGGTTACAATCCTCCCCCTTCTCACTCAAGAAGAAAAACACTGAACAGGTCATCAGCTGGGAGGCAAGACAGAGGCACCGAAGTCAGTGTCTTAGTAACGGCTCACGAATAAGAGTCACAGTTAAGGGGCCGAGGAGATCATACAGCAGGTAAGGCACTTGCCTCGCCTGGAGCTGACCCTCAGTGTGCCTTCCTGAGCACAAAGCCAGGAGCAACACACTCTGAGCCCAGCCAGGTCTGGCTCCTAACCCAAGTCACAACTAAACAACTCGAGAGGGCTAGAGATAGTACCGGGTACTGAAGAGCATGCATTTCATCTCACAGACCCCGTTTAAAATCCTGGGTACCTTATAAGGCCCCCTGAGCACTCCCAGAGGCCACTGCTGGGCTCAGACCCGGGAACAGACCCTGAGCACTGCAGGATATTGCCTAACCATACTCCCCCCTGCCCCCCCCCAAAAAAAAACTAAAACTACGCCAAACCCCTCATTTCTTAGCTTCCTGGCCTTTGATCGCTTCCGTCCGTTCGGTGCAAACCCCCATGAATAACCCAAAGAGCAAAGAAAGGGAAAGCATCCCAACGCATTTCGACTCCTGCTGGGTCTCCACGAGGCACGGGGACTCGGCTGGCCCCCGGAAAGGCAGGCGGAAGGGCTACTCCGGGTGCGGGAACGTTCTCGGAATCTCGGGGTCCGCCTTTTGCGCGCGAGGGTGTGGGAAGAGAGGGGGCCGAGGGCAGTTCCCGTGGAAAGGATACAGAACTCGTCAGTGGGACGAGCAATTCTTTCCCTGTGGAAGCAACCAAGTCAAACATCTGGGTTAGACACGGGGTCAGAGCTAGTAGGAGAAGAACAGAAACGGGGGGACTGGAGCGATAGCACAGTGGGTTGGGCGTTTGCCTTGCACGCGGCCGACCTGGGTTCGATTCCCAGCATCCCATAGGGTCCCCCGAGCACCGCCAGGAGTCATTCCTGAGTGCAAAGCCAGGAGGAACCCCTGTGCGTCGCCGGGTGGGACCCAAAAAGCAAAAATAAATAAATAAAAATAAAGGACAGGGGCTGGAGCAATAGCACAGCGGGTAGGGTGTTTGCCTTGCACGCTGCCGACCCGGGTTCGATCCCCAGCACCCCATAGGGTCCCCCGAGCACCGCCAGGAGTCATTCCTGAGTGCAAAGCCAGGAGGAGCCCCTGAGCATCGCCGGGTGTGACCCAAAAAAGCCAAAAATAAATAAAATAAATAAGAATAAAAACGAAGATGTGGGGCTGGAGTGACAGCACAGCGGGTGCGATCCCCAGCACCCCATAGGGTCCCCCGAGCACCGCCAGGGGTGATTCCTGAGTGCAGAGCCAGGAGGGACCCCTGTGCATCGCCGGGTGGGACCCAAAAAGCAAAAACAGATAAATAAAAATAAAGGACAGGGGCTGGAACAATAGCACAGCGGGTAGGGCGTTTGCCTTGCACGCTGTCGACCCGGGTTCGATCCCCAGCATCCCATAGGGTCCCCCAAGCACCGCCAGGGGTGATTCCTGAGTGCAAAGCCAGGAGGGACCCCTGAGCATCGCCGGGTGTGACCCAAAAAAGCCAAAAATAAACAAAATAAATAAGAATAAAAACGAAGATGTGGGGCTGGAGTGACAGCACAGCGGGTTCGATCCCCAGCACCCCATAGGGTCCCCCGAGCACCGCCAGGGCTGATTCCTGAGTGCAGGAGCCAGGAGGGACCCCTGTGCGTCGCCGGGTGGGACCCAAAAAGCAAAAAACAAACAAACAAACAAAACTAAAGGACAGAAACAGGCAACAGGCGCGGGGGAGCGTCCCGGGCACGTCGACCCCCGAGAGCCGACGAGGTGCAGGGGCTCGAAGCAACCCCGATGGTGTCCCCCTCCGTGGGGGGCCGGGGCCGGCCGGGGGTCCGCAGCAGCCCCCAGCGCCCGCCCCCGCCCCCCGTGCGTACCCTCGTTGCTCTTGGTCAGCACGTTCAGGCAGTCCTTGGCCTCCACGTACTTGGTCTGCACGACCTTGAGCTGCGCGATGGACGTGGACAGGAACTCCACCTCCTGGGGAGACAAGGTCCAGGTGCGCTGGGGGGAGGGAGGGGGCTGCGGGGGGCGGCGAGACCCCCCACGGGGCCGAGGGCGGGCGGGGGCAGGAGGCGAGGGAGGGGCCCCGCGGCGCGGCCCCACCTGGTCCAGCTGGTTCTTGAGCATCTCGAGCTGCGGGAGGCTCAGCTCCGCGATGTTCACCGACTGCGCCATCTTGGGAGGACGGCCGGACTCCCGGGCCGGAAGCGGCGCTCCAGCCAGCCTCTGCGCTCCTCTATGCCCGCTCCCGGCGGCCCCGCTGCCCGCGCATCTCTATGGCTTCGCGCCCGGGAGGACCGAGGGCGGGGCCAGGCCGGCTCTGAACCGGGGAGTGATGTGGAGGAGGATTTTGTCTGCTTTTTTTTTGTTGTTGTTGTTGTTGTTTTCGTTACACAAGGGTTCCTCCTGGCTCATGCACTCAGGAATTATTCCTGGCAGTGCTCAGGGGACCCTGTGGGATGTTGGGAACCGAACCCGGCCGGCTGCGAGCCAGGCAAACGCTCCCCCGCTGTGCTGCCGCTCCAGCCCCTGTCTGTCTGTTGTGCATGTTGGGCCGTTCCAGGGCTCACTCCTAGCGGGCTCGGGGTCGGGGTGAAGGGCCGGGGGCGTGTGTGGCTGGATGGAACCTAGGTCTGCGTCGTGCATGCCAAGTGCCCTACCTGCGGTGTTTTCTTATGCCAGACATCCAATCCCGGAGTAGCAAGGTGCAGTGAATGGGGCTCCTTTCATTCCCCCCCCCAATTAAAAATATTATAGGGGCCAGGGCGATAGTACAGTGGATACGGCCTTTGTCTTGCAGCACGACCAGGAGTGATCCCCTAGTGCAGAGCCAGGAGTAACCCCTGAGCATCGCTGTGTGACCAAAAGAGCCAAATAAATATGTGTGTGTGTGTGTGTGTGTGTGTGTGTGTGTATATATATATATATATATATATATATATATATATATAGTCACGGTCCTCCCATTGTTCATCGATTTTCTCAAGCGGGCCCAGTAACATCTCCATCGTGAGACTTGTTGTTACTGTGTTTGGCATATCGAATACGTCACGAGGAGCTTGCCAGGCTCTGCCGTGCGGGCGAGATCCTCTCAGTAGCTTGCCGGGCTCTCCGAGAGGGGCGGAGGAATCGAACCTGGGTCGGCCAGGTCGGGCAAGGCAAATGCCCTACCCGCTGTGCTATCACTCCAACCTATATGTATGTATGTATGTATATATATATAATAGTTTAATAAGGAAAAATAAGATAATAAGACAAAGTGCACTGGGTGTTTTTGTTTTCCAGTGCTACCGAAAGTGTCCTGCCCGCACGGCAGAGTCTGGCAAACTTCCCGTGGTGTACCCAATATGCCAAATACCAGTAACAATGATGGGTCTCATTCTCCTAATCCTGAAAGAGCATTGAAATGGCTCTTTTAAAATCTCAGGGCTAGGGGCTGGAGCAATAGCACAGCGGATAGGGCGTTTGCCTTGCACGCAGCCGACCCGGGTTCGATTCCCAGCATCCCATACGCTCCCCTGAGCACTGCCAGGGGTAATTCCTGAGCGCAGAGCCAGGAGGAACCCCTGTGCATTTGCTGGGTGTGACCCAAAAAGCAAAAAAAAAAAAAATCTCAGGGCTAGGAAGAAAGAGACGTTACTGGTGCCTGCTCGAGGAAATCGAGGAACAGCAGGATGATCATGATTGTGATCGTGATAATAGTTGAGGGCCTGAAGTGGTTGCACAGCGGGAGTGGGATGCTTTCCTTTCCTTGCTTTCCTTGCTAGGGGCTGATCCAGGTTCAATCCCCAGCAACCCTTGTGGTTCCCTGAGCTCCTCCAGGAATAATTCCTGAGAGCAGAGCCAGGATTAACCCTTGAGCACCACTGGTATCTCCCCCAAACCAAAATAAATAAAAATTTCAGTCACGGGGACTGGAGCGATAGCACAGCAGGTGGGTTTGCCTTACACACGGCCGACCAGGGTTCGATTCTCAGCATCCCATATGGTCCCCCGAGTACCACCAGGAGTGATTCCTGAGTGCATAAGCCAGGAGGAACCCCTGTGCAATGCCAGGTGTGGCCCAAAAAGAAAAAGAAATTCAGTCACTAGGCTCTACCCCTGTCAGTCCACATCCGCTGGTCACTAGGCTCCATTCCACCCCAGACATCACTTTCCTATGTGGGGGTTAGACCCAATGTCTAAGATGTTTAAGATTTTGGAGCTTAAATTATAAAGGGCTGAAGATAGCCCAGCCGGAAGGCCACTTGCCTTGCTTGTGGCCCACCCAGGTTCAATCCCCGGCATCCTACATGGTCCCCTGTATACCATAGGAGCAATTCTGAGTTCAGAGCCAGGAATAACCCCTGAGCACTGCCTGGGATCACCCAAGACCCAAAATAAATAAAAATTTACAAATTGCTATATTTTAACGAGATTATAATAGTGTTGATATTTGTGGTTTAGATGTATGGGATTCCTGCTTTTTTTTTCCCCCTTTTTGGGTCACACCCGGCGATGCTCAGGGGTTACTCCTGGCTCTGCATTCAGGAGTTACTCCTGGCGGTGCTCAGGGGACCCTATGGGATGCTGGGAATCGAACCCGGGTCGGCCGCGTGCAAGGCAAACGCCCTACCCGGTGTGCTATCTCTCCAGCCCCCTGGGATTCCTGTTTTTAAGGGACTTTAAAATCTTTTTTTGTTTTCCAGTGCCAAGATTGACACATACAAGGCAGTGCTGTCTTTGAACTGCATCCTTGGCTCCAAGTTTTCCTTTATATTTTTTTATGGGGGGGGGGCAGATATTGTTTTGGGCCGCACTCAGGAAATTATTTCTGGTGGTGTACAGGGGACCATATAGGATGCTGGGATTGAACCGGGGATGGGAAAGGGAAGCGTCCTACCTTCTTTCCTATCTTCAGCCCCTCAGCACGGCAGAGCCTGGCAAGCTCCCCGTGACGTATTCGACATGACAAAAACAGTGACAACAAATCTCACAATGGAGACGGTTACTGGTGCCCGCTTATAATTTTAAACTCCCAAAGTCTGTTTATTATTTGATTGAATCACCGTGAGCTAGTTACAAAACTTTCATGTTTGAGTTTCAGTCATGCCATGATCGAACACCCATCCCTCCACCAGTGTACATTTTCCACCACCAATGTCTGCAGTATCCCTCCCCCTGTCCTATGGCAATTTCCCTTTCACTCTCTCTACTTCTGGGCGTTATGGTTTGCAACACAGATGAGAGGACAGCACGTTTGGCCCTTATCCACTTTCAGCACACGTCTCCCATCCCGAGCGATCCCTCCGACCATCATTGGCTTCGTGATCCCTTCTCTGTCCCAGCTGCCTCCTCCCCCAGCTCATGGGTCAGGCTTCCAACCGTGACTCCAAAAATCTTAGACATCGGGTCTAACCCCCAACGTTGAAAAGCAGCGTCTGGGGTGGAATGGAGCCTAGTGACCATTCCGGGTGGTCACGTGTGGTCAGGAAAGCCATGAAAGTGGGGCCTTGGCTGGGTGAAGCCTTAGAGTCTGGAGGTGAAGAGAAGATTAAGGAGCTGGTACGACTCGGTTTATTCTGCAGTGCGGTGCGGCTGGGCCAGGCCTTAGACGTGGGGAGAGTGAGGCTAAGTTCTGTGCTTCTTAGTGAGGGAGAGGAAACCCGGAGACCGGGGGCAGCAGCACAGCAGAAACTGCCTGTGTAACTGGGGGGGCGGCCGATGTGCTGCCTCCCGCAGCCACTGGGGCTGGGGCCACCAGCACCGAGGCAGGACCACCTGCTCCACTGCGAGGCTCCCTGAGCCAGGAGGACGGCACAGAGCCGGAGGCACACAAGGTGAGGACACTCGGCAGTAGGTCTTTGCCCCACCCTGGTCAGGGCCTTCTGGCCCCTGAGAGTCGATGGCAGAACTCCCCTGCCTCTCTCCACTAAGGCCCAGCTTTATCCTGTGGGGGTTTGTCTTTTTACTGCTATTATTTTGGACCACCCTCGGCAGGGCTCAGGGATCGCTCTGGTAGGCTCAGGGGACCCTGTGGGTTTGGGGGACCGAGTCCAGGTCGGCTGCCGGCAAGGCAAGAGTCCTACCCACTGTACTATCACTCCAGGCCACTTTTTGATCTTCAGTTTTGGGGAAATACCTGCAGGTGCTCAGGGTATAATAAAGGCTAGACGGTCGAACCCAGGCCTCCTGCGTAGCTTGTGCTCAGCCCTTGCGCTGTCTCTCTGACCCTGGGTTTGCTTTCCACCCTGGTGCTGAGTTCTGTGTGTAGCACCAGAGTCGAAGGGGAGCAAGAGTTCTATCTTCTAAGTTCTCAGATGACCTGCCCACAAAATAGGGTGAAGGGCGCTGGAAAGAGCACAGTGGGGAGGGCACCTGCCCAGAACGTGGCCGACCCGGGTTAGTCCCCAGCATCCCTTAGGGTCTCCGAAACTCAGGAATGATTCCTGAGCGCAGAGCAAGAAGTCACCCCAGAGCACCAAACCAAACAATAAAATAGGGTTGAAGAGATGCATTTTTATTATATTTAGATTAAATCAAAAGAAAATGTTTCATATAAAACACATTTCATATAAATGACTCGAAATACATATATATATCCAAGGGATAAAATTCGGAGGTAGGATTTCCGTGATCGGGCAGTTCTGAGGCTTCACCGCAGGGACACGGGCAGGCCGTAGGCGACGGGTGAGGCCCCGATAAGGTACTTGAGCCGAGGGGCCTGCCGGGCCTGGCTGACGTAGTGCAGGAGGGAGGCTCCCGAGCCGGCTCCCAGCCAGCCCTGCAGCAGGGCCTCGGTGTAGCGGTCAATGTCCCGGTCAGTCACGTCCCAGAGGTTCCCGACAAACAGCGGGCTGGAGAAAGAAGAACCGCCAAGTTAGGTCTCCAAAGAACTCCAAGAGCGCTAGCACGGCGGGGAGGGCGTTTGCCTCGCACGCGGCCGACCTGGGTTCAATCCCCGGCATCCCATAGGGTCCCCTGAGCACGGCCAGGAGTCATTCCTGAGTGCAGAGCCAGGAGGAACCCCTGTGCCTCGCCGGGTGTGACCCAAAAAGCAAAAAAATAAAAAGAACTCCAGGAAAGCAGAGTAGCTGAGGGCGGTGGATGAGAGAGGGTTGAGCCCACTAGTCCCTTGGCCCGTAGTTCCAAGAAGGCCCTGGAGGAGGAAGGAAGGTCAAAGGCCCAAGCGTGCACGCCAGGGAACGGGCGTTGGGGGAAGGCGGGTGCAAAAGAGGGTGGAGTGAGGTTTCGACCTTCTGAAGAACCTGGGACGCCGAGAGCAGCTTTGCCCCCTGGGACTCACCAGCCAGCCATGATGTACTTGAGCACGATGCCGACCCCTTCCAGGTTCCCGTGCACAGCCAGGGCCGCGCTGCTGCAGCCGAACACCAGGGCCACCGCGCGGCAGCTCAGCTGCAGGACAGCCTGTCCGTCCAGGAACCGGGCACCAGCCCCATGGCCTGCGTAGCTAAGGCGGAAGGTTCCAGGGCTTGAGCTGGCGCTGCCAGGCCCTGGCGCTGTTCCCAGCCGGGAGTCCTCAAGTGCCCAAGTCCACCTGCCCGGGCCCGGGCCCGCCCTGGGCCCGCCCCGCCCCCGCGTCGGCGCTCACATGTACAGGTCATGCTCCGTCAGCGCCGCCTGCACCTGCTCCGTGTTGGGCACCTCCCCGACCACGCCGTTCCAGCCAGCCTCACTGACGGACGGGGGGGACAGGGTCAGGGTGCAAAGAGGCCTGGGGAGCACTGGGTCCCTTCTAGGGTGCCCCTGCCCTTGCCCGCCCCCGTTCTCACTCGGGGCCCCCACCGACCTGCTGAAGTAGTCTCGGAATTTCTCCTCGGTGCGCGACAGGTTCTTGTGGGGGTTCAGCACGTAGAAGGTGCTGCGCGGATCCACCCCGTGACTCAGCACGGACGAGGCCCCGGACTGGGAAGGGACAGGCCAGTCGCTCAGGGCCTGCCCCAGGCCGAGGGCGAGGCTCTGCAGGCCGCAAGCCCTCCCCGCGGCCAGCCCATCCCGCGGACCCGCGTGCTCCCGCTCCCCTGCCCCCTGCTCCCCCCCCACCCCCGTCCCACCTCTTTGAGGATGGAGTGGCTGAGCAGGAAGCGGAAGGAGGGCAGCCGCGTGACGGGCAGCGCCCGGAGGCCGGGCGTGCTCTCCCAGGGCAGCTTCTGCAGGTCCTGGGCAGAGAGCGCGGAGGTCACCGTCCCCATCGGGCTCCCACCCGGGCCCGGAAGCGCAGAGGAGGGCTGGTGCCCGCTGCCCTCCGGACACGCCCCACGCCCTTACCCTGTCCAGCACCAAGACGAGGTGCCTGCTGCCGGGTTTCTTCTGACCCTGCACGCGGCCCAGCGCCTCGCTCAGGAGCTCCTGCGCACATTCTGGCCGGGCTGGGCACAGCCCCTGGGCCAGGCTCTGCACGTCCCGTGCGGTGAGGGTGCTGGCGCCACTGAGCAGGATCTGCGGGCACGGTGGTCAGCAGCGCCTGGCGCCGGCCCCGCGCCCAGGGCCCCGCCCTGCCCCGCCCCCTCCTCGCTCACTCTCAGCAGGGTCGGGTCCGGGTAGCTCCAGCCGCACTCCTGCAGCAGCTCCTGAAGGCGGGAGGCCTCGCGGGCCAGGCCGGGGTCCTCGCTGCAGGGCAGTAGCAGCCCCCGCCAGCAGCCCAGGATGTGCTTCTCCAGGGCGGTGGTGAGAAGCTGAATGCGGGGAAGGAGACGCGTCAGCCCCGGCTTCCTGCGTGCCGCTCTCCGGGCGAGAACCGAGGCGGGGGTACAGCTAAGGCCCCTTGTTCCTTGTCACTGAGTGGACAGACCGGGACCAGTGGAAGCTGCTAGGGGGGTGGGTCTCATCTTCTCTTCCCCCGGATCCTCTATTTTCCCTGGTTCCTGGGCCATAATCACTAGCCCTGCAGGCCTTGGGGGTGAAAATCCTGTCTCCGGGCCTGGTCTCCAAGCCGTGTCCTTCCTTCGATGGTTTCTCACTTGTTTGTCTGTTTCTTTTTCTGTTTTTCTGTTTTCTTGGGTCACACCCGGCGATGGTCAGGGGTTACTTCTGGCTCTGCGCTCAGGAATTACTCCTGGCGGTGCTCAGGGGACCGAACCTGGCTCGGCCGCTTCAAGACAGACGCCCGACCCGCTGTGCTACCGCTCGGGCCCCACTTGTCTGTTTCTTTGCTTTTTCTACTCTGGAGAAGCCCCTTGAGCACAACCCCCTCTCTCCTCTCATGTCTTTCTAAGCAAGTTTCATCCAGTAAAATCTACCTCGCTTCACTAAAACCAACAAATACGATAAAGTCTTGTTCAGAGGCTGTAGCTTTCATACAGTGGGCAGGACTCTTGCCCTGCTAACGGCTGATCTGGGTTCGATTCCTGGTACCCCATTTGGTGCCTCAAGCACCACCAGGAATAATTCCTGGTCATTCCCGAGTGCAGAGTCAGTCATAAGCCCCAAGCACCCCCACCCCAAAAGAAAAGTCTTATTGAAAGTCCTTCCCCAGAGAGATAGCACAGCAAGTAGGGCGTTTGCCTTGCACGCGGCCGATGCGGGTTCGATTCCCAGCATCCCATAGGGTCCCCTGAGCACTGCCAGGGGTAATTCCTGAGTGCAGAGCCAGGAGGAACCCCTGTGCATCGCCGGGTGTGACCCAAAAATAAAAGTCCTTCCCTAATGTGTTTGCCTTGCATGCAGGGAACCCCGGGGTTGATCCTTGCCTTGCATGGTTTCCTAAGCATCACCGGGGGCGACCCCCAAGCACAGAAATGGGAGCAGGAGCCCTGAGCACTGCTGGGTGTGGCCCAAGCAGCAGCCCCTCCCCTTCCCCCTCGACCCCACCCCCCAAAGGAAACAAAACTAAAATCATTTTCCAAGTGATATTTTTTATCCGTTTCGGTCCCCGGCATCCCATACGGTCCCCTAATTTTTCACTTAGGTCAAGAGTTCTGGAAAGGCCTTGTGGTGGCACTGACTCGGAACTCTGAGGGCAAACACAGCTCCCCCTGGCGGCTCCTAGGGCAGGCCCGGCCGCACCCACCCCAGCCCAGCCCGGGCCCACACCTGCATCCTTCGGTCCAGTTCCAGCCGTCTCGTCCACCACTCCTTCTTGTCGGTGCAGCTGCTGTTTGTTTTCTGTTCCTTCTGGATGCTGTCAAACTCCTTCAGGGCCGAACTCAGAGAGAGCTGGGGGAAGTGGAATGACACCTTCACGTGTGCGGACGCCCTCCTGCCGCCACCCTCCCCCCCGCCTCAGAGGGTGACGATCTTCCAGCCCCCGACGAGCTCAACTCAACCCCCGATTCCACATGGTGCCCCGAGCACCACCAGGAGCGACCCCTGAGCACGTAGCTGGGAGCAGTCCCTGAGCACTGCCAGGTGCGGCCTGAACACCCAGCAAAGCGACGAATGGAAGGCCGTCGCAGCCCCGCCTTGCTCCCTGGCCCGCACACCTACCTTGCTCTGAGCTGTGGGGATCTGCACAGTGACCGGGGGGGTGTCTTTTTCCAGCCGGGTCAGCAAGAGAGTGTCGCCCACAGTTCCCGGCTGAAGGCTGGCCAGGGCCAACACACACACGGTCACTCCTGGCACAAAGGATGTCCCAGAATCATCCCGGCTCTTCCCTGGACCCTTCCTCCCCGTCCCCTGCACCCACGCCCCCGTCCAAGGAGGCTTCTCTGGCCATGGCTGCCCCTGGCCCCAAGGCTCATGCGTCCATGCAGACAGACCGCATCCTGCTCCTCAGTGCCCCGCCCAGACATGCACAGGACCCTGCACAGAACGACTGCCACGCTACAGTGTGTCTCGCGGCCAAACTCCCCACTCAGGACAGCCACTGGGGGAGGACCTGGAGCAGGAGTACAGTGTGACGGGGGGGAGGGGGGGAGGGGAGGGGCGTGCTTACTTTGCATGTGGCTGACCAGGTTCGAGCCCCTGTACCCCAAATGGGGTCCCCGGACCCCCTCCAGGAACAACCCCTGAGTGTAGAGCCGGGAGTAAACCCTGAGCACCACCAGGTGTGACATGGAAAACCGAAAAGAACAGAAAAGAAAACAGAGGGCCAAGGAACTGGGTTCGAGTGGTAGCGGACAAACTCGGCATGTGCCAGGTCCTGGGTTGAGTCCTGGCACCGTCAGGTTCAGCCCTTATGGCCGAGCGGCCTCCAAAAAAATCAGTAATAACTAAAAATAAAGGCGATTCCCAAATTGAGGGTGTTATCTGCCTGGCAGGAGAAAATGACTTCAGTAAGGATCGGAAATTCACACGCGTCGCTCAGGCCTCGGACTCCCACCCGGAAGGAGATGCGACAGGCCGGGCCGAGCACACCCCGCGTACCGGCGGGGAGCAGGGCCAGGTGCTCCTGGAAGCTCTCCTTCTCGGGCTCGGGGAAGTGGCCGGTGCCCGCGGTCCTGAAGGAGAAGAGGCGCTGGAGGCGGGTCAGGGGGGCGTCGCCCAGCCGCTCCTGGAGGCTGAGGCCCTGCAGGTGGTCGACCACGTCCAGCGATCCCTGGCGCTTCTGGACCTTGCTGCAGGCAAGGCACGCGTGGGTGAGTCCCGTCCCGGGGTCCGGGCGCCCCTTTCGCCCGGACTCCCCCTACCTGACGCGCCTCACTCACCTGAGCTGCCGGTGGAGGTGGGTGAGCAGCTGGTGGCGGCAGGTGATGGACACTGACTCAGTGACCAGGTAGGCAGTGGCGTAGGGGTCCCGGTGGCCCAGACACAAGGCCAGGAGGCGGCAGAGGTGGGCATAGAGGCTGCTCGGGGGGCAGTGGCTCACACCGCGGAAGGCCACGCTGAGGGAGTCATAGATGGAGTCCAGGGTGGACAGACCTGGAGGGGGGCCGACACGGTGACCCGGATGGGCCCCTGACTACCCCCCATCCCCCCGCTGGGAAATGGGGGCGCCCGTTAATGAAGGTCGGGAGGGAGCCCCAGCCCTCGGTGTCCGCCCCAGACTCCCTAACTGGGGAGGGCGACAGAGGCTCGGAGAGGCGGGGAATGCTGGGCCCACCCCCGCCCAGTGACGAGGCCTCCGCGGCCAGCAGGCTCACCGATGGCCACGGGGGGCGAGGGGAGCCGGGCGCGCCCGTCGTTGTCTCTGTCCTTGTCTGGGCACGGGACCGGCAGCTCCTCCTCTCGGCTGGGGTCGCGTCTCAGAACCTCGTGTTCCCCGATGGCCGCGTCGGGCCCGGCGGCTGGGCCCTTGGCCCCTGGGGAGAGAGCGTGCTTTGGAGAGGGGCCCCAGGGCCAGGGTCAGAGAGAACTTTCCCCGGGAGATCTTCCGTGACGATTTTTTTGAGGGGACTACTGGGCCCCGGGGGCCCTCCCCCACCCCCGCCCTGCCGTCATACCCGAGGCTGAGTTTTCTCCGTCGGAGCCCCTCAGGGTCTCGAAGCTCCTTTCCGCCTGGCTGCAGGGCAGCTCCTCATCGGGGACAGTCCTTATGGCCTCCTGGCTCTGCGCCTCACAGTGCTCCCAGGCCACCTTCTTGGTCCTCAGGCTTCTGCCACTGGGGCCAGAGTGCCTGGGGGCACTCCCTGGGGCCGCGACCACATCTGTCTTCGAGCTGGGACTCTTCCTGCCCCTGCCCCGGCCTCGGCCTCGGCCCCGTCCCCGGCCCCGACAAGCGGTGCTCCGTGTCTTGGGCCGCCCCTCTGTGAGCTGGGTGCCACCTGACACGGGGTCTTCCAAGTCACTGTCGTCGCTGAAGTTCACCTGCACAGGTGGGAAAGAGGGCGGCCAAGGGCGTCAGTGACACAACACCGGCAGCAGGTGGCGCTGTGGAGGCACATCTCCTGGGGTGGGCAGGAAGGCGGTAGGGGAAGGATTCAAGAAACTTCTCGGGAGTCGGAGAGAGCCGGGAGCTGCTGGGTCTGGTTCCGTTCCCCAGCACACGCACTCGTGGGGAGAGACGCTGTGTGTGCACGTGCGCGTGGTGCCAGGGATGGTACCCGGGGCCTCGCACATGCAAGGCCGGCTCTACTGCTGGGCTGTGGAATGAGGGAGGAAGAGAGAGGAAGAGGAAGGCTGGAAGGGAAGGGAACGAGACAAGGAAAGTGCCTTTTGCCAGAAACAAGGCCGGCTTGACCGTGGACTCGCCCTAGAAGATGGGGATCCTGCAGGGAAGAGGAGAGTCCCATACGGGCGCCCCGGAAGCGATTCCTTGGGGCCCCTGGCCCACCCCAGCACCCCCGGGTCCCAGACCTGCTTACTTTGAGGCGCGTCTGGGCCTTCTGGCGGACCCGGGGGGCCTTGGGGACCTCTTGCTTGCACTTGGTGGGCGAGACTTCCTCAAACACGGTGAAAGGAACCCGAGGGCCATTCTGGCTGACCCAGCTCGGGGGCTTCGGGGTGCTGGGTGTCCCCCCAGTCTTCAGAAACTTCAGGAAGGCATTCGAAGAGGGCTGGGGAGCAGCGGGGGCCACCGGGCGCCCCCGTCCAGAATGTTTCTGGCTCCGAGGCTTAGACTCTGAGCCCGGGGGGCTCTTCACGGATGGGGGCTGCCAGCCCCAAGAGCTGGCGAAGAGTTGGGCCGTGCAGCAGCTGTGGCCCGCCAGCCGCGAGAGCGCCTGGACCAGGAGCAGGCTGGCGCGCCAGGGCTCCAGGTGGGGTCTCCAGGCTGTCGCCAGCTTCAGGCCCGCCTCTAGGATCTCTCCCAGGCTCCTGCCCAGGGGCCGGCTCAGCCCCTCCAGGGCCAGCTGCGTGTACGCCTCCGCCAGGATCTCGCTGAAGAGGCGCGGGGCGGCGGCGGCGGGGGCGGGGGCCCTGGGGTGCAGGGAGGCCCGGACCGCCTGGGCCAGGCGCTTGGTGGCAGCAGGGCAGCCCTTCAGCACGAACTGCAGCAGCTCCAGCCCCTGGGCCTCCTGCCCCAGGGCCAGCCTCATCCGCGCCGTGGCCAGGGCCCAGCGCAGACAGACGGCCGAGAGCGCGGGGCTGGCGCAGAGCCGGCAGTCACAGGCCGGCGAGTGGGTCAGGAAGTGGGGGCTGGGTGGGGGCTTCCTTTTCAGGTCCGGGGAGGAGCTCGAGGAGGGGGCCCGGAGGCCGGGCCCCTGGGCCACGGTCGCCACCAGCTCCAGGTCAGGGCCTTTGAGGAAGGGCTCCTCTTCCGGGGGTTCGGGGGGCTGGGGGTCATGGGCCTGCGGCCTCTCCTTCTGCAGGTGGACTTTCTTGGGCGCGCCTGGCTGCTGGGCGGCTCCGCCAAACTCTAGGGAGGGGGCGGAATGAAAATTAGGAAACAGGAAAAAGTTTACCAAGCACTTCCTGAGCTACCCCCGGCCCAATTCCCGAGCACGTCATTTTACCACTGATGACTTGGGAGAACACACCCAATGTTGGTATTGGTTTCTCATTTAGATCTGCCATCTTTTCTTTTTTTTTGTTTTTTTTTTTTTTTTTTGCTTTTTGGGTCACACCCGGCAATGCACAGGGATCACTCCTGGACCTGCGCTCAGGAATTACCCCTGGCGGTGCTCAGGGAACCATATGGGATGCCGGGAATCGAACTCGGGTCGGCCACATGTAAGGCAAACGCCCTACCCGCTGTGCTATCGCTCCAGCCCCGATCTGCAATCTTTTCACTCCATCCAATAATGGACCTCAGGACAACAGGCTGGCACCACTCAGTCTGCATCCTGGCCCCTGGCCCTGACTAGCCCTGTGATGGCCACCCCAACAAACTTTCTCACTTCACAAATGGAAAAAGTTTATGTCCCCACCTGACTTTCCAGGGATTCGTTTGGGTCAAATGAAACTGAAGAAGCAAATGTGCTTAAAAAATTTAAAAAAAATCAAAGTTCCAAAGAGCCAGAGCTGTAACACAGGATAAAGACACCCACATTACCTGCAGCCAACCCCCATTCAAATTCCCCGTACTTGAAACCCAATCAGGTACAGCTTCGTAATGCTCTATATCTCATGGAGATTCCATAAAAATAATATTTAATAAAAAAAATCCCTGTACTGCATATGGTCATCGATTTGCTCGAGCGGGCCCAGTAACGTCTCCATTGGAGACTTTGTTGTTACTGTGTCTGGCATATCGAATACTCTCGGTAGCTTGCCGGGCTCTCCGAGAGGGGCGGAGGAATCGAACTCGGGTCAGCCATGTTGGCCGCTTATAAGGCGAACGCCCTACCCGCTGTGCTATCGCTGCATATGGTCCGCTCACTGCTAGGAGACACTCGTGAACGCAGACCCAGGAACAGGACTGCTAGATATGGCCCCAGCAACCCCACCATCACCACCAGAAAGAAGTTTCTGGTGCTCAGGGAGATGAGCCCAGGATGCTTCCATCCCTGGTACCACCTGGTCCCCTGCATACACGGGGACTGACCCCTGAACTGTGGAACAGCCCCTGAGCAGTTCTGTGTGTGGCTTAAAAAACAAGGGAAAAAAAATCCAGCTCAAAAAACTAGAGCTCATGACTGGCATGCCTGGGGCCCGAAGTTTGATCCTTGGCCCTCATGGCCCCTGGGCACCGCTGGCTGAAGCCGTAGCTCTGATGCCTCCAGCACTGACCTGTCTGGCCAGCACAGCTGGGCCAAGCGTTACTGCGGCAGTCTCAGGATCCCCTGAGCACCGCGAGGGAGAACCAAAAACACGTTCTCCAGAGGTTGCTCAAGTGATCAATCCCGGGCATGCCCTGGCCGCAGTGTTTTAGTGTGAGTTTAAACCCTCTATGGAGGGTTTAATAACACATACAGGTGTGCTGTCTGATACAGTATCCTCCAGCGACTCACAGCTACTAGTATACAAAGTATAAGATGCTGATTCTTTTTCCAGGAGTGTGAGTGTTTGGATCACACCGGCTTAGTGCTCAGGGAACCACACGTGGTGCCGGGGATCTAATGGGTTGGCCACATGGAGGGCCAAGTGCCTTACTTCCTGTCTCTCTGGGAAAAATGGTTTGTTTGGGGGCCACGCGTGGTTGTGTTCAGGGCTTACTCCTGGCTGAGTGCTCGGCGGCTGCTTCCAGCAGTGCTTGAGGGCTGTTCACAGCTAGTGGCTGAGACGATGCCTGTCAGGGCTCTGAGACTCTGTGGCACTGGGACAGAACCAAAGCCTGTGCTCAGCCCACTGAGCTATCTCTTTGGACGGACAAACTATTTTTTCGGGGGCTGGGGCCGTACCCAGCTGGGCTTACTCCTGACTCTGTGTTCAGAGGTCACTTCTGATGGGGCTTGGAAGACAATATGGGGTGCCAGGAATCGGACCCACGTCAGCTACATGCAAGGCAAGCGCCCGACCTGCTCTAGTCCCTGGGGAACTGAATTCTAATTATTTTTTAAAAATATATTTTATTTATTTATTATTATTTTGGGGTCACACTCGGAGATGCTCAGGGGCTACTCCTGGCTCTGCACTCAGGGATTGTTCCTGGTGCTGCTCCGGGGACCAGACGGGATGCCGGGGAGCAAACCTGGATCGGCCGCCCGCAAGCAGACACGCTACGTACCATCACTACAGCACTGGAATTCTAAATTTTAAGTTAAATATAAATAGCTAAAATGTATTAGCAGCGCAAAGCACCGTGAGATGTGGTTAGGGGCCAGAGCAACAGTACAGCGGGTAGGGCACTCGCCTTGCACATGGCCGAAACGGGCTCAATTCCCGGTATCCCATGTGGTCCCCCAAGCACCGCCAGGAGTAATTCCAGAGGGCAGAGCCAGGAGTGAGTACTGACAATTGCCAACAATTGCCGGGTGCTGCCCTCAAGCCAAAACCAACCAACCAACCAACCCCAAACGAAACAAAAAGACCAAAGAAAACGGCCTGAGCAGCTTAAATACAGGAAGTGTCGGGACCCAGCCTGCCCGGATGCGCGGTGCGGCTGCTCACCTGTGCGAGACTCGAGCAAGAACAGGACCTGCTGCAGGTCCGCCTGGCAGAGGTCGGTGTCCCTGCGGGCCAGCTCCAGCTCCCCGTTCAGCACCAGGAACAGGGCGCACCTGCGGAGGGACAGACCCGTGAGCGGGATCCTTTCCTCCCCCGGCCTGTCTTCTCTCTCCTTGCCACTGCTGTCTTTCCCTGCCTCTCCCAGACTTTTACCTCCTGGGGCTCACGATTCCCACGCGGGAGCCCTGGGTTTGGTCCTAGCACTGCAGAATGCGTCAAGGGCCACTGGGAGTGGCCAAACGTACATATATATATAAATTAATAGTACCTTCTCCATTGGAGACTTCGTTGTTACTGTGTCTGGCATATCGAATACGTCACGGGGAGCTTGCCAGGCCCTGCCGTGCGGGCGAGATACTCTCGGTAGCTTGCCGGGCTCTCCGAGAGGGGCGGAGGAATCGAACTCGGGTCGGCCACGTTGGCTGCGTGCAAGGCAAACGCCCTACTGCTGTGCTATCGCTCCAGCCCTTGGGTAGGGCTCTTGCCTTGAACACAGCCAACCAGAGTTCGATCCCTGGCATCCCACATGGCCCCCTGAGCACTCCCAAGAGTGACTTCTAAGCAAGCCCCGAGCGCCACCAGGGATATAAGCCCCCAAATACCAAAGAATACGACAACCAACAAATTTTAAATTAAACTCTAAGCACGCTCTGCCGCGTATCTTTCTCCTTCCCGCCCGCCGGCCTTCTTTTCTTTATACAACGCTGGGGTGCAGGCGCAGAACCTCCCACGCGACGGGCCTGTGCCCCAGCACTGACCCACATCCATGCCCCCCAGTACACATGACTCTGCAGTAGTTTGGGAGCCCCGGGTGACGGCCAGAGGGACTCGGGCCTGGGACCAGCGTCCTCGTGGGCCCTGCACTCACTGCCTTGGGACCTGCAGCTTCACGGTGAGCTTCAAGGCCTGCAAGCAAAAGGCCTTGGCTTCGGTCACGCTGCCCAGGCGGCCCAGGCGGGAAACGAGCTTCTCCGAGCAGCTCAGCACCTCCGCAAGAACCTGCCATTTCTGGACTAGGTTTTCACCTGGAGCGAAGGAGAGAGACCGGACAGACCACCGTCACCCGGGCAGAGCCTGGGTCCAGAGGCAGCGAGGCCGGGCCTCCCACCAGGCCTCCCCAGCCCCCCACCACAAGCCCTGCGCCCCCCGCTCACGCACCGTAGTCCAGAAATGGCGTTTCCACGGCTGCCTTTGGAACTGAGAGCACATCACAGCCGAGGAGGAGGAGGAGGATGCTTCGAAGGAGCTTGTGGGAAACGTTGAGCGCTATTTCGGGGCTCTGCCAGCCTGTGAGGGTCACAGGGACGGGAAGGGAGACAGAGGGCCAGAGTGAGAGCACGGCAGGGAGGGCGCTGGCCTGGCACTCGGCTGACCCGGGCTTCATCCCCAGCATCCCATATGGTCCGCTGAGTCAGCCAGGAGTGATCCCTGAGCACTGCCTGGGGTGGCAGCCCCGCTCCCCATAACCCCCACGAAGAGCAGGAGAGAGAGCAGACGAGGCTAAAGTAAACGCCTTGTATGTGGCCAACTCCTTTCATCTCTGGCAGGACGTGGTCACCCCGGGGTGACTGGGACCAGCCCGGGAGCACTGCCCGGGTGGCCCGGGCAACCTTGGCACCGCAGGGCCCAAGCAGCGCCACACCCGCAGGCCCCAGCACTGAGCCCCAGTTCTGGATCCTCACCAGAAGAGCCCCCCGGGCCCCCCGCCCCAGCACTGCCTGGGAGGTGCGCCCCCCTCCCAAAACAAAAACCAAGAACAAAAACATGCCACGGGCCAAAACGCCAACTGCTACGATGGTGAACGCCAAGCAGACTGCCCAGGTGGGCCGAGCGATGCCGTCTCAGAACACGTCCTCTCTGGGACGGTCAGGGAATTCCTCTCCTGCCAGAACCCCACGAGCCCCAGAGCGATCCGTTCAGGTGCTGCCTCTGGGTGGGCTCGTCCACATGCCCGAAACCAGGGGTGGGGAGCGCTGCCGTGGTCACGGCCACCGAGCCTCCCGCCTCACCGTGCGTGCAGAGCTGCTGGCCCAGGGAGCTGGCGAGGCTGTCGGGGGGCAGGCTGAGGTAGACGGCCACCAGCTGCAGCGCCTGGACACGCAGCAAGTACCAGACCTTGGACGCCTTCTGGAGGGCGGGCTTCTGAAGCACAGACAGCAAGAGGGAGGCCCCCTCGTCCACCTGGGGGACAGGAGCAAGGTCACAGCATCGCCCAGAGCGGCAGGTGCCCCCGGAGGGCACAGGGCCCGGAGCCCTGAGTCAGGTGACGGGCAGAGGAGCAAGGGCCGAAGAGGACACGGGAGGAGCGAGGCCGGAGCGGCAGGCCAGGGAGGCTGACCCGGCTCAAAGCCTCGCACCCCAAATGCTCGCCGAGCACTGCCAGGAGTAGCTCCTGGGTGCAGAGCCAGGAGTAACCACCGAGCACCGCTGGGTGCGGCCCAACGACCATCACCACCCAAACGAAGTCTCAGAGCTGGTGAACCTGGGCTGTCAGGACCCCGCAGAGATGTCCAGGTGAGGGCTTCGGGGGCTCCCCAGGTCCCAGCCACGGGACAGACCTTCCCTCTAGGCCCCGAGGAAAGCTGGAAAGACAGAGGCTGGATCCCTTCTCAAGGAACAAGCGGGGTCCAGGAGACAGCACTGCTGTCCACCTTCAGGAATATTCTCCCAGCCTCTAGGGACTTCTTAGAAGCCAGACACGTGTCCGGAAGCACTCTAAACTCCCTCCGAACCCCGGGAGAGTTGGAGACGGAAAGGGCGCGCTACCTTCTCGTGAAGGCAGTGCAGTTCACTCTGCAGCAGGTCCTGGGTCAGGGAGAGAAGCAGGTGCGTGTCGCCCGTGGGGTCCAGACGCTTTAGGCTGGATTGGGCCTCTTCGAGGTACACCTAAGGGAGCAACCGTGGGCTCGTGAGCGTGGCAGGGAGGAAAGCAGGCAGACGCTTTGAACCGAGTGGAATCGAAGCTTCCTCGGGCAGAACACCGAACAAATCCCGATGCTTCAAACTGCGGATTCTAGGAGTCAGACACAGACTCACGGAATGCTCACTTGATTACCCACTAGCCTAGAAACACAAAACGGGAAGGATAAGCCGTCGAAAAGCCTGCAGTGCTCATACGGGGCTGGACACGGAGAGGTCCAGGCTGAATGAAATCCGCCAGGGAGACGTGGACAGACACACAAAGATGGCACTCACTCGGGGAATTTCAAAGAAAACGAATAGTCTGAGGCTAACGCCCACTGACAGTAAAAGCGAGGGCCGGGAGGGCGGCTGGGAGCTTGCCACAGGTTGTGGAGGAGGGCAGTTAGGTCCGAGAGGGACACGCATGACAGTGACAGTTGGAAATGATCGCCGTGGATGAGAACGGAGTGCTGAAAGGGATCTGCAGGATACGCTTCCGGCATTGCAAACCACAGTGCCTCAAAGGAGGGGGAGGGGGAGAGAGAAAGTGGGCGAGAAGGAGAAGTGTCAACGGAGAGGCAGGTGTAGGGGAGGGGACAGGAGGGAAACTGGGGACCTCACGGGTGGGAAATGTGCACGGGTGAAGGATGGGCGTTGGAACACTGCATGACTGAAACCCCACCCTGAGCAACTTTGTAACTGTGTCTTAAGGTGATTCAACTGCCAAGATGAACGAAAGCCTGCAGGGCGGTGGGGGCACAATCTTCAGCAGGGGGTCGGGGGAGCCAGGGGAGAGGCCTCAGAGCAGACACATACATGCACAGGGACAGGGTGAGCTGAGCTGGGCCTCCAAGAGCAATATTTCCTGGACAAACACCAGGGTGAGCGGGAGGAGAGGAAGCCAAGAGCGCCGTGAGCCGGAGCACGCCTGGAAGCAAGTCCCTTCAGGGTGACCACCAGGGGGGCGGGACATAAAGGAACCGGGACGGCTGGCGGAAGGGCCACAGGCGGAGGCAGGGGGCAGGAGCAGGAGCTGGAGAAGGGCCGGAGCGGCAGTGAGGGGGCACGGAGTCTGCTGGCACACGGCCGACCAGGGTTCAATCCCCGGCATCCCATACGGTCCCCTGAGCACCACCGGGGGCAAATCCCGAGCGCAGAGCCAGAAGTAGTTCCTGAGCATCGCTGGTGTGACCCAAAAGGGAAAAAAAACGTGCTGAAGTGAAGGATGTGGATAGGGAAGACTAGACAGAGAAGCCACTGAAGTCTGGGCTGTGTGTGTGTGTGTGTGTGTGTGTGTGTGTGTGTTTGGGGGCTATAACGCTTGCCCTTGGCCTACTGAGCTCTGTTCTCTTCTCCCTCTCCCTCTCCTTCCCCGTCCTTCCGGTCTCTTGTCTCTCCCAACTTCAGAGCAAGAAGAAGACCAGCTCTATACCTTAAAAGATCCTGCATGGGGGCTGGAGCAATAGCAGCCGACCCGGGTTCGATTCCCAGCATCCCATAGGGTCCCCCGAGTACCGCCGGGGTAATCCCTGAGTGCAGAGCCCAGAGGAACCCCTGTGCATTGCTGGGTGGGACCCAAAAAGAAAAAATAAAAAAGATCCTGCAGGACAATAATAGCTGGGAATGACCATGCTGGGCGAGAACTGAGTGTTAAAAGTAGGTAAAGGGATATACTGATGACTTTTGAGTGTCTGAGTATCTGCGTTGCAAAGCATAATGCCCAAAAGGAGCGTGCAGGTGGGGGAGAGAGAGAGAGAGACAGAGAGACAGAGAGAGAGAGAGAGAGAGAGAGAGAGAGAGGGAGAGAAAGGGGGGGGGGAGTGCCTGCTGAAGAGGCTGCTGAAGAGGCAGGAGGGAGACTGGGACCCTGGTGGAGGGATGGGGTGTTGGAACACCATAGGACTGAAACACAATCATGAATAGTTTTGCGAGGGTCTATTTCACAGTGATTCGATAAAAAATCTTAAAAAAAGTATCCTCGAGGCTCAGGAGAGAGCTCCCAGGTCATGCTCTGCCTACGTACGGGGCCCGGACCCCGCCCCCTGCGCCACGCGGTCCTCTGAGCGCCACCGGGAGTGGCCCCTTGCGCTGAGCTTGGCGTAGTAGCGCTGGGCACCGCTGGCTGGGGCCCCCAAAGCAAAGTCCGGCAAAGGGCTGGGCGCGAGTTCTGCGGGCAAGGCCTCCGGGCTCGAGGCCCACTGCAAGTGGCCCCACAACACCCAAGCCGCCGCCGCCAGAGGAAGAAGTCAGGGCAAAGCGGTCTCGGGATCCTGTCGGTAGCAGTCTCCAGAAGCAGGAAGGAGAGACTGGAGGGGAAAGAGGCCTCCGTGGTCACGCGGCCCCCATCCCAGTCACTCGGAAAGACACGCTCTGCTAAACATGCCTCGCAGATGAAAGCCGGGCCCCCCACCCCCCCAATCGCCCTTCAGCGAGACTGGGAGACACACACACGCATGCATTCACTCATGCATGCACGCAGGTGCACCCACACCCATACACACACACACACACACACACACACACACACACACACACAGACTCACCTGCGCATAGCCAGGACAGCCCAGCGCCAGCAGGAGCCGGGTAATGTGGCAGCAGGCGCTGGCCGCCTTGCCGTGGTCCTCTAGCTTCTGGGCCACGATCCGAACAAGCTGGAAGCCCTCCAGGGCCTGCAGGGGCTGCGGGGAGAGCAGGGGGACCCGATCTCGTGCACGCCTCCACCCCCGCCCTCTGCTCCCTGTCCTCCTGGCTCCGAGTCACAGCAGCCCACCTCGGGGGCCCGGGCTGACCACAGCCAGGGCTGCAGACATCCTCCCCTTTCTGGGGGCCAGCCCAGGTGCCAATCCCCATCGGTGAGCAGGATTTACCGAGCGCTCACTCTGGGCCAGGCGCTGTGCCAAGGGATTTACACGCATCGACTCCCTTCATCCTCTTCCTTGTTGGGGGCCACACCCGGTGTTCAGGGCCTACTCCTACCTCTGAGCTCAGGGATCGCTCCCGGCAGGCTTGAGGGATCATCTGGGGTGTCGGGGAACGAACCCAGGCAAGTAAGCACCCTATCCACTGTGCCGTGGCTCCGGCCCCAACTCATCTAATCTTCGTGGCAACCCTAATCCCAATTTCACGGATGAGGACGCCGAAATTCACACAAGCTGACTTCTTCGTCTACATTCACCTGACAGGTATGCGGTCGAGCGAGGCCTCGAGACCTAGGGCCGAGACAGCTCCCAGGCTCCTCAAACGAGAACCACGGCCCAGTGGCCGCAGGGAACACAGCTCCCGACGGCAACGTTCCCCCCCTGGGGTCGCTCTTGTGGGCTCCCTGGGAGGGTTCGAGGGAGTCTCGGAAGTCTGAAGAGCAGACCAACGTGTAAAACTGCGGGCCAGAGAGCTCCCTGGGCCAGCCGAGCGCTCGCCCACCGCGCCATCGCTCCAGCCCCCCAGTTAGGAAGTTTCTGAATCTTTACGTGCCATGTCCCATACTGTCTAATAACTGCAATTATAGCTTTATGTATATAAAGCACCTCTCGCAGAAACAGACTGGTGGGTGGGGGGACACTGGCGGAGGGATTGGCATTGACTGGTATTGAAACACCGCATGCTTGAAACCTGTAGCCCCGTCGCACTGTCCTCCAGTTGTTCATCGATTTGCTCGAGCGGGCACCAGTGAGACTTGTTGCTACTGTTTTTAGCACATTGACTACGTCACGGGGAGCTTGCCAGGCTTTGCTGTGTGGGCGGGATACTCTCGGTAGCTTGCCGGGCTCTCCGAGAGGGGCGGAGGATCGAACCCGGGTCAGCTGCGTGCAAGGCAAACGCCCCACCCGCTGTGCTATCGCTCCAGCGTGAGATGAATCTACTTAATGAAAATAGGAATGAAACTCAGATATGGAGCGAGAGCGATAGTACAGCAGGTCAAGTGCTCGCCGTGCATGTGGCCAACGTGGGCTCGTTCCCCGGCTTCCCTTAAGGATGCCCGAGCACCATCAGGAGTAACTGCTGAGGGCAGAGTCAGGAGTAAACCCTGAGCATCACTGGGTATGGCGAACAACAACACAACAACGACGACGAAAACAACCTCATGTAAATCACTGTGCTGATCAAGTCATTCGGCTTGCCAGCCCTTCCACAGAAACTAACTTGACTCTGACTAACTTCTAGATCCGCTTCTTCCCTGACGCCAACCCACGAAGTGTTCACTCACACACACCAGGGGTGTGCTGAGATAGTCCAATTTTGTGTGGACGAGAATGTCCAAAGTGGCCAGCACAGGAAGAGTTCTGCAAGAGTGGATACGTTCCTCGACTCTCGCCATTCTTGCATGAACAAAACCAGATTCAAAAGCAGTGCTCCCTCTCCGAAATGGGATTGCAACCAGGAGTATATCATCACATGAGAAGTGCTTTTCTGAGCTTGAGGGGTTCCAACATCAAGCCTGAAACCTAGTCACGAGTGACTTTGTACTGCTGCAGTGACTAAGTTAAAAAATAGGAATAATTAAGGGGAAACATCTAAATGACGCCGCACATTCTCCCCGAGAGCAGGGGCGGTGGTGGTGGTGCCCTCAGTTTACAAATAAGGAAGCTCGGGCTCCCAGGGGCAGCAGCCTAGTGCCGTGTGAGATCGGAATGAAGCCCCGGGAGACTGCGGCAAGTGACAGACAGTGCGGCAGGGAAGGCGCCGCAGCCGGCCGGGGTTTGACCCCCAGCACTGCAGACGTGATCTCTGAGCACAGAGTCAGGAGTAAGCCCTGAGCGTTGCCGAAGAGCTAGTCCCTCGGGCAAGGCCCTGGCCTGGCACGTCGCCCATCACAGCCAGCCAGGGGGGAGCCCGAAGCCCCGCCGGGTGTGGCCCAGGCACGAAGCAGCCCCACACCGGGGAAGCGGCCGGGTCTCTGGTCTGCATGCCCGTTCTGCCCGTTACCTTGGCTGCCAGCTGGTAGAGGGTGGCCAGGACCTGCAGCGAGGCGGCGGTCTGCTGGAGACTCCGCACGGCCGGGGCCTGCTCCTCTGTCAGCACCCGTTTCCACAGAGCCAGGGCTTGGTCCAGGCACTCGGACTGAACTACAGGTTGCAAGAAAGGGACCGGCCATTCTCAGCACGAGCCCGCTGGGGAGAACTCAGCCTTCTCCGCGAACCCCCGCACCTGTCTCTGTGCCCACCTGCCACGCCCCCACCCCCCACCCCTCAGGGCCACCCACACGTGTGGCGACCGCCCGGCTCTTAGGAGGCCGCAGAGGAGAAGCCCCAGCCCACCACACTGCCTCCGAGGCCCTCACCAGCCTCCGCAGCCAGGTTGAAAGCGATATTGCTGTACAGGGAGTGATCTTCCTGGAGCTTCTCCTCGTAGTTGAGGTCGTTGACTTCGTACTCCTCCAGGTTCCGAGGGGCCTGGGCTCTCCGGTCCCGCTCGATGCCCTGGATGGGTTCACCATGGTTCTCAACAGGGCCGGGACCAGCTGGGGGGGCCCGGGGAACCAAGCCCGACCCCCGGCCGCCGCGCTCACTTCCTGCAGGTTGGCCTCCAGGGTGCAGATGCAGAGCCACAGCAGGGCCTGGGCCTTGTCGTCCCAAAGCCGGGCCTGGGCCTGGGCCTCGGGCTGCACCTCTTCCAGGAGCCGCAGGGCTTTGTTGACCGCTTCCAGCGCAGAGCTGCGGGCAGAGGACGCGGCAGCTGGCCGGCGGCCCTTTGGGCGAGCCCCGAGGCCACACCCTGAAGGGCACTTAGGGAAGCCGGGAAGGGGACAGGACTCGGGAAAGGCGGCGGAGAGCCCGGAGGAGGAGGAGACGCGCCCGCGGCTGGCCCTGCTCACCAGTTGGTCTGCTGGGCAAAGTCGTGGTAACACAGCACCTGCGCCAGCTCCACCAGGGCGTTGGCCTGGGCCCACGCGCCCGCGGCCGTCTCCTCGGGGCTCAGCTCCAGCAGGTCGCAGATGACGTTGAAGCGCTCCTGCCCCGTGTCCGCCCGCACCGTCTTGTAGGCCTGCAGCTCCTCCCGCAGCAGCAAGGCCAGGGTCTCCGGGTCCCAGTCGGGAAGGCTGTCTCGCAGCGTCCTGAGACGGGCTGGGTCAGCACCAGGGCCAGCCAGGGAAGCACCGCGCCCCCACCCAGAGAGAGGGCGCCAGCCCCGGCCCGCCGAGGGCTCAGGGAGTGTGCCGGCCGAGGAACCAGAACTCTTGCCCGTGGCCACTAGTCCCCGGCACCCTGCAGGGGCTGGACCTTGGGCACTGCGGACAGGAGCAATCAACCGGGGCCCTTTCAGACCCAAGACGAACATGACCAGGAGTGTCAACAGGCCAGCCGGCCTCGCGCGGGGGACAGTCCCCCCAGGGGCTCACTTCAGCTGTAGCGCCTTGTCTCCTGCCTTGGCCGCGTCCATCTTCACCAGGACCCAGAAGGTGACCGCCTCGGCCATGTGCTCGGGGCCGCAGGACTGCAGCGCCGCCAGCCACTGCGTCACCACCTTGCAGCCCTGGGCCTGCCTGCCCAGTTTCCTCAGACTGTCCACATGCAGCCGGAAGCACCTGTGCAGCTGACCGGAGACAGGGAGAGGCACGCTGGAGAGCGGAACCCTCTGGAGCGAGGAGAGGCCCGCAGAGTCACCCCCAGGCCGGAGAGAGGAGCAGCATTCCCCGGGGCGCACACCCAGGGCCGAACCCCTTTCCCCGGCTACAAACGAGAGCACAGGGCCGAGAGACAGCTCAGTGGGGAGGGCGTTTGCCTTGCACGAGGGCAGCCCGGGTTCGATCCCCGGTCTCCCTGAGCACCACCAGGAGTGATCCCTGAGAGCAGAGCCAGGAGGAACCCCTGAGCAGCACTGGGGGTGGCTAAAAAAAACAAACAAACCGGGGGCCGGAGTGATAGCACAGCAGGTAGGGCATTTGCCTTGCATGTGGCTGACCTGGGTTCGGCCCCCAGCATTCCATATGGTCCCCTGAGCACCGCCAAGAGTAATTCCTGAGTGCATGAGTCAGGAATTACCCCTGTGCATCGCGAGGAGTGACCCAAAAAAACGCACGCGCGCGCGCGCACACACACGCACACACACACACACACACACACACACACACACAAAGAGGCTCCGAGGGGCTGAAGCAATAGCACAGCGGGTAGGGCATTTGTCTTGCACGTGGCCGACCCGGGTTCGATTCCCAGCATCCCATATGGTCCCCTGAGCACCGCCAGGAGTGATTGCTGAGTGCAGAGCCAGGAGTATTGTGGATTGTGGGTGTGACCCCCCCCAAAAAAAAGAAAAAAAAAATCCAAAATGAAGCTGGAGAGAGAACATATAGCACATGGCAGGTATTAGCATGCGGCCAACCCACTGCAAAGCCCAGCCCCACATCAGGGCCCCATCACTGCCAGGAGCTGTGGCCCCAAACCAAAAATATCTATAGAGGGGCTGGAGTGATAGCACAGCGGGGAGGGCGCTTGCCTTGCATACGGCCAACCCGGGTTCGATTCCCCGCATCCCGTATGGTCTCCTGAGCACTGCCAGGAGTGATTCATGAGTGCAGAGCCAGGAGTAACCCCCGAGCATCACTGGGTGTGACCCGAAAAGCAAACAAACAAAAAAAAACAAAAAAAAACACAAAAAACAAAAAATATCTATATAGACATATCTCCAAATGCCATGGCTCCTGTGGCAGGATCCGATGCAATTAGCTTGGAGAAGCCACCTGGTTATTATTATTTTTGTAATTTGGGGAGGGGCCCAAGTGGTGCTTCGGAGACCGAGGGGCTCCACTTCTCAGCCAATTCAGCCGGCAGTTCAGTCGCCCGGACCGCCATGGTGATGCTCAGGGGTCTCCGGGGCTGCTCCCAGTGATGCTCGGGGGTGGTGTCGGGGACCAACCCGTGTCCCAGCCTCCTCCCTAGCCCCTGTGCTCCCTCCCAGCCCCTTGACCTGTTGCTGTTCTTAAGGTCGCTCAGTCTGAGAACCCCCTGGCTGGGACAGGGCTCCATACAAAACACAAGTCACCCGCAAAGGGAATCACCCAGAAGGCACCAGTCCAGGTGGGGTCTGGGCAACACCGGCCCCGGCAGGCCACTCTGAACAATGCCTCCTCCTTCATCTGCCTCACAGGCATTGGGAGGGCTGGGGGGGGGGCATATTGGGGTTCTTGGTGGTGAAAAATGAGTACTGGTGAAGGGAAATGTGTTTGATGATTGCGTGACCGAGACTTAAACCTGAAAGCTTTGTAACTTTTCCCACAGTGATTCAATAAATAAATAAATTAAAAAAAAAAATGAACACTGCCTCCAAGACCCGAGTCCTGGCCAGGCCCTTGTGCTCCTCAGACCCCACTTGGTGCGCGCGACCTCTCCGCCTGCCCTCTCACCTTCTCAGGCGACATCTTGGGGGACGTGCCCGGCTTCGCCAGACCCAGGTACTGGCACAAGGGCTCTAAGATAGTACAGGCCTCGGCGTAGAGCTTGTGACTATAGAAACTGTAGGCCAAGTTGCTGATGTAGAAGGCTACGGGGGGAAGAAACGACCATCAATCACAAGAACGGTTCCCAGGGGCCAGAGAGCTAGGACAGCGGGTAGGGCACTCGCCCTGCACACAGCAGACCCAGGTTTGGTCCCTGGCACCGTGTAATATGAGCCCCATCAGGAGTGAACCCCGAGCACAAAGCCAGGAGCAAGCCCCGAGCACCGCCGGACGTGGTCCCCAAGATGAAGAATACCAGGGGAGGATGGGACGACAGAGCAGCGCCTGGCGTGCAGAGGCTGGGGTTCTCCCCCCGGGCTGATGCCTGACTAGCTCCTGAAACCCCAGTCAGCAGGAGTCCTGGCCACTGCTGGGTTTCAGCCCCAAAATAAACAAAAACAGTCCCAAGGGGCTTTTCACCGTGTGCCTTTCGTACAATTTAAATTTTGATCCATGGAGGTTTTGCCAGGTTCTGGATTTTTTTTTTTTTGCTTTTTGGGTCACACCCGGCGATGCACAGGGGTTCCTCCTGGCTCTTCACTCAGGAATTACTCCTGGCAGTGCTCAGAGGACCATCTGGAATGCTGGGAATCGAACCCGGGTTGGTCGCGTGCAAGGCAAATGCCCTACCTGCTGTGCTATTGCTCCAGCCCCGGTTCTCGATTTTTTATTCTCTCTCTAGTTTACTGGGACACACCTGGCAGTGCTCAGGGCTTACTCCTGGCTCTGTGATCAGGGATCACTCTTGGCAGGCCTCAGGGGACCATACTTGGTGCTGGGAATTAAAGCTAGGTCGGGGCAGGCAAGGCTCAAGTGTCCTACCGGCTGTATTGCCTGGCCCCCGAATTGCAATTTTGTTTCCTTGTCTTTGGTTTGGAGGCCAAACCCAGCTGTGCCCTGGCCCTGCTCTGACGCTGGCTCAGGGCTCACTCCTGACAGGGCTTGGGGGACTCACACGGGGTGGCAGGGATCAAACCCGAACTGGCCGCACATGAAGCAAGCATCCTACCCACTCTAAACTGCCTCTCTGCACCCTACCCACTAGGCTATCTCTCTGGCCCCTTGATTTCAAATTTTTAAGTTATACATGTTCTTTAAATTTTAAATACATGTAAGGATCAGAGAGTGACTTACTTATCAGATACAGACATTTTCAAATATAAACAAATACCAAATTAGATTTCAAAGTCACTGAGACTAGGGTCATGTCTGCTCATCTTTTTTTTTTTCTTTTTTCCTTTCCGTAATTTTTTTTTGGTTTGTTTTTGTTTTGGGGTCACACCCAGCGATGCACAGGGGTTACTCCTGACTCTGCACTGAGAAATTACTACTGGCGGTGCTCGGGGGACCATATGGGATGCTGGGAATTGAACCCAGGTTGGCCGTGTGCAAGGCAAACGCCCTCCCCGCTGTGCTATCGCTCCAGCCCCCTGCTCATCCTCATGTATGGCTATTAGACCTGGAGTAAGTGGCAGTCATTACTTCCTTATGCCTGACAACTGATCCGTCTTTCTCACGGCTTCTGAAACCATTAAGGCAACCCCCAGATGCCCAGACGTGTCCAGCAAGTGCTATATGCCTGTCAGAGGCGGGGGCCCCCCGAGACCCCCGAGACCCTAGCGTCTAGGGCCCAGGCCACTAACCAGTTGTCCCCAGGCAGTCGGCCAGCTCTCGGCCTGACAGGCCCTGTAACCTCTCCAGCAGCCACTTGACGGCAGCCTTGCAGCTCTCCATGAGCTGAGGCAGGAGAGCCAGATCTGCTACCTGAAAGAACCGGGAGGCAGGGAGAGCGTGAGGACGGTCGCACGAGGTCTAAGGTGACCGTCACCACCCCCCCCCCACACACACACCCACACACACACACACAGAGACACCCCAGACCTCTTCGAGGGGCAGCTGACCCCTCCGGCCCCAGGGCCCTGTGCAAGCCCTTGACCACAAGGTGGTACCTCGCAGCCTTGCACAAAGTCGTGAACCAGCATGGTGTAGAGGTGAAGTCCCTGAAAGTCCATCTGCCGCAGAGCCTGGTGCTGCTTCGCCTCATCCCCGCTGATCTGCAGAGAGGAGGAGGCTGGTTTGAGGGGCAGGGATCACGGCCCCGTTCAGAGTCCTGGCAGGGCGACGCAGCCCGGGGAGCAGGAAGTGCAGACACGAGAGTCGCTCAGGGTAACCCGGGGGTGGGTGGGGGGCACGAGGGCGCCTGGGGCTTTCGGATCTTACCCCGAAGCCCAGGCCGGGAAGAGCCCACTAGCTCCTTCACTCACCGCTTCCTTCAGCTGCCGGATGAGGGAACCGTAGTGGCCGAGGAAAGCAAACAGGCCGAGAATAGCATCGGGCCGGTAGCGCTTCTTGGTGCCCGACTCCAGGCCCGAGAGGAAGAACTGGCAGCTCTCACACAGTGCCCGCAGCGGGGGCGACGGAGCCTTCAGACTGTCGCTCAGCACAGCTGTCGCCCGGTCCAGAAGCACAGCCACTGCCGGGGACCCCGCCTCCCCGACTCGCAGCAGCTCGACCCCCAGCTGGCAGAGCTGGAGGCTGGGGCCCAGGCTGGTGCCCTCGAGATGCGCCCGGGTCCTCTCCACCGCCGCGAGGGCCTTGGCGTGAAAGGAGCCCCAGCAGAGGCGACGGCAGTGTTCCAGCGTGAGCTCCGCGAGGCAGAGGGCCTGCTGGGGAGAGAGGGGGGCGGGAGAAGGCCCTCCCGCGGGCACCAGGACCCGGATCAGCTGCTCGGAGAGCTGGTCCCCCAGGAAGTCGGCCTCCTCTTCGCTCAGGCCGTGCCCGCTGGCCTCAAACAGGTGGTAGGCGGCCACCGCCCGGCAGGCCGTCAGGGAGGCGAGGTGGGGCAGCTCGCACGGGGGGCTCTCGTCCTCCAGGAGGACCAGAAAGCTCAAGGCCTTCAGGCGAGCCGAGAACGCAGCCCGCCGCTCTGCCAGGGCCTTGGCCGCCTTCCAGAGCACGGAGAAGCTGCCCCGCGCCACCGCGTCGTAGTCCTGGGGGGCCGCGGGCCGGGAGCTCTGCAGCAAGCAGGAGTGGAGGGTCTGCGCCAGGCGTAGCGTGGCCTCGGGCACTTCCTGGGTGGCAAGGTTCTGCAGAAAGACGATCAGAATCCTCTCCAGGTAGAGGGCAGGGCGCTGGGGGTGGGATCCCAAGTAGCCTTCGCAAGCCAGCTCGGCGAGCTCCAGCAGGCACCACAGGTGCTCCGGGCAGGCCAGCTTGGCGGTCAGCTGCTGGTTGCAAGCCCTCAGGATGGCGTCACAGACTTGTCTTTTCTCGGCATCGGATCGGCTGCTTGAAGAACCAGGGGGAGGCCTGGAGACGTACTCCTGGGAAGAAAGGAAGGAGTGAGGTGAGGGGCGGGAGCGTTTGTACCGCGGGGAGGGCGTTTGCTTTGCATTCGGCCCACCCAGGTGTAACCCCCATAGGGTCCCCTGAGCCCAGTAGGAGCAATTCCTGAGCGCAAGAGCCGGGAGTAACCCCTGAGCACTGCTGTGTATGTGCAAACACTGTCAAACAAACACTGCCCTCCCGTTGATCATCGGTTTGCTCGAGCGGGCCAAGTAACGTCTCCATCGTGAGACTTGTTGTTGCTGTGTTTGGCACATCGAATACGTCACGGGGAGCTTGCCAGGCTTTGCCGTGCGGGCGGGATACTCTCGGTAGCTTGCTGGGCTTTCCGAGGGGGCGGAGGAATCGAACCCAGCTTGGCCTGGCTGACTGCGCACAAGTCAAACGCCCTACCGCTGTGCTATCGCTCCAGCCTGGGTATGTCCAAAATAAAAAAGAAAGAAAAAAGAAAAAAGGGAAGATGAGTGGGGTAGCTAAACTAAAGAAAAAGGCAACGAGGGGCCGGAACAATATCAAGCGGGTAGGGTGCTTGGCCGACCTGGGTTCGATCCCCAGCATCCCACATGGACGCCCAAGCACCTCCAGGAGCAGTTGCTGAGTGCACAGCCACAAGCAGCTTCTGAGCACTGCAAGGTGTGGCCCCCAAACAAAGCAAATATAATAAGGCCACTTGAAATGCAGCTGCTCAGGAGACGTCAAAAACAAACAGCAAAAATGAGTGTAGGGGCCAGAGAGACGGTGCAACACACTGAAGCATCTTTGGATGTGGGGAGACCAAGTTTGGTCCTGGGCAACTCATGGTTCCTCAAGCAGAGCCAGGAGTAACCCTGAGCACCCAGGTCAGGGCGCTTCAATAAAATGAAATTTTGAAAAATAATTTTTTAAACTCCGCTTGGAAAATTAGGAAGCAGGCAGACAAGTTGCCGGGGGCGCCGATCAAGAATTTCTAGGTAAATTTCATAAAGTCGGAACTGGCCTGAATCCACAGACGACCCAGGAAGGCACGACTGAGCAGCGCCAACCGGATAACGCCCGAACCACAGACTTCACGCCTGGGCAGCTCAGACAAATCCAAGACCAAGTTCGCAGGGCTGGAGAGAAAGCTCAGTGGGCTGACGTCGCACCTGTTCGAGCCACCGGTTGACCCCCGGGGCCTCTGCGGGTGACCCCCGGGGCCCATCTGCCAGTGTGCCTGGCCCACAGGAGCCAGAGGCGGGCACCCTCCACCCTGCCCCACAGCTGTGCCGACCCACTCCCTGAACTTTACGGGGCACACGCCACTGCCATTCCCGGGAGTGCCCACACCCCAGCTTGAGCGACTGTCATTCCTGTCCTCCTGGAAACTTCTCTGCTCTGGAGGGGGGGGGTGTGTAATCCCCCATTCACTCTCTGCTTTCTGAGGTGTGTGTGTCTGTGTGTAAAAAAAATCCCCCATTCACTCTCCGCTCTTTGGGGTGTGTGTGTGTGTGTGTGTGTGATTCCCCCATTCACTCTCTGCTCTCTGGAGTGTGTGTGTGTGTGTGTGTGTGTGTGTAATCCCCCATTCACTCTCTGCTCTCTGGGGTGGGTGTGTGTCTGTGTGTGTGTGCGCGCATGCGTAATCCCACATTCACTCTCTTTTCTCTGGGTGTGTGTGTGTGTCCCATTCATTCTCTGCTCTCTGGGGTGTGTGTGTGTGTGTGTGTGTCATTCACTCTCTGCTCTGTGTGTGTGTGTGTGTGTGTGTGTGTGTGTCCCATTCACTCTGCTCTCTGGGGGGGGTTGTCCCATTCACTCTCTGCTCTGTGTGTGTGTGTGAGTGTGTGTGTGTGTGTCCCATTCACTCTCTGCTCTCTGGGGTGTGTGTGTGTGTGTGTGTGTCCCATTCACTCTCTGCTGTGTGTGTGTGTGTGTGTCCCATTCACTCTCTGCTCTGTGTGTGTGTGTGTGTGTGTGTGTGTGTGTGTGTGTGTTCCATTCACTCTGCTCTCTGGGGGGGGGGGGGGTTGTCCCATTCACTCTCTGCTGTGTGTGTGTGTGTCCCATTCACTCTCTGCTCTCTGGGGTGTGTGTGTGTGTCCCATTCACTCTCTGCTGTGTGTGTGTGTGTGTCCCATTCACTCTCTGCTCTGTGTGTGTGTGTGTGCGCGTGTGTGTCCCATTCACTCTGCTCTCTGGGGGGGGGGGGGGTTGTCCCATTCACTCTCTGCTGTGTGTGTGTGTGTCCCATTCACTCTCTGCTGTGTGTGTGTGTCCCTTTCACTCTCTGCTGTGTGTGTGTGTCCCTTTCACTCTCTGCTGTGTGTGTGTGTGTCCCATTCACTCTCTGCTCTCTGGGTGTGTGTGTGAGTGTGTGTGTGTGTGTCCCATTCACTCTCTGCTGTGTGTGTGTGTGTGTGTGTGTCCCATTCACTCTGCTCTGTGTGTGTGTGTGTGTGTGTGTGTGTGTGTAAAATTCCCCCATCCAGTCTCTGGGGTGTGTGTGTGTGTGTGTGTGTCCCATTCACTCTCTGCTGTGTGTGTGTGTGTGTGTGTCCCATTCACTCTCTGCTCTCTGGGGTGTGTGTGAGTGTGTGTGTGTGTCCCATTCACTCTCTGCTCTCTGGGGTGTGTGTGAGTGTGTGTGTGTGTGTCCCATTCACTCTCTGCTCTCTGGGGTGTGTGTGAGTGTGTGTCCCATTCACTCTCTGCTGTGTGTGTGTGTGTGTGTGTCCCATTCACTCTCTGCTGTGTGTGTGTGTGTGTGTGTCCCATTCACTCTCTGCTGTGTGTGTGTGTCCCTTTCACTCTCTGCTGTGTGTGTGTGTGTGTCCCATTCACTCTCTGCTCTCTGGGTGTGTGTGTGAGTGTGTGTGTGTGTGTCCCATTCACTCTCTGCTCTCTGGGTGTGTGTGTGTGTGTATGTGTGTGTGTGTCCCATTCACTCTCTGCTGTGTGTGTGTGTCCCTTTCACTCTCTGCTCTGTGTGTGTGTGTGTGTGTGTGTGTGAGATCCCCCATTCATTCGCTCTCCTGGAATTCTTTCCAGACGAAAGCCGCGAAGAGCAGGGGAGAGTGAGGAGGGGTGCGGGGTGCGGGTGGGAGGGGCATTCGGGCCCCCTCGGGGTGGGGTCCCCCGCGGCCGCCCCCGCCCCCGCCCCCGCCCCCCCCCCCGGCCCACCTTCAGGTCGCGCAGGACTCGGGCCGCGTCCTCCCGGCGCCGGAGCAGGTCCCCGAAGCCGACGCCCTTGAGGCTCCGCATGGCGCCGCCGAGCTGCGGACGGGGAGGGGGAGGGCGCGGGGCTCAGGCGCGCGCCAGCCGGGACCCCCGCCCGCCCCCGCCCCCGCCCCCGCCCCGCGCGGCCCAACCGCCCCCGCCCCGGCGGCCGCGCTCACAGTCCGGCGGGGTCCGCGCTCGGGTCCGCAGCGCCGGGCGCCCTCGCTTCCGCGCCGCCCCGCTTTCAAACCTGCGCCGCGGCCAATCAGCGGCGCGCGCGTGACGCCGCCGGCCGCGGCCAATCAGCGAGGCGGGCGCGGCGCCGCCGGCCGCGCGGCACGCTGGGAGTTGTAGTTCGGCCCCGCCCGCCCCGCGCCGCGCCTCAGGCCGCTAGGGGGCGCGGGTTCTCGCACCCGCTCGGCCTCCGCGGGCCCCTTGGGTTCGCTTCAAAGTTGTTAACGGGGCTGGAGCAGGAGCGGGGAGGGCGTTTGCCCAGCTCGCGGCCGACCCGGGTTCGATTCCCAGCGTCCCGTAGGGTCCCCCGAGCACCGCCAGGGGTCACTCCTGAGTGCATGAGCCAGGAGGAGCCCCTGGGCAGCGCCGGGGGTGGCCCAGAAAGAAGGAAAAAAAAGAATTAATGGAGAGGGAGGGTTGGACAAGGGGGTGTGTACTGGGGACATTGGTGGTGCAGAGTGGGTGGAGGAGGGATGGGTGTTCCGTCATTGTGTGACTGAAACTCAAACATGAAAGCTTCGTGACTGTGTCTCACGGCGACTCGATCTTAAAAAAAAAAGTAATCATTGGTGATTCATTAAAAAATAATAATAAAATAAAACAAAAAATCATGTTATATGCTGAAAGTAGACTATAGACCAAACATGATTGCCACTCAATGCCTCTTTTGCAAACCACAGCACCCAAAAGGAGAGAGAGAACAAAAGGGAATGCCCTGCCACAGAGGCAGGGTGGGGTGGGGGGGACGGGGGGTGGGAGGGATACTGGGATCCGTGGTGGTGGGAAATGGGCACTGGTGGAGGGATGGATACTCGATCATTGTATAACTGATACCCAAGCACAAAAGTCTGTAAGTCTACAACTGTACCTCATGGTGTCTCACTAATAAGAATTAAATAAATAAATAAATAAATATGTGCAATCAGCTAGAAAATTTTTTAAAAAATCATGTTACAGGGATTATATTGATTCTGTGGAGTGTTTTGATTAGGAATTTTATCTGGACAATATTGGTCCTTGTTTTTATGGGGGGTGGGGGGCTGTCTCCATTTCCTTGTGTCTTCTTAAAACCAGATGACTGCTTAAAGGGGGGAAAAAAAGGGATTAATCGCTATCTGGAAAAGTCAGCCTCCAGTCTTCTTCTTCAGACCTTGGCAGGTGGGGAGAAATAGTACATTCCAGAAGGAGAGGCATAGGACAATCAAGAGAGCTCAGAAATTCAAGCAGTTTGGGTTCCCTTAGGAGAAAAAAAAATGTAGCCTTTCATCGAATTTTTTTAAAATACAATTTTCTAGGGTCAGCCACATAAATATCTCGGCTACTTCTTGGCTTTCCACCCTAGTTCTACCTCCGATGATCGAAGCTGAGGATCTGAGGAAGACAGAATCCACCCAGCTGTTCTAGATGGATGGAGGCGGGAAATGAGGGAGCTGTCAGTGACAGAAAACTAGAAAAACTCATTGGGATCTTTTAGGGGCCAGAGGGCTAGTCAGTACAGCAGGCAGGGCACTTGCCTTGCATGTGGGGACTTGAGTCCAATCACAAGCATCCCACAAGGTCCCCTGAGCACAGAGTCTGGAGTAACCCCGAGCACTGCCGGGTTTGGAACCAACCCTCCCCTCAAAAAAAAAAAAGATGTGGATCTTTCGGTCTTTAATGACATGTTGGTAAGTACTAATCCACCTCCACAAACATACAAATACAGTTGGCTCTCTTGCTCCTTCCTTCCTCCAGCAAAAAATTCAGTTTAATCTGGCCTCCTGGTGAACTCTGGGATAACACACTCTTCTCTGTCATTTGCTGCTTTTCCACTACCAACTTCTTTGAGGAGATGGGAATCTAGCAAGGGACACAATTAAAAAATTAAAACCCCAGGGCCAGAGTAATAGTACAGCAGGTAGGGTGCTTGCGTACCATGCAGATGACCGGGTTTGATCCCCGGCATCCCGTGTGGTCCTCTGAGCCTGCCAGGAGTGGTTCCTGAGTGCAGAGCCTGGAGTTACCCCTGGAGCACTGCGAGGTGTGGCCCCCAGAACGAAATAGATAAATAAATAAATAGGCCCTGAAAGATGGCACAGGGCTTATGGCCACTGCTTCCCATGCAAGACTTCCTACACAGCTATGGCTCCCTCAGCACTGCAGGGAGTGCCCCCCATCCCAACCCCCAAATAAATAAATAAAACCCAGGACTACTAGAAAAGCAGCTCTGTAGGGTCAGCACAGGCTTCTTAAGCAAAGCCCAGTTTGATCCCCTGCATGAGCACTGCGTGAACACCCTCCTCGGCGAGTCTCCCCTCCTGGGGGCAATCCCCCCACCCCCCCGGTAGCACCAGGCTGTGAGTAGCCTCTGATCACCGCAGGGTGGGGCCCCAAAGACAAGGCTTAAAGACTAGGAATCCGAAAGAAGAACAGCGACATCTCCAGAGAATCTCGAGGATAATACATCTCTCAGGACTCATTTTCTCTTCTGACCCCAAACACTCGGTGCTCACAGCTGTATGGCAAACATGCTGGGACCATTCCCCTAAGTATTGTCACTGTCACTGTCCTCCCATTGTTCATCGATTTGCTCCAGTGGGCCCAGTAACGTCTCCACTGTGAGACTTGTTGTTACTGTGTTTGGCATATTGAATACTCTTGGTAGCTTGCCAGGCTCTCCGAGAGGGGCGGAGGAATCGAACCTGGGTCGGCCGCGTGCAAGGCGAATGCCCTACCACCGTGCTATCGCTCCAGCCCTAAGTATTAGATCTACTTTTTTCTTTCTTTTTCTCTTTTTTTGGGTCACACCTGGAGATGCTCAGGGGACCCTATGGGATGCTGGGAATCGAACCTGGGTCAGCCGCGTGCAAGGCAAATGCCCTCCCCACTGTGCTATCGCTCCAGCCTCCAGATCTACTTTATTCTAAACTCAAGGGGGGCAGAATTTACTTATTTATTTTTTAATTTTTATTAGTGAAACACCCTGAGGTACAGTTGTAGACTTACAAATTTTTGTGCTTGGGTTTCAGTTTATACAAGGGGGGGGGCAGAATTTCATCCTTCTTTCTCTCTCCCTCATTCTTTCTCTCTTTCTTTTTTGGGCCATACTCAGGAGTGCTCAGGGGCTATTCTTGGCTCTGTGCTCAGAGGTGATCCCTGACGGTGTTCAGGGAACCGTGTGTGCTGTCAGAGACTTGAAAGGGTGTCAGCCACATACAAAGCAAGTGCCTTACCAGCCTCAACACCATCTCTCTAGCCCATCTTTTTTTTTTTCTTTATAGTATGGGGGGGAGTATGGGCTTTATAGTATGGGCTGGAGCGATAGCACAGCGGGTAGGGCGTCTGCCTTGCACGCAGCCAACATGGCCGACCCGAGTTCGATTCCTCCGCCCCTCTCGGAGAGCCCGGCAAGCTACCGAGAGTATTCGATATGCCAGACACAGTAACAACAAAGTCTCCAATGGAGACGTTACTGGGCCTGCTCGAGCAAATCGATGATCAACGGGAGGGCCTTTACTTACTTACTTACTTATAGTATGGGGGGAGATTTGCTTTGGAGGTCGATCTCAGTAGGACTGGGAGACCAAGAAGGTGTGTGGATCAAACATGGGGCTCGGAGCCAGGGAGATAGAAGAGAGAGTAGGGTGCTTGCCCTGCACGTGACTGAACTGGGTTTTTATCCCTAGTACCCTATAAGGTCACTGAGCACCACCAGGAGTGATCCCTGAACACAGAGCTAAGAGTAAGCCCTGAGCATCACTCGATGTGGCCCCCAAAACCAAAAATAAACCTGGGTTTCCCTCACGCAAACCCTAAACTAGAGAGAGCCCTTTGGGTTAGCTCTCTGGCTCAGCATTTATCTTTTTTGTGGGGGGAGCGTATAACTGGCCATGCTCAGGGGTTACTCCTGGCTCTGCACTCAGGAGTTACACTTGGCAGTGCTCAGGAAACCACATGAGATTCCGGGGATCAAACCCCGCTGGGCCACATGCAGGGCAAGTACCCTACTCACTGTACTATCTCTCTGGCCCCCACTCTTCTTTTTGAGCTGCATGCAAAGTTTTGCAAACACTCAGCCCCTGTGGCCCCCCTCTCCAGTTTTCATTTTGGTTTCTAAGCCACACCAACAGTGCTCAGGACTTACTCCTGGTTCTGTGCTCAAGGTCACTCCTGGCATGGCTTGGGGCACCATATGGGCTGCCAGGGATCAAACCTTGGTTGGCTGCATGGAAGGCAAGTCCGGGACCTCTGTACTACCTCTTTGGGCCCCTCAACTTTTCTCCCCCCTCAATTTATTCCTAATATAAAATATGTGAGTAGTTAACCTCTTCAGGGTCTCTGCCAGCCTCAAATAGAATGGCCTTGAAATGCTTTCTATAAAGCCCTAACAATGTTTTGCAAGACTTAAAAAGTATGTCTTGGGGCTGGAGCAATAGCACAGCGGGTAGGGCGTTTGCCTTGCACACGGCTGACCCGGGTTCGATTCCCAGCATCCCATAGGGTCCCCCGAGCACCGCCAGGGGTAACTCCTGAGTGCAGAGCCAGGAATGACCCCTGAGTATCGCTGGCTGTGAACCAAAAAGCAAAAATAAATAAATAATAAATAAAAATAAAAAGTATGTCTTATAATGTACTGACATATAAAGATGTCTAAGATAGAGGAGTAATCGTTACCGTCTTTCTGTGGGCTTTGATTGTTTTAAAGACAAAAAAAAAAGATATGCTGTGATATGGAGGGATAAAACAAGTTACGAACAGTATAATTGGTATAATTTTTTTTCTTTTTGGGTCACACACGATGATGCACAGGGCTTACTTCTGGCTCATGCACTCAAGAATTACTCCTGGTGGTGCTCGGAGGACCATATGGGATGCTGGGAATCGAACCTGGGTCGATCGACCCCATGCAAGGCAAATGTCCTAGCCGCTGTGCTATCGCTCCAGCCCCTATAATTTAATTTTTATTAGAAAAAAAACCCACTGACATTGAATCCGTGGACTAGATTTCAAGTATTCAACAACAGAATGAAGAATTGGAAGAATAAGGAAAATGTCATATTTTACATCTTATATCAATACATGTACTTAGTTCTTCTTTTTTCTGTTTATTTCTTGTTGCTTTTTGTTGATTTTGTTTTTGGGCACTTGGCAGTGCACTGAGGATTCTGCACTCAGGTATCACTCCTGGCAGGACTCAGGGGACCATATGGGATGCCAGGGATCGAGCCTGTGTTGGCAGTATGCAAGACAAATGCCTTACCCACTGTACTATCTCTCCAGTTCCCTTGTATTTATTTTAATACATACCAATGAAAAAATGTACAAAGTATTTACCTTCACATATTAAAAAAACCTCAAAAATCTATATCTATACAGAGAGCGATAGTACAGCAGGTAGGGTGTTTGCCTTGCACACAGGCAAATGGATTTGAGCCCTGGCATCCCATATGGTCCCCCAAGCCCACCAGGAGTGAGCTGAGTGCAGAGTCAGGGGTAAACCCTGAACACCACTGGGTGTGTCTCCCCTTCAAAAAAAAATCTGTGTCTGTATTTTCATTAAACTCTTTTTCAAATTAACCCACAGATATCCGTTATAAAAAAAAGCAAAGCCAAAAACCTAGAAGCAAATGTGGTCTTTTTAGAACAATGCAGCTAATCCCAAGCCCTGAAGACATTTTATTTATCACGTAATTTCATTCTGCGGTTCTGTGGGAGAGTGGTGGCAGAAAATAAAAACAGGGAGAACCACAGGGTTTGGGTTAACAGAGAAGTGATGGCAGGAGACTCAAGACACAAGCAGAGGGGCTGGAGCGATAGCACAGCGGGTAGGGCGTTTGCCTTGCACGCAGCCAACATGGCCAACCCTGGTTTGATTCCCAGCAGCCCATATGGCCCCCCGAGAACCAGCAAATGTCAGTCATGGTCATTAGCCGGGAAAAGAGCCAGTGGTTCCCAACGGTGGCCATGATAGGAGCCCCAGCGCTTGTGGGTTCCCAGAGGGAACCGCGGTACTGTGGATGCAACCTGGTTTTACCTGGCACCTAAAGAAAGATGAGTTCGAGGCTGGAGCATACAGTGGTCAGCGCTGCCTTGTGTGAAGCCGATTGGGATTCGATCCTCAGCATCCCTTATGGTCCCCTGAGAACCCCCAGAAGTGATCGCTGAGTGCAAAGCCAGGAGTAAACCCTGAACACCATCAGGTGTGGACCAAATAACAGAAAAAAAAAAAAAGGTGATTTCCAGGGAGCACCTGGGTGACTTTTATTTTTTTCCTGGAAAAGGGAGGTACCTGTAATTCATGATGATGATGGAAAAACATTTTTTTAAATTTAATTTAAAGAAAGGGGGTGTAATAGTCTGAATCATTCTGCGATAGGCCTCAGAAGCCTGTGATGTCCTCAGACCCTGTCCCACCTCCTCCTGTTCCTTGGTATGTTTTTGCTTTCCTCAGGACCATTTAAAAAGCTTCATATAAAAAGTTTTAATAAATGGGGCTGCAATGATAGCACAGCCGCGGCCGACCTGGGTTCGATTCCCAGCATCCCATATGATCCCCTGAGCCCCACCAGGAGTAATCCCTGAGTGCATGAGCCAGGAATAACCCCTGTGCATCATCGGGTGTGACCCAAAAAGGATATAAAAGTTATAATAAATAAAATAAAAGCTTCATATCAGGAGCTGGAGAGAGTTCAGAGGACAGGTGCCCTACCTTGTGTGCAGACAACACAGGTTTAGTTCCAGACACCACATACGATCCTCTAGGCACCACTGGGAATGAACCCTGAGCACAGAACCAGGAGTAAAGTCTGAGTATTCCCAAGTGTGGCCCAGAAACCAACACACACACACACACACACACACACACACACACACTAAAAAGCTCCTTATCAAGGACCCAAAAGATAGCACTGGCATCGCACGCAGTCAACCCAGGTTCAATCCCCAGCACCACATACGGTCTCTGAGCCCCGCCAGTAGTGATCCCTGAGTTCAGAGGCAGGAGTAAGCCCTGAGTGTACTGCCAGGTGTGGACCGCTTCCCTCAACATAAAACAATTCTAATAAAAAATAAAAGCTCCAGATGAAATGTTAGTGTGTCCAGCTGGACAGAAAGGCTAGCAAAACAGGAGCCTCTTAGTGAAGAAAGATGATGGTGTGTATGAAGTTTGACACCAGTCTGACCTTCCCACTTGAGGAAGAGGAAATGAGTTCAAGTGGATCGCACTGACACCCTTCTCAGCTGCTCACATACCACGAAGCAGGCCTCTCGGATAGCTTCAGGCTTCTGTTTGGGCCAGGACCAAGGATAAACATTCCTGAGAATCACCCCACTACTGGGATGCAGTCTCCTGCAGCCCTGTCTTCTCCATCTCACCCCCAATCCAGACATGCTCAGCTGGATTGAAAAGTTTAAAAATAAAATGCAGAAGCAAACAGTTATGTAGTGTTTACACCGGGGGCCAAGTACTATTCTGAGCACTTAAATATAGTAATGCATTTGATCCTCCCAAGAGCCGCACGGGGTAGACATTATATTATCAGGCTCATGCGACAGATGAGGAAATGGGCTGATTTGCAGTCAGGTCCAGGCAGTGATGCCCGGGACCGTTTCCCACGGAGACTCAGTACAGAATCACGAACAGCATTTGCAGGTGGGGTGCACCTGAGGAAATGATCATTTATCTGACTCTATTGGGCAGAGTTGAGATGCCAAACACAGTAACAACAAGCCTCACAATGGAGACGTTACTGGGCCCGCTCGAGAAATCGATGAACAATGGGAAGAGAGTGACAGTGACAGTGACTAGGCAGACACCCCAGAATGAACCAGATGGAGTCAAGAAAGACAGTACAGGAGTTAAGGTGCTTGCCTTGCATGCAGCCAAACCAGGTTCAATTCCGGGCACCCCATATGGTGCCACAAAACCCACCAGGAATGATCCCTGAGCACAGAGCAGGAATAAACCATGAGCACCACCAGATTTGATCCACACCTCCCCCCCCCCAAAAAAAAAGGTAAGAAAGACCAGGTTTAGTCTGGACTTTGTCATTCAACTGCTCTATGACCTGTAAATTAGGTTGAAAAAAAAGATTCCCCTGAAGTTAGTAATCCAATATAGGTGCTCATTTTTTTAAGGCTTGGGCTGGAGTGATAGTACAGCAGGTAGGATGCTTACCTTGCAGGCAGCCAACTCCACTCAGGTTCTATCCCAGGTGGTCTCCCAAGTACCACCAAGAGTGACCCCTGAGCAGAGTCAGGGGGAAGTCCCGGGCACCACCAGGTTTGGCTCAGAAAGTTAAAAAAGAATAGTTTAAGGTGCAAATGTAAAATGTGAATCTAGGGGCTGGAGCAATAGCACAGCAGGTAGGGCGTTTGCCTTGCAGGCGGCCGACCCAGGTTCAATTCCCAGCATCCCGTATGGTCCCCTGAGCACCGCCAGGAGTGATTCCTGAGTGCAAAGCCAGGAGTAACCCCTGAGCATCGCCAGGTGTGACCCAAAAAGCAAAAAAAAAAAAAAAAAAAAGTTTAAGGTGCAAATGTCAAGCACAAATCTCTAAAATGCGAATCTATTTTTAACAGTCTAGGAATATAATAGGAAAGAACCTGTTCTTTTTTCCCTGTTCTATTCCCTTGCAAGAAAGCTCAGGGGCTAGAGGAATAGTCTAACCGTTATGGTGCTTGTCTTACCTGTGGCCGAACCCAGGATCATACTCAATAATGCCTATGGTCCCCTGGCCCCAGCCAGGAGTGATCCCAAAACACCGCGCCAGGAGTCTCAGTACAGTCACACACCCATTCCTCCCACGACCCTTCCCCATCCCCCCAAAAATCTCAGTAGGACCAAAGCTAAAGGGACCTAATTTTAGGTTGTCTCTTCTTTTTTCTTTGGTTTGGGTATTTGCTTTCGGACCACACCTAGCAGAGCTCAGCCACATGCAAGGCGGGTGTCGTAACAGCTGTGTTATCTCTCTGGTGCCATCTCTTCTATTTTCCTGTTAGTTAAGAACTGGGGGCTCCGTGTTCTTCCATCAGTTAATTTCCATTGTGCCCTAGGATGGAGCTCAGGTGGGGTGCACCTGAGGACTTGCCTTTGTGAAACCCCTGGGTTCGATCCCCCGAGCCACAAAAACAAAGAAAGAATCACTGCCATCCAGGGACTGCTGAAGTGATAATACAGCAGAAAGGGCACTTACCTTGCATGCAGTCAACCCAGATTCAACTCCCGGCACCTCTTATGGTACCAACCCCACCACGAGTGATACCTCAGAGCAGACCCATGAGTAAGTCCTCAGCACCCCCAGGAATATAACAAAAATAAAACAAAAAGAACTACTGTAATCCAGAGCCAGAGAGCTCATACAGGGGTTAAGGCATTTGCCTTGCATGCAACCTATAGCAATGTCGCACTGTCCTCCCGTTGATCATCGATTTGCTCGAGCGGGCACCAGTAACTTCTCCATTGTGAGACTTGTTGTTACTGGTTTTGGCACATCGAATACGCCACGGGGAGCTTGCCAGGCTCTGCCGTGCGGGCGGGATACTCTCGGTAGCTCGCCGGGCTCTCCGAGAGGGGCAGAGGAATCGAACCCGGGTCAGCCGCGTGCAAGGCAAAACGCCCTACCCACTATGTTAGAGCATGCAACCTACCTCACTCAATTCCTGGCACTCACCAGGAGTGAGCCCTAGCACCACTGGGTACAGTGAAAAACAATAAACAGAAGTCTGTCATCCAAAGCAACGAATCATTTACGAGACTCTAGATTATGGTCCAAATAGGACTTGCCAAGTAGGAAGCGTTTTCTCTTTTTGGAGGAGTGTTAGGCCACATCCAGTGGTGCTCAGGGGTCCATGTGGTGCCAGCCAGCCACTGAAGTGAGGTGCCCCGCACAAGGCAAGGGCCTGAGCCCCTGCTTCATCACTCCAAACCAAAAGGGCAGCTCACACGTGAGCAAGTCTGTCTCCTCAGGCCGAGCTCCCATTTGCGTGTATATACGGGCAAGACAAGTGAATGCGATCGTTTCTTCCTGTCTCACGGAGATCACAGAATGCAAGGACAGATGGAAAATCTATAGATAACTATAAAATATACGTCGGCCCAATGCAACGGACAGAAAGAGGAAGTAGAGTTACTTCAGCAGAGTCTATCTCGGCCTCAAGATAGGGGAAGGAAAAGCTATGCTTTCCTGTACGTCAGCTCGATTTTATTCCTTGAAGCCTCGGCGCAGGAAGGTGGTTTTTTTCTGCGCCGAGTAGGGACCTCAGACCACCACCCGTTCCTTCCCCCCAGCCTCCCCCTGCAGAAGCCCATCGACCCTGCTAAGTCCCCCCAGCACCAAACTGCATCTGACACCGGTTGGCATGCCCGGGTCTTGGAATCTCTTCTTCCATCTCCAGCCTGGAAAGCAGTCTGGTCCCAGGGAAGGTTGTGGATCCCTTTCCAGGGCAGGAGGGTCCCCTCTGCCCATCTCAAGCACATTCCGGGGCACACCCTTGAGCCTACTCTTCCTCGGACCTCGCCCTTCTTGGCTGGCTGAGCCTCCCCCGGGTTTTGGTGGGAGGAGGAACAGGCAGATATAATCTGAGGCGGGACAGGGCGGGGCCCACAGAACTGGTGTTCCCACTGGTACAGTTTCCTGCCCCGGTGGCTCCCTCACCCTCATTCAAGCTGGGTGTGGAAGAGTCAGGTACAGACACGACATCCCCGTCCCTCCGGTGCTCACTCACTGCTCTCTTCCCCGCTGGCGGCTTCTCACTTTGCTTTCACGCAAGGCTGCAGGACCTGCTGGACAGAGGTGGTGCCAGACCAGAGGGACACATTCAGGGCCAGAGAGACAGGACCGAGACTGAGCTGCCTGCCGTGCATGTGGCCGACCACACATGAGCACAGCCAGGAGTGCGCTCCGAGTGCCGCTGGGTCTGACCCAAGGCTGGGAGCCCGCGGTGCGGGCTTGCTTCTGTAGGGAGGCGCCAAGTTTGCCTCAACGGGTGGTCAGGCCAGAGAGACAGTACGGCTGGTAAGACACATGCCTTGCCTGGGACTGACCCAGGTTCAATCCCGGGTCCCTATAAGGTCCTCCAAGCCCTGCCAGGAGTGATCCCTGAGCACCAGTGGGTGCAGTTTAGAAAACAAACAACAATAACAACCACAAAAGTGTGGTCGGGGCTGGAGTGATAGCACAGCGGGGGAGGGCGTTCGCCTTGCACACGGCTGACCCGGGTCCGATTCCCAGCATCCCATATGGTCCCCCGAGCACTGCCAGGAGTGACTCCTGAGTGCAGAGCCAGGAGTAACCCCTGAGCATCGCTGGTGTGATCCAAAAAGCAAAAAACAAAACAAAACAAAACAAAAAAAAAGGTGGTCTTAAAAGCAGCCCAAAGGGCCAAAGAGATAGCTCTAAAGGTTGTTGCACACGGCCGACCCGGGTTCGATTCCCAGCATCTCATATGGTCCCCCAAGCACTGCAAGGAGTGACTCCTGAGAGCAGAGCCAGGAGGAACCCCTGAGCATCGCTGGGTGTGACCCAAAAAGTGGGGGAAAAAAAAAAGGGTGGTCTTAAAAGCAGGCCAAAGTGATAGCTCCAAAGGCTGAGCGTGGCCTTGCACGCGGCCGACCCGGGTTCGATTCCCAGCATCCCATATGGTCCCCTGAGCACCGGCAGGAGTGATTCCTGAGTGCAGAGCCAGGAGTAACCCCCGTGTATCACCAGGTGTGACCCCAAAATCAAAACAACTCAAAACAAAAAGGCTGAGCATGTGTTTTGCATGGACTGGGGTGATCCCCAGCACCTGTTTCCCCCTCAATACCAGCTGGAGTGCCCCCCCAGCCCCCAGCACTGAGCTTGGAGCAGCCCCCCTCCTCACCACTGTCAGGTGGGGGCCATAAGAAAATAAACCCAAAGTAGCCCAGGCCTCTGGAATCTCCACTCAGTGTCTGCAGCATTTACCAGACGTGTACCAGAGACTGTTTGGCCCAGGATGTGCAGCAAGGGTTCTGCCTGGCAATTTGGGAGAGTGGCTGTCCCTAGGGCAGAGGCCCGGGCAGCTTAGAAGCCTTCCACCCGGCCCTGAGAGGTGACCCCAGCAGTGCGGTTTATTTTTTTGGGTCACACCTGGCGATGCACAGGGGTTCTTCCTGGCTCTGCACTCAGGAATCACTCCTGGCAGTGCTCGGGGGACCCTATGGGATGCTGGGAATCGAACCTGGGTCGGCCGCGTGCAAGGCAAACGCCCTCCCCGCTGTGCTATCGCTCCAGCCCCAGCAGCGCAGTTTAAACTGGAGTTTCGGAGAGGCTAGAAATGCACACCCCCTGCTGGCACACACCCCCCGAGCCCCAAAGCCCAGAGCCCCACTCCATCAGAAACTGCTTGGGGTGGAGGAGGGCAGGGGAGAATGACCAAATCAGAGGATCCGAAGTGTTTATTCTTGAGTGGAAAGGGAGGAACAGAGAGGCGGTGTCTGGCATCTTTCCAGGCTGTCAGCCCCACGCACTCCCCGGCCCGAAGCAGTGCAGGGGGGCCCCCATCACAAAGTCATTCACAGCCAGGTCTGCGCAAGCCCCCGGAGGTCAAGAGTCCACTGCAGCGGCCCTGTCCCAGCCCGGGGCTACAGCTCGGGGGCGTAGGGCTCCCCGGTGGGCGAGGGCACCCGCAGTTCGGCATCGTGTCGGACCACCGTGAAGAGCCCCACCACCGCCAGCAGCGCCATCACCATGACCGCGGAGCAGATCCTGAACATGTTCTGGGTGCCCGTCTTGCGGTCGGCGTCGTGGAGGATCAGGAGACCCAGGCAGGCGAGCAAGTGCAGGGGCACCCGGAACCAGTTGAGGACACCGGCCTGCTCGGTCTCGGGGATCACCTTCCTCCGCAGGAAGCTCATGCTGGGGAAGTAGAGCCCGCAGGCCAGTTCTATCAGCAGGAAGGCGATGAAGGACTCCGCCGGGCTCTCCTGGCCCGGGCTGGTGGAGAAGGTCAACATGAAGAGGGAGAAGACCACGATGAGGACGGCCAGGGACAGCAGGTGCATGGGCTGCAGGTGGTACCTCTTGGAGGTGGCCACGCGGTACAGGGAAGAGCCCAGCAGGCTGGCCGCCATGAAGCTGGAGAAGACGATGCCCAGGGGGGCCCCGTGCGGGTCCAGCACGGGCGTCCAGAGGAAGATGAAGATGAAGATGACGCTCTCAAACAGGGCCTGGATGGTGCCGAGCAGCAGGACCCGGCGGTCGGACAGGAGGCAGCGCAGGCCGCCGGCACAGGTCCTGGAGAAGGCCCGCTGCCGGTCATAGTTCTCGCCCCAGCTGTGGAGGGCCAGGGCCCCGACCAGGGCCAGGAGCGGGATGGCGAGGACGAAGGGCGCCACGGGCCCCAGCCCCAGCCAGGAAGCCGCGGCCTCGGCGGCCACCCCGGCCGCGATGGCCAGCACGTGGTTCCAGAAGGCGGCGCGGGCGAAGGTGGCCGGGATCCACTCGGCGGGGAAGTCGTGCCGCTCCACGTGCTCGTGGACGTACCAGGCCTCGAAGGCCGAGAAGAGCAGGGCGGTGGACAGCCCGCCCAGGGCGCGGCCCACCAGGAGCACGAAGTAGTCCTGCGAGAGCTTGGCCAGGCAGCAGAGCGAGCAGGAGAGGGAGAAGAGGACGCAGGCCTTCTTGCGCCCCAGCCGGTCCACCAGGGCGGAGGACACGAGCCCGAAGAGGACGGCGGAGGCCAGGCCGCACACGTAGAGGACGGCGATCTGGCCCTCCAGGAAGCGGTAGTGCCGGTACAGCCGGTAGAGGAAGGGGGCCTGCAGCCAGTCAGCCGCCAGCGCCGGGAAGTAGACGCCGAAGAAGTCCCGCTGGAAGCGGCGGAAGGCGGGGTTGCCGCAGGCCCGGCCCGGCGCCGCGGCCCGGCATCGCGACAGCTCCAGGCCCAGGCAGGAGGCCAGCAGCAGCGCCAGGGCCAGGCAGGCGGTCGCCAGCATCGCGCGCCCCCGGGCCACCTGGGGAGCAGCGGAGCGCGCGGGTCACGGCCACGGCGGGCGCGAGGCGGGCCCGGGCGGCGCGGACCGGGGGGACCGGTCGGGCGGCCGCGGGGAGCGGCCGGCCCCCGCCCCTCCCTCGCCGGCGGGGGTCCCTCGGGCGATCGGGCGCGCGGCGCGGCTCCCGCCGAGCCCCCCGGCCCCGGCGCCGCCGCCTCCGGCCCGGGCGCCCCCGGCCCGCGCGAGCCGTCCCGGGCGCGGCCTCCGGGTCACGCGCGTGCACGCCCGCCCCGGCCCCCCCCCCCCGCCCCGGCCCCGGCCCCGGCCCCCGCCCCCGCTCACCTGCCGCCCCGGTCTGCGGGGACGCTCCGGACCCGTCGGGCTCCAGGCCGCCCGGCCGCCCTGCCCGCCGCTGCGCCTCCGGCTCCGGCTCCGGCTCCGGCCCGGGTTCCCGCCGCGCGCCCGCCCCTCGCGGCTGCTTCCGGGAGCCGGGGAGGCCTCTGGCCGCCGCCATGATGGCCCGGTCACGTGACGCGGGCGCGGCGCCCGGCCCCGCCCCCTGCCGGGCCCGGCCCCGCCCCGGCCCGCCAAGCCCCGCCCCGGCCCGCCAGGCCCCGCCCCCGCCCCGCGGGGCCACAGCGCGTCCAGACCCGTTTTCTCTCTCCTCGGTACCGAGCGGGGTGGAAGCGCAGCCGTGCCCGGCCGGTGCCCGCGCTGCAGCGGTGCCAGGACCTGGGCTCCGCAAGCACATCTCTTTTTTCCTTTCTTTTCTTTTTTTTGCTTTTTGGGGTCACACCCGGCGCAGGGTTACTCCTGGCACTGCACTCAGGAATGACTGAATTAATTACTGCCACGACGCCCAGCAGCGCCCAGGGGCCCGATGGGATGCTGGGAGTCGAACCCGGGTCGGCGGCGTGCAAGGCAAACGCCCTCCCCGCTGGGCTATCGCTCCAGCCTCAGCACAAGTCCATCTTTAAGTGTTCAGTCCACTTAACCACGCGTGTGGCCACGGACAATTTGTCAGTGTCCGAGAGTCATTGTTTGAAATCATAGGAGACCAGTGCCCAGATAAAAAATTTTTAAAAAACGCCTAAAGATCAGCATCGTGGTGGGGGTTAAGAACAGGAGGCCAGGGGCCGGAGCAATAGCATAGCAGGTAGGGGGTCAGCCTTGCACCCGGCTGACCTGGGTTTGATCCCCCGTATCCCATATGGTCCCCCAGGCACCGCCAGGAGTCATTCCTGAGTGCAGAGCCAGCCAGGAATAACCCCTGAGCATCGCTGGGTGTGACCCAAAAAGCAAAAAAAAAAAAAAACAAGAACATGAAGCCAGAGCTGGAGAGATAGTCGAGCACTTGCTTTTGCACGCAGCAGAGTCGGGTTCGATCCTCCGCGTCCTCTGCATCCCGAACGCCGCCTGAGAGTGACCAAGTGCAGAGCCAGGAGTAAGCCCTGAACACTGCCAGGCGTGCCCCCACCCCCTTCAAAAGCATCTGGAGCTGAGTGGGCAGCTTCTGCCAATTAGCAGTTGATTTATCATAGAAAGCTATTTCACCTCTCCAATCTTGGTATGATTGTTTCCAGAGCCACTCCCGACGGTATTCAGGGGCTCCTCCTCGCTCAGTGCTCAGGAGCGACTCCTGTGTCGCTGCCGGGAACCTAAGCGGAGTTGGCAGGGAAATAAAAACGCTGGGAAATAAATATGCAAGGGAAATAAATGCGCTGCCTTTTGGACCATCTCAAGCCCAGCCTTGCTATTATCGGAGCCCTTCGGCGACTCTCATCCCACTAACCGAAACGCTAACCAGTTTATAAAAACCCCGTGTTCTCCGTCCTCCTCTGTCCATCCTCCCCTCGGTCAATCCTGACTGCCTGCGAGGCTTTTGCACACCGTGCCCTACTCAGAAACGCACTAACTTCCTTCCCGCGGTCCCTCCAGTTCTCTGTTCAAGTGTCACCTTATCAGAGAGGCTTTCCTTAGCCATCCTGTTTAAAATAGCAACACCACCTCTCCCCCACAGTAATCTACCTGCTATCTTCCCGACTCTCTTCTCCGCTGCTGCATTTTCTTCATAGCACTTAACATCATCTGACACTGTATTTTTGACGTCTTTATCATTTCTTCTCCTTCCAGATTTCTATCTGTTTTGTCCTCTCTGTACACACTTTCAGTACACCTGAACTTAACAACAGTCGGTGTACGAGAAAGTTCAGTATGTTACAAAAGAAATAAAGTTTTTCCTACCAAAAAAAAAAAGAAAGTTCAATAAATAGTGCTGGAGATCCCATGGTCAGGGCACTTGCTTTGCATACAACCGACCCAGGTTTGATCCCCAGCACTGCATGTGGACCCTTGTACCCTGTCTATCTGGTGTGACCTCTGAGCACAGAACCAGGAGTTAGCCCTGAACACCAGCAGGTATGACCCCAAAACCAAAAAGAAAAACTAAAAAGAGGTCTGAACTACAGTACAGCGGGTAGGGCATTTGCCTTGTATAAGCCCAAGCTGGGTTTGATCCCTGGAATCTCACATGGTCCCCCAAGCACTGCTAGGAGTAATTCCTGAGTACACAGCCAGGAATAACCTTGAGCAATGCCAGATATGGCCACCAAGCCCCAAAAGATAAATAAAAATGTTTTAAGTAAATATTTGATGAATAAATGAGTCTGTCTGAGTAATTAAAAAAATAGTATCCTGCTATTAATTGGTTAACATCAGTTATTATGTAACTAAGCCCTTTTAAGAAATCCTCAGCCGACTGCTATAGATTAACTGTCACAACAATTACTATTATTATCCCAGAGTGGGAAAGATTTTGCTAACAGTGCCTAGAGTCACGTGGGAAGAGGGAGTGTCGAACTGGGACCCAGATCTGAAAGCATGCTCCTATGGTTTCTAAGACAAGCGAGTTCACGGCCTACACAGGTGAATCATACATGTTCATTTTCTTTAAAAGTTTGGAGAGGGCTGGAGAGATAGCACAGCGGGGTAGGGCGTTTGCCTTGCACGTGGCCGACCCGGGTTCGATTCCCAGCATCCCATATGGTCCCCTGAGCACCGCCAGGAGTAACTCCTGAGTGCAGAGCCAGGAGGAACCTCTGTACATCGCTGGGTGTGACCCAAAAAGCAAAAAAAAAAAAAGTTTGGAGAGAGATTAAGGAAATTGTTTCGCATGCAGCTGCTGCCCTGACAATGGTTCGAATCCCAGCACTGCCTTTGGTGGTCCTGAGCGCAGAGAGAACCGTAATAACCTCCTGGCTCGGTACTCAGAGATTGCTCTTGGGGGTGTTCTGGGGACCACATATGTTCAGGGGGCAGAACCACGATCAGTTGCATGCAAGCCAAGTACCTTGACCCCTGAACTCTGTCTCTCTGACCCCTGAGATTTATGTTACTACAAGTTCTGGAGTGCCTTCAGCCCTAGCTGGAATACTTCAGCAGAGTAAAGTTTATCTAGAAATGCTAAGACTAAAACAAATTACCCTCTGGAGAGAGACTCAACGCTTAAGCATAGGCATGCAGGAGGCCACAGTTCAGTTCCCGGCATCATGCCCAAGCGCAGAGCAAGAAGAAGATCAAGCGTGCCCCCCCCCCCCAAAGAAAAAGAAACTGTACTTTCAGGGGCTGGAAGTTCGGCTCAGTGATAGAGCACATGTATCATATCTATGAGCCCTGGGTTTCATCCTCCAGCCCCTAATGACTTTTCCAAGGTTATTCTGGTTTTTTTTGGGGGGGGGTCACACCTGGTGATGCTTGGGGGTCACTCCTGGCTCTGCACTCAGGAATCATTCCTGGTGGTGCTCAGGAGACCATATGGGATGCTGGGAATCGAAACTGGGTCGGCCGCGTGCAAGGCAAACGCCCTACCCGCTGTGCTATCACTCCAGCCCCCTCCAAGGTTATTCTGGAAGTGATAGTACAGGGGGTTGTCCAAATGCCCCCCATTCCCACCCAGGACTGAAGCGCTCAGAAATCATGATAGCCATTATCTCAGTGTGTGTGTGTGTGTGTGTGTGTGTGTGTGTGTGTGTGTGTTTTAGGGGAGGAGCTTAGGGTCACAGCTGCTGTGTTCAGGGCCTATTCCTGGTTCTATGCTCAGGGAGTATTACTGAGGCAGGGCTTGGGGTGGGGGGCATCTGGGCTGCTGGAGGTGGTGGCACACAAGGCCAGAACCCACTCTACTCTCTTTCTCTCTGGACCCCATTATCTCAGTTTTTTTTTTTTTTTTTGCTTTTTTGGGTCACACCCAGCGATGCACAGGAGTTACTCCCGGTTCATGCACTCAGAAATCTCTCCTGGCAGTGCTTGGGGGACCATATGGGATGCTGGGAATCGAACCTGGGTCTGCCGCGTGCAAGGCAAAACACTCTACCCTCTGTGCTATTGCTCCAGCCCCTATCTCAGATTTTGATTATTTTTTCTTTTGGTCTAGAGGTCATCCTGATGGTTGAGAGTAATATCGGATATTAATATTCCTCACCTTCTGGATTGTATTTTGCTGCGAAGAAGCCCTGACAGAAAAAAGGGGTCCATTTACTTTTTATTATTTTTATTTTCAGGCCTATTCAAAATACATTTATGTGGGCCGGAGCGATAGCACAGCGGGTAGGACATTTGCCTTGCACGCGGCCAACCTGGGTTCGATCCCTGGCATCCCATATGGTCCACCAAGCACCGCCAGGAGTGAATCCTGAGTGCAGAGCCAGGAATAACCCCTGAGCATCGCTGGGGTGTGACCCGAAAAGTAAAAAAAAAAAAAAGAAGAAACTCTTTAATAAGAAAAATACATTTATACTAAGATTCCCTCAAAACTGTGGCAGGCAATGGGAAAGGTCCGGAACATGGGAACTCAGCTGGCAGAGGACGGTTCAGGAGAGAATCGCCCCAAAGCAATTTTCAGATCTAACAAAATCAAGGTGGATTCTCTGGCATAAAATATCTGGTCTGTAATTAAATGTTTACAGCGGTTTAAAACTGCCTTTTATGAAAATAAATAAATAAATGCATATGCTTTTTATGTCGGGGCTGGAGCAATAGTCCGGTGAGTAAGGCATTTGCCTTGCACGCAGCTAACCTGGGTTCAATCCCTGGCACCTCAAACACCACTAGGAGTGATCTCTGAGCACAAAGCCTTGAACACTGCTGGGTATGACCTCCTCCCCACCCCACCCCCAAAAAAAGTCTTTTATGTAGAGTTGGATGAAACTACAAAAGTGATCGAACGTGCCTTACAAATGTGAGGTTCTGGGTTCAATTTCTAGCACTTCCAAAGAAATGCTAAAATGTGTTTTGCAATCTGGCTGTCCAAATCCGAAAACAAGGTTCCAAAGTTGCTTGTAGTATTTGTCTTCGTTTGCTTTGTTTTCATTTTATTTATTTTTGGTTACAGAACACACCTGGCAGTATTCAGGGTTTACTTCTGACTCTGCGCTCAGGAGTTACTTTTTCTTCTTCTTCTTCTTCTTCTTCTTTTTTTTTTTTGCTTTTTGGGTCACACCCGGCGATGCTCAGGGGTTACTCCTGGCTCATGCACTCAGGAATTACTCCTGGCGGTGCTCGGGGGACCATATGGGGTGCTGGGAATCGAACTTGGGTTGGCCATGTTGGCTGCGTGCAAGGCAAACGCCCTACCCGCTGTGCTATCGCTCCAGCCCCTCTTCTTCTTCTTCTTCTTTTGTTTCCTCCACACCTGGCAATGCTCAGAAGTTACTCTGGGCTTTGCACTCAGGAATCTCTCCTGGCGGGCTAGGGGGACCCTAAGGAACGCTGAGACTTGAACCTGTGTGCTTTGATTGCCTTGCAGGAAAGACAGGATGGCACCCCTCTCAGTGACTCAGGGAGACTCAGGGGAGAGGGGTCCAAGCGGTTGCCGCTTGCTCCTTCTCTGTGAAGTTCTCCATCAGCCAACACCCCCCACTGATGATTCCTGTTGCCATCGGTTATTTCGGGAAGGGGAGGGGAGTAGTGATTCCACTAATTCCATATTCCTTTCATATCCGCTGGGATTATTCTGTAAATACGTTGTTGGCTCTCCTGAGATGTAGTTTATAAGGCAGCATGAATATTTCATTCATTCTTCGGAGGGGGCACCCACTTCAGGAACCACTGCCAGCTTTGTGCTCAGGGATCACACTTAGTGATGCAGGGTCAGTGTGGAGGTCTGCAGTGCTGGGAATTGAACTCGCATGCACAGCATAGGCTGAGCCGATCCAGTTCTCTCTCTCTCTCTCTCTCTCTCTCTCTCTCTCTCCCCCTTCCTTCCTTCCTTCCTTCCTTCCTTCCTTCCTTCCTTCCTTCCTTTCTTTCCTTCTTCCTTTCTTTCTTTCTCCTTCCTTCCTTCTTAAGCCATACCCGGCAGTGCTCAGGACTCACTCCTATCTCTGTGCTCAGGGATCACTGTTGATGGGCTTGGGGTACCATGTGAGGTATCGCAGATTGAACCTGGCCTGGCTGCCTGCAAGGCAAATTCCCTACCCGTTTTACTTTTGCCCCAACACACACACACACACACACACACACACACACACACACACCGTTTTTTGTTGTTGTTTTTTTTTTTTTAAGAATTTGGTTTTGGTCCAGAGAAATAATATAATAATATGGTGGGTAAGGCAGCTGTCTTGTGCACAGCTGGCCTGTGTTTGAGTCCCAGCACCCTGTATAGGTTGATTCCCTAAGCACTGCCAGGAGTGATCTCTGAGTGCAGGAGCAAGCCCTGAACACTGCCAGGTGTGGCCCTCCTGCTCAAAAATATTTTGGCAAAAAAAAAAGGGGGGGCTGGAGAGATAGCACGGCAGATAGGGCATTTGCCTTGCACGCGACCGACCCGGGTTCGATTCCCAGCATCCCATATGGTCCCCTGAGCACTGCCAGGGGTGATTCCTGAGCGCAGGTCCAGGAGTGACCCCTGTGCATCGCCGGGTGTAACCCAAAAAGCAAAAAAAAAAAAATTGCCTAGGGAGCGAAAATATAGCTTAATGGCAGAGAACATGGCTCATAACTGCGAGATTCTGGGTTTGATCCCTGACATAACAAGACAAAAAAAAAAACCCGGAAACAACAAAAAGGTTTGGAGGTCAGAGAGATAGTACAGGGGACAAGGCACTTGCCTTGTATGCGGCTGACTCTGGTTGGATGACCAGTACCACATATGGTGCCCCAAGTACCATCAGGGGTCACTCCTGAGCACAGAGCCAGGAAGAGCAGCTGGACATTGCTAGGATATGACAAGGATGGATGGGGAAAGGAGGTATTATTATTATTTATTATTATTATTATTATTATTATTCTGGTTGTGTCAGCCCTCACTTCACAACTTAGAGCGTGTGTGGGCCAAGCGGACACTGGGTAGCTCAGTGTCCTGGCCCTTGGCTAGCGAGAGGAGGGTATGAAGTGAGGCAGGAGTGCAGATAGCTACAGACCAAGCAAGAGGGGACTAGAAAAAGAGAGAGGGGGTGAGGGGTGAGAGAGGGGGTGAGGGTCCAACCACTTGGACCCCTTTCCCCTGAGTCTCCCTGAGTCACTGAGAGGGGTGCCATCCTGTCTTTCCTGCAAGGCAATCAAAGCACACAGGAAGGGAAGTGAAAAAACGGTAGACACAGGAAGCAGGAAGAAAGACAAAGATTAAAAGAGAGAGGGGGCTGGAGCGATAGCACCGCAAGGAGGGCGTTTGCCTTGCACGCGGCCAACCCGGGTTCGATTCCCAGCCTCCCATATGGTCCCCTGAGCACCACCAGGAGTAACTCCCGAGTGCAGAGCCAGGAGTGACCCCTGCGCATCGCCAGGTGTGACCCAAAAAGCAAAAAAACAAAAAAAAAAAAAAAAAGAAAGATTATAAGAGAGAGAAGGGAGGGCAGTGAGATAGTACAGAGAGGAGGGCGATGGCCTCGCACACATCCTACCTGCTCAATTCCCAGCACCTCAAAAGGTCCCCTGAGTACACCAGAGTGGTTCTTGAGCACAGAGTCAGGAGTAAACCCTGAAGGCGGCTGGGTGTGGCCCAAGAACCAGTAAAGAAAACAGAGGTAAAGAATGAACATGAGCAGACGCCAAACAGGACTGACGAGCAGAGAGAGGAGGTGGACCAGAGGATCGAGGAAAGAGGCCAGAGAGATGGCTGACAGGGTGGAGCACAGGCTTCGCATCAGGAAAGCCCGAGTTTGATCCCTGGCACTGCGAGGAGCCCCCAAGCCTGGTTTGGAGCAACCCCCGAGCGTGGAGTGGGGAGTGGGGTGTAGCCCCTGAGCACCACTGGTACAGCCTTCTCAAAAAAGAGAAAAAATAGAAAAAGAACAAAGGAGCCAGAGTGCAGTGGGTAGGGCACTTGCCTTGCATGCGGCCAGTGTGGGTTCAATCCCCGGCACCCCACGTGATCCCCTGAATCCTGCAGGGAGCGAGCCCTGAGCACAGAGCACCACCGGGTGTGCTCCGAAAAAAGGAAGGGTGGGGCTGGAGTGATAGCACAGCGGGTAGGGTGTTTGCCTTGCACGCGGCCGACCCGGGTTCGATTCCCAGCCTCCCATATGGTCCCCCGGGCACCGCCAGGGGTAATTCCTGAGTGCATGAGCCAGGAGTAACCGCTGTCCATTGCCGGGTGTCACCCAAAAAGAAAAAAAAAAAAAAAAGAAGGGGCTGAGAGAGAGTTCAGGGGGCAGGGGCACTTGCCTTGCGTGTGCACAGGCCTCATCCTCCCGCCATGTGGCCCCTTGAGCACCACTGACTGAAGCTCTGGGGCCTCCAGAGTCCCCTGGTTGTAACCCTTGGTGGCCCCAGCATGCTGGCCTGAGCAGTGTATATCCAAGGGGCCTGGCATTGGACCATCCAGTCCAGCTGCCTGATATTCCCAGAAGTGGCCTCCCGTTCCACCCCCCACCCCCACTTTCCCCAATACCCCCTGCCCTTCAGAGCAACCAGGAGGTTGGAAAAAAAAAGGATCAAGGAAGAAAACAAACATGAAGACAGAAGTGAAACAAGGAAGGAAGGAAGAAAAAGGCGCAAGGAGATTTTTAATTAGAAAGGCAGGTAGGGGAGGGGGGAGAACTCCAAGGGCTAGACTCCTGCTTTGGCCCCTGACACGGCATCGTCTGTAGCACCTCCAGGAAGAACCATAAGCCTGGAGCTCAGAGCAGTCCCTGAGCACGGATGGGTATGACTCAAAAACAAACATCAAAAACAGAAACAAAGAAGGGGGCTGGAGCAATAGGACAGCAGGTAGGGCGTTTGCCTTGCACAGCAGCTGATCCGGGTTCGAGTCCCAGCATCCAATAGGGTCCCCTGAGCACTGCCAGGAGTAATTCCTGAGTGCATGAGCCAGGAATAACCTCTGTGCATCGCCAGGTGTGACCCAAAAAGAAAAAAAAAAAGAAGAAGAAATAAGAACTGGAATGATAATACAGTGGGTAGTGTGCTTGCAGGCAAGTGATCATTTTCAATCCCCAGCATCCCATATGGTCCCCCAAGCACCATCAGAAGTAATTCCTGAGTGCAGAGCCAGGAGTAACCCCTGAGAATTGCCAGGTGTGCCCCCACCATCACCAAAAAAAAAGGGGGACAGTTAAGAGGGAGAGATAGAAGGCTAGCAAGTGGGAAAAAACAGATAATGTAGAGCCACAGGGGAAGACAGAATGTGTCCGTGATGAGACAGAAAGAAGGAAGCAGCAGTGGAAAGAATGATGCAGGTTAGAGACCCCCTATGGTCCCTGGAGAACTGCCTGTGCAGTTCACTAGGAGTGATCCCTGAGCACAGGGCCAGGTGAGCACCACAGGTGCGGCCCCCAAACCAAAACAAACCAGCAAACAGAAAGCAAAGGACGAAGGGTCCCAGGCATCAAGAAGACCACACAAACTACATGGCAAGTATCATGCTAAGCGAAATGAGTCGGAAAGAGAGGGATAGACATAGAAAGATTGCATTCATCTGGGGAACATAAAGTAACAAAATAGGAGACTAACACCCAAGAATGGCCGAGATTAGTACCAGGAATTCTGCTCCATGGCTTGGAGGCCAGCCACACATGCTAGGGGAAAAGGCAGCTCAGATAGAGAAGGGAGCACCAAGTAAAGGGTGTTGGGAGGATCCTCCCAGGGTGGGAGAAGCATGCTGAAAGTAGTCTATGGACCCAACATGATTGCCACTCAATGCCTCTTTTGCAAACTACAGCACCCAAAAGGAGAAAGAGAGAACAAAAGGGAATGCCCTGCCACAGAAGCAGGGTGGAATGGGGGGATGGGGGGTGGGAGGGATACTGGGACCCGTGGTGGTGGAGGATGGGCACTGGTGGAGGGGTGGGTATTTGATCATTGTATAATTGAAACCCAAGCACAAAAATTTGTAAGTCTACAACTGTACCTCATGGTGTTTCACTAATAAAAATTAATTAAAAAAAAAAGAAGTCCACACAAAGGCATCTCAGAGAACGAGACACGAGGGTAGGGCTCAGGGACTCTAGGCTTAGAATGCAGGTAGCTCCCACCTCAGCTCCACCTCCCTGAGCCCTGTGGAGACAGGGAGAGACAGAGTCCAGGGTTCCCAGAGTCCCTCTCCCGACAGGTGAGCACGCAGGTCCCAAGCAGGGTAATCGCTGGGAGATTGAGGCCATGCGACTGGGCCGGGACTCAGAGACGGGCAGGCAAGACGCCCAAGCAGAGGGCTCCAAAGCGTGGGACCACCAGGGTGTCCTGCTAGCCCAGGGCGACAGGAACTAGGAGCCCTAAGCTCAGCCTCTCTTCACGAGCCATGGACGCTTGCTTGCCTCGAGGAGAGGTAAGAGAGGTTCGTCATTCAGCAGTCAGGGGAGGCCAAAGAGCAAGAAGTAGCCCCAAGACAAAGAATTCCCACCCTCCTCTGCAGGAAGAGCCCAAGGGCGGAGAGAAGAATCTAGAAGGCTGTCCCGAGTTCACAAACCAGAGATAGGAACAAAAGCAACTGGCTCACCTTCAGGGGCCCCAGAGGCAGCCCGGAGAACTCTTCCCATTCCTGACGTGCAGAAGAGGCTCGGGAAGCAGCAGAAGCACACGCAGAAACGAACTTCCAAGGAGATGCCGTCTTGCCGACTGCCGCCAGGCTGGGGAGCCCGGGGCTCCTCCTCTCCTAGGTCGCCCTTGCTTCAGCCTCTCGCCCTGGGACGGTCCTGCCAAGTGCTCCCTGGGAGGCTGGAAGTCACTCGGGGGCAGGAACACTGTCCACCTACACTAGCAGACAGTGTCCCCGGGACGCACAGTGTCCCCGGGACGCACGTCGACCCCTGAAGCAACCGCAGTAGCGGTCAGTGGAGCCGGGAGACCTCCACGCTGCCCCTGGGCCACAGCCAAGGCCGTCTGGGCAGCCAAAGCAGAGGCCGGGAGAGGCAGCTGATGGAGCCCTGGGCCCAGGACAAAGGGGGCAGCACGCCGGGCAGCAGGGCAGGGGTGGGCCAGGCCAGGGGAGGGAGGAGTCAGGGAGACAAGTCAGTGGGGGACTCCCTGGGTCAGGAGGGCTGGAGCAGGTGCACGGTGGGCCCAGGAGGCAGGGACGTGAGGGGCAGGTGAGCGTGTGAGCGGGGCTGGTGACGCAGGGACAGGTGGAAGGGCGACAGGCAGGACAGCGGGGACAGGCCCAGGCAGAGGGGCCGCAGCACTGAGGCAGGCTGGGCGTCCAGGGGAGGGGGCACGGCGGGTTGGGGGCCTTCTTGTCCCCAGGACCCAAGCGGAGGCCCAGCGAGAAATCCATTCATTCGGCTGCCCCAAGGGCCGGGTTGGGTACCGGGGGAAGCAGAGGGAGGCGGGAGGCGTGGGCGGGGCACACGGATTAAGCCTAAGACCCTGCAAAGCCCCTTGAGCCCCGGGAGCTCAGACATCCCGCAGCCCTCCCCGCCTCCCGGGTCTCCGCAGCGCCAGGCCAGAGCGCGCGGGTGGGTGCGCTCTGGGGGCGCTCAGCTGCAGCCCGCTCCCACGGCTCCACGCGCGCTCTCTCGCTCCGGCCCGGTCCCAGCTTCTCCTTTATCCAATCTAAAGAGTGTTGCGGGGCGTCTGGAGTGATGGTAGAGCGGAGAGGGCGTTTGCCTTGACATAGCCGACCCAGCAGACCCGGGTTCGATTCCCAGCATCCCGTATGGACCCTGAGCACCGCCAGGGGTAATTCCTGAGTGCAGAGCCAGGAGGAACCCCCTGAGCATCGCCGGGTGTGACACTCCCCGGCGGCATCTGCCACCTGCCCGAGTCTGGGCCCTGTCCCCACCGGCCCCCCACACTCACTCTCAGCCCTAAGGAGCAGGCTGGACCGTCCCCCGTGGGGCCTAAGGAAGCAGCTGCGGAGGCTGTGTAGGCAGGGGCCTGAGACAGAGCCAGGGAGGTAGGTGGGGGAGGATGCCTAAGTCCTGGGAGTTTCCAGACGGGGCACGTCCCCAGTGTGTGTGTGTGTGTGTGTGTGTGTGTGTGTGTGTGTCACTGGGACACTGACAGCCTCAGTGGCTCTCGGAGCCTCTGTCTGTGGGAGTAAGACAGTGAAGTTTGTGTTTTGGTAAAAGTGAGGAGCTGGGCTGAGCCAAGAAACCAGCAGGGGCTGGAGTGATGGTCCTCTAGGTAAGGTGCTCGCCTTGCACGTGGCTGACCCAGGTTTGATCCCGACATCCCGTATGGTCCCCTGAGTTCAGAGCCAGGTGTAAGTCCTTAGCAATGCTGGGTGTGACCCAAAAACAAAAACTCAAACAGGTTGAAAAAAAAAAATGTATAGTCATACCCCAAACCAGACATGCGCTTATTTCAGAGCATGAGGTTGGCTATTTAAAAAAGGGGGTGGGATGGGGCTGGAGGGATAGCACAGTGGGTAGGGCGTTTGCCTTGCACACAGCTAACGTGGCTGACACGGGTTCGATTCCCAGCATCCCATATGGTCCTCCGAGCACCGCCAGGAGCAATTCCTGAGGGCATGAGCCAGGAGTAACCCCTGAGCATCGCTGAGTGTGACTCAAAAAGCAAAAAATAAAATAAATTAATCACTTAATCACTTAATCCCCGTTATTCATCGATTTATTCGAGCGGGTGCCAGTAACGTCTCCATTCATCCCGGTTGCGTGCTAGCGTAGCCCAATGGTATCTGTTCGTTTTAGGAACATGTAGAGCCTCAAACCGATCATTTAGGGTCTTGACGAAGAAGTCTGACCATCTTATAGGTGGGCGTCCACGTGATCTTTTGATGTCTCGTGGAATCCAATCAGTAATGGCTCTAGTCCAGCGGTTGTCTGTAAACCTCATTACATGTCCAGCCCATCTGATTTTTGATGTCTTGGCAAATGAGACAGCGTCTCTGATTCTTGAGCGTTGACGAAGATCAGAACTAAATTAAAATAAAGATCAAAAATAAATTAAATAAAAATTAAAAAGGGGGTGGGGGCTGGAGCAATAGCACAGCGGGTAGGGCGTTTGCTTTGCACACGGCTGACCCCGGTTCGATTCCCAGCATCCTATAGGGTCCCCCGAGCACCACCAGGAGTAGTGCCTGAGTGCATGAGCCAGGAGTAACCCCTGGGCATTGCCAGGTGTGACCCAAAAAGCAAAAATAAAAAAGGGGGAGTGAGGGCACCCGAGATACAGCATAGCAGGCAGGGCACTTGCTCTGCACGCATGTGACCAACCTAGGTTCATGTATCAGTCTCTCATATGGTCCCCTGAGCACTATCAAGAGTGATTCCTGAGTGCACAGCCAGGAGTAACTCCCGAACATCGCTGGGTGTGGCCCCAAAACAAACAAAAAGAAACAACCACAACTAAAGGAGGATGGGGTAGCGTTGGAGTGAACAGTAGGTAGCGTGCTTGTCCTGCACTCGACTGACCCTGGTTCAATCCCTGGCATCCACATAGTCTTCTGAGCCCCACCAGAAATAATTTCTGAGTGCAGAGCTAGGAGTATAACCCCTGAGCACTGCTGGATATGGCTCAAATCCCCTAAAAAAATAATAAATGAAAGAGGATTGACTGGAGGGAGAGTTTGAGAGGCAGAGCCCAGAACTAGCGCGCACACACACACAGGAGACCGTTTCGTCCTGCATGAGATGCAGGGGCTGAGCACCAAGCCCTGCTCTGAGCTTACAGAGAAGCAACTGGCGGGTGCATGAGTTAAGTGGCCCACTCAGATCAATCCCCAACATCCCGTATGGTCCCCATATGGTCCCCCAAGCACTGCCAGGAGTAATTCCTGAGTGCAGAGCTAGGAGTAACCCCTGAGCACCGCCAGGTGTGACCCAAAAAACAGAAACAAACCAAAAAAAGTAACTCAGAAAATTGGATCCATCTATCAGAAAAAAACAGCTAGAAAGTTCCTAAAGGCTTGGGGTGATGGCCTGGTTAGAGGAAGTAAGGCCCTTGCTTTGCAAGCAGCTGACTCCGGTTCAACCCCCAACACCAGATAATATTCCCTAGGTACTATCAGGAGTGACCCCTGAGAATAGGGCCAGGAGAAGCTCCTGGGCAATGCCAGGTGTGACCACCTTCCTCCCTCCTGAAAAAAGAATCAGGTTGATGCCCACTTTTTTGGGAAAAGGGGGAATTATAGAAGGGACACAAGAATTTCTGGTATGTGGGGCATGTGGGCTGGAGTGATAGTACGGCGGGTAGGGCATTTGCCTTGCACGTGATCGACCCGGGTTCGATTCCCAGCATCCCATATGGTCCCCCTGAGCACCGCCAGGAGTAAATCCTGAGTACAAAGCCAGGACTAACCCCTGTGCACCGCCGAGTGTGACCCAAAAAGAAAAAAAATAGAACTTTTGGTATGTAAGAAACATTCTATTCCTTTTTATGTTTGTTTGTTTGGGGTGTTACCCTCAGCAATGATGAAGGCTTACCCCTGACTCTGTGCTCAGGGATCACTCCTGGCAGAGTTCAGAGGACCATGTGGTACCAGGGATAAAACCAGGGATGGCTGCTTGCAAGGTAAGTGCCTAGCCACTGTACTATCTCTCTGGCCCAAAAGACATTCTATTTCTTGACTTAATTAGTCAAGTTAGTATTCACTGTCTTCTGGTTTTATTCTGAACGACGTTCATATTGTATCTATGCACTCTGTTTAGAAAGAAAACAGGAGCTAAAGAGAAAGTCCAGGGTTAGGGTTTGCATGCAGCCAAACCTTGTGACAGGATCACTGATACAATATGGCCCCCTGAACATCATTATATGTGGCCTCTTTGGATGCTGGAGTGCCACATTTGCAGTCCAGAGGGCCCTCAATTACTGCCCTTATAACCCAGGATTATCCTTGGCACCACAAGGCCCAAGAGCCTGCATCCTTAGGCTCCTGTATTAAACAGCTGGTCCAATTGGTTTTTTTGTTTTGTTTTTTGGGTCACACCTAGTGATGCTCGAGGATTGCTCTTGGCTCTGTATTCAGGAATTACTCCTGGCAGTGCTCAGGGGATACCAGGATTGAACCCGGATCAGCTGCGCGCAAGGCAAATGCCCTTACCCACTGTATTATCTCTTTGGCCCCACAGCTGGCCAAGTTGGGTGAGAATTCATGAGAGGGGCCTTTGAACATTGATGGAAAAAAAAATGTAAAAAACCCACCTCATGGGGTGGGAGGAATACTGGGATCATTGGTGGTGGAAAATGGGTACGGGTGGAGGGATGGGTACTCGATCATTGTATAATTGAAACCCAAGCACGAAAATTTGTAAGTCTACAACTATACCTCATGGTGTTTCACTAATAAAAATTAAAAACAAACACACAAAAACACCTCAAAATAGCAAGAGAAAATAAAAGCCCTAGTTCTGTCTCTCTTCCACGCTTCCTTGTTCAGAATGATATGCCGGTTAAAAACTTCTAGTTTCTCCATCCATCTTTCCCACCAGACCTCAAGGAATTCCTCATTCCTAGCACCTCCCAATGCCTAGCATGATCACTAAAGATTTCCTGAGTTAGGGGCTGGAGTGATAGTACAGCAGGTAGGGCGTTTGCCTTGCACGCAGCCGACCTGGGTTTGATTCCCAGCATCCCATATGGTCCCCTGAGCACCGCCAGGAGTAATTCCTGAGTGCATGATCCAGCAGTAACCCCTGTGCATCACCAGGTGTGATCCAAAAAGTAAAAAAAAAAAAAAAAAAGATTTTCTGAGTCAGATTTTTTTTTTTAGGGGGAGGTGGTTTGGCACACCCAGCAGTGCTCAGGGGTTACTCCTGGCTCTCACTCAGGAATTACTCCTGGCAGTGCTCAGGGAACCATGTGGGATGCTGGGACTCGAACCTGGCTCGACTTTGTGCAGGGCAAGTGCCATCCCTGCTGTACTAACGCTCCAGGCCCTCCTGAGTTAGATTGTTTGGACTGAACTTCCCTGTTGAGTTTCGCCACTGTCCCGGGAGGGGGGCAGCTGGAGGAGAGGACAAACCGAGAGCAGTGAAGAACATTCTGGACACGAAGACCTGGGCTCCACCTTAGCTCAGGTCCTTCCTAGCGGTGTCGTAGAGAGAAAGTTTCGTAGGCAGGGCCTTGGGTCCGACACGTGTCCAGGCACGCATGGCATACAGTTGGCCACTGAGCCGCATCCCTGGCACCAAATTGCTTAAGTTCTCAGGTTGTCAGAGAACTCGAGCACCTTTGCTCCCTCCTCTATGAAATGGAGATGATAACTTCCAAGTATCGTGTTCCGGGAGTTGAAGCCGGGTCTGCAAGGCAAGCACCCTACCCACTGTACTGGAGCCCTTTGCTTGTTTGTTTGTTTTGTTTTTATTTTAGAGTCACACCTAGCAGTGCTCCTAGGCTGCCCCCATCCCATCATCTTGTGGATCAGACCCAGAAGTCCTGAGTTCCTGTGCTCCAGCCCACTGAGCCAGCTACAGACTGTATAACTTCTCCTTCTTTGAACTGTGAAGACTGGGTCATGGACATACTTCGCACAATGCCTGGCACATAGTAGCTGGTCAGTAAATGACAGCTGCCCAATGCCCTCCTCTCAGAGCCTCACATCTTCTTTTCTTTTTTTTTCTTTTTGGGTCACACCCAGTGATGCTCAGGGGTTCCTCCTGGCTCATGCACTCAGGAATCACTCCTGGCGGTGCTCGGGGGACCATATGGGATGCTGGGGATCGAACCCAGGTTGGCCGCGTGCAAGGCAAACGCCCTTTCCACTGTGCTATCACTCCGGCCCCTCACATCTTATTTTCAAGAGAAGGGACATGCCAGAGGGTGGGTTCCCATCCTCATGGCTTTGGGGGACCAAGCAGGTAGGGCACTTGCCTTGCACACTGCTGACACGGGTTCTAACCCCAGCACCCCATATGGTCCTTTGAGCTCCCCCCCAGGAGTGATCCCTGAACACAGAGCCAGGAGTCAGCCCTGAGCACTGCAAAGCCCCCCCACCCCCCAAAAAAGATCCTTGGAGTCCTGTGCTGAAGATCCCCTAGATACAGAGAATAAGGTACCTTCCTTGCACGTGGCAAATTTGCTTTGATGACATATATAGGGGCCCCTTTGATGACATGTATAGGGGCCCCTGAGCGCCATCAGGAGTAGGCCCTGAGCACGATAAGTGTGGGCCACTACCCACAAAACAAATAAACAGAATTCCAAAAACACATCCTCCTTGGGGCACTTTGGCGCTGGGCAGCGGTGTTGTCTGGCCAAGAGCTGGCAGCCGGGAGAGTGTCTGAAACAGCACAGAGCTCTGGCTGTCGGTGGGAGTTGGCAGCAGGGAAGGACGTCAGGGTTCTGGGAGTTTCCATCCAGGGGAAGTCCCAGGTGTGGGTGTGGGGTTGCCAGGCTGGCCCCACCCAACACGGAGGCCCCAGGGGATGTGGGCACAGGGAGGAAAGTGGGTCAGAGCAGGGCTGGAACTTAACCCCACCGCTGCCATGACCTCTTTGCAGGTTCCAGAAGAGGCCCAGCCACCAGGCAGCCCACGCCCCCTGCCGCGGGGCTCTCAAATTCTCCTCTTTGGAATGGTCGGTGGTGTCTGGACAGGAGGAACTGGAAGCCCCTGGGAGAGAGGGGGCGCGCCAAGCCCCCCAGCTCTGGAGGGATGGAGGTCCAGCAGCAGGGAGCTGCTAAGCCTACCCACCAGGTGATGTGATTGGCAGGCTCCTGGAGCACTCCTGTGCACTGTGGGGGCAGCCTCGCCCCAGTTCCCGGGAGTGGGGCAGGTCAGGGCTGGGTCCGGGGGTGGGCGCGCGGACCTTGCTGCACAGGCTCCCACTGGGCAAGTGCAAGAATCGCTCACCCGGAGGGCATCTGCCAACAGTGTGCCGCCTGTTCCCCGTGGCCGTCTCGGGCCCACACCTGTGGATTCCCGTTCCCTCTGGTGCCTCTGTTTCCCTTTCTGGGGGAGGAACCGGAGGAATGGGTAGTCATTCCAGGATGGGGTCACCAGAGGTCCCCAGGTCCTGGGTTGTCCTGTAGGAGGTGCTTCCTATCGCGGCTGAGTTATTTGAGTAACGCTCGGATCAGCAGCAAGGGAGGGTCCCTGTTCTTCCTGCCAGCAGGGCTGTTAGCAGGGCAGGGTCCTGGGTGCTAGGTCCCCCTCCCAGGGTCTCTACATAGACTTTTTATTTATTTATTATTTATTTATTTATTTATATTTTTGCGTCACACCTGGCCATGCACAGGGGTCACTCTTGGCTCTGCGCTCAGGAATTACCCCTGGCGGTGCTCGGGGGACCATATGGGATGCTGGGAATCGAACCTGGGTTGGCTGCGTGCAAGGCAAACGCCCTCCCCGCTGTGCTATCGCTCTAGTCCCCGACTTTTTATTTTTTTAATGTAGGAGTACTGCTATTTATTCAGCCCTTCTCTCCATGGAATCTTATGCCCTCTCTTCTCTCCATTCTCTCCCCTACATGTGTGGTGTGTGTGTGCGCGCACGTGCGTGCATGTTTGTGCGTGTGTGGGTGCCCCTGCCTGCCTGCACACACGCACAGGCACGCATATGTTGAGGATGGAACCAGGGCCTCACCTATGCAAAGCGAGTGCTCTATCAATGAGCCATGTCCCTGGTTCCTCCTGGCTTTGCACTCAGGAATTACTCCTGGCAGTGCTCAGGGGACCATATGGGATGCTGGGACTCGAACCCGGCTCGGCCGCGTACAAGGCAAACGCCCTCCCCGCTGTGCTATTGCTCCGGCCCCTGTCCATTCTGTTAATACATTGTACTCTATGCCTCTTCACACTGGGTCTTAGTTGGAGGTTGTGTTTTTTTTGTTGTTGTTGTTGTTTGTTTGTTTGTTTTTTGCTGAAGATCAAGCCCAGGGTCTCACGTGTGTAAGGCAAATGCTCTACCCCTTGGATTTTGTAGATTATTTTGTTAACATCTGACTTGTCCAATAAAAACTGAGTAGTCTGGGCTGGAGCGATAGCACAGCAGATAGGGCGTTTGCCTTGCACGCGGCCGACCCGGGTTCGATTCCCAGCATCCCATAGGGTCCCCCGAGCACCTCCAGGAGTGACTCCTGAGTGCTGAGCCAGGAGGAACCCCTGTGCAATGCCGGGTGTGACCCAAAAAGCAAAAAAAAAAAAAAAAGACTGAGTAGTCAAGGAAAGGGGCCATACCTGGGTAGGCCAAGTCTTAGCACAGGGCGTGGCACACCACCCACGATTTTGTTTCTTGGGCTCCCCTGGTGCTTGTAAACACGCTCGCCAGGGGTCGCACTTCCTGGATGTAGTCTCAGACACCCTGAGTGGTGTGCTCCCCGGGGATGCCCCTTTCAGCCGCAGTGTTCACATCCACCTGGCTGCAGTGTGGCTGGAAACTGCTTGTGGTACCCAAGGGCCACAGGCAGCAGAGCCATTGGGACCCCATGCTCAGCTCCTGTGACAGAATAAGGAATTGAACCTGCAGTCTTAAGTCCCAAAGCAGAAGAGACTAGACTATGCTGAGAAGGACCCAGTAAAGATTTTTTTTTTTCTGTTCTGTTTTGCTTTTTGGGTCACACCTGGCGATGCACAGGGATTACTCCTAGCTCATGCACTCAGGAACTACTCCTGGCGGTGCTCAGGGGACCCTATGGGATGCTGGGAGTCGAACCCAGACCGGCCGCGTGCAAGGCAAACGCCCTGCCCGCTGTGCTATCACTCCAGCCCCCCAGTAAAGATTTGTTAAATGAATGTACAGGGAGTGCATATTCGGGGGAAGAAAGTCCTAGGGTTGTTTAGGCTAGTCCGCAAATCCTGTATTTCAAGATCAAGGTCTTATTCCGCGTGAGGATCTGGGCAGCTCAGGACCTTCACACAGGGACTCGCTCACCAGGAGAACCGGCGATGGGGCAGGCGGAAGAAAAGGTGGAAAAAGCTGAGCCCCGCTTGGCACCGAGCAGGCGCAGAGGACAGGAGTTCCGAGGGGAGGGGAGGAAGGGAAAGAAGACACGTGTTGTACAAAACATGTTTTCATCACGCTCTCCCTGGGAGCCCTAGTCTCCAAGCCCCGGTGGCACTTCCACGCCCTAATGATGTCCTCGGGGGGTGTAACTCGGCTCCCCCCACCGCCTACAGACATCTGCCAGCCACCTCTAAGATGCACAGGACATCTCCAGCACCAGAGTGGGCTTGGGGCGGGCCCCTGTCCGTGTCCTGCTGCTGGAAGCGGGGGGGGGGGGGGGGACGTTTTAGGGTGAAACAGTGTAGCCAAGCCAGGCAGATGGTCACTGTGACCAGCGTGAAGCCAGCCAGCTCCATGGGCAGCTGATGGGAGGGACACAGTGGTCAACTCCAGACCCTCAGCCCTTGAGTAGGAATCTGGGGGTGTCAGTGCCTCTTCTACTGAGGACAGATTGCGAGAAAAGAAGGAGTCTAAGGGTGCGAGTCCCTACCCTGTGAACCCAAACACACCTGTTTGGGCACCATCGAGGGCGGGAATGAGAAAGTGGAGAGGGGAACAGAGGGGCAAGGGTTCTTGTGTGTGTGTGTGTGTGTGTGTGTGTGTGTGTGTGTGTTTGGGTCACACCCCGTAGAGCTCAGGGACTCCGAGCTCTGTCGGGACTCAGGGCCCGTTTGGAGTGCTAGAGACTGAATCCAAAGGGACCACGTACAGGCAAGTGCCCGGCCCGCTGTGCTGTTGTGCTTTCTCTCTGATCCCATCTCTGTTGTGTTTTGTTTTGTTTTTGTTTTAGAGCCACACCTGGCTGTGCTCAGGGCTTCCTCCTTTCCTCATGCTCAGGGAGCCCCCCCGGAGGAGCTCATGCGACCAGATACCACGTCCTGGTCAGCTGCGCGCAAAGCAAGCACCCTACCCGCTGTACTGTCTCTCTGGCCTGAGACAGTACCGTTTCAGGATGTCAGGGACAGAGCAGGGCAGTTGCCAAGAGCCAAGCCTGGAGAGAGGTGCTCCAAGAACAGGAGAAGCCAGCTGCTCTCGCGAGGAGTTTCCAGAAAGCCAGGCCCGAGCCGGCCCTGGGTTCCCGGGGTGGCACACTGGCTCCAACGCCAGACAGGGAGAAGAATCCGGACCCTCACCAAGCCTCTCTCCATCTCCCCAACAGCTGCCGCCAACAGACCGGGGGCGGGAGCAGCGGCGAGGCCACCCCGGGGAGGGGCCGGCGCAGGGCGGGTCTTCCTGGGCATTGCCTCCTGGCTGCTGTCGTTGGCTGGGGACCCACGAGGCCGCCAGCTGGGAGGAGCCACCACCAGCGAGGCGGAGACAAAGACGGGACGCGGACAGACAGACCAACTGACAAAGAGACGGTGACTGATGGAGCCCTAGACCGCCGGCTCCTTCCCCAGCCACCCCAAGTGCTCTGATCCCCATTTTGATGTCCACCTGTTATGCCCCCTGGACCGCACGACCTCGGAGAGTTAGCTTTCCGGGACCGCCCGGCCCCGCGCCCCAGGTCCTTTAAGGAGAGGGGCCGTTGTGAGCGAGGAGGTACCCAGGAGGGAGCCCAGCGGGCACAGTGCCTGGTTCTGTGTCAGGATGCCCAACCAGGGGCCAGGCAGGGCCTCGCCCGCTTCCTGAGGACAGGAGACTCATTCACTGTAAACCAAGTGCAGATGTGTGGGGAGGGGCCCCGTCCACAGACCACAGCCGCCAGCGGGCCAGCAGGGCAGGACGGGTTAACCTGGCAGGACCCCGGCCACGGCCACACAGGGCGGGCGGGAGCCATCCCACCCCAGCCAGGGTGCCTGGGTCCAGCCGCTGCCACCGCCCCGCCCACCCTGGAGAGCTCACCCAGGGTAACTCAGAGATTGTCAACAGCAGCCCCAGCCCGGCCACCTGGGGACGAGACCCTGGAGTCCCTATTCCCAGCTCTTCCCACCCCTGGAGGGAAAGGGCGGGCCTTATCGGCACCCCTGTGACGTCTCCTGTCCTCGGGAGAGAGTCACAGCATCGCCCCCACGCACCCCCCCCCCCTCCGGCGGCTCTCCTTGCCCTGACTCTGGCTACCCAGAGTGGCCTTTCCCAGGAGGGAGGACACCTGGCCCCCGGGGTGACAGCGAGGACTGAGCAAAGTAATTTCAGTGTGGAAAATGTGACGTGACCAGACTCTGTCCCCAGGGCTGGGCACCCTGGGGTTGTTATTGGGGAAGGTCCTCTGGGTGCTTCTCCTGCCAGACCCAGGCCCTCTGCTCCCCTCTCCCACCCCGATTGTGCCCGGATGTGTGTGCTTGGGGGCTTGTGCGCAGAGAGAGGGGGGACTCGGACCCTTGACTCCTCTTCTTGCCATCTGTCCTCAGTCGAAGAGGCACCGGCACCCCTAGATTCCCACTCGCGGGCTGAGGGTCTAGAGTGACCGCTGTGTCCCCCCATCAGACGCCGGCCCTGACTCTGAGCCACGCCCCCCATGCACACAGACCCACAAGTGCGCACACACACTCATGCATACGCACACACACTCACGCACACGCGCACACACAAGCAAGCGCTGACATGCACGCAGGTCAGCGCGTGCATGGCCACACATCCACGGGGGCACATGCGCAGACACACGAGAGGCAACTCCGGGGCTGGGGAACCGGCCGGCGGGCAGACGCACACCCTGGGCTCTGCCTTTCTCCTTCACACCCAGCCCCGGGCTCCTCCCACCCAGCTCCGGGGCCTCCTGCCGGCCCCGGGGCTCCCCTCCCAGATCTGGCCTTAGAAAGGTGGGGAGGACCCGGGCGGGCAGCGGGGGCCCTGATGCCCCCACTCCGGCCAGGCAGGGCGGGGAAGGGTCCCACCTCCGTCTCCGCCAGCGAGACAGTGGGCCGGGCGGACCGCGGCACCCCGGTGGGCGGAGGGGTCCCCGCTGGCGCAGGGCGGGCGGGCGGGGCGGCGGGCCCTGGTGGACGGGCACCCCTGGGGGTCCCCGCGAGGAAGCCCCCGCGGGGCAGCCCGGAGCGCCCCGGGTGCCCCCGGGGGCAGGGGAGGGAGCGGCGGCGGAGGCAGCGGGTGGCATCCCGGCCGGGCCACTGACCCCCGGGCGCAGCCCAGGAAGCCCGGCGAGGGGCGGGCGCGGACCCAGGCGTCCCGGGCCGCGCGCCCCGCCCCCGCCGCCGCACCCACCCGCCGCACCCTCCGCCCCCCAGCCCCTGGGCACCGAGCGGGGAGCCGGGCTGGGGCAGGCAGCGGGAAGGGAGGAGCGAGGGCGGCGCGGGGAGGAGGGAGGCGGTGGGGAGGGAGGGGGTGGGGAGGGAGAAAAAGAAAGAAAATATTTTCCGTGTCCCCGCCTGCAGAGTCAGTGTGCGGTTTGGGAGAAAATGTGTCGGATATTTTGGGGCGGTCACGTGGGCGGGCGGGCTCCGAGAGGCCCCGGGACGGTCCCAGCCTGAGCGCCCGCGCCCCCCGGCCGCGGTGCCCGCGAGCCCCCGACGCCGCGACCGCCCGACGCCGGGACCCCGGGGCCGGCGGCTCCCTCCCCCGCCCCTCCAGGTGAGTCCGGCGGGGCCGCCGCTCCCGTCCCCGGGGAGGGGGCCGGGGCCGGGGCGCGGGGTCGGCCCCCTGCAGAGGGGACGGTCCGGGCCAGCCCCGGCTGCGCTGCGCTGCGCTCCGAGCGCGCGGGGGCTGCGCGGCGGGGTCGCGCGCTCGCTCGGAGGGGCGAGCGGGGGGCGGCGGACACGCGGGTGGGCTGTTTTTGTGCTGGGGGCAGGCGAGAGGGGGCTGCCGCCGCGGGCCGGGGAGGAGGGAGCCGGGCGTGTGGTCCGAGTTGGTCCGGATCCTCCTGCCCAGGGGCCGGCACCCCCGGGGCGGCAGAGGGGCGCCCGGCGCCCACCCCCTGCCTGGGTCCCCTGGTTTGGAGGCACGGGCGGGCCGGTTAGGGGCGCTGCGTCGCCGGGGCTCGGGGAGACCAGTGGACAGATCAGGGGTCCTGGCGGTCAGGGAGATCGGTGGACAGGTTAAGGGGCTGTGACCACAGCAGCTGGGACCCGGTGCCACATAGTCCGGCCAGCCCCGCTGTGAGTTTTGGCTCCATCCAAGGTGGGGACTTCTCCGGAGGATTCCGAAGGGGTGTCCCAGGGAAACCAAGGGCAGGGCAGAGTCCCCCTAGCCCTAGTCTGGGACTCCGTGTCTCGGTCCCGCATCCTGGAGGCGCGTCTCCGCAGGTGGCCAGAGGGGAAGAAGGTGTTTGTCACGGAGGCTCCAGAGCGCACGGCCTCCCCCCCCCCAGATGCCCGCGCTCCTTTGGAAGTAAAGGAGGGGGGTGTGCTGCCGCCATCCGGTTCTTCTCAGGTCTGAGGCCCCTGCCCATCCCAGCACCCAGATGCTGAGCAGGACCACTGTCAGTGTCCCCTGTCCCCAGGCTGCAGTGGAGAAAGAAGGCAGCGGAAGGGCAGTATGTGAAGGGTGCCTGGTGCTCGGATGTCCCAATAGATGTGGGTGCGCACTCACACCCACCCACACACCAACACACACACACACACACACACACACACACACACCCTGTGGCTGCGGCTGGGCCTGGTAGGCAGCACAGGGCACACACTCCCACCCCGGCACACCCCCACCCCTGGCTCAGAAAGCCACCTAACTGGCACCTCCAGTTCCCCCCTCGGCCCCACCCTGCCCGTGCCCTCCGATGCCCACACACATTCCACTGGCATTGCCTGCCTGCCTGCCTCCTGGGCACTGCCCCTCCCTGGGGCCAGTGGGGTAGAGGGAGGGCACCTGGGGATGAGGGTGGAGGAGACGCGAGGGTCTGGGCTCCCCCCGGGTGGCACCAGGCCAGAGAAGCCCAGCCCACTGCGGCCTGCCTCCTGGGGTGCAGGCAGCCCCCCCCAGAGCCAAGGATGCCTGGGTGCCCCGCCCCAGCTGGGGATGGGGTCATGGAAAAAGGTGGTCGTGTTTATACAGAGGGGAGGGGGGCGGGGGGTGGAGAGCCGCTACAAGAGCAGCTTTGTTCCAGTGTGTGGAGCGAGCGAGCGGGCAGGGCCGCAGGGAGACGCCCCCCACCTCCATCCGGCAGCCCCCTTCATCCAGGCCCTCCCCTGCACGGCACCTCGGCTCCAAGACTCCAAGAAGCAGCTCTGCCGGCCCCCTCTCCCGCATTTTCTCCGGTCCCCCCCCCACGGACCCAGGCACCTGGCTCCCCGTCCCCCTCTAGGATGACCTTCTCTGTGCCGCTCTCTTCAGTGTCTTCAGTTTCCCGGGCACCTTCCTCCACCCCAGAGCAAGCCTCTCGCCTCCCCTTCCCGACGAAGGCGCAGAAACCAAAGCTCAGAAGTGGGGGGGTCTGGTCCTCTTCCTCTCTTCAGGCAGCAGGCCAGTGGCCCTTCGGAGGCTGCCCGCAGGCTCTCTGCGGGAACCCCCTCCCCAGCCTTCCCCTGCTCCCCTCAAGTCTCTCTCCCAGGTGTAAGGAGGAGGACCAGACAAGGAGGGCTGGAGGCCCGAGCCCGTGCTCCATGTGGGCCTGCTGGAGGAGGCTGGGCCGGGGGCCTCCAGGAGCTTCTCACCCTTGGCATTGGAGGGGTTAATCCACCTGGAATGTGGCCCAGCCAGTTGAGCTGTGGCCCAGGGGCCTCAGGGGCCCGGACTCCTGGCTTCACCTGGGCTTACCTGGGATGAGAACTTGAGGGAATAGGGGAGGCAAGAAGAGGGACCCTGGGGGCTCTAGCCCGACTCTGAGAGCCTGTGGAGACAGGGGGCTGGAAACTCGAGGGTGCTGCGGAGAAGACAGCTTGCCCCGCAGGCACCACCCACATCCCCAGCACCCTCAGACCTCAGAGTGCCTGGCGGTAGTATAGGGGCCTGAGTTCCAATCCTCTGCGACAGTTTGCCTGCCGGAGCTGGGAGCCTCCACAGGCAGGAGAGCACGTCGGAGGAGTGATAATCTGGGGCCAGGGCAATACTACAGCGGGCAGTGCAGTGGGTAGGGAGTTTGTCTGGCACGCGGCTGACCCAGGTTCAATCCCCGGCATCCCGTATGGTCCTCCCTGAGCACTGCCAGGAGTAATTTCTGAGTGCAGAGTCAGGAGGAACCCCTGAGCATCACCAGGTGTGACCCAAAAAGCTAAAATAATAATAATAATAGAAAGAAAGAAAGGGAGAGAGGGTAGGAGTGAAAGTATGGTGGGGAGGGCGTTTGCCTTGCATGCACCTGACCTTGGATTTCTAGCACCTCGAATGGTCGAATGGTCCCAGAGCACTGCCAGGAGTGGTTGCTTTTCTTTTTTTTTTTTTTTTGTGGGGGGGGGGGGTGAGCGGCAGCTGCACCCTGCAGTGCCCAGGGTAAGTCCTGGCTGTGCACTCAGGAATTACTCCTGGGGGCTTTGGTGGGGCGGGCCATATGGGATGCTGGGGATGGAACCTGGGTAGGCCATGTGCAAGGCAGATGCCCTACCTGCTGTGCTATCTGTTCAGTCCCACCAGGAATGATTTCTGAGGAAGAAAGGAAGGAAGGATGGAAAGGAGGGAGTGAGAGAAGGAGGGAGGGAGGGAGGGAGGGAGGGAGGAAGGAAGGAAGGAAGGAAGGAAGGACATGAATCGATGGCATTGAGGCTCTCAGCTGGGGGGTCTGAGAGCAGAAATAAGGGCGACACTTTGCTGCCACCACGATGCCCTTTGCTCTCTCTTGAACCTTTTTTTTTGGCCTTTTGGGTCAAACCAGGAATTACTCCTGGCTCTGCACTCAGGAGTTACTCCTGGGTGCTTGGGGGACCGTATGGGATGCCGAGGATCGAACCTGGGTTGGTCGGTGCAAGGCAAACCCCCTGCCCTCTGTACTATCTCTCTGGCCACCTTCTTCATTCTTCAGTCCATAAGGTTTGGGTTATAAGGGTTGTTCCCTAATTGGGGGAACTCTCCTTTCCCAGGCCCAAACTCCCTCGAAAGGTGAGGGGTTCTGGGGCTCTCTGGGGAGAGACAATTCCTTTCCTTTTTTTTTTTAATGTCTTTAAATATTGGGCATATCTGGCTGTACTCAGAACTAACTCTTGGCTCTATGCTCAGGGATTACTCCTGGCAGTGCTTGGAGAACCATATGTGTAGCCGGGGATCAAATCCAGGTGGTTGCATGCAAAGGCACATGTCTTATCCTCTGTGCCATCTCTCCAAACCCCCTGGAAATCAATTCTTCCCTGTCAGCACATCAAGAGAGGACCACCCCCTCCACCCCCTTGGCCAGGGGTTACCTTTACTTCTTGCCCTTCCATGCCCCAATTAAGCATCTCGGGGTGGAGTTGGAGAGATTGGACATTGGGCAGAGCGCTTGCCTTGCCCGTGACTTACCTGGCATCTCGTCACCCATCTCGTCTGAGTGCTGCCAGGTGTGATCCCTGAGCATAGCCAAGTGTGCCCAAAAATAAACAGAGAATTTTCACAGGACACAGGGCATAGTTGGAGATGGTCCAGCCAGTGGGGCAGTTGCCTTGCATGAAGCTAATCCAGGTTCAATCCCTGGCCTCCCCCTTTTGGTTCCCAGGATTGATTTCTGACTGTAGCGCCAGGAGTGAGCCCCGAGCACTGCCAGGAATGGCCCCCGAACCAGCAAATGCACAAAGGGCGTCCTCCAAGTAGCAGAGCAGAGGGCCCAAAGGAAAGAGGAAAGGCAAGTCAGCCGAGGACGAGGAGAGACTGACCCTGCCGTTTGGAGTTCGGTCCATATCATATCTGTGAATTTGGAGGAGAGTGCAAGGGAGGTTAGGGAGTAATTGGAAGCAGAGGAAGACTTGGGAGGGGAAGAGGGAGCGAGAGAGCGAGAGTGAGAACGAGAGAGAAGGAAATGCTAATTGAAAGAGAGGAAGAGAAAACACAAAGAAAGAATATGAGACACTTCTGTAGCATTTGGTGTGTGCCCTGTTATTACTTTAAATACTTTATGTATGTCCATTTCTTTAATCCTCGCAAAGGCCTTATGAGGAGGGCTCTATTATTAGTTCCAAATGACAAATCAGGAAATTGAGGCACAGGGAGATTAAGTAGCATGTCCGAGGCCCCCGCAGCTAACAAGCGTGGGATCCGCTCGGGTGGTCTGGCTCCAGCCCCTGCTCCTTAGCGCAGTACTGACCTCCCCAGAGCCCAGCAGGGCCCTGGACTTCTCTGGAGTTTCTATAGGTGGAGGGGTGTCTGGCCGACAAGGTCGCACGACCCACAGGGCCCTGGCCTTGCTTGTGGCTGACTGGAGTCCCGGCACCCCCTAGGGCCCCTCAGATCCCATCCAGAGTGATCCCCGAGCACAGAGCCATGAGCATGCCCTGAACATGGCTGGGTGGAGCCCCAAGGCAGACAAAACCAGACAAGACAGGTGGAGGAGTGTGAATCCCACCGGCTTCCCGGGCTCTTTCCACATCTGTGAAGAGGGAACCAGGATCCTATCTTGTACAACTGACATTCGGGGTTGTTTTTTCATTTTCCCTTTTTTTTGGGGGGGGGGCCATACCCGGCTGGGCTCAGAGATGCCTACAGTGTTGGGGGGGGACTCCCAGCGTTTGGGGGACCTGAGCCTGCCGTGTGTGATGTGATGTGAGGCCACAATCCTGTGTCCTTCTCAGCTGCGGAAGCGAAATGGTCCCTCGGCTCGGGAGACCTGCCTCCCAGATGTCCTCAGACCCTCGCTCCCTTCGGCGACTTGGGTTCCCCTTCCCTGGGCTGAGAGAGGGCCCGGGCCAGGGCAGTAGGGAGGCGAGATTTCTGGGCCTGGGGGCTTGGCCTCTGCGCGATCTCCCTCTCACCTCTCCTTTTCCTCTCCTTCTCTCTAGGACGCTTGGACACCAGCTGAGAGGCCAGGCAGGGTGGGCACGGAGCCTCCCAGGCCGGGCCAGTGGGCATGGGCGGGGGCAGTGGCTAGAGACCTCCCCCGCCCACTGCAGACCCCCGGGGATCCCGCCTCGTCGTCGTCCACCGCAGCTGCCATGGCCACCAACAAGGAGCGACTCTTTGTGGCTGGCGCCCTCGGGCCTGGATCCGGCTACCCAGGGGCCGGCTTCCCCTTCGCCTTCCCAGGGGCACTCAGGGGCTCTCCACCTTTCGAGATGCTGAGCCCTGGTTTCCGGGGCCTGGGCCAGCCTGACCTCCCCAAGGAGATGGCCTCTCTCTGTGAGTCTCGGGGGTCTCGGGGATGAAGGCGAGTGAAATCAGGAGGGCGTTTGGGTGGGTGGGGTGCTGAAGACCCTGCAGGCAGGCAGGGCTAGGGGTTTGTTGCAAAGGTGGGGGGGTAGGCATGGCTTGGGGGGCATTTGGACGGGAGCCAAAGGAAGGTCGGCAAATGAGAAGGAAGGGGAGCGTGGCCTGTCTGCAGCTTGGGGCCAGGGTACAGTGTCATCCTGGGTGGCGTTTGGCAGCTGGGTCCGAAGTTTGAGGCTCCGGCCTGCAGTGGTGTGGGGACAGGAGGAACCTGGGAAATGGATCAGTTATCGGTGTGATCAAGAGGCCAAACTCGGGGCTGGAGAGATAGCACAGCGGGTAGGACATCTGCCTTGCACGCGGCCGACCCGGGTTCGATTCCCAGCATCCCATATAGTCCCCTGAGCACCGCCAGAAGGAATTCCTGAGTGCATGAACCAGAAGTAATTCCTGTGCATGGCCAGGTGTGACCCAAAAAAGCAAAAAAAAAAAAAAACCCACAAAAAGAGGCCAAACTGTTCTGAGTTCGGGAGAGGAGTCCCCCACCATGGAGCAGTGGGGAGGGCACTTGGCTTCTGGAAGGCCAACCCCGGTTCTTTCCCGCTTGGTCCCCTGAGTCGGCTAGGAGTGATCCCTGAGCCAGGAATCAGCACTGAGCATCGCCGGGTGTGGCCCCCCAAACCAACCCGAAACAAACAGTCCCCACCAGGTTCCCACAGGTCTCCGGTGGGGTCCGTCCAGAAACCCTCTTGTCGCTTCCGCTTCCGGAAGGGGCAGAACCCCCCGAAGAGTCGGTGGCTCTTGCGCCACCCATAATGCTGGGAGGTGGAAGGGGTGTTCCAGAAGCATCCTCTCTCCCGCCACGCGGGTTCTGGATTCCGCCCATCTCCTCGCGGGCCCCGTGCCAGTCCGCTCTGCAGATCCTTACTTGTCCCTTGGGCCTGCCCGCTTTGGGTTAAGCCTTCGAGTGCTGACAGCAGGCAAGCCTTGGGCCTCTCTTCTTCCCTCTGGGTCCCTTCTCCTCCCACTGGGGAGTTGCTCGTCCTGACCAGGCCATTACAGGCCCGCGTGCCTGTGAACCGGGAGGCTGGGTACCGGACCCTGTGGGAGAAAGGGCCAGGCCAGAGCGCAGGGCTAGAGCAGGGCTGCCCTGGGCAGGACTGGAGCCCGTGGACGGAGAGGGGCAGCCCCAGAGAGGCTGAGACAGAGCAGGGGAAGAAAAGACTAAAAGCACAGGGGCCGGAGGGAGAGCACAGTGGGTAGGCTGCCCGCCCTGCGTGCTGCTGGCCTGGGTTTGGTCTCCAGCATTCCGATGGTTCCCCGAGCCCACCGGGAGTAATTCCTGAGTGCAAAGCCAGGAGTAACTCCTGAGCTTCGCTGGGTGTGCCCCCGTCCCCCCCCCAAAAAAAATACAGGCACATCCTGGGGGCTGTGTGTTCGTTTAAAGGAGTAGACGGGATGGTCTGCAGCTCCGCCGGGAAAGGGTGTGCTCATCTGGAGAAGCGGGGTGTGTGTCGTGTGTGTGTCTCTGGTGTGTGTGTTGGTGTGTGTATCCGATGTTTATGTGCCTGGTGTGTGATTCTGGTGTGTCTTTGATGGATGTGTATGATGTGGATGTGTGTGGGTATGCGTGTCTTGTGTACGTGTAGTGTGTGTGTGTGTGTGTGTGTGGTGTGTGGTATGTGTGTCTTTTGTGTACGCGTGTGGTAGGCATGTGCGATGTGTGTCTGGTGCGTGTGTGTGTGGTTGGTAGTGTGAATGTGGTGTTTGTGTGGTAAGACCACACGTAAGGCCCTCGCCAGAGAAAGCCCCGCAGGAGGAGGGCAGGGTTCGAGCCCTGGCAGTACCTGACCTCCTCAGCACCTCCAGGAGTGGCCCCAAGCAGAGAGGCCGGAGTAGGCCCTGATCACCACTCTGTGTGTCTCAGAAACCAACAGGCAAAATCACAGGGTCAGACAGATAGTCCCGGGGGCGGGTACTTGCCTTACGTGTGGCCGACCCTAGTCTGGATCCTGGCACCACGTATGGCACCGAGCACAGAGCCCGGAGTAAGCCCTGAGTACCGCGGGTGTGGCCCCAACGTAAAACAGCGGCAACGGGACCACACGGAATGTGTGTGCAGCGTGCCCTGAGATTCTGCTGGGATACAGGATTCCAATGCGTGCAACAAAGAGTCAGTGTGCAGCCCGCGACCGTGTTTACTGGGGCCGCCTGGCGAGGCTGCCGGGGCCGCGTCCGTGGTCCAGCGGGCTTCCTGGGAAGGCAGGCAGGTGAGGCGGCGAGCACAAAGCACCCCTTTTTGGAAGCCTCATTCGCACCTCGTGAGCCTGTTGGCCTGGTGAGGTGGCAGGAAGGCCCCTCCACAGTGACTGAGTGGGGAGAGAGGAGGGGATGGGGGGGGGAGAATGCTGAGAGCTCTGAGCCCCAAATACTCCGAGAAGTGCAAGGTCAGGGTTTGCAGTGAGGTCAAGGTAGGGGAAGGGATCGGGCTGGGGCCCACCCACAGCACCCAGCACCCGCCCTGCAGGAGGGGTCCCAGAAAGAAATCCCAGGAGGAGCCAGAACCGGGGCAGGTCGCTCTGGAGGGTGTGTCTGGCAGAGGGAACAGGCCTGGGCAGAGAGATGGGGGGAGGGGCACGTTTGGGTTGCCATTCTCCTAGGGGAGAGGGGTAAGTGGGAGGGAAGCCAGGAGCAGGAATCTGGGACCCTCCTACAGGGGCCTGGGGCTGTGGGGGTCCAGCTGGAGTCTGGGAACCCTCCTGAAGAAGGGCGAAAGAATGTAGCTTCTGGGGGGGGGGGGGGCTAGAGCAATAGCACAGCAGGGAGGGCGTTTGCCTTGCACACGGCCAACCCAGGTTCGATTCCCAGCGTCCCATATGGTACCCTGAGCACCGCCAGGGGTAATTCCTGCGTGCAGAGCCAGGAGTAAGCCCCGTGCATTGCCGGGTGTGACCCAAAAAGAAAAAAAAAAATGTAGCTTCTTGTTTCTCGGACCCCCTGTTTGGTCCAGGACCAAATACTGGGGAGAAATCCCAAGGCCCAAGACACACTCCCCTCCGGGTCTGCATCCCCCTCCTGGCCTGCCCGCTTACGGCTCCGGGGGGAGGGAGAGGGGGTGCCCCACCAAGGAGCCTGGCCATCCTCCCTGGAGCTGGCTCCGAACACCTTGCAGACACCTTTGCGGAGCAGGGAAGGCGCCCTCCATGTCTGGGGATCTCCAGGGGCCCGGCTGGGTAAGGCAGGCCCCTCGGAAGCACCTGGAGGGGGAGGCGGGGGTGGGGGGGGCCATGTGCCGAGGCAAGCACAGACTTGCGTGCACGAACCGGCAGAGGGGAGCATGTGCGCACGCGCGCGTGAAGGTGTGCAGGTGTGTGTGAGCGGAGCGTGTGTGTGCATGTGCTTGTGCGACTGTGCCTGTGTGGGCTTGTGCGTGAGGGTGTGTGTGCGTGCCCTCACCTTCCTTGTGTGCGTGGTGTCCGGGTCGGTCTGTGGGGGGACGGTCCTTGTGGACCGGGGGCAGCATGTGACCGCTCCCGCCCTGGTGGGGAGTTGATCTGTGGCCCCGCTTGGTCCTCCCTCCGGCCTTGGTGACAATGCCTGGGGCACGGAGCCCAGACCTCGCCGTACGAGTCAGATGGAGAAACTCGGGGCAGGCTGGCACAGGAAAAAACAGAGAGGAAAAAAAAAGACTTCAAAGACACTGCAAAAGAGAGGCTCGCAGACCTGAAGGAGATGAGAGCAGGGCACAGGCTGGAAGGTGCCGGCGCCGGCTGGGGAGAGGCCCGGGGTGAGCCCAGGCCCGGGAGGGCGCGGGCAGCCGCCAGGCCTCCAGGAAAGAGCCCCAGCCGCTGCCTCCTTCCCCTCCCCTCCCGGCCTCTCCTCCCGAGGCTGGCGCTCCAGCTCCCGCGGCACAAATGGGGCTTTGATTGCAACAGGAAACCTCTCGGGCGGGGGGAGCCGGGCCAGCACCGCTGCTGGGGCCCGAGCTGCACCCCCTCTCCGGCCCCCTCCCCAGCCCCAGCCCCCATCCTGCCAGCCAGCGCCGGCTTGGGCCCATCCCTCATTCACACCTCCCTGTCCCCCCCTCGCTGCCCGCCGCCCGGCCGCCTACCCCCTCCCCGGGCCCTCAGGTGGGACTCACTCTGGGGGCGGGGACAGGGGCACTTTGAAATGCCCCCTTTCAGTTTTTGGAAGAAAAGGAGAGTGTAGCCCGAGGAATTCACAGCCAGTGAGCACGCCAGCCCCGTCCAGAAGGTGGCAGGAAGCGGGAAAGAAGGAGCACAGGGGGTAGCTGGCCCTCCCTCCTGGGTCAGACTCATCCTGGCCAGGGTCCCCGAGGCTCTGGGGGCGACTTCGCCAGAAGGGCTCGTGGGCCGTCCCTGGGAAGGGCGCACCTCTCCTTGGCGCTGGGGCTAGGCCTCTGTGGGGCTCCGGCCAGGAGGGGGGCACTGTGGTAGTGGGGATCACAGGAATGGGGGGTGAGTCAGGCATCAGCCCCTCTCCGCTCCCACCAGGCTGGTGGAGAACATCTGGTTCCCATGAAATGCTAGAAGGCTAATGGGTCTAATTGCTGCAATAAGGGCCGGGAGGACTTTGGGGGAAAGAGAGGGCACTGGATCCCCCATCACCTACCTTCTCCCGACGCTATACTAAGACCGCCCGGATTGGGGGCTGGGGTTGGCGGGGCCTGCCTGCTTCCTTTCTAAGCCTTCCTCTCCCGGCCATGCCCGGGAAGCGCACCCAGGCGGGCGAGGAGGAGTGGGGTGCATCTGGTGGAGAGAAAGGGGGGCCACCGAGGACTCGCGGCTTCCTCGGGCCCTGCCCCCACTCCTCCTGTGCCCCACTCCCAACCCCCTCCCTGTGGCCTGGCCACTTCTGGTTCTAATTACCAACCAGGCAGGCCTGACTTAATTGGGACCTTTCAGATTTCGGAGGGGGAAGGGTGTGTGTTGGGGGGGGCGAGAGCAGGGAGTTGGCTAATCAGAGCTCTTTCCCTCTGGTTTTGAGGGTCTTCGCACTTTATTGATTTTTTGCTTTCTTTTCCTTTGCCACTGGCCAGATTCTGATTCAGGGATCTCCTTTTTCTTCCACCGGGAGTGCGGAACGGCCGGAACCAGCCGCGGGCTGCGCGGGGCCGGGGCAGGAGCCGGGCGCCTTGGCTGGCTCGGGAGCGGCGCGGCTTTCCCGCTTCCCCCCGTCCCAAGCCCCCCGAGCCCTGCCACTCGGCGCCCCGCTGCCCCGATCGGGGCCCTCCTCCACCTCCGCCGCCACCGCGCCCCTCCTCCGCTCCTTGGCACCCCCTCCGGCTCGTCGTCCCTCCCCACTGGCGCCCCGCTCCGGCAGCACCCCGTGCGCCCCCCGCCCGGCACAAGCGATTCTTAGAAACGCGCGCCCCGCCCTGGCCCGCCGCCGCCGCCGCCGGGGGGAAGGGGCCGGCCCGGGCGCCGCTCCCGCTCCCGGCGCGGCCCGAGCGCGCGGCGCTGACGGAGCCGGCTGGGCCGGCCGGGCGGGCGGGGCGCGGGGAGGGGGCGGTTTCCGGGAGTCGCCGCCGCCGCCGCCGGCGCTGTCCCGGGGCCAGGGTCCCCGATCGGGCCGGGCCGGCCGGGGCCAGAGCGCTCGACGTGGCCAGCCCCTGCCCGCCCCCTTCTCCCCCGGGCTGCGCGCGCGGTGCCCGGAAGGCGCCAGCGCGGGACCCGTGCGGCGACCCCCGCCGCGCCCCCCGGGCACTGAGGGTGGCACCGGGGGGCCCACGGGGGCGGGTCCCGCCCGTGGCGAGGCGATCCGGCGGCCGTGCCCACCGTCGCGGCCCAGCGGGGCCCGTGGCACTCGCTCGGGGGCCGGGGAGGGGCGCGCCACCGATCGGCACCGTGGACAGTCGGGGAGGGGAGCGGCCCCGGGAGGGGCGGCTTCGCGGGAGCCGCGGTGGTCGGTCCGGTCTGGCGGGGCCGCCAGGTGGGAGGGGGCGCGGGCGGGTGGAGCGCGGCGCGGGCCGGGCCGGGCCGGGCCGGGCGGGGGAGACTCCGGCGCGCGGGACGGGGCGGGGGCGGGGGCGGGGGGGAAACTCCGCCGGGGCGGGGCGGGGCGGGGCGGGGCCGGGTCAGAGCGGGGTGAGCGCGCCCGGCCACCCGCCCCGAGGGGGGTTCCCGGAGAGTTCACGGCGGGAGCGCGCGCCGGCCGCGCCCCCGGGGGCGGGGAGGCCGGGCAGGAAGGAGGAGGCCGCGCGCGCCCGGCCGCAGGAATGCTCGGCCGCGGGGGGCGCGCGCGCGCGGAGGCCGCGGGCGGGGCCGGGCCTGGGAACGGGGGGTGGGCGGCGGGCGCGCGGGTCCCGGGGCTCGGGGGCCGCCGCGCGCCGGGCCCCCCCGGGGCCCGCTCGCCCGGGGGCCGCTTCGGCGGGGCGCCCGCCGAGGGATGCGCGTTCGGGTCCTCCACGCGCGTCGCCCTGGGGCCGGGGCACGCGCCGGGCTGCGGACGCGCGCGGGGCCTCGGGGCCGGGCCTCGGGGGTGCCGGCCGGCCCCCCGCACCCCGGGCGCCGCGCGTGGCCGGGCGCGTGTGCCCGACGGCGCGCGCCGGCCGAGGAGCGCCGCGCGCCCCGCGGAGCGCCCGTCCGGACGCGTGTCTGCAGCCGGGGCGCGCGCGCGCGTGTCGGGGCGCGCGTGTGCGTGTGCGCTCCACGCCCGGCGCGGCTCCGCTCGGGGCCCGGCCCCCTCGGCGCGCCAGGCCCCACCCCCACCCCGCGGGCTGCGCTTTCTACAAAGGGTCTCCCCGGAGCGAGCCGCCGGGGCGCCCAGAGCCGGCCGGACGGCGCGCGGCGGCAGCCCCGGCCCTGCGCCCCGCCCCGCGCCCGGCCCCCGCCGGGGATCCCCCTCTTCCCCGCCCACCCCTCGCCCCCCATGCGGCCCGGCGCCCGGCGCTAGCCCTCCCCCTCCCCCTCCAGGAGCGGGGCGCCGCCGGGGGAGGAGGGGGACTCGGCGGCGGGTCCTGGCGCCCCGCGCACCCGGGCCGGGTCGCGATGTTCGACTGCGTGGACGCGTTCGCCCCGGGCCCGCAGCGGCTGTACGGAGCGGCCGGGCCCGGGGTGGGCTTGCTGCGCAGACCCGCGGGCAGCCCCTGCTTCGCCGGACTGGAGCCCTTCGCCTGGCCGCAGCCCGCCAGCCTGCAGTGTAGGTGCCCGCGCCGCGGGGTGGGCCGGGGCGGGGGCGGCGCCGGCCCCTTCGAAGGCAGGTGAGGGTGGGCGCGAGGGCGAGCGCGCGGGCGCGTGGGGCCGGCGTGGCGGGGGGCTGGGGAGACCCGTGGGTGATGCCGCTTCGGCGCTCCCGCGGGTGCGCCTTCCCGGGGCCGTGGGCCGGTGCGCGGCGGGCAGCGGGGGGTGTGGGAAGCAGCCCGTGCCGGGCGCGGGTCCCGGGATGCGCCCCGGCGCGGGTGGGCGCTGTCGCAGCGCGGGGAGGCGCCGAGCCCGGCGGGCATCCTGTGTGTTCCCGTGCCGGGGGACGGCGGGGTGCAGGCGCCCGGGACACGCGTGGGCCCCGGCGCCCCCCGCCCCGCTCCGGGAGGCGCCGTCGGCGAGAGGCGCAGGACGGCGGCGGCGCCGGGGATGGGACTTGCCCCCTCGGGTGCGACGCCGCCGGCCGGCCCCGGTCCAGAAGCCGAGCGGGTCGCGGCCAGTGGCGGGGTGGCCCGGCGCGGTGGCCGCGGCCGGGGGGAGCCCGACTACTGGTCTCCCAAACACCCCGCTTCCCCTCCCTGTGAAATGGGAGATGCCAGGCCCGGGGGCCCTGGAACCCCTTTCCAGAACGGTAATAAAAAGCTGGGGACTGAGAAGCAGTAAAAATGAAGTCCAGATGAGAGGCGGCTTTGAAGCCTGGGCCCCAGTGCCTGGCGGGGGTGGGGTGCCGGGAGGAGCCGGGAGGGGCGCCTGGCACCCCCCACCCCGCCCGGATTCCCGGGACTGGGACCCCGCCGAGGGGCCGGGGGCGCGCGGGGCAGGGCCGGCCGGGCGGGGCGGCGCCGGGGGAGTGTGCGCGCGGGGTCACCGAGCCCCGCCAACGCGCCTCGCTCCTTGGCACTCCGCGGCGCTGTTTACGAGTTGGGCTTTTTTTTTTCCTTTTTTTTTTTTTGGTTCCAGGGCAGAGCCGCTGGAGGGTGGCTGCAAACCGGAGACCGTACTTTGGGGTGGGGCAAGAATGAAAAGTCAGACATTTAAATGGCACTGTTTAAAGCGTGCAACTGTTGCATTGCCGCAAGTCCCTGGGAAGTTTGAGCGAGCCTTCCTCTCACATGGCCCGGCCGAGGGGACCTGGGGTGTGCTGGCCGGGGTGCAGGGGGGCTAGACAGCCAGGAGCCCTTTTGACAGCCGGGAACCTCGTCCGCTTCCAGACCCTCGATGGACCCTCTGCTTTTTGGTTTCATTTATTTATTTATTTTTCCCCATCCACGTTTGGACTAGTCGTGCTGGCCTGGAAAGTCTTGGTGTGCACACAAAGCCCGCCTCAAGCCTCCCCGCACACTTTTGCCGAAGCAAAATAGTGGCTCTGCGGTTCTCAGCCAGGGAGGGGTCCTGAGGGAGGGAGGGACGGGCCCGGCGCTGACCCGGCCCGGTTGGCAGGCCTGGGTGTTAGGTAGCAGAATTGCTCCCTGGCAGCTGCGAAGGTGCCTTGGGTGTTGCGTGGGCTTGTGATTGACTGTCCGCCCCCACGGAGCTGTGGGCCTGCTTTCTGCCTCCCTGCGTGGGTTCTGTGCCCGGCCAGCCGAGTGCAGGAGCCCCTTGCTGGTCTGCCTTTTGGGCCCGGAGTCGGGCGGGTGCTGGCGGTGAGCGTCTGTCTGTCTGTCTGCCTGTCTGCCTGCCCGCCCGCCCGCCTGCCCGAAGGAGCTGTGTGTCAGATTGTGAGTCCCGGCTTCTCAGCCCGGGCCTCGCAGCTGGCAGCGTTTACAGCCGGTTATAAAGAGTCTGTTTGAAGCTCCGCTCAGCCTGGCCAGGAATTTCCTCAATTTCAGCAATTTGGGCTTTAAAAGGAGAAAAAACTCAAGAGAGCCAACCCCCCTCCTCCACAGCGGGGGCCCCTCCGCCTGGCCCTGCCGGCGGGTCCGTGGGGTGGGGGTGGGGGTCTCAGCCCTGGGCTGGGAAGGGAACCCGAGGGGAGTGGCCCCAACCAGCCTCCGGGCCCTTCGCCCCAGGTTGACCAGAGCTGCCCTTGACAGTTCCAGGGGACTGGGGTGTCCCGGAGGGGTGCGGAGAAGGGGCGACAGTTGCACTTAGCTGGGAAAAGCTGCCCCCGGGCCTGTCTCCCGGAGGCCCCCAGACTTCTAATTGACTGGCACTGCCCCATGCCAGTGTGACCACACCCAGGCCCTTTCGCAAGAGAGGAAATGAGGCAGCGCTCTGCGGGCAGGGAGGGCGTCAGTGCCTGAGTGAACAACCACCCCGCACGCTGGCCACTGGGCAGCCCCTGCAGCTCGGCAGGGAGGGCAGGGAGGGAGGGGTCCTGAAAGACATTCCTGGCCGCCCGCCTCTCGGCACCCCCCTTCTTGAATAGCTTCTCAGCACCCTTTTTTCCTCCAGCCCCCCCACCCCTCATCCCGGGAAAGCTCGACGGCTGGATTCTTATGCTAATGAGTATCTCAGCGTGTTGGGGGGTGGGGAGGGGTACCTTCCTGGGGGGGTGGAGCTCTCCGGACCGGCTGCGGGTAGGGGGTGCATTCCTCAGCCTTCTTTGGGCTGCATGGGGTGACTTCTGCCTGGTGGGCCGCAGTAGGTTAGGAGGTGGGTGAGTGGGGCCCTCCCCAGCGGGGAGGGTCTCGGCGTTTCCAAGCCTTAACTCGGGCCCTCCAGGGTTTGGCAACAGGTCCTACGGGTTGAATAATTTATATGGTTTCCTTAGTCTTTGAAGATCAACCTCACATCCAAACACGGTACCCTCGGCTGCCTCAGGAGCCAGACAGCTCCCCACACGCACGCCCTGTGGGCTGAGAGCCCCTTTGGAGCCTCTGTTGGGCATTTTCTGGGAGAAATTCTGGGGTTCCAGGCATAAGGCCCAGGCCCGGAGAGAGAGTACGCTGAGTAGGGCCCTTGACTTGCCAGCCTGGGTTTGGTCCCTGTACATGGCCAGGGGTGATCCCTGAACATAGAGCACTGTTTTGGGGTGACTCCAAAACAGAAAAAAAAAAAAAGGCATAGACCCAGAGAAGGTTCCTTCCTCCCGCCCTGTTTACCCAGTCACCTGACCTCTGGTTTGCGATGCCCCTGACAGATCCTAGGCCTGAGCAGCAGGGACTAGCAAATACCTGTCTCTCCTTCCCATCTTTTTTTTTTTTTTGCTTTTTGGGTCATACCCGGCGGTGCTCAGGGGTTCCTCCTGGCTCTGCACTCAGGAGTTACTCCTGGCGGTGCTCAGGGGACCACATGGGATGCTGGGAATTGAACCCAGGGGTCGGCCGCATGCAAGGCAAACGCCCTCCAGCCCCTCCTTCCCATCTTTTTAGATTTCTCCTTGGTTGGGTCACTGAGATGTAGTGGGAAGGTTCGGGCCTTGGGCGTTGTGACACTGAGCTGGCCACCTCCCTCTCTGCACCTCTGTTTTTTCAGGTGTAAAATATGACGCCTGTATCTGCTAACCTACTTTCGTGGTACCTGTGTGTTTGTGCCGATGGTTTCTGGGGAAATGGGCGTCGGCGGAGGGATGCCGGGAAAGGGGGAGGTTTATGGACATGGGAGAGGAGAGAGGCCGAGACCCCCTTCCAGGGGAGGCCCCCAGCATGGTGTTTATCCAGGCGCCCTTTAATTGCTGACCCCCAGCTCAGCGTAGTGCCCTCTGAGGGGGGTAAGGGAGGCAGACTACCTGCCAGGGTTTGACTGACAGGACAGGAAGTGATTAGAGGGTTCAGAGCCTTAATCTCTTCCTCAACCTTCTTTTACTGCTGGCCTGGGGAAACTGAGGGCAAGACAAGTTTTGTTGTTGTTGTTTTTCCTTAAATTTTTATTAGTGACACACCATGAGGTACAGTTGGAGACTTACAAATCTTTGTGCTTGGGTTTCAGTCAAGACAAGTTTGAACTTCAGGGATGGCCTTGGAGGCTCAAAGGGCTAAGACCTCTGCTGTAGTGGGCACCACCCGGTCCCCTGAGCACGGATTAGGAGAGTAGCCCCAGCCCCAGCTCACCACCATGTGGTGTGAACTAAAAATTAAAAAAAAAAAAGTCTTTGAATAAAAAATTACCTTAAAAAAAAAAAGGTCGTGAGGCTGGAGCAATAGCACAGCGGGGTAGGTTGTTTGTCTTGCACGCGGTCGACCCGGGTTCGATTCCCAGCATCCCATATGGTCCCCTGAGCACCGCCAGGAGTCATTTCTGAGTGCAGAGCCAGGAGGAACCCCTGTGCATTGCCGGTGTGACCCAAAAAGCAAAAAAAAAAAGGTCTTTGCCTTGATGTAGAGAATCAAGCAGTGTCATTCAGGAGCTCAGACTGGCGTTCTTGGGGGTGGGGGGCCGGGGTGGGGGGAACACCAGATTCTGGACAGCCTCGTAGCGGCTGGTGGGAGATTTCTGGAGTTGTCTTGTCTGCTGTGGGCCTGTGCATTGCAAAGCGGACTCACTGTGGTCATGATGGCAGGGTCCTCGCTGAGCCCAGGAGAGAAATGGGAACTGCACACATGTGTGCGTGCGCGCATGTGTGTGTGTGTGTGTGTGTGTGTGTGTGTGTCTGTCTGTCTGTCCCTGGAGGTCGGGGGGGCCCTCTGCTGACACCCCTCTCTCTGCTTGCCCCCCCAGCGGTGGAGACGCAGAGCACCAGCTCAGAGGAGATGGTGCCCAGCTCACCCTCGCCGCCGCCGCCTCCTCGGGTCTACAAGCCGTGCTTTGTGTGCAATGACAAGTCCTCGGGGTACCACTACGGGGTCAGCTCTTGTGAAGGCTGCAAGGTGCGTGCCTGGGGGTGGGGTCGGCAGAGACTTCGCCGCGGCGTGTGAGGGCGCTTCCCTGCAAATCAGCGCGAGGTGCTTCCTCACCCAGCCAGGGGCCTCCCTTCCTAGGCGGGGTCGGGGTCGGGCCTGGGGCTGCTGGTGGTGCCTCACTGACACTCCCCCTGCCCCAACTCCAGGGCTTCTTCCGCCGCAGCATCCAGAAGAACATGGTGTACACTTGTCACCGGGACAAGAACTGCATCATCAACAAGGTCACCCGCAACCGCTGTCAGTACTGCCGCTTGCAGAAGTGCTTCGAAGTGGGCATGTCCAAGGAAGGTAGGCCCCGGCGCTGGCCTGCAGGAGCTGCCCTTTCCCACTGGCCACCCTCCCGCTTCCCTGCCCTCTGAGACCCAGCCGGCCCTGGGGTGCCGCCCCCCCCCCCAGTCTGGTTTCTGATTAGCTGCATTCACTGACTTGGGAGTGGAGGCCACAGTGGAGGCCACACCCCGCCTGGCTCCGCTCGCAGCCTAACCCTGCCTCTGCGCGTCTGAACGGGGTTCCCTTCTGCGTCCCCCCATTTCGCGGGGAAGTAGGGGGGCCTCGCCAGTCCCCTCCTCGGCTGGCTCCCAGGTCCAGCCTGAGGTGGACTGGGGTGCCCCCTCCCCTAGGCCATTGAGCTGCCAAGGCTATAAGTAGATATCCTGCCTGCACATCCTGCCCCCTCCCCAGGCCGCAGGGTGACAGGAAGGGCAGGGAATGGCCGGGGCTGGGGAGAGCCAGCTTGGGCCGGCCGGCCTGGGCTGGCCAGCAGGGGAAACCAAGGCACGGCGGCGGACCCAGCGCGCAGCGCTTTGTTATCAGGACCGGCCGTGAAATCAGGCTGAGAGGGACACTCCAGAGGGAGTTTCTGAGGGTCCTGACCTTCCCCTCGGCACCCTCCCCCCACCCCCAGCTGTGCGGAATGATCGGAACAAGAAGAAGAAAGAGGTGAAGGAGGAGGTGGCCCTCGACAGCTATGAGCTGAGTCCCCAGCTGGAAGAGCTCATCACCAAGGTCAGCAAGGCCCACCAGGAGACCTTCCCCTCGCTCTGCCAGCTGGGCAAGTACACCACGGTGAGGAGGGCTGATGGGCACGGGGGGCCCTTGGGGGGCACTCGGAGGAGCTGCAGAGGGACAGGGGAGGGGACGGCATCAGAATGCAGAGCGGGGGAGCTGGAGAAATAGCACAGTGGGTAGGGCGTTTGCCTTGCAGGCTGCCGACCTAGGTTCGATCCCCAGCGTCCCATACGGTCCCCCGAGCACCGCCAGGAGTGATTCCTGAGTGCATGAGCCAGGAGGAACTCCTGTGCATCGCCGAGTGTGACCCAAAAAGCAAAAAAAAAAAAAAAAGAATGCAGAGGGGGAAGGGAGCACGGGTTCGGCAGGAGGGAGCCGCCGAGGGCAGGCCTCAGTGGCGTTGCCACCGACCGTCCCTGCAGAACTCCAGCGCGGACCACCGGGTGCAGCTGGACCTGGGCCTATGGGACAAGTTCAGCGAGCTGGCCACCAAGTGCATCATCAAGATCGTGGAGTTCGCCAAGCGACTGCCCGGCTTCACGGGGCTCAGCATTGCCGACCAGATCACCCTGCTCAAGGCGGCCTGCCTGGACATCCTGGTGAGGGGGGCTCTCGGCACCCGGGGGGGGCCCACCCCTCGCGGAGCTCTCTCCCACCTCCTCCCTTCGCTTGCCCAGTCGAGGTGAGGGCCCTTCCCACCCTCACCTCACTCGCACCTCCTCCCTTCAGGCCTTCCTGCCTTCCTCCCTGCTCCCTCTGCGTGCCCCCTCCTCCCCGCCCGAATGCACCAAGTCATGTGTCAATGCACCAAGTCATGTGTGTCGTGTCCCCCCCCCCCCACCTCCAGATGCTGCGGATCTGCACAAGATACACCCCTGAGCAGGACACCATGACCTTCTCGGACGGGCTGACCCTGAACCGGACGCAAATGCACAACGCTGGCTTCGGGCCCCTCACAGACCTCGTCTTTGCCTTTGCCGGGCAGCTCCTGCCGCTGGAGATGGATGACACCGAGACGGGGCTGCTGAGTGCCATCTGCCTCATCTGCGGAGGTGTGGGTGCGCCCCCTGGTGTCTGCTCGGGCCCCTGCTCTGCTCCCTCTCCCGGCTAGGACCCTGCTGCTCAGGCCAGCCCCGACTTCCTGACAGCCAGACGCAGCCCAGGCCGGGAAGAGGGGCAGAGCCAGGGGAGATGAAGAAGCCCGGGGCACTGAGACATCATCAGGGCAGATTTGGGGCTGGAGCAATAGCACGGCGGGGAGGGTGTTTGCCTTGCACACGGCTGACCCAGGTTCAATTCCCAGCATCCCGTAGGGTCCCCCGAGCACCGCCGGGAGTAATTCCTGAGTGCAGAGCCAGGAGGAACCCCTGTGCATTGCCGGGTGGACCCAAAAAGAAAAAAAAATTTTTAAATCAGAGCAGATTTTCCGGGAAAAGGCCTTTTGCTTCTTTGTTTGATTTTTGGCCCCACAGAGTCCTGCTTGGGGTCACTCCCAGTGCTGCTTGGAAAACTGTGGTCCTGGGAACGGAACCCTGGAACCCAGGTCACGCACATGTGGAACATATGTCCTGACTCTCTGAACCATCTTCCTGTCCTCCCCAACTCCCCAAATGAAAGAACACTCGCTAAAGGGGACAGACCTGGGCAGGGCCCAGGGACACTAGGCAAGGGGCTGACGGGGCGGAGTTGAGGCCCTGAAGGCCCATCCAGCGGGCAGGGCCAGTTGTGGGTCAGCCACCTGTCTCTGTCCCCATCTTGGCACCATACCCAGGGTGCTTGGGGCTGATTGCTGGCTCCATGCGCAGAGGTCAGTCCTGAGAGTCCTTGCTGGGGCCTTTGTAGTGCTGGGAATAAAATGCTCAAATGGGGGCTGGAGCGATAGCACAGCGGGTAGGGCGTTGGCCTTGCATGCGGCCGACCCGGGTTCGATTCCCAGCATCCCATATGGTCCCCTGAGCACCGCCAGGAGTAACTCCTGAGTGCAGAGCCAGGAGGAACCCCTGTGCATCGCCAGGTGTGACCCAAAAATTTAAAAAAAAATGCTCAAATGCTCAGTCCTTTGAGCTGCCTCTCCACCCTGTCCTTATTTATTTATTCATTGTTTTGCTTTTCAGTTGTTTTTTTTTTTTTTTTTTTTTTTTTTTGCTTTTTGGGTCACACCTGGCGATGCACAGGGGTCACTCCTGGCTCTGCAGTGCTCAGGGGACCCTATGGGATGCTGGGAATCGAACCCTGGTTGGCCGCGTGCAAGGCAAACGCCCTACCCGCTGTGCTAGCTCTCCAGCCCCTGTTTTGCTTTTTGGGTCACACCCGGCGATGCACTCCTGGCTCTGCACTCAGAAATTACCCCCTGGCCCTATGGGATGCTGGGAATCGAACCCAAGTCGGCCGCGTGCGAGGCACACACCCTACCCGCTGTGCGATCGCTCCAGCCCCTGTCTTTATCTTTTTTCTTGTTGTCTTGGGGCTTCGCCAGGCAGTGCTCAGGGCTTACTCCTGGCAGGGTTCAGGCACCACATGGGATGCTAAAGACCAAACCCGGGTTGAACTGCATATAAGGCGAGCACCCTACCCCTTGTCCTGCGTCTCCAGCCCCCGGTCCCTATCCTCCATCTCACCATCTTTTCCTCTCTCACCCCACCTTGCTTGGCCCCGTAGACCGGATGGACCTGGAGGAACCTGAAAAAGTGGACAAGCTACAGGAGCCGCTGCTGGAAGCCCTGAGGTTATACGCCCGGCGCCGGCGGCCCAACCAGCCCTACATGTTCCCAAGGATGCTCATGAAGATCACCGACCTCCGGGGCATCAGCACCAAGGGTCAGTCGCCAGAGCCCGCCCCATCTCTTCCCGTAGCTGCGGATCAGGGGATGGGAGCAGAGCTGGGTGCGGCTGAGAATCGGAGTGGGATTCTGGCTCTGCCACGTGCCAGGAGAGGTTTGGGGCAAATTCCTTTACATTTGGTCACTTGTTTTTCCCTTTGAAAACCGGACTGTCCCTAACGTACCTCGTAAGGTGATACGCAAAGGGAGTTAACACATAACGGACTTAGAACCGTGCTGATTTGAAATTTCAGTTCTGGGGGGCTAGAGAGGTCCTAGAGTGGGTAGGGTGTTTGCCTTGCACGCAGCTGAGCTGGGTTCAATTTCCCGGCATCCCATATGGTCCCCAGAGCACCCCCAGGAGTAATTCCTGAGCACAGAGCTGGGAGTAAGCCCTGAGTATCACCAGATATGACCCAGAACCAAAAGACAAAATCAGATCAGTTCTGGGTCAGAGAGATAGTACGGGGGTAAGACACTTAGCTTGCATGTGGCTGACACCGGTTCAGTCCCTTCATTCCATAGGGTCTCCTCAGTGACGGCCAAGAGTGGTCCCTGAGCACAGAGCCTGGAGTACGGCCTGAGCACTGCTGGAAGTGTCGCCCCAATGGGAAAAAAAAAAGACTTCAAAGTAAAGTCCAGGATTGGAGAGCTAGCATGGCAGTGAAGGCCGCTTCCTTGCCCGCGGCATCCTGAGTGTGATCCCCGGCCCCCTACAGGGTCTCCTGGACACCCCAGGAGTAAGCTCTGAGCACCTCCTAGTGTGGGTAAACCAAAACTAAACCAAACAAAAGAAAGAAAGAAAAAAGGCTTTAAAAAGAGAAAGGGGGGCTGGAGCCATAGCACAGCGGGGAGGGCGTTTGCCTTGCACGCGGCCGACCCGGGTTCGATTCCCAGCATCCCATAGGGTCCCGTGAGCACCGCCAGGAGTAATTCCTGAGTGCTTGAACCAGGAGTCACTCTTGTGCATCGCCGGGTGTGACCCAAAAAGACAAAAGAGAAAAAGAGAAAGGGCCGAGGGGCCGGAGTGATGAGGTAAGGGCAAAGTGCTTGCCCTGCACTCAGCCTGCCCGGGTTCGAGGCCTGGCCTCTCCTATGGTCCCTCCGGCAAAGTGGCTAAGGCGCTTGCCTTGCATGTGACCAACCTCTGTTCAGTCCTCAGCATCTCATAAGGTCTCCTGAGCACTACAAGGAATAACTCCTGAGTGCAGAGCCGGGAGTAACCCTGGGTTGGGCACTTACCTTTTGCGCAGCTGACCCAGGTTTTGATCCCTGGCACCCCAGATAGTTTGCCAAGCCCCTAAGCCCTGAGCACTGGTGGGTGTGCCCAAAAAGCAAAAACTAAAAACTCTTTAAAAAATTGAAAAGAAGGGCTGGAGCGATAGCGCAGCGGGTAAGGCATTTTCCTTGCACGCAGCCAACATGGCCGACACAGGTTCGATTCCCAGCACCCCATATGTTCCCCTGAGCACCGCCAGGAGCAATTCCTGAGTGCATGAGCCAGGAGTAACCCCTGAGCATCGCCTGGTGTGACCAAAACAGAAAAAAAAAAAAATTGAAAAGAAAGAAAAGAAGGAATGGAGAGATTGTACACAGGTGAGGCTCTTGCCTGGCTGATGCTGGGGATTGAACCTGGGTTCGATTTCCCAGCATCCCATATGGTCCCCAGAGCACTCCCAGGAGTAATTCCTGAGCACAGAGCTAGGAGTAACCCCTGAGTATCGGCCAACCCCAGTTCAATCCCCAGCACCTCACACGGTTCCCTGAGCACTTTTGGGTGTGTCCCAACTAACAGTACAGTTCTTGTTGCAGCAGTCACATTTCTTTTTTTCTTTTTTTTTTTTTTTTTTTGCTTTTTGGGTCACACCCAGCGATGCACAGGGGTAACTCCTGGCTCTGCGCTCGGGAGTTACTCCTGGCAGTGCTCGGGGGACCCTATGGGATGCTGGGAATCGAACCCGGGTCAGCCGCGTGCAAGGCAAACGCCCTACCCGCTGTGCTATGGCTCCAGCCCCTGCAGCAGTCACATTTCTAGTGTCCAGTCCAGCACTCGGCCGCAGCCTGTTGGATTGATGAGAACAGACAGTTCATCATTGTAGAAAGTTCTGTCGCACAGTGCCGGTTTAGAAGAATGCCTTAGTGTTGAGAAGCCATTAGTTATTAATAGCTATTATTATGAATGTTATTTAGATCTGCCCTTGGAAGGTCAGAACGTGAAGGGGAGGGGGCAACTGGGCTGGGCACTTTCCAGAGACAAACCCAAAGAGGGGGGCTTGAGGCACAGCAGGTTGGGCAGTGGACTGGCCCCGCACCGCACAGGGGAAGGACGAGTTGGGGATGGAGAGTTCGAATCTCGGGACTGGGAGCTACTCTGGGGCCACGGCCACCGTCCAGCGGGGCGGGCGCTTCCGTTGCCCGCGGTCCAGTCCCTGGCACCAGGAGTGACCCCGAGCGCAGAGCCAGGAGTAAGCCCTGAGCACCACTGAGTGTGACCCAAGACAACACAGAGGCTGGGGTGGCGGCGGGCGGGCGGGCGCCACCGCCTCGCTGAGCCGCGTCCCCTCCCCGCGTTGCAGGAGCCGAGCGGGCCATCACGCTGAAGATGGAGATTCCCGGCCCCATGCCGCCTCTGATCCGAGAGATGCTGGAGAACCCCGAAATGTTTGAGGACGACTCCTCGCAGCCCGGTGCCCACGCCAAGACCGCCAGCGAGGATGAGGCTCCGCGAGCGCGGGGCACGGGGGGCAGCAGCCCACAGCCCGACCAGGGCCCCTGACCGCCCCGACGGAGGAGGAGGACCCGGTCCGCCTCCCGCCTTCCGACGAGCTCCTTGTTTTTGCCAAAGTTTCCAGGGGTGCCTGCCTCTGTGGGGGCCCCTTCCTGCTCCCATCGACTCCCTCCCCGACGTCGTCGGGGCGGCCACGCTCCCAGCAGGAGCGGGGGACGAGGGGTGAGCCTGGGTTCGGACTGGAAGACCTCAGCGCCGCCCCTCAGCCGTGCCAGGGTGCCAGGCTCGCGGGGCAGGGGGGAGACCCTGCCTGCCGTCACAGAGCCCCTTCCTCCGCCTGGTACTGCGGCCCCCAGGAGCCATGAGGAACACTAGAGACCAAACGCGGCTGCGGGGGCAGGGCTGAGCCCGCCCTGGGGCCGAACGCTGCATGATGCACCTGCCCTTGACGGCGGGGAGCGGGGCGGAGGGAGGCAGGGACCGTCGCAGGCCTCCCCTGCACCCCCTCTCTGCTTGGGCCGAGCTTCCCCGGTGGCCTCCGTTCTCAGCGGCCCCCAGCCCCGTCCTGTGCCTTGGGCGCGCCCCGCCTCCCATCTCAGCCATCGGGCGGGGGGGCCTCGAACACTACAGAGGGGCCAGGGGACCCCTCCCCCACTAGTGCCTTTCCCTTGACCCCCCAGGAGCAGCTTGGCCCAGGGAGGGGAGTGGGCGCTGCTTAGCTGACCCCGCCCCGCCCCAGAGGAAGCGTCTGTCTATTTATTTATTAGCTTTTGTTTACACCTTGGAAGGACCCCTTCCTGCGGGGGTCTTGGGAGGGGGAGCCCAGGGCCCCTGAGCCCCCCACTTTTGCCCTCCCGTGCCCAGTTTGTATTTAGCTGCCAAATGAGGTTCCCACTGGCTCCCCCTCTTCTCCGGGGGGTCAGGGTGCTGCCCCCCTCCCCTCTGTTTACATGTCCCCTCCGCCCCGCTGTATTGCGTATCGCTGAGTTTTCTATTTTTGCAAAATAAAGTGATGGAAACTCTCTCGGGCTGTGGCTCCCTGTCGGAGGAGGTGCCGGGCAGGGTGGGGGCCCGGAGGGCGAGGAAGGGCGGGAGGATCCCAGGCTGCTGGGGTTGGTGGACTCACCGGCCAGTGCTCAAGGCTGCCCTCCAGCCATGCTTGGGGGCCTGTGTGGAGCTGGGGAGCCGGAGATGTGCAGCCCAAGCGGAGATGTGCAGCCCCCCCAGCTGTTCCCCTGCCCTGTCTTTGGGTTTGATAGCTTGCTCGGGGAACCAAGAACATCCTGCACACGCGGGGGACAGGCGCCCACCGTGCCCATGTTGGGCCTCCGAGAAGCAGGCTTGGACCTTCGCCGTCCTGAAGACAGTTCCCAGCCCCCAACGGGGAGATAAATCTGCAAAGCCCTCTTCTCCCGGGCGGGGGGTGGGGTGGGGGGACGTTTACGGAGCTCCCTCTGGATCCAAAGGAGAGTCGCGAGTTCCCTCTAAGTTGCAGTGTCTGGGGCTGGAGCGATAGCACAGCTGGGAGGGCGTTTGCCTTGCACGCAGCCAACGTGGCCGACCCGGGTTCGATTCCCAGCATCCCATAGGGTCCCCTGAGCGCCGCCAGGAGTAATTCCTGAGTGCATGAGCCAGGAGGAACCCCTGAGCAACGCCGGGTGTGACCCAAGAAAAAGCAAAAAAAAAAAAAATCAAAATTAAGTTGCAGTGCCTGCTTTATGTGACCCCTCTTCACACTCCCGCCCCCCACCTGTGCCCGCTCCACTCACCCTCCCCCACCCCCACCATTGCTTTTCTGTTGATTGGGTTTTTGTTCCCTCTCACCCTCCCACCCCCACCCCCACCTTCCCCTTGCTTTTTTTTTTTTTTTTTTTTGCTTTTTGGGTCACACCCAGCCGATGCACAGGGGTTACTCCTGGCTCTGCACTCACGAATCACACCTGGCAGTGCTCAGGGGACCCTATGGGATGCTGGGAATCGAACCCGGGTTGGCTGCGTGCAAGGCAAACGCCCTCCCCTCTGTGCTATTGCTCCAGCCCCCTCCCTTGCTTTTTTATTTAGTTTTTACATCACACCCAGCAATGCTCAGGGGGTTGCTCCTGGCACTGTGCTCAGGAATCAGTCCCTCCTGGCTGAGTTCAGGAAGCCCTATGGGATGCCGGGGATCGAACCGTGGTGAGTGTTGGGCAAGGCCAACGCCCTCCCCGGGGCATTCTTTCTCTACCCGCCTCAGCCCCCTGCACCCCTGGCCTCAGCCCTGTTCTCTGGCCTTCTCCATGGCACCACCCAGCCACCCCTCCTCCTAGGGGCTCCCCTCAGCCCCCGCCACCCCCTGGCTCCCCTGTTCTGGGGACAGACCTTTGCCTGCCTTGCGCCTGGTTCCTCCGCGCGACCGGTGGGTGCAGAGGGACGGATGGAGACTCTGGCTGATGGGGCACAGGTGGCAGTGGGGGCAGGGGACTCTGGGGACACGGACGGCTGTGGTGGTGCCAACGGCTGTGGGAACAGGGCGGCCAAGAGCCGGGCACCGGAAGAAGAAAGTGAAAGGAGACGAGAGGAAACTGATAGGCCCCCGGCGAGGAGGTTCCTGGCCACGGAAACCCCTGGGTGTGGAGCGAGGAGGAAAACGCACTGAAGCCCACCTAGAGGGGGCCCTCTCTCCAACAGCCTCCCACCGCTGCATCCCATCTGACGTTTCTGCAGTTCCTGTAGGAGCTGGACCCTGCCCCGTGCCCAGGAAGGGAAATCCAGCCTGACTCCCCCTTCTCGGTGGGGGGGATAGTCACACCCCTCCTCGCTCCAGGGTTCCTCCGGGCCTGGGCACTGATGCCACCCTCATCCCTGCTTCTCCCTGCGCAGCCTTCACCCCTTTCCTGGTTCCACCGGGGCTCCTTGGCCCCCAAATCTCACCCTCCTGAGCCGGTTCCCTGTGCTGCTCCGACCTCCGGGCAGTCTGGACCTGGAATTTTCAAAGCCTCTCTGCCCTCCACTTTTGGGGGGCCCCTAAGACCGGGGGGAGCCCGTCTCTAGCTCAGACGGCAGACATGGGTTCCGCTCGACAGAACAGCCCGGGGCCAGGTGAAGACACAAGTGAACAGGCCAGCTCTGAGCAGTCGAGCCAGGATGAGGGGGTGGGGGTTCGGGGGCTTGTTTGTTTGGTTGGTTTTCTGGCTATACCCAGCGGAGCTCAGGCCTTACTCCTAACTCTGTGCTCAGGAATCCCTTCTGGTGGTGCTCGGGGGACCATACGGGGTCAGCCACTTGCAAGTGCATTAGCCTTTGTACTGTCTCTCTGCGACCCCTCCGTCCTCCTTCACAGAAGCATGGGAGCCACCGGGTCTCACACCCTGAGTGAGGAAACTCAACCTAGTGTCAGCCCTATTTATTTATTTATTTAGTTACTTGCTTTTTGGATCACACTTGGCGATGCACAGGGGTGTCACTCCTGGCTCTACACTCAGGAATGACCCCCGGCGGTGCTCAGGGGACCCTATGGGATGTTGGGAATTGAACCCGGGTCGGCCGCGTGCAAGGCAAACACCCTGCCCGCTGTGCTATCGCTCTAGCCCCAGCCCTATTTATTTCATTTGGGGGCCACAGCTGGCTATACTCAGGGCTTTCTTGTGGCTCTGTGCTCAGGGATCACTCCTGGCAGGCTTGCGGGGACCATACGGGGTGCTGGGGATTGAACCTGGGTCAGCCACGTGCGAGGCAAATGCCCTACCCACAGCCCTATTCTTCTTCATCATCATCATCATCATCATTCTTATTTTTATTTTATTTTATTTTATTTTTATTTTTTGGCTTTTTGGGTCACACCCGGCGCTGCTCAGGGCTCACTCCTGGCTCTGCACTCAGGAATTGCTCCTGGTGGTGCTCGGGGGACCCTATGGGATGCTGGGAATCGAACCCGGGTCGGCGGCGTGCAAGGCAAACGCCCTCCCCGCTGTGCTATCGCTCCAGCCCTCTTATTTTGGAGCCATCCCTGGCAGCGTCTGGGGCCAATTCCTGGCTCTGTGCTTGGGGCTTGCTCCCAGCAGTGCTTGAACACCATGCTCACGTCAGGTATCAGGAGCCAACACAGTGCTCTCACAGGGACAGCACGTGCCACTGCCCTTGGGGCCAGCTAGCTCCCCGCCCGGAAGAGCCGGGATTCAAACTCAAGTAGCTTAGCTCCAGGGCCAGAGCGGTAGTACCGAGGGGAGGGCGCTTGCCTTGCTAAGGGCCCACCTGGGTTCACTCCCCGGCATTCCATACCCGAGCGCAGAGCCGGGGTGAGCCCCGAGCATCGTCTGGAGTGGCCGCAAACAAAAAGAACCAACAACAACGCAAACCAACAACCAGCGTTGGGTTCCAGTGTTGCGACAACTGATACAACGGGCACCGGGTTCCCTAGCAACCTGGGGTCCCCCGGGCAGCCCCTCTGTGAGGGGTCTTCACTCCCTGTCTCAGTTTCTTGTGTTCTTAGGTGAGGAAGTGGAGAGGTGACCGTATTTGGAGCCAGACAGACCTGGATTTATATATTTTTATTTATTTAATTTTGTGTGTGTGTGTGGTTTTTTTGGTTTTTTTTTTTTTTTTTTGCTTTTTGGGTCACACCCGGCGATGCACAGGGGTTCCTCCTGGCTCTGCACTCAGGAATTACCCCTGGCGGTGCTCAGGGGACCCTATGGGACGCTGGGAATCGAACTCGGGTCGGACGCCTGCAAGGCAAACACCCTCCCCGCTGTGCTATCGCTCCAGCCCCTATATTTTTATTTTTTTAAAATAGATTCATTTTTTATTTGGGCTTTATGGGCCATGCTCAGTGATGCTTAGGGATAACTCCTGGCTCTGAGCTCGGGAATCACTCCTGGCGCAGACCTGGATGTGAATCCCAGACAAGCCACTAACGAACACTGTCACTTTAGGCAAAGTGCTTACCTCCAAGCTACAGACTCTATTTTTTTTTTTTTTTTTGCCTTTTGGGTCACACCCGGCGATGCACAGGAGTTACTCCTGGTTCATGCACTCAGGAATTACTCCTGGTGGTGCTTGGGGGACCATATGGGATGCTGGGAATCAAACCCAGGTCAGCCGCGTGCAAGGCAAACGCCCTACCCAACTGTGCTATCGCTCCAGTCCCAACAGACTCTATTTTTGTAAAAAAATCGAGGGGCGGGAGGTGGGGTCCTACCCCCAGTACCTGGCGGTGCTATGAGGCTCAGGGCAGGTGGGCCACAGGTGAGCTTTCTTGCTTCCTTCCAGACACCTGCCCTCTGCCCCTCCTTCCCGGTCTGCTGTTGGCCCATCTTCCTCTGTCGGTCACCCCCCACCTCAGTCGCCCCCACTCGAGACTGTCACTTCCTCCTCTGCAGCCACCCAGATCGGCGCACACCCAGATCTGCCGCCGCCTCTGAGGAAGGGCCCGCTGCGCAGTGAGTACCTTCTCCTCCCCCCGCTTCCCGGAGTCCTACCTGGAAGGGGGGCTGGCTCCCTGGTTCTGCTGAGACTTGGGGGAGGAGGCCCTGGTGGTCCACACTCACGCCTACCTCCCGCAGGGCTGTCTTCTCCCTTCCCACCTCCCCAACCTCCCCCCTTCCCCTGCATCAGCTCCCAGGGCCGAGGGGGAAAGGGTCTGGGGCATGCAGAATGGATTAGGGCTCGTCTGAGCTTTCCTTGCAACCGCTTTGTGCCTTGGGCTCCTGGTGGCCCCTGGTGGCTCGCTGGCCGTGGACTGTGCCCCGAGCAGGACGGGTCCCCACCACCACACCACCCATGTCTCTTCCTTCCTGGGGACTCACGGCGGCAGAGCAAGCTGTGTTTCTTTCTGTTGGTCTTGTTTTGAGTTTGGGGGCCACACCCAGCGAGGCTCAGGGGTGACTCCTGGCTCTGGACCTAGCGATCACTCCCGGCAGTGCTGGGGTACCATCCAGAGGGGATGCCAGGTTTCCAACTCGGGTCCGCCCCTTGCCAGGCAAATGCCCTACTGTGCTGAGAGGAGAGGGTGTGTGCTGGAGTGAGAATTGCTTTGGGCTTTTTAGATTGGGGGGGCTCACACCTTGATGCTCAGGGCTTCCTCCTGACTCTGTGCTCAAGGATCACTTCCTGGCGGTGCCGGGGACCACATGGGGTGCCGGGGATCGAACCCAAGTCAGCGCAGGCAAGCGCCTTACTATCTCCCCGGCCGTGGAGTGAGCAAGGAGTCCAGCAAGACAGGGTGAAACAGGGAGCCTGGGAGAAAACCCCTGGGGCAAGAGAAAGATTTGCCAGGGCCCTTTCTGGCGAGAGAAGACACAATTTTAGTTTCAGTTTGGTTTGGGGGCCACGCTGGGGGGTTCCTGCGGGGCTGCTTCCTGCCTGGTGCTCACGGGGGTCCACAGCGGGTGCTCCAGCCACCAGAGCCCTCCTGGGCCTCCAGGCCACATTCTGCTTTCATCCCCTGGGCCCCCACCTCATCCTTGACCTTGGGCGAGTCACTTCACAGTCTGTGGCTTTAGGTTCCCGTTGACCCCGAAAAGGTTCTGTGACGCTATAGTCAGGGGAGAGGGTGAAAGGAAGTAAAACAAAGAACTGAAGATGTGAAGATAAGTGGCAGGGAGAGACAGAGTTAAATTTATTAGTAGGAAGGGGAGGAGGGAGAATTCGTGGAGACATGGAGAGGGAGTGATGGGGAGAGAGAGAACGGATAGGGAAGCAGATTTTTTTTGCTTTTTGGGTCACACCCAGCGAGGCTCAGGGGTTACTCCTGGCTCATGCATATGGGATGCTGGGAATCGAACCCGGGTCGGCCGGCCGTGTGCAAGGCAAACGCCCTACTCGCTCTGCCCGCTGTACTATCACTCCAGCCCAAGAGAGAGAAGCAGATTAAGAGAAATAAAAGAAACACTTGCCAGGTCATCAGTCCCCAGGGAGACAAAGGGGATGGTGTCTCGGCACCAGGGCCCATACAGGGAGAGGAATGGAATTGGGGTCTCTGAGGTGCTCTGTTGGGGGCAGGAGGCTGTTGGGTCCTGTGAGCAAGGACCCAAGCAAGTGGGTGCAGTGAGCCAGGGGGCCTCCCTGGGCACAGGGCGCAGAGCAGCAGGGCTGAGGTCACGGATGGGGAGCGGGGAGGCCCGGCCGCACTCAAGTGGGAAGCCAGGGACTTGGCCCCACCCTTCCCCCCACTCCAACCAGAGCCCCTGGGCTGAGGCTACAAGAGACACAGTGAGTTAGAGCAGTGAGTGGGGACAGAGAAAGAGGTACAAGAGGCCAGAGCAATAGCACAGCGGGTAGGGCGTTGGCACGCGGCCGACCCGGGTTCGATTCCTCCACCCCTCTCGGAGAACCCGGCAAGCTACTGAGAGTATCCCGCTCGCACGGCAGAGTCTGGAAAGCTCCCCATGGCGTATTCGATATGCCAAACACAGTGACAAGAGGTCTCACGATGGAGACGTTGCTGATGCCTGCTCGAGCAAATCGATGAACAACGGGAGGACAGTGCGAGGACAGTGCGACAGGACATTATTTTAATTTGTACCAGGCCCCGAGTTGTTTCTGATTTTTTTTTCCACTCCTGGCTATGCTGAGGGGTTCCTCCTTGGCTCTGCACTCAGAAATTACTCCTAGCAGTGCTCAGGGGACCCTATGGGATGCCGGAGATGGAACCCGGTCCTACCACTGTACTATTGCTCCAGCCCCTAATTTTTCATTTAATTATTTTTTTAGGCCCTGAGTTTCATCCTCAGCAGCTCATCCAAGTGATTTTTTTCTTTTTGGGTCACACCCGGCAATGCACAGGGGTTCCTCCTGGCTCTGCACTCAGGAATCACTCCTGGCGGTGCTTGGGGGACCATGTGGGATGCCGGGGATCGAACCCGGGTCGACCACATGCAAGGCAAACGCCCTCCCCGCTGTGCTATCGCTCCAGCCCTACATCTAAAGGATTTTGGATGTGCTGGAGAGAACTCAAGAGGCTGAGTGCTTGCTTTACCGGCAGGGGGTCTGGGTTTGATCCCTGGCACGAATTATGGCCCTTTGATCAATGAGCAATAGACTGGGGCGTTGCCCCTGAGTACCACCAGGTGTGACCCCAAAACCAAAATTAAAAAAAAAAAAACTAAACTGAAGAATAAAATTCAGCGTGGAGCCGGGATGTGGTTCAAGTGGTCGGGTACATACCTTGCTCTTGCTAGTTTGGGGTTTGATCTGCAACGACTGTGGCCCGCCTAAATCTGCTGGGTGTGGCTCAAATTGGTCTTGGGCCCCTAGTATTGCCTTTCGGGCCCTCCCCTCCATTTTTTTCCTTTGGGGTAACACCGGCAGTGGTCAAGAGCCTGAGCCATGTGGTGCTCGAGATCTTATCTCTCCTTCTTCATGCAAAGCTTTGCTTCTCTCTGTCTCTCTCAATTTTTTTTCTATTTGGGTCACACCCGGCGATGCACAGGGGTTCCTCCTGACTCTGCTCTCAGGAGTTACTCCTGGCGGTGCTCGGGGGACCATATGGGATGCTGGGAATCGAACCCGGGTTGGGCGCATGCAAGGAAAAGGCCCTACCCGCTGTGCTATCACTCCAGCCCCATCTCTCAATTTTTTTTTCTTTTTCTTTTGGGGAAAGAGATTTTGGGTCACACACCAGTTGTGCTTTGGGGCTGCTCCTGATTCTGTGCTCAGGGATCACGCCTGGCAGTGTTTACCTGGTGCTTGGGGATCAAACTAGGAGCCTTCATGTGCAAAGCAAACTCCTTAATCCCTGTACTATTTTTCCAGCCAAAAATGTCCTTTCTTTCTTTTTTTTTTTTTTTTGCTTTTTGGCTCACACCCAGCAATACTCAGGGGTTACTCCTGGATCTGCACTCAGGATTACTTCTGGCAGTGCTCAGGGACCATATGTGATATCAGGGATGGAACCCAGGTCAGTTGTGTTCAGGGCAAATACCCTACCAGCTGTACTATTGCTCCAGGACCATCCTCCCCTTCTTTTTTTTTTTCCACTAAAAAACATTTTATTTTTTTTTTCCAGACTTACACATTTTTGTGCTTGGGTTTCAATTATACAATGATCAAACACCCATCCCTCCACCAGCGCCCATTTCCCACCACCACGGATCCCAGTATCCCTCCCACCCCCCATCCCCCCCCCCCATCCCACCCTGCTTCTGTGGCAGGGCATTCCCTTTTGTTCTCTCTCTCCTTTTGGGTGTTGTGGTTTGCAAAAGAGGCAATGGGTGACCATCATGTTTGGTCTATAGTCTACTTTCAGCATGCTTCTCCCCTCCTGGGAGGATCCTCCCAACACCCTTTATTTGGTGCTCCCTTCTCTATCTGAGCTCCCTTTCCCCCTAGGATGTGTGGCTGGCCTCCAAGTCATGGAGTAAAATTCCCGGTACTAATCTCGGCCATTCTTGGGTGTTAGTCTCCCATTTTGTTACTTTATGTTCCCCAGATGAATGCAATCTTTCTATGTCTATCTCTTTCTTTCTGAGTCATTTCGCTTAACATGATCCTTTCCATGTAGTACCACTTGTATGTAAATTTCATGACTTCGTCTTTCCTAAACCCTTCTTTTTTTTAACTGAGGAATTATTCCTGACTCTCTACTCGGGGATCACTCCTGATGGGCTTTGGGGACCACATGGCTTGATTGAACCCACATGGCTGCATGCAAGGCAAATGCCCCACTGGCTGTATTACTGCTTTTGCTGCTCTCAGCATCTTTTCATGCCTTGATTGGCCCTTGATTGGCCCTTGATTGGCTATCTGTGTATCTGTATATATCTTCTTTAACCAAACGTTACGGGACTAGGAAGAGAACTCTAAGTGCCCAAGTGCTGCTTTGCCGTAAGAGGCCAGTTTTTTTTTTTTTTTTTTTTTGCTTTTTGGGTCACACCTGACGATGCACAGGGGTTACTCCTGGCTCTGCACTCAGGAGTCACCCCTGGCAGCGCTCAGGGGACCATATGGATATGGGATGCTGGGAATCGAACCCGGGTTGGCCGTGTGCAAGGCAAACGCCCTACCCACTCTGCTATTGCTCCAGCCCCAAGAGGCCAGGTTTAATCCTCAGTATTAGGTCTGGCCCAAATGACCCCTGCTAATAAAAAGGGGAGAAAAAACCCAAAAGACTGAAATGTCTTTTGGTGGCAGGGGTGAGGCGGGGAGTCACGTCCTGTGGTGCTCCGAGTTTATCCCTCACTCTGCTCTTAGGAATCACTCCTAGAGAGTTCAGGGAACCATGTGAGGTACCAGGGATCCAACCCTGGTCAGCCACGTCAGATAGTGCAAAGGTGGGGTTCTTGCCTTGCACGCAGCTGACCCCGGTTCAATCCCTCAAATCCCATAAGGTCCCCCAAGCACCACCACTTGCAATCCCTGAGGGCAGAGGGGGTGGTTACCCCTGAACATCTCAAGGTGTGGCCCCCCAAACAAAAACAACCACCGGAAGGTGGTTATTTTTTTTTTTTTTCTTTTTTGGGTCACACCCCGCGATGCACAGGGGTTCCTCCTGCCTCATGCCCTCAGGAATCACTCCTGGTGGTGCTCGGGGGACCCTATGGGATGCTGGGGATCGAACCCAGGTCGGCCACAAGCAAGGCAAACGCCCTCCCCGCTCCAGCCCCGGAAGGAGGGATTGTTGGGCTGAGAGATAGTCAACAGTCTGGGGCATGTGTCTTGCATGCATGGTACGGTCCGCGGGAGCACATGGTCCCTGAGTATGGCTGCAAGCCATCCCTGGAGGTTCCTGATCACCACAGAGGTGACCTGGGTAATCCCCAGCATAGCAGGCTCTGAGCAGCCCGCAGCATCCTCAGACTAGTTGGTCAAAAGTTGCCAGAAGGGGCCGGAGCGATAGCACAGTGGAAAGGGCGTTTGCCTTGCACGCGGCGGACCCAGGTTCGATTCCCAGCATCCCAGAGGGTCCCCTGAGCACCGCCAGGAGTAACTCCTGAGTGCAGAGCCAGGAGGAACCCCTGTGCATTGCCAGGTGTGACCCAAAAAGCAAAAAAAATAAAAGCCAGAAGTCCCCCTTCCCCAGGTTGCTTGGGAGACGCCCTCCACCCCCACCCCTTCCTCTCTGAAAACGGATTGCTTGTCTTTTTCTGCTGAGTGCTGAGAGTTCTTTGTGCTCCTGGATACATAGGGGACATAAGCTTTGCAAATATTTTTCCTCTCTGCTTTGGCCTGTCTTCTTGTTGTTGTTTTGGGGCCTGGGGTGGGGGGTCCTCCCCTCTGCTGGGGGGGAGGGAGGGGCCGAGGGAGTTGCTGTGGGTCTCCTGCATAGCCCTAACTCAGTCTCCTGAGCTGTTTTGGGGTTTTCTTTTTGTTTTTGTGTTTGAGCCGCGCCTGGGCTGCTCAGGGCTTACTCCTGTCTTTGAATTTCGGAATCGCTCCTGGTGGGGCCTGAAGAATGTAATTTCTGCCGGGAATCAAACCCAGGTGGGCGCGTGCAAGAGAAGCCCCCTCCCACTGCATTGGACTATGACTGTGGCTCTCCCAGGGCTGCCTCCTCACCCATCTGTGGCCTCTCTTTTCACTCTCTTGAGAACATTGTTTTATTTTTTTAATCTTATAATGTTTTCTTTTTTTTTTTTTTTTTTTTTGCTTTTTGGCTCACACCCGGCAATGCTCAGGGGTTACTCCTGGTTCATGCACTCAGGATCTACTCCTGGCAGTGCTCGGGGGACCATAGGGGATGCTGGGAATCGACCCCGTGCAAGGCAAACACCCTACCCGCTGTACTGTCACTCCGGCCCCATTCTAATGTTTTCTTTTTATTGTGGTTGTTTAGGTGTCAATCATAGTTGCAATAGTACTAAGTACTATTTTTAAGTTTTTAAGTGCAAAGTTATTGCACACCACCTCCACCAAAATGCCCAAGACCTTTCCCCACTGTGCTTTATGCTTTGTTTGGTTTTTATTTTTATTTATTTATTTAAATTTTTATTAGTGAGACACCATGAGGTACAGTTGTAGACTTACAAATGTTTGTGCTTGGGTTTCAGTTGTGCAATGATCGAGTACCCATCCCTCCACCAGTGCTCATTCTCCACCACCAATGATCCCAGTAGTCCTCCCACGCTCCCCCATCCCCCCCATCCCCCCCTGCCTCTGTGGCAGGGCATTCCCTCCTGTTCTCTCTCTCCTTTTGGGTGCTGTGGTTTGCAAAAGAGGCATTGAGTGGCAATCATGTTCGGTCTATAGTCTACTTTCAGCAGAGAACATTTATTTATTTATTTATTTATTTTTATTTTATTTATTTTTTCATTTATTTATTTTCTTTTTGGGTCACACCCAGCGATGCACAGGGGTTCCTCCTGGCTCTGCACTCAGGAATTACTCCTCGCGGTGCTCAGGGGACCCTATGGGATGCTGGGAATCGAACCCAGGTTGGCCGTGTGCAAGGCAAACGCCCTACCCGCTGTGCTATCACTCCAGCCCCTATTTATTTATTTTAAAAATTTTATCAGTGAAACACCATGAGGTACAGTTGTAGACTTACAGATTTTTGTGCTTGGGTCTCAGTTGTACAATGATCGAGTACCCATCCCTCCACCAGTGCCCATTCTCCACCCCCACGGATCCCAGTTGAGAACATTCTTTGATGGACAAAACTTTTAATCATGATAAAGTTCAATTTATCTTTTTTTTTTTTTACTCTTTGGGTCACACCTGGTTGTGCTCAGGGGTTACTCCTGGCTTTGCACTCAGGAATTAGTCCTGGCGGTGCTCGGGGGGGGTCATATGGGATGCCAAGGATTGAACCTGGGTTGACCGTGTGCAAGGCAAATGACCTACCCACCATGCTCTAGCTCTGGCCCCTCAATTTATCTTTTTTTTTTCTTACTTGTTTGTGCCTTTGCTGCCATAGCTAAGAATTTATCGTCAAGTTCAAGATGCTGCAGATTTATCTGTCTTAGAGTTCAGAATTTAAAAACAAACCTAGGTCTTTGATTCACTTTTATTTTTTGGTAGTGCTGGTGATTAAGCCCAAAGCCTCATACCTGCAAGAAAGTGTTCTACTGCCAAGTTAGAATCTTGACCCTTTCTGTTACTTTTTGTAGGGGCTGGAGAGATAATGTTGAGATTAAGGTGCTTTCTTGGCATGCAGCTGACCCTGATTCAAATCCTAGCAAAGCATTTGGTGCCCTGAGCACTGCCTGGAGTGGTCCCTGAGCATGGGAGCCAGGAGTAAGCCCTGACATCACTGGATGTGCCCCAAAAGCTTTTTCTTTTTTAGCTTTTTGGGTCACACTCAGCGATGCTCAGGGGTTACTCCTGGCTCATGCACTCAGGAATTACTCCTGGCGGTACTCGGGGGACCATATGGGCTGCTGGGAATCGAACCTGTGTCGGCCATGTTGGCTGCATGCAAGGCAAACGCCCTACCCACTGTGCTATCGCTCCAGCCCCGCCCCAAAAGCTTTTAATAAATGATTTGAAATAGTATAACATGGGACTGGAGAGATAGGACAGCAGGTAGGGCGCTTGCCTTGCATGGAACTGATCCATGTTTGATCCCTGACACTGAATTTAATCCCCTGAGCCTGCCAGGAGTGACCCTTGAGCCAGAGCCGGGAGTAAGCCCTGAGCACCACTAGAAGTGTCCCCAAAACCAGATTTAAATAAATGTGAGTGAAAAGTGTGAGTCCTCCAACTTGTTGCTCTTGTTCAAGACCAAATCTCAGTCTTTGCATGCAGAAGGCCTGGGTTTCGTCTCTGTCACTGCATGGTGCCCAGAGCGCCTCTAGGAGGCACCTCTGAGCATCTGTCTCAAAGAGCGATCTCTGAGCACTGCACCGGGAAAAGCCCCTGAACACCTCCAACTGTGGCCCCAAACTAACCCCCCCACACACACCATACTCATACACATACATACACCACACACACACACACACACACACACACGCACACACACGCACACACACAAGAAAAAAGAGAAAATGAAGTTATTTTTGGCTTTTTTGGGGGCGGGGGAGGTGTTGTTGGGTCACACCCAGTATTGCTCAGAGCTTACTCCTGGCTCTGCACTCAGGAATCCTCCTGGTCGTGCTCAGGGACCATATGGGATGCTGGGAATTGAACCCCGGTTGGCTGTGTGTAAGGCAAGCGCCTTACCCTCTGTGCTATCTCTCTGGCCCCCCCAAAAGGACTGCTTTATCTATTCACAGTCCCATGTAAGTGCATATAAATTTTAGGGTTTCGTCTCTGTCATTTCTGTCAGAAAACCCAGATTTTACTTTTGAGCATGGCAACAGGGGGCATATTCAAAAATTTTGGTAGTAACTGTTTTGTTTTGTTTCTTGCAATGCCAAGGATCAAACCCAGGGCTTCACATACTTAAGGCGTGCGCTGTATCACTGGGACACACCCACAGGCTGAACCAATATTAGCAGACTCAGAATCTTTCCCGGTCTTCCCTAGAGGTTATATCCAGAATTATCTGCCATTTGGATCTATCTTTAATCTAGATCCTCAGTACAAAGTTCAGGAAAGAGAATTTTACCAACCCTGGGATTCCTTTCTCCATGATCCCAACTCCTAGAAAGTTCCCAGGGGCTGAGAATGTGGTTTAAGTGGTAGAGAAAGCTCTTATAGTCTCGTCTTTTTTTTTTTTCCCCTCTCTCCTTTTTTTGATTTTTGGACCACACCTGGCAGTGTTCAGGGTTTACTCCTGGCTCTGTGCTCAGGGATCACTGCTGATAGACTCAGGGAACCATATTCAGTGTCAGGGATCAAACCTGGGTTTACTGCATACAAGCAAATGCCCGACCCGCTATACTATCATTCTGGTTCCTCATAGTCTAATCTTGTTTTGTTCTTGTTTTCGGGTCACACCTGGAGATGCTAAGGGGTTACTCCTGGCTCTGCACTCAGGAATCACTCTCAGCAGTGCTCAGGGTACCATATGGCATGTGGGGGGGTCAAACCCAGGCCAGCCACATGTAAGGCAAGCAATTTATCTGCTGTGCTCTTATTGCTCCAGACTTCGTGGCCTAGTCTCTTGTATTTTAATTTTAATTTTAAGGAAAGAAATTTTTATTTTTTTAATCAGCCAATATGTGATATTCTTATGGCAGTCCTAGCAAATTAATACACACTGCCTTAATTTTAGTCATTTTAGTTTGGTCTATTTTATTTTTTAACTTTTTTAATTAATTTCTTTTTTCTTTGGATTTTTGGGTCACACCCAGTGATGCACAGGGGTTACTCCTGGCTCTGCACTCAGGAATGACTCCTGGCGGTGCTCAGGGGACCATATGGGATGCTGGGAATCGAACCCAGGTTGGCTGCATGCAAGGCAGACGCCCTATCCGCTGTGCTATCGCTCCAGCCCCAAGCTTGGTATATTTTAGACATATGCCAAAATGGACAGGGCTGGAGCGATAGCACAGTGGGTAGGGTGTTTGCCTTGCATGCGGCTGACCCGGGTTCGATTCCTCCGTCCCTCTCGGAGAGCCCGGCAAGCTACCCAGAGTATCCCGCCCGCACTGCAGAGCCTGGTAAGCTCCCTGTGGTGTATTCAATATGCCAAAAACAGTAACAACAAGTCTCACAATGGAGACGTTACTGGTGCCCGCTGGAGCAAATTGATGAACAACGGAGGACAGTGCGACAGTGCTACAGATATTTTAGACATACTGATATAAGGAAGCTTATGTTGTCATGCCAGCGTCTAAGGTCTCAGAAGTCACTAATCTCTTTCAGGTACATGGTCAAGTCTTGATTTTTTTTTTTTTTGGCCTTTTGGGTCACACCTGGTGATGCACAGGGGCTACTCCTGGCTCTGCACTCAGGAGTTACTCCTGGCGGTGCTCAGGGGACCATATGGGATGCAGGGAATCAAACCCGGGTTGGCCGCGTGCAAGGCAAACGCCCTACCCGCTGTGCTATTGCTCCAACCCCCCGAGTCTTGATTCTTCTTGCTACGTCAATCAAGAACACCGCACCCATAGGGCCCGCAAGACAGTAGAGCAAGGGACCAGAGTAGTAGTACCGTGGGAAGGGCCTTTGCCTCGCATGTGGCCGACCTGGATTCCATCCCTGGCACCGCTTAGGGTTCCTTGAATATGCCAGAAGCAGAGAGCCAGGAATAAGCCCTTAGTACCACTGGGTCTGACTCAGAAGCCAAGACAATAATAACAGTAATAATAATAATGATGAGGTGAGATAATAGAGGAGGCAGGGTGTTTGCCTAGCATGCAGCCAACCCGGATTTGATTCTAAGCACCTCCAGGAGTGGTCCCTGAGCACAGCTGGGTGTGACCGACCCCCTTAAAATAAACTAGCTCACCCTTTCCTGCCTCTGCCTTCCACACCCTCACCTCTAGCCTTCTTGTTTTCTTCGACTGGCTTTTGGGTCACACCCAGCTGTGCTCAGGACATACTCTTGGCATTCTGCTCAGGGTTCACTCCCGGCCGTAGGGGATGCTGGAGATTGAGCTCGGGTCAGCAAGCACCCACCCCCTGTGCTATCTCTGGGGACCAGACTCTCTTATTTTATTCCCCTCCCCCCTTTATTTAAATAATGTGGTTTACAAAGTTGTTCACGATGCATTTGTTACAGGCAGTCAATATTCAAACACCAATCCCACTGCCAGTGTGACCTTCCCTCCACCAGTGGAGGGAATTTCCCCAACGACTTCACAGTCCTGACCCCTTACCAGGCACAAAATAATTTATTTTATACTGCTTGTTACAACTAATAGCTAATACAACTAATTATCCCACCATTAAATAGAGTCAGAGCTCTGCAGGGAACCCAAAGGCTGACAATTCCAGTCCACCCGTCTCCAGGCGGGTATTTATTTTATAATTATAATAAAAAATAATAAAAAAAACTCCAGTGGAGTTCATGCCCAATTCAATCAGCCTAATCAATGACTGAATAAATAGCAATACTCCTACATTTAAAAAAAAATCTCCAGGGGCTGGAGCGATAGCACAGCAGGTAGGGCGTTTGCCTTACACGCGGCCAACCCAGGTTCGATTCCCAGCATCCCATATGGTCCCTTGAGCACCGCCAGGGGTAACTCCTGAGCGCAGAGCCAGGAGTGACCCCTGTGCATCGCCAGGTGTGACCCAAAAAGCAAAACAAACAAACAAACAAAAAACTCCAGTAAAGAAAATTTGTGAAAACGTTTATCTCTCACTCTAGGGTCATGAAGTCCTTGTCACTAAGCTCTTGTTGCTACTGAGTCTTCTGTGTTAATGGTTTTGTGTGTTGGGCTTAGTTGTCTTCTATGTTACTTTTCCACCGAATTTGGTGTGCTCCTACTGAGATGTCAGTAATTGGAGAGTTTGGAGATGTTGCAGGCCAGTGAACTGTGCACTCCAGAAGCTCCAGAATATTTAACTGGGCCGTGAGTTTGCATGTAGGTGGTTGTGGGGGACGGGGGAGGCTGCCGGGGCTCCTGAAAGTACAGGGAGTTGGGGGAGGTGGCCCACCCCCACTCCAAGAAGGCCTCACAGTTCTTAGCCTGCAGTCCGGGGTTCCTGGAATTTTGTGCAGTTTGGCATCTCTGCAGAACTCGGTTTCAAGGCAGTGAAATTGGGCTCCTGGCATGGTGGCAGCTGTGGCGGGCGAATGGGACTTTGGCAGGACAGAGACTTGGCTCCCCGCACTCCTGAGGGTGCCCCAGAATTTTCAGCCAGGAGATCAGTGGTTTTCTGTGGCTTGTTGACCTCTTCCGAGATCTACTTGTGATTGTGAATCTGTAAAGCTGGGCCCATGGACGAGCTTTCATGGCGGCAGTTGTGGGCTGTGGGTGTGGCTGCCGGGGCTTTTGGAGGTACTGGGTCAGGGGGATGGTCGCCCACCCCCACTCTGAGAAGACCCCAGAGTTCTCAGCCTGGAGACGGGTGGACTGGGATTGTCAGCCTTTGGCTTCCCTGCAGAGCTCTGACTCTATTTAATGGTGGGAGGGGGTGTTGACCCACGTCTGGCTGTGCTCAGGGCTTCCTCCTGGCTCGGTGCTCAGGGAACCACATCTGGTGCCAGGGGTTGGAACTGTGGTCTGCCCCATGCAAGGCAAGTGCCTTCGTCTTGTGCGAGCTCTCTGGCCCCTTCAGACTCTCGGTTGGGCTGTCTTGCCTCTCCTGGCCTTGGGAACTCTGCACACAGAAGGAGCAGGTCTGCCTAGCTAGGGCCTCTAGCCCGGCCTGACGCTTGCCCCTTCCCGTCTTATTGAGGGAACTGCGAATCCACAAGGGAAGCGGAACTGCTCGTTTTGCTTTTCGTTTGACTTCCCCCCCCCCCCCCCCCCCAGCGCTAGAGATCAAACCCAGGACCCTGTGGCTGCCAGCGGGTAACTCTGCTGCTGAGCTAAATTCCCTGGTCCCTGGAGTGGAGTTCTGAGACTGACAGGCACAGGCTGAGTTTTGAGAACTGAGATCTGGGGCCGGAGGGGTGGGTTTTCCCCTAAAAAACCCTTTAATTCCTCTTGCAGGTTACGATGGCCTCCTCCGTGGTCCTTTTTTTCCTGCTGGCCCTGGGCAGGGGTGTGAGTGAGATGGGCTTCAAGGGCTCCTCCCCAGGGGCCGTCACCGAATGGGGGAGCCCCGATGGGTCCCTGCTGGAGTCCTGCCGGCCAGCCTCTTCCTGTAAGAAGTGCATCCTCTCGCACCCAAGCTGCGCCTGGTGTAAGCAACTGGTAATGAGGGCCTGTGGCCTTTGAACTACATGTGTGTGGGGGGGGGGTATATGTTATAGATGCAGTTATACATTAAGTTATACACTATCTGTGACTACTTGGGCACGTGGGTGACATCCTCTGTGTGCACAGGATTCGGGGGAGCACCGTAGCACTGTTCTCCCGTTGTTCATCGATTTGCTCGAGCGGGCACCAGTAACATCTCCATTGTGAGACTTGTTACTGTTTTTGGCGTACCGAATACGTCCGGAAGCCTTCCAGGCTCTGCCAAGTGGGCGGGATACTCTCGGTAGCTTGCCGGGCTCTCCGAGAGGGGCGGAGGAATCGAACCCAGGTCAGCCATGTGCAAGGCAAACGCCCTACCCGCTGTGCTATCTCTCCAGCCCTGGGATTCGGGGTCTGACTGTGCAAATGTGTGTGTGCACTCACGCCTGTCTCCCACATGTGTAAGGTGTGTCTGTAACAGGGGTGAGAGCTGGAACTGTGAACTTGGAGGAAGGGTGTCATTGTTGGAGCTCAGGTTTCTGTGTGGGGTAGAGGGAGCTGGAGGTGTGTGTCTGTGGGGAGCGTGTTTCTGATGTGAGAAAGTAAACTTGTCAGCTTGGGCTGCCATAAAGAAATGCCATGACTGGAGGGCGAGGGGCTCTAGAGATGGCATCGTGGGTAGGGTGCTTGCCTTGCTCGTGTTCACCTGGGCTCACCTGGGTTTCAAGCACACCACCTATGACCCCTGAGCACCACCAGGAGTATTCCTGAGTGCAGAGCCAGGAGTAAGCCCTGAGCATTACTGGGTGTGGCCCTCAAACAAAAAACAAACTGATAATAATAATAAAAAAATACACCACCCTTCTAAATCATGGACTGGGCGACTTAATCAATAGGGACTTTTCTCTTAAAGTTCTAGAGGCTGGGAAGTTGATTCTATTACTGGTGAGAGCTTTCTTTCAGGTTTGCAGGCAGTCTACAAATAAATTCTTGGCTCTCATGCTTTCTTTCTTTCTTTCTTTCTTTCTTTCTCTTTCTTTATCTCTCCTTTCTTTCTTCCCTCCCTCCCCCTCCTCTTTCTTTCTTTCTTTCTTTCTCTCTCTATTTTTTTTTTTTTTTTTTGCTTTTTGGGTCACACCTGGCGATGCACAGGGGTTACTCCTGGCTCTGCACTCAGGAGTTACTCCTGGCGGTGCTCAAGGGACCATATGGATGCTGGGAATCGAACCCGGGTCTGCCACGTGCAAGGCAAACACCCTACCCGCTGTGGTATCTCTCCAGCCCCTCTTTCTTCCTTTCTTTCTTCCTTCCTTTCTTTCTTTCTTTCTTTCTCTCTCTATTTTTTTTTTTTTTTTGCTTTTTGGGTCACACCTGGCGATGCACAGGGGTTACTCCTGGCTCTGCACTCAGGAGTTACTCCTGGCGGTGCTCAAGGGACCACATGGATGCTGGGAATCGAACCCGGGTCTGCCACGTGCAAGGCAAACGCCCTACCCGCTGTGCTATCTCTCCAGCCCCTCTTTCTTCCTTTCTTCCTTTCTTTCTTTCTTTCTTTCTTTCTTTCTTTCTTTCTTTCTTTCTTGGGGGGTGGCCACACCCAGCAATGCTCTGGGGTTTCTGCTGGCTCTGCACTCAGGAATCACTCCTGGCAGTGCTCAGGGAACTATTTGGGATGCTGGGAATCGAACCCGGGTCAGCTGCATGCAGAGCAAATGCCCTACCCGCTCTGGCCCCTTTCATTTCTTTTTGGGGCATCCCCAGTGGTTCTCAGAGGCTACTCCTGGCATGTAGGACAATTTACTGGCAGCCCTGCTGGGGCACCATGAAGGAGGTTATCAAACTGGGGTTGCTTTTGTTATTGTTTTTTTGTTCGTTTTGCTTTTGGGCCACACCTAGAAGTGCTCAGGCTTGGTCCTGGTGGACCTTATTCATGGGGTGCTTGGGGGTTGCTTGAGTGGTCTGTGTGCGATGCAGGCACCTTAACCCCTGTATCTCTCTCCAGCTGGGAAGTGAACTGGGTTTGTCGAACTCAGGGTTTCAAGTGAAGTGAAGGGTTTCAAGCGAGTGAAGCAAATGCACTAGCCCTTTGAGCTATCTGCCGCACCCTTGGGTCTCATGAGCGCACTTCCCCAGAGCCATGGCACAAAGGGCATGGTGTCTGTCTTGCATGCGGCAGACCAGGCACCCCTGTACCCGCATGTGTTTCCCTGAGCTTAGCACCAGCAACACCAGGAGTGTTCCCTGGGTGCAGAGCCCGGAGTAAGTCCTGAGCACAGCTGGGTTTGGCCCAGGCAGGAAACCCAAAAATTAAGAGATAAAGGCACTAACGCTCTCCGGAGGGGTCAACCTCCACAACCTCCCGCTAACCGTCATCCCTTCTCTGCAAGTACAGAGTGAATCTGGGTTGATGCTCTTAGCTCTGTTGCACAAGCCTGTGACTGAGAGGGAGAAGGAAGCCTTTGGGCTCTGGGGGAATGAATGGAGTGGCCGAGAGTGCTGGGGCTGTCAAACCAGGGTGGTCTCTGTGGACGCCTTAAAGCGGCCAGCTGTCAAGCAGGGGCATAGCTGCAGGGCTGCTGAGCTGGGGGCCAGGAGAGTGGGATGGAATGAACTGAGGCGAGAACCCCCAGGCAGGGCAGCCCAGCCCGCGGAGGGGGCGGGAGGGGAGCAGGCCAGGGTCTGGGACCACCGGGAGCAGGGGAACCGGCGACAGCGCAGGGGGCACAGCAGGTGCCAGCTGCCCTCTGGCCGTGCGTCTCCTTCCTTCCTTGCAGGCTATGACCGTTTCCTGCCCCTCCTGCCTCCTGGCCAGTCCCGATGGTACCAGGCGCCGTGGGCAGGGGGTTCCTTCCTCTGCCCGGGCCCTGCATGTCCTCGCCCCGGCTCGGTGGCCCTGGGGGGGGCCGGGGGAGTCCAGCGAGGGGAGCACTGGGGGGAGGGCCGGGAGGGGGCGGCGCGGGAGGCAGGGGCCGGGGCATCACCCATCACCGAGGCGTGGGGCCTCACGCTGCCTCCTAGAACTTCACGGCGTCGGGCGAGGCGGAGGAGCGGCGCTGCGCCACGCGTCGGGAGCTGCTGCAGCGCGGCTGCCCGGCCGGGGAGCTGGAGGCGCCGCGCAGCCGCCTGGAGCTGCTGCAGGACCGGCCGCTGAGCCCGGGCCGGCGCGGAGAGGGAGCCACGCAGCTGGCGCCGCAGCGCGTCCGCCTGGCGCTGCGACCGCGTGAGCGCGGGGTCCCGGGGTGGGTCCCGGGGGGTCCCGGGGTGGGTCCCGGGGGGTCCCGGGCTGGGTCCCGGGGGGTCCCGGGGTGGGTCCCGGGGGTCCCGGGGTGGGTCCCGGGGGGTTCTGGGCTGAGTCCCGGGGGGTCCCGGGGTGGGTCCCGGGGTGAGTCCCGGGGGTCCCGGGGTGGGTCCCGGGGGATCCCGGGCTGGGTCCCGGGGTGTCCCGGGGTGGGTCCCGGGGGGTCCCGGGGTGGGTCCCGGGGGGTTCCGGGCTGAGTCCCGGGGGGTCCCGGGATGGGTCCCGGGGGTCCCGGGGGGTTCCGGGGTGAGTCCCGGGGGGTCCCGGGGTGGGTCCCGGGGGGTCCCGGGCTGAGTCCCGGGGGGTCCCGGGGTGGGTCCCGGGGGTCCCGGGGTGGGTCCCGGGGGGTTCCGGGGTGAGTCCCGGGGGGTCCCGGGGTGGGTCCCGGGGGGTCCCGGGCTGGGTCCCGGGGGTCCCGGGGTGGGTCCCGGGGGGTCCCGGCCTGGGTCCCGGGGGTCCCGGGGTGGGTCCCGGGGGGTCCCGGCCTGGGTCCCTGGGGTCCCGGGGTGGGTCCCGGGGGGGTCCCGGGGTGAGTCCCAGGGGTCCCGGGGTGGGTCCGGGGGGTTCCGGGCTGAGTCCCGGGGGGTCCCGGGGTGGGTCCCGGGGGGTTCCGGGCTGAGTCCCTGGGGGTCCCGGGGTGGGTCCCGGGGGATCCCGGGGGGTCCCGGGGTGGGTCCCGGGGGTCCCGGGGTGGGTCCCGGGGTCCCGCGGCCGCGCCCTGACCCCGCGCCGCCCCGCAGGGGAGCCCCAGGAGCTGCGGGTGCGCTTCCTCCGGGCCGAGGGCTACCCGGTGGACCTGTACTACCTGATGGACCTGAGCTACTCCATGAAGGACGACCTGGAGCGCGTGCGCCAGCTGGGCCACGACCTGCTGGCCGGGCTGCAGAACCTCACCCGCTCCGTGCGCATCGGTGAGCGAGCCCGACCTTGCGTGCGCGGACACACGCACACGCGGACACACGCACACCTGTACGCACACGCACACGCGTGCAAGCATGGGCACGTACACACGCATACACGTGCACACAGGCACACACGTATGCACGCACACATGTGCGCACACGCATGACACATGCACACACGTGTACGCATACACACCTGTACACACATGCACACATGTGCGTGCACACACGCACACGTGTACACATGCACACCTGTACACACACGCACACACGTGCAAATATGCACACAAATGTAAGCATGGACACGCGCACACACAGGCACACACAGGCACACACATGCACGCATGCACACGTACATGTGCACACACGTGCATGCACACACGCACACATGTATGCATGCATATGCGTACACACGCACACGTGTGACACATGCACACACGTGTACACATGAACACGTGTAAACACATGCACATGCACACACATGTACACATGTACTCATGTACACACATGCACACACATGCACGCACACATGCACAAACACGTACGCATGCACACGTGTACACACATGCACACACAAATACACATGCACACACACGTACGCATGCACGCACGCACGCACACGGGCACACGCATATGCACACATGCACACTTACGTGTAATGTACGCATGTGTATACACACAGTCATCTGCACACGGGCCGGCCCTCTCCGAGTTGCCCCGTTTGCTTTCTGGGCCACACTCGCTTCCTGGCTGTGCTCCGCGAGATTTGGCGCCCCCCTGGAACCCGGGCATCCAGTGGCCGCCGCCTCTCCAGACTCTCCCAGTTTCAGGCCAGGACAGGCCTCGTGTCCCTGGCCTCCCTCCCCAGTCATCTGTCTTCCAGATCAGAGCCACAGAATTCCCTAGGTGGGCCAAGGTGGGTGGGACCCACTGTCCAGGAGAAGTAAGGGAGGCCTGAAACCGGCAGAGGCGGCCTTCAGGCGGCTCAGAGCTGGACGGGGCCCCCCGCGCCCAGGTGGCACCATCTCAGCCTCTGTCTCTTGCACAAGTCCAAGCGCCAAGGCCCTGAACGGACATTCCGTGTTTGCCAGGACACGCCACGGCCTGACCTCCCCAGCCTTCAGCCTTCCCGGGCCCATGAACCCTCACCCTTCCTCCACCCGCCTCTTCCCCTTCTCGCCTTCTGCCCGGCTCAGTGCTGGGCCTGCCCTCTGGGAGCTCCGTCCCTCTTGTCCTCCTTTCCGTCCATCCTGCCACTCCCGCTTTCCTCTGAGCCTGCAGCGGGCAGCTGTGCAGTGACATCTTCCCCGTCCCCCGCCCCCCATCTCTGTCGCAGGCTTTGGCTCCTTTGTGGACAAGACGGTGCTTCCCTTCGTGAGCACGGTGCCCTCCCAGCTCCGCCACCCGTGCCCCATGCGCCAGGAGCGCTGCCAGCCACCCTTCAGCTTCCGCCACGTGCTGTCCCTGACGGGGGATGCCAAGGCCTTCGAGCAGGAGGTGGGGCGCCAGAGCGTGTCTGGGAACCTGGACTCGCCCGAGGGTGGCTTCGACGCCATTCTGCAGGCCGCGCTCTGCCAGGTGAGGAGGTGGCCCCCGGGAGCCGAGCCTGAAGGCCCTTTAGGACCAGGACCTGTGGCGATGCCACGCCCTGGGAAGCCGCGACCTGGTGTCGTGGCAGTTTCCGGGGGGGTTGGGGGGAAGTGATTCGAGGCGTCCCCACCTTTTCCTCACTCACAGGAAATTCTGTGGCTGGACTGGCCAAGGATCCCCGTCCGGGGGACAGGGGAGAGGCTGGGGCTGGAGGCAGGGGATGGATGAAGTGACTCAGGGCAAGGCTGGCCAAGGCCTTGGCCGGCCGAGTGGGCCGGGTGGTCCGTCCCCCCCTCACGCTCAGCTGCCCCCCCCCCCCGCACTCCAGAAGCAGATCGGCTGGAGAAATGTGTCCCGGCTGCTGGTTTTCACCTCGGATGACACGTTCCACACAGCGGGGGACGGGAAGCTGGGGGGCATCTTCATGCCCAGCGACAGCCACTGCCACTTGGACAGCAACGGCCTCTACAGCCGCAGCCCAGAGTTTGTGAGTGTCCCGTGTCGTCCCTCCCTCTCTGGTCAGGTGAGGCGGTGGCCCCCAGGAGCCGAGCCTGAAGGCCCTTTGGGGGCCAGGACCAGGACCTGGGGCGGTGCCACGCCCTGAGCAGACTTGCTCTCCAAACCCGCCACGCCGCAGGACGGCCCGACCCTGGCTCCTGGCTCTCTGGGGCACCCCGCACGCGAGGGGTGGGGCTGGCTGGGCTGGCGTCCGAAGGGGGCTCAGCTCCCCGGCCCTGCTCCCCGCTCCAGGACTACCCCTCCGTGGGGCAGGTCGCCCAGGCCCTCTCGGCAGCCAACATCCAGCCCATCTTTGCTGTCACCAGTGGCACGCTGCCCGTCTACCAGGTGAGGCCAGTGTCGGGCGGGCGGGGAGGGCGGGCGCGGGGGAGCTCGGGCCTCGAGGTCCCCGGCACTGCTGTGCACACGGCCCAGGGGCCTGAGACGACGAGACGAGGCCCGTCCTCCGCCCCCCACTTCCAGACCCCCAGACGCCCCTTTCCCTAGAGCTGCGCCCCCAACATCCCTTCTTCGCTGCACCCAACTCAGGAGCTGAGTAAGCTGATCCCGAAGTCCGCGGTGGGGGAGCTGAGCGAGGACTCCAGCAACGTGGTGCAGCTCATCCTCAGCGCGTACAAGGTGCCCGGACGGGGCTGGCCGCGGGAGCCAAGAACCCGGAAGGAGCGTCCCCAGTTGCGGCGGGCGGCGGGCGGAGGACGGCCACGTCTGGGGGTGCTCAGGGCCTACTGCTGGCTCGGAACTTAGGGGTCACTCCTGGCAGGGCTCCAGGGACTATAGGTAGTGCGGGGGTTGGTGACATGCAAGGTCTGCCTGCTGTACTGTCTCTCCAGTCCCCACAGAGACTCTCCCTCCCTTCCTCCTTTCCTTCCTTCCCTCCCTCCCTTCCTTCTTTCCTTCTTCCCTCCCTCCCTCCCTCCCTCCCTTCCTTCCTTCCTTCCTTCTTTCCTTCCTTCCCTCCCCCCTCCCTCCCTTCCTCCTCCCTTCCTCCCTTCCCTTCTCTTCCCCTTCCTTCCTTCCTTCCTTCCTTCCTTCCTTCCTTCTTTCCTTCCTTCCTTCCCTCCCCCCTCCCTCCCTTCCTCCTCCCTTCCTCCCTTCCCTTCTCTTCCCCTTCCTTCCTTCCTTCCTTCCTTCCTTCCCTCCCCCCTCCCTCCCTTCCTCCTCCCTTCCTCCCTTCCCTTCTCTTCCCCTTCCTTCCTCCCTCCCTTCCTTCCTTCCTTCCTTCCTTCTTCCCTCCCTTCCTTCCTTCCTTCCTTCCTTCCTTCCTTCCTTCCTTCCTTCTTCCCTCCCTCCCTCCCTCCCTTCCTTCTTCCCTCCCTCCCTCCCTTCCTCCCTTCCTTCCTTCCTTCCTTCCTTCTTCCCTCCCTCCCTCCCTTCCTTCCTTCCTTCCTTCCTTCTTCCCTCCCTCCCTCCCTTCCTCCCTTCCTTCCTTCCTTCCTTCTTCCCTCCCTCCCTCCCTTCCTTCCTCCCTCCCTTCCTTCCTTCCTTCCTTCCTTCTTCCCTCCCTTCCTTCCTTCCTTCCTTCCTTCCTTCCTTCCTTCCTTCCTTCTTCCCTCCCTCCCTCCCTCCCTCCCTTCCTTCCTTCCTTCCTTCCTTCCTTCCTTCCTTCTTCCCTCCCTCCCTCCCTCCCTTCCTTCTTCCCTCCCTCCCTCCCTCCCTCCCTTCCTCCCTTCCTTCCTTCCTTCCTTCCTTCCTTCCTTCCTTCCTTCCTTCCTTCCTTCCCTCTTCCTTCCTCCCTCCCTCCCTCCCTTCCTCCCTCCCTCCCTCCCTCCCTCCCTCCCTCCCTTCCTTCCTCCCTCCCTCCCTCCCTCCCTTCCTCCCTTCCTCCCTTCCTTCCTCCCTTCCTTCCTTTTCCTTCCTTCTTTCCTCCCTTCCTCTCTCCCTTCCTTGCTCCCTCCCTTCCTCTCTTTTTCTTTTGTTTTTTGGGCCATGCTTGGCAATGCTCGGGTGTTACTCCTGGCTTTGCACTCAGGGTCACTCCTGGTGGTGTTCAGGGGACCTTAGGGGATGCTGGAGATGACACCGGGGTCCACTGCGTGCAAGACAAGACTCTCGCAGCTGTCCTGTCTCTCCGGCCCAGACAGTCCATTTCTACTGGGACAGTCTGCAGCTGCGGCTTCCACCAACAGCTTTCATGACTGGGCTCTTCTGCATAGTTCTGACGCTCACGTTCACACCCAGAGCATGGACTTGTTTGTGGAGCACTGAGTTCTGCCTGGGCAGGAAGGGAAAGAAGGAGGCTGTGTGCCCCGGCTTCAGCACACGCTGTTTGCATGCTCTCTCGCTCCCTCTCTCCCTTGGGGGAGCATATCCCGTGATGCACAGGGGTTCCTCCTGGCTCGTGCACTCAGGAATCACTCCTGGAAGTGCTCGGGGGACCCTATGGGATGCTGGGAATCGAACCCGGGTCGGCCGCGTGCAAGGCAAACGCCCTACCCGCTGTGCTATCACTCCAGCCCCCATTTAAAGTTTTTTTTATTTTCTTTTTGGATTCTGGTCCTCACCTGGAGGTGCTCAGGGGCTACTTCTGGCTCTGTGCTCAGAGTGCCCCCTGCTGGTGCTGGGGACCATACGCGGTGCCAGGACCTACTGGGGCATCTGCAGGCAAGGTGAGGTCTGAGGTCCTGCAGGGCTCTCCTGCCCTCCACGACGGGCTTCTGCACGGTAGGGAGCCTGTCCTGAACCCACAGACAGAAAACAGTACATCTGGGGCTGGAGCCATAGCACAGCGGGTAGGGCGTTTGCCTTGCACGCGGCCGACCCGGGTTCGATTCCCAGCATCCCATGGAGTCCCCGAGCACCGCCAGGAGTAACTCCTGAGTGCATGAGCCAGGAGGAACCCCCGTGCATCGCCGGGTGTGACCCAAAACACAAAACAAACAAAAAAACAGTACATCTAATTCCGCTTTCAGAGGAGAGACCTTAGGTCCGTACGCAGGCAGGTTCCACGTCCTGGTGTAGGGTTTGGAAACGTGTAACACTTGCAACGCTGGCTGGCCCCAGTGCCAGCAGGCATTGGCGCAGCCACAGAGAAGCGTGGCAGGGGTTCTGGTCAAAGTCCTCACAGCTCCTCCCTGTGGAAACACTTCAAAATGGGCAGTGGGGGGCCGGAGCCATAGCACAGCAGATAGGGCACTTGCCTTGCTCCCTGCTGACCCGGGTTCGATCCCTGGCATTCAATTTGGTTCCCCGAGCCTCGCCAGGAGCGAATTTTGAGATCAGAGCCAGAAGGAACCCCTGAGCACAACGGGGTGTGGGCAAGAAAAAAAAAAGCGTGGAGGGCTGGAGCGATAGCACAGCGGGTAGGGCGTTTGCCTTGCACGCAGCCAACATGGCCGACACAGGTTCGATTCCCAGCACCCCATATGGTCCCCTGAGCACCGCCAGGAGCAAATCCTGAGTGCATGAGCCAGGAGTAACCCCTGAGCATCGCCGGGTGTGACTCAAAAAGCAAAAAATAAAAAAAAGAGGCGTGGAAAGAGCACCCCAAGGGCTGAGGACAAGAGAGGCAGCCTGGGGGAGCCTGGGGACTCTGGAGAGGGCACTGGGAGGGGGCGCCTAGACCCCCTGAGACGGCATCTGTCCCTCTCCCCACAGAACCTGTCATCCACCGTGACGCTGGAGCACTCCCCGCTGCCTGAGGGGATCAGCATCTCTTACAAATCGCAGTGCGGGGACCCAGAGCAGACGGCAGGAGAGGCTGGGGTCCGGGGCCAGTGCACTGACGTGGGCATCAACCAGAAGGTGAGAGCCAGCCGGGGGGCAGAGGAAGGAAGTGGGGGCAGGAGTGGGAAACGCAAGTGGGCAGGAAAAGATGGGAACAGCACGAGAACAATGCGGACGCACGGGGCGACCTTCCAGCCGTCCTTGCCCGGGGGGACTCGGAGGCCTTCTTCACGCTCGTTTCTGGAAAAGTGCTGTGCGAGCCCAAGTCTTTATTATTATTATTTTTTTGCTTTTTGGTTCACACCCAGCGATGCTCATGGGTGACTCCTGGCTCTGCGCTCAGGAATTACTTCTGGCGCTGCTGGGGGACCATGTGGAATGTCGGGGATAGAACCTGGGTCGGACGCGTGCAAGGCAAATGCCCTACCGCTATGCTATCACTCCGGCCCCTATTTTTTTTTTTTTTTTTTGCTTTTTGGGTCACACCCGGCGATGCACAAGGGTTCCTCCTGGCTCTGCACTCAGGAATTACTCCTGGCAGTGCTGGGGACCATATGGGATGCTGGGAATCGAACCCAGGTCGGCCGCGTGCAAGGCAAATGCCCTACCCGCTGTGCTCTCTTTCCAGCCCCACCCTGGCCCCTATTAATTTTGCTTTTTCGGGACCACATGCAGCAGTGCTCAGTGCCGAGTCCTGGCTCTGCAGTCAGGAATCACTCCTTGTGGGCTTGGGGAGCACACGGGCTGCGGGGGGATTGAACCCGGGTTGGCTGCGAGCAAGGCAAGCTGCACCCACTGCTCGGTCCTTACGGAGGAGCTGGGTGTCGTCGGGGTGGGGGCCCTGTGAGACCCTCGTCTGCTTTCTGCCCCTCCCGTCCTAGGTGACTTTCCGGGTCACGCTCCAGGCTGCCCACTGCCTCCCTAAGCCCCAGGTGGTGAGGTTCCGAGCCCTGGGGTTCTCGGAGGAGCTGGTCGTGGAGCTGAGCACGGTGTGTGACTGCAACTGCAGTGAGAGCGAGCAGCTCCGGGCCCCCCACTGCAGCGGAGGCCACGGGACCCTGCAGTGTGGGGTGTGCAGGTGAGACCCACTTCCTGTCCCCCCAGGGCGCCCACGGTCTGCACTGGCCTCCCTCGGGGTTCTGTTTTGTGAAGTCCCAACACTGTTCCCTTCGGCGGTGTCCGACGAGCAGGGCCCACCGGTCCCGCTGCTCCACCCTCTCGCCCCGGCGGTCCCGTGTCTGCGTTTGGGGGTCCCAGAAAGGCTGGCCCAGGGAGGGCGCCTGCCTCTGACCCCCTTCCCTGGCCTCTCCTCCCTCCTCCCAGCTGTGCTCCCGGACGCCTGGGTCGGCTCTGTGAGTGCTCGGAAGCAGAGCTGTCGTCCTCGGACCTGGAGTCCGGGTGCCGGGGCGCCAACGGGACGGGCCCGCTGTGCAGCGGGAAGGGCAGGTGCCAGTGTGGGCGCTGCAGCTGCCTCGGGCAGAGCTCCGGGCGCCTGTGCGAGTGTGACGACGCCAGCTGTGAGCGCCACGAGGGCGTCCTCTGTGGAGGTACCTGAAGGTTTGCGGGTGGGGTGGGCAGAGGCGCTTCCGGGGGACGAAGGACCAGTTCCCCAGGGGTTGGCACGGGACCCGGAGGGTGTCCCTGGCACAGTGGCCAGGGGCCTGGATGCAGAGGTCAGCTCCAGGCACTCAGAGGGGACGTGGGGGGGAGGGTCGAGCTGTGTGGGGAGCCCGGAGTCACCCAGCGCTGGCTCTGCCCCAGGTTTCGGCCGCTGCCAGTGTGGCGTGTGTCACTGCCATGCCAACCGCACGGGCCGGGCGTGTGAGTGCAGTGGGGACACGGACCACTGTGTGAGCCCCGCGGGCGGGCTCTGCAGTGGGCACGGCCACTGCGAGTGTAACCGCTGCCAGTGCCTGGACGGCTACTACGGGGCCCTGTGCGACCAGTGTCCGGGCTGCAAGACGTCGTGCGAGAGCCACAGGTGAGACTGGGCTGCCGCCTGCCCCGTCCCTGTGCGCGGTGGGCAGCGGCTGCCCCGTGGGGACTCACTGGCTGCCACCGGACAGGGACTGCGCCGAGTGCGGGGCTCTGGGCACGGGCCCCCTGGCCGCCAACTGCAGCGTGGCTTGTGCCCACGTCAACGTGACTCTGGCCGTGGACCCGGTTGTGGACGACAACTGGTGCCAAGTGGGGACCGTGGACAACCAGGCCTTCTTTTTCCTGGTGGAGGAGCATGCCGGAGGCAGGACGGTACTTCGAGTGAGGCCACCCGAAAGTGAGTGGGCCGCATCCTTCCGCTCTGGGGAGAGAAAGAGGACGCGAGCCAGGCCCGGGAGGCACAGCCGCGGAGGACAAGGCCAGGGCCCTGGCCTCCAGCACGGCGGGCGGGGGCTGGACGGGCTCGTGGGGGCTGGCAGCATCCGGGACCCTCGGTGCCGGTGCCCAGGGCTGTTTCTCCCCGCGCCCCTCAGAGGCTGCAGACCACACCCGGGCCATCATGCTGGGCTGTGTCGGGGGCATCGTGGCCGTGGGGCTGGGGCTGGTTCTGGCCTACCGGCTGTCGGTGGAGATCTACGACCGCCAGGAATACAGGCGCTTCGAGAAGGAGCAGCAGCGGCTCAACTGGAAGAAGGTGGGGCCGGTGGGGTGGCCGCTGGGCCGGCTTTCCCTCGCCAGGGTCCGGGCCTGCTCCCCACAGGCACCCAGCCCCCCGTCCCCGGGGCCCCCTGAACCGCGAGGGGGGCCCTCGCCTCACCCGCCCCCTCTCCACAGGACAACAACAACCCTCTCTACAACAGCGCCATCACCACCACCATCAACCCCAGCTTCAAAGGGGCAGACAGTCCCGGCTGCTGACGGGGGGCTCTTCGTGCCACGCCGCTTCTCTGAAGGGACGGGACCACCCCAGTGCCTCACTCGCAGGGACCACCCGAGGGCCGCTTCCCGGCTGCCTCCGACCTCCTCCAGCTCTCAAGGGGGTGATGCCACAGCCCACGAGGACGTTCCTTCGAAGCCCAGCTGTCGCCCTGCCCGCACCCTAGCCCCTCCAGGTCCTCCCCCCGCTCTCCTCAGCATCCCCACCGCAGGGGAGCTGGCCAGGCACCAGGAAGCCACCGGCCACATCTCGGACCCCCGAGACAGCACCAGCCCTGCCCTGCCCCTTGTTTCCTCTCGCAGCAGATGTGCCTTTCCCGCCTGTGACTGCTGTTACGTCGGATCCTTCTTGAATTGGGGGTGGGGGACACGCCCCACCTGGTGGTGCTCTGGCTGCTCTGGGCAGGGGGCTGAGGGCATGTGCTTCCCGGGATGCTGTCTGGCCTCCCATGCAGGTGCAGGCCCTGCCATCCCCCCTTTTAAGTGGTCACTCACAGGGTCCCCAAGTCGCAGGTGGCCACACAGCACAGGGGGCGAACGGCACTCTGGTCCCAGTGGAAAAGCTTCCCTAGCCGATGTTCTCCCCCAAGAAGAGATGGTGTGTAGAAAAGTCCCATTTTCTTTTTATTTAAATATCCTAAATATATCACGAAGGAACATACACTGTACTTTAATGGTAAAAAGATACAAGTTTATAACATCTTATAAAAACTACCATTTAAAAGTGATCTTGTCCATTTCGATATTCCCCACCCCCCAATAGCAAAATAAGTATATTAAAAAAAAAGAGGGGGGTTGAGAAGATGGGGGGCCTAGTCGAAGGTGGACGCCCGGCAGGGCCCGAGCAGAGGCGGGGCGCGTCTGGGAAGAGGATGGACAGGCCGGGCCCTGTCCACCCTCCAAACTCAAGCCACGGGGCACAGTCAGTAGCTAAGTGGAGGCAGGAGGCTGCGGGGGGTGCACCGGGCAGACAGGGGTGGGGGGGGGAGGGCGGCAGGGCTGGTGTCGGCGCCCACCCGGAGATGGCGCAGCTCTCCAGGGTCCCAGGTCCTCATCCCGGCGTCCGAGAGCCCGTCCCGTGTCCCTTTCCCTTCACTCCAAACACCTGAGGCATCTTGCCGGGGCCGGACCCCACGAGCAAAGGAGGCTGGGCCCCGGGCCCCCGGCTCGGAGGGGGGTTCGAGCCTGGGGCACAGACGGGGCTCCGGCCTCCAGCCCTGTTGCTGACCCGACCCCCGGCTCCTGAGTGGCCCACAGCCCACTCGAGGCAGGGGGTTCTGACCGGCCCCTCGCCCGCCCAGGCAGGCATGAAGCTGACGTGTCAGCAGCTGGGCACTGGCACCCACACATTCACACGGCGGGCAGAGTCCCGCAACCCGTCATCGGCTGCGAGTGGCAGGGGGAGAGAGGCCTCCCCAGAGGGCAGCTGCCTCCCCCTCCCCCCACAAGTTGCTCCTTGAGGTGACCGACGGCAGCGGAACAGGAGCAGGGCCACAGTCCACCAGTGGGGACACACCCGCCCGGGCTCTGTGGGACCCCAGGGCCAGAGGCCACGTTCTGGACTGGCGCCATGGCCAACATTCCCCAGCGTTCCCCCCCGGAGGACCCCGGGTGTTCTCCGGGCGTCTGGGCCACCTGGGTTGCTCCCTGAAGCCCTCGGGTCTCGGAGGCAGGAGGACCCGCACCCACATTCCACGACCCCTGGGCAGCTAACAGCCAGGACCTCGCCGCTGCCCTCTTCCAGGGGCCACTTCCTAGGTCACAGACAGGTCCGGGACTTCCCCTAAGCACAGCCCGCAGCTGGGGGGCGAGGACTGTCCCCCAAACCTCAGAGCCTCCTTAGAGGAAGAAAAAGGGTCTTTCCATTTCCCCTTCGAAAATTCATGTTCACATCTCCTGGGCTGGACTCAGAAATGCCCAAGCCCGGCCTGTTGCATCCAACCTAAGAAGCCCCCCCGAAGCACAGCCCTGCAGCACGCCCCCCCGCCCCCCGGCAGCCTTTGGGGAAGGGAGGCTGCCTTCCGCGACTCCCCCTCGGAGCTAAGGGCTCGAGGAGGTCTGGCTCATTGATACGCCGCTCCAAGCACACAAACACGAACACTCACATAGCACACCCTCCCCGTCATCACGCGTGGCGGAGGTGGGGGGACACGGGACGGGCGGGGCGGGCGGGGCGGGGAGCAGAGGAGCAGCACCCGCAAGGGGCGTCCTCGGCCCCCTCCCTGCGCCACCTGGATACAGTGATAGGACTCGGGCGGGGGGACAGCCCCTCCGACCCAACAGTCACACCAGGGGACACCGGACCCCCGTCTCGCGAGGAGTCCGAGGGGCGCGGGGCGGGGACCCCACTTTCACAGCCGCGACTCCGCGCGTGCACCACGTGTGTCTGGCTCAGGAGTCCACTGGCAGCGAGGTAGCCACGGACCACCCCCAGGGCCAGCTGCCTGCAGGGAGAGGGATGGCGCCCCTCGCCCCTCGCCCAAGTTTCCTCCGAAAGGCACTTGAGCCGACCCCACCGGGCCTGAGCGGCCCGGGGCCAGCACAGGCGGCCGGGCACGACTCCTGCTCCTCCCTGGAGGAAGCGCGAGGCCCCGGCCTGCTCCCCACCGTCCCTCTCTCTGCTGGCCAGCGGGGAGGGTGGCCGGGAGCCCCGCTGCCACCCCTGCTCCCGGCTCCTTCCGCCGGGCGAGGCGCGGGGCCGAGGGCCACTGAGGATCACTTGCCACTAACCAAGTCCATTCGGGGGGCGGGCCGGGCTGGCCAGAGTCCCTGTCCCGGACCACGACCTGCCGCCTCCGGGTGACCTGTCTCCATGGGCACCTGCTGAAATCGCTTTTGGCGTCAACAAAAACAAGAACAGAACCAACAAATCCCTCGCCCCAATCTTTTCCCGTTTCAGCTGCCGGCCGGCGTCCAAGTGGTGGAAGCAACACTTCAGCCTTGGTCCAGTACCCGGAGTCCGTCCCCCACCTCTGACCTCCGCCAAGGGTCCAGGGCCTGGCTTCCCGACCCAGGAATGCTGTAGGAACTTGCCCGAGATACTCCAGGTCTCGGATTATTTACAGAGCTGAGGCTCTGGGCCACGGTGGCCGGATGCACTCTTCTGCCCCCGACCCCTCCTCCAGGAGCGGGACAGGTCCGGGTGGGTGGTGGCGGCGGGACCACGAGGCCAAAGCGGGGGGCGCTCTTCAGTAGATGCTCCGGATCACTCCCACCACCCGGGGCCCCGGCGCCTAGAGGGAGAACTGCCCGTCGGAAGTCTTGGACTGGCAACCTTGGCACATCCGTTTGTGTCTGAGCAACCGGTCTGTCCGAGAAAAACACTGAGAGAAAAGGGCGGGTTAAGTGCCTGAGAGAAGCAAGTCCGCTCCCTGGGGCCAGAGCGACAGGGCGGCAAGGAGGGCGCCGGCCTCGGTGGCGCCGACCGGGGTTCAGTCCCCGGCTTCTCACATGGCCAGATGGTCCCCGGTTCCCCACCAGGAGTGATTCTGGGTGCAGAGCCAGGGGAAAAGCCTGAGCATCACTGCGTGTGACCCCAGACACAGAAACAAGCAGAAGCAGCAGCTTGAAGGACGGGGCTTTGGGGCTGGAGGGTGAGCTCTGCACACAGGACCCTCCTGAGCACCAGCAGGAAATGGCCCAGGTCGCTGAGGTCCTCCTTCCCCAGGCCTTGCGAAGAGGAACGCAAGGCCGAGTCGGGGGCTGCCTCGGGCAAAGCACCCGACAACTCTGACTCTGCACATGCAGCTCTGGGTTTGTTGTTTCGGGGCTACGCTTGGGAGGGGCTCAGGGCTTGCTCGATTCGGCGGGGTACTGAGGACCACACAGGGTGCCCGAAGTTGTCTCCGGACTGGCTGCACGCAGGCCAGTGACTGCCAGGCCGGCTCTCTGGCCTCTCGGCTTCCATTTGCCTCTGGGGTGGAGGGGTCTGAGCGCCCGGAGCTCAGTGCTTACTCCGGGTGCAGCCGGGACTGAAACCAGGACTGGCGGGGGCAAGGCCTCAGACTTGTGCCACCACTCCAGCCCCTCTGTTTCCTCCACTGGCTCCAGGGATGGAACCCAGAGCCTCCCCCACGGGGCAGGACCTGGTCTCCTGCTGGAAGAACCTACTCAGAGGGCGGCTGCTTTTTCATCCAGTGTGTCTGTGTGTGGCTTTTGGGCCATACCTGGCGGTGCTCTGGGCTTACTCCTGGCATCGTACTACGGAGTCATTCCTGGTGGTGCTGCAGGGACCACACTGGGCGCTGGGGGTCAAACCCAGGTCCTCTGCATGCCAGGCAAGGACATTAACCCCTTACGATCTCTCTGGTCCCTCGTAACTTTTTTGGGGGGGGGTGTTTGGGCCACACCAGGTGGTGCTCAGGGCTTCTTCCTGGCTCTGCACTCAGGGATCACTCCTGGTGGTATTTGGGATGCTGGAGATTGAACCCGGGTTGGCCGCTTAGAGGCACGTGCCCTTCGAGCTGTGCTATCTCTGTGGCCCTCATCCCTTCCTTGTGTGCATCTGGGGCCTGGCCCTTCGGGTCTCACTGGGTCACGTGCCGACATGCCCTCACCCCCCTGCACAGGGGCAGAGATTCAGCCTCCTCCTTCGAGGTGCACCGGTTCTGAGGTGCCTCTGAGCACTGGAACTGCCTCCGCCCTGGATCCTCTGCCCATGGCAACGTCCCCATGACTGGGAACGCTCCTCCTGAGTTAATGTGAGAACCAGAGACAGAAAATCACCTTGGTCGGGGGCTGGAGCGATGCAAGAGTGGGCGGGGGCTTGTATTGCACACAGCTGACACAGGTTTGATGCCCGACACCCCCTAGGGTCCCCTGGTCCCCACCAGGAGTTATTCCCGAGTGCAGAGTCAGGAGTTACCCCGGAGCACTGCCGGGCGGGTGCGGCCCCCACACGAACAAGAGCCCCCCAAAGGCCCCCTTGCCCGAGCTCCGCCCTGGCGGCTTACCTGGTGACACCGCTCGCACTGGTAGGGCTTCTCGCCGCTGTGCACCCGCTTGTGGCGCTCCAGGTGGTACTTCTGGATGAAGCGCATGTCACAGACGTCGCACTCGAACGGCTTCTCGCCTGGCGGGGGAGGAGGGTCGCGTCAGGAGTGGCCACGGCAGTTGCCCCGGAAGCGCGACCGTCAGTGACCAGGAGACCGCACTGGGGACAGAGTGCCCCGACTGCGGAGAACCACGCGGACCGCCTCACCCACCTTCCTTCTGCTTTGCTTTCTAGCACTTCCCCTTGAGACTACCCCCCTCCCCCGACCAAAACGCCCTTCAGAGAGCTCCAAACTACATCCAGTTCTGGCGGGGGGACGGCCAGTGGGCTGGAGTGTCCGCCGTGCATGAGCAAGCCCTGGGGCTGACTCCCGGCAGGCACCGCGCGCTCCTGTGACGGCTGCAGGGAGTGAGCCCCCTCCCCTGCCCCCTCCCTGGGTGGCGAAGGTCCCTCTCCCCCGACGAATGCGAGCAAGAAAGAGACTTACCGGTATGAATGAGGATGTGCCTCTTGAGGTGGTAGCTGCTCCTGAAGGCTCCGAAGCAGTGCTCGCAAGTGAAATTTTTGGGGATCTTCACTTGGAAAGAGCCGTTCTGTTCCACGACCACCACCTACGGGCAGCAGCCAGGACCATCATCAGGCCCTTCCTCCGCCGCTCCTGCCCCCACTCTGCGGCCGATCCTCCCACCCCCCGCTCCCCAGACTGTCCTCCCCACCAAGGACGTTCCAGAAAGGCCTGACCGAGACCTACCACAAGGGGACCTCAGATTAAAAGGGGTGGGGGAGGCAGTGGACGTGGCTTAGTGGTCGAGAACTTGCCTTGCGTGCGTGACGCTCTGGCCTGGGTCCCCGGCATCAGCAAAAGACACCCTCCCCCCGCGCCAAAAAAAGAAAAATGAAAAAGAAACCCAGGTGCCACACGCACTGGCTATGTGGGACCAACTCCAGACTGAGTGGGGGAAAGAGGAGAATCAGCCCGTTGCCAAGCCGGACCGGTGCGGGGGCCACCCCATTACCTGCCTTTTTAACAGTCTTTTTGGAATGCGAGGCCTCAGACAAGCTGGCGTCGTCCTTGCGGCTCCGGGACTTCTCGCTGTCTTTGCGGTGGCCCTTGGAAGACACACCAGGCCTACATTCACGGCCCATCTCCGAGCGTGGGACGGGAGACAGGGGACGCGGGAACGAGGAGAGGAAGGGACGGGCCCGGTGCTGAGCGGAAGGAAGCCCCGCTCCGTCCTCTCGCCAGGCCTTGGGGTAGGGACCGTACGGACGAAAAGAGCTTCCCGCGCACCCGAAAAATCCCCGCGTCCCACAGAACAAGCACGAAGGGACCGAAGCGTGGCACCTCCGGGCAGCGTGCCCGGCCCCCTGGGCCCCAGCGCCGTACCTGGCCGGAGCACCGCAGCACCTCGGGGCTCCCCGCCCGCTCTCCGTTCTCCGCCTGCTTGCTGGCAAGCTGGCTCAGCATCATCTTCTTGCTGGCTGCAGTGGGGACCAAGCTCACACCTGCGAGGCCTTCACAAGCCAGGAGACTTGCCTGGGTCGAGAGGAGGGGGGTCAGGTCCCAGCTCCCGCCCTCGCCAGGGGCCGCGTCTCTCCAAGGCAGAGGCCCTCAGACACCCGAGCCTGTGCCCCCTCCTTCAGAAAGGAAAACCACTCGGACCCACCAGGGCATCTGCCCTCTCTGACCCAACATACAGAAAGGCGTGCCCCCTCCCCCACTGCGCTGGTCTCTCCCGGTCCAGGCCGCATGGGTCACGCTAGGAAGCCCGGCTCGGAGAGGGGCCCCTCCTCAGACACCGCCTCCCTCCCGGACGCCCTCGCCAGGAACTAGGACTTTTTCGTTACCAGTCAGCATTTAGACACAGACTGAGTAAATAACGGAGCCCTTCGGCACCATGCCAGGTCCAGGATGCGAAGCTACGTATTACTTCAAAAATAAAGATGCAGGGGCTGGAGTGATAGCACAGCGGGTTCAGTTCCCAGCATCCCATGGGTGTTCCCCGACCACCGCCAGGAGTGATTCCTGAGTGCGTAAGCCAGGAGTAACCCCTGAGCATCACCGGGTGTGACCCAAAAAGCAAAAATAAATACATAAATAAAGAAGAATAAAAATAAAGATGTAGCAGGGGTTGCAGTGATAGCACAGCAGGTAGGGCATTTGCCTTGCATGTGGCGAACATGGGTTCAATCCCCGGCATCCCACAGGGTCCCCCAAGCAATGCCAGGTAGGAGTAATTCCTGAGTGCAGAGCCAGGAGTAACCCCTGAGCATCACTGGTGTGACCCAAAAAGCCAAATATATATATATATTAGATGCTAATTTTTTTAATGCATTACTTTCTTTTCAGTGTTCCCGTCATCCCTGGACACTGAGTCGGGTGAGGTCTATCCTACCTGCCCACTGAAACTCTCAAGGGAACTTCCTCTTCCTCTCGTGGGACCTCAGGACCCCGTTCCCAATGGGCAGACCTAATGGGTGCCACCTAGATCAGGTCTCACAAATAAGCTATTGATAAAATCATCAGCCAGAGAGATAGTACAGAGGGGGTAGGGTGATTGCCTTGCACGCAGCCAACCCAGGATGGATCCCAGCATCCCATATGGACCCCCAAGCCCAACCAGGAGGGATTCCTGAGCGCACAGCCAGGAACAGGCTTTGAGCACCCCCAGGGTGGCTCTTCCCTGGCAAAAAGAAATAAAATAAAAATGAAGAAATATTTTAGCTATTCTTCCATTTAGACGGTTCTGTTTGGTTTTTCTCTTTGGGCCACACCCCGCAGTGCCCAGAGCTTACTCCTGGCTCTGCACTTAGGGGTCACTCCCAAGGGGACTGGGAGGTGGCATGGGAAGCCAGGGACCGAACCCAGGTCAGTTTCGTGCCAGGCAAACGTCCTTCCGGCTGTGCTACCCTCCTGGCCCCGAGATCGCTTATTCATTTTGCTTTTTGGGTCACACCTGGCAATGCACAGGGGTTCCTCCTGGCTCTGCACTCAGGAGTTACTCCTGGCGGTGCTCAGGGGACCATATTGGACGCTGGGAATCGGACCCGGGTCGGCCGTGTGCAAGCCCTACCCGCTGTGCTATCACTCCAGCCCCCGAGATCTTATTTTTTAGGAATCCACTTAGGTCCTAAATTCCCTAAGTGCTGTCAACTATGACATTTAACATTTGCGCTACTTAGAGTCACAGAGACAGGACAAAGGGCTAAAGAGCATGTTGGTTGGCGTCCAGCAACTCCGACCTGAAAGGTGCCCTGAACACCGTCACAGGACCCTGCTCTCTGCTCCGAGACTCACCCCTACTCAGAAGGGTTCTGGAGTTGGCCATACAATTCATTTCTCCTCACCTCCAACCCAGGGTCATTTCTATGCGGGCAAGTCTGTGATTCCTCGTATTCCCTATTCCGTGCAGAATTACAAAATTTCATTTCTCCTTGAGCTACACCTAGCTGTGCTCAGGGGTCACCCTTAGCAGTTTGGGGGACCAGATGGGGTGCTGGGGTTCCGGGTTGCCACATGCAAGGCAAGCGCTTGTTACACTATCTACAGGGACTCAGCATCAAAATTTTTTTGAAATTTTTTGCTTTGGGGCCACAACCGGCGTTGCTCAGGGGTTAATCCTGACTGTGCTCAGAAATTAGTCTTGGTGGTGCTCAAGGGAGCATATGGGATACTGGGGATCAAACAGGGTCAGCTGTGAGCAAAGCAAGCGCCCTACATGCTCCAGCCCCCTCGCTGCCCCCCCAACTTGTTTTGTTTTGGGGCCACACCGGGGGATACTCAGGGATGACTCTCGGCAGGCTTGGGGGATGACAAGCTCCTCACCCCAAACTGAGACTTGATAAACTTGCTGCTTTTAGGCCACACCTGGTGGAGCTCAGGGCTTACTCCAGACCCTGTGTCCAGTAATCACTCTGGGAGGGCTCCGGGGACCACATGGGGTGGCAGGGATTGAATCTGGGTCAGCGGCATGCAAGGCAAATGCCCAACCCGCTGAACTACCGCCTTGGGCCAGAGACCTGATAAACTATTTTTTTTTTGGGTCACACCCAGCAGTGCTCAAGCTACTCCCGGCTCACTCTTCAGGGAACCGTGTTCTGGGTATTAAGCCCCGGCTTCCTGCATACAAAGCACGCATTATCTGGCACTTCGCACTAAAAGTAAAATACGCTTCAAGAGGCAGGGCTGGGCTGGAGGCACAGACAGCAGGTGTGGTACTTGCCTCGCACAAGGCTGACTTCTGGTTTGTTTTGCTTTTTGGATTGCACCCAGCAATACTCAGGAGTTACTCCTGGCTCTGGACTCTGCACTCCTCGGAGTGCTCAGGGGACCATATGAGATTCTGGGGACTGAACCTGGGTCGGCTGCTTGCAAGGCAAACACCCTACTTGCTGTACTATTGCTCTGGCCTTTGTCTTCCACTAGGTTGACCTGGGTCCGATCCCCAGACAAGTCTTAGAGGGAGACTCTGGGGGTCTCAGGATGAACTAATAATCATCTGAAAAAGACTATTACTATTAAAAGAAATTTTTTAACTTTTGGCTCACACCCAGCGGTGCTCAGGGGCTTATTCCTGGCAGGATACAGGGGTACCAGGGCTCAAACCCAGGTCAGCCGTGTGCAAGTCAAGCACCCTATGTTGCACTCTCTCTCCGGCCCAGAATTTTCTACTCAAATCACTTCTGGCAATTTGCTGATTCAACTATTTCCTCTAAGTTGTTTTTTAAGACTGAAGAGACGGCATAGGGGTTAAAGCACTTGCCTTGCATGAGGTCAACCCCATCAGATTCTCAGCAGGGCAAGTTCTCCCAAACAGAAAGCCAGGAGTAGCCCCTGCCCAGGGCAGAAGTTCTGCGTGTTGCTACAAAGCTGAACAAGGTTTCCGAGGCCCTGCAGGGCCCGCCTTGCCTGTGTGAGGTCAGGGGTTTGATTCCTGGCACCACCAAAAAAAAAAAAAAAAAAAGTGTGAGAAAAAAAATATTCTCTGTTGCTGGGCAAATAGTTTGGAAAATGTAGCAATAAAGAGGAAATTTTGTTAAACATCTATTTCCTTTTTTTTGGGGGGGGGTCACACCCTGCGATGGACAGGGGTTACTCCTGGCTCATGCACTCAGGAATTACTCCTGGCGGTGCTCGGGGGACCACATGGGATGCTGGGAATCGGACCTGGGTGGGCCGCGTGCAAGGCAAACGCCCGCTGTGCTATCACTCCAGCCCCCAAACATCTATTTCTTAAGAAATTTTGTGGTTTGGGGCTAGACAGGTAGCACAGGGGGTAAGGCGCTTGCCTTGCATGCAGCCAACCTGAGTTCGACCCCCGGCATCCCATATCACATCCCTCAAGTCTGCCAAGAGTAATTCCTGAGTGCAGAGCCAGGAGTGACCGAGTACCACCGGGTATGGTTCCAAAAATTTAAAAAACAAACAAACAACAAAAACCATCAAGTCTGCATCGTCACGGGGCTGATAGGTTCACCTAAGATGTAAAATGATCAGGGGCCGGGAATGCGTCTCGGTGGCGAAGCGCTTGCTTGTGACGCGAGGGACCCTGGGCTGGATTCCCCAACGCCAAAAAGTTCTGCTCTGCTCAGGGCAAACCGGGGAGAGGCTGTGGTCGCAAAACAAACGCGAACGTGATGCTGCAAATCAGACAAAGGAAGAATCCGCTCAAGGGCTCCACTCGGAAAGGAGGAAGAGCGGCCCCGGCTGGAAGCCCGCCAGGCCACGGCCAAGCTGCCACCCTGCTGACTGACGGGGGGTCCCTGGGGAGTTGCAGCAGCGCCGGGGAGGCGTGCACAGGGCCGGTCCACCCAAGCGACGGGAGCCTGTTTGGCCAACCTGCTTCTCCACCCATCCTCCAGCAGCACCGGGACCCCGGCCCTTCACATAGGCAGACCCAGGCCCGTCGCCGCTGCTGAACGGTCTTCCTATCTACAGAGTTAAGTCAAACCTCTTAACCGAGGGTCACTGGGATATTCCACTTTTCCAGGGAAAACCACCCCTTAGTTTTCCTGCCCTTCACCTTTCCCACAAACCCTTATGAAACCGCCATTTAAACCGTTAGGGGTCCGGTTCTTGCTCGGTGTTCAGCTGACCTAGGCTAGACCCCAGGCCCCACATCTGGTCTACAGGAGAGCCCGGCCAGGAGTGATCCCTGGCACAGAGCCAGAAGGAAGCCCTCAGCGGCCAGGCACGGCCCCAAACCCCCAAATTACCAGCAAAGTACCTGCAGTTTCACTAGCAAAGTGCCCGCTGCACGTTTAACCCCATCTCCTCCTCCTCCCGTGCGTCTAAGACTCTGAGCGAGCAGGTTTTGCACCTAGAAAATCCTGTGCATCCTTCAAGTCTTTTTTTTTCCCCCTTCACCCAGGCAGGGGTATAATTCTCTCCTCCACCGAGCACACGCCTCTGTTATCTGCACATTTGTCCAATCAACCGATTCACGGGATCCCTACCGCCACAGAAGGCAAGGGGAATAGAAAGAGAAACGAAAGAGTATTTCTTCGTTCCCCCCCACCCCGATCCCACCCCGCCTGGAAGCTTGCTGGGGGCAGGGACCACCTGATTCATCTTTGTATCCCCAGCACAATGCCTCGCAAGTAACAGGAGCGTTAAGAAATCCCTGCTGGAAGAAAAGACACAAGCAGACAAATGAAGCATTCACCGGACTGCGCACTGTCTCGTGCCCTTGACGGACCCAGCAAACGTCAACTGCGCCCGTTTCTTCGCGAGCGTCCCATCAGCGCCTGAAATGCGGAATGGCCTACCTCCTTCATTTGACTGGAAGCTCCCTGGGGCGGGGGCTGAGGCCTTTCCTTTCCTCCTCTAGATCTCCCCCTGAGGCTTATTACAGAGGGCTGATCACTGGGCTGGTCAATATGTTGACTAAGGCAGCCTTCAAGAGCGAAACTGCAAATTCGCTTCCCAGAGATCTTGAAGGAGGAGGACTCGAAAGTGTTTTACCTGAGCCATGCCGGTCTCACACCTAACGCAACTCAAAAGTTTGGGAGTTTCGTGGGTCCACTTTTCCTTAAGAACACTGCAGTTGGGAAGGAATGTCACCCAATCATTGTAACCACTCCTGCATGTCCCTTCAGTCCTGCTGCCATAACGAGCTTCCTTCGTCCTCGCGCGGAACTCAGTGTCCTCCAAAGGCAAGAGCGATGTTCCGAGGATCCCCGGGCTCCGCCTGGCCCCGGTCCGCGGTGGGAAGCGAAGTCTGGGTCCGCCTGGGCCTTTCTGCTGGGCCTCTCGATGCTCCTCGGGGTCTGTTTCCTGCAACCAGAAGGGGAGACGGGGCTGTCAGGGGGTCCCGACCAGGGGCCAGCCACGGGGCTTGAGCTGGGGCATTTTGCCTGCCAGGTGCGCTCTGTGCCGGGAAGCCGGGGCATGCAGGGAGAACATTCTTTTCGTTTTTTTGGCTTTTGGGGGTCATGGGTCCCACCCGGCGGTGCACAGGGGTTCCGCCTGGCTCTGCACTCAGGAATCACCCCTGGCGGTGCTCGGGGGACCCTCTGGGATGCTGGGGCTTGCAAACGCCCTCCCCGCTGGGCTATTGCTCCAGGCCTTTTTTGTTTGTTTTATGCTTTTTGGGTCACACCAGAGGATGCATGGGGTTGCCCCTGGCGGTGCTCGGGGGACCCTCTGGGATGCTGGGATTGAACCCGCATGCAAGGCAAACGCCCTCCCCGCTGGGCTATCGCTCAAGCCCTTTTTTTTTTTGCTTTTTGCTTTTTGGGTCCCACCCTGCGATGCACAGGGGTCGGCTCATGCACGCAGGAATGACTCCTGGCGGTGCTGGGGGGACCCTCTGGGATGCTGGGGGGGATGGAACCCGCGTGCAAGGCAAACGCCCTCCCCGCTGTGCTATTGCTCCAGCCCCCCCCATTTTTTTTTTTTTTGCTTTTTGGGTCCCACCAGGCGATGCACGGGAGTTGCCCCTGGCGCTGCTCGGGGGACCCTCTTGGGGTGCAGGGGGTCGAACCCGCGTGCAAAGCAATCGCCCTCCCCGCCGTGCTTTTGCTCCAGCCCCCCCCCATTTTTTGTTTTGCTTTTTGGGTCCCACCAGGCGATGCACGGGGGTTGCCCCGGCGCTGCTCGGGGGACCCTCTTGGGGTGCAGGGGGTTGAACTGCGTGCAAGGCAATCGCCCTCCCCGCCGTGCTTTTGCTCCAGCCCCCCCCCCATTTTTTTTTTTGCTTTTTGGGTCCCACCAGGCGATGCACGGGGGTTGCCCCGGCGCTGCTCGGGGGACCCTCTTGGGGTGCAGGGGGTCGAACTGCGTGCAAGGCAATCGCCCTCCCCGCCGTGCTATTGCTCCAGCCCCCCCCATTTTTTTTTTTGCTTTTTGGGTCCCACCAGGCGATGCACGGGGGCTGCCCCCGGCGCTGCTCGGGGTCCCTCTTGGGGTGCAGGGGGTCGAACCGCGTGCACGCAACCGCCCTCCCCGCTGGGCTACCGCTCCCGCCCTCCCCTTCCTCCTCCTCCCGCCCCCCGGGTCCAAAGCAGCAACCGGCCTCCGGGGCCCGGAGGGCGGCGCCCGGCGGGCCGGGGAGGGCAAAGGGGGCGGGGGCGCCGCGGGGCTTTTGTGCGAGTGGGCCGGCCCGCCGCGCCCCGTCTTAAGGCGGCCGCGGGCGGCGGGGCGCGGGCGGGCGGACGGCGGCCGGCAGGTAGGGAGACGCGGCGGGGGCGGCCGGGGCGGGGGCGGCCGGGCCGCGGCCCTCGCGCCCCCCCCCGCCCCCCGCCCGGCGCGCGCCCCCCGCCGCCCCTCCCCCCGCGCGGCGCCCGCGGCCTGCCGCGCGGGGGGGACGCGGCCGCGCGCCCCGGCCCGGGCCCTACCTGCCGGGCGCGGCCTCCCGCCGCCGCCCGCGCCGCGCCGGCCGCCCCCGGGCCGCAGCCCCCGGCGCCCAGCCCGCGGCCGCCGCTCGCTGCCCCCGCCGGGACGAGGCAAGTTTACAAACACCAGCCTGGGCCCGGCTCCCCGGAAGCACTTCCCCCTCCCCCCGGCCCGCCGCCGAGCGGCCGCATCCACTTCCGGGCCGCGCGGCCGGAAGGGGCGGGCCGGCGGCGCGGCGCAGGCGCCCTGGCGCGGCCGAGCCCGCGGCGGCCATCTTGGCTGCGGGCGGGCGGGCGGGCGCGCGCGCGTGGCGCCGGGGGAGGGGGACGCGCCGGTCGCGGCGGCGGGAGGGGGAGCCTCGCGCGGACCCGCGATCCTCGCCCCGGCCCCCGATCTGCAGACCGGGCTGGCCCCGGCGTCGGGGCAGGGCCGCGGCCGCCGGTCGCCGTCGCGGCGGGACCCCCGGCCGCGCCGCTTACCTGCTGGCCCTGCACCCCGGGGCCCCGCGCCCCGCGCTCCGGCCTCGCCCGCCCTGGAGGCGGTGGTCGGCGCCCGGGGGCCGGGGTGGGGGCGTGGGGGTCCGGCGCCTGGGCCCCGGCCGCGTCGGAAATGGAAAATGGAAACTGAGTCTCCAGCCTGGGGCTCCGGGGTTTCGCGGGGAGGGTGGGGTCCTGCCGAGTCCAGCTGCGCTATGCAAAGTGCAGGTGGTGGAAGGGGGCGCGACTCCGTCCGTCTGTCCGTCCGTCCGTCCGTCCGGGCCCCGCAGCCCAGCGGCTGCTCCCGGGGTGCGCTTAGCAGGAGGAGGAGGAGGAGGATGGTCCAAAGGGGGCAAGTACGAAGGGAAAAGGAATCGTCAGCGCCGTAGGCACTTCGTGTTGCTTTTCCCTTTGGTCTTTTTTGGACGACCCCCGGCAGTGCCCAGGGCACCAGGTGGGCAGCCCGGGATCGAACCTGGGTCGTTGGACCCCACGATTTTTTTCATTCCTTGTGCCCCCCCACGTTTGGGGCCATTGGCAGAACGGCTGTAAAAGCGAGGGAGAAGCCGTCCGAGATTCTGAGTCTGCCCGGGAGGGGGAGGGTTAGGGCCACACGTGCCCCACCCCCCACATTTGGGCAGGTGGCTCAGGGAGCGCCCAGGTCTTGCGTGTGAGCGTCCCTGGGTTTGGGCCAGAAGTGTTTTAACAAATCAGCAGCCGGCCATAAAAAATGTCATACCATCAGTAGCTTCATTCACAATCATTAAAAAAAAAAATACAGGGGGCTGGAGTGATAGCACAGCCGGTGGGGTGTTTGCCTTGCACACGGCTGACCCGGGTTTGATTCCCAGCATCCCATAGGGTCCCTCCCGAGCACCTCCAGGAGTCATTCCTGAGTGCATGAGCCAGGAGGAACCCCTGTGCAATGCTGGGTGCGACCCAAAAAGAAAAAAAATACAGTCCTAGAAATGAATTTGTAGGGGGTTTGTTTTATTTTGGGACCTCACCTGGCTGTGTTCTGGGCCTAATCCTGACTCTGTGCTCAGGAATTACTCCTGGAAGTGCTTAGGGGACCCTGTGTACCGCCAGCCATCCGGACATCGCTGACTTCATGCTTGCCAAGTGCCTTAAGCCCTTTACTATCACCGAGGCCCATCTAGAAGTAAAGTTAATAAGTAACTAAATTATGTATTAAGAAAATCATCCTGGGGCTGGAGCAATAGCACAGCGGGTAGGGCATTTGCCTTGCACGCAGCCGACCCGGGTTCAATCCACGGCATCCCATATGGTCCCCCAGCACCGCCAGGAGTAATAGTAATTCCTGAGTGCAGAGCCAGGAGTTACCCCTGAGCATCCCAATTATCCTGTTTTAGTAAAAGACAGAAAGGGCCTTGAACCAGATAGATAATACAGGGGATAACTGTCTTGCATTTGAGGACCCTGAGTACTGCTATGTGACCTCTCCCCTATCCCTCAAAAAAAAAAAAAACCCAAACCCCAGAAGGGAGCTTAGAGATACAGCACAAAGGTTAAAGTGCTTGCTTGGCATTTGGCTATGGCCTTGGCCCTTGTTGGAATGCTGGCCCTGAATGTCCTCTCAGAGTGTCCCCTGAGCACTGCGGGATGTGCCCCACCCCCATAAAAAGTTGGGGAATTTTTGCCTTGCACGTGGCCAACCCAGGCTGACCCAGGTTCGATTCCTCCGCCCCCTCTCTGAGAGCCCAGCAAGCTACCGAGAGTATCTCGCCTGCACAGCAAAGCCTGGCAAACTACCTGTGACGTATTCGATATGCCAAACACAGTAACAACAGAGTCTCCAATGAAGATGTTACTGGGCCCGCTCGAGCAAATCGATGAACAACGGGAGAGCAGTGACAGTGACAATCCTCATGAATTACAAAGTTATGTGTGGTCGGGTTTCAAGTGTATGATGTTCTAACACCTGTTCCTTCACCAGTGTACATTTCTCATCACCAGTGTCCCCAGTTTTCTTCCCGTCACCCCCACCTCAGCCTGCCTCCATGGTAGATACTTTTCTTCTCTGTCTGTCTGTCTGTGCCTTTCTTTGCAGAGTTTCTTGAATGGAGACTTTTACCATGTCATGACTAGGAAGGCAATATTGTATAGGTGTACATTTTTGCTATGGTTAAAATCTAGTTCCAATGGAATTTGCATTTAACTTAAACTAAGATTTTATAGATTTTGTTCAACGGCTGCTTCTCTGGTTGAGGAGTTCAGTCTTTATTTATTTATTTTGCTTTTTGGGTCACACCCAGCGATGCACAGGGGTTACTCCTGGCTCTGCACTCAGAAATCACTCCTGGCAGTGCTCAGGGGACCCTATGGGATGCTGGGAATCGAACCTGGGTCGGCTGCGTGCAAGGCAAACGCTCTACCTGCTGTGCTATCTCTCCAGCCCCAAGGAGTTCAGTCTTTAACATGGAAAGAAAAAGTTTCAAGGAGAACAAAAAATTATTTTGGAAAATATCACGATCACGATCATCCTGTTGATCGTCGATTGTCTCGAGCAGGCACCAGTAACGTCTCCTCCTACCTAGCCCTGAGATTTTAAAAGAGCCATTTCAATGCTCTTTCAGGATTAGGAGGATGAGACCCATCATTGTTACTGGTATTCCGGGAGCTGGGTTTTATAGCCTCTGCATCTTGACCGTTGATGGGACCAACCTGGCGCTGGCGGCAGCTGGTGCGTGTGACGCCTACCTACTGGAAGATGGGGGGTCTGGGTGGAGAGGGCCCAGTCCCAATCCGAGTAGGCTTGGAGATCTCAGCCCTGGGACCCGCATGCCTGGGTTCCTCTGCCAGATCTTTCATGCATGGGGCCCGTCCAGATGTGTGGAGAGTGGTCCCAGCATGGCCGTGGCTGGCTCCAGAGGTCCTCAGCTGCTGGGGCTCTGCTCGGGGCAGGGCGGGGGGAGAGAAACTCAACCCTCCACCCTCCAAGGGGCCCCGGTGAGGACATCCAGGCGCGGGGGCAGAAGACTGTGCTGTTCTTGGAAAATATCAAGTGCTTAAAATTGTGAACAGGGCTGAACATAGCACAGCAGGCACGGGTGACCCAGGCGCGATACCTGGTACCACATGTTTCCTGGAGCACCGCTTGGAGTGAGCCCTGACCACCACTGGGTGTGGGCCAAACAGAAAGAAAAGAAAAAAGTAACGCAGGGGCTGGAAAGTTAGCACCGTGGGTCGGGCGCTCGCCGTGCACCTGACTGACCTGTTTGATCCCTGGCATCCCAGTAATGGACCCCGAGAACCACTAGAATCCCCAAGCACAGATCCAGGATTAAACCCTGATCTCCACTGAGTGTGCTCTTCACCCCCTCCAAAGAAAGTAATGCAGTGGGAGGTAGTGGCGGTAACGTAGCCCAGAAGTCAGGAAAACGGATCCAGGTGGGGTCTGGGTGGCATCTGGGCCGGCACCCATGTCACCTTTGTCAGTGTCACTGTCCTCCCGTTGTTCATCGATTTGCTCAAGCGGGCACCAGTAATGTCTCCATTTGGAGACTTGTTGTTACTGTTTTTGGCATATCGAATACGCCACGGGGAGCTTGCCAGGCTCTGCCGTGCAGGCAGAATACTCTTGGTAGCTTGCTGGGCTCTTTGAGAGGGACAGAGGAATCGAACCCAGGTCAGCCACATGCAAGGCCAACGCCCTCCCCGCTGTGCTATGTAATCTTAGAAAAATTAATTTGTTTCTCTGTGGCCCAAGACGATTCCTCTGGAAAATAAGGATGAATTGATACCTTTTCAGATTCATTGCTAACACTTTTGTGAAGGTCTGGTGGAAAGCTTTAAGGAGCAAACTGCCAATCTCCTGAAGGATCTCTGTTATTTTTCTGAAATAGAAATGTTTATTGGAACGTAGAAGGGAAAGGGAAAGGGACGCGCCAGCTGGGGAGGAATTTAGTGTCGCACCAAGTTCTCTCCTAAAGTATTTTGACACGGATTTTTGGTTTATACAAAGCAAATAAGCGGGAGACAGAGTTCTTTTTTTGTGCCACCCTTTCCCCCGCTATGGTTGAGTCAACAAATTGGTGCCCTGAAGTGCAAAACCTTCCAGAAAGGGAGTTAGAGAGTGGGGGCAGATGGAACTAACATTTTGGGAGTGTCTGTTTTCTTTGGTGCTTTTCTTTTTGGCCGGGGGTGGTGGATGTGGTTCGTAGCCTCTGATGCTCGGGGCTTACTCCTGGCTCTTGGCTCAGGAATTACTCCTCAGGTATTTGGGGGACCATCTTTGGTGCTGGGGATGGAACGAGGTTCAGCCACATGCAAAACCAATGCTTTAGTCTGTATGATCTCTCCGACCCTGGAGCTTTGCTTTAAGAAGGATAAGGCTGGCCTGGGATATCACTTGGCAGTAGAGCACGCGCCTTGCACAGGTGAGGCCCTCGGTTCGATTCCCAGCACAGCCCAAGCCAACAAAACAAAGACGGCAAGGGGACCCGAGTGGTAGTACAGGGGAGTCTCTGCGTCTTGGCCGTTGATGGGACCAACCTGGTGCTGGCGGCAGCTGGTGCGTGTGACGCCTACCTACTGGAAGATGGGGGGTCTGGGTGGAGAGGGCCCAGTCCCAATCCGAGTAGGCTTGGAGATCTCAGCCCTGGGACCCGCATGCCTGGGTTCCTCTGCCAGATCTTTCATGCATGAGGCCTGTCCAGATGTGTGGAGAGTGGTCCCAGCATGGCCGTGGCTTGGCACAAAGCCGACCCAGTTTTCCTCTCTGGAACCTCATATGGTCCCCTGAAGCCAGCCAGGGGTGATCCCTGAGTGAGCCCCAAAACATGATAAAAAGTAAGACTGTCATCTTCCTCTTCGCTCAAGCAAATCTTTGTCTTGACAGAGGAGGGGAGGGGAACACCGACCACATGGGGAGTTGGCCTGTTCACGTGGGTGTGCATCTGTCGGGGTGCTAGTGGGTTGGTTTTCACTTTCTGTTAATAAGCCTGGCCTGTCGTTGCGGTGGGCAGGGTCTTCCCTCAGCCCACTGAGTACTTCTGGAAAGGTTCTGATGAGGCGTGGCTGCCCAGGCCTCTGGAAACCTAGGAGCGCTTGGGGGGTTCACTCCCTGGGCACCCTGGGAGATCCTGCCTTTCCTTCACGAGCCAGTTGGCATCTGTCCTGAGGGGCAGATACAGCCCTGGGGCAGTGCCTCTGCCAGGCAGCCAGGCAGAAACGCCACCAGTGTTCGCAGAACTAGCTGAACCCGTTCATCACTCAGAGAGTCAGCTGTGCCCTGGTGGTGAAGGGACACTGAGTCCCTGAGAAAGCACCGGGGCGACTGGGGGCGTTTCTTTGGTTTCAGGGCCAAAACTGACAGTGCTGGGGAGGGCGGCAGAGTCGTTCTCTGCATGGTGATCAGGGGACCTGAGTTTAGTACTGGAACTCGAACCCTAGACTCCAACATTCAAAGCTGTGCTTCACCCCTTTTATCAATCTTCTGAGCTCGTGTGTGTGTGTGTGTGTGTGTGTGTGTAGAGGGAACATCTGGTGATGCTCAGGGCTTACTCCTAGCTCTACATAGGAATTGCTCCTGGCAGTGCTCGGGAGGCCATATTTGGTGCTGGGATAAAGCCTGGGTTGGCCATGTGCAAAGCTCCCTACCGCTGTGCTACCTCTCTGACCCCTCTAACGTGTTTATGTTTTGTTTTGGTTTGGGGCCATACCCAGCGATGCTCTGGGCTTACTCCTGTATCTGCACTCAGGAATACTCATGGTGGTGCTCTGGGGAACATATGGATGCCAGGGATTGAACCCGGCTTGACCACATGCAAGGCAAATACCCTGGGTGACGTACTATACGTCTCTGGCCCCTCTAAAGTGTTTTTTTTTTGTTTTGTTTTGTTTTGCTTTTTAGGTCACATCTGTCGTTGCACGGGGTTACTCCTGGCTCATGCACTCAGAAATCATTAAATCACTCCTGGTGGTGCTTGGGAGACCCATATGGGATGCTGGGAATCAAACCCGGGTCGGCCGCGTGTAAGGCAAATGTCCTACCCGCTGTGTTATCGCTCCAGCCCCCCTCTAAAGTGTTTTGTTTTTGTTTTTGCTTTTTGGGTCACATGTGGCCATGCACAGGTATTACTCCTGGCTCTGCACTCAGGAATCACTCCTGGCGGTGCTCAGGGGACCATATGGGATGCTGGGAATCGAACCCTGGTCAGCTGCGTGCAAGGCAAATGCCCTACGTGGAGGATAGCGCAGCGAGTAGGGTGTTTGCCTTGCACGCGGCCGACCCTGGTTCAATTGCCAGCATCCCATATGGTCCCCTGAGCACCGCCAGGAGTGATTCCTGAGTGCATGAGCCAGGAGTAACCCCTGTGCATGGCCGGATGTGACCCAAAAAGCAAAAAAAAAAAAAAAAGTTTTTAGGGAAAAGAATATTGCAGTATGTGGGGCCTGAGTGATAGGACAGCCGGTAGGGCGTTTGCCTTGCACACAACCAGCCGTAGTATGGTCCCTGGCATGCCCTATGGTTCCCTGAGGACTGCCAGGAGTGACTCCTCAGTACAGAGCCAGAAATAACCCCTGAGCATCTCCAGGTGTGACCCAAAAAGCCATATAGCAGCATAGCCCAGAAGCAAAATTATCCAGTCTTTCTCAGTATTGTCTTCCTGGTTTCTCAAGGAAAGAGGAAGCTTGAACAAAATTTGAAGACGTGGCTCAGGCATAGAGCTCTTGACTTTGAGATGTCAGGTCCTGGGTTTGATTCCTGGAACCACAGATGATTTCCTGAGTCCTTCTGGGAGTGACCCCTGAGCACAGAGCCAGGAGTGAGCCCTGAGCACTGCTGGGAGTGGTCCAAAAAGCCAAAAATAAATTAAAAGAGAAACTAAGTGTCCCAAGACTTAGGAGATCGCTTAGAATCTAGGTGAAAGGGACGAGTAGAACACGGTGCCCTCCCCTGAGCCTGGTAACAGATTTTTATTTTCTTGCCAATGTGGGATTGTTGATCTTGGGCCAACAAGGGAGCAAGCTAGCCTCAGATTTCTCCACCATTTTTCAAACCTCCAGTTCTTGTATATTTAATAAATAAGTGTGTGTCGCGGAGCTTCCTCACTGCCTGTGTTTGGCGGTCTGGGGCCGCTTCCCTCACCCCTGATGGCCGATGGCCATGGGCAGACCGAGGAGGAAACAAGGGCCGGGCTGGTTGGTCTTTATTCCAATCTAGTCAGCCTCTGCCTCCTTCTAGTCTCACCCACTCCCGTGTGTGTCCTCCTGGTATAACTCTCCCAGCCTTCATTCTATCCCCAGATCATGAGGGGTGGGGTAGCAGTTACACATAGGTGTGGCTTTGGGATGGGTGGGGTTGTCCAGGAAGGGGGCAGGGTGTGACTGACAGGCTTAAGATGGGTGAGCAAGCTCTGTCAGAGCTCCAGAGGGGTCAGGTGGGGTAAAGAGGTGTTGTGGTGATCGCACAGCGGGTAGGGCATTTGCCTTGTAGGCGGCCAGCCCGGGTTCGATCCCCAGCATCCCATATGGTCCCCTGAGCACCGCCAGGAGTGATTCCTGAGTGCAGAGCCAGGAGGAACCCCTGTGCACCGCTGGGTGTGACCCAAAAAGCCAAAAAAAAAGGTCAGCTGTAGGTACTGGGCAGCTTCATGCAAAAAACAATGAGCCCAGGCCTCTTTCTAATGCTGTGCACAAAAGTCAAATCAAAAAAGGACTTAAAGACCTCACTATCAGACCTGAATCCATAAGGTACATGGAGTAAAGCCTGGGTAGAACCTTCCATGACATTCACTGAAGCTAAAGGCATCTTCAAGCATGAATAAAGAAGAAAGAAGAAGAACTAGAGGAAGAAGAAAAAAAGCAGAAGGAAGAGGAGGAGCAGGAGGAGGAGAAAAACTGCAAGAGGAACAGACAGAGTTAGATGAAGAAGAAATAATGGAGGACAAGAACAGCAGAAGGAAAAATATAAATATAGAGGAATGAGTGGAGAAAAAACAAAAAGAATAAAAACAAAAACTATGGAAGATGGAAGAAATAAGGAAGAAGAATAGATTAGATATAATAACAAAAGAATAACATGGACCAAGGAAGTGGAAACAGACAAACAAATGGGACTGCATTAAGCTAAGAAGTTTCTGCACCTCAAAGGAAACAGTGACCAAGATACGGAGACAACCCAGGGAATGGGAATATTATTTACCCAGGACTCATCTGATAGGGATTAATATCAAAGATATGTAAGGCACTGGTAGAACTTTACAAGAAAAAACCATCCAGCCCCATCATAAATTGGGAAGAAGAAATGAACAGAAACGTCCTCAAAGATGAAATACAAATAACCAAAAGGCGCATGAAAAAATGCTCTCCATCACTAATCATGGAGATGCAAATCAAAAATGAGGTATCATCCCACACCACAGAGACTGGCACACATCGAAAAGAACAGAAGTCACAAAATTTGCTTACATGTGGATGAACACGGAGAGGACCATGAGTGAAATGAATCAGAGGGAGAGGGGCCCACAGAGAGGGCTTGCGCTCATTTGTGTGATATTAAAATAGTATAAAATAGTAAGAGACTATGGGGGCTGGAGCGATAGCACAGTGGGCAGGGCGTTAGCCTTGCACGCGGCCGACCCAGGTTCGATTCCCAGCATCCCCTATGGTCCCCTGTGCATCGCCGGGTGTGACCCAAAAAGAAAAAAAAATAGTAAGAAATTAATACCCGAGGGTGGTAGAAACAAGGCCCGAGAGGACTGGCCCATGGTAGGAAGCTGGCCACAGTGGGGCGGGGAGTGCAGAGTCAGGACAGGGAAGGGAGCACTGTGACAAAATGACAGTTGGAAATGAGCACTTTCAGAACGGAGTGCTGAAAGTAGGTAGAGGGACAAACACGATTTCAGTGCCTGTATTGCAAGCCATAATGCCCAGAAGGGGTGGGGGAGGGAGAAAGAGGGGTGAGAGAGAGAGAGAGGAGGGGCGAGGAGGAGGAAGATGAGAGAGGGAGAGAGAAAGAGGAGGACAGGAGAGAGGGAAAAAAAGGCGCCTGTCAGGCGGGAGCCGGAGGGTCCATGGGAACATTGTGGTGGGAACTGAACTTTGGTGAAGGGGAGGGTGTTGGAACATGGCATGACTGAAGCCCGATCATGAACAGCTTTGCAACTATGTATTTCAAGGTGATTCAAGTTGAAAAAAATTTTTAATTAAAAAAAGGTTAAGGGAAGGTGCTCTGGAGAGAATACAGTGGGGAGGGTGCTTGCCTTGTATGTGACCTGCCAGGGTTCCAGTCCCCGGCACCCTGTATAGTCCCCTGAACCATCTAGGAGGCAGCCCTGAGCCCAGAGGCAGGAGTCAGCTCTGAGCACAGCCAGGGATGGGCCAAAAACAAGAGAAGGTTGGTGGGGAGGGGCTGGAGTGATGGCACAGCAGGTCGGGTGTTTGCCTTGCGCGCGGCAGACCCGGGTTCTATTCCCAGCATCCCCTCGGGTCCCCCTGAGCACTGCCAGGGCTAATTCCTGAGTGCAGAGCCAGGAGAAACCTCTGTGCATCGCCAGGTGTCACCCAAAAAGAAAAAAAAAAAAGGTTGGCTGGAGAGGCAGGAAGTGGCTCAGTGGCTGAGGTGCATGAGACCGTGAGTTTGATCCCTGCTGCTGCCACATGTGTGGAGCACTGTCCCGGGAGCTTTGTCAGGCTCCACCATAGCCAGGTGTGCGTGAGCACTGCACTGCAACTAACGAAAGAGGCAGGAGTGTGGTCTCTGCGCCTGGGTGAGGATGCAGAGCCCCAAAGGCTACAGAATGTGCACGCCCACCGCAGTTGAAGCGTGCACCCCTGGGGACCCCCACAGCTGAGCGCGTGAGCAGAGCTCTCTGAGGTGTGATCCCTGACGAGCATCGATCAAATGTTGGCTTCCAGGAGGCGGGAGTGATAATACAGCAGGGAGGGTGTTTTCCTGGCAGGAGGCCGACCCGGGTTCTATCCCCGGCATCCCACATGGTCCCCCAAGCACTGCCAGGAGGGATTCCTGAGTGCAGAGCCAGGAGGAAGCCCTGAGCATGGCCAGGTGTGACCCAAAAAGAAAAATTAGGGGCTGGAGCGATAGCACAGCAGATGGGGTGTTTGCCTTGCACGCGGCGAACCTGGGTTCGATTCCCAGCATCCCACATGGTCCCCTGAGCACTGCCAGGAGGAATTCCTGAGTGCAGAGCCCGGAGGAAGCCCTGAGCATTGCGAGGTGTGCCCTCCACCCCTCCCAAATAAAACAACACCCACAAGAAAATGTATGACTCCCAGTCATGCCCACAGAGGGAAGGGAAGGGGGGACGTTTGACTGTGAGCTGGGGAGGTGACTCACTGGTAGAGCTCATGCCTCACATGTATGTACCCACAGACCCCTGGGAGAACAAGAACAAGGGCCACTCTATCATGAACAGTCTTGTTGGGGCCAGAGAGATAGTACAGTGGGTGGTCGGCCAGGGTCCGATCCCTAGCATATCATATTGCTCTCCGAGTATCTCGAGGAGTAATTCCTGACTGCAGAGCCAGGAGTACCCCTGAGCATCACCAGGTGTGACCCCGGAGCAAAAACTGGACATCACCAGTTAAAATCCTTCCACTCTCCTCACCTTCTCTCTCTTTCCGCAGCCAGCAGCCAACCTTTCTGTTTCTCCCCTGGGGATGTGGGGGTGACGGGTGCTGCTCAGGAGTGAGCCTTGGCAGTGCTCAAGGGACCGTGTGTGGTGCTGGGGCTCCCAACTGGGGGTGGAGGTAAACAAGGCAGGTGCCTCTGGGCACGGGGTCAGACCACAGCAGCCCGTGCTCAGGGCTTCCTCCTGGCTCAGCGGGTCATCTGCAGTGCTGGTCACCGGCAGGAAATGCAGTGCCTCACACCTGCAGGATTGCTCCTGCCCCAGATGTCAAAGTTAACCGAGAAAGTGGGAGTCGGAAAGAGAATTGCAATGAGAGGGAGTGATCGAAGGAGAGGAGGAAGGCTTGGACCCGCTGTTCCAGCCAGGCAGGGACTGCGTGTGAATGAGGGGTCTGGGGAAGAGAGGAGAAGCTGGAGGAGGACGGCGTGTCCTGACCCAGTTCTCGGGTGGATTGTTGGGTCCTGGCGCTGTGCCAGGTGCTGTGCCGCGCCCTCTAGTGGGAGGAAGATGCACTCTCCACGCTGCGCCTAGGAGTTGATGCCACGTGCCTGGTCTGAGGAGAGGTTCTGAGAATTGCCTGTTTTCCTTCCTTTTTCCTCCTTCTCCTCTGTCGTGAGGACACCATGTCCCAGAGCAGGGTTTTTCCTTCATTCTGGAATAGAGCCTAGAATAAAGTCTTGCAATAAGGGCACATAAATCAGTCTATCCTGCCACCAGCATAAACCATGGAAGAGAGACCAATAGCTGTTTATTTATTTTATTTTATTTTATTTTTTTGCTTTTTGGGTCACACCCGGCGATGCACAGGAGTTACTCCTGGCTCGAGCACTCAGGAATTACTCCTGGCAGTGCTTGGGGGACCATATGGGATGCTGGGAATCGAACCCAGGTCGGCCGTGTGCAAGGCAAATGCCCTACCCGCTGTGCTATCACTCCAGCCCAATAGCTGTTTATTTAATGTAACAGTAGCTACATAAGAAACGATGCAGATAAGCCAGTGGGATTCCCCACCCCCACTCCTCCGCCTCAGACACACTTTATTTTGGATTTTGGGTCCTCACCTGTCTGTGCTCAGGGCTTCTTCCTGACCTTGTGTTCAGGGATCATTCCTGGTGGGGCTTGAGGAATCATATTTGGTGCTGGGGCTCAAACCCGGGCTGGTCATGTGCAACACAAGTGCCCTACCTGCCATTTTGTCTCTCCAATCCCTGCTTTTTTTTTTTTTTTGAGACTATAGAATGCTTCACACAAATTTTCTTGTCATCCTTGTGCCTCTCTCTATTGATTTTTTTTTGGGATCACACCTGGTGATGCACAGGGGCTCCTCCTGGTTCTGCACTCAGGAATTACTCCTGGCAGTGCTCAGGGGACCATATAGGATGCTGGGAATCGAACCCGGGTCGGCCACGCGCAAGGCAAACGCCCTCCCCGCTGTGCTATCACTCCAGCCCCTCTGTACTGCTTTTTAGTGCTTCTCTGATTTTAGTGTAGCTTCTGCTGGGTTTTGTTTAGTGGCTGTTGTGTGGCTGGACAGTGCTTAGGTGGGGCCAGAGGTTGCAGGCAGCGGAACCACCAGGGTTGTGCTCGATGTGTGTGGGACGCCGAGGGTTGAACTTGGGACTGCACTTGCGGGGCAGGTGCTGTGAATCTCGGTGATTCTCCTCTGGGCTGCCACTGGGATTCTGTTTTTTCTTTTACGTTTTTCAGTTTGGGGGCCCTGCCCAGCAGTGCTCAGGGCTTACTACTCCTGACTCTGTGCTCCGGGGTCACTCCTGGTGGAGCAGAGGGCACCATTATGTGGTGCTAGGGATTGAACTAGGGTCATTTGTGTGCAAGGCCAGTGCCCTACTCCTGTGCCGTCTCTCCAGCCTTGCCTGTGGAATTTTGAAGCCTTTTGATGAGCACAGGAAAGTTACTTAATAGTAGGAATTCAACTAATACAAAATGAACATCAGGGCCGGAGAGATAGTACAGCAGGGAGGGTGTTTGCCTTGTAAGATAGTACACTGTGTAGAGTCCCTGAATTCTGCCAAGAGTGATTGCGAGCACAGAGCTGGAAGAACCTCCAAGCACAGAGCCAGGAGAAAGCCTGAGCATAGCCAGGTGAGGCACAAACCCCTCCTTCTTGATCACTTGATCGCTTGACATCCCGTTACTCATCGATTTGCTCGAGCGGGCACCAGTAATGTCTCCATTCATCCCTGTCATGTGCTAGTGTAGCCCAATGGGATCTGATCATTCTAGAAACATGAACAGCCTCAAACTGACCATTCAGGGTCTTGACGAAGAAGTCTGACCATCTCATAGGTGGGCAGCCACGCGATCTTTTGACGTGCCGTGGAATCCAGTCGGTAACGGCTCTAGTCCAGCGGTCCTCTCCAAATCTCATTACGTGTCCAGCCCATCTGATTTTCAATGCCTTGGCAAACGAGACAGCGTCCCTGATTCTTGACCGGTGACAGAGGTCGGATCTCTGGATTCTTTCTCTCACTTGAGTGAAGCATGATACTCCAAGCATAGCTCTTTCGATTCCTCTTTGCGAGACCCGAATAGCATTCTCATCCTATTTTCGTAGGGCCCAGGTCTCTGAGGTGTATGTTAATGCAGGAAGAGCGGTGGAATTGAAGAGATGTGCCTGGAGCTGGAGGTTCTTCATCCTCTTAGCTATTTCTTCGACGTTCTTGAAGGTGTTCCAAGCCGCTCTCTTCCTCCTGCGCAACTCAGGTGCCAAGTCATTTGTCATGTTGACTTCTCGACCTAGGTACACTAACTGTTGCATTCGGAGATGGTCATTTCATTGAGAGCAAATGGAACGTCAGGAACGAGACCGTTTCTCATGAACATTGTCTTCGTGAGATTCAGCTGTAGTCCGACCTTTCCACACTCACAGTCAAAGTTGGCCAGCATTTGTGCCACTTGGCTGATGTTTGGTGTTATTAGAACGATGTCATCAGCAAAGCAGAGGTGGTGTGGTTGCCGACTGTCTATCTTCACTCCCATTCCTTCCCATTGCAGTCATCGCATGACATTCTCGAGGGTGGCACCGAAGAGTTTTGGTGAAATGGTATCTCCCTGCTGATCCCTCTCTTGATATGGATGATTACTTCTTTGTAGAATGGTGAGATCTTGGTAGTGAATCCGCAATAGAGCTCATGAAGGATCCTGATGTATTGAGTTTGTACGCCCTGATTGGCTAGGGCTTCAATGACTGCTTCCGTCTCAACAGAATCAAAGGCCTTCTTTAAATCAATGAACGTTAAACAGAGCGGCATCTTGAACTCCCAAGAAACCTCAATGAGCTTGGTTATCGTGTGGATATGATCGATGGTGCTGCATCCTTTTCGGAAACCGGCTTGCTTGCATACTTGTCCTTCATCTAGTGTTCTGCTAATCCTATTCAGGATGACTCTAGTGAATAGCTTGTAGATGACAGACAACAGGCAGATTGGACGATATTTGCCAATGTCGTGGAGCTCTTCTTTCCAGTCCTGCTGGTTTTCCACTGGGACGGAACCTTGCATTCAGACAGGTAGCATGTGAAGAACCGAGCCAGCATATTGATGAGTACTGACGGCAGCTTCTTCAGGTGTTCGGGTCTGACGTTGTCTGGGCCGGGTGCTGTTTGCTTCTTTACTGATGAAATGGCATGTCGGATTTCGGAAGGGAGAATGTAGGGAATGACATATCCATCCTGCGGAATTTGGTATGTGGGCAGGTGGACGTGGCTATCGAAGAGATCTGAGTAGAAGTCATGGATAATCTTCTCCATTGCCCTTCTGGAAGATGTGATAGATCCATCAGGATGTCGGAGGGCAGTCATCTTGGTCTTGTAGTTGGCAAAGGACAGGCGGGCATTGTGAATGCTTTTCCCAGCTTCTGCCGCATCTGCCAGCACTGCTGCTCTTCTCTCTTTGAGGTCTTCCTTTATCGCTTCTCTGCACTGCTTTGCGAGCTCGGACATTCACTTGCGGTTGCCTGAGGCTTGCACCAAGCCACGTTGGCAAATGAGCTTAAGAGTTTTCAAAGACAGGCATCTTTTTGTGACTCTCTCTTGGTGTTCTTCACACAATCATGGAGGTGCTGAACCAGTCGATCGTATTCCTCGTCAATGTTGCCAATGATGGCATCTTCCTAATTTGCCGCAATAGTGCCAAAGAGCTCCCAGTTGGTGGTCATTCTGGGAGTTCTCTTTTTGAACTTTGCAGCCCTTTCTCCCCGCTCTGTGAAGTAGAATTTTGCACGAAGGAGATGGTGGTCTGATCCCGTTTGGAATTTTGGGACAACAGTGACATCAGTCAGGCAAGACCGTCGATTGAATATGATGTGGTCAATTTTGTTGTGGAACCGTCCGCTGGGAGACTTCCATGTCCAATGTTTAGATTCGGCCTTATGGAATTGTGAGTTATCATGGATGGTCTTGGTTGACATGATGAACTCAGACAGTCACCCTGTTTGTTCCATTCTAGGCCATGGGTCCCAATGTGGAGTTCTTCGGCTGATCTTCTTGGTCCTATCTTGGCATTAAAATCACTGACAATGATCTTGTAGAAGGTGTGGTCTTCTTTATAGAACTTCTCCATCTCCATGTAGAACTTCTCAATTTTTCTCCTTCATCATAATTGGATGTTGGTGTGTAGACAACGAAGATAGAAACTGCCGGCAGTGAGTCACATCTATTCAAGTGTATTCGTCTTATTTGGGTTGTTAGGCATTCGAGTGAATCAATGTTTATGGCCAAGTTCATGTTGACAAGGACAAAGACACCACCGATGCCTCTTTTGTCACATGTTCCGAGGAACAGTTCTTCTCCAGTATCGAAAATGGTGTGATGTGACTAATCCTTCTTGTCTTGGTTAGACCAGTGATGTCGTACTTGATCTTTTGCGCTTCCTCCATCAGGTCCTCGATGGATGCATCCGATGCCAGCGTGCATGCATCAGTCATTAGTACAGACAGTCATTTTTGTCCTTCTTTGTTTTGGTGTCCTAGTTTGGCCTTGAGATTGTGTCAGCCTCTCCTTCCTCATCCTTCGTAACGCTGTTGTATTGGTGGCTCTTTCAGGGTCAGGGGAAGGAGACCCGTTGTGTTTACTGGTTTTGGCATATCGAATATACCACGGATAGCTTGCCAGGCTCTGCTATGCAGGTGGGACACTCTCGATAGCTTGCCAGGCTCTCTGAGAGGGATAGAGGCTTTTAGGGCGGCCTCTAATCATCCTTGCAGGTGTTCCCATGGTTCAAACCCTATTTGAACCCCATCAAATAGGGTGCGGTAATCTTGTATTAAGTGTTTTATGATGTGTCGCGTGGCCGCAAAGTGGCCACGCGGTTCAGAAAGCATCCTGGAGTGTGGCGGCTGGTGGGTAGTGGAGGTAGTGGAGGTCTGCCGAGCTGCAGGGAGCAGGCAGAGGATCTCTGTTCCCAGGTCTGTTGAGCCTGGAGTCCAAGGACACAGAGTTCCGCCTTAAACAAACAAAATGAACATCAGTCTAACTGAGATAGTGTTTTATTTGCTCTTCAGATTCCAAAGATTTATAAGTTTGCAGCTTGTACTATTACAGTGGCAGAGAACATCTGCTGCCCCATGGCTGTGGGTATTGGCGATCCTTATCCAAACTCCACTTGAAGATGACAAGGAATGATGATGTAGTTAGCACTGTGCATGCCCTTCGTTCATGAGACCAGGATTTGTTCCCCGATACCCCCCTCCCCACCCCCCCGACACAAAAGGAAGATGACTAAAAGCTTGTGGGGTCAGAGCAATAGGACAGTAAGTAGGACATTTGCCTTGCACGTGGCCAGTCTGGAACTAAGTACCCCCAAAGCAAAATAAAATAAAGACGTGATAACAATTCTAGCAGGAATGTGGAGAGATTGAAACCTCATTTATTGTTGGTGGAATGATAAAATTATCTTATAAAAAATAATTATAAGGGGGCTGGAGCAATAGCACAGCGGGTAGGCCTTGCATGTGGCTGATCCGGGTTCAATTCCCAGCATCCCATATGGTCCCCCGAGCATCACCAGGAGTAATTCCTGAGTGCATGAGCCAGGAGTAACCCCTGTGCAATGCCGGGTGTGACCCAAAAAAGAAAAAAAAATTATAAAATATAAAAATATTTTATAAATGATGATAAAATAATTATAAAACAGCCTGGTAATTCCTCACAAAGTTAAACATAGAGTTGCCATATATCCCGGTCACTGCCCTGCTAGGTGTCCACCCCAGAGAATTTGAAAGCGCTGCTACCAAAAATGTGGATCATAATATTATGTAGAATTATTCATATTCGCCTCAAAATGAAAGTAGCCCGAATGTCCATGGACCTCTTGGCCCGTGTTTTGCATCAGTGGTTCATATTTGGGGGACCCTGGGCTGACTGACTGCTCACATGTAATAACAAGGCACTTAGATAAAGAGACTGGCATATTCACACAACGGAATGTTATTTGACCATAAAATGGTGTCAAGAGGGGCTGGAAAGATATGACTGTCAGGTAAGGCCCTTGCCTTGCACTGCGCTCACCCAATTTCAATACACGGCACCCCGTAAGGTTCCCCCAAACTCTGCCACGAGTGACCCCTGAGTCCTACGAGCATCTCTGGGCAAGATGCTGATGCAAGCTACATCAGGGACGAACTTTGGAAACAGAGGAAGCCAATCACAAAATGTCACCTATCGTGTCACTGTCCCCGTCCTCCCGTTGTTCTTCGATTTGCCCGAGCGGGCACTAGTAACATCTGCATTGTGTGAGACTTGTTGTTACTGTGTCTGGCATATCGAATACGCCACGGGGAGCTTGCCAGGCTCTGCCGTGCGGGCGGGATACTCTCGGTAGCTTCAGGACTCTCCGAGAGGGGCGGAGGAATCGAACCCGGGTCGGCTGTGTGCAAGGCAAACATTCTACCCGCTGTGCTATGGCTCCAGTCCGTCACCTCTCATATGCTTCCGCTTATGGAAATATCCAGAATGCAGGCAAGGGTGTAGAGCAGAAGGTAGGTTGTGGGGTCAGGGTCAGGGAGAGGGAAGCACAGCGAGTTGCATGATGGCAAGACACAGTTCTCAGCCGGGTGTGCGGCTGGGAGCAGAGTCTGATCTGCTCAAGGGCGCCTCTCGGCTCTGTGCTCAGGCGCGCCCCCTGGTGGTGCTGGCGCTGCATGCACGGAGATCTCACCTTGCTAAAGAGTTTCCTGTGCGAGTGATACAAATGTCGGTGAGTTGGATACTGTACACAAACCCCGTGGATCCAACCGCGCGAAGGGGTATGTTTCATGGTGTGGAGAGTATATACATCACTGGAGCTTTTTTATTAGAGACGCCTTACTCCCGGTTTGTGCTCAGGGGTCACTCCCGGCCGACCTGCTGATGTTACAATAATGGATGTCAAGTTTTTGTTGTAAGGCAGGTGCCCTACCCGATGTGCTAGCGCTCTGGCCCCTTGCTGACTGTTTTGTTTTGGGGTCACTCCGGGGGCTCACAGTGGCCTGCGGGTGCTTGGCTCAGCCTATTGAGCTCTCTAACCAACCCTAGGTCAGGTTTTCCCATCCCCCCCCACCCCGTGCCGCCGGTTTTGGGGCCATACCCAGCGATACACAGGGTTAACACTCAGGACTTACTCCTGGCACTGCTCTGGGGACTTTGGGTTGCCAAGGACAGAACCTAGGGCAACCCCCCGAGCAAGGCGCGTACCCTATCCTATCCACTGTACTATCTCTCCAGCCCCCCAGGTCAAGATTCTTGAGAGAGGAATGCCCCAGTCTCCTGGCTCTGGGGGATTTAGCTCTGCCCCTGGTTCTGCTTGCTGACCTGATCTGTAACTTTCTCCTAATCAGGCTATTCTTAGTACTCGGCCTAATCCTCATCTTCTGCTCTGCCTGAGGCCCTGAAATCCTGGAAGGCCTCTTTCAGTTTGTCGAAGAACCTCCCTGCTTTCTTTGGAAGCCTCAAGGGGTGACAGGGGAGGGGGGGGCAGGGAAGCCTGGCCATACGGGTGTGCAGAGCAGAGAGGGGGTCTAGCTGTTCCTTGCACAGATTCTCAGCCGTCTCCATGATTTTAGCTGTGCTCTCCTTCATGCCTTTCTCCAGAGCTAATGCTTTAAGCTCCTGGGCCCGTCTGAGCCCCCAGAACCAGTTTGTCTTCCTCATGTGCTGGGGGCTTCCTGCTTGTCTTCGGCTGTTTCTCCGCTGACCCACCTGTTGTATCTTTCCTCAGTTGCTCTCTTCTTCTGGACCTCCATCCCGCCAGTGGAATCTTAGTGGGGCTTTTAGGAAGAACCCCTAGCGAAAATGACAGATGGCATCTGCCGTGTTTGCTTGGAAGGGTCTCAGGGAATTTTAATCCGTAGCAGTTTGCTTCTGTAGTTTTTCACTCAGAGAATCCGGCAGGCCCCGGGGAGTGGGGTTGGGGGAGGGTGGGCTGGCTGGGGTGGGATTTTGCCAGGGGGGCTTGGTGGCAGGGTCAGGAGTTGGGGATAGCAGCGGTTGGAACAGTGAGGAACGTGCTCTAGGTTGTACGTGTGAAGGAGAGAAGGGCCGGAGTGGAGCGTGGTCGAGGTCCCTTAAAATCAGAAAAATGTGGTGGTTTTTGTTTTGGGTCACACCTAGAGGTGCTCAGGGGTGTCTTGGGGGTGTTGTTGCATCTTCTGGGGACTGTAAGGGCCAGGATTGAACCCAGGGCTCTACCGAGCCCCGCCCTCCCTGTGAGGAATTCACTTACTTTGAGTTTTTGGTTTTGGGGCCACACCTGGCCATGGCTCTGCCCAGGGATCACACCTGGTGGCCGTCTGGGATGCAGGGGATTGGCTCCGACTGAGTTGCGTGAAGGCGATGCCTTACCCGCTGCATGATCGCTCTGACCCCACTGGCGCCTGCTTTTATTGGCCTCTGTCCCGCTAGCCTTTCCATCAATTTTTCTTTTTTCTTTTTGTGTTTTTTAGGTTTTCGTTTCGGAGGCCACACCCAGCAGTGCTCAGGGCCGACTCCTGGTGGGGTTCACGGGCCCATTTGGGGTGCCGGGTTTCCAACCTGGGTCGGGCTTCTGCAAGACAAGTGCCCCAGCCTTTCCACCTGAACCCCACTCTGCTCCCACCTGCTTGGGATGCCCCGCCCTCCTCACTGCCGGCTCCGGAGGAGGTGGGGGGGTGACCCCCAGGGCCCCCGAGACCTGTGTCGCCAGCAGTGTCTGCATTCAGCAGTGTCCCTGCGTGTTTCCCTGCCCTGCGTGCTCACAATTTGGGGGGTGGGCAAGGCCTCGGTGTGGGCCCATCTCCCTGGCATCTCTGCCAGCACCGCCGTGAGTCCGTGCCAGTCGAGTTGGCCCCCGCTTTGCCGCCGCTGCCGTGAGCCGTTCTACAGAGAGTGCCCGTCTGCTCCCAGATCCTCCTTACTCAGAAGCCCGCAGCGATTTCCCATTTTCTGCAGCCCGTGACTTTGATCCCTGGGCCTGGGCGGCACTCAGCTTCCAGAAGCGCAGGCAGCTCTGTCCACCTTACTTTTGATCCCGAGTCGCCCCTCGGAGACCCTCCTGTGCTGACCAAGGAGGAGCCAGGCCCGGTGCTTGTGTGAACCATCCTGCACTAGGCCTGCCCCAGTTTTTGCGTGTGTGTGTGTGTGTGTGTGTGTGTGTGGTGGGAGGTGTGGGGGATGTTGGACCACTTGGACCACACTTGGTGGTGCTCAGTGAGCCTGGGGGTCACTTGGGGGGCCCTGTGGTTCGGGGAATGGGAGCAGGGCCAGCCCCTGTCAGCTCAGTGACACATGGCCGTCTTCGCTGGTTCTGGCACGTGCATCTGAGTCCTCCCAGGGGAACAGGCGGCTTTCTGGGTCTCCTGCACCCTGCCCTTAACACAGTGCCGGTCACTTCAAGTGCCTGTCCCTGTTTATGGAGCCCACTCGCCTTCAGGATGACGCTCACTTCACCACACGCTTCCAGGCTGGGGGGTGGCTCTGCCGGCCCCAACATGCAGCGCCCAGGGTTCCAGCCCCCCTCCCCCCTTCGCCCCAGAGACCCTTCCCCTTGCAGCCAGGGGCCCCCAGAGCACCACTGGGAGGCTCCCTGCAAAAACCAAATTAAAGGGAAAATACCGACATGCTTATACATCGGGCTGGAGCTGTAGCACAGCGGTAGGGCGTTGGCCTTGCACATGTCCCACCCGGGTTCGATTCCTCTGTCCCTCTTCCTCTGGAGAGCCCGGCAAGCTCTGAAAGTATCCCGCCCGCACTGCAGAGCCTGGCAAGCTCCCCGTGGCGTATTCGATATGCCAAACACAGTAACAAGAAGTCTCACAATGGAGATGTTACTGGTGCCCGCTCGAGCAAATCGATGAACAGAGGGAGGACAGTGCTAGCTTGCCAGGTCCCTAACCTTCCCTTCCGATGTGGGAGAGGGCTTTAGGGACCCAGACCTGTGGGAGAGGGCTTTAGGGACCCAGGCCGATGGGGGCTGGGGCTGGAATGTGAAAGCCACCGTGGCCTCACTTCACCTCCACCACAGACGACAGTCTGTGTATCAGCCTCCCCGCCCCCTCGGTGTCCGGGGCCACTTGCGGCCAGCCCGGCCTTATCTCCCCGCGTCCCTCCTGGGCCTTTGATTCCCCAGGGGTCGGCTCCTCTCAGGCTCTCCGCCAGGCGTCTGCTGCGGCTTTCAACTCTCCTCTCTCCTGTCTGCTAATGATTATTCAGGGGCCGTATCTGGACTGCTGTTCCTCTCCCAAATCTGTGAGTCCTCTGTAGGGCAAGGGTCACAGGACCCATCCCCGGTCAGGTGACCGCTGCCTATAGCTGCCCTAGGCTCAGGCTCCGGCTCGAACCTGGCCCCAGCACCGCGGAGCGACGTGGTCCTCGAGGTGAGTCTGTGGTCTGGGGGGCCGGGCCCCCTCCTGCCGTGCCAGCTGCCTTTCCCCTTCCTGCCCCAGGCCCCTGGCCCCCCCGCTGAGCCTGCAGGAGGGGTTAAAGGTTGGGGTTGAGCTGCAGACCCGAGCTGGGCTTTTTGCTGGTGGGTCCGAGCCGGCTACTCGGGGGTTCCTGCTTCTCTTTCTACTTCTGTTTGGTTTGGGGCCACGCCGGCAGTGCTCCGGGCTCTTCCCGGCCCGGGGCTGGGGGTCCCTGGTGGCGGGGCGGGCGTGCGCTCCAACACTCGGCCCATTCACAGAACTCACCCCGATGGCCGATTCCGCGTCACCCCTCTCCCTGGACGGAGACCCCAGGGCGGCCGAGAGCCTGCTCCGGAGCGTGTTTGGGATGGTCGTGGAGGAGATTGTCTGGAAAGGGACCAGCACCTCCGAGAAGGTGGGTTCTTCCCAGAGGACGCCTCTCACCGGCACTGCGCCCCGGCCACCCCACCCGCCGTGGGCACGGTTCTCCCGGTCTTACCCGGTGTATTCCCCACTGTTGATTGCTTTGGACGCCGTCCCAGTGGGGCCGGAATCGATCTCAGCGGCAGAACACAGGCTCGGCACGCACGCCTGAGGTCTCGGGCTGGCTCCCTGGCTCCCAGCCCTCCCCTCCCCCTGCCAAAAAAAGAAAGAAGGGGCTGGAGCGATAGCACAGTGGGGAGGCCGTTTGCCTTGCACGCGGCCGACCCGGGTTCGATTCCCAGCATCCCATATGGTCCCCTGAGCACCGCCAGGGGTAATTCCTGAGTGCAGAGCCAGGAGTGACCCTTGTGCATTGCCAGGTGTGACCCAAAAAGCAAAAAAAAAAAAAAAAAAAAAACAACAACAGAAAGAAAAGTTGATAGCTCCTAAGGCCTGGATTGGTTTGGGGATGGCCACACCCAGCAATGCTCAGGGGTTTCTCCTGGCCCTGCACTCAGGGCCACTGCAGGAGAGGCTTGGGGGACCGTCTGGGATGCCGGGGATCGAACCTGGGTCTGCTGCGGCCTGCACGGCTAGCGCCCTCCCCATAGTACCACCCCCCTCTGGCCCTCCTTAGTTCTACCGAGGTGCGGGGTGGGGGGTGCTGTCTTCCCCAGACCAGACCCCACACACACACACACACACACACGCACACACACACACACACACACACACACGCACGTCTCCTGCAGGTCTGCGAGTGGAAGGAGCCCGAGGAGCTGAGGCATCTGCTGGACCTGGAGCTGCGGGCCCAGGGGGAGTCTCAGGAACGGATCCTGGAGCGGTGCCGGGCCGTGATCCGCTACAGCGTGAAGACCTGTGCGTCCCGGGCCGGCGGGAGCGGGGCCCGGAGTCTGCGCCCGGCCCCCTCTGAGTCTCGCTCCCCCGCCCGCAGGTCACCCCCACTTCTTCAACCAGCTCTTCTCCGGCTTGGACCCCCATGCTCTGGCCGGGCGCATTGTCACCGAGAGCCTGAACACCAGCCAGTGAGCCGCCCCCTCCCCACAGAGCACTCGGGGCGGGTGGGGTTGGCGAGAGTGCGGCGGGACCCCCCCCCCCCGCCCCGTTCCTGGGGGCTGGGCTGGCTCTGCCAGGCCTGTTCTGTGGCCCGACTCCGGGCGCTGCTCATTCTTGCCGCCAGCTGGTTTCTGTCTTTGGTCCTGTTCTTAGCTCATTTCTGCACCTTTTTCCTTCCCGTTTTGTCTTGGGCTGCTGGAGCGGGAGCACAGCGGGTAAGGCGTTGGCCTTGAACACGGCTGAGCCGGGTTCGATTCCTCCGCCCCTCTCGGAGAGAGGGTTCGCTCCCACCTGCACGGCAAAGCCTGGCAAGCTCCCCGTGGCGTGGCGTATTTTATATGCCAAACACAGTGACAACAAGTCCCACGATGGAGACGTTACTGGCGCCCGCTCGAGCAAATCGATGAATGCAGGGAGGACAGTGCTACTGTTTTGTTTTGGGGCCACACCCAGCGGTGCTCGGGGATCCCTCCTGGTGGGCTCAGGGGACCCAGGTTGGAAGACCCTGCGCCCTGCGAGCCGTGCTCCTCTCAGGGTCTGACACCCCGCCCCTGTCCCCCCTCCCCGTCCGGCAGGTACACGTATGAAATCGCCCCCGTGTTTGTCCTCATGGAAGAGGAGGTGCTGAGGAAACTGCGGGCCCTGGTGGGCTGGAGCTCTGGGGACGGGGTCTTCTGCCCTGGTGCGTCAACACGAGGCGGGTGCGGGGGGCTCTGGTAGTTCGGCTTTTTGGCTGTTGTTTTGGTTGTTTTGGTTGTTGTTGGCGGGTGGGCACACCGGCTTGTTGCTCAGGGCTCACTCCACCATGTGGGCTTCCAGGGATCGCCCGGGGTCTGCCGTGTCCAAAGCACGCGCCCCGCCCCCTCCTCTGTGTTATTGCTCCTCCCTGGCATCATTTTGGTTTTGTTTCTGCTTCTCGCCCCCTACGCCGGTGAGGTCCTCCCCCTCCCCTGTGGCCTCTTTGTTTCCTCTGGTGGAGCCCAGCCTGTCCCCTCGATGCCTACTCTAGGACCGGGGTGGGGGGGCGGTGTTGGGGCTGGGGGTGGGGGCAGGGGTGGAGGATGGGGGCCAAGGGGGTCTGTGGGAGCCGGGGAGTTTCTGGATTACGGCGGTGCCCTCTGCAGCATGGCGTTTTCGTGGGGGTGAGGGGCTGTTCCTTAGTGTGCCCACAAGACCCCAGGCTGCGCCCTGTGAGCTGTGGGGCGGGGGTTGCACGGGGCCTGCTGAGTGCGGCTGTGCCGTCCCGAGCAGGTCTGCAGCCACGCGGGAGCCGGTTGCCCTGGCCGCCTCTGTGTGTGTGTGTGTGTGTGTGTATGTGTGTCAGGGTGTATGTATGTATATATATGTGTGTATGTATGTATATGTGTGTTGGGGTTTAAGTATATGTGTATATGTGTGTACATATGTGTGTATGTGGAAATGTGTGTGTGTGTAAATGCACACGTGTATGTATGTGTGTATATATGCATGTATGTGTATGTGTGTCAAGGTGTATGTATGTGTATATACGTGTGTATGTGTATATATGTGTGTATAAGTGTGTGTATGTGGGTATATGTGTATGTATATATATGCATGCATATGTGTGTCAGGGTGTGTGTATGTATGTACATGTGTGTACATATGTGTGTATATGTGTATGTATGTGTGTGCATGTGTGTGTTTGTGTGTCCAGGTGCATTTACATTTGTATATCTGTGTAGTGTGTATGTGTGTGTGTTTGTGTGTGTGTGTGTGTGTGTGTGTTATGTGCTTGCAGGGCAACGGGAAGGGCTCACCTCATGGTGCTCAGAGACCACTCCTGGTTCCGTGTTCAGTGTTCCCCGTGGTGCTCACGGGGACCCCGAGGTGCTGGGATCCCACAGGCGGGGCCCCTGCACTAGCTCGCCGGCCTCTCCGGCTTGGATCCGTCCCTCCGGGCGGCAGACCCCAGCCCTACCCGCTTCTCCCTCTGCTGCCACCCCTCCCTGCGACAGGGGGCTCCATCTCCAACATGTACGCCGTGAACCTGGCCCGCTACCGGCGCTACCCGGACTGTAAGCAGCGGGGCCTGCGCGCGCTGCCGCCCCTGGCCCTCTTCGCGTCCCAGGAGGTGAGGGCGGCCGACTCCCACCCCCCACTCTCGGCGGGCCCTGGGCCCTGCCTTGCTTCCCGGGAGGGGGGTGGTCAGTGCTGAGTCCCTGCTCCCGTGTCTGGGCTGAGGGGTGGGCAGTGAGCGGCGCCCAGTGTCCCGTCCCCGTGTGAGCCTTGCAGCCGCTCAGCCCCGGGAAGTGTGACAGGCCCCGCTGGGCCGGGACACCCAGACATCTCCCCTTCGACTTGGCCCAGCCCCTCCTGTCCACCCCTGGTCCCCCGGCCCTGGCTCACGCCCTCTCCCCCCTGCAGTGCCATTACTCCATCCAGAAGGGCGCAGCTTTCCTGGGGCTCGGCACAGACAGCGTCCGGGTGGTGCAGGCCGATGAGAGGTGAGGGTCTTCCCGTGCTGGCCCCATCTGCAGCCCCCTTCTGCAGAGTGGCTGCTCGTTCCCCATCTCTGACCCTCTGAGGCCCCCCAGTGTGGCCCACGCCCACCCTGTCCCCCAGCTCAGAAGTGGTTCAGCCCCTGAGTGGCTTCTCTGGCCGTCTTGTCTCCCACAGAGGGAGAATGATCCCCGAGGACCTGGAGAGGCAGATCAGCCTGGCCGAGGCGGAGGTGAGGAGCGTTCCGGGCGGGCAGGTGGGGTCTTCTCTGTGCTGAGGGCGATGCTGCGTCCTCCTCCATCCCTGTGTGTGAGGCTGAGGGTCACGGGCACTGGGGCCCAGGGCCAGGGTTGGGGGCACCTGCGGCACGGGGCAGTGGGTTCTGTGGGCTAGAGGCTGGTGAGAGACGTCCCCCGACACAGTGGATGATGGGCTGTGGCTGCCCTCCGAGGGAGCATTTGGGTACCGGCTAGACATTTGTTTCCTTAAAAAACAACTTCTGGGATGGAGCGATGGTACCGCAGGGAGGACACTTGCCTTGCTTGCTGCCAACCCGGATTTGATCCCCGGCATCCGTCATGGTCCCCCGAGCATCACCAGGAGTTATTCCCGCTTACAGAGCCAGGAGTAACCCCTGAGCATCGCCAGGTGTGGCCCACAACCAAAAGGACAAAAAAACCCTTTCGTTGTTGGGTCTGGACAGATCGTGCAGGGGCTAAGATGTTTTCTTCACATGCAAATGACCTTGCTGTGATCCCTGGTGCCACATCTGTTCCCTCACCCGCCACTGAGCAGAGCACAAAGCCAGCCAGGAGCAGGCCCTGAGCACCGCCGTGTGGCCCCCAACATGTGAGATCTTGGGTTCAATCCTGATAGCGCCAAAGACACAGTAACATACAAATGAAAATATGAAGAAGAAAGTTTTGTTGTTGTTATTGAGGGGTGAGCACCAGTGTACCCAGTCGGTGTGGGGCTGGGTCGTACCCCACGGAGCCGAGAGGACAGGTATGCTCTGTCGCTGAGCCAGAACCTGTCCACATCTCTGGAACGTGTCTGCTGCAGATTGTGTGTGTGTGTGTGTGTGTGTGTGCGCACAAAGTACTCATTGCTAGTTGTAGTATGCACCTCACAGAACACGGTGAGACTGCTTTCGTGTAGAATAACAAACGGACTCGAACAATGAAAACTACAACGAATAGGGCATTTGCCAACCTCATTCCATCCCCCGCGCCCCAGGTGGTTCCACGAGCACTGCCAGGAGTGATCCCTGAGCTCGGAGTCAGGAGTAAGTCAGGAGCTCTGCTGGGTGTGACTCAAAAATCAAACAAAAATAGAAAATTTCACAGCGGCTAGGGCGTTCGCCTTACACACAGCCAACATGGCCGACCCGAGTTCGATTCCTCCGCCCCTCTCAGAGAGCCCGGCAAGCTACCGAGAGTATTCGATATGCCAGACACAGTAACAACAAAGTCTCCAATGGAGACGTTACTGGGCCCCGCTCGAGCAAATCGACGATCAACGGGAGGGCCTTTATACAGAGGTGTTACCGCTGGGCCCTCATTGCAGTTGAAGAGTTCCGCCTTATGGATTTGTTAATGATTCGTTTCCTTAGAGCTTGGGGGCCACACCCAGTGGTACTCAGCCAGGTATTTCTTTTTTTTTTTTTATTTTTGGGCCACACCCAGCGATGCACAGGGGTTACTCCTGGCTCTGCACTCAGGAGTTACTTCCTGGCGGTGCTCAGGGGACCATATGGCTTGCTGGGAATCGAACCCGGGTCGGCCGCGTGCAAGGCAAACGCCCTCCCCGCTGTGCTATCGCTCTAGCCCAGCCAGGTATTTCTTTTTTTTTTTTTAGAGAGAAACATTGCTTTATTTATTTATTTTTAGTTTTTTAACAAATCACCATGAGGTACAGTCACAGATTTACAAACTTTCATGCTTACATTTCAGTCATACAATGATCGAGCACCCATCCCTCCACCAGTGCCCATTCTCCATCACCAATGTTCCCAATATCCTTCCCACTACCCCCATCTGCCCCCCCCCCCGCCTCTGTGCCAGGCATATTCCCTTTTGTTCTCTCTCTCCTTTTGGGTGTTATGGTTTGCAATACAGGTATTAAGTGGCATTCATGTTTGGTCTATAGTCTACTTTCAGCACACATCTCCCATCTTGAGAGAGCTCTCCAAGCATCCTTTACTTGGTGGTCCTTTCTCTATCTTTGCTGCCTGCTTCCAAGTTATGGAGCAATCTTCCTGGTCCTTATCTACACTATTCTTGGGTGTTAGTCTCCCATTGTGTTACTTTATATTCCACAAATGAGTGCAGAACTTCTATGTCTGTCCCTCTCTTTCTGACTTATTTCACTTAGCATGATACTCTTCATGTTGATCCCCTTATATGTAAATTTCATGACTTCATCTTTTCTTTTTTTTTTTCCCTTTATTTTATTTTATTTTTTTTAAAGTTGTAGATTTACAATTTTTTGTGCTTGGGTTTCAATTATACAATGATCAAATACCCATCCCTCCACCAGTGCCCATCTTCCACCACCGTGGATAATATCCCTCCCACCCCCATCCTCCCATCCCCCCTGTCTCTGTGGCAGGGCAATCCCCTGTGTTCTCTCTCTCCTTTTGGGTGTTGTGGTCTGCAAAAGAGGCATTGAGTGGCAAACATGTTCAGTCCATAGTCTACTTTCGACATGCATCTCCCCTCCTGGGAGGATCCTCCAAACATCCTTTATTTTGTGCTCCCTTCTCTATCTGAGCTGCCCTTTCCTCTAGGATACCCGGCTGGCCTCTAAGCTATGGAGTAATCCTCCTGGTGCTGATCTCAGCTATTCTCGGGTATTAATCTCATACTTTGTTACTTTATATCCCCCAGATGAATGCAATCTTTCTATGTCTATCCCTCTCTTTCTGACTCATTTCGCTTAGCATGATACTTTCCATGTTGTACCACTTGTATGTAAATTTCATGACTTCATCTTTTCTAACAGCTACATAGTACTCCATTGTGTAGATGTACCAGAGTTTCTTTAACCAGTCATCTGTTCTTGGGCATTCAGGTTTCTTCCAGTTTCTGGCTATTGTAAAGAGTGCTGCAATGAACAAACAAGTGCAGATGTCACTTCGACTATACAGTTTTGCCTCTCTGGGATATATTCCCAGGAGTGGTATTGCTGGGTCAAATGGGAGCTCAATTTCTAATTTTTTGAGAATCGTCCATACTGTTTTCCAGAAGGGCTGAACCAGTGGACATTCCCACCAACAGTGAAGGAGTGTCCCTTTCTCGCCACATCCGCGCCAGCAACGGTTGCTTTTGTTCTTTTGAATGTGGGCCAGTCTCTGAGGTGTGAAATGATATCTCATTGTGGTTTTGATCTGCATCTCCCTGATGATTAATGATGTAGAGCATTTTCTCATGTGCTTTTTTGCCATTCGGATTTCTTCTTTGAGAAAGTTTCTGTTCATTTCCTCGCCCCATTTTTGGATGGGGTTGGATGTTTTCTTCTTGTGGAGTTTAACCAGTATTTTGTATATCCTGGATATCAACCCCTTGTCAGATGTGTATTTGGTGAATATCCTTTCCCATTCTGTAGACTGTCTTTGTATTTTGGTCACTGTTTCTTTGGAGGTGCAGAAGCTTCTTAGTTTAAGATAGTCCCATTTATCTATCTCTGTTTTCACTTGCTCGGCCAGTGGCGTGGCATCTTTGAAGATACCATTAGCTTCAATGTCATGGAGGATTTTGCCAACTTTATCTTCAATGTACCTTATGGTTTCTGGTCTGATGTTGAGGTCTTTAATCCATTTTGATCTTACTTTTGTACATGGTGTTACAGCCAGGTATTTCTGACTCTGCTCAGAGGTATCCCTGGTGGGTCTCAGGGGACCGTATGGGGTGCCAGGAGTTTGAACCAACACTTGACTGGCTCAGCATCTGCAAGACAACTAACTTACTCTCTGTATCATCTCTCTGGTCCTAGGAGAGTTTCACTTCTATATATAAACTTTTTTTTAAGAGGGGCAATATCTTTATTGAGATAAAAATTTACATGCCTTGTTATTTGCCCATTTAAAGTGTAGAATTTGGGACCAGAGAGATAGCACAGAGGGTAGGGCGCTTGCCTTGCACAAGGCCAACCCTGGTACCACACATGGTCCTCTGAGCCCTGCCAGGAGCCAGGAACGATCCCCAACCACATCTAGGAGTAAGCTTTTTTTTTCTCTCTTTTTGAGTCACACCCGGTGATGCACAGGGGTTACTCCTGGCTCTGCACTCAGGAATGACTCCTGGCGGTGCTCAGGGGACCATATGGGATGCTGGGAATCGAACCCGGGTCGGCTGTGTGCAAGGCAAATGCCCTCCCCGCTGGGCTTTTGCTCCAGTCCCTTAAATTTGTTTTTAATTTCTTTTTTTTAATTGAGGTAAGAGCAGTTGACAAGAGTGTAAATATCTATATAGTTTCTGGATGCAGTGTTGTCATAACTCACCAGTCCTCAGAGTGGCTAATATTGGTTTGAGTTTTTCGTTTTTGGGGGGAGGGCCCACACCTGGCAGTTCTCAGCACTTCGTGCCCAGGGAACCAAATGGCATGCTGGGGATAGAACCCTGATCAGCTGTGTGTAAGGCAGGTGCGCTGCCCACTGTGCTATCTCTCTGGGCCCCCAGAGTGCCACTGTTAGGTCGGAGAGGGGACCGCGGGGGAGGTGCTTACCTTGCATGTGGCTGACCCCGGTTCAATCCCTGGTTCCACACAGGGTCCCCTGAGCCTTGCCAGGAGTGATCCCTGAGTACCACTGGATGTGACCCCATTGTATTTTTTTTCTTATTTATTTTTGGGTTGGGCTGGAGCGATAGCACAGCGGTAGGGCGTTTGCCTTGCATGCAGCCAACATGGCCGACCCGAGTTCGATTCCTCCGCCCCTCTCGGAGAGCCCGGCAAGCTACCAAGAGTATCTCGCCCACACGGCAGAGCCTGGCAAGCTCCCCGTGACGTATTCAATACGCCAGACACAGTAACAACAAAGTCTCCAATGGAGACGTTACTGGGCCCGCTTGAGCAAATCGATGATCAACGGGAGGGCCTTTACCTTTACCTTTTACTAAAATTGCCAATTTTCTGGGCTGGAGCGATAGCACAGCGGTAGGGCATTTGCCTTACAAGCAGCCAACCTGGCCGACCCGAGTTCGATTCCTCTGCCTCTCTCGGAGAGCCCGGCAAGCTACCGAGAGTATTCGATATGCCAAACACAGTAACAACAAAGTCTCCAATGGAGACGTTACTGGGCCCGCTCGAGCAAATCGACGATCAACGGGAGGGCCTTTACTTTTTACTTGATTTTTGGGTTGGGGTGATATCCCATGGTGCTTTGGGGCTGTTCGCAGGTCTGTGCTCAGGAGTGCTCAGGGAACCATGTGTTACATTAGGGATTGAACCCAGGTCTGGGTGTGCAAGGCATGTACCTTCTGTTCCCTCTGATCTTGACCTTGTGACACTCTGGTGGCTGCCAGGGCCTGCTTGGCCCTTGGGGTTTCTGGGGGCCCACGCAGTGCTCACGCTGAACCCTGGGACTCTGCAATCACGCGGCCCTTTGCGCCGTCTCCCAAGGCCTGGGTTCAAGTTCCGTCTCCCGCGTCTCAGCCCGACAGTGGGTCTCTCGGTCCCTCTCCCTCTGGGCTTCACCTGCCAGCCCCAAGGGAACAGCGACGTGTGGGCCAGTCGGAGGGGCCTGGGGGAGACTGGGAAGAGCTTGGGGCTGGGTCGACACAGGCTGCAGGGAGCTTCCGAGAGGCCTTCACACCCTCCTCCTCCTCCTCCTCCTCTGCTTGTGCACAGGGCGCTGTCCCCTTCCTGGTCAGTGCCACCTCCGGCACCACCGTGCTGGGGGCCTTTGACCCCCTGGAGGCCATCGCTGACATTTGTCACCGGCATGGGCTGTGGCTGCATGTGGACGTGAGTGGGCCAGGGACCGAGGGGGTGCTGGCTGGGCCGGGCCGGGCCGGGCAGGGTCCAGGGCTGACCGTGATCTTCTGCACCCCAGGCTGCCTGGGGAGGGAGCGTCCTGCTGTCTCGGACACACAGACATCTCCTGGCTGGGATCCAGAGGTTCACACCCCCCTTCCTGGAATCTCACCCTTCAGTGCTTCCTCCCAAGAACTCCTGATCCTTGTGGGCGGGGAGGGAAAGGGGGGAAGGAGGTGGGAGGGATGGAGAGAGGGTGAGCTGGGGATTCAGGCTGCAGGCTGGGGGCGCAGTTCTTCCTGAGTGCTAGCAGGGGGGTGAGGCTTTGGGGGATGTGTGGGCTGTGGGGGTCTGAGCATGCTTTGTCCTGCCCCTCCCCCCGCAGGGCCGACTCGGTGGCCTGGAACCCTCACAAGCTCCTCACAGCAGGCCTGCAGTGCTCGGCTCTCCTGCTCCGGGACACCTCGGTGGGTCTGCCTCCATCCCCAGCCCGTCCCCCCGCTCTCGGCCCTGGCCTTCACTTTGCTTTCTTCGCCCAGCTCAGAGGGGCTGCCAGCCCGAGTGCTCCGAGCCCCACCCCCCGGCCGCTGAGAACCTGCTCTCTGGCGGGGGCTGCCTGACCACCCCTACCCTTGTTGTCCTGCAAAGTGACACCTCCAGCTTCCGGTGGGAGTTGAAGTTTGGGAAGAACTCTGGGTGTTGGGAGAAGACCCCCCCATCAGGGCGGGGGTGGGTGTCTAAGTTTCCTGCAGCCTCCCCTGTCAGTGCTGCTGGGCTCCAGGGGAAGAAAGAGGAGATGTGCAGGGCCAGAACGCTAGCACAGCAGGGAGGGCGCTTGCTTTGCGTGCAGCTGATGCGGGTTCGAACCCTGGCATCCCAGATGGTCCCCGAGCACCGCGGGGAGTAATAATTAATTTCCTGAGCGCAGAGCCAGGACGAACCCCTGAGCATCGCCTGGTCGAAACCGAACACACAGGAAAGCGGAGGTGATGCAGGCGCAGAGGTCCCCTCCGCAGCGGGTGGGGCCCTGACAGCCTCCCTGTCCCCCCACAGAACCTCCTCAAGCACTGCCATGGCGCCCAGGCCAGCTATCTGTTCCAGCAGGACAAGTTCTACGATGTGGCTCTGGACACGGGGGACAAGGTGGTGCAGTGTGGCCGCCGGGTGGACTGCCTGAAGCTGTGGCTCATGTGGAAGGCCCAGGGCGGGCAAGGGCTGGAGCGGCGCGTGGACCAGGCCTTCGCCCTCACCCGGTAGGAGGGGGCGTGGCCCCGGCCTTCCCCTGAGCCTCACCCCTGCACCCCACCCCTGCTCTCTCACTCTCCGGCTCTGTCTCTGGGGCTCTTGTTTTTTTTTTTTTTGTTTTGTTTTTGGGTCACACACACCCAGCAATGCTCAGGGGTTACTCATGCACTCAGGAATCACTCCTGGCGGTGCTTGGGGGACCCTATGGGATGCCGGGGATCGAACCCGGGTCGGCCGCGTGCAAGGCAAATGCCCTCCCCGCTGTGCTATCGCTCCGGCCCCATGGGGCTCTTGTTTTTGTGTCCCGGCCTTTCCTCCGTCTGGGAGTTTTCTCTCCTTCTCTCTGTTCGTAGGTACCTGGTGGAGGAAATGAAGAAGCGGGAAGGATTTGAGCTGGTCATGGAGGTATGACCCACTGCGCCCCCCACCCCTTAGACACACGGACCAGATGGGGCCGCGGGGCCGCGGGGGGCTGGATGCCCTCGGCTCACAGTCTCCCCTCTTTGCCCTCTCAGCCTGAGTTTGTCAACGTGTGTTTCTGGTTCGTGCCGCCCAGCCTGCGGGGCAAGCAGGGGGACCCAGATTACAGCAAGAAGCTGGCCAAGGTGGGCAGGTGACTCCCTCCTTCCCCCTCCCCTAGCCTCCCTCGAGGCCCAGATGTGGGTGAGTGTATGTGTGTGTATTCCGGAATAGGTGAGGCCTGGCTTGGAGCAAGAGCAGGGGTGTGTGTGTGTGTGTGTGTGTGTGTGTGTGTGTGTGTATTTGGAGTAAGTGAGAAGCTTGGATCAGGGGTATTCTGTGAGTGTGTGTGTGTTTGAAGTAGGTAAGGTGCTTGGAGCAGGGTGTGTGTGTGTGTGTGTGTGTGTGTGTATTTGGAGTAAGTGAGAAGCTTGGATCAGGGGTATTCTGTGAGTGTGTGTGTGTTTGAAGTAGGTAAGGTGCTTGGAGCAGGGTGTGTGTGTGTGTGTGTGTGTGTGTGTGTGTGTGTGTGTGTGAATGTGTGCGTGGATTTGGAGTAGGGGAGGTGCTTCAAAAGTCCGGACGGAGATGGGCAGGGTGGAGGGGGTGGGCTGGGGAGGTGGCGCAGGTCAGTGGAGACCCCCCCTCCCTTGCAGGTGGCCCCTGCCCTGAAGGAGCGCATGGTGAAGGAGGGCACCATGATGGTGGGCTACCAGCCACACAGCACCCGCGCCAACTTCTTCCGCATGATCGTGGCCAACCCTGCGCTGACCCCGGCAGATATGGACTTTCTCCTCAACGAGCTGGAGCGGTTAGGCCAGGACCTCTGATGCCCTCGCGCCGGTGGCCCCGTCCCCCTCTCGGTCCCTGCCCCTCTGCAGTCCCTCCCGTAGAAACGGCCTTTTCTGGAAACAGCGCCGCTCCCTAGCACACTCCGGGCCGCGCTGGCTCCGGCGGGTGGTGGGCGAGGGCTTGACACACTGGAACGTCCTGCAGTCACCAGGATATTTACAAAGGGAATATTTTTATTGGGAGAGGGAAAGAGGTTTTGGATATGGTTCTGTTGAACAAGCTGGAAGTAAGACACTGTGAAATAATGATATCTGGGCCGTATTTAGAAACACGTAGCAAAGAGCCGAGGACCAGAAAAAGTTGCCAGAATGGTCATAGGATTCCCTGGGATGGCTCAGAGGCAATTTTAACATTAACTGCTTTATCCCATCGATGCTCTGCTCTTTTGTTAAATAAGGTGTGATCCTTGATTTTGTGAGCGGGAAAATAATAAACTTAAAATTTAAAAGTGTGTCCTTCTGGTAAGCTTTATTTGGTTCTGTTTGTTTATGAGCCATGGTCGGCTGTGCTCGGGGCTTATTCCCGACTCTGCTCAGGCATCACTCCTGGAGGTGCTGACCATGTGCAGTGGTGACCATCTGACCATATGCGGGAAAGGGAGCCAGGTTGGCCTGTGCGTGACCAGCACCTTAGCCCCTGAGTATCTCTTCAACCCCTCACTCTGAATCTTTTTCTCACTTTGAATCTTATTTATTTATTTATTTATTTATTTTTGCTTTTTGGGTCATACCCGGCAATGCACAGGGGTTACTCCTGGCTCATGCACTCAGGAATTACCCCTGGCGGTGCTCGGGGGACCATATGGGATGCTGGGAATCGAACCTGGGTCGGCCACGTGCTCTCCCCACTGTGCTATCTCTCCAGCCCCTCACTTTGAATCTTTTTAATTTCCTCTCCCTCTTCATATTCTCTTTATGACAGTTAATTTGTGTGTGTGTGCATATGTGTGGAGTGTGTGTGTGTGTGTGTGTGTGTGTGTGTGTGTAGATTCCAGGGTTGTGGCTGCAGCAGTAATGCAGTCATGGTGTACCGCAGACAAATGAGTGGAAGCACCACAGCAAAAGCCTCCACCCCCGCTAGCACCATAACGTGCGTGTTCAGCCAAGAAACAAAAAAGGAAAAAATGGAAAAGAGCTGAGGAGACGCAAGGGGCTGGAGCGGACAAGGTGGTTTTTTTTTTTCCTTTGTGGGTCACACTTGGCCATGCACAGGGGTTACTCCTGGTTTATGCACTCAGGAATTACCCCTGGCGGTGCTCAGGGGACCATATGGCTTGCTGGGAATCGAACCCGGGTTGGCCGCGTGCAAGGCAAACGCCCTCCCCGCTGTGCTGTCGCTCCAGCCCCTGGAGCGGACAACCTTTGTGTGCAGGAGGCATGGGTGTGGTCCCCAGCACTGTGTGGGCTCCCAAGCACCACGGGGAGTGACCCCCAAGCACTGAGCCCGGAGTAGCCCTGAGCAGTACAATGTAAACTCCCCCCCCCAAAAAAAAAACACAAAGAATGAGAAAAAAAGAGCAAAGGGAATCTTCACACACATACAAAAAGATTTTTCCTTCTTTAATTTGAACCACAGCAACCAAGTTAAAGCAAAACAAGAACAAGGGACTGGAGCGATAGTCCGAGGGTCGGGTCGGGCACTCGCCTGGCCTGTACGTTCATCCGAGCACTTCCAGGAGAGATTCCTGGGCCTGGAGCCAGGAGTCAGCCTGAACACTATAGTGTGTGTATGGTCCCAGAACAAAACCAGAAAAGCCAATAGCAGTCCAGCCACTGTCTTTTTGTTGTTGTTGTTGTTTGGGGGAGGTGTTTGGGCCACACCTGTCTACGCTCAGGGGTTACTCTGACAGTGCTCAGGGGACCATAAGAACTTCCAGGGATCAAAGCAGGATCAAACCATGTGCGAGGCAGAACCTTAATCCCTGTTCCATCTCCCCGCCTGCTCTGCCCTGCTTTCTGGTATCGCCTCTGCCAGACATAAAAATACTGTTTGGCATTTACGGCCCCTTATGAGGGCTTTTTTCTGCCACTTTTTGGAAACAAGTCATGTAGCTGCGTTATTAAGGACAAGTGGCAGGGCATGTCCACCAGAACGTTTTGTTATTTCCAGTCCCTAAAGCTACCACTTACGTAAAGGGTGATGTGGTCATGTAAAAGTCAGCCAAAGTTATTTGAAGAGGCAAATACAGACTGTACAAACCATCCAACCATCGCAAAAGGAAAGAACACCCAAAACCAATTCTCTCGCCCATTTGGGGGAACAAAATACTTTCCTTCCATAAATTATTATAGTTCCCCTCTAAATATTTCTCTTTTTTTTCTTTTTGCCACACCTTCTCATGCTCAGGGGTCACTCCTGGCTCCCCTGGCGGTGCTCAGGGGACCATCTGGGATGCTGGGGATTGGGCCTAGGTCAGATGTGAACAAGGCAAACGTCCTACCCACTGTACTATTGCTCTGGCCTCATGCTGTTACTAACCTCACACACTGCTCAAGGGCTCAGCGTCGACTTCTGGAATTCTCCATCAGTTGGGCCGATGGTTGAATGCCAGGGCCTGAGGGTGTGGTGCTGCTCAGGTCCTGGTGCCAGAGACCATCAGGACCACACCTGGTGGTGCTTGGGAGTGGGCATATGGTTCCAGGGCTTGAACTGGCATTGGATGTACCTTAACTGCTGTACTATCTCCCTGTCCCCTGAATCTGTGAGGGAGTGAGTGCTCCACCACTGAACTCATCCCAGCCGGCTCCCTCCCACACAGTGGGACTCTTTTTTTTTTCTGCTTTTTGAGTCACACCCAGCGATGCTCAGGGGGGTTACTCCTGGCTTTGCACTCAGGAATGACTCCTGGCGGTGCTCAGGGGACCATATGGGATGCTGGGAATCGAACCCGGGTTGGCCGTGTGCAAGGCAAACGCCCTCCCCACTGTGCTGTCACTCCAGCCCAGCACAGTGGAACTCTTGCTCTGGGGACCAGCCTTCCCTCTGCCTCCGGGGCTGCAGATGGATGCAACCATCCTCCATCGAGGCCCGTCTCTGCTCCATGCCTCTGCACCGGTACGCCTTCCCGTTCTTTCATCAACCCACTTCCCCCTGCCTCATGGCCTTTAAAAGTTTGTTCAGTGTCACCTCCTAAGTGAAGTACTTGCTTGAGTACTTCATTTCAAATTACATTTTCAGGGGCTGGAGCGATAGCACAGAGGGTAGGGCGTTTGCCTTGCACGCGGCCGACCCGGGTTCGATTCCCAGCATCCCATATGGTCCCCTGAGCACCGCCAGGGGTAATTCCTGAGTGCATGGACCAGGAGTAACCCCTGTGCATCGCCGGGTGTGACCCAAAAAAGCAGGAAAAAAAAAGTCAAATTACATTTTCAGGGGGCAGCGTAATCGTACAGCTGGTAGGGGCAATGGTAGCAGAGACCTTCTGGAGAGCGTGGTGCTGGAATGTTTCGTGCATGAAACCCTCCCATTAATAGGATTATAAGCCACAGTGCCCAGAATGAAATTTTATTTCTAGTTTTTTTTTCTTTTTTAATCAGCTTAGAGTATGACAAAGCTGTTCATGATTGGGTTTCAGTCATAGTATTCCAACACTCGTCCCTCCACCAGTGTGCATTTCTCAGCACCAATGTCCCCAGGTTTCCTCCCATCCCCCCCCCAAACCCCCAGCCCGTATCCGGCAGGTGCTTTTGTTCTCTCTCTCTCTCTCTCTCTCTCTCTCTCTCTCTCTCTCTCTCTCTCTCTCTGTCTCTCTCTCTCTGTCTCTCTATCCACTTTTGGACACTGTCCAAACAAAACAAACACTGTCCTCCCATTGTTCATCAATTTGCTCGAGCAGGCCCAGTGACGTCTCCATTTTTGAGACTTGTTGTTACTGTGTTTGGCATATCGAATACGTCACGGGGAGCTTGCCAGGCTTTGCCATGCGGGCAAGATACTCTGGGTAGCTTGCTGGGCTCTCTGGGAGGGGCGGAGGAATCGAACCCGGCTCGGTCGGGCTGGCTGTGCACAAGGCCAACACCCTACCACTGTGCTATCACTCTGTGATTTGCAGTATTGCTACTGAGAGGTTCTCAAGAATATCCCTTTACCTACTTTTAACCCTCAGCTCTTGTCCAGCGTGATCATTCCCAGCTATTATTGTCATACTGGTCTCTTCTCTCCCTCACCTACCTCAGCCCCACACACACCACACTTGTGGTTAGTTCCAACCATTGACCAGTACTGCTAACCCTTATTTTCCCTGAAGCAGCACTGTAGCACTGTCCTCCCGGTGTTCGTCGATTTGCTCAAGTGGGCACCAGTAACGTCTCCATTGTGAGACTTGCTGTTACTGTGTTTGGCATATCGAATACGTCACGGGGAGCTTGCCAGGCTTTGCTGCACAGGCGGGATACTCGTGGTAGCTGGCCGGGCTCTCCGAGAGGGGCAGAGGAATTGAACCCAGGTCAGCTGTGTGCAAGGCAAATGCCCTACCCGCTGTGCTATCACTCCAGCCCCTACTCTCTATATAAATATTTATTTATTCATTTATTTATATATCACAAATGAATGAAGTCCCTAGAATTAAATTTAATTAAAAAAACTTTGGTGCTGTAGGATGCTGTTTTCATTATTCGTCTTTTTTGTCATTTACTGGATTATTAAACTAAGGTGATGCAAAAAAAAGAAAAAGCTTGGGGGGCCCAGCTTGATAGCACAGTGGGTAGAGTGTTTGCCTTTCATACCGCCAACCTAGGTTTGATTCCCAGCACCCGAAGGGTCCTTCGAGCCCACAAGGAGTGAACCCTGATCTGTGCAGAGCCAGGAGTCAGTCCTGAGCACCACCAGGGATGGGTCCAAAACCAAAAGTGGGGGGGGAAAAAGAGTGAGAGGTAAACCCTGGAGCGAGGTGCGCACCTGAGCTCACTGCTAGGAAGAGGCCCTGGGTGTCGTGTCACCATGTCAGTGCAGGACTAAAACCTCCAGCTGAGGGCTTGGGGAGAGAGAAGGAAGGAGAATACGTCAGGTTCAAAGTTATTGAATAGGACCGCGGTGAGATTCACTTTCAAGTGAAAATGACCTCACATCTCAAGAAACACAGTCTAAGTCAGAGACAGGGAGTTCCAGTGAAATCACTCAGGCTTCCAATAAGAGAGAGAGAGAACAAAAGGGAATGCCCTGCCACAGAGGGAGGGATGGGGGGTGGGAGGGATACTGGGATCCGTGGTGGTGGGAAATGGGCACTGGTGGAGGGATGGGTATTTGATCATTGTATAATTGAAACCCAAGCACAAAATTTGTAAGTCTACAGCTGTACCTCATGATGTCTCAGCCCGGCAAGCTACCGAGAGTATTCGATATGCCAAACACAGTAACAACAAAGTTTCCAATGGAGACGTTACTGGGCCCGCTCGAGCACTAATAAAAATTTTTAAAAAATTAAAAAATTAAAAAAAAAAGAAATCACTCAGGCTTCTCTTCGAAAGTCAGAGAATTGTTGATAATCATACTCCATCTTCTGCTCCGAAATCAGACGCCTTATCCACGAGGCCACACAGTCTTCCGTGATAATCTCTCTCCAAAAGAACAGAAAATGGAGAAAGAAGATAAGAATGAAGTTGATCAGGAACACACAGGGTATAGGTACTGTTTTAATTTTTTTCCCTTAATCTTTTTTTAAAAAAAATTTATGTTTTGTTTGTTTTTGGACCACACCTAGCAGTGGGAGATGGAAGTTTTTCAGAACTGAACTGTGGAAAAAGTTAACTTGAAGCTGCTTTTTAAAATCGGAGGGTTTGGATCAGAAGAAGATGAATTTCAGGCTGGAAATGAAACGAGAACTAGGAGAATAATTAACTCCAAAGATGGCTTTTTTTTCGAGAAAGCAGTTAAGATTAATGAAAACTCCTGTCAGAAGATCCCAGAAAAGTTCCTTTTTTTTTTCTTTCTGGGTCACACTCAGCGATGCTCAGGGTTTCTCTTGGCTCTGCACTCAGGAATCACTCCTGGTGGTGCTCAGGAGAGCAGATGGGATGTCTGGGATGGAACACATGTTGGCCGTGTGCAAGGCAAACGCCCTCCCCACTATATTCTGCCCCAGAAAAGTTCTTTTGTTAAGTTATTCATGCATAAATGTATACAAAAGTCGTCAGAGAAATATCACAGTAGACAAGATGCTTGCCTTGCATGAGACCTACCTGGATTCGACCCCCAACATCACATATGGTTCCCTGGGTCTCACCAGGAGTAATCTCCGAGCACATCTGAGTGTGGACCCCAAATCCCTCCCTGCCCCCACAAAAGTGTATACAACAGAACATTACTCTTTCTATGTATTATTTTGTTTATTGGTTTTGGGGGTCACACCTAGTGATGCGTAGGGCTCACTCCTGGCTCTGCATTCAGGAATTACTCGCGGCAGTGCTTGGGGCATTATATAGAATGTTGACTATCTCACTTGTGCAAGTCCTCCCCACGGTACTATCTCTCCAGCCTTTTTCATTTTTCTCTTTTTTAACTTTGTTTGGGATTTCTGGCTTGGAACATGGGTTTGAAATGAACATTGTCTGTAGCAGCTTCATTAAAATTGATAAAATGTTTGTAAAAACTGTAAAAAAAATGAGTAATATCCGTACGGAATAACAAATCATCTAGTATCAACCAAAACCAACTTTATTTATTTTCGCTTTGGGGCCACAGGCGGCAATGCTCAGGACTTACTCTGCGCTTAGGAATTATTCCTGTCAGTGCTCAGAGGACCGTATGGGACGCAGGGATGGGACCCAGGTCAGCTGCTTGCAAGGCAAGCGCCCTTACCCGCTGTACTACAGCTTCAGTCCCTCAAGAACAACTTTAAGGTGCCAGGGAGATAACTTAAAGGGTTGGGAAAGTTGCTTTCCAGGCAGAAGCCCCAGGGTTGACCCCTGGCCTCGCGTTGTCCCTCAAGTACCACTGGGAATAGCCCCCGGCCCTGCACCAGGAGTGACCTGATCACTACCAGGTGTGTCTCCCAGACCAAACCATAAATACTAACAGGGCCTGGAGATAGCATATAAGAAATTCGACTTGTTCAGACCCACATGTGGTTCACTGAGCACCTCCAGGGGTCACTCCTGAGCCCAGAGCCAGGAATCGTGCCTGACTGCTACCAGCTGTGGCCCAACCCCCCAAGCCCCCCAAACACTAAGGACACTGACTTAAAAAAACAAAAAAAAATGAGAAAGGTGGAAAACTAACAGTACCTGATTTTCAAACTTACTAAAAAGGGCTGGGGGCAGAGCACTTGGTTTGCCTATATGAGGCCTTAGTTTGATCCTTGGCATCACCTACACACGGAAAGTTGGGACTGGGAGACAGCTCAGAGGGCCCGGATGGGAGGAGTCTGGGTCAGGTCCTGGCCCTGCACTTCATCCAAGTACCAGTGGGCAGAGCCGCCAAGCACAGCTGAGCAGCCTTCATGCATGCCCTTCCTCCAAAAAAGACAGTGTAATGAGTTACAAAGTAACTCATGGTGGTATTGCAGTGATACACAAATTAACCAGTAGGTGTATGGATGATCAGTGGAACGGAAAGGAGCGTCCGGAATCTTCTGTGCATATATTGCTCAATTCTTTGGTTTTTAGGCCACACCTGGCAGAGCTCAGGGCTTACTCCTGACTCTGTGCTCATCAGGATCACTCCTGGCAGGGCTCAGGGGACCATTTGGGATGCCAGGGATCAAACTCCAGTGGGCTTTATGCCAGGCAAGCGCCCTGTCTGCTGGAATATCACCCCAGCCCCTCAATTTATTTCTATTAAAAATACAGCCAGAGGGGTTGGAGCGATAATACAGTGGGTAGAGTGCTTGCCTCGCACAAGGCTGACCCGGGTTCGATCCCCAGCACCGCACATGGTCCCCCGAGCATTCTGCTAGGGGCTGGAGTGATAGAACAGAGGACAGGCCTCTTGCCGTGCACATATCTGACCTGGGTTACAGCCCTGGTGCCCCATATGGTCCCTCAAGACCACCAGGATTGATCCCTGAGCACAGAGCCAGGAGTAAGCCCTGAGCACAGCCAAAAATAAGCACTGTAAAAAAAAAAAAAGCACTGTCGCACTGTCCCCCCCCCCCCCCCCGTTGTTCATCGATTTGCTTGAGCGGGCACCAGTAACGTCTCCATTGTGAGACTTGTTGTTACTGGGTTTTTTTTTTTTGGCTTTTTTGGGTCACACCCGGCATGCACAGGGGTTACTCCTGGCTTTGCACTCAGGACTTACTCCTAGTGGTTCTCAGGGGACCATATGGGATTATGGGAATCGAACCCGGGTTGGCCGTGTGTAAGGCAAAAGCCCTACCCGCTGTACTAACGCTCCAGCCCCTGTTGTTACTGTTTTTGGCATCTCGAATACGTCACGGGGAGCTTGCCAGACTCTGTCATGTGGGTGGGATACTCTCGGTAGCTTGCCGGGCTCTCCGAGAGGGATGGAGGAATCGAACCCGGGTCGGCCGTGTGCAAGGCAAACGCCCTACCTGCTGTGCTATCACTCCAGCCTAGCCAAAAACAAGAGAAGTAAAAAATAAAAAGTAGAGGGGCCAGAGTGATCGCACAGCGGGTAGGGCGTTTGCCTTGCACGCGGCCGACCCGGGTTCGATCCCCGGCATCCCATATGGTCCCCCAAGCACTGCCAAGGAGTAATTCCTGAGTGCAAAGCCAAGAGGAACCTCTGAGCATTGCTGGGTGTGACCCAAAAAGAAAAAAAAATTAAAAAGTAGAACTACAAAGACGATTAATTCAATGGCAGAGCGACAGTGACCCCCTCCATCCCCATCTGTTGTCGTCATGTTGTCACAGTGCTCCGGGCTGCACCCTTGGTCACAGTGCTCTGAGAATACAGACTTGGAGTGCTGGGGTCACACACAGCCTGCAAGGAGGGCCCTGGGCCAGTGAGCTCACCTCCCCACCCCCACCCCCAACAGTTGTCTTTATTTATTTATTTATTTTAGCTTTTAGTTTTGGAGGCCACACCTGGAGGTGCTCAGGGCTGGCTCCTGGCAGGGCCTGGGGGACCATCTGTGGTGCTGAGGATGGAGCCTGGGTCAGCCGCGTGCAAGGAAAGTTCCTCACCCACTGTGTTACCACTCCGGCCCAAACATAATCTTTTAAAATTATTTTTTAAAATGGCTGTAGAAGGACTTGTTATTTCTGCGCGAATTTAAGTTAGGTACCTCATGCTCTGAGAATGAGGAAACTGGAACTCTCATGCATTTATGGTCAAACTCGGAATGGTTTCAGTTCTCAGGTTTCTGCCTAACAGTTGGCATTTCTTGGTGAAATTAAATGTATTTGAAGAACTAGCTCCTATATCATGGAGTGCGGCCTGGTATTCCCCAGCACCTTTTTTTTTGGGGGGGGGGTCACACCCGGAGATGCTCAGGGGTTCCTCCTGACTCTGCACTCAGGAATTACCCCTGGAGGTGCTCAGGGAACCATACGGGATGTTGGGGATCAAACCCGGGCCGGCCACGTGCAAGGCAAACGCCTAACCCCAGCAGAGAAGGAGAAGAGAAGGAGAAGAAGGCCCTCCCGTTGATCGTCGATTTGCTCGAGCGGGCCCAGTAACGTCTCCTTTGGAGACTTTGTTGTTACTGTGTCTGGCATATCGAATACTCTCGGTAGCTTGCCGGGCTCTCCGAGAGGGGCGGAGGAATCGAACTCGGGTCGGCCATGTTGGCTGCTTGTAAGGCGAACGCCCTACCGCTGTGCTATCGCTCCAGCCCAGCAGACATGCAAAAAGAACCAACTCCTGGGCAGGGATGTAACTCAATGGTAAAGTGCCCGTTTGCTTACATGGGACTCACAGCAAGCCTCATTGGGTGGGTGAGGGTTTACCTACTACCAATTAACACACACACACACACACACACACATACACACACACACATAGACATGCACATACACCCCTAGCTCCAGGGAGCATGAGAAGTAGTAAAATAGATAATACACTTGCCTTGCATGCAGCCAACCCCATTTTTCCCCCCCTGGAACCATATAGTCCCCTGAGTTCTGCTAAGAATGATCCCTGAGCACAGAGAACCAGGAGCAATCACTGAGTACCACCAGCTCTGACCCAAAATACCAGAACAAACAAACAAAAAACTAGTCCTGGAAAATCCCTCAGAGAACCCCTGTACCCTTGGGCCCAAACTGAACATCCCCTATTAGGTTAAGGCTTATAGGAGGGGCTTGGGATGAAGTTTAGCAGTAGAACACTTGACGTGCCTGCATAAGGCCCCGAGTTCTGCTCCCAGTACCACACACACAAAGACATATAGGATAATGGACTATCACTCAGAAATGATCTAGACTTACCTAGTACCATTCATATGTCTTTAAGATCAGTGTTGAACGGAATCGAATATAAATTATGGCATAAAATAACAACATACATCTAAAAGGCACAGTAGAATACTGTACTTTTAAGGAATACGTAAAGATGTGTCACGTTTTAGGGTTCGAGTCCTCGGCCCCTCTCGGAGAGCCTGGCAAGCTACCAAGAGTATCTCACCTGCACGGCAAAGCCGGGCAAGCTACCCGTGATATACTCTATATGCCAAACACAGTAACAATTGTCACAATGGAGACATTACTGGGCCCGCTAGAGCAAATCGATGAACAACGGGAGGACAGTGACAGTGACAGTGACAGGGAAATGGTAGAGGTACTAGAGTAAACACTTCTTACTAAAAATAATGGGCCAGGGGTTGAGGAAATAGTTCAGTGGGTAGATGCTTGCCTTACACACAGCCCAGAGCTGGGTTCGAGCCCAGGTCCACATATGGTTCACCCAAGTAATCTAACCAGAAGTAATCTAGGCTCGGGAGTAAGCCCTGATCACAGCTGGGTGTGGCCTCCCCAAATTAAAAAAATGGTGGACCAGGATGTGGCTAAATGGTAGAACAAATGCCTCACCTGTGCGATCCCTGGTGCTGCAACGGATAATTGAAAAATGAGAGACGCACTTGTAGACCAATGATCAACACAAAAGTGAAGGGGGGTGGGCGCCAGAGTACAGCGGGTAGCGCCTTGCAGACAGCCAGCCCTGATCCCTGCCACCCCATGTGGTACCCTGAGCCCCAGCAGGAGTAAGCCGTGAGTATTTCTGGGGTGGGCACCTCAAAAATAAAAGTGAAGGGCTGGAGAGACAGCAGAGCGGGTAGGGCGTTTACTTTGCACGCAGCCGACCCGGGTTCGATTCCCAGCATCCCATATGGTCCCCTGAACACCGCCAGGAGTAATTCCTGAGTGCAAAGTCAGGAGTAACTCCTGTACATTGCCAGGTGTGACCCCAAAACCAAAGAAAAAAAAGTGAAGGGGTAGGGTGCCAGAGAGATAGTACAGGGGTTAGAAGGAGTTAGTGACCCCTTCCTCCCAGCACTGAAAGATGTGACCCCACCCCCACGAAAGAGAAAAAAAAGTGAAGGGGGCCATGTGACTTCGCAACAATACACTTGTCTTGCATGTGTGAAACCCTGGACTTGATCCCTGGCACTCAGCACATAGAAAAGTAAATGGGGCTGGAGCACTAGCACAGCAGATAGGGCATTTGCCTTGCACACAGCCGACGCGGGTTCAATCCCCGACATCCCCTAGGGTCCCCTAAGCACCACCAGGAGTAACTCCTGAGTGCAGAGCCAGGAGTGCAGAGCCACAGAGGCGGGGTGGGATGGGGGAGATGGGGGGTGGGAGGGATACTGGGATCCGTGGTGGTGGGAAATGGGCACTGGTGGAGGGTTGGGTACTTGTTCATTGTATAACTGAAACCCAAGCACAAAAATTTGTAAGTCTACAACTCAGTAGCCCCTGAGTATCAACACCAACAAAATAAATGGGGGCTAGAAGCCAGCAGTAGTGAGCATAGGCGACCGTTTCCAGAAGTGGGAAAGGACAGGCCCTGAGAAGTGCGTCAGCTTACGAGGATGTGGGGTGACTAGAAAGGAAGTCAGAAATGGGCCGTGTGGGGGGGCATCTCTGGAGGCTGGGGGGAGCAGTGTGGCAGAGGAGAAAGTTGGGGGGCGGAGTTCATTGAGATGGTGAAGAGAGAGAAGGGCTTCTGGCATGAAGAAGTCTCATTCCCCCAATTCTGTAGCCCTGTCCTCCCGTTGTTCATCGATTTGCTCGAGCGGGCACCAGTAACAGTGGTGAGACTTACTGTTACCATGTTTGGCCTATCGAATTTGGCACAGGGAGCTTGCCAGGATCTGCCGTGTGGGCGGGATACTCTGGGTAGCTTGCCGGGCTCTCCAAGAGGGACGGAGGAATCGAATCCGGGTCGGCCGCATGCAAGGCAAACGCCCTACCCGCTGTGTTCTATCGCTCCGGCCCTAATTCCTCCGGTTCACAGGAGAAAATTGGAGTGGGACTTGGAGAGGGCTGATGGGAAAAGAAGGACCGAAGTAGGAGTTTTTGTTTTTCTTTTTGTTTTTAGGAGGTGCACCTGGCCTTGTGCTGGCGTTACTCCGGGCACTGTGCTCTGGGGTCACCGCTGGCATTGCTCAAGGAACCATTTGGTGCTGGGGGGCTCGAGCCAGGCCTTCCCGTGCCAGCACACTGAATGGACGCCCTCCTATTCTCGTTGAAACAGGCTTTTCTGAAGAGTGGAAAGTCCCTCGTATCATAGCAGGAAGGTGGACTTTGCTGAAAGAGCCACTTGAGATGTTTATTCCAGAACTGTGGAGTGTGTGATGGGTGTGTGAGGGTGGGCATGGGTCACACAGAAGAGCAAGGAGGGAGGACTGTGGGTGCCCGGCACCGGGCAGGCCGCATGAGGCAGCGCATGGGGTTCCAGGCCAGGAGATTGGGAGAAAAGGCAGAGCAAAGTCACAGGGTGGGGTTGGCGCGATAGTACAGTGGGTAGGGCTGGGCCTTGCAGGCAGCTGACCCAGGTTCAATCCCTGGCATCCCAGAAGGCCTGTGAGCCTGCTAGGACTGATCCCTGAGCACAGAGACAGGAATAAGCCCTGAGCACTGCTGGGTGTGGCCCCAAACAAAACACATTTAAAGTCACAGGGTAAAGGGGAAGGTCTGGAAGCGAGCGGTTGGGGGCAGAGTTTTGGGAGTGGCAGTGAGGAGATCCCAGGCCGGAAGATGTGGCGGGAAGCCTCCCTGGGCGGGGTGGGGCCCCAGGGTACTCGGCTCCTCTCTAGGCACTTCTGGTGATCTTGCCAGGGGACGGGGTGCGACTCTAGTTCGCCTGTGGGTGTGAGAGTGCCACAAGGTGAAAGGGGAGAAGAACAATCGTACAAGGGTTAAGGCATTTGTCCTTATCACAGCATCTGGTCCCCTGAGCACCACGGAAGATGGTCCCCGAGACCAAAATAAAGAAATTATTAAATGTATTCTAGGCCCCAGGAGCTAGCGCAACAGGCTGAGAATAGGCTTTGCTTATGGGACCGCTGGACTGGAGCAATAGCACAGCGGTAGGGCGTTTGCCTTGCGCACAGCCAGCCCGGCCGAGCCGGGTTCGATTCCTCTGCCCCTCTCGGAGAGCCCGGCAAGCTACAGAGAATATCTCGCCCGCATGGCAAAGCCCGGACGAGAAAAGTGCAGTCTCTGCCCCCGCGCCTGGGTGTTCCTTCCCGGAGTCCCTTGGAGGGGAGCGGGTTGAGCTTTCCTCCCCGCCCCGACCAGGGCTACGGCAGCCGAAGACCTCCAGGACCAGCCACCACCATGCTGAGACCACTCTCCGCACACCTGAAGGTACTGGCAGAGGGACAAAGCCACGCGGGTTCCGGGGCCGAGACCTCTAAGCCTACTCGATTTGGAGTCGAGCATCTTCCACCCAGATCCTCCAAATTCCAGTAGGCGGGGGTCACACCCACCACCTGGCCCCCTGGCGCCGTGTAATCCCATCAGCGGCCAAGACTCAGAGACTATAAAATCCAGATCCCGGACGAGAAAAGTGCAGTCTCTGCCCCCGCGCCTGGGTGTTCCTTCCCGGAGTCCCTTGGAGGGGAGCGGGTTGAGCTTTCCTCCCCGCCCCGACCAGGGCTACGGCAGCCGAAGACCTCCAGGACCAGCCACCACCATGCTGAGACCACTCTCCGCACACCTGAAGGTACTGGCAGAGGGACAAAGCCACGCGGGTTCCGGGGCCGAGACCTCTAAGCCTACTCGATTTGGAGTCGAGCATCTTCCACCCAGATCCTCCAAATTCCAGTAGGCGGGGGTCACACCCACCACCTGGCCCCCTGGCGCCGTGTAATCCCATCAGCGGCCAAGACTCAGAGACTATAAAATCCAGATCCTGGAACCGCGCGGCCGCATTCGCGGCCGCGCGACATCTTATTATCTCATTCCTACTTTGGACAAACTTGCAGGCTATCGAATGTAGCCTGCCCACAGGGCAGAGTCTGGCAAACTCCCCGTGGCGTACCAAATATGCCAAATACCAGTAACAATGATGGGTCTCATTCTCCTAAAGAGCCGTGAATATAATCTCAGGGCTAGGATGAAAGAGACGTTACTGGGGCCTGCTCGAGGCAATCGACGATTAACAGGATGATGAAATGAAAAAAATGAAATGGCAAAGCCTGGCAAGCTCCCCGTGACATATTCGATATATCAAACACAGTAACAAGTCTCACGATGGAGATTCCTGGGCCCGCTCGAGCAAATTGATGAACAACGGGAGGACAATGTTTTTTTTAATTATTATTATTATGGGACCGCTCTGGTTTGATTACTGGCACCATATGATTTTACCCACCACCAGGAACGACCCCCAAGTATGAAGCTGAATAGGGCCCCAAACCCAAAGATGTTTTATTTCCTGCCACTTCTATCCCAATAAGGGAGACAGAACTTTCTAAGAGTCTAGAAACTTCTCTCTCACTCAGTTTCCAACTTCTTGGTGTTGCTGAACTAATCTAGTTCTCAGAGTTCTGGAAAAAGGTATCGATTAGTTGCCACGAATGTTGAACAGTGCAAGTTCTGGTGTACGTGCACATGTGTGTGCATGTGTGTATGTGTGTAATTTTGTGTGCACGTGGCATGCGTGTGCCCATGTGAGCGTGTGTGTGTGTGTGTGTGTGTGTGTGTGTGGTGTTTGGGCCACGCCCAGCAGTGCTCAGGGGCTACTCTGGACTCTGTGCTCAGGGCTCATTCCCAGTGTTGCCTGCGGGAGCTTCTATGCAAAGGATGAAGCCTGCACCCCTAACGCGCAAAGCGTGTGCCCTGACCCTTTGAGCTCTGAGCTGTCCCCAGAGAGCGTCCTTTGATCCTGGGCTTCAGGTGTGTCCTGACGCGATGCGTGACTTTTCTTTATCTCCTCCAGTCCTTTCAGCCGGCCAGCCCAGGTCTAACTTTCGGCCTACCAGACCTTCAGGCCCGCCAGTGTTGCCTTTCCGCTCTTTCTGCCTCTTCTTTAATTTGGAGCGAAGCATTCGAATATCAGAGCTACTGGATCGAGTCTCCAAGTCTCATATTTTCCTCATTATTTCCCTCTCTTCGTATTACTTGCCCTGTGCTCTGAAATCGTTTTTTCCGCTCCTTCTTCCAAGCCACTGATTTCAGTCTCAGCAGAAACCAGAGTTCTCTCTCTCAGCACATGGACTGCTTTTCCTTTTGTTGAAAAATTATGACTTTTTTTTTTTAATTTCCAGAAGTGATTTGCGCGGGGGTGGGAGGAGTGAGGTTACACCCAGTGGTGATCAGGACTCACTCCTGGCTCTGTGCTCAGGGAAACATGCAGGGTGCTGGGATCTTCCCGGCTCCCCAGAAAATACTTTTTTGGGGAGAAATCTTAGGGGGACCACATCTGGCAGTGCTCAGAGCTTACTCTTGGCCCTGTGCTCAGAAGTCACTCCTGTCAGGCTCAGGGGACCATACTTGGTGCTACGGATTATAAAAGGGTCAACTGTGTTTAAGGCAAGCGCCTTTTCTGCTGTACTATCTCTCCAGCCCCTCGGAAAATACTTTTTTTTCCCTTTTTTGGGTCACACCCAGTGATGCACAGGGGTTACTCCTGGTTCATGCACTCAGGAATTACTCCTGGCGGTGCTGGGGGACCACATGGGATGCTGGGAATCGAACCCGGGTCGGCCGCGTGCAAGGTAAATGCCCTACCCACTGTGCTATCACTCCAATCTCAAACTTTTTTAAGATAATGACTTAAAAATCTTTTTAAGTAGAGTTCATGCCCAATTCAGTCAGCTAATCAGTGGCTGAATAAACAGCAGTACTCCTACATATATAAAAAAAAATCTTTTTAAGGGGACAGAGCAACAGAACAGTGGGTAGGGCATTTGCCTTGCACATGGCCAACCCGGGTTCAATTCCCAGCATCCCATATAGTCCCCCAAGCACCGCCAGGAGTAATTCCTGAGTGCAGAGCCAGGAGTAACCCCTGTGCATTATCGGGTATGACCCAAATATATATATATATATTTTTTTTTTAAGTGCCCTAATCTATTTTTAGGTTGTAGGTTTGCCACTGGTGTCTCGGCTGTAGGGTGGGCTGTCCTGTGGGCCCAGCCTTAGTCCTGGTCCTCTGCCACCAGGTCCTGTCTGCGTTTTGCAGCCCCCTGTCTGGGGGACCAAGGAAAGGTCAGACCAGCCAACACCAGGCCTTCCCCTTAGCTCCTGCTAAGTTTCTAAGTTCCTCACACCCCCTCCCCTCATCCTTGTGCTGGCCGGCCGGCAGCCAGGGTCCAGGAGACGTTATCTGGAGAGGGGAGTGGAAATTCCTGGGAATAGCGGTTCTCAAACCTGAGTGTTCACTTGCAGCCCTGCCAGGAATTGTTCCTGCAGATGGCGGAGCCCCACGCCAGGACTTTCTGATTCATTAGACCGGAGGGGCCCTGAGATTTGGCCCTGCTCACCAGTTCCCAGAACAGTCGCGCTTGTGGATCGGGCTGTGATTCAGAGTGCATCAAACCAAGCCGCTTTTCTTCTTCCCCTCCTTTCCCTTCTTCAAAATTGGTTTGTTTGTGTTTGGGCCACACCTGGCCGTTCTTAGAGGCTACTCAGGGGTACCCTGAGGTGCTGTGGAGCAAACCTCCCCCCGTGCAAAGCCTGGACTCCAGCTCACTGAGCTTCCTCTCCGGCCCCGCGTTTAACTTTATCTTACTTGGGGGCTGGAGCCATAGCACAGCGAGTAGGGCGTTTTCCTTGCACGCGGCCGACCCGGGTTCGATTCCCAGCATCCCATATGGTCTCCTGAGCACCGCCAAGAGTAACTCCTGAGCGCAGAGCCAGGAGTAACCCCTGAGCATCGCTGGGTGTGACCCAAAAAGAAAAACCTTACTTTTAGGTTAAGGATGTTCACCCAATGTCAGGGAAACACTGACTCTTCGTCTGACATTTGGTTCTTTGACTCGTTCACAGTATGAGGCTGATATCGAGTCGTCCACTCTGAGCTCTCCCTCTGTCACACCCTTGTGGGCAACCCCCCCTTGACTTGTATTTGAGAAGGGGCAAGGCAAGCGCCCTCCCCGCTCCAGCCCTGCACATCACCTCTTTCTTCCCCTGGAACCCAGTGGCACTGACGCGGGTGACTGCAGGAAACTCGGACACCCACCCCCGGCCCGGGGGGCTCTTCTCCCAACACCCAGAGTTCTTCCCAAACTTCAACTCCCACTGGAAGCTGGAGATGTCACCTTGCAGGACAACACGGGCTGGCACTGCCCGGGGCCTTGCCTTGTGTGGGTACGCCCCTGCTGAAAGGCCTCCCGTGGGCCTTCCCCAAACGGAGGAGTAAAAAGACACACACGAATTTATTGTTTATACAGAGTGTTGGAAGAAGTACAAAGCAGGGACCCGATTCAGCTTGTTGGACGCCGTTTCTCCAAGTCACCTCACCTGGAACTCAGTCCCCCCTGAGTCTGGACAGGCAGTGGGAGGGGCTTGTGCTCATGGGGGTTGGGGACAGCTCAGAGTCACCCCCACTCTGAGTCTCGAGACAGCTGCACAGAGCTGTCCCTCAGGGCCCCCTGCGGGGCTCCGCACGTCTCCGTGGGTCTTGGGGGGCTGGAGAGAGGCGCCCCCAGCCCAGCCATGGTGGGGAAGAAGCCGGTGGTGGCGTCTGGGCCTTGGGGGTGCCCTGACCTCTAGGAATGGCAGGACCAGGAGCGCGGTGTCACCAGCCCCCAGAAGGTCGTCTGTGCCGGAGAAGGGTGAGTTTGGAGGGGGCCCTCCCAGTACCCACCCTGCACGCCTCAGCCAGGCCTGGAGCCCCCAACCCTGGCTCAGCTCTGGCTGCCTGGAGGGGCCTCCTTGCTGGCGGCCTTACCTGGGGCAGGGGGCAGTGACGTCGCGCGTACCACTCCTGGCAGTACAGGCTGACCTGGATGCCCTGGCCCAGAAACAGCAGCGTCCACATGACCACGTTCCACGCGGGGCCTGTGTGCCGGTCATGCATCATGAAGTTTAGCAGCCCTGCAGGGAAGAAGAGGCGGAGAAGCTGTCACCCCAACTCCAGAACCCACGCCGCGTCGCCCAGACCACCCTCCCCAAGGAGCAGGACGCCTCCCGGAAGATCTTGAACCCACAGCAGAAACCCTCGGCGGAGGTGGCAGTCCAGGTGGGGTTTTTTTGCTTTTGTTTTCCATTTTTAGGGTTCTGGGTCACACCCAGCCGTGCTCAGGTAATAAAATATGTTGATAGTATATATTCTTGACATGGGGTGATGTCAGTGTCTTTGTAATTTTATGTTCTTCCACAAACCATGTTGCAAATCCAAGCATAGAAAAATGGCAAATCACTTCCTAGATTTTTGATCCCAAACAAGTATAGTGTCTGTTCTTTAAGTTTAATATCTGATATTATCCACAGACAAGGGCAAAAAAAAATTAAACACATTAGAAAAATCCTAATAAACACTTGACCAGCACACTTCAAAACTGTCAAGGTCATCAAAGAAAAGGAAAAGTCATGACCAAATAGGATCTGTGACAGGGACTAAAAGTAATATGGTCTTTAAGAGGGAGTTCTAGAACAGGAAAAGTATTTTAAAGACAAAGGGAATTTAGTCTGATTATTGGTTTACCTAATAATAATGGTTCCTGGCCAGCTGAGGGGACCATAAGGAGAACCTGGCAGGCCACTGAAAGTATCCTGCCCACACGGCAGAGTCTGGCAAACTCCCCGTGGTGTATTCAATATGCCAAAAACCAGTATGGGTCTCATTCTCCTGACCCTGAAAGAGCCTCGAATGTGGCACTTTCTAAAATCTCAGGGCTAGGACGAAGGAGACGTTACTGGTGCCTGCTCGAGGCAATCGATGAACAACAGGATGACAGTGATACAGTGATACCCAGCCGTGCTCAGGTGGTTACTCCTGGCCAGCTGAGGGGACCATAAGGAGAACCTGGCAGGCCACTGAAAGTATCCTGCCCACACGGCAGAGTCTGGCAAACTCCCCGTGGCGTATTCAATATGCCAAAAACCAGTAACAATGATGGATCTCATTCTCCTGACCCTAAAAGAGCCTCGAATGTGGTGGCACTTTCTAAAATCTCAGGGCTAGGATGGAGACATTACGGGGGCCTTCTCAAGGCAATTGATGAACAACAGGATGACAGTGATACGATGATACCCAGCCGTGCTCAGGTGGTTACTTCTGCCCAGCTCAGGGGACCACAAGGGATGCCGGGGGATCAAACCCAGGTTGGCTGCATGCCAGGAAAGTGCCCTCCCAGACGGGCAATCCCCCAGCCACTAGGCAGCACCGGTGAAGCTGAGAACCCGGACCACCTCACTGCCTGGAGTTCCTGCCGCACCTCCGACCTCTGCATGCCCCCTCAGCAGGAGCTTTCTCAACACCTCCGGCAGCCTCATGTTGCCTCCCTTGTCGCGGGGTGCCCCTTTAGCCTCAAGACCGAGGAGGACCCCCGCCTCCTCCCTCTGGGGCTTCCCTCCCAGTGCCACTGAGACCCGAGCTCACCTCCGATGCCCAGGAAGAGGACCAGCATGACTGGGTAGAAGAAGCCCAGGACGAAGCAGACAATGTACTCGTGGACCACAGCAGAGACCAGGAACACGCCCAGCTTAGCTGCACCTCGGGCCCGGCCACCCAGGAGCTGGCGGAGGGGAGCGGGGAGGCAGGAGTGAGCCCCTCCACAGAGTCGGGGGCCAATGGGAAGAAGATGGGATTTGGGGCAAAGCCGGGTTAAGTCGGTCCTGCTTAAGAACATTCTATGGGTCCACTGGGACTGAGATGGATTTTTTTCTTCTAAATTGTACTGCCAAGGGTCATCCCCAGATTTCAAGGATGCCAGACATGCAGTTATTGGACTTTTTGGTTCGGGGGTGTGGGTGGGGGCTTACTTCTGGCTCTGCACTCAGGGATCATTCCTGGTGATGCTCAGGAGACTGTATGTGGTACCAAGGACCGAATTTGGGCTAGTTGCGTGCAAGGCAAGTGCCTTACCTCTATCCTACCTCACCCTCCACACAAGTGGTTTTTTTTTTCACTGCTGTTGTTGTTTTTTGGGTCATATCTGACAGTGCTTGAGGTCTGCTCCCTGCTCAGTGCTCAGGGAACCAAGCAATGCTGAGGATGGAACCCAGACTTCCTGCATGCAAAACGTGCTCAGTCTACTCACTCCCTAGATGCAGTTCTTAAGAGGGGCTATCACAATGCTTCTTTCTGGGATGGGAGAGCTAGTACAGTGGATACAGCTCTTCCCTTGCAGGTGACCAATCTGGACTTGATTTCTGGCACCTCATGTGGTCCCTTGAGCTCTGCCAGTAGTGACTCCTAGTTCAGAGCCAAGAGTAAACCCTGAGTACCACCAGCTGTGGCCCCCAATTTTTTTACAAAAGCTAACTTTTCAGGGGTACTGTACAGATTAAATAAAAACTCCTGATGGGGCTGGAGCGATAGTAGAGCGGGTAGGGTGTTTGCCTTGCACGTGGCCAACCCAGGTTCGATTCCCAGCATCCCACATGGTCCCCCAAGCACCACGAGGAGTAATTCCTGAGTGCAGAGCCAGGACTAACCCCTGTGCATCACCGGGTGTGAGCCCCCCCAAAATAACCCAACTCTTGATAAAGTAATATGGCCATATGAATGATCTTCGCAAGCTAAGGTTAGGGGCAAAGCCCTGTGCAGGGGGTACAATTAAGAATGAGAGAAGGAGGGGCTGGAGTGATAGCACAGCGGGGAGGGCGTTTGCCTTGCACACGACTGACCCAGGTTCGATTCCCAGCATCCCATAGGGTCCCCCAAGTACTGCCAGGAGTAATTCCTGAGTGCATGAGACAGGAGGAACCTCTGTGCATTGCTGGGTGTGACCCAAAAAGCAAAAAAAAAAAAAAAAAAAGAATGATAGTCCAACAGGGAGGACATCAGCCTTGCACACACTGACCTGGGTTTGATCCCCTGATCCCCAGCACCCCATATGGTCCCCTGAGCACTGCCAGGAGTCATTCCTGAGCACAGAGCCAGGAATAACCCCTGAGCACTGCCAGATGTAGCCCCAAAACTGGAAAAAAATGAGGGAAGAAGAACATTAGGCCCTGAAAAGCATTTTCCATCTTCCGTCATGGGTGGAATTCGGTCACTTGGAATCCAGGGGGCGGAGCCTGTGCTGGGCGAGGAGGGAGCCAGGCTGCAGGGGTCGCGGAGCCCCTACCCACAGTCCGTCCTGGTAGATGTAACTGTAGAGCCAGTCATGCACCACCACGTTCCAGGTCCGGTAGTAGTTGGAGAAGGACGTGGAGTTCCACCAGTCCTGGGGAGGGGCAGGATTGGGGGGCGTCGGGGCCTGTGCCCGCCTGGCCCCAGCATCTCCCCACTGCTCCCCACACCTGGCCCTGGCCCCGACTATCCCCTGCATGAGTGCGGCCACCATTCTCCCAGCCCTCAGGATCTGGGGGTCCTGCCCGTCCCCACCCCCCACCCCCAGGCCCTTCTCAGGAGAGGAAGATTCCAAAGCACCAGCCACACGAACGAACACTGTTGCCCGGGGGGAAGAGTGTCTCATGGTGGGAGAAGAAGGTGGCACGGCCGAGGTGACACCCAACAGAGCCACCCTCGTTCCTGGTCGCTCCCAAACCCCCTCTCACCCAGCAACCACATGGCCCGGGGCCTGGCCCTACCCGGTAGAACATTCTGTCTCCAAATCGCAGCATCTCTGCAAAGGCGTTAAGCCAGCAGTGTAGGAAGGCAAAGAAGATGAGCAGCAGTATGAAGAGGCCTGGCCAGGGGGGACAGGGGCCACGCGTCAGGCTGGCCACCAGGGAGGACCCCCGGAAGTGGCGCGGAACCCCTGCTCAGCAACCATGGGGCCTCGGTTCTTTTATTTTGGGGCGACACCAGCTGTGCTCAGAGCTGACTCCTGGCTCTTCACTCGGGGATCGCTCCTGGCAGGGCTCGGGGGATCCTCTGGGATGTCGGGGATTGAACCCGGGTCAGCTGTGGGCCAGCAGACACCTCACGCTCTGGCCTATGCTGCCAGCCTCTGGGCTGCTGTCCTTCCCCAGTTCCTGTTAGTCACTCGACAGCTCATACATTTGTGAGTTAATCCATTTCTTGTGAACTCAGGCCAGGCCTGGGAGATCACGGAGTGGGTGAGAGAAGAGGCAAGGAGGGGCCTGTGTCGTTGCAGCTACCTCAGCTGCAGGTATCTGCTGCAGGAAGTGGGGTGCAGGGCTGGGGGTGGGGGCCTGGTGAGGGATGGCCGCAAAGGGAAGGAGGAACTTGACCTCCAAAAAGAAACTGGGGGGCGGGCTGGAGAGATAGCACAGCAGGTAGGGCATTTGCCTTGCACATGGCCGACCCGGGTTCGATTCCCAGCATCCCATAGGGTCCCCCGAGCACCGCCAGGAGTGATTCCTGAGTGCATGGGCCAGGAGTGACCCCTGTACATCGCCGAGTGTGACCCAAAAAGCAAAAAAAAAAAAAAAGGCGTGCAGAGCGGGCTCAGGGACAGTCCAGACACCCAGATGACAAGCAGTCAAGGGAGGAGGCGGCTATGAGGGGCTAGTGCGGGGGGGGGGGGGGGGGGGAGTGAGCACTGAGTGCGGGTTGGGGGGAATGCAGGAGGAAGGGACGCCCCAGAGTTCCCCTCCCCGGGCACAGCCCTCTCCAGCCCTGCCCGCGCAGACCTGGCAAGGTGGCATGCATGATGGACAGCACCAGGGCGCGCGTGCTGAACGGCTCCCGGCTCATGTTGGCGAAGACGGGCACACACAGGCGGCAGAGGATGAAGCAGGCGTAGAGGAGGCAGCCCAGGGTCTGCACAGGCAGAGGGGCAGCAGCTGCTCGGATGTGGGCCGGGGGGAGGGGGCACTGACGACTGCTGCCCCCTTTTCTGGACTCCGGCCCAGTACCTGTCTTCCCCCCGGCCGGCTGGCCGCACCCTCTGCCCTCCTCCCTGGCCTCCCCCCAACTCCCTCAGCCCGCACGTGAGTCACCCCACCCCCTCCCCCAGCCCCTCCCCTCCCCCCTCTTCTGACCTGGGCAAAGTTCTTGGCCACATAATTCCACCTGACACGGGGCGTCCTGCAGCGGCCAAGAGACAACGTGTTTCTCAGGCTGTTGCCTGGTTCCTGCTCAGGCTGGGAGGCGGGGGTGGGGGGTGGCAGGGCTCTCTCTGTAGCTCCCTGGGCTGCTCTAGCCCCCCAGAAGGGTTATCTGAGGAGCAGGGTATCTAGAACACTCCGTGCCTTCCACAACAGAGAGGGCCAGTGGAATCTGAGCTCGCTGTTCACTGAGGGGCCAGGCTGAGGGTTTTCCCACGACCTGAGGTTTTCAGTGTCCAAACCAGGACAATCCTGGGCAATCCGGGACAGCCAGTCACCTTGGTGTCACTGTGTGTCGTGCAAGGAGGAGGGGTCGGCAACCCCACTCAGCTGCCATCTCTGGGGATGCTTCCTGAGGAAGTGGTGGGGACCCAAGGAGAGGGAGGAGGGAGCACCCTCTCCCTGGGCATTTGGTGTTTTTGTTTTTGTTTTGTTTTGTTGTTGTTTGGTGCACACACATACACACACACACACACACACAGTACTTGGCAATGTTCTGGGGCAAGCCCCACCTCTGTACTCAGGGGTCACTCATGACACTGCTTAATGAATGATTTGGTGTCAGGGATGGAATATCCATGTGCATGTGCCTGGGCCACTGTGTTCTCTCTCCGGTTCCGTAGCTGGGCATTCGGGAAGGGACACAGGGTCTTACCTGGGATAGTTCTCCCTGTAGATGAGTGTCGGGCAGAAGAGGAAATAGAGGTAGCTGGAGAAACTAGGGGTGTCACCTGGAGGAATGAGAAGGGAGATCAGTAAGGACAGGGCAAAGGTGAGTGGGAGGATGAAGGGTGTTTTTGTTCTTGTGTGGTTTGGTTTTTATTTGCGGACCACGTTCATCTGTGAGAGTAAGTCAGGGCTTGCTTCTGGATCTCTAGTTGGGATCACTCCTGGCAGGACTCAGGGAACCATATGTGATGCCAGGGTTCAAAACCAGGTTGACTGTGTCCCAGGCAAGCGCCCTACCCACTGCACTATCTTTCTGGCCCCTGTTTTATTTGGTTTTGGGCCATACCCAACAGTACCTAAAGGCTATTCCTAGCAGAGCATTTGAGGTACCAAGGCATCCAAGCCTGTATGCAAAGCACATGTTCTGGCCTTTAAGTCATCTCCCAGCCTGGGAAAGGGCACTTGGGCCAGAGGAGAGCCGGGTAGGACAGAGGTGTGAGCATGGACGAGGAGGCCGCATGTGGGGCCCGGGGTTAGCTGGGAAAGGGAAAACAGGAACGTCTGAACTTGCTCTCCTTTTCTGGGGCCTCTGTCCCAGGCACCCCCTTTTCTGGTGCAGGGCCTGCTGTGTCCAGAACACAAGTTCAACCACTTGACCTCTTGTTCTCATTTCCTAAACAAAAGTTCACCAACCCTGGGTCTTCCCTGAGAATAAGCCTCGTCCGAGATTCGGAAGGGGCCAGAAGTCCGAGGCAACTCAGGCGCCTCTCTCTGAGGGGTGCAGGAATAACCCTTAGATATTGCCAGTCTGGCCGAAACAAACCACAACAAAACAGCCGCCAGAGAGTTAGTAAAATGCAGGATGACTGGGACAATAGCTGAAGGCCAGCGATTTACCTCGTGAGCATGAAGGGTTCAAGAAGAACTTGTATGATAGGGCCAGAGTGACAGCACAGCGGGTCGGGCCCTTGCCTTGCACGTGGCCAACGCAGGTTCAATCCCAGTATTCCATATGGCCCCCCAAGCCCTCTCAGGAGTGATCCCTGAGCACAGCCAGGTGTGCCCCCAAGCCAAACCGAACCAAACGTAAGAGCTTCGGTGGGGCGCTGCTAGTCAGGGACCTCACCTCCTTTGCCGCGAAGGGTCCCCGGCACCGACTCTCGCAGGAAGGAATAGCTTTTCATCAGAAGCCTGACCTGGGACCGAGGGAGGGAGGGTGAGCTGCGTGTCTTTCAGCTGTGCCCTCCGTCCGGGGCGAGCAGCAAAGGCTTTCTGATCGGAACCTGGACTTAATCTTTTAGTCGCATCTCGTTTTAGATGAGACAGTGGCTGGGATGAACCGAGGGTAAAGGGCACAGGAAAAGCCAGGGCGTAATCTTCATCCGGCCTTCTACCTGGAAGTCTACACGGAGTCAGGCGATCTTTGATAGCAGCGAGGGGCACCTGAGGGCGCGCTCCACCCTCCCAGCCAGCAGGCCCCGCCCCCGGGGCTAACCCCGCCCACCAGGGAGTGTCCGGCCCCGCCCCAGAAACTAGCCCCGCCCACCAGGGAGTGTCCGGAGTCGGCCCCCTCTGCGGGCCCCGCCCCCGGAACTAACTCCGCCCACCAGAGTGTCTGGGCCCTGCTCCTCCGTGGCCCCGCCCCCGAAACTAACCCCGCCCACCAGGGAAGTGTCTGAAGTTCGCCCCTTCCGCGGGCCCCGCCCACCAGAGAGTGTCCGGAGTCGGCCCCCTCTGCGGGCCCCGCCCCCAGAACTAACTCCGCCCACTGGGGAGTGTCCGGCCCCGCCCCCGAAACTAACCCCGCCCACCAGGGAGTGTCCGGAGTCGGCCCCCTCTGCGGGCCCCGCCCCCGGAACTAACTCCGCCCACCAGAGTGTCTGGGCCCTGCTCCTCCGTGGCCCCGCCCCCGAAACTAACCCCGCCCACCAGAGAGTGTCCGGCCCGGCCCCGCCCCCCAAATTAACCCCGCCCACTAGGGAGTGTCCGAAGTCGGCCCCCTCTGCGGGCCCCGCCCCCAGAACTAACTCCACCCACCAGAGTGTCCAGGCCCTGCTCCTCCGTGGCCCCGCCCCCGAAACTAACCCCGCCCACCAGGGAGTGTCCGGAGTCGGCCCCCTCTGCGGGCTCCGCCCACCAGAGTGTCCGGCCCTGCTCCTCCGTGGCCCCGCCCCCGAAACTAACCCCGCCCACCAGAGAGTGTCCGGCCCCGCCCCAAAAATTAACCCCGCCCACTAGGGTGTGTCCGAAGTCGGCCCCTCGGCGGGCCCCGCCCCCAGAACTAACACCACCCACCAGAGTGTCCAGGCCCTGCTCCTCCGTGGACCCGCCCCCCGAAACTAACCCCGCCCACCAGGGAGTGTCTGAAGTCCGCCCCCTCCGCGGGCACCGCCCACCAGAGTGTCCGGCCCCGCCCCCGGAACTAACCCCGCTCACCAGGCAGGGTCCGGAGTCGGGTCCCCTCTGCGGGCCCCATCCCTGGAACTAATTCCACCCACCAGAGTGTCCGGCCCTGCTCCTCCGTGGCCCCGCCCCCAGAAATAACACCGCCCACGAGGAAGTACCCGGGCCCGCCCCCGGAATTAACCCCGTCCACCAGGGAGTGTCCGGTCCCGCCCCCAGAAATAACCCCGCCCACCTGGAAGTACCCGGGCCACCCCCGGAATTAACTCTGCCCACCAGGGAAGTATCCAGGCCCCGCCCCCAGGTCCTAACCCCGCCCATCAATAAGTACCCAGGCCCCGCCCCAGGGGCTAACCCCGCCCCCGTCCCCTCTGCGGGTGCCGCCCATCACCTGCTCGAACACTAGGATACTGCTGGAGGCCGGTGGGAGCTGGTACTTCATCGCCACGTGGACCGGGAGCACCCAGAGCACGGCCGTGTGGGCCAGCAGCAGCACGCAAGCCAGGCCCACCCCCAGCTTCCAGGCTGCGGCCGCTCGGGGCCTCGCCCACAGACGCAGGGCCTGGTAGGGCACCAGCAGCGTAGACAGAAACATGGGGACCCACGTCATCAGCGCCAAGGGCAGCTGTCCGAAGGTGAAGATCAGCAGGTCAATCTCCAGCATCAGCCTTGGGGTGGAGGAGAGACGAAGGAGATGAATGTGCCGCACGCCCCCACTTTCCCTTTCCGCGGCAGTCAGGGCTCTTGGGAGACGACTGAGCTGTCATGCTAAAGTGACGAGCTCCCCGTCTCTAACGGTGTGCGAGATGGCACTTCTGCTGCCCTAGATATTGGCAAAGGGAACTACCCCCGGGAGGCCCAGCCATGGAGTGAGTTTGCCTCTGACGTTTGAACCTGGATCGATTTCTTAAGGGTTCCAGAGGCGCTCAGTGCTTTTTATGGCCTGATTGCTGGGATAGAAGATATTTAAGGCTTAACCGATTTTCTTAATTTGGTTGCTTTAAAGTGTCCACAGGCTGACTGTGTTTTGTTTCTTATTTTTTCTTTTTTTCCGTTTTGGCTTTTTGGGTCATACCCAGCGATGCACAGGGGTTACTCCTGGCTCTGCACTCAGGAATTACTCCTGGCCGTGCTTGGGGGACCATGTATATGGGATGCTGGGAATTGAACCCGGGTTGGCCGCATGCAAGGCAAATGCCCTACCCGCTGTGCCCACTACCAGGAGCAATCCCGGAGCACAGAGCCAGGATTAGCCTTCCGAGTGCTGCCAGGTGTGGCTCAGATAACCAAAAGTTGAAGAACACCCAAATATTGAATAAAGGACCAAATGAACAGAATCTGACTCCTCCTGACTCTATAATCATTATAACATTGAACTAACATGAACAAATCGATGTCTAAGATAGATCGTTAGGGCATGGGGGCAGAACAATAGGTAGAATGAATTATTTACGTAATAAGTAAACAAGTATCTGCCAAAACATCTTGCTACTGATATCCATCACTGTCACTGTCCTCCCATTGTTCATCAGTTCGCTGGAGCGGGCCCAGTAATGTCTCCATTGTGAGACTTATTGTTACTGTGTTTGGCATATCAAATACGTCACGGGTAGCTTGCCTGGCTTTGCTGTGTGGGCGCGATTCTCTGGGTAGCTTGCCGGGCTCTCCGAGAGGGGCAGAGGAATCGAACCCGGGTTGCCCAGGTCGGCAGCGTGCAAGGCAAACGCCCTACCCGCTGTGCTATTGCTCCAGCCCACTGATGTCCATATGGATGTGAATACTTGGAAAATGTTCTGAAGGAAACTCTTAGAGTGCTCAGATCTTACCTCAAGGGGAGCAAGACACTTCATATGTCCTTGTGGGTTTTTTTGTTTGTTTCCTTGGGCCAAACCCACTGTTACTGAGTGACTCAGTGCTTACTCTGAGCTCTGTGCTCAGGAATCACTCCTGGCAGGGCTTGGGGGACAGATGCAGTGCTGGCCACATGCAAAGCAAGTGCCTTAATCCCTCTTCTTGAATTTCTTTTTGTTTCTTTCTTTCTTTGAAGGGGGGGGGGGCATACTTGACGGTGTTCAGGGCTTACTCTTGGCTCTGTGCTCAGGTGCCGTGTATTGAACCTGGGTTGGCCACTTGCAAGGCAAGTCCCTACCAGCTGTATCAATCACGGTCACGGTCACAGTCACGGTCCTCCCGTTGTTCATCGATTTGCTCGAGCGGGCCCAGTAACGTCTCCATTGGAGACTTTGTTGTTACTGTGTCTGGCATATCGAATACGTCACGGGTAGCTTGCCAGGCTCTGCTGTGCGGGTGAGATACTCTCGGTAGCTTGCCGGGCTCTCCGAGAGGGGTGGAGGAATCGAACTCGGGTTGACCATGTTGACCGCTTGTAAGGCAAACGCCCTACCGCTGTGCTATCGCTCTAGCCCAGCTGTATCAATAGTTAGTACTATTGATATAGCTGACCCTCTTCTGGGGGCTTTATTGAAATTTGATCCTTCAAATAGAAATACAACTAACAGCATCACTTTTACCAAAGACTTCGCTGTTGCTGAGGGTACTTGGTCTTCCTCTCCTACTGAGGGTGTAATGGGCTGAGGGCATGGAAATACAGGACCCCAGGGGGAGACAACTGAGGTTCATCTAGCAAGAGGGTGCTCTCTAGGGAAAACAACACACCCAATGATTCGTGTGTATATCTGTCTTCCCCTAGCAGATGTGGAGGGAAAATGCAGAGGACTCAGGACACTGGATGGGGTGTGCCCCTGGGGTCGGCTACTTGAACTGAACAGCACTGACTTGGCAAGGAGCATATGAGAAGCTGGTGTGTGAGCACCTACACGTGCACTTCTGCTGTTAAGAATCCTTGAGGATGGGCTGGAGTGATAGTACAGTGGGTAGAGCGTTTGCCTTGCATGCAGCCAACCCGGGTTCGATTCCCAACATCCCATATGGTCCCCCAAGCGCCGCCAGGAGTAATTCCTGAGTGCATGAGCCAGGAGGAACCCCTGTGCATCACTGAGGTTTCTCTCTCATCACTGAGAGTGTCCGAATAAGAAAAAAAAAAGAATATCTGAGGGGTGTTGTGTCCCCACAGTGACTAACTTTGGAAGGGTGGCACCAATGGTCAACAAAGGATTTAGGGCCTCAGTGATAGTACCTGGATGGGGCATTTGCCTTGCACACGGCCAACCTGGGTTCAGTGTCCAGCATCCCATGTAGTCCCCCAAGCACCACCAGGAGGAATCCCTGAGTGCAGAGCCAGGAGTAAACCCTGAGCATCGCTGGGTGAGGCCCCCAACAAACAAAAATGTCATCAAAGCGGGCTGGAGCGACAGTACAGCGGGGAGGGCATTTGCCTTGCATGCAGCCGACCCAGGTTTGATCCCCAACATTCCATATGGTCCCCTGGGCACTGCCAGGAGTAATTTCTGAGTGCAAAGCCAGATGTTACCCAAAAAGTAACAGAACAAAACAAAACAGTTATCAAAGGCTTCAAAGGCTTAGGAGGAAGAGGTGCAAGAGTGTATAAGAATAAACGATATGGGGGCTGGAGAGAGCACAGCAGGTAGGGCGTTTGCCTTGCACGCGGCCGACCTGGGTTCGGTTCCCAGCATCCCATAGGGTCCCCTGAGCACCGCCAGGAGTAACTCCTGAGTGCAGAGTCAGGAGTAAGCCCTGTGCATTGCCAGGTGTGACCCAAAATGCAAAAATAAAAAAGAATAAACGATATGTTACAAGGTGTTAGAATAAACGCTGTGGCACGTTTAGCTTTGGAGCACTGGAGCCTGGAGGTGGAAGGATGATGGGGGCGGGGTGCAGGGGGAGGGGACTTACCTGCCCTCATGGAAGAAGTCGATCACCAGGGTGTTGATGATAAACACACACAGGCCAGCAATGAACATGTGGTAGATGGTGCGGAGGTGCTGTATTTCCATCAGCTCGCTGCGGGGACAGGGCTGGTCAGCGTGCGAGGGTTTGCAGTCAGGTGGACCAACTCAGGTATGCTAACACAGGTAGGGTCAGGGCCCAGCACCGGGCCCTTGTAGCTAAGGGGACATTTGCACTCAGAAGACCCTCTCTAGCTCAGACTCGAGCGTCCTGACGGCCTTCCTTCCTTTCCCCATCCAGGCCGAAGGGCAAACCCTCTCCTCATCCCTCCCCTGAGCCACCTAGAGCCGGAGATGGGGACCCAGGTCTCCCGGACGCCCAGCCTGGCATGCGGCCGACCCAGGTGTCTTCCCTGATTCGCACTTGACTTACTCAAGCAGAGACTTGCGCAGGACAAACACTTTGCCTTTCCCCAGAGCTGGCTCCTGGGTCCTGTGTGGAAAAGATTCTTCTGGACCAGGACTCAAAGGAAGAGGCCGTGGGCTGAGAGCAGGGCCTGACACCCGCCTGGGGAGCCCGGGCGGGGCCGCGGGAGCAGGGGCGGTGTGGGAACGGGGGTGGACAGTAGAGAACGGGGACAAAGGCTGGGGCCACACCGGTACTTTGCAAGGGACACGGGCTGCTGTCCTTGCCTCCTGCTCAACTCCGGACTCACTTGCTGGAGGTGTCCGGGGGACTGGGCCGTGGGGGGGTGCCCGGCTGCGGGTACACCTGCACAGCCTCGCGCATGGCCCGATCCAGCAGCTCCAGCAGCTGTCCCTGTGCTTGTTCCAGCAACTGCGTCTTCACAGCCTACGGGACAGAGAGGACAAGGTCCACTGTCCTCCGCCCCCCAAACACCTGAGCTCTGCGCCTGGCCCGAGGCTAAGGTGAGCGGGCAGGGTGCTCCCCAGAGGGCGCCGGGACTCCGGGGCTGGGGGGTGGCAGCCAGAACCACAGTCTCTGAGGCCCAGTTCTGGCCACCCCATCACTCTGGCCCTCCTTGGCTCTCCTCAACCCACCCCCACTATCGGGGAGATTTTTATTTATTTACTTATTTATTTATTATTTATTTATTTATTTTGCTTTTTGGGTCACACCCGGCAATGCTCAGGGGTTACTCCTGGCTCACGCACTCAGGAATTGCTCCTGGTGGTGCTCAGGGGACCATATGGGGTGCTGGGAATCGAACCTGTGTCGGCCATGTTGGCTGCGTGCAAGGCAAACGCCCTACCCGCTGTGCTATCGCTCCAGCCCTGATTTTTATTTTATTTTATTTTATTTTATTTTTATTTTTGGGTCACACCTGGCGATGCACAGTGGCTACTCCTGGCTCTGCACTCAGGAATCACTCCTGGAGGTGCTCAGGGGACCATCTGGGATGCTGGGAATCGAACCCGGGTCAGCCGCGTGCAAGGCAAACACCCTACCTGCTGTGCTATTGCTCCAGCCCCCTATCAGGAAAATTTTTGGCCCTTGTCCTCTGTGGACCTGTTTCCCGCCCCCCCGCCATTACTTATTATTATCATTATCATTATTATTATTAATTATTATTTTTATTAGTTTGATAGTTTTTACTGAAAGTCGTGTAGAAAGATGTGAGGGGGAGGAAGAGCGGGAACACAGGCTTCCCCAGAGGGGAAACAGGCAAGCAAACACGATGTGCGTTCGAGGGAGAACACGGGCCTGAAGAAGTGTCATCTGGGAACGCCAACCTGGTCTGGGAACTCTGTCCCCGCAGGCCTCAGGCCCCTCCCCCTCCCCCGCACCTGCTCTCCTGCCGTCTGACCTCTGATGGCCCTCACCTCCATCTGCTGATTCCATTGCTCCGAGTCCTGTCCTCTGGGGGTGTCAGGGCTTCCTAGAGAGGGTCAAAGGGCACACACGGGACATGGGACAGAGGAGGACAGAGGAGTTAGGGTTCTGCTGCCTGCTGCGAACTCAGAGCTGCTCTGAGCAAGTACTCGTCTTTTTGGCTGACGTCCCCCCCCCCTCCGCCCCGCATCTACTGGGGACAGGTCACAGGCCATCACAGGTATCCTGGCAGTGAGTGAGGAGCCCCAGCGGGTGGGGACTATGAGGACAGACACCAGGTTGCCCGGGAACAGGAAGCTCCTCTTCGCCCTCCCTGCACCCCGTCTGTCCCTCTCCTGTCGCCAACGACACCTCCTGGGACAGCAGGAGCGATGCCCAGCGGAGGGAGGTGACCCTTCGAGTGCATTTCCCCCGGGCTCTCAGCACCCCAGCGGGTGGCTCACCGTCCCCGGGACTGGAGGTGCGGTCCTCCCGCCGTCCCCGTGGCTCCTCTCTCTTCCGCAGACGGGCCGCCTTGGGGTCCATGGCCATCCCGAGTGGGCAGCGAGCGGCCGCAGTCCGCGCTGGCCTGCACTCTTGCCGCCAGTCCCTGCCGCGGCCTCGCTTCCAGCTCTGGAGACTGAAGTCCTGCCAGGAGCAGGGGGCCCGGGCAGCGCCCAAGGGTGCCTGACCCTGGATTCAGTCTCTCAGCTGGGGGGCTGCACTGCCCGCTGGCACGGGGGTGCACACGGCTCACCACCGGCGTCCAGCCACCACCCAGGGCTCTTCCTCCTGCAGGCCCCGTGGCTGTGCATGTCATGGGGAGGGGACCTTTGCCTCTAGGAAGCTTGAGCTTATCAGTAGCGCAGGGCTCGGCTCACCTCACCTTCCAGTCTCAGGCCAGCTGGCGGAAGGCGGAGTCAGAACATCCTCCGGGAACCAGGCCTGGGCTCCCGAGGCCAGGAGAGTGTTGGGGACTGGACCCCCGATGAGTCTGTTCTAGGGAAGGTGGGGACTGGGTGCCTGGGGCCCTTGGCGGGGAAAGCCCGCGACACCAACCCCTCTTGGATTGCAGAAAGGAGGCAAAACCAGTTTTCTCGTTTTGGTTTTTGGGGCCCACATCTAGCTGTGCTCAGAACCAACTCCTGGCTCTGTGCCGAGGGGTCACTCCTGGTGGGCACAATCAAATCAATTCTTATTTAGCAGGATGAAAGCTGGAAGTTGTCATAGAAGGAAGCCCCAAAGCTGAATCTTTCTGAGTCCTCCTGTATTGGCTGTGACACTTCACGGAACTGACCCTGATCTACTTGTTTTGTTTTTTGTTTTCCAGTGATGCTCAGGAATTGCTTTTCGGCAGACTGGGGTAGGGATGGGGCACGAGGGATCCGCCCTGGATTGGGTGCAAGGCAAGTGCCCTACCCACTGTTCTTGCTCTCTGATCTGCAACCCTCATGTTTGTTTGCTTGTTTGTTTTTGGGTCACACCCAGCAATGCTCAGGGGTCCCTCCTGGCTCTGCACTCAGGAGTCACTCCTGGCGGTGCTCAGGGGACCATATGGGATGCTGGGAATCGAACCCGGGTCAGCTGCCTGCAAGGCAAACGCCCTCCCCGCTGTGCTATCTCTTCAGCCCCGACCTTCATGTTTTAAGTCACAGTTTCTTCCGAGAAAGTGTCACACATTCCTACTTTGTGTAGAGAAAGTGTCACACATTCCTACTTTGTGTAAACCATGTGACCTGAATCGTGTTAAAGGGAAAAAAGAAAAAAGAGAAAGAAAATCCTCCCGAGGTCACTGTGCACAGAGGGAGCGCGTTCTGTGCACCGTCGGAGAATTAGCACAGTGGGTAAGCGTGCTTGCCTTGTACGCGGCTGACCCGGGTTCGATCCCCAGAACCACATATGGTCCCCTGAGCCCCACCAGGGGTGATCCCAGAGTGCAGAGTCAGGAGTTAAAAAAGAAAGAAGGTACTAATCTCGGCCATCTCTCCCCAAATGAATGCAATCTTTCTATGTCTATCCCCTTCTTTCTGAGTCAAATAAAGGGTGTTGGGAGGATCCTCCCAGGGTGGGAGAAGCATGCTGAAAGTAGACTACAGACCGAACGTGATTGCCACTCAATGCCTCTTTTGCAAACCACAGCACCCAAAAGGAGAGAGAGAACAAAAGGGAATGCCCTGCCACAGGGCAGGGGGAGAAGGGGGGTGGGAGGGATACTGGGATCCGTGGAGGTGGGAAATGGGCACTGGTGGAGGGATGGGTACTTAATCATTGTATAATTGAAACCCAAGCATAAAAATTTGTAAGTCTACAACTGTACCTCATGATGTCTCACTAATAAAAATTAAAAAAAAAAAAAAGGGGAGGGAGTTCTGGGGAAGGCCCGGGGCCGGCCTGCCCTCGGAGTGCAGACTCTTCCCTGTTTCAGTGGGAAGTAAGGAAGAAGTACTTTCCCAACTCTCTCCTGCCAGGCTGTAGATGGGATCAACCATTAAAGTTTCCACTTCCCTTGGAGTGATAGCACAGCAGGTAGGGCTTTTGCCTTGCACGTTGCCAACCCGAGTTCGATTCCCAGCATCCCATATGGTCCCCCGAGCACCGCCAGGGGTAATTCCTGAGTGCAGAGCCAGGAGGAACCCCTGTGCATCGCCGGGTATGACCCAAAAAGCAAAAACAAAACAGAACAAAAAAAATAATAATAAAGTTTCCACTTCCCCTGTGTCCGAAGATCAGTTAGAAGCCAGGTGACAATCCAGACTGAGTGGTGACCCCCAACCCATTTGTGTCACCCTGCTACGGGGTGTGGGGTGCTCTGGAGGGGCTGCCCTCGTGGTTCACAGTCCTGTGGGGCCAGGACTGGGGGTGGGGAGGGCCTGGGGCTCCAGGAATGTGAGAAGGAGACACAGAGATGTAGGCCAGGCACCCCACACTGCTTTATTGGTACCCCAAACTGCACGCACACTCTTGCCACGCGAGCGGGCCCGGGGTACGGGGACAGCGGGGAAGGCATGAAGCGGGTAGATGTGGGGCTCAGGGCTGGAGTTACTCATCCCTCGACAAAGGCTCCGGCCAGTGGCCCCGCCGCGCCCCCACGGCCCCCGCAGCCTCAGCCGCTGCTCCCGGCGCTGGTGCAGGGGGAGTTTCCGTGGCCTTCAGAGGACCCCGGCAGAGGCTGGCCCATCCGGTCCACACACCAGCAGGGCCCTCGGCGCTGGCCCTGGGAGGAGCGGCACTGGGGAGAGAGGAAGTGGGTGAGAGGCAGCGCCCAGGGCTCCCCGGGACAGGGCGGCTCCCTGCAGCGCCCGCCTCGCCCTCCCCCCGCAGTCCTCATCTTCAGCCACGACAGGATACGGGGGCAGGACACAGCTCAGAGGGCTGGGCGCTGGCTTGGCCTGGCAGGGCAGGATGCCCCCCCCACTCCCTCCCCCCCCCCCCCCCCCCCCACCTTCCAGCAACAGCGACTCTTCAGGCTAACATGGCAGGGCTGAGTTTCAAGTGTGGTGGCCCCTGGTCCATCTCTCTCTCTCCCTCTCTCTAAGTGGGTGGCCCTTGGCCCATCTCTGTCTGTCTCTCTCTCTTTCTAAGTAGGTGGCCCCTGACCCATCTCTCTCTCTCTCTCTCTCTCTCCCTCTCTCTCTCTCTCTCTTTCTAAGTAGGTGGTCCCTGACCCATCTCTCTCTCTCTCTCTCTCTCTCTCTTTCTAAGTAGGTGGCCACTGGCCCATCTCTCTCTCTCCAAGTGGGTAGCCCCTGGCCCATCTCTGTCTGTCTGTCTGTCTGTCTGTCTGTCTGTCTCTCTCTCTCTAAGTAGATGACCCCGGTCCATCTCTCTCTCTCTCTCTCTCTAAGTGGTTGGCCCTTGGCCCATCTCTGTCTGTCTGTCTGTCTGTCTGTCTCTCTCTCTCTCTCTCTCTAAGTGGTGGCCCTTGGCCCATCTCTGTCTGTCTGTCTGTCTGTCTCTCTCTAAGTGATGGCCCTTGGCCCATCTCTGTCTGTCTGTCTCTCTCTCTAAGTGACCCCGGCCCATCTCTCTCTCTCTCTCTCTCTCTCTCTCTCTCTCTCTCTCTCTCTCTCTCTGTGGGGTGGTCCCTGGCCTGCAGCTTTTAGTAGGGCCACATCCAGCAATATCCAGTTGCTCCATTTTTTTTTTCTGTGTGGGTATTTGGGGCCACACCCAGCTGTGCTCCTGGCGCCTCCTGGCTCTGTGCTCAGGAATCACTCCTGGTGGGCTCAGTGCCCTGTACTCCTGGGACTGAACCTGGACTGGCAAGGCAAGCGTCCTGCCCAATGGACAACCTCTCCAGAGGTCACTCCAGTCTCTGCGCTTAAATTCCTGGCAGTGCTCTGGGACCATATGGGATGCCAGGGATCGAGCCCCAGTCAGCTGCTTGAGTGCCCTACCTGCTCCACCGTCGCGCCCGCCCCTGCAACCTTTTGTTTGTTTTGCTTCGGGGCTCCCCCTGGCTGTGCTCGGGGATCTCAGCCGGGCTCAGGGCATCGCAGACTGTGCTGGGGATTAAGCTCAGGCTAGCGGCATGCCAGGCGACTGCCCTACCCCTGGTGCCACTGCAGCAGCTTATCTAAGGGTCTGCATCCTCAGGAGCTGCCCCGGACCCCAGCCCCCTGCCTGTCACAGTTCCTCCCGGCAAGCTTGAGGTTGCAATCTACCTAGCTCGGCTGCCGCCCCTCCTCTTGGCTTTCTTATGTGGGAGCCACGCCCAGCAGTGCTCAGGTGCCAGGCAGTGCCAGGGAGCGCGCCCTGGTCTCCGAAGGCCCAGCACACGCTCAGCCCTCGGTCCTAGTTCTCAGGATCTTTTTCTCTGGGGGCCTCGTCCAGCTGGGCCCAGGGCTTACTTCTGACTCTGAGCTCAGGGGTCACCCCGGCAGTGCTCAGGGCTCCTAGACAGTGCCGGGACAGATGCCATGGGCAAGGCCAGTGCTCCCCGCTGCTGTGCTGTCTCTCTGGGTGGCCCCTAAAGGCAGCATCTCGTTCTTGGCACCTTGTCAGCCTGCCCCCTCCTCCCCTCCCAGTCCTGCGGAGGGAGTAGGGGGTGAGAGGTGATGCCCCACCTGTCGCTTCCGGTAGAAGCCCCGATGGTCGCAGTTGGGCACGTAGAGGGTGTGAGCCCCTCGGAAGACCTCGGTGTGGAGCTGCTGCAGCACCGAGTCCAGATGCCTGCGGCAGGGGCCCTGCAGGAGGAGTCGCGGCTCAGGGGCGCCCCAGTCCAGGGGAGCAGCCTCAGGTGGGCGTCCCCTTCCCCGACAGCCCCAACGCACCATTTCTGTGTCTTGGACGCCCCCAGGGTTGGGGCGGGTGGGCAAGGTGGAGGGTCCCGAGTTCCTCTGCTGGTCTCTGCGGTTCCCGTCGTGGTGGCGAGAAGAGCCTGCTTGGTGCTTACCCTCCTTGGGGCTCTCCCCTGGGGCGTGAGAGGAAGCAGGGCAGGAGGGTCAGAGGTCAGCAGGTGCCAAAGACCAGAGCCGAGCAGGGAACCTCCCCTGCTCAGCCCGGCTGGCGAGGGAATGGATCCGAGAGGTCCGAGTTTGGCGGGGTTAGAACCTGGCTCCACTTGGCCTCCGTTTCTTCTTTGCGACTTTGCTTTTGGTCCGCATCTTCGGGCTAAGCGCTTTTGTTTCCGGCCACACTCATTCCCCCCTTCTGCATCCCCCCCACCCTGTGTGGGGGATCCAAGCCAGGACCTCATGTGGGCAAGGCCTGCACTCACCACTGAGCCATATCCCCACCAGCCAACAAACACCCTCGGTGTTTTGGGTTTTGGGCTCTTGGTGGAATCCAGAGACCCTAGGCAGTGCTGGGATCAGACCAGGATCTGTGTGCAAGGCAAGTGCTCTCTCCGCGGTTTCCCCAAGCCCCCTAACTTGCAGGCTTTATTTGGGAAGCAGGAATTGTGAAGAAAGAAAAATAACATAACGGGGCTGGAGAGATAGCACAGCGGGTAGGGCGTTTGCCTTGCACGCGGCTGACCCGGGTTCGATTTCAGCATCCCATAGGGTCCTCTGAGCACTGCCAGGAGTAATTCCTGAGTGCATGAGCCAGGAGGAACCCCTGTGCAAAGCTAGGTGTGACCCAAAAAGAAAAACAAAACAAAACAAAACAAAACATCACGGGGCTGGGGAGATAGCACAGCGGGTAGGGCGTTTGCCTTGCAGGCAACCGAACCGGGTTAAACTTCCAGCATCCCATAGGGTCCCCTGAGCACCGCCAGGAGTAATTCCTGAGTGCAGAGCCAGGAGTAACCCCTGTGCATCGCCAGGTGTGACCCAAAAAGAAAACAAACAAACAAACAAAAAACATCAGGTGGGGCTGAGCGATAGCGCAGCGGGTCGGGTAGGGCGTTTGCCTTGCACGTGGCCGACCTGGGTTAGAATCCAAGCATCCCATATAGTCCACTGAGCACTGCCAGGAGTGGCCCCTGAGCATCGCCGGGTGTGACCCAAAAAGCAAAAAAAAAAAAAAAAAAAAAAAAGAACAGGAGACCAGAGGCGACTTGGGGCGGAAGGACTGGGATGTTCCACCAGCAGCCAGCAGGTGGCGGAGCAGGGCAGGACACAGGAGGAACAGCCCCGAGAGGGTCAGCAGGGACCCAAGTGGAATGTATGTCCCTGCTGTGACCCTCCTGTGACTCAGTCCACCCGACCAGGCTTGAGACGTGGCGACTCTGGGGACACTGCAGTAGGGACCTCACCCTGCCGGTGCCCTGCGGCTCAGTCCCAGGAGCACATGGATTCCAGCCCAGAGGCAGGACCCACTGGGAAGAGGCTGCCCAGGGCTTCCAGCCCACAGACTGCTGGCTGGCTCCCGGCTCTGGACAGAGCCTCGCACAGAGAGTCCGGGGGCCTTGGGAAAGGCCAGGACTGGGGAGGAAAAGGCCGGCTGGGAGGAGCAGGCACTGCTTGGAATTTACCCCCGCTGTAAAATGAGACCCTGAGATCCTCGAGGGACCCTCTCTTCCCTCATGGCCCAAACACTAGCTGGCGGAGGTCCCTGGCCCTCAAACCTGGACCGCTGTCTCTCGATGCACAGCCAAAGGCATTTCCTCTGCAGTCTCTCTTCTGATCCCCCTTCCTCCCACCCCTCGGACCTTACCCGCACCCCCACCTCTCCAGCCGACCTGCCTGACCGTTGCTCCCTGCTGCCTCGGACCCACAGTCACCTTCTCTTTTTTTGTTTTGCGACCACTCCCAGCACTGATCAGGGCTTACTCCTGGCCCTGCGCTCAGGGATCACTCCTGGAGGTGCCTGGGGGCCCATACAGGATGCCAGGGATGGAACCTGTCCTGGCCACGTGCAGGGCCAGCGCCCACCCGGCTGTACTATCACGCCGGCCCCCATAGTCACCCTTTCTACAAGGACCCCCCTACAAGGATCCCCGGCAGCACGAACCCAATCAGTTGAAAGAAACTCCGAGTTAATTTCCCATCCTTTCATGAGAGAAACTAGGAACTCTGGCACCACCTCTGGGGTGGGGTGGGGGGCTGTCTTTTTTGTTTGGTTTTGTTTGGGGGCCACATCCTGCCGTGCTCAGGGGTTTCTCCTGGCTCTGCATTCAGGAATCACTCCTGGCGGTGTTCAGCGCTGGGGGACCATATGTGGGGGGCTGGAGCGATAGCACAGCCGGGAAGGCGTTTGCCTTGCACACGGCTGACATGGCCGAGCCGGGTTCGATTCCTCCACCCCTCTCGGAGAGCCCGGCAAGCTACCGAGAGTATCTCGCCCGCATGGCAGAGCCTGGGAAGCCACCCGTGATGTATTCGATATGCCAAGCACAGTAACAACAAGTCTCTCAATTTGTTGTGTGACGTTACTGGTGCCCGCTGGAGCAAATGGATGAACAAATCGATGGACAACGGGAGGACAGTGCGACAGTGCCACAGGCTAGGAGCAAGACAAAAGCCCTATCCAGCCCCACCCCCACTTTTGAATTCTTTACTTGCTCTGGTCCTACCTAGTAGTCTTCTCCCTGGGGTGGGGCCAGGGGGTGAGCACAGGGTTCTGAGAAACTTTTTTGGGGGGTGGGGGGCACGCCCAGCTGTGCTTGGAGCTATTCCTCTGCTCCTGGGTCTGTGTGCAGGGAACACTCCTGGCCTGCTCAGGGGACCCCATCAGTGCCGGGAATGGGACTGGGCTAGGCTGTGCAGCAGACACTCGGCCCACGGTACGATCTATCTGGCCTTGGAGCAACTTAAAGCCTGCTCTGTCTGCTCCTCTCTGTCTGCCGCTCCCACTCCCTGGACTCTAGGCTGAGTTGGGAGTGTCCCTACACCCCAGGGTGCTCTGCACTGCCTGGTACCGAGAAGAGGAGTTCTTCTTCTCCTCCGAGTGCAGGGTTTGGGATATTGGGGTTCCCTCCCCCTTTCTCGAACTGGGAGCTGCTAGTCTACCTCCAGCTTGGTCCAGGGCCCCCTTTGGCACGCAGCGTGGCTCAAACCCCCTCCGTCCCCCCACATCCCGAGAAAGTAGGGGGGACCGGCCTGAGAGGCCCAGAGATGCTTGCCTTGCGCGCGCCCACCGGGATTTGGTCCCAGGCACCCCAGATGTCCTGAGCCCCCGTCAGGAGTGACCCCGGAGCCAGGAGCAGGTCCTGAGTGGTCCCCAAACAGACAAACCAGGCCCTGCGAGCTGGCCCCTGCGCTGCCCCCCACCCCACGCCCGCCCCGCGCCTGTCCCCGCGCGTCCCCGTCGTCGTCCTCGCAGATGAGGGCGCGGCGGGGCGCGGGGTGGGGGCCAGCTCGCAGACCCCGGGTCCCGCGGGACCCTCGGGAGCTGCGGGGCCCGGGGGGCGTGGCGGGGGCGGGGCGCGGACTCACCCGAGGGCGCGCGCGCCCGGACGCAGCGCCCGCGGCCCTGCAGCAGCGCCCGCAGCGGCGCGGGTTCGTCCTCGGGTGGGTGGCACTGCAGGCCCGGGGCGCAGTTCGGGGTGTAGACCCCGCACTGCTGCCCCTCCCGCCTGCGGCAGCCGCCGGCTTCCGCACACTCTTCCTCGGGCGGCCCCGCGTCCGCCTCCTCCACGCAGCCCCCGGGACAGCCCGCCGCGGCCGCCGGCGCCCCTGGGCCGCAGCCTGGGCAGCGGGCCACGGTGCCCCCCGGGTGGGCGGCGAGCAGCAGAGACAGCAGCAGCAGCAGGGGCGGCAGCAGCCCGGAGGGGGGTCATGGTCAGCACGTCCACCCCGTCCACGCGCGTCCCAGCCACCCGGCGCAAATGCGGCCGCCGCCGCAGCCCCTCGGCCTTAAGTAGCCGCCGGCGGGGGGCCGGGCCCTTTAAGAGCCAGGTGAAGGGGGGTGGGAGCGGGAGGAGGCCGGGGCATTCCCCACGCTGGGTGGGACTGCAGGGCTGCACCCCCGCCCCCCACCCAGGTCCTGCCCCCTCTTCCCTCTCCCCTCCCTCTCCAGTTTGGGCTGATTTCCCAAATGACCGGGATTTTTCTTGCATCCCGGGAATCTCGCCCAGAATTGGGGAGCCGGACAGCTGGCCGGAGGGAGGGAGGGCGGGGCAGGGGGAGGCCTCGGTCCCGTGTGGGAGGGCGGGGTGCAGGGGGGCAGCGAGGAGAGGGGGCCCAGGGGAGGACAGAGGGGGCTCTGGGAAGCCCCGAGAAGGCTGGGGGTGAGGGCCACGCTGAGGGCATCGGGGCCGCAGCTAGTGCGGGAACCCCGGCAGGCCCTGAGTGCCAGGGGACTGTAGGGAGGTCCAGCCTGCACGGGGAGAGAGTGGGGATGGGGCTTGGGGGTCCCCGGAATGACGGGGTCCAACATCAGCGCTCTTGGGGACAGCTGCCAGGAGACCCGGCCCTCCCCTGGCCCCTGTTCCTCATTGGGTCTGTGCCCACTGCCTGGCTGTACCCCTGCCCAGCCCCAGCGCTCCACACACCCAGATTCCTGGTGGGGGAGAAGGCAGACCCCACCCTGCAGGCTTAGGCAACAGAGGCCTTCTCACACTTTCCTAAAAGGAGCAAACGCAGGGGCCATATGACATTCTGGACCCCCAGAATGGAAGTCCAGGAAGGACTTCCTGAGTCCTTAGATCAGACAAAGGCAAAAGCACCTTCTTTCCAGTTCTGTCCCCCAGGGCTGCCCTGGGAGGGACGTTAGGGCTCAAAATTGGGGACCTGTGTCTCCGACACCACCTGTTGTCGGGGAGAAGGGCTTGGCAGAGAGGGAGCCACCCCTCGCAGAGGGGCAGAGGCTCTCTGATCTCTCCCCCAAGCTCCCTTCCTGTTTCCCAAACCCTCATCACTACTTTGCCCAGCGTGAGGCTCTGGCTAGGCCTTTTCTCCTGGGCCCCAGCAAGTTTTGTGGCCGGTTGGGTGAGGAAGAGACAATTGTGCTTGTTGCAGGTTCCCCGTGTGGCTTTTTTTTTCCTGCTTTTTGGATCTCACCCGGTGAAGCTCAGGGTCCTCCTGGCTCTGCACTCAGGAATTACCCCTGGCAGCGCTCGGAGGACCATATGGGATGTCAGGGCTCAAACCCAAGTTGGCTGTGTGCGAGGTCAGTGCCCTTCCTGCCGTACTATTGCTCTGGCCCCAAATGAGGCTTTTCTTTTCTTTCCTTTTCTTTTCTTTTCTTTTCTTTTCTTTTCTTTTCTTTCCTTTCCTTTTCTTTTCTTTGTTTTTTGCTTTTTGGGTCACACCTGGCGATGCACAGTGGCTACTCCTGACTCTGCACTCAGGAATTACCCCTGGCGGTGCTCAGGGGACCATATGGGGTGCTGGGAATCGAACCCAAGTCGGCCATGTGCAAGGCAAACGCCCTACCCACTGTCCTATGGCTCCAGCCCCAAATGTGGCTTTTTTAATGCTCTTTTGCTTTTTCTTTGTAGGTTATGGTGCAGCAAAGCTCTGTACTCTGCCAGCTACCCCTCCCACCCTTCCCTTCTCAATACTGCCTTTGCAAATTCCTTTTTGTGCCTTCCACATCACACTGCCACCCTCACTGGCTTCCCCTAAGACTTCTAGACTTCGGGGCAGGAGCAATAGCACAGTGGGTAGGGCGTTTGCCTTGCACGCGGTCGACCCGGGTTCGATTCCCAGCACCCCATAGGGTCCCCTGAGCACCGCCAGGGGTAATTCCTGAGTGCAGAGCCAGGAGTAAACCCTGTGCTTCGCCGGGTATGACCCAAAAAGGAAAAAAAGACTTCTAGACTTCCACCTCTCTGGCCAGTTCTTCCCTCTAGTCTGAGGTGGGGGGTGGGGTTTGGGGTGTGGGCTGCGCTCTCACAGTACCCAGCACCCTGCAAGATACTTCCCGTTCTCCACTTTTTTCCACCGCTCCAGCAGGGACCCCAAGAGCTGGGCACAGGCAGTGTGAGGGTCTAACCGGACCCCGCTTTCTCTTCCTTTGGAGGGGCGCCTGCCCCTCTCAGCACCTGGAACACACTACGGCCCTCAGGGTGGAGTGTGGGCCAAGATACAAACCCTGGGCCCTCTTGACGCCTCTGCTCGAGAGAGCCTTGCTCCTGCCAGGGCTGCAGAAAGGCGAAGCAATGTGAGCTGCTATTTCAACTTTTCCATAAGTTAAACTCTACCGGGCCTTCTTCCTGTTGCACATTCCACTCTGTTCTGATGATCTATCTCCTGCTTGGCTGACTTCTGATTAGTTTTCTCCAGGCCTTACTCCTTGCGATGAGCTCAGGGATCACTCCTAACAGGGCTCGGGAACCAACTAGGGGCCCTAGATCAATGGCACCCCCAGGTGGTAACTTCTTTTTGAGATCAAGGAGGGGAAGGGGATTACCAGACCCTTAAGGTGTCCAGTCTGGGACTGAGCTATCGCATGGCAGTGGGACGCTTGCCTTGTACGTAGCCAACCCGGGTTTGATTCCTGACACCCCTTATGGTCCCCGGAGCCCAGCAGGAGTGATCCCTGAACGCAGAGCCAAGAGTAAGCCCTGAGCACCGCCAGGTGTGGTCTAAAGAACAGGGGCTGGAGCGATAGCACAGTGGGTAGGGCATTTGCCTTGCAGGCGGCCGACCCGGGTTCGATTCCCAGCATCCCCTATGGTCCCCCGAGCACCGCCAGGAGTAACTCCTGAGTGCAGAGCCAGGAGTAACCCCTGTGGATCGCCGGGTGTGACCCCCCAAAAAAAGGGAAAAAAAAGAACAAAAACCAACGGACCAAACGAAAAACAAACCCCAAAATGAAATAAAACAAAAGTGTGGAGTCTTAGGAAAAACAGGGCTGGCATAGTCACAGAAGGGCTAGAGAAGATTAGAACCACTACTGGACGTGGCCTGAAGCTGAGGGCACCGAGCGTGCTCACAGGCTTGGATTTCTAGAGCATTTTACAGTTGTTGCTTTTTTTCTGTTCTTTTTCCTCCCTTTTTTGGGAGGGGGTCACACCTGGCTGTGTTCAGGGCTTTCTCCTTGCCTCTGTACTCAGGGATCACTCCGGTCGGTGCTCAGACCAGGTGTGGTACCAGGGATCGAACTCCAGTCTGTTGCATGCAAGGCAAACGCCTTGTCCACTGTGCTATCTCTCTGGCCCACTGTTGCTTGTTCCTTGTTTGGGGGCCCACCTGGTGTGCGAGGGGCTGATGGGGGGGAGTTAATAAGTGGGAGCAAACAGGCTGCTTGGTATCTGCTGCCACCGATCTGACCGCAGAGAGCAGGGAGGCGGGTCGGCTAATGCTGGCCCATAGTACAGCAGATGGGGTGGTTGCCTCGGATGTGGCTGACCTGGTTTCAATCCCTGGTCCTGCCAGGAGTGATCCCTGAGCACGGAGAGCCAGGAGTAAGCCCTGAGCATCACCAGGTGCGGCTCAAGCACACACACACACACACACACACACACACACACACACAAGAAAGAAAATAGAAACCCAAACCCACCCTAAGAAACAAGATTCACATCCTCTATTATCTCTCTATAAAATGGTGTGGCTATATCTGCCTAATTAATTAATTAATCTTTTAAAAAAAATTTTTTTAAGAAACCAATTTATTTATTTATTTTCCCTTTTTTGGAGGGGGGGGTCACACCCAGCAATGCTCGGAGGTTACTCCTGGCTTTGCACTCAGGAATTACTCCTGGTGGTTCTTGGGGGACCATATGGGATGCCGGGGATCGAACCCGGGTCAGCTGCGTGCAAGGCAAACGCCCTACCCGCTGTGCTATCGCTCCGGCCCCCTAATTAATTAATTTTTACCCCATCCAGTGATACTCAAGGGTTACTCCAGTATCACCCCCAAGTGTACTCACCAAACTCCTATGAGTGCTTGGGGATCACATGGGATGCCAGGGACCAGACCCCAGTAGGCTACGTGCATGGCAAACACCCTACCCACTATCTATACTAGTGCTCCAGCTTCCCTACTTTATAGAATTATTACGAGTATCAGAGATAATTCATTCTTTCTTTTTGACTTTTTGGGCCAGACCCACCAATACTCAAGAGCTACTCTGAGCTTCCTGCTCAGGGGTCCCTGCTGGTGGTGCTTGGGGACTCTGCGGTGCTAAGGGTCAATCCTGGGTGTCCTGCAAACAAAGCATACTGGCACTCAGCCCTTGGAGCTATGTCTCTGGCCGGTACTCAGTGATTTCTGGTCTTGGTTTTTGGATCATTCTCCGTGGTGCTAGGAGCTAGTCCCTGCTTTAGTGCTGTGAGGCCACTCCTGGCAGTGTACGGGGGAACCCGCAGTGCTAGGGATCGAAAAGAGGATTCCTATAGGTAAAGCGTGCCCGCAGCCCACCGACCTCTCTGACAGACGCACAGTGATTTCTTTTTCCATAATGAATGAAGGATCAAACTCAACTCCTGATGCACACATATACTCAGTGTTAGTGGAATTGTTGAATGAATGAATGAAGTAGCTCACTCAGTTCCCAGCCCACACAAATGTGCTCAGTATTTGTTGAATGAATGATTGAAGCATCCAACTCCGTTCCCGGCCCACACAGTGTCCTCAGTATACTGGCTCAAAACTGCTGTGTTCACAGCTGGAACTCTGAGCTTTGGAAGACCTCCTTGGACTGGAAAAGATCCCGAGGAAGGCAATGTTGGGGTGGGGTGAGTTAGGCAAACAGATGAAGGCTCTTCACTCTGAAGAGGAGACCGAGAGGCTCGGATTCAACTCAAGTTCATCGAACGCTTATTTATTTTGTGGACAATTCTCACACTGTTCCGTTGCCGTCTCTGGCAGAGGAGCTGACGGATCAGGGAGGTTAAATACCATGCCAAAGGCCACACAGCTAGACGCTGGGGGCTCACTCCCTGCATTCTGAGAGCTGCCGCAGGAAAACTCTGATTATTTAGGAAAACAAGTGCTGGATAAGTTAAACACAGACTTGTTTACTAAATTCTCGAAATACTCAAACCACGTGTAATTTCTTGAGCTCAGGAGAGGTTGTGCTTTGTTAGTTTGATTGTTCTGTTGTTGTTGTTTTTTTTTGTCACCCTTGGCAATGCTCACAGCTTATTCCTGGCTCTGTGCTCAGGGATCCACGGGGGTCCGGGGGACCGATGGAGATGCCAGGGATCGAACCTGGGTTGATTATATGCAAGGCAAGAGCCCAACCCACTACACTATTGCTCTTGCCCAGGAGAGATTTTTTTTTAATTGAATCATGAAACGCACAGTTATAAAGCTGTTCATGGTCGGGTTTCAGTCATACAATGTTCCAACACCCATCCCTCCATCAGTGTACATTTCCCACCACCGATGTTCCCAATTTCCCTCCAGACACATTCCCCCTAGCCTGCCTCTGTCTCTGTCTCTGTCTCTGTCTCTGTCTCTCTCTGTTGATTTATGTTGGAGATAGATGAGAATAAATTCAAGAATGTATCTCAATGCACACAGACTGAAAAAGGGAAGAAGATCAACAAGATCAGGCCTGTTCAGGGTAGGGTGACCGTGGACAGGAACGGCGTTAGAAAGTAGCTAATAAAATCACAGATAAATAATTTGAGGTGAGTCATGAAGGGACGAGGCCTCTTCTTTGCTTTTAGGAATGCTGAGGAGACCCAGGCCTAGGTTTGGGTGCTTTCCAAAGGCTGCCTGGGGCTGTTGGAAGTCTGGGTTCTTCCTGTGGGCAGGTCAGTCTGACCTCACTGCAGCTGGTCTCTGGCATAGCTGGAGTTTTTTGTTTTGTTTTTTTTTGGGGGGAGGGGGCACATCCAGAGGTACTCAGGGCATACTCTCGCTCTGTGCTCAGGGATCACTCTTGGTGGGCTCGAAGGACCATATGGGGTGCTGGGGATTGACCCTAAGTTGGCCTGTGCCAAGCAAGCACCCTACCCACTGTACTATCTCTCTGGCCCCTCTGGCAAAGCTGTTGAAGAAAATTACCTGGACCATGGCAAAACATCAGTTCCTAAAGGAGTGGAAGGCTGGACAGATAAAAGAGGGGTTAAGATGCCTGCCTTGTACAAGGTTGACCCTGTAAGTCCCTGGCACCCCGTGTGATTCCCCAAGCCTTGCTGGAAATGATCCCTGAGCACAGAGCCAGGACTAACCTCTGAGCACCACCAGATATGATCTAACAATAGACCAAAAAAATAAAAGAAGAAGAAGAAGTATGATTCTATGCAGGGGAGATGTCTCTGTAGGCTGAGCATATGTTTTGCATGTAGAGGGCCCAGGTTCTATTCTTGGCACCACAGGATTCATCAAGTACCACATAGCCAGGAGTAACGCCCTAAGCACAGGCCAGAAGTATGCCTCCAAACACTGCTGCGTGTGGCCTGCGCGCGCGCGCACACACACACACACACACACACACACACACACGTGTAAGCCCCACGCCAGGTATGTGCCAAAGACCCGTCATTCCAAAAGCAACAATAAAATTAAATTCATTCATTCAACAACGACTCTGAAATGCTTTTCTCCCTAAAAAATTGGGCTGAGAACTGAAGAGAAAGTCCAGCGGGTAAAGCACTTCACTTGCCTCGCATGCGGCTGATCCCCGTTCAGTCGCCGAACCACACCTGGTACCCTGAGCACTACTAAGTATGACCCAAAACCAAAAATAAATCAATGAACCAAATTTGGGACTGAGGGCCTAGAATTTAACATTAAGCAACCAGAGTAAGTTTAGTGAGGTAGCAATGACATTTCATGCATCGAAACCTTTAGAAATTGTATTTCTATGTAGCACCAAAGGATAATTAGAAATGGAAATTTGAAATAACACTTAAAATGTAGCTGACCTAGGTATGATCTTCAGCACGACATTTAGTCCCCCCAAGCCTTGCCAGGAACGATCCCTGAGCACAGAGCCAGGAGCAAGCCCTGAGCACTGCTGGTGAGCACATGGTTTGCATGCAGGAGTTCTGGGTTCAATTTATGACAATTTATAGTCTCCTGGGCACTGCCAAGAGTGACCCCTAAGCACTGAACAAGTAGCTCCTGAGTACTTCTGGGAAGGGCCCAGAAACAAAATAATAATAATAATAATAATAATTTTTATTATTGTACTTCTACTAATAATAACAGGTCTAGGAGTCATCCCTGAGCAACGAGCCAGGAATAAGCCCTGAGCATCTTTGGGTGTGACCCAACCAATTTTTTTTTTTAATAAAATAGAAGTACAGGCGCAGGGAAATAAAACAGTGGTAAGTGTGGTTAGTGTGTGTGCAACCTGGGTTCGAGTCAAGCTACCATCTGGTCCCCAGAGCCTCTCTGGGAACACCACTGGAGGCCTCCAGCAGCTGGGTATTCCTGGCACTGTAGGGCCCAAACAGCACCATGTTCTTGGGCCCGTGCACTGAGTCAGGGACCAGCTTGGCTGAGAATTGCTGGTGGGGTACCTGGACTTCCTGTGCACTATTTAGGAGGCCCCACAGAATTTTGAAGGACGCCGCACCTGGTGGTGCTCAGGGCTTACTGCTGACTCTGCTCAGGGATCTTGCCTGGCAAGGCGCAGGGAACCCCATGGGGTGCCAGGGTTTGAACCTGGGTTGACGGCATTAATTCCTGGGACTGGGGCCATAGTACAGTGGGAAGAGCATTTGCCTTGTAAGCAGCTGACCCGAGTTCAATCCCCCGCACTCCATGTGGTCCTTTGAGCCCAGCAGGTGTGATCCCTGAGCGCAGAGCCAGGAATAAAAGGCAGGATCATGTGCTTGGCATGCGGGAGGCCTGCAAGCTGGCCAGGCCCCGTGGTTCACTGAGCACCTCTAGTGGGTATGCCTCAAGTCCCCAGATAAAATTTAGGACTCCTAAAATACAAATTTTTCTAAAATTAATCAATAGATTCAATGTCACTGTCACTGCCACTGTCCTCTCGTTGTTCATCGGTTTGCTCAAGTGGGCCCAGTAACATTGTGAGACTTGTTGTTACTGTGTTTGGCATATCGAATACGTCACAGGGAGCTTGCTAGGCTTTGCCGTGCAGGTGAGATACTCTCGGTAGCTTGCTGGGCTCTCTGAGAGGGGCCAAGGAACCGAACTCGGTCGATGTAATCTCAATTAAAATCCCAGAAGTAAGCCAGAGAGATAACACAGCAGGTTAATTTCATAATATGTGAGAGCTGGGCTGGATCCCTGGACCTATATAAGAGCTGGGAACAGCCAGACTCCATCCTGCCCCTTAGCACCTCTGGGCATGGCACAAAAACCAAAATAATAATAATAAAAAAAATCGACAAAAAAATAAAGTCCCAGAGGGATATTTTGGATAGATATTAGCAAGCTGATTCTCTCATATGGGAGTACAAAGGGCCTGGAGTAACACAAAACAACTTTTTAAAAATGGACAAAATTGGGCCATAAAGACAGTAAAGCAAATAAAGCGCTTGCCTTGGGTCTTTCCAACCTTGGGTTTACATCTCCAGCACAGACAAGGGTCATTCCTGAGCACAGAGTCAGGAATGAGCCCAGAGCACTTAAGGCTCTCACATCTCTCACATTGCTCCCAATCCCTCTCACACACAAAAAAAAAAGAGGAGGAGAAGGAGGAGGAGGAGGAGGAGGAGGAGGAGGAGGAGGGGAAGGAGGAGGGGAAGGAGAAGGGAGAGGGAGGGGGGAGGGGGAGGAGGAGGAAGGGGGGAAGAGGAGGAGAAGGAGGAGAAGGAGAAGGAGGAAAAGGAGAAGGAGGAGAAGGAGGAGAAGAAGGAGAAGGAGAAAAGAAGGAGAGGAAGGAGAAAAGAAGGAGAGGGAGGAGAGGAGGAGGAGGATGAGGAGGAGGAGGAGGGGAAGGAGAAGGAGAAGGAGGAGGAGAAGGAGAAGAAGGAGGAGGAGGAGGAGGAGGAAAAGGAGAAGGAGAAGGAGGAGGAGAAGGAGAAGAAGGAGGAAGAGGAGGAGGAAAAGGAGAAGGAGGAGAAGGAGGAGAAGAAGAAGGAGAAGAAGAAGAAGAAGGAGAAAAGAAGGAGAGAAAGGAGAGGAGAGGAGAGGAGGAGGAGGAGGAGGAGGAGGAGGAGGAGGAGGAGGAGGAGGAGGAGGAGAAGGAGAAGGAGAAGGAGAAGGAGAAGAAATAGTCTTGGGCCAGGGCATAAGGCTCAGTGCTAGAGTGACAGTCACCTTGCATACCTGAGGCTGGGGATTTCACTGGAAGTTTAATCCATAGCATTAGCCCGCATCATTGAATGCCATCACCAGCACTGACCTTGTCCCTAGTGTCCAACCAGTGTGACCTCTGACTCCATCCAAGTAAGTGAGCAACGCCCAACATCTCAACAACAAAGGGAAGGGAAGTGGAGGAAGAAATGAAATCATTTGGGGGGTTGGAGCGAGAGTGCAGAGGTAGGCAACTTGCCTTGAACGTGGCTGAACCAGGTTCGATTCCTGGCACTCCATATGGTTCCCCAAGTCCACCAGGAGGATTTGTGAGCACAAAGCCAGGAGTAAGCCCTGAGCACTTTTGGGTGTGGCCCTCAAACAACAGCAAAAATGATTCTTTTCAACAAATGGAGCTCAAATAATTCAAAATTCATATACGAAGAAATGAACTTTGATTCATACCTCACACCCTATACAAAAATTGACTCAAGGGGAACCAGGGGAGAAAACTAACTCTATAATGTATTGTGAGTTTTCTCCCTCAATAAAGACGGGCTGGAGAGATAATACAGATGGTAGGGCATGGCCCATCCATGTTAGATCCCCGACATCTCATATGATCCCTGAGCACCAACAGGAGTAATTCCTGAGTGCAGTCAGGAGTAATCCCTGAAAATCGCTGGTGTGACCCAAAAAAGCATGCCCCAAAAGGGATAACCTCAATTCATTTCTATTCTTATCACTATTTTATATTATTATTATGGTTTGGGGACCACACTTTTCAGTGCTCAGGGGCTACTCTCCGTTTTACGTTCAGGGGACCAGGGGGTGCCTAGTATCAAACCGGGGTCTCCTACAGGCAAAGCATGTGCTGAGCCCAATGAGTCATCTTTTTGGCAGGCATAACCTTAATTTAATTTTGAGCAAACATGAGACAAAATGTAACTGAAGAACAATATGCAAAATAACTTCCAGATACTGTTGAAGAGAGATTGAGAACCGTACCAGAGTGAGGAAACCAGGAAGCATCACTCAGAAATGTAACTTGGGATCTTGGGAATTGGATCGCATACAAGAAAAAGACATTCCTCGACAATATTCGAATAAAGGCTATATTCAAATAAAGTCTGTAAATTATTTAACTTTGTTATACCAATATTTATGTAGAATATTGATTCTGGTTATGAAACTAGGCCAAAGATCAATATTAGACAAGGACAATTGTCTTTGCCCCCAAAACATAAAGATCATGAAAGTTTGTATTCAAATTCTCTTTTTTCCCAAAAACTAAAGATAAGGACAGTTTTCCTGTTTTGTCTTTTATCAAAAGCTTAATCCTCACTTTGTTTTAGAATTTTTGCTTTGTTTTTAGGGCCATACCCAGTGGAGCTCAGAGATCATTCCGGGTGGGCTTGGAGGACCTTACGAGGTTCTGGGGCTCAAACCTGGGTCAGTGAGAGGCGAGGTGAGCACCCTACCCATTGTACTCTCTCTCTCCAGGACCCTTTTTGTTTTTGGACTTTCCCAGTGCACAGAAAGCTCAAGGCTGATTCTCAGCCAAAGTGAACAAGAGCTTCAATGCCCAGCGGTACTCAGGCAAGCACCCAGCGATGCTTGGGGGGATCCTGTCCTATCACATTGTACCCATGCTAGATACGATCTCAGCCCAGTGTTTAGGTTTGCACAGAAGATGGAGTGAGACTGATGGGACCAGCCGAGGAGGGAAGATGGTTTAGTCCAGTTCCCACTGGTCGGCAACCCACCCTTTCTTGAAAGGTCCTGTTATGAGACCAGATCGATAGCACACCAGGCAGGGCGTTTGTCTTGCACATGGTTGATCTGGGTTTTATACTTGGCACCTATTTAGTCCCCCAAATCCTCCAGGAGTGATCCCTGAGTGCAGATCTAAGAGCAAGCCCTGAGCACATCCGAATGTAACCCAAACCCAAAAATAAATAAAATAGGGCCAAAGTGATAGTACAGCAGGTAAAGTGCTTGCCTGGAATGCAACCAACCTAGGCTTGATCCCTGGCATCCCAGATGGTCCCCTGAGCACTATCAAGAGTAACCCTGGCACCCTATATGGTCCCTGAGTTCAGAGCTAAAAGTAAGCCCTGAGCATCGCCAGGAATGGCCCAAAAGCTGAAAAAGAAATGAATAAAAATTAATTAATTAATTAAAAATCTTTCTTGTGGGGCTGGAGAGATAGCACAGCAGGTAGGGCGTTTGCCTTGCACGCAGCCGACCCGTGTTCGATTCCCAGCATCCTATATGGTTCCCTGAGCACTGCCAGGAGTAACTCCTGAGTGCAGAGCCAGGAGTAACCCCTGTGCATTGCCGGGTGTGACCCAAACAGCAAAATAAAAAAAAAAAATTTCTTGTGACAGTATAGCCATGATAATTGCTTTGAGAACAGGAGTCCTCCATCTTCCAGGAAAACATTTTTCCCTCCTGTCTCTCCTTGGTTGAGCAGCCGTGAAATGGGCCCTTGGTGGTCACAAGTGAATTGTGATTATGTTTGATGTTACCATTAGGGGAATCTGGGTAAAAAGTATATGGAACTCCACGCACTATTTCTGTAAAAATAAAATTGCTTCAAAAGAATATAATAAAAATGAAAATGGATTATAGTCTTACTGGTGAATATAAACCCCTGGGCCATAAATCTTCAAGATGAGAAAATAGATTTTTGTAACCTTGTTTTTGGCAAGATTTGGCAAGATTTTTGTAACCTTTTTTTTTGCTGGAGGGATAGCACAGTGGTAGGGCGTTTGCCTTGTGTGCAGCTGGCCTGGCCAAGCCGGGTTCGATTCCTCCGCCCCTCTCAGAGAGCCCGGCAAGCTACCGAGAGTATCTCACCCGCACGGCAAAGCCTGGCAAGCTACCCGTGGCGTATTCGATATGCCAAACACAGTAACAAGTCTCACCATGGAGATGGTTCTGGGTCCGCTTGAGCAAATCGATGAACAACGGGAGGACAGTGCTACAGTGTGTTTTTGGCAGGTGGGGAGGGAGAGGGTTGGGGCCATACCTGGTTGTGCTCAGACCCCGTTCTCGGGGATCACTTCTGGAGGTGTGCAGGGCATCATCGAACCATTGTACCCAGGTCTCCCACATGCAAAGCTTATCTCTCCAACCCCATTTTCATGACCTTGGGTTAGAATTTTTTTTTTTTTGGTCATACCTGATGGAATGACCTGGTGGTGCTCAGAAATAACTTTCAGCTTTGTACTTGGCAGTTGCCCCGAGAGGTGCTTGGAGGACCAGGTGGCGTGAGGGACTGAATGCAGACCTCCCACAAGCAAAGCACGTGCTCAGTGCCTTGAGCTGAATTTCTGGTCCAGGAAATAGGACACTCCGGCCCAGAGTGATAGTACAGCAGGTAGGGTCCTTGCCTTGTACACAGCCAACCATGGTTCCATCCTCAACAACCTGTACGGTCCCCCGAACCCCACCAGGAGTCGTTTCTGAGTGCAGAGCCAGGAGTAAGCCCTGAGTGCCTCCAGGTGGGCCCCGGTGTGTGTTTTTCATTCTGGAGCACAGCTTGGGCCCAGCACAGTGGGATCTTTGGAGCACTGTTGGGAACAAGCCCCTGAGCATTCTGGGTGCAACCCCAAAACAAAACAAAAAAAAATCAAGCAAGTAGAACAAGATGCTACTAAAAGCATGATCCATCAAATAAAAATTCAATACCTTGGACATCTTGTGAAGAGGGGCTGGAGCGATAGCACAGTGGGTAGGGCGTTTGCCTTGCATGTGGCCGACCTGGCCAACCCGAGTTCGATTCCTCCGCCCCTCTCGGAGAGCCCGGCCAGCTACCGAGAGCATCTCGCCCGCACGGCAAAGCCTGGCAAGCTCCCCGTGACGTATTCGATATGCCAAGCACAGTAACAACAAAGTCTCCAATGGAGACGTTACTGGGCCCGCTCGAGCAAATCGATGAACAACGGGAGGACAGTGCTACAGTGCTTGTGAAGAGCTTCTGCTTGGGGTTGGAAAGGTCGAGGTGATGCTTTGCAGGTGGGAGGCCTGGGCTTGACCCCTGGCACCACTGGTCCCCTGAGCACTGCCAGGAGCAACTTGCTCGAGCGGGCCCAGTAACGTCTCCATTGGAGACTTTGTTGTTACTGTGTCTGGCATATCGAATACTCTCGGTAGCTTGCCGGGCTCTCCGAGAGGGGCGGAGGAATCGAACTCGGGTTGGCCATGTTGGCCGCTTGTAAGGCGACGCCCTACCCGCTGTGCTATCGCTCCAGCCCTTGTGAGCATAGAACTTGGGCTCCTGAGCATCGTGTGTGGGGCCCAAAAGAAACAAACAGAATTTCTGCTCTATGAGGCCAGAGTGGTAGTACAGGGGCTAGGGTGCTTGTCTTGCACGTGGCCAACCCTGGTTCTATCCCCAGCACTCTGTGAGGTCCCCTGAGCTCTGCAGGAGTGATCCCTGATCGCAGTCAGCAGTAAGCCCTGAGCATAGTCAGGTATGAGTCCTTCAGAGCCCCCAAAATACTCTGGACCAGCGAGATAGTACAGGGGATAAGTTACTTGAGTTGCACACAGCTGACTCTGGTTCGATCCCTGAGTAAGCCCTGAGCATTGCTGGGTGTGGTGTGCGCGCGCACACACACACACACACGCACACGCACACGCACACACACAGGCAAAGAAAAGAAAAAGAATGAAGGGAGCTGCCCGATGGCAGAGTGTGTGCTTTGAATGTGAGAGGTCCAGGTTTGATCCCTAGACTGCGTGATACCTCCAGTATCGCTGGGAACAAATTGGTCACAGAACCAGGAGCGACCCCTAAGTACCTGTCAATGGGGCTCTAAAACCAAGAGAGGGGGGCTGGAGTGATAGCACAGTGGGTAGGGCGTTTGCCTTGCATGTGGCCAACCCGGGTTCGATTCCTAGCATCCCATATGGACCTCGAGCACCGCCAGGAGTAATTCCTGAGTGCAGAGCCAGGAGTAACCCCTGAGCATTGCCCTGTGCGACCAAAAAAAGCAAAAAAAACAAAAAAAACAAAAAAAAAACCAAGAAAGAGAGAGAGAGAGAGAGAGAGAGAGAATGAAAGTCACTACTTCTGGCTCTGCTGGCAGTGTTCAGTGACCAGGCAGTGCTGAGGATGGAACACCAGGCCTCACACATGCAAATCATGTACTCTGTCTTTCGGACCATGTTTCATATGTGTGAGACAGAACTTACCACTAAGTCACATCCCTGGTTCCTCATATTGGACACCTGAAAATGCACAGCTTGGGACAGGAGAGAGCTCAATGGACTGGACCTCATGCTTCGCAGGCAGGAAGCCTTTAGACCCACACTGCTGGGCAGAGTGGCCCCGGGCCCTGCAATCCCACTAGGAGAGGCCTCTGTGAATCACCTCCAGGTGCTGGGCAGGGAATGAAGCAACTGGAACATTCGTGCACTGACCACAGTTTGGTTTTCTAACCCGTTCTCCCTCCCTTCCTTCCTCTCTCACTCCTTCTCTCTCTCCTTCCTGTCCTTCTTCCTTCCTCCCTCCACCCCCCTCCTCCCTTCTTTCCTCCTTCCTTTCCTCCCTCCCTCCCTCCTTCCTTCTCTCCCTCCCCCCTTCCTTTCTCCTTCCTTCCTCTTCCACTCTCTGCCTCTGTCCCTCCCTTTCTTACACCCTTGGTCCTCAGGAACTATTCTACTCCTGATTCTGTGTTCAGAAGTGACCCTTGGGGGTGCTCAAGGTAGCATATGTGATGCATAGGATTTGAACTGGGATGGACCATGCCACTTGCAAGACAGATACCTTAACCCCTGTGCTATCTCCTTACCCCTGACACTTTTTTGTTGTTGTTGTTGTTGGGTCTGGAGCCATAGCACAGCGGTAGGGCGTTTGCCTTGCACGCAGCCAGCCTGGCTGAGCCAGGTTCGATTCCTCCTCCCCTCTCGGAGAGCCCGGCAAGCAGGCAAAGCCTGGCAAGCTACCCGTAGCGTATTCAATATGCCAAACACAGTAACAACAAAGTCTCACAATTGAGACGTTACTGGGCCCGCTCGAGCAAATCGATGAACAACGGGAGGACACTGACAGTTGTTATTGTAGGAGTATTGCTGTTTATTCAGACATTGATTAGGCTTATTGAAATGGTCATGAACTCCACCTTACTTTTTTTTTCATTTTTTATAATTTTATTTATTGACTCACTGTGAAAGCAGTTACAAAGCTTTCAGGTTTAAGTCTCGGTCATACAATGAAACACCCGTCCCTTCACCAGTGCCCATTTTCCACCTCCCAAAACCCCAGTATACCCCCCCTCCCACACCCTCCCCCTACCTGTGGGGCAGGTGATTTCCATATTACTTTCTCTCTACTTTGATTAAATTCAAATATATTGACACCAGACCCACCATTATTATTTGGGATTTTACACCAACATTCGGAGAGCCCGGCAAGCTACCGAGAGTATTCGATATGCCAGACACAGTAACAACAAAGTCTCCAATGGAGACGTTACTGGGCCCGCTCGAGCAAATCGACGATCAACGGGAGGGCCTTTACTTTTACTTACTTTACCCCAACATTCAGATCTGCCGAAAAGACACCAGTAGACAATTTGTTTTCTATTGCTGGCTATAAATAACATATGATTTTGGAATTCCAAAATTTTAACAATGAAATCTGGAGGGATTTCTGCCAAAACCTGCTGGGTTCCGAGATTTGTTTGTGAGTCTCTGGGATCATGGCCATTAAGCAGCTTGATCAGGAGCCAGAGAGGCGGTACGTGGGCGGTGACTCAGGGTTTCTGGGCGGGAGGAAAGGGCAGGCTCCACCCCCATCCCATGAGGCCCTGCATGTCTCGTCCTGACTTTCTTGAAGCATTAAGTAGAGATCTATCTGTGACCACCCCTGACCCATTCATCAACCAAGAGAGCTGAAGTCTGTGTTCCCACAAAGACTTGTACACTAACATTTATAGCAGCTTTATTGTAATAGATACAAACTGGAAATAACCAAATGTCCAACTATAGATAACTAACACATCGTGGCATGTTCACATAATGGCTATAAGGCTCTGCCTACTTACATAACATCAAGTCTGGGGTTGGTCCTTGGCACTGCATGGCCCCCCAAACCCCTGCCACCACTGGGTGTGGGTCCAAAATCATAAATAAATCAAATTGCCTTGCATGTGTCAGGCTCTGAGTTTGAGTCTAAGCTCTACAAAATAAATAAATAAACGGAAATAAATATGGACAACTTGTTGAGTGTCAAATATACTCAATAAAGGTGTTTGGTTTTTATTTTCATTTCATTTGTTTGTTTTTGGTCACACTCAACAGTGCTCAGGGGTAACTCCTGACTCCGCACTCGGGCATTAGTCCTGGTGGGCCCTGGAGACCAAGTGGGACGCCGGGGATCAAACTCAGGTCAGCTGCATGCAAAGCAAGCCCTCTACCCATTAGACTATTGCTACATTCCTTATTTTTCTGGGGTTTTTTTGTGTGTGAGTGTGTGTGTGGGTGGTGGGGGGACAGTCACCCCTGCCAGTGCTCAGGGGCTACTCTGGCTCTGTGTTCAAGTCAATAAAATTGTTTAATCGGATTCTAGACTTGGTGGGCTGGACACGAGAGGAGCTGGATTCGATCTCTGCATCGTCTCCGGGAGCACTGCCAGGAGAGATCCTCAGGCACAGAATCAAGAGTCCCCCCCGTACACTATTGGTGTGACCCCAATAAATAAACTGAAGAAAAAAGAAGAATTATTGAAGCCTGAGATCTCTTGGGGACTAGTTGCTGTCTAGTCCCTGGATTAGGACATTTGCTCTGAATGCCCCCCCTTAATCACTTGATCACTTGACTTCCCATTAATCATTGATTTGCTCGAGCGGGCACCAGTAACGTCTCCATTTGTTCCTGTCGCGTGCTAGTGTAGCCCAATGGCGTCTGTTCGCTCTAGGAACACGAAGAGCCTCAAACTGATCGTTCATGATCGGCTTCTATAAAGAAGACCACACCTTCTACAAGATCATTGTGGGTGATTTTAATGCCAAGATAGGACTGAGAAGATCAGCCGAAGAACTTCACATCAGGACCCATTGCCTAGAACGGAACGAACAGGGTGAGAGACTGTCTGAGTTCATCATGTTGACCAAGACCATCCATGGTAACTCACAGTTCCAGAAGGCCGAATCTAAACGTTGGACATGGGAGTCTCCCGGTAGACGATTCCACAACGAAATAGACCACATCATATTCAGTTGACGGTCTTGCCTGACCGATGTCGCTGTTGTCCCAAAATTCCGAACGGGATCGGACCACCGTCTCCTTCGTGCAAAATTCTACTTCACAGAGCGGGGAGAAAGGGCTGCAAAGTTTAAAAAGAGAACTCCCAGAACGACCACCAACTGGGAGCTCTTTGGCACTATTGAGGCAACATGGCAAGATGCCATCGTTGACAACATTGACGAGGAATACAATCGACTGGTTGAGCACCTCCATGATTGAACACCCCCCCCCCCCACACACACACACACTATTTCCAGTTCCTTCTGGTTCCTTCATTACTTTTCTTCCTCCTCCTCTTCCTGAGTCATGAACATATACCAAACCTCAGCCCAGTTCTTCCCAAAGCCTTCCAGAGAAGGCTGTGCCAGGGTGGGCAGTTCCCTGGGTCTTCGCCTCCTCTCACTGGGTCTCCAGGCTCCTTCCAGAAATGAGCTAACTGACCAGGAGCAGACATGCAGAGAGTTGGCAAAAAAAGGTTTTTCCAAAGTTGATGGTTGATGTTTCCACTCAAGGTTTCCTCATCTCTAATTCCAGGTGAGGAGACACCCCCCACCCCCGCCTTTTGGTGAATACTTTCATTCCTTGGCACTCTCAGGAACTAACTGGTAATTGGTGCTTAATATCTGGGCTGGAGTGATAGCACAATGGTTGAGCGTTTGCCTTGCATGCAGCCGGCCCAGCTGAGCCGGGTTCGATTCCTTGCCCCTCTCGGAGAGCCTGGCAAGCTACCCAGAGTATCTCACCCGCACGACAAAGCCTGGCAAGCTCCCCGTGATGTATTTGATATGCCAAGCACAGTAACAACGAGTCTCAAAATGGAGACGTTACTGGGCCCGCTCGAGCAATCTAAACACATTGCGTTAAGGGCTGAAGAGACGGCCCAATGGGCTACAGCACATGTCCTGAATGCAGACATTGTTTCCCGACACTGCATGGTCCCCCCAACACGACCAGGAGCAACCCTCGCAAGCAATGAGCTAAATTAGAAGCGGCTCCTATCATTGGTGGTTGTGGCCCCCCAATTTTAAGTAATTTTTTTAATTTTAGGGGACACAGCCAGTAGAACTCAGGGCTTACTCCTGGATCTGTGTTTGGAACCTTCTATAGTTTCTCAGGTGCTGGGGATGGAATCAGGTTGGCCATGTGCGAGGAAAGTGCCGCCCCTACTCATTCTAGCTCCAGCACCCTCAATATATATATATATTTTTTTTTGGGTCACACCCGGCAATGCACAGGGGTTACTCCTGGCTCATGCACTCAGGAATTACTCCTGGCTGTGCTCAGGGGACCATATGGGATGCTCGGAATCGAACTCTGGTCTGCCGCATGCAAGGCAAACGCCCTACCTGCTGTGCTATCGCTCCAGCCCCCTCAAAATACTTTAGACTAGATTAAGGCTAGGCTAATTTATTTGATTAAACCACCTCTTCTGTTTGTTTTTGGGGTCAAACCTGGTAGTGCTCAGAGGCGATACTCCTGGTTCTGTGCTTGGGGGGAGGGCACTCCTGGCAGTGCCTCGGGGGACCACGTGGTGCCAGAGATCCAAACTTGGATTCTCCGGCTACTGTACCACTGTTCATCGATTTGCTCAAGCGGGCCCAGTAACGTCTCCATTTTGAGACTTGTTGTTACTGTGTTTGGCATATCGAATACATCACAGGGAGCTTGCCACGCTTTGCCGGGATACTCTGGGTAGCTTGCCGGGCTCTCCAAGAGGGGTGGAGGAATCAAACCCGGATCAGCCGGGCTGGCTGCATGCAAGGCAAACGCCCTACCGCTGTGCTATCGCTCCAGCCCACATTCTCCAGCTACACAGTCCTTTAAGCTAAATCTTCAACCTGTCACAACAACTATTTTTTGGGGGGAGGTCACATCTGGCAGTACTCAGGGGTTACTTCTGGTTCTACACTTAAGCACTACTCCTGGTGGTGTTCAGGGGACCATTATGGAATGCCAGGGATCGAACCTGGATTGGCCATGTGCAAGGCAAGCACCCTACCCTCTGTACTACTGCTCCAGTCCCTGACAACCTTTTTTTGTTTTGAGGCCATAGCCAGTGGTGCTCAGGGCTTACTCCCGGCTGGATCACTTCTGACGGGGCTGGAGGGACCCTATGCGGTGCCGGGAATTGAACCCAACCAAGTTCCAGATGCAAGGCAAGCGCCTTACTGTACTATCTCTCTGATCCCGCCTGATCCAACAACTTTATTGAGCTGAGAATACTTGATATTTAATACGCTGTGCATGTTTATACATTTATTTATGATTTCTTTATTTACAGTTTTTCTTATGAATAAAAACACCGAGCCTGGGGTTGGAGTGATAGCACAGCGGGTAGGGCGTTTGCCTTGCACAGGGCCGATCTGGGATCGATTCCCAGCATCCCATATGGTCCCCCAGACACCGCCAGGGGTAATTCCTGAGTTCATGTACCAGGAGTAATCCCTGTGCATTGCCAGGTGTGACCCAAAAAAGCAAAACAAAACAAAACAAAACAAAAAACCAAACCACTGAGCCTGGTGGTGGAGATGGCTCAATGAGCTGATTATCTTGCAGGAGGGTAGAATTCAATGTCCTGAGCTCTGCTGGGAGTGACCCCAGCACCTGTAGGCGTGGCCACGAAACAAGGAACAGCAACAAAAACTACCAAGACCTGATCTCTGAGTCTCAGATTTGGGGCTCTCAATTCAGGTTTTCCAATTTCCAATCACACCTATTTCTGTCATTCATTTGCATCTGCCAGATTTGTGGATGTTTATGGTACAGGAGATGCTGGCTTCTATTTCTTTCAACATCTGTGGGAGACCTGGGAATGAGGAGAGTGGGGCGGATCTGGGTGGGGGGTCCTAGTGTCCAGGGATGTTCAGCTGGGACACCGGAATTCTGACTAGTCAGTGTGAAAAAAACGAGGTGCACTGAGGTTGCGTGAGAATATGGAGAAAACCTTCCAGGAGAAATGATGGTGATGGGGTTGCAGGGTGATGGGGTTGCAGCTGTAATAGAGAGGGTGGGGTGTTTGCCTTGCACAGGGCCAACCCAGGTCCGACTCCCTGAAACACCCCCAGGGGTAATTCCTGAGCACCGCCAGGTGCGTTCCGAAAACAAAAAAGAAAGAAAAAGAAAAGAACCGAGGACAACGGGAGGAAATCAGGGATACCCTGCCGACAAACCTGGCCAAGAAACGCTTTTGGAATTCGTGCTATGGCCCCATCTACCTCTCTCCTCCTTCCGTTCATTCATTCGTGTCTTTATTTTTACAGCTTCTGGGAAACAAAGCAGGACTTCTCGGGCGCAAGACAAGCACTGTACTGCCGAGCCACGTTCTTCGCCCCCAATTTTCTTCTTACTCATTTTGACTTGGGGGGTGGCCCTAGCCGTGCTCAGGACTCACTCCGAGCTCTGTGCTCAGGGATCCTTCCAGGCACGTTGCTCAGGGGCACCCTGCGGGATATGCTGGAGCTCGAACCCGGGTCGGCGTGGTGCCAGGCCAGCGCCCTTCCCGCTGCCCTCTCTCCTGCGGCTCCCGCTGGCCCTTCCTGCCGTTCCTTTCGGCCGCGTGCCCTCCCGGAGCAGTGGCACGACCTGGGAACCGGGGAGGGTGCAGGAGCAGGTGCGACAGAGCCGCGACTCCGGACCGCGGGCGTGGAACGGGGGGAAACGGCCCGTCTCGGGGGCGGCGGCGCGCCTGGGGCATCTTCCCGGGCCCGCAGCATCGCGCCGGGCACCGAAGCCGCGTCGCTGGCCACGCGCCCTGGCGGTGCGTGCCCGGTGCCCGTCGCCGCCCGCCCCGCCCCGCCCCGCCCCGCCCCGCGCCGGGGCCGCCTCCGAAGGGCGCTGTCGGCGGGCGCCCGGGGTGCCCGGCGCCGCGCCCCCGCCGCCGCCACGTGGCCGCCCGCCCCGCGCCCGCCCCGCGCCCGCCCGCACCCACCCGGGCGCCGCAGCCCCGCGCCAGCGCCAGGTGCCCCGCGGCCCGGCCGCGCCCCGCCCCGCCCCGCCGCGCCCCGCCCCGCCCGGCCCGCGCGCGCCCATTGGCCCCGGCGCGTGCCCGTCCCGCGAGCGCGCCGCGGATTGGCCGGCCGGCGCCGGGGGCGGGCGCGCGGCGTGGGCGGGGCGGGGACCCGGATGTGCGCGGTGGCGGCGGCCGGCGAGCTCGGGAGCGCCGCGGAGAGGCCTATGGATGAGGAGGACGCGGCGGCCCCGGTAGGCGGGATCGGGGCGGGGTCCCGCGGCCGGGGGCTCGGGGCGGGCGGCCGGCGGGCGGAGCCGGCCCCGGGCGCCCCGCCGGGTCCCCGCGGGGGCGAGCGCCGCCCCTCGGCCCGGGCGGCCGGCCGGGCGCGCGGGGGCGGGGGCGGCTGTCACCGCGGGGCGGGGGTCCCGCTCGCGGGGCGCGGCCCGACCGGACGGGACCCCGGCCCCGCGCCGGGCCGGGAGGGCGGGAAGGGGAGGCGCCGCGCCGCCCCCGGGGTCGGCCCCCGGCCGGGAGGAGTGCCTTCGTTCGTTCATGCGTTCCTTCATTCATTCGTTCATTCGTTCATTCATTCATTCCCTCGGGGCATGCCCGGCCCCTGGCGCCCCCTCCCCCCCTACACTCCTCCCCATTTCCACGGCCACCGAGTGGCCAGCGCTCATCGGGGTTGCTCAGCAGCCCGAGCGGACCAGCCCTTTAAAGATCTGATCATCTTGGGTTGTGTGTGTGTGTGTGTGTGTGTGTGTGTGTGTGATCAGCCCTTTAAAGATCTGATGATCTTGGGTGTGTGTGTGGGGGGGTGGAACCAGCCCTTTAAAGATCTGATCATCTTGGGTGTGCGTGCGTGTGTGTATGTGTGTCTTGGACCAGCCCATTAAAGATCTGATCATCTTGTGTTGTGTGTGTGTGTGTTGGACCAGCCCTTTAAAGATCTGATCATCTTGGGTGTGTGTGCGTGTGTGTGTGTGTGTGTCAGATCAGCCCTTTAAAGATCTGATGATCTTGGGTGTGTGTGTGTGGCGGGGGAGGGAACCAGCCCTTTAAAGATCTGATCATCTTGGGTGTGTGTGCGTGTGTGTATGTGTGTCTTGGACCAGCTCATTAAAGATCTGATCATCTTGTGTTGTGTGCGTGTGTGTGCGTGTGTGTCTTGGACCAGCCCTTTAAAGATCTGATCATCTTGTGTATGTGTGTCTTGGACCAGCCCTTTAAAGATCTGATCATCTTGTGTTGTGTGTGTGTGTGTTGGACCAGCCCTTTAAAGATCTGATCATCTTGGGTGTGTGTGCGTGTGCGTGTGTGTGTGTGTGTGTGTTGGACCAGCCCTTTAAAGATCTGATCATCGTGTGTTGTGTTGTGTGTGTGTGTGTGTGTGTGTGGGATCAGCCCTTTAAAGATCTGATGATCTTGGGTGTGTGTGTGGGGGGGTGGAACCAGCCCTTTAAAGATCTGATCATCTTGGGTGTGCGTGCGTGTGTGTATGTGTGTCTTGGACCAGCCCATTAAAGATCTGATCATCTTGTGTTGTGTGTGTGTGTGTTGGACCAGCCCTTTAAAGATCTGATCATCTTGGGTGTGTGTGCGTGTGTGTGTGTGTGTGTCAGATCAGCCCTTTAAAGATCTGATGATCTTGGGTGTGTGTGTGTGGCGGGGGAGGGAACCAGCCCTTTAAAGATCTGATCATCTTGGGTGTGTGTGCGTGTGTGTATGTGTGTCTTGGACCAGCTCATTAAAGATCTGATCATCTTGTGTTGTGTGCGTGTGTGTGCGTGTGTGTCTTGGACCAGCCCTTTAAAGATCTGATCATCTTGTGTATGTGTGTCTTGGACCAGCCCTTTAAAGATCTGATCATCTTGTGTTGTGTGTGTGTGTGTTGGACCAGCCCTTTAAAGATCTGATCATCTTGGGTGTGTGTGCGTGTGCGTGTGTGTGTGTGTGTGTGTTGGACCAGCCCTTTAAAGATCTGATCATCGTGTGTTGTGTTGTGTGTGTGTGTGTGTGTGTGTGTGTGTGTGTGTGTGTCGGATCAGCCCTTTAAAGATCTGATGATCTTGGGTGTGTGTGTGTGTGTGTCGGATCAGCCCTTTAAAGATCTGATCATCTTGTGTTGTGTGTGTGTGTGTGAGAGAGAGAGAGAGAGAGAGGGCCACACCTGGCGGTGTTCAGGGCTTACTCCTGACTCTGCACTCAGACATCACTCCTGGCATCCCCTGGTGGGGCACCAGCCCTTTAAAGATCTGATCATCGTATGTGTGTGTGTGTGTGTGTGTGTGTGTGTGTGTGTGTGTGTGTGTGTGTGCCACACCCAGCGGTGTTCAGGTCTTACTCCTGGCTCTGCACTCGGGCCTCACTCCTGCCATCCCCGGGTGGGGCTCCGGGAACCATCTGGGTTACCCGAGATCCAGGGTGTGTGCAAGGCAGGTGCCCTCCCCATCGGACTGTCGCTTTGGCCCCGAGACCTGACCATCTGGAAGGGCATATCCTCTCCTCGTCTGAAATCTTCCGGGGCTTCCCACCAAAACTCAGAGTAAATTCGAACGCCTGCGTCCCTCCCAGCCTCTTCCCATACCTCCTCCACATTCCCTGCTCTCCTCCCTCCCTCGCCGTTGCCTGTCCTCAGCATGCCAGCTCCCTGCCACCCCCGGCCTGTGTCCTGGCTGCCGGGAAGGCTCTTTGGTGGGCTTGCCACACGTGTGGCCTCTTGACTCCTCTGTGATCTCCGCAGAGAGGCCCTCTCTGGCCACTCCGTCCAAGCGTCTTCTTTCCTTTGTTGGGGTGGGGGGTGGGGATCGCGCCAGACCCGGTTGTCCTTGGGTCTTCTAGCTCTGCACTCAGGAATCACTGCAGGACGGCTCCGGGGAACATGCAGGGTGCCGGGGAACGCACCCTGGTCAGGCAGCGTGCGAGGCAAGCCCCTGACCTGCTGGACTGTGTCTCTGGACCCTTTTTCACTTTAAAAATCGGGAAATGAGCTCATTTAATTCAGTCTGTTGCGGAAAGGGAGTTTGAGGAAAGGGGCTGGAGCGCTAGGACAGAGAGCTAGGCACTTGCCTGGCATGTGGCAGAGCCAGGTTCAATGCCCGCAATCCCAGGTGGCCCCCTGAGCACTGCCAGGAATGAACCCTGAGTGCAGAGTCAGCCCTGAGCTCTGCAGCGCCCAGCAGAAGGAAAAAGAAGAAGAAAAGAATTTCAGGAGGAGATAAAATAGTCCAGTAAAGTAGCCTTAGTGAAAGGAATTTTCGTAGATACGTGTGTGGGGGAGAAACAGAGATACGAATTCACCAGAACTTGATCTTCTTCTGAGAGGAGACATGCCCCCAGTGTTCTTCAGATCGTGTCCACGCGTTGTTCTGCAGCACTGCCCGACTCTGTCAGGGCTGTTTGCCGTGTGTCCAGCCTCCCCCTCGCGAAAGGGCACGCTCTGAGAATAGGAGTCCAGGCCATACTGTTCGCAGCTGTGTCTCGGGCTCTTGAGAGGACACATGGCAAGAGCACAGGGACTGTGGAATGAAAGGTGAGGATGTGGGCCAGAGAGGTGGCACATTGGTTACTGCACTTGCCTTGTGCTGCCACGAATGACCCCTGCCCGGAGGGCCAGGTGTAAGCCTTTTCTTTTGGGGGGGGGGTCACACCCGGCGATGCACAGGGGTCACTCCTGGCTCTGCACTCAGGAGTTACTCCTGGCGGTGCTCGGGGGACCCTATGGGATGCTGGGAATCGAACCCGGGTCGGCTGTGCGCAAGGCAAACGCCCTCCCCGCTGTGCTATCGCTCCCGCCCCCAGGTGTAAGCCTTCAGCAGTGCCGTAGGTGACCCAAAATCCAAGGGGGAAAAAAGGCAAAAAAGGCAGAGGACAAAGATTGTTGAGGTCGATCAACAAATGGCTCTGCACGCTGGCTGGAATCGACGGAGGTGCTTGTCCTCGGTCCCCACTTCCTCCTCAGCCCCTGTCTTCCCGTGGCAGGTTTGTTCTCATGAACAAGATGGACGACCTCAACCTGCACTACCGGTTTCTAAACTGGCGCCGGAGGATCCGGGAGATTCGGGAGGTTCGGGCTTTCCGGTATCAGGAGAGGTTCAAGCACATTCTTGTCGACGGAGACACTCTGAGGTAAGCCTGGAGGTGCCCTTCCACCTTTTTCTCTCCGTGCGAGACCTTTGAGCTCAATGAGCCGTTTTCAGAGGCCAGTGGGCGCCCGCACGGCCAGGGTGTGGCGAGTGGTTCAGAGGAGCTCACTCACCCGGTCCACCCTGCACGCCCCCACGCCCGTGTCGCGGGGTCCAGCCGGCTGAGATGTGGGAGCTGCCCCTTGCCTGGATAAGAGCATCTCAGTGGACCTGTGGGTGTCTGCATTCTCTCTCTCCTTTCTTTTTTGCTTTTTGGGTCACACCTGGTGATGCCCAGGGGTTCCTCCTGGCTCTGCAGTCAGGAACTATCCCTGGCGGTGCTCAGGGGACCCTATGGGATGCTGGGAATCGAACCCGGGTCGCCCGTGTGCAAGGCAAATGCCCTTCCCACTGTGCTATCGCTCCAGCCCGTCTGGATCTCTTTCTGCCCGTCTCGGGGGCTGGGTTTGGAGAAGAGTGGCCGTCTCAGAAGAGGAGTTTTTCCTCTTTGGGGAAGGACATTTGGTCAGTGCATCCTGCCTACTGCCTTTCGAACCTTTAGTTTCTTTCTTTATTTTTATTTATTTGGGGGGGCACTTCTGACGCTGTACTCGGGGATCACTCTTGGTGGGCTTAGGGGACTGCTGTGTGCCAGGCAAGCACCCTGCCCGATGAATTATCGCCCCAGGCCCTAGTTTGTCTGTTTAATGTTTGTTTTCTCTGACTCAAACTCCATCCCCGACTCTGGAGTCCGAGTCCCTCACAGAGTTGTCACTGCAGGGGTCATGGAAATTACATTCTTTGGAGCGGGAGGGAAGGCCTCTGAGGAGCGGGCGTCGGGTGCCAGTCTGAGGAGACCAGCCGGTCTCTGGTCCTCTGCCAGCCAGAAGATAAGGGCTGCAGGGATAGAGGCTCCGCCTGATATCAGGCTCCAGGGGCCCCTGAGAGGGTGTTTTTTTTTTTTTTTTTTTTTTGTCTTTTGGGTCACACCCGGCAATGCACAGGGCTTACTCCCGGCTCTGCACTCAGGAATTACTCCTGGCGGTGCTCAGGGGACCATATGGGATGCTGGGAATCGAACCCGGGTCGGCCACGTGCAAGGCAAACGCCCTCCCCGCTGTGCTGTCACTCCAGCATGTGCTTCTTTTGGAAACGGAGGGGGCCCAGGTCTGAACAGACTTGTCTTCTGAGGCGTGGCTTGGACAGTGGCTGGAAGCCCCGGAGGGGAAGGGTGGCCGCGAGTCTTGTCTCGGGCTGTTGAAAGGGAGTGAGGATGTGAACCAGAGAGGTAGCAACGATGTCGGGCTAGGGTGCCTACAGGTGCCCGACCTGTGGCCTGCTGGGCGCTTGGCAGGGCTGGCCCTTGCCGGGTGCGATCTGGGGACACGGAGGCCCTCCCCCCAATTCCTGGGTCATGCTGCTAACGCAACTCCTCATCCTTCCTGTAGTTACCATGGAAACTCTGGTGAAGTTGGCTGCTATGTGGCGTCTCGGCCCCTGACCAAGGACAGCAATTATTTCGAGGTGATCAGGGCAGCGGTTGGGCAGAGCAGGGGTGAGAGGCGCCTCAGCTCGTGCCGGCTTCGGGATCGGGTCCCTCGATTGGCGCCTGGTAGAAGGACCTGAGAGACAGGTGCCCAGGTGCCCTGTCACCGGCCCCTTTGGCTTTCCCGACCCCACCTAAGCGGAGTGACCTTACCCTCTCCCACCTGCTCTCCTAAGCCCGGCGTGATCCCATTTCCTACCTTTTCCATGGCTTGGAGATTCCATCCTTTTTCTCTTTCACTTGGCGGGGCGGGGTAGTGGTTGGGCCGTACCCAGGAGTGCTCTGAGCTCACTCAGGATTCGCTCTGGGCGGGGCTCTGGGGATGCCTCCGTGGTGCTGGAGATTGAACCAGGCTTGGTCATGTGCAAGGCAAGTGCCTTCTCTGCTGTACTATCCCTCCAGTCCCCTTGGAAATTATTATTATTTTTTTGGGTTTTTGGGTCACACCCGGCGATGCACAGGGGTTACTCCTGGCTCTGCACTCAGGAATCACCCCTGGCGGTGCTCGGGGGACCCTATGGGATGCTGGGAATCGAACCCGGGTTGGCCGCGTGCAAGGCAGATGCCCTACCCGCTGTGCTATCACTCCAGCCCCCTTGGAAGTTATTTTCTAAGTAAGAATAAGAAAGTCACCCCCACACCGGTGCTGGGAAATGTACAGTGGTGGAGGGATGGGTGTTAGAATACTGTACGCCTGAAATCCAATCGTAAACGGCTTTGTGATGCTCTAAAAATAATAATAATAATAATTAATAATAATAAAAGAAAGCCACCCTCCCCCCTCAGTCCCCAGCACTTCCTCCAAGTGTCCTGTCTTTCCCTCCAGTCCGTACGCTTTCCTTTAGTTCAGCCCCATGCGATGCCTCACTCCCGCTTCCAGCAGTGCCCCCCGGCCCCCACCCCCTTTCCCCGGCCCTGCTGACTGTTCTCTGCCCTCCAGGTGTCCATCGTGGATAGTGGGGTCCGGGGCACCATCGCCGTGGGGCTGGTCCCGCAGTACTACAGCTTGGATCACCAGCCCGGCTGGCTGCCGGACTCCGTGGCCTACCACGCTGATGATGGCAAGTGAGTTGTCCTCGGGGGGAACCGGCCGATGCCTTTACTCTGGATTCTGGTTTTCCTGATCTGGAGAGGAGAGCGGTCTGACAGCTACCTGGGGATGTTTGCAGACGTGGAGGGGGGGGCGGGGTGGGGCCTGCCCTCATGTCAGGGCCGGTAGATGACATGTGACACCATGTGACAGGGACTGGGAGGCAGGAGACGTGACCTCTGCTGCCAGTGCCGGGGGCGGGGGTGGGGGGCCAGGCACGGGGTCCCTATCTTGGCTGATCTGTCCACAGGCTGTACAATGGTCGGGCCAAGGGCCGCCAGTTTGGGTCAAAGTGCAACTCTGGGGACCGGATTGGTTGCGGCATCGAGCCCGTGTCCTTTGACGTGCAGACCGCCCAGATCTTCTTCACCAAGAACGGGAAGCGGGTGAGTGGGGAGCACTAGACCCTGGGACTGAGCGGCCAGAGCCTGCCAGTGGGGCTTGCCCAGGGACTGCCCAGCCACTTTCCTCCAGCCCTGCCTCAGGTACTTCGGGAGCAGAAGATTCTTCTGTGCTGGAGACGTTTGCCCAGTCCAGGAATGGGACGTCACCCTGGTGTGGACGGGGAGGGCATGTGGATGCAGTGGGAGAGGGGCAGGAATTGTAGGGGACAGGATTGGGTGATTAGGGGGAAGGTCAGGAGCAGGAAACAGAGGGGGAAGATGATAACAGGTGCCGATGCGAGTGGTCCTTGTTTGGTTACATTTTGTTAATTTTTTTTTTGGGGGGGGAGGTCACACCCAGCGATGCTCAGGGGTTCCTCCTGGCTTTGCACTCAGGAATCACTCCTGGCGGTGCTCGAGGGACCTTATGGGATGCTGGGAATCGAACCCAGGTCGGCCGCATGCAAGGCTAATGCCCTCCCCGCTGTGCTATTGCTCCAGCCCCTGCATTTTGTTGATTTTTAGGGTTGGAGAGATGGTCCAGTGGGAAAAGCACTTGCCTTGCCCGCACCTAACCCAGTTCGATCTCTGGTATCCCATCTGGTGATTCCTAAGTGATTCCTAAGTGCAGAGGCAGGCGTGACCCCTAAACTTCCCTGGGTGTGACCCAGAAACTAAACTAAAATATATGTATTTGCACTGTTGGAGGTATTGTCGTTTTGTCGTTTTTAGTACCTTTTTGGCTCTGGCCTGTCTTTGGATTCTTTTTTTTTGCATTTTTGGGTCCGACCCGGCGATGCACAGGGGTTCCTCCTGGCTCATGCACTCAGGAATCACCCCTGGCGGTGCTCAGGGGACCCTATGGGATGCTGGGAATCGAACCCAGGTCGGCCGGCCGTGTGCAAGGCAAACGCCCTCCCCGCTCTGCTATTCCTCCAGCCGTCCCCCCCATCTTTGGATTCTTGAATTGGGTCCCTTGGAGCATCCTTTTTGCATTTTGTCTTCCTCGTTTTCACTTGGCCTTTCCTTCCTTCTAAGACTGAGTGGTGAGGAGACGTGGTAAGAGCAGGTTGGCTAGAAAGGCCCCAGCTCTGCCTCTCCAGCTCTGTCTCCTGCCGCGGCCCTAGCAAGGCGCTGGTCCCTCACCTGCCCTGCGGACTCTCCTGCCGCTGGGCGTTTGCACACACCTCCAGCAAGCCAGGGGCCTCTGGCAGCCTTTCAGCTCCATGGAAACCTTGTGCAGCCTGAAAGACTTCACAACAGTGTTTTGTTTGTTTGTTTGGGGGCCACGCCCGGTGATGCTCAGGGGTTTCTCCTGGCTCTGTGCTCAGGAATTCTTTCTGGTGATGCCTGGTGACCGGATGGGGTGCCGGGGGATCGAACCCAGGTCGGCCACAGGCGGACGAGCACCCTACCCCCTGTGCTCTCTCTCTAGCCTCTTAGCAACATTTGTGGGGGGACAGAGGTCTGCCAGGAAACCCAGGGCCTCGTGCTTGTGAGACGTGCTTCTTCCCACTGGGCTGCATGCTGGGCCCTGGATCAGCAACTCCGGGGCCTCACTGGATCGCTATTCTTCCTGTCTGCCACTGTCTAGAGTGATTACCTGCTGCGGCCTCTCGGGACCCCCAGGAGGGCTGGGAAGAGTGCATCGGCAGGTCCCCCTGTCCCTCTGTTGCAGGTGGGCTCCACGATTATGCCCATGTCTCCAGACGGGCTGTTCCCGGCAGTGGGGATGCACTCCCTGGGCGAGGAGGTCCGCCTGCACCTCAACGCCGAGCTGGGCCGGGAGGATGACAGCGTCATGATGGTGGACAGTTACGAGGACGAGTGGGGCCGGCTGCATGACGTCAGGGTCTGCGGAACTGTGAGTAAGGGGCAGGGGGCCACACCGAACCCCCGAGCACACCGCTGCTTCTGATTGTCTCGGGTGTGGATGGGAAGCGAGGCCTTTGCGGGAATTGCAGAAGTGAGAGTTGTCGCCGGCTAGTTGTGGGCTTGGCTGGGCTTCTTGTTTTCTTTCTTTTTTTTTTTTTTTTGCTTTTGGGTCACACCTGGCAATGCACAGGGATTACTCCTGGCTCTGCACTCAGGAGTTACTCCTGGCGGTGCGCAGGGGACCATATGGGATGCTGGGGATCGAACCCCGGTCCGTCGCAAGGCAAACGCCCTACCCGCTGTGCTATCTCTCCAGCCCCTGCTGGGCTACTTGGAGTTCAGCTCGAGGCGTCTCCAGGGCTGGTTCTCCTTGCCCTTCCCTGAGAGGGCTCAGGTGAGTTGCTTTAGCTGAGAACTATCACCTGTTCTTGGATCCCACCTGGCGGTCCTCCAAAGCTGCTCCTGTTCCAGTGCTCAGGGGGCCATGCCATGGTGGGGCTTGATCCTGGGCCTCCTACGTGCAAAGATGAGTCTTGCCCAGGGAGCATCTTTCTGGCCCTGGAAGTTTCTTCACCTGCTTTGGTTCCTTTGGCTTCTGACGCCCACTGCTGCCTCTCCCACTTGCCTTTGAGAGGCTCGGGATGGGATGCAGGATGCCCGGCCTCCCGCATCGCCGCTGTCCCAGCTCAGCACCCTACCCGCTGTTCTGTGGCCCTGGTACTGGGGCGTTGAGACTTTGTTGCTTTGAGACTCTGTTGCGTGTCGGCATATCTCTACCTACATTCCGGATTTCTTTTGTTCCCTTCATGGGGTCGTGCCCGCTGGGCCTGGGGGCTACTCCCAGCAGCTCTTGGGGTACCGTGGGGGACCAGGGAGGGAATCTGGGCCTCCTATAGCCTTGATTCTTTCGTTTTGGCAGTGCCGGGACGTGCATGTGGGAAGGGGCCTTGCACATGGGCACACACAGCAAGGTGCTATGCTGCTGACCTCTGCCCCTTCCATTTTACAGAGGATGTAGAGTCAGGGAGAATTCTTTTTTTTTTTGCTTTTTGGGTCACACCCGGCGATGCACAGGGGTTACTCCTCGCTCTGCACTCAGGAGTTACTCCTGGCGGTGCTCGAGGGGCCCTATGGGATGCTGGGAATCGAACCTGGGTCGGCCGCGTGCAAGGCAAATGCCCTACCCGCTGTGCTATCGCTCCAGCCCCAGGGAGAATTCTTGACCCTCAAGTTTGCTGTTTTTGGGGCCGGAGACAGTGTGCAGGGTGTCTGCCTTGCACATGGCCGACCCGGGTTCGGTCCCTGGCATCCTGTATGGTCCCCTGAGCACCGCCAGGACTGATTCCTGAGTGCAGAGCCAGGACTAAGCCCTGAGCATTGCTGGTGTGACCCAAAAAGAAAAAAAAAATTGCTTTTTTTTTTTTGGCAGGAGGGTGTGTGTACGTGCAGATTCAGGGCCACGCCCAAAGGTGTTCAGGGCTCCCTCCTGGCTCTGAACTCAGAGGGTCACTCCTCGAAGGGTCAGGGAACTGTGTTTAGTGCTGGCGACTGAACCAGAGTTAGCCACGTGCAAGGCAGATGGCCTCGGCCCTGCGTCTGGGCTTGCCTTTTTTAATGCATCTTTTTTTTTCCTTTTTGGGTCACACCCAGCTCTGGATGCTCAGGGGTCATTCCTGGCTCTGCACTCAGGAATCACTCTTGGCGGTGCTTGGGGGACCATATGGGATGCTGGGGATCGAACCCGGGTCCGCCGCTAGGCAAACGTTTGCAAGGCAAACGCCCTACCCACTGTGCTATCGCTCCGACCCCAATGCATCTTTTTAAACGTACCTGCTATCGTCCTTCCTTGAATTTTAAGCTTTCTTGGGAATCCTCTAAGCCTCGAGAGGGGAAAATTTTTCCCCCTCTCGCCCCTGGGCCGCATGCTGGTGGGGGGTGGTGGTGAGCGGCTGCCGGGTCAGGGGTCTGGCCCTGACTGCCGTGGGCCGCTCCGGCCTCCTACTTCGAATTGTCCCTCTGCTGCCCTCCTGCTCCTGACTTGACCTCCTCCCCGCCACCCCCTCGGCCTCCTCACCCCAACCGAGGCTGTTTTCCACTCAGCCTCTGATAACAAAACAGAAGCAGTGGGGGGTGGGAGTGGACTCTGAGCACGCCTCCCCCACTTCTGGCGTGAGTGGAACTTGGGAGCAGAGCGGGCCCCTGCACTGCCTCCCCAGGGCTGCGAAGGCTCCGGGCCAGGACCCAGGGATGCCCACTCCTTGACCTTCCTCGGTCCCCCTTCCACCACCGTTTGGACGTCTCCGGAGCTGAGCTTGGGACCGAGCCCGGGCCACGTTCCAGTGCTTATCCCTGACCTCTCCTCAACAGTTTTCTCCCGGCATCCTTTCTCTGCCTGGACCTGTCCCCGCTCTGCCCCGGCTCCTCCCCGGCAACCTTTTCCTCTGGATACAGAATCCTGTCCACGTTTATAAATAGCCTGCCCTCCCCACTTGCCCATGGGCCCCCGCGTCGGAGGAATTTTTCTTTCTTAGATAGAAGCCATGGGGTGTGGCTCCTCTCGCCAACCCTCCCCCTGGCCTGGGGCAGCCGGCAGGGCGGGCTCTGCCCTCAGCTCCACTCTCGATGCTCTGGGGCAGGTGTGGGCAGACGCTCTTGAGAGTCACGTGCCTCTCGTCTGGTCTAGGTCGCCCTCCTCCCCTGTCTCTAGGCCTCTTCCTTCAGTTCCCCCTGAGCCTTTTGTCTGTCCAGGGGAGGCGGGGGTGGTCCTTTGGGCCGGGCCCAGGGGTCTTGTTTCTGTCTTTTTTTATTTTTTTGCTTTTTGGGTCACACCCGGCGATGCACAGGGGTTCCTCCTGGCTCATGCACTCAGGAGTTACTCCTGGCGGTGCTCAGGGGACCAGATGGGATGCTGGGATTCGAACCTGAGTCGGCCGTGTGCAAGGCAAACGCCCTCCCCGCTGTGCTATCGCTCCAGCCCCAGGTTTCTTGTTTCTTGATGTCTGATGCAGCTGTTTCTCCTTCCTGCCTTTCCTGATCTCTACCTTCTTCCGGACCATCTGCTGTCAGGGAAGCCTCCCTGGGGCTTGGTCGCCATAGAACTCCCTTGAACGATGAAGGGTTCCCCCACACACACCTTTTTGTTTTTGCCCTGGCTCTGGGATCACTCAGAGATCACTTCTGGCAGGCTTGAGGGATCAAGTGGGGTGCCAGGGATCGAACTTGGGCTGGCCACGTGCAAGGCAAATGCTGTGCTATTGCTCCAACCTCTTTTCTTTCTTTCTTTCTTTTTTTTTTTTGGTTTTGGGTTTTGGGTCACATCTCTGCTCAAGGATCACACTCCTGGCAGGGCACAGGAGCTCAGACCGGGTGCTGGGGATTGAACTTGGGTCTGCAGCATCCAAGGCAAGCTCTCTGGCCCCTAGAGCAGGTGCACTGCGTGTGGAAGTCCCAGCTGTGCTCTCTGGTACTGCCACTATATGGTCCTTGAACACTGAATGGGAAATAGCCCCTGAGCACTGCTGGGTATGGCATCCATCAAAAAAAAAAAAATCCTGTTTCTCCTCCATCAGTTTCATCAGGAAAGATTGCAGATGGGTGCAGGGGCTGGACCATAGTGCAGGGGGTAGGGTGCTGCCTTGCAGCCAACCAGGGTTTGATTCCTGGCACCCTACTGGGTCCCTGATCCCTGAGTGCAGAGCTAAGAGAAACCCCTGAGCACTGCCAGGTGTAGTCTCAAAAAAAAAAATTGCAGTTAAGTTAAAAAAAAGTAATACAGGGGCCGGAGTGATAGTACAGTGGGGAGGGCTTTGCCTTGCACCTGGCCAACCTGGGTTCAATCCCTGGTGTCCCATATGGTCCCCTGAGCACCGCCAGGAGTAATTCCTGAGTGCAGAGCCAGGAGTGACCCCTGAGCATCGCCAGATGTGACCCAGAAAGCCAAAAGAAACTAATAATGATAATCACTGTACCACTGTCATCCCGTTATTCATCGATTTACCCAAACGGGTGCCAGTAACGTCTCCATTCGTCCCAGCCCTGAGATTTTTTTTTTTTCAATTTTTATTAGTGAAACACCGTAAGGTGCAGTTGTAGACTTACAGATTTTTGTGCTTGGGTTTCAGTTATACAATGATCGAGTACCCATCCCTCCACCAGTGCCCATTCTCCACCACCACTGATCCCAATATCCCTCCCACCCCCATCCCCCTCATCCCATCCCACCTCTGTGGCAGGGCATTCCCTTTTGTTCTCTCTCTCCTTTTGGGTCCTGTGGTTTGCAAGAGAGGCACTGAGTGGCAATCATGTTTGGTCTATAGTCTACTTTCAGTGTGCTTCTCCCATCCTGCCGCCCTGAGATTTTATCAGTGTCTCCTAACTTGTCTTTCCCAATATATTGGAGGCTCTTTCGGGTTCATTTTCAGGGGAATGAGACCATTGTTACTGTTTTTGGCATATCGAATACGCCATGGCTAGCTTGCCAGGCTCTGCTGTGTGGGTGGGATACTCTTGGTAGCTTGCTGGGCTCTCCGAGAGGCACATATATGTTTCCCTCTATGATTTGTTGCCTCCTGTCTGAACCCCATCAACGATGGTGTGGTAATTGTGGAAGATGGGTAGGGAGTATCTTATGATATGTCCAGGAATATGTTCACTCACCTGTGAGACTCGGCCCGAGCGTGTGGAAAGTGGCCTGGAGCGTGGCGGCGGTTGGGTAGTGGAGGTCGGGGGCTGGGGCTGGGTCCCTTGGGCAGGGAGGGCTCTCCCCCCTCCCCCCCAGGCACCCCAAGTGAAAACAGCCTGGCACGGAGTCCATTACAATAATAATAATACAGATAATATAGTGACTCCACCTGCTAGCCAGGTGGCTGTGTGGGTTTCATGGAAGCGTCTAGAGATGGACAGACCCGGCCCTTTCCTGAGTGGGCGCCTCCTGGGCTTCCTGTGGCCCCATTTGCTCCCCGAGGAGCCCCTGGTCGTGACGGAGTCGCCAGTGCCAGTGCCGAGCGGTGGCTGACCCTGCCCTCAGACCAGCTTCAGGCCCCGCAGTGAGGCCTTGTGTGAGTGGGGGTTCAGCTGCTGAATTGGGGGTGTGATCACCTCTCGGCTTCTGGATCCCGGCTCCTCCGACCGCTCCCTAGTGACGGGGCAACAGCTCGGGAGTGGGGCGCGGCCTCTCAGGGGTCCTGCCCAGACCCACCCAGACGAGGCCGTGTTGGGGCCTGACCGATGGGGAGCAAGTTCTTGGTTCTTGTCTCAGCTGCTGTTGGCCCTGGGGCGCTGAGCCCGCCCTGGCTGCTGTCAGAAGGGATTAGGGTCTCTGCTGGCAAGCGGGGCAGGGCAGATACCAGGCGTGGCTGCCTCTGGAGACGGTGGGTGGGGGAGGGGTGGGCTCGAGACCCCCAAGGAAAGCATCCTCCCTTCCTCTGCCACGGTGCAGCAGAGACAGGAGGGAAGGCTCTTACGACCGAGACTTAAACCCGAAAGCTTTGTGAGTGCTCTCACAGTGATTCAATGAAGAAAATGATAAAAAAAAAAAAAAGGGAAAAAAAAAAGTAAGGTGGAGTTCATGCCCAATTCAATCAGCTAATCAGTGGCTGAATAAATAGCAATACTCCTACATAAAAAGAATAAAAAAAGAAAAAGGGAAAGGAGGGAATGCCCTGCTTTGCATACGATCGGCCCTGGTTTGGTCTGCAACACAGCTTACGGTCACTTCGGAACACTGCAAGGTCTGCGCCTCCCCCCACCCGCCTGACCCCTGACAAAAACAAAGAATTGGAGGGGCTGGAGCGATCTCACAGCGGGGAGGGCGTTTGCCTTGCACGCAGCTGACCCGGGTTCGATTCCCAGAATCCCATGTGGTCTCCTGAGCACCGCCGGGAGCGATTCCTGAGTGCAGAGACAGGAGTAACCTCTGAGCATTGCCAGGTGTGACCCAAAAAGAAAAAACAAAAGAAAACAAAACCAAGAATTGGAGAGGGAAGCTCCTCTTGTTAGAGCATTGAGGTGAAAGATTGGCCCCGGTCAGTTGGCTGGTTGGGGCTTGAGTCATCTGTCTTGGGGGGATTGTTCTGTTTGGAGGCCTGAGGGGTGACCGTCACTCCCCACGCTGGGAGCGACAGCTGGGTCTGTTCAGCCGTGTGCTGTCGGCGTATCACCTGGGGCCTCCAGGCTTAGGAAAAGGCAGAGTGTGTGTGGTTGACCTGCTGGCGGTCGGGCTCCCTTCGTCAGCCCGCTCACCCGGCTTGGGGGATGCAGGGAGCGAAAGCCCATTTTGCTGGGGAACACGAGGCTCGAGGAAGGGAAGGTGTGGGTCAGCCCCCTGAGGTGGCAGGCACCCGGAGCACAGTACCAGGAGTAACCCCTGAGCCCCACGGACGTGGCCCCGAAAACCAAGGAAGGAAAAAAGCGAAGGTTTGGGTTGGGGAGTCGGCCCAGAGGGCTGAGAGTGATCGAATAGGGAAGCTCCGGACCCCTCCCCCCACCCGCGGTTCCCAGGGGACCCACAGGTTCTGAAGGCCGCTTGCTTGAGGTCAGAGACGAGAATGTGATGAGTCGGCTTCGAGCTCAGGTCAGCTGGATTCTCTCGCCCTGAGAGGCCTCCGGGCAGCCAGTCACTCTCACTCTGGGGCAGGGGTCTCGAGGACGGGGAGGACGGTGCCTAGGACAGGTGAGCTGGCGCTCTGGGTGAGCTGGCGCTCCCATCCTGCCCCGGCCCGGCGGGGGCGTGTCCTCTCCTGGCCACCGCATGGTGGACGCCTCCCGCCCTGTCCACAGACAGGACGGAGGATGGGGGAAGGGGGGGAGGCTCTTGCCAGGACCTGCATCGGGACTGGCTGTTTCTGGGCTCTAGGGTGGGAGCGTGTTGCTTTCTCGTGCCGGGGCCAGTTGGATGGCGGGACCAAGTGCAGCTGTGGGACCCCCCTGGCCGCAGACTGCTGGCCGGTGTGGGGAGATGGGGGAGAACCCCTGGCTGAGAGGCAGGACGTGGAAGGCCGTGAGCAAACCTCAGGAGGGTGTGGGCTGGGGCTGGAGCAATAGCACAGCGGGGAGGGCGTTTGCCCTGCACGCGGCCGACCCGGGTTCGATTCCCGGCATCCCATAGGGTCCCCTGAGCACTGCTCAGGGGTAATTCCTGAGTGCAGAGCCAGGAGTAACCCCTGTGCATCACTGGGTGTGATCCAAAAAGGAAAAAAGAAAAAGAGGGTGTGGGCCTCAGTTGGTCCTCGGTCCCCAGGTGGGGGCCTCTAGGGGCCCCGTTTCTGGTGGCAGCAGCATGGTGTGATGGAGGAGAGGGGGTGGCGTGTATGTGTCAGAGGCGATGGGGTCTGGTGTGGGTTAGGTGTGTCCACCCATCGCCGCCTTCCCGGAGCCCCCACTTCCTGCCTGGAGAGGAAGGGTGGGGGGAGGACCAGAGTGGCAGGTTTTGGGGACCCAGGGCCGAGGGGGGACCACTGGGTGAGGTGGCGTGGTGGCAGACACCCCGGTGCCAGCCAGCCTCATTCCTTTCCTGCCCGGGCAGGAGAGGGGGGCGAGAGGGCCGCGGTCCAAGGCCTGCCGGGGTCCCGGGCTGCGTGCTCTCTCGGGGTTGGGGGGCTGGGAGGGGCGAGGAAAGTCTTCAGGGGCAGCTTGACTCATTAAAAAGGGATTAAGGGATCCCAGGTGATGTGGAGGGTGGGGAGGAGGGGCTGAGTCATCCCCCCCCCGTTCCCATGACAACTGATAAATAAATCCTCCCAGGCTGGGGGTGGCCGCCCTGTCTTGCCCAGGCAGGACCCTGGTGGGCCTGGAGAGCCGGGAGAGCCCCAGCTGTCGGTTTTGGCCCCCCCTCCCCTGCTTCTGCCTGGAAGGGTCATGGGGGGCTGCCCCACCCGCCCCACCCGCCCCGGCGCCCAGTGCAGGGCAGAGTCGCTGCTGGCCGGGGCTCCTGGCGCTCGGCACCTCGCGGGTGGGCCCAGCTCGGAAGGGCCCAGGCCCAAGCCGGCTGAAGGGGGGACCTGGAGAAATGTTGCCAGCCCCTCCAGGCGGGATTGGCTCCCGCCGGCTCTCCCCTCCCCAAACATCTGTGTTGGCACAAACCTCTGCCCCGTCCCTAACCCCGCCAGTCCCCCCAGAGGCGTCAGGCTTCCTCTTCCCCCATCTCTGCCTTTCCTTTTCTCTCACTCAGGGCTGGGGTGGAGCTTCCTCACGGGGACAGGCCGCAGGGTGAGTGGGGAAGTGAGGCCATAGCCTGGAGGCCGTACAGGCACGCACGCAGTCAGGCACACACGTGGAGGCACGCACGCACAGGTGGGCACACACTCGGGCACGCACACGGGCACGCACACACTCAGGCAGGAACACACTCAAGGCTCACACGCACTCAGGCACACACAAGCGCAAACGCACTCCGGCACACACACAGAGTCACACGCACGCAGTCGCACACACACGGACACACAGGTACGCACACTGGCACGGGCGCTCTTGCAGGCAACCCCCGGCGGGCTGTGCTGGTCGGTAAAGCCAGAGACCCCCGGCCATCTGCACGTGCTGTGGTGGCGGGCTCAGCCTTCCTGTTCTGCTGCTCCCGTCCTCTCCCGCTGGCTCTCCCGGGCCTGCTCGGATCACGGGGCCTCTGGCGTCCTTCGCTCTCGGGAATCAGGGCCCTGGGCTGCCGGGGAGGGAGGGGCAGGGTCGGCGTCGGCCCCCACAGCACCCCCTGCCCCGCTCTTCCTCCAGCTGCTGGAGTACCTGGGCAAGGGCAAGAGCATCGTGGACGTTGGGCTGGCCCAGGCCCGGCACCCGCTGAGTACCCGGAGCCACTACTTTGAGGTGGAGATCGTGGACCCCGGAGAGAAGTGCTACATTGCCTTGGGGCTGGCGCGGAAGGTCAGCTGCTGAGCGCGGAGACGGGTGTGTGTGTGTGTGTGTGTGTGTGTGTGTGTGTGTGTGTATGTGTGTGTGAGTGTGTGTGACTGTATGAGAGTGTGTGTGGGAATGTGGGAGGGCGCAGGAGACACTGGGACTGGGTTCGAGGGAGGCTGTTAACCAGGGGGCTTAGGACCTGCACCCCACATTCTGCGTGTGGACAGAAGTAGCCTGTGGTCCTGACAGGAAGCCAAGCACCTTCCTCCTGTCCTTCCCCCTGTCCTCCCCGCTGTCCTTCCCCCTTCGCCCTCCCTGGCCCCCACCCTTGCAGCCTCGAGAGGCCAGCTGGGGGGGAGGCTGGCCCGGGGAAGGTTGAGGATCGCAGGCCCGGGTGTTTTCCTGGTGATATGCTGGGCTTGTTTTTCTGGGTGCAGGACTACCCCAAGAACAGACACCCCGGCTGGAGCAGAGGGTCCGTGGCTTATCACGCAGGTATGTTGGGGACAAGCTGGGCGGGTGCCGGACATGCCCTGGTCCGAGTCCCTCGCACACGGCCGGCCGGGGGCGCCCTTCGGGCTGCGGGGCCTTTCTCCTCCTTTCTGTTTTCCCTCCAGCGGTGCTGAGAGCCGCGAGGGCAGCGCAGGGGCCGGGCTCGGGCCGAGTGGACATTCCAGGCCTCTGAGTTGGCCCCCTCTGTGCCTCGCCTGCGGATTCTGCAGTTTCTTTTTTTGGTTGTCTTATTTCCTTTCTGGCTTTCTGAAGAAAAAAACAAACGCTGAGTTTCTGTCTCGCCATGGGCCCTGCTTCCTCCCCCTCTGCACCCCCCCAAGGGAGGCCCCTTAGCCCTTTGATGTGCCTTTCAACCCGGAGGCCCCCCTCCCCCCCACACCCCGGCACCTTGTCCCCTCCCTTCCCTGGGCCAGGAGAAGTGGGCTCAGGTCGCCCGCAGGAAGGAAGGAGGGTGTCCCCGTGCTCCTTCAGGGGTGCTCTGCTCCCTCCGACAGATGACGGGAAGATCTTCCACGGCAGTGGTGTGGGGGACCCGTTTGGGCCACGCTGCTACAAGGGGGACATCATGGGCTGTGGAATCATGTTCCCCCGCGACTACATCCTGGACAGTGAGGGTGAGTGGGGGCAGGGCCTGGCCGGACTGGTGGGGCAGGGGGTGGGGGGTGGGGTGGGGGAGCACACCAGCTCAGCAATCTCCCTTCTCCCAGGTGACAGCGACGACAGCTGTGACTCCGTGATCCTGTCCCCGACGGCCCGGGCCGTCCGGAACGTCCACAACGTCATGTACCTGCACCAGGAGGGGGACGACGACGAGGAGGATGAGGAGGAGGACGATGGGGAGGAGATTGAGCAGGAGCACGAGGGGAAGAAGGTGGTGGTGAGTGGGGGGGTCTCAGGGTGGGTGCTGGGGGCCGCTGGGGTAGGCGTGCGCGTCCCAGGGCCCAGCCTCAAGCGCCCTCTGGTGGCCGCTGCCCGCCACACCCTCAGCCGCCCCTGGGGGCCGGGCTGGGGGCTGTGTGGTTGGTTAGTCCCGCACCCAGGGGGGACACGGAGCCGCCGGCCCCACCGCCTCCCTGCCGCCCCCTGCAGGTCTTCTTCACTCGGAACGGCAAGATCATCGGGAAGAAGGACGCGGTGGTCCCCGCGGGGGGCTTCTTCCCCACCATCGGGATGCTGAGCTGCGGAGAGAAGGTCAAAGTGGACCTGCACCCCCTAAGTGGCTAGGGGCAGGGCCAGGGACCAGCTCCTGACTTGCCCAGGAGTGGGGCGCCCAGCCCGCTCAGGGGCCCCGGGGTGGCCGCTCAGGCCTCCGAGCGTCCGGCCGGGTGCTGCCCCTCTGCAGTGCCGGGTCGGACAGGATCAGGGCCAAAGAATGCTTGCTCGCTTGGGGGGGTCCCGCTGGCTCTGCTGGTGGCCCCCTGTGCCCCCCACCACGCCCCCGTCCCCCCGGCCCCAGTGGAGAGGAGTGCGCCCCTGTCTCGGCTGCTACTCGGGCCCCGAGGCCCGGAGGGAGGAGCGGACACTCCTGGCCGGCCCCGCTGCGGCTCCCCGCGCCCAGGTTGCTGCTGGCAGCCCCCTTGGGTGGGCTGGGGGGCCCGAGTGGGCCCCGTCCCTCACGACTGTCGGTCGTCCAGGGAGACCCCGCTAGGTCCCTGCTCTCCCCGCCCTCCCCAGGCTGGTCCCCTAGTCCCCTGGGGAGGCGAGTCTCCGGGGGGCTGGGAGGGCCCCAGGGCCTTGGCACCTGCCTCCCCGACCCCCTCTCCCCGACAAGCAGCCCAGACCCTGGTGCCCGTCTCTCCTGCTGTGAGGTGCCCCCGCCTCGGCACCGCCCCAGTTTACTGCCTGTGCCAGTTGCCTGTGTTGCCTCAGTGTTTGGTTCTAGTTCCGTGTGTCTCCCTTCTCCCCTCTGGCCCTGACCCCTCCTCGTACAGTGACTTCCCTGGGAGGAAGGGGAGTGGGCGCCTGGCCGTGGTTTGCACAGAGTGGGGGGGCGGGGGTGTCGTGCTGCTGGTGTCCCCGCGGCCCCTCTCCTGCCCCTGGGCCTGCACTATGATGTAAGAAATGTATGTACAGACCAGAGATGTTTATACCGCCAATAAAGACGGAGTTTCCGTATTTATCAGTACGGAGGGACCCGGCGTCCTTCCCAGCGCATCGGGCAGGGCCAGGGTCGGAGCTGGGGCAGTGGCGGGCAGCGCGCTCATCTGCGACCAGTGTGATGCCCCGGCGGGCCCGAGACACCCTCCGGGAACCTTTCTCCCCAGACACGGGGCCCCGTCCTGCCCCCTGCCAAAGGCACAACTCCAACTCGACTCAGTTATAGAAATCTTGGGCTGGAGAGATAGCACAGCGGGGAGGGCGTTTGCCTTGCACGCGGCCGACCCGGGTTCAATTCCCAGCATCCCATATGGTTCCCTGAGCACCGCCAGGGATAATTCCTGAGCGCAGAGCCAGGAGGAACCCCTGTGCATTGCCGGGTGTGACCCAAAAAGCAAAAAAAACACAAAGTTATAGAAATCTTTATTATTAGACAAAAATAGACTCTTTCCCCTCCCTTTCCATGAGATTCCACTCCGGTCTCTCTGCTTGGAGGGGCAGCAGAGGACGCGGGCCGGCCTCCCCACACCGCCCCTCGTCCGTTTCCCTTTCGGGGGTGGGGGGCTGGCGTCCTGCCGGTGCGGCTGTCCCCTCCCCTCTGTCCAGGGCCCCGCTGCGGAGGCCTCCTCACGCTTCGACCCTTCTCTGCCATCTGCTCACGTGCAGGGTCCTCTCCCCGGCGCGACCACTCAGCACAGCAGCGGGGGCGGGGCGGGCGCGGGCCGAGCCGGGGGTCCACTCCCCCCCTGCCCGGGGCCAGGGGAAGCGAGGGCTGTGAGGTGCCGGGAGGGGTGCGGTGTGGCGGGCTCAGCTCCTTCATTTCCGCTGTCCCAGGAGCACTTTGGTGATGAAGGTGACAATGGCCCCCGCAGGCTGATCTGGGTCGAGCTCTGCGAAGAGGTGACACACGTTCTCCCAGGGGCTTTCCAGCTTCTTGGCCACGAAACCAAAGATCCTGGAGGGCAGAGTGGGGGCGGGGGGGAGGCTTCAGTGCCCCCATCCCCACACAGGGAGAGCTGGGGAGGAGAGAGGGGAGCCTCCTTCTCTGGGGAAGAGGTGGTGCTGGCGGGGCCTGGGGGGCTTACTTGGAGGTGGTCCCGTCAGGATTGGTCCATCTGCAGAAAGAGGAGAACTGTCAGGGGACAGACCCCAGGGAAGAGTGACCGAGAGAGGGGCAGGAGCGGAATGCTGATCAGTGAGCCAGGGGGGTGGGGGTGGGGGGGAAGAGTGTCACCTCCGGTCCTGAGGGTCCGTGCTGGAGAAAGTGATGCTGTTCACAGCATAGTGACGGCGAAAGAAGAGCCTGTGGAGGGCAGGAGACGTCACGCCTGGAGACGCCGTATCCCACCCAAGCCCGGGGTCCCCGGGCGGGCGCCAGGCACACTCACTTCCTTTGGTTGTCGGTCAGCGTGATGCCCTGGGCGGAGACCTTGAAGTGGACCACTGCGGGGGTCGGGCGGGGACTGCAGCTCAGAGCTGCCGAGCTGGCCCGGGCCACGGCTTGGGGGCCGGTGAGCGACTCAGTCTCCACCGAGGTCAGGTAGAGCACACTGCAGGCTGGGGGTGGGGGGTAGGAGATGTGTGGAGCGCCCACCCCACCCAACCCTCAGCTCAGCACTTTCCCCAGCTGTCAGGAGTCTCGGGACACTTGCTACAAAAGAAGGTTCCACGGCTCCCCAGACCTACAGTCAGAGATGCTAGAAAGAGGGACCCGGGAGTGCTCGCCTGGCAGCTGCTGACCCAGGAATGGTCTCCGAGCCTGCCAGGAATGATCCCTAAGTGCAGAGTGACCCTGAGCACTGCTGGGAGTGGCCTCCCAAACCATAAAAAGAAAAAAAAAAAATCCCTAAACCCAGAAATGCCAGAAAAAGCATTCCTGAGGTGGTCTCCAACCAGAGAACCTGCACTTTTATTTATTTTATTTTTGGGTCACACCTGGCGATGCTCAGGGGTTACTCCTGGCGGTGCTCGGGGGACCATCTGGGATGCTGGGGATCGAACTCGGGTCGACCGCGTGCAAGGCAAACTGCCCTACCTGCTGTGTTATCGCTCCAGCCAAATCTGCACTTTTTGAGGCTGTTGTGGGGGCCACGCCTGGCAGGGTCATGCGGTTCTGGCCCAGGGCCTTGCAGCCACCAACCACGGGTCTCCCGGTGGGAGAATGCGATCCAACGCAATCCCACTATGCGTGTGTTCCCAAGACTCTGGGAACCCAGCCTCTCCGATGTCCCCTCTCACTCCCTCTCCCCAGGCCTGTGTCCCCTGGGTGCCCGGGGAGAGGTTCCTACCGGCTCCCTGGCGCAGGAGGTCTGCGGCTGTGCTCATGTTGCTGGGCGCAGGGACTTCGGGGGTCTCTTCCAGGGGATCTGACAGGAACGCAGGGACAGTGAGGCACTGCCACTCCTCAGAGCTGCAGGACTCCCTCTGCTGTCCAGGCGGGCGCCAGGCAGAAAACCAGACCCGGGGGTGTGCCGCAGGATGGGTCGAGGGGTACCCACCTTTGTTGGGGATGCGGAGGCAGCAGGGCAGAGAGAGCGGGGAGATGGAGTGCTGGGAGACCAGCGCCGACAGGCTGCCTGCAAGGGAGGGGGGGCGTTGTGCCGGGCCGCTCAGACACCCCCTCTCCCCCTCCAGCCTCCCAGCCCAACCCAGGGGCACGGCTCACCGAAGTAGGGCTCGCTGGGACAACCCTTGATCTTCACCCCTTTGGGCCCAGTCTCAATGAGAAAGTGGCGGACCAGCTGCTCGGACGGGTCTCCTGCAGAGGGGGGCAGGCGAGGGTCCTCAGAGGACTGGCCTTCCCACGCAGACCACCCTTCCCTGCCACCGCACTGCCCCATTTGGTAACCCCTGCCCCTCCCCCCCTGCCACCTCCCCACACCCACAGTGCCCCACTCTGCCACTGCCTCAGGTGCCCAGAAGTACCTTTCCAGGGCTGGGCGCTAGGCGGGGGCGTTGCCACCTTGAGGGCCAGGCCATAGGCCCCCTGGAATGAGTGGCTGTCCCTGATGAGGAAGGCCCCCGGCTCCTTGTCCTTGAGCAAGGCGATGGCTGTGAACGGGGGGCAAAGGGTTGTTTTGGTTCGTTTTGTTTTGAGCCAGGGTTCCTCCTGGCTCTGCACTCGGGATTTACTTCCGGTGGTGCCCAGGGGGACCCTATGGGATGCTGGGGATGGAACCTGGGTGGCCGGGTGCCGGGCAAGCGCTCTACCCGCTGTGCCGAGGCCTCAGGGAAGTTCTCACTGTGGCTCCAACAGGGGACTGACACTGAGACAGGGCTGAGCTCACTGGGCCCTGGCGACATCGCACTGGGTCTAACCCTCCCGAGGCCCAAAGCCCCCTCCGGTGTCTGCGAGGAGCTCAGGCCCGAGACCTGTAGGGTCGAGGAGGCGCCTGGAGGCCCCCACGGTTGGGAGCCCCGGGGGTGGGGACAGTCACGGGCACGGCTGGTCCTCACCTTGGTCGCGCGACAGGTGTGGCTTGTACCAGAACTTGGACGTATCCTGGACGAACTTGACGTTGCTCTGGCTCTCTTGCAGGGGGGGCTCTGGCACGGGGAGGGACCGAGCTTGACCCTGGGGGTCCCCGCGCCCCCACTCATGGTCCCCTTCCCACCTTCTCTCGGGACTTCTTACCTGGGAGCTGGGGGGGGTTCTCGGGGAGCAGAGACGCGAAGGTGACGTGGTGACTGGCGCCTCGGCCCAGCGGGGATGTCTGTGCCGGGGCCCAAGGTCCTGGCTGCGGGCCAGGCCCCGGTAGCTGGCTTGGGGGGTGGCGTTTCTCAGGAAGTGGGGGCTGGCCAGGGCCACGGATGTCCAGGGGGAAGGCAGGCGTGGGAGAGCTGGGAGGTGGCTCCGGGCTGGCCACCAGCCAAGGCATCTGGGTGGGCACGGGGGTCAGGGGGGAGCCGTCTGGGCTGTCCGGGGGGTCTCGAAGGCCCTGCCAGGGGGCGTGGCGGAGGCCTGGCAGCGTGGTGGGCACAGGGCCCCGGGGACTGGCGCTGTCCGAGCGCCCCCCGGGGCTCCGCTCCTGAGGCCAGTCATTGGGGGAGCGGGGAGGCGAGGCTGAGGAGAAGGGGTGAGGGGCCGCTGGTTCCAGCCCCCCCCTGGCGGGCAGCTCCGGAGCCTTCTCGGCACTTCCCGGGGACACAGGTGGCAGGGACTCGCCGGAACTCTGTCTCTGAGGGGCAGCCGAGCTGGGGGACCTGGTGTCCCTGGTGTCCTGCCGCCGTGAGCTGTGGGCGGGAGGGCAGATGGTCAGAGGCTGCCGTGTGCTGCCCCTGGCACAGATGGGGGCCCCCTGGCGTACCTCTCCTTGCCCTGCACGGGGCTGCTGGTGTGCAGGGGGGTGGACTGGCCCGACAGCTCTGCTGAGGCACTGCCCTGGGCATCTCGGGGCGGCCGGGGCAGGGTGCCGTGCCCGCTGGGGGCCTCCCTCCAGGACACTGGCTCGGGGGAGTCTGCCGGGCACACGGGAGGTGAAAGCTGGAGTTGGGCTGAGGCCCCAGCGATCTCTTCATCTATTCGCCACCTTGGACCCCATCCCTCCCCCACGTCCCTTCCAGAACTCTCTGCCCTCGTGGCCCTCACCTCTAGAAGCTGAGGGTCCTGTTGGGGCCAGGTGGCCAGGCAGGGGGTACCTGTCCCCTCCTTCCTCTGCAGGGACCTCGTAGCTCAGCTTCCTGGACGGCGGGTATGGGGGGCTGCCCGGGGAGACGGAGCCCGCACGTGGGGAGGGGATCCCGGGGCTGGCGTAGCCTCTGCCCTCGCCTGGAGACCCGCAGCGGTGCGGCACGCGACCATAGGCGGGGCAGAAGCTGGGCACGGCTCCTCCGTAGCCGCCGCAGGGCACCAGGGCCGGGTACCCCGGGTGCCCGAATCGGCCTTCGGGACACAGGCCGTAGGCGCAGGCCTCGTGCGCATCCTCGCTGGCCTTGGGCGGCTTCAGGAAGGTGCAGTCGGGCAGCGGGCCGTGGTGGTGCCCGCAGGCCGGCACCAGCAGGGGCAGCGGGTGCCCGGGGCGCACGGGGCGCAGGAGAGACTTGCCAGCCTCGCCGGCCCAGGCCTCCCCGGCCTCCCTCTCCAGCCGCAGGCCGTACAGGGCCGCCGTGGGCAGCGCCAGCTTCTCCTCGCAGCCGGGGCACGGGTACAGGGCGGGCAGCCCGGGCTCCTCCAGGATGACCACCTCCCTGTAGTCGGGGGCGCGGTACCCGAAGTCAGCACTGGCCGGCTTCCCCAGGTCGGCCGGGTAGGGGTAGGGGCCCTCGGACAGCGAGCGGCACAGCCGCCGCTTCTCCACGGGGGTCTCCGCGTAGCCCGGAGGCCCCTCGAAGCCCGCGCAGGGCAGCCGCCGCCTCTCCAGGGTCCCCTCGGGCCGGTAGTAGCCGCCGTTGGGGACGCCGCCGGACTCGCGGTATCCCTGGCGGCAGGAGTACTGGCGGCTGAGGCCCGCCCGGGGGGCCGCGTACAGGCCCGGGGGGACGGCGACCCCCGGGTGGGCGACGGCCTCGTCGTCGTCCAGGATCGCCGTCTCGCGCCCCGCCCCGCGCGCGCCCACCGCGCCGCAGCCGCCCAGGAGCCGCTCCAGCTCCTGTCGCTCGGCCGCCGTGGGCGGGGGTCGGCCCGGGGACTCGGCCGTGGGCTCCGTGGTCAGCATGGACGAGTGGCCCGAGTCGCTGCTCACGGAGAGCAGGGGGCCGACGGGGGGCTCCGGAGAGGGCGCCGGCGGGGTCTGGCGCGGGGCGCGCTGCACTTGGGCGTAGGGGCTGCCATCCAGGGGGCCCCGCGTGTGCGTCAGGGACCCTGCAGGAGGGCACGGGGGGTTACGGGGGTCTTTGGGGGCGGGGGCCGCCGGCGGGGGGCAGGGGGGAGCGCGCCCACACGCACGCACCGTCCCCGCTGTCCTCGTGGTGCTGGTTGAAGTTCTCGTAGGAGTCCCAGCGCACGGCGGGCGCGGCCGTGTTGTAGTCCACGGACACGGAGGGGTCGTTGCGCGGGGCGCTGCCTGTGGACCGGACACGCGGCCGGGTGTTGGGGGCGGGAGGAGCCGCCGCCGCCCGCCCAGCCCCACCCCCGCGCCCACCGGCTCTGACCTAGGGTCTTCTCTGGGCTGGAAGAGAAGACAAACTCGGCAGACGCGTGGAAGGGGAATCGCTCATCTGTGGGGAGTGGACGGTGAGGCGCTGCCCTCCCCGCCCCCCAGCCCTCCCCGGGAGCGCCCCCCCTCCCCCGCCACCCCCAACCCATCCCCCGCGCACCAGAGCAGGCCTTGTCCAGCTGGTCCTTGGAGAAGGCGAGCCGGGGGCTGTGGATGGTGCAGGTGTGGAACTGAACCCGGAACACGAGGCTTCGCTCGGTCCCCCGGCCACTCTTGTGGTAGCAGGTCACCTGGGGATGGGGTTGGCCTGAGTCGGTCTCTGAGGTGACCACCCCTCGCAAAACTCCCTGTTTGGGGGCCATGCCCAGCAGTGCTCAGGACTTACTCCTGGCTCTGTGCTCACGGATCACTCCTGCTGGGGCTTGGGACAGAAGCCTGGGTTGTTGGCCTTGCACAAAGCAAGCTCCTTACCCGCTCCGGTCTTTTCAGCTGGGCATCTCCCCTTTGAAAGCCCTCTTACCCGCCCAGGGACTGGAGTGATAGTATTGTGGGAAGGGCATTTGCCTTGCATGTGGCCAACCTGGGTTCGATCCCCAGTATCCCACATCCCCTGAGCACCGCCAGGAGTGATTCCTGAGTGCAGAGCCAGGAGGAACCCCCGAGCATCGCCGGGTATAACCCAAAGAGCCAAGCATAAAGAAATCAGTCAATCAAGCCCTCTCCCCTGCCCTCCCCCAATCTGCGGCTGGAAGCTGGCGGACCCGTGCCTGGCCGCCCTGTATCCCTCACCATGACGTCGCCCTTGAGGAGGAGGGCTGGCTCCAGGCTGATGCAGAGCTGCTGGGGCCCCGGGCCTGCGATGTGGCTGTGGAGAACAGAAGGCGGAACTGGGCACAGGCTCCTGGGCTCGGCAGTGGCCCTGAAGGGGTCAGGCGTGTGCGGGGAGTTGGAGCCGTGGCTCCTCCTTCATTCAGGGGTGTCCGTCATCCCCTCCATGCCCAGGGGTTCGGAGGAGGCTGGAGAAAAGGGACTCCCAGGGCACTCACTAGACTCCGGATGTGTAGACCAGCTGCATGGACTGGTAGATCTTGAGGAAGGGCTGGAAACCTGGGGGCCCGGGAGTGAGAGGTCCGTGAGGGGTGCCGGGGAGGGGGCTGGAGAAGGGGCCTCTCCACGCAGGACAGTAGCACGCTCACCTGTGCCGGGCTCAAAGGCTGGCAGCGTGGGTACGAGCACATGGTGCAGGAAGAGAGGGCTGCTGTTCATCCTGATGGAACCTGACAGCAGCCCGCTGAAGTAGTTGACGTAGCTGCAGGGAGGGTGTGGAGGAGACCATGAGCTTTCAAGCCCCTTCAACCCCGAAAAGCCTGCCCTGCTCCTCGGCATCGGCCCCACCGTCCTGCTCATCAGAAAGTTCTCTCTGAGACCAGAGCGACAGTGCAGCAGGGACGGTGTCTGTCTTGCACGCGGCCAACCCAGGTCTGATCCCCGAGCGCCGCCAGGAGTGATTTCTGAATACAGAACCAGGAGTACGCCCTGAGCACTGCTGTGCTGGGTGTGGCCCCCCAAACAAAGTTTTCTGCATGGGACCGCAATTACAGTGGCCGCCCCCTTGCCTAGAATATGCTTCTTCCAGATCTGGGCTTCCTGCCAAATAAGGGAGGCCAGACTATGCGGCAAGTCCGTCGCAAGATTCAACTTTATTTCCCTCACAGCCTGCTTGGCATCAGACTTTTGTCTCTGCATCTACTGGAGTGAGAGCACAGCGGGTAGGGCGTTTGCCTTGTACGCGGCCGGCCTGAGTTTAATTCCTCCGTCCTTCTTGGAGAGCCCTGCAAGCTACCAAAAGCATCCTGCCCAAACGGCAAAGCCTGCTCCTTGTGGCATATTCCATATTCAATATGCCAAAAACAGTAACAAGGGGCTGGAGCGATAGCACAGTGGGTAGGGCGTTTGCCTTGCACGCGGCTGACCCGGGTTCGATTCCCAGCATCCCATGTGGTCCCCTGAGCACCCCCAGGAGTAACTGCTGAGTGCAGAGCCAGGAGTAACCCCTGTGCATCGCTGGGTGTGACCCAAAAAAGCAAAAAAAAAGCAAAAAAAAAAAAAACCCAAACAGTAACAAGTCTCAGGATGGAGATGTTACTGTGTTACTGCACTGAAGCAAATCTATGAAGGACAGGAAGACAGTGCTACAGTGCTACTGTATCACAGGAAGACAGTGTTACAGTGCTACTGTATCTGCTAGAATATTCGGCACCACTGGCATGTAAGTTCCCAGAGAGTGGGAAGCCGGGAAGCGTTCCTGGTCCCCTGTACTGTGTCTGGGTGTGCACGAAACGCTCCATTCAGGTGGGCTGCCTGAATGAGGCCCTGGGCTTGGAGTCCCCGACGGAGTGAGGGCCCCCCCGCCCCCACCCGAGCTGCTCACCGGCGCTGGGAGGGCTGCAACTCGGACGCCACCTTGTCCTCGCAAAACTTCTGCATGGTGAGTGTGGCAAGCGCCTGGTCGGCCCTGGGGAGAGCGTGGGCAGTGTGCGGGGTCAGGCGCCCTTCTCTAACCTGCTCTCCCACCCCTAGACCCTGGGTGTGGTGGTGGGGGGGGAGGGAAGGAAGGGTGTGGTCCTCCCAAGTCTACAAGAAGCCCAAGACGCTGGTCAACAGAAACCCCTCGGACAGTCGCATTACTAGTTGTGGAGCCTGAGGAAAACTTTCCTGAGCTTCAGTTTTCCCACTTGCCAGTAAGACCATGTAACGGGACGAAGTGCGTCCCTCCGCCCCGAAAGGTATGTACCTCAGGATGTGACCTTATTTGGAAAGAGGGTCGCTGCAGATGGAATTAGTTAAGATGTCATACTGGAGTAGGGTGAGCCCTTAATCCAATATGATTGGTGTCCTTAGAAGAAGAGAAGAGACAGACACACAGACACACAGGAAGGCCATGTGACCACGGAGGCAGAGATTGGAGTGAGGCATCGCCACGCCAGGGGTCGCCAAGATCGCCAGCCAGAAGCAGCAGCAGCAGCAGCAGCAGTGAGAGAGAGGCAGGGAAGGAGGCTGCCCCAGGCCCGAGGGAGAACACGCCTCCACGCTGGGCTCCCAGCCTCCAGGACAGAGACAGAGTTAGTTCCACCATCCTGAGCCACTGAGTCTGTGGGGTGCTCCTACAGCAGCCCCGGGAAACGTAAGTCATCTGCTGGGAACGGCCGTCGAGGACAAGTGAGAAAGAGGAGGCCGAGACGGCAGACAGCTCTCTGCACAGAGACGGGCTGGGCACAGGGCAGGCGGCGGGAAAGGGCTTGGGAGCCTCACCCCGCAGAGATCTCGCTGTAGTGCATATAGGCCGAGACGATGACTCCCAGCTTGCCTTTGCTCCCCTGTGGAGACAGGGAAGGCGGATCTCAGGGGGGCCGCAGCTAAGGTACACCCCCCTCCCCTGTCCAGGGAAGCCAGGGCTCCGGCCCCACCTTGCAGTACAGCACCACGACGTGCTGTGGGTCCGCGCTGAGCCACGTCTCCATGGCTTTGCAGATGGAGCACAGCTTGTCCAGGGGCGGCGCATGCAGTTCTGGCCAGCCGAAGTCCTGGACCTGGAGGACACCCCCAAAGAGAGGTGGCTTCAGGGCGTGGCGGATGTGGGCAAGGCTCTAGAGGTCTGCTGGTGTCACTGGCCACCTCATCACTTCCCTCTCCCTCTAGCGAGGGGTTCTGGGAAGGTGTCTGCACCTGGGCGCGATCCCTGGCACCCCATAGGATCCCCCGAGCCCTGCCCAGAGCGATAACTGAGCACAACTGAGTGTGTCCTCAATCTTAAAAAATAAGAGGAAAGAGAGGCTGGAGAGATAGCACAGCGGGTAGGGCGTTTGCCTTGCACGCGGCCGACCTGAGTTCGATTCCCAGCATCCCATAGGGTCCCCTGAGCACCGCCAGGAGTGATTCCTGAGTGCAGAGCCAGGAGGAACCCCCGTGCATCGCCAGGTGTGACCCAAAAAGGGAAAAAAAAATAAAAAATAAGAGGCAAAAGTCAAGTTGGTCCCAAGTGCAGCCCTGGATAGAACCGGAGGCCGGGCGCAGTGACGTCAGGCCCCTCCTACCTTGGGGTTTAGACGGTTCAGGTCATGTCTTTTCTCTGAAAGGTTGAAAAGCTGCGAGGAAAGGGGGCTTCAGTCCAGAGCCGGGGGCGCAGCGCCCCACCCCGCCCCAGGCGCTGGCCCAAGCCCCGCCCCTCACCAGGTACTTGTCGTGGTGCTTGCCCTGGAGCACGTGCGCCAGCTCGCGCAGGTGGCCGCGGTGGCGCTGCTCGTCGGGCCGCGCGGGGAAGGCGGCGGCCAGGATGCGCTCGGTCACGTAGGTGAGGTCCAGGTCCCAGCGGCGCTCCATGAGCGGGCCCAGGCTGAAGCTCCTGCGGGGGGCGGCGCCGTGGGAGGGGCCGGGCCGGGGGTCCGCGCGGCCCCGCCCCCTCTGCCCCTCCGCCGGCGGGTCCCGCCCCCCGCCCCCACCCCGCTTACCTGGGCAGGGTGCTGCGCTGCTTCGTGTGGTTCAGGGACTTGGTGGACCCCTGGGGCGCGAGAAGAGGGTGTGGGACCCCCAGGGCCGCTGCTGCGCTGCCCGCCCGTGCCCCTTCCCCGCCCCTCTCCCCTCCCCCTCCCCCCCCCCCCGTCCATCCTCCACCGTCCCCCTCCGTCCCTGCCCCTGCGTGGCCTTACCAGGTGCTCGATGCGCCGCGCCGGCGCCGTGTTCCTCCGCTAGAGGGAGCCGGGGAGGAAAGAAAGGGTCGGCGGGGGCCGGCCGGACAGTCCAGGCCCCCCCCACCCCGCACCCAGGAGGCGCACAGAGAGCTCGCACCCACTCTCCTCCCTCCCCACCCGCACGCAGCGCTTCCAGGACCCTCCCGGGGCCCGACCCAGGCTCACCTGCTCCACGGGAGGTGCAGCCTGGCAGGACGAAGTCACCTGCGCGGGAGGCCGAGTGGGGAGTGAGGGCTGGGGGTCCCCGGCAAGGCGAGGGGCGTCTGCAGATGGGTGCGGGCTCCAGCCGCCCTGCCGCGCCCCGGTGCCTCTATTTAAGGGCGCCTCTCCTCGGGCCTCTTGGTCCCCCACCCTCGGGCCCCCCACTTGTTGCTTTTGGCTCCCAGCCCCCTGCCCACACAGACCCCCATTCATCCAGCTGCGGGCAGGAGTTATATATAGAGCCACAAGGCAGGCCATGGCCAGGCACGGACACTGGCCTCTTTCACCGGGAGACCCCGCCCCTGGGCACACCGATCCCCCAAGCCAGCACTAGGCCCTGGGACCCCCCACCCTGCAGGAGGGCCAGGGAACCTCCCAGGGCTGGGGCTGCCTCAGGCCCCTGGTGGACAGCAGCTGCCCTCACTGGGCCATCTCCTGCCGCTTGCCAGGGCCCAGGACAAGACCCCCTGGGGCATCCCGGGGGTCCTTTCCCAGAGGGGAGGCACAGCCTCCGGGGGCTGCCCGGTCGCTGAAGTGCTCCCCACCCTTCACTCTCCTTCCCCTCCTCTTCCCCGCCCCTCGCCAGCTGCAGCCTGGGCACTGCACCAACACAAACTGCTGTCTTGCTGTCCACTTGCCTGGGCCAGCCCTCCGGGAGGTGGGGTAGGGTGGTTCTTAAAGGGCCCAGGACAGCAGCCGCTGCCACCCCAGGGCCGCACACCATCCCCCCCGAGTGACAGGTGGAGGCTTGATGCTTCGGAGGAGCAAGGGTCCCGAGCCCCCACCCCACAGCCGGCACCCACCTTGCCTTCACATTTCTTGTGAGTTGCCACCTTGCAGACTAGAGGGGAGAGGAAGGAGGGGGTCAGCTGGTGCTTCCCGAGGAGGCAGGTGTGGCCCCTTCCCGCCAAGCCCCGGGCCCATGTCCCCAGGGAGCCCCTTGGGACTCTGGAGTGGGGGACAGAGAGAGTTTCAGGGGTCCGATGGCACTGGAGTGCTGTGCCGTCACCAGTCAAGGTGGAGTCCCTAGGGGCGTCTTGTCAGGGGGCGTGGGCTGCCCTGGCCTTGCTCTGCAGTTCCGTGAGCTCCTCTCCTCCCTCCCCGCACCCCGGGGCAGGTGCTGGGGGCCCCGGGAGCTCTCCCAGTCGTCGGTCAGGCCGCCTCACCTCGGCAGGAGACGCCCGTCCCATCGATGATCACCTTACACACGGCACAGACCGGTGGTCTCTTCCGGAAGCCCTTCTCCCGGAAACTGTGCGGCTCGGGCTTTCTGGGCTAGGGGCGGAGGGACCGAGTGACAGCGGTGTCAGAGCCCGGCTGGGCCTCAGGATGGCGCTGGTCTCCTTCCTCCCGCCCCACGCAGCCCGCAGCCCTGGAGGACGCATTTGGCCACAGCTGTCCACAGGCAGTGGTGCGCTGCCCTCCGGGGGCATGGAATCTGGTCCCTTGCGTCACTCAGGGGGCCAGATTCCAAGCTGGGTCAGCTCCTCCCAGGGGATCACGCAGGGCCCCTCACGTGGCCCGGGCCCTGTGGCCACTGCCAACCTAGAACCTTCCTCCTGGATCTCTGAGGGGTCCCCCCCACCCCACCCCGACCCCCGGTTCCTCCAACCGCTGGCCCCGGGCGGTGGGAGACCAGCAAGGGGCCCAGACACGAGGGCAGGCGGATGGAGCCCCTGGGCCGACCCCGGACTGGCCTCCCGCCCCTGCTGTCCCCAGGCTCCAGGCAGCTGACGGCGGCCTCCTCCCCCGTCAGAACAACATGTTTACTCAGTGTGCACTGAAGCGACAGCCTGTGGAAGGAGGGGGGGTTCACGCGAGAGGGCGAACCCACGGGCGGGACGCTGGGAAATAAATACTTGGCCGCCTCGTTACTTCTGGATGTCAGAAGGGCCCTGTCCCGGGGTTCCGGCACTGACTGCGGGGTCGAGGGGGTGCGTGCGTGCCCTGGGCCCCTCCCCACCCAGAGGTGAGGCTGGGATGCCCCTCGTGGCCCCGCCTCCCCGCTTGCCACCTGCCTCCCTGCCTGGCTCTCCTGTTTGTTGAGGAAGCAGGGGGCCGAGAGCGAGCGAGCGAGGCAAGAGGCTTCCCAGCCCTTCCTCATCCCCGGCTCTTGGCTGTGTAACGGAAACATCTGGCTTGAACCCAACCAGAACGCCTCTGGCTAAACCAACCGCGCCGGACCCACTAGCAAACGGGGGTCCGTTTCGGCTCTACCAGCAGACCCAGAAGCCAATGCTAAGGCCCCCCGGAGCCCTGGCCCGCTCCCCCCGCCTCTGTTACCCCAACCCACTGGCTCCAGATCCCTCTCCTCCAGGAGGGGCCTGAGCACTTAACCACGCTCCGAGGAAAAGTCTGACAGAGTAGCTTGGTACAGGTTTCGGGGGGGCCAGGGACCCCCCAGCCGGCTTCGGTGAGGCCAGGGAGCCAGAGCTGACGCCAGGTTCTGCTCTGATCCAAACTTCCCACCACCGCCCGAGCCACCCAAAGGGGCAGAGTGACAGCCCCCGGGGAGAAGACCCGGGGAAGTGTCTGGCCTCAGCCGGCCCCCTCCCCCACCGCCCAGACCGCTGCCCCAGCCCCTCCTACCCTGCAGGCGGCCCGGCCGCCGTCCCTCCGCCCCAGGGCTCGGAGCAGCCTCTCCACCGGGCCGCTGGACTTCATGATGTCGGGCTGGCCGGGGTGCTGACCAGGGGCCCGAACAATGCTGGGGCCCGGCCCGGGGCTTCCTGGAAGCCGGCTGGCGGAGGCCGCGTTTCCCCTGGGTGGAGGGTGGGCTGTCTGGCTGGTGTGCGGAGCCCGGGCCGGCCCTGGAAGTGGAGGGGAGTGCAGGCGGGAAGGGGGCAGGTCGAGCTCCAGGAAGTCGGGGGGAGAGGATGTGGGGGAGGCCTGGAGATCAGATTCCCAGGATCTCCCCTGCGGGGAGTGTCCGCCGGGATCTTGGCTCCTTACCCTGCTCTGGAGCGGCCCCGGGCCCGGGGATCCACTCCAGGCAGGGGTCGGGTCCTGAGCTCCTGCCCCCGGCCCCCAAGTCATCCCGGCACGTGTGAGGGATGGGAGCCTGGCAGGGAGGGATGGGCAGGGCTCGAGGGCCAGAGGGAACGCAGTGTCCCGGCCCCACCAGCCAGGCCCTCTGGCGACTTCCGGAGGGAAGGGAGAGAGGAAGGGCGCTGGGAACCGGTACCCCAGCCAGCCCAGGATCTGCTGCGCACCCCCAGGGTCAAGGAGAAGGGGGCGGGGGGGGGGCAGCTTCCTGCCTCAGTTTCTCTTTTTGGCCACACCCAGCTGTGCTCAGGGCTTACCCCCGGCTCTGTGCCCAGGTGGTCAGGGATCACTCCTGGTGGGCCTGGGGGACCGGATAGGGAATGCTGGGAATCGAACTTCAGTTGGCTGTGTGCAAGGCAGACGCCCTCCCCGCTGTACTGTCGCTCGGACCCCTGCTACAGTTTCACTCGTGAAGTAGGAAAAGATCAACCTGTGGGGCTGGAGCGATGCGTTTGCCTTGCACGCGGCCGACCCGGGTTCGATTCCCAGCATCCCATAGGGTCCCCCGAGCACCGCCAGGAGTAATTCCTGAGTGCATGAGAACCCCTGTGCACCGCCGGGTGTGACCCCAAAAGCAAAAAAAAAAAAAAAGAAAAGATCAACCTGCCCCATGGCCCCTCTCTCATATTCTAGGAGACTTTGCCCACAAAACTGACCCATTCACTTTTCCCAACCCCAAGCATTGCAGACCCTTTGGAGAACCCCACCTCTGCCAGCTCTGGTACTTTCTGGGGGCTGGCGGTCAGCTTGCTGCCTCAGTGCCCATCCTATATCACCAGTCCCTGGCTTTATTTGGGCTGGTCTCAGAACCCTAGTCCTCTTGCAAGTTCTGCCACTTAGCCCTCCCCCCCGGGGCTGGGCGACCCCCCTCCCAGTCCCCCAAGCCTGGGTACTACCTTCATGGCTCTCCTAGTTCTGTCCTTCCTCGGCGGCTGTCTCTGGGCCTGAGGAGTGGACAGGGACCCCTCCTAGCACATACTCCACCCCCCTCCACGGGCCTCCTGCCTCCCTCCTGGGAACAAGGCCAACTTCCTGTCCCAAGACTTAAGTGAAGGAGGTGGATGGAAGGGGTGGCGGTGGTGGGGGGGTAATAATCATCTGGAAATATGTGGGGTCAGTGGTCTAGAGGACAGAGGCGTGGCCCTGTCCTCTGCAGCATGGATTCACTCAATGTCAGAGCTCTGGCATCTCGCGCAGCCCAGCCGGTCCCTAGATTTCTCTCCCTGTGCGCCTGCAGGCCCATCTGGGCGGCCCCATCCCGCCCTCTTCGGGGAGCCCACCCAGGGCACTGTCCAGGACCTGTGAGCTGGGACTTGCAGCTCGAACTCTCCTTCCAGGCTAGCAAGACTGTCCCCAGGGCACCTGGGCCGGCGGGCGGGATCCGTGTGGCAAGGCCCGGGCTTCCCGCCCGTAACTGGAGAGGCCACTGGTGCTGCCACCCGTTCTTAACCCTGCCAGCTCTGGCTGGGTCCCAGGACATTCCAGGCCCCTGGCCAGTGTGGGCAACGGGGCCCGGCCTGGCCTGGTCCTGCCAGGCTGGAGGGCAGTGGGGACAGCGGAGCGATGGACGTGCCGGGCTGCCTTTTCTCCGCCCCTGTCGCTCCTGCCAGGGCCCCTCCAGGCTGAGAGCCATTCCCACAAACATCCTCGGACCCTCTTCTCCGGGGAGGCTGCCCGCAACATCCGCCTGGGGGGCCAGGGACGCGTGTCACCTCGCGGGCCCCTCTGGGGAGAGAGGGGGAGGGGGGCGCATGACCCCTGCCCGAGGAACAGGAGCCCAGTGGAGGAGGGCCTGGAAAGACGCGGCCGGACCCCTGGGACCCTCGCCTCCTCCTGCCTGGAACATTCCAGAGCCCCACAGTCTCTCCCCGAGCCTGGCCCCCCGGCTCCCCCCAGGCTCCGGGCTTGTTTGGAGAAACCCCTCCACCCGCGCCCCCCCTTCCTGGAAATAGCTGCGGTTGGGTGCGAGGCGGCCGGGAGCCCGCGGAGGTGGGGTGAGGCCTGGGGAAGGCGGCAGACGGGTGTGCCCGGAGGGATGGAGCGGCGGCCGGCGGACGGGCCCGCTCGGTGCCTCGGTTTCCCCAGAGGGACCCCTCCCGCTCCCCACCGGCCTGCGCGGGCGCGGGACGCGCGGAGGCGTGACGGCCGGCGCGCCGGCGGGGGGTCCCCGTCGCGGGCCCCCTGGCGCCCGCCCCCGGCAGCGCCCGCCCGCGACGCGGCGGCCACTCACCTGCGGGGGGCGCGCCGGGGCGGGGCAGCAGCAGGGGGAGCCCCCGGGCCAGCCCATCGCGCCGGGCCGGGCCGCGCCGCGCGGGCCGCGGACTCGGCGTGGGAGGAGGCGGGAGCGGCCGCCGCGCCCCGCCCCCTCCCCGCCCCCCGCCCCGCGCCCCTCCCCGCCCCCCGCCCCGCCGGCGCGCTGGGGAGGGACCCGCGGGGACGGCCACCGGCCCCGGCCCGGGGCTCCCCGGGGACGCTCCTCGGCCCCGCAGGACCCTCGGCCCTGGGCCGCAGCCCCCCAGCGCGTCACGCCCCGTCCCCGTGGCCGCCCCCAAAGCCGCCCCAGGCCCTGGCTGCGTCCCGGTGCTACTATGTTGCAACGCCAGGATGGGGACAGCTGCTGGTGACCCGCGGGCACCAGCGCGCCCGGGCCTGGGGCTGCTGCCCGGGGAGCAGAGGAGGGTCGGGCCGGGGAAAGGCCCTTCCCCGGGAGTTTTCATTGTTCTCTAGCTCTGGGCTAAGACTTCCTGCACCTTGGTCCCCCCCAGTGGATTTTCCGTGATGAAAGCGAGTCGTGCCGTGCCGAGGGGGTGGGTGCCCTGGAGCTGGGCTCTGAGTCAGTGCCCGCGGCTCACCGCCCAGTGCCTATTCAGAGCCGCTCTCTGACAGTGTTTCAACAGGGTTCTTTTTTTGTTTTCCTTTGGGTTTTTTTTTTTAAGGCCACACCCAGCGGTGCTCAGGAGTCACGCAGGGCACCAGGGTCTACAACTTGCAAGGGAAGTGACTTAATCCCCAGACTATCTCCCCGGCCCCCTAGGACCGTGTCCTGAGTTTATCTTGCCATCTTGCTCTGGCCCAAGGCTGGGACGTTTGGTTCTGATTGGGAGGGAGTGGAGCCTCTGACTCCAGGCAGTGGAGTCTCTGACACAGGCAGAGTGGCCCTGTGGTGGCCGCCTCGGTAACCACGTGGGTCCCCAGAGGCGGGGACGTGGGAACGTGGGCGCGCGGGGGCAAGAGATTTGCTTTGGGTGGAGCTAGTGCCCCACTGGGCAGTCTCCTAGGTCCCAGGCCCGGGGTCTGCAGGAAAGCCTGGGGGGCTGGAGTGCAGCTGGGAAGCGGCAGGAGGGGAGAAGGGGGCTGGGGAGCGGCGGCCACCGGGAGGTGGGGGGAGAGGCTGAAACAGAAAGTCACCGAGGGTTTGGGAAAGGCGATTGCGTAATGCAGATAGATGCGCTCTGACAATGTTCACTTCCTGGGTGCCTGGGGCTCTGTTGTTTTGTTTTGTGGCCACACCCGGCAGTCTGTATTCTGGAGTTACCGTTCCTCCTGGCCCTGCACTCAGGAATCACTCCGGACGGTGCTCTAGGACCATCGGGGTCGCTGGAGGTCCCGGAGGCAAGCGCCCGCCCTACCCACTGTGCTATCCTCTCAGCCCAGCTAACCCTGAACTCTTGCCTTTTCCTGTTCATCGGGCTTCTTAGCCAACCCCAGAGACGGGTGCCAAGAGGCTAGTTTTTCACCCTTTGCTTTCTGGGTCGCACCCAGCTGTGACCAGGGCTCACTCCTGGGGAGAGTCAGGGCACCGTATGTGGTGCTGGGGACCAAGTCCAGGTTGGGCGCCAGCACCGTGTGTGCCGAACTCTCCCGCTGGTTCTGGGTCTCTGGCGGTACCCAATGAGAAACTGGGCGGGACTAGCAAAAGCGGCAGTTGATTGGATCCCTGGGAGGTGGGCAGGGCCAAAGCCTCACTTTCAGGCTCCTGCTGCTGTCCCTAAGGGGGGTTTTGGGGGGTTTCCAAGGAATTGGGAGGTGGCCGGTGGCCTTAAGATACATAATGGAACTTCCATCTCAGCCTTGATTCCTGCTGCTGACGTGGGGTGGGTGGAGGGTGGGATGAGGCAGCAAGGGGAAGCCGAAGAAAAGTCGAGAGTGAAAGACGGATGCGGGCAGCTTGGTGAGAGTCGAGGCACAGGCAGTACCTGACTGGAGAGGGAGGAGAGCTGGGGTGGCTTACTAAAGAGGAAACAATCCCAGGAATCCCCAGGAGGCTCCCTGGAGGGCTTCTTACCTTTATGATGCAGAAAGCAGCCCATCTCGGCACTGAAGGCTGCACCGCCTCCTCCCCGGCCCGGGGTGATCCCATGCTCGCCTGGTGGCTCAGGCCCGAGGGCGCAGGCTGCTTGGCTGGGGGAGCACTGGGTCAGAGGAACTTCAGCGGAGGCTTTGGGTGCTGGGAGCCGGGAAGGGTGGAGGGTGTGGGGGGGAGGCGGGAAGGGGCCGAGCCCATTCCAGAGGCGGGCTGCTGGCGGAGGACAGAGGGTGTATTGTCTGAGGGGGAGTGGCCCAGCTTTGCCTCTTCCAAGCCCCTGGTTCCGTGAAGCAGGAGGACGAGAGGCCGCCAGCCCCCCCTCCCTTCTCCCCCCAATTTGTGACCCTGGAGGCTACAATGGTTGCTGAGAAACAAGGTTTAATTTGAGAACTAATGCTTCCCAGGAACACATGTGCTGCTCTTCCACTTCCTGAGAAGCCAGATGCTCCCCGGGAGCTCCCTTCCCTCCAGGGGTGATGCTCTCGTCACTCCGTGGGACCCTCACTCAGGATTCAGAATTTGAGAGACACTGAGCTACAAGCACAGAAATACCCAGGGGTCCCTGTCTGAAGCTGGACCTGCATGCTGCTAGTCCAGGGTTTACAGGAGGGGGAGAGAGGACAGTGGGGAGGGCCTTGCATGTGGTTGATCCAGGTGTGATCCTCAGCCTCCCACAGGGTCTCCTGAGCCCTTTAGGAGTGAGTCCTGAAGACAGAACCAGGAATAACCCCTGGGAGCGGTCAGGTGTGCCCCACCCCACCCGCAGAAAAAAAATGTACAAAAGGGCTGATCAGTTCCAGGTTCATTTCTGCGGTTAATTTCTGCGGGGGCGCACACATCCCCTGACTTAAGATGGGGCATACGAAGCACCTTGCCTACCTTTGCTTTGAATCTGGAGTAACTTCAGGACCCGGGGCCTCTCTCCCTTCCTATCTCACTTTTGTTTCCTTTCCCACTTGTCTGTAGGGATGGGGACCAATCAAACCCAGGGTCTCACACATGCAAGTGCTGGAACACTGGGTTACACACAGGCCCCCATAGTAGATGAATTCAAGACATCCAAGTTGTTTCTAAAATAAAGTGGAATTAGGGCTGGAGCGATTGTACAGTGGGCAAGGTTCTTTCCTTGCACATGACAGACCCAAGTCTGCTCCCCAGCACCATAGGGCCCGGAGACCGAGATCCCCGAGTGCAACCAGGAATAGGAATGGTCTCTGGTTTTGGGTGTGGTCCCAACTGCAGACCATAGGTCAGTGTTGTAGCGGCATGAAGACTGAACCTTTCCACTTGTGTCCTCAGGTCTGTCCCCAGGTCAACACTGTCCTGGGGTTTCGCTGACAGTCTTGGCCGAGAGAGGTGTCAACATTGCCTAGAAACACTTTCATCACACCCACTGAGGCTCCAGGTCCTCAGCTTCGTGCTGGGTCACACAGGGCAGCATTCTTGCTTACTCGTGGCTTTATGCCTAAGACGGCCCTCCTGGTGGCCCTGTGGGACCTTACGTGGTACTGGGGATTGGTCACGTGCAACAGAAACACCCTCTTCTCCATACTATACTCTGGCCCTGTGGGCAACGCCATCCCACTACCCTCCTCCCTAACTTTGCCAAACTGCCTTCTCATTTTCCTCTACTCCATCTGTTTCAGCCCTCAAGGGTTCTCTGATGTAGTCCCAACCTCTTTCCGCTTTGTCCTACCCCAGTCCTTTAAAATAACCCATGGGATGTGTCTATTTTGTACTTTTGAAGATTAAAACCAGGTCATCGTGCTGGAGGCAAACTAGGGCAAATGCTTGGGCTTCAGTGGACAGCTATGGTGATCCCAATCCCTGGACATAATAAATTGCACACCCAAGAGAATCGGAGAAATCAGGGGTGGGTGCAAGAAGCACTTTGCCAATGGGGACTCCAAGGAAAGCACTTGGAGTGGGGATGCAGATGAAAGAATTTGAGCATTAAAAAAAAAAAAGAAAAAAAAAAAGAACTTTAAAGAGCAGATTTATTTGGAGAAGACAAAAACCCCAAAACCCAAAGGATGGGATTTTACATCTCAAGACATCTCCCAGGTATTGTCTACAGATTACAAATCATTTTCATAGAAGATACTTTTGTACAAATTTTACATGTATTGAGGAATGGGACATAGATCCCTGTTTGTTCTAACAGGGGCTAGGATGAGGGGTCAGAGAAAAACAGCTTTTTTGGAAACAACTATTTGGAAGTCGACACGAAGAGGACAAACCTCCACTTTTTCATCATCTACAGCAAACGTCTTTAGGGAAAAAACCAAACATCCCCTTCAACCTTGGGTCTCTCTTGAAAAGCCACTTCCTAGCTACCAGCCAGTCTAAGCCAGTGTTCTTGTTACTTGCTGTGCCTTCGAGGCCAACTGGATAAATGACGCAAAACCACTGCGGCAGCACTCAGAAGCCGACACTGCATCCATCGGAGACACGGCGTGACACCGAGGTCTGATGCAGGCCAAGGCAAGCTACCTAGCGCTGTGAGAGATACCAAGACCTTGTCAAAGAGTTCTCTTCATTTTCATTTATTCCCTCAGGGGAGGGTTGAAAGAACAAAAACCCAAGACACTGGCCTAGATCACATGACAAATCTAAACACTGGTGTGGGATTTCTGTGGAGAAGCAAACGTTTAAAAAAAAAAAAAAGCAATAAACCCAATAATCAAGGTTCTAAGAAACGTCCCCCACATAACTGCCACTAACCACCTAAGACCATGGATTCTTGAGTTTTTAAGGTGTCAAGGGATCGTGACAGCAGGGGCAGGATTGGACAAGAGGAGCCAACAGTCGTGAGCGAGCCAAGATTTGCTCAGGAAAAGCAGCGATTCCTTTTTGACAGCTGGGGGGGGGAGGGGAAGAGGAGGGCGGAGCTCAAGACGACCGAGGCAGAGGGTATGTGACTTACATAAAAGCTGCTTTCGGGGAAGTTACGGGAGGGAGCAACAGGAAGATCCTAAGATGACCGACCTAAAAATTTAAAGCTTCAAGATTTGAGCAGAATGTGGATGCACTTGAACTTTCAGAAAGGACAGTGTTGAGGAAGGGTGAAACCAGGACACATTTAAGACTTGGGAGTTCCCACGATCCCTTAAGTGCTTCCTGCTCCAGGAAGTAACCATTCATGTGTTTAATGGAAGGCATACGATTTTCCCCCATTCTGGTGTGAAAAAATTTCTAACCGCTGTAAGCTTCTTTTCAAACCACGATTTTCCCACCTATTTTGGTCACCAAACAGTCTATTCTCTAATGGCCTGTAGACTCACTCCCAACTACCCCCCTGGGGGGTAAAAATGAAGTAATCCCCCCCTAGGCTGGCCCCTGTAAGTCAATTAAAAGCGAGGCCGGCAGACTCCTGGAGAGAAACAACTGCAGAGACTAAACCTACCCTTCCAAGGGGGAAAAGTTTATTCAGCGATGCTTGAGAATTCATCGAGGCCACAGCAGGGGAAGAGACTCAGCCCTGCCCCACACCTGCACCAACTGCCCAGCCAGATTCCAGACCCGGCAGCACTGTCGCTGCCCCTTGCTAAACGGAGTGCCCTAGGCACTGCTCACACAGAGGCCAACTGTGGATGTCACCAAAAAAAAAAAAAAAAAAAAAAAAAAAAAAAAAAAAAAAAAAAACCCAACACACCACAACTTTCTGTCAAAAGCCATAGTCTCTCTCTGGCTACGTTGGCAATTCTCCAGTTAGTTCAATACTTGAAGGCTGCAGCAGCATGCAAAAGAAATTTCATTTAAAAAAAAAGGTTAAGAAAGGTCTCCAGGAGATGGTGAGTTTTATTTTGTCTCGTCTGGGTAGGTTTGATTTGCTCTCGAATGTTCCAGGGTGGAGAGAGAGGAGAAAGCACAGGATGTAGAGATCTATTCGGTGTAATCGCCTTCGTTCTCATCTTCGCCATCCACAGAGAGAGCAGCATACTTGCTGGCGGAGCTGAACTTCTGGAACAGACAAGACTGGTCAATGAAGGCCTCAAGTCCTTTGTATCAAACGCTGAGACAGAATCTTAAATGCTTGGGCAAACTGTCCAGATCACATCTGTCTGCTGTGCTCAAAGGCATCACCCGTGGGGAGAAGGCTGGTAAAACACAGGTGCCCCGATCAAGCATGTCCTACTTTGGTCTTGAGAGGATTAGACCAGTGACATGCCGAAGGGAAGAAAGCTAGCCTACCTGTTATTTCAAAAAGCAGTCACGCTGTACTTCTAGTCATACTGAGTGCTGTCCCCAAAGTGAGTGAGTTCAATGGCAAAAAAAAATGAGGGCCCAAGGAGCCGGCTCAAAGCGTTGGAGAGCGTCCTTTGCATGCAGGAACTGCAGGCGGACCCCCGGAATGCATCAAACCGCAGGCTCCAGAGAAGCACTGTATGCCCCCCCACAGTAGAGAGAAGCTAAAGGCTGGGATGGGGCTCAGTGTTTTTGCTTTCACACGTGCTTCAAATACAGGAGGCCCTTGGGTCAATCCCCAGAGTGGACAAGGCCGGTTACTTACAGAGGCTGGATTTTCTTCAGGTTTCTTTGGCTCAGGTGCAGATCGGGAGTCTTGATCCTTCTTGCCATCTTTCCTGCAAAGATGCAAGCACAGATGACGCCAATGTCCATCAGTCACAGACAAACCTCTCCCTGCGCCCACAGTACGGGTGAGGCATGCAGTGGGCACCTCCAGGCGACATCCCGTGCTATTTGAACAACTGAGGATTTTACAATCTCAGAACTGTTAGCAGCCTCTACTGGTTGACTTTAGTTTGCTACCAGCCTGTTTGGCAATGCTGAAGAGAACCCAGAGTGTCTGTTTTCTTTGTTTTGGGGCCATAACTGGCTGCACTTGGGGATCAGTCCTGGGTTGGCTGGGAGCAAGGCAAGTGCCCAACCGGCTGTGTGATCTCTCCAGCCCGTGAACCAAACATTTCTTGTATTTACAGGGCCAGGGAGACAGCTCAAGGGGCCAGTGCATCTGCTTCCGTTTGGGAGGACCGGCCTGATTCCCAGCACGCCCTCTGCCCGATGTGGCCACTAACCAAACCAAACAGAACCAATCAAAACCTTCGCCTGAGGGTCAGAGGAAAGATGGGGAAAACACATACCTATCGGTCTCCTTCCAGTGGTCCTTGTGCCCTCCTTCTGCTGGACCTCGGCTGGAATTGCCACTTTGGCCTTTTGGGACGCTCACACCATCTACTTTATTATTTTCATCTGCTAGGGAGACAGAGAAGTAATTCAACGGCAAGTCAAGTAGCTCTGTCCTCTCCTCGCTTCCCCTTCTAACAAGAATATACTGTGCTCGAATACACGGCGGGAAATTAAACGTCCCCCATAGCCAGACTTCCTTCCTGAACCCTTCCTGTCCTGTCCTCTTTAGTACAGCACCCTGCCCCACCCCTCCCCATCCACTAGAAAGTTCCACCAGGGAGTGATACCATCATGAAAAGCAAGTGGAAACGAAGACGATGACGCTGTGTATGACCTTGGCCTTGCAGCTGGTGACATTTCTAATCTGGACCCAGCATGTTAATTTCCTTCCCCTGTCCCCTCCCAAGGCTCTACCCGGAAAGGGCAGGGAAGGGCAAGGCTCCAGGTTTCTTCCAGAGAAGCCACCCTGCCCTCTACTGGCAACAAGAGGCTGAGGGAGAAGAAACCTTCAACAGGAAAACCAGGGGAGCAAAACACACCCCTCTACAGGCTTTGGAAAAAATAAAAACAAAACCTGGGGCTGGATCGATAGCACAGCAGGTAGGGTGTTTGCCTTGCACGTGGCCGACCCGGGTTCAATCCCCAGCATCCCATATGGTCCCCTGAGCCCCGCCAAGAGGAATTTCTGAGTGCAGAGCCAGGAGTAACCCCTGTGCATTGCTGGGTGTGACCCAAAAAGCAAAACAAAAACAAAAACAACAACAACAAAACAAAAAAAACCCTCTAGAGCTGGAGCAATAGGACAGCAGGTAGGACGGTTGGGTTTGCGGCCGACCTGGGTTCGATCCCTGGCATCCCATGATTCCCCCAAGCACCGCCAGGAGGAATTCCTGAGTGCAGAGCCAGGAGAAATCCCTGAGCATTGCTGGGTGTGACACAAAAGAAAAAAACAACAACCCAAAAACCCTCTAAATGAGGGGCCAGAAATCTAGCAAGCAGTTAAGAAGTTTGTAAGGCTTGCACGTGGCTGACCTGGTCCAACCCTCAGCATCCCTGATGGTCTCCCAGTACTGCCAGAAGTTCGTTCCAGAGTGCAGAGCCCTGAGTAGCCCAACCCCCCCCACCCCCCCACCCCCGCAGGGAAAAGCCCACTCCACTGCTGCTTTGGTCTCACCTTTCCTTGCTGGTCCTTCTTCAGATGGCTGAGCCGGAACAACTTGACCCCCTCCACTAGAAAAAACAAACAGGCGATCACATTCACCAACTGCCTCGGGGAACATACAAGAAACTTACAATTGTTCTCAAAGAGCAGAAAACCAAAAGTACATTAGATGATTCTACGAAAAAGCCAGGAAAGCAGTTATTTGAACACTCATTGCGATACTCTTACTCTTAATACAAAGCCATTCTTTGGTTAGATTTTCCTACTTCATAGGCTCCAAGACAGAAGGGAGGAATAGGCCACCCCAACCCCCTGCTGCGCCAAATATGGCACAGGGATGCGGGATTCAGTGTTTTCTGATTTCTGCTTTCTGAGAGGACAGAGCTACTTGACTTGCCGTAATCAGAACAGCCGGAAAAGTCAAGTTCATAAGCTGCCCAAATTCCAGAAAATGAAACAACTGCCTCTCACGAACCAGTCTAGCATCATCCGGAATGGAAGCCAAGGCAGCACGTCTGTCTGGCCAACAAAGGACCCCCCCCCCACCCCCGGTCCCAACAGTGACGAGTCTCTGGCTAACCAACTGCTCGGACTCCACGCCGACTCACCTTGTCGGGGACTGCTGCTCTGGGTCTGAGCTCGGAGATCGAGCAGGAGGGTTAGAACTTCGCTTCACCCAAGCGTTCTCCTTTGGCGGAGGGGCTGGCATTACCTTTAGAGGCTGTTCAGGTTTGGGAGGTTTAGATGTTGGAGAGTGGCAATCTTCCTCCTTACTGACGCTTTCGTTTTCTAGAGATTTCTCACTCTCTCTCCTCCGTGCATCTGCGAATTCAGTGGAAAGGTAAATCACAGGAGAGACTCACTGCACGGTACGTCATTAGGATCTTAGCTATGGAAAATGGCCACATCCAAACGGACTATTTCTGTCCTGAGAGGGCGGGGAGGGGGAGAACCCCAAACTCAGAGTCACACACGCATGGCGGCAGGGGCTCTACTGCTGAGACCCATCCCTGGTCTAGCTTCCGGCTTTTGGTCATTATCTGTATTGCATGTACAGCCAGTTTTGGCTCTCAGGAGATATAACTACCCCCCAACTTGTGGCTTCCAAATATCCTACTGCGAAGCTATACTGCCTGCCAGAGAAAACGTAAGGACCCTTCAAGGATCGCTGTTCATCTTCGCCTCACGAAAAAGCTCCTCTACGGGGCTGAAGTGATAGTACAGCCGGTAGGGCATTTGCCTTGCACGCAGCCACCTGGGTTCGATTCCGGCACCCCATATGGTCCCCTGGGCACCACCAGGGGCAATTCCTGAGCGCAGAGCCAGGAGTAATCTCTGAGCAAACAACATTTTTGACACTGGCACCCCTTAATGTTCCCCAGCACTGCTCAGGAGTGATCCTAGAGAGCAGAGTCAGAGGCCCCGAAACAAAAACAAAAAGCCAAACCTGGAAACAACCAGATGAACGCATAAACTACGGCATATATACGTTACAGGGTACTAATGGGCTCTAAGATTAAGGTAAGATGAAACCAGGCAATTTGCTATACCAAAGTTAGCGGAAAGAAAAGAGACGGAGACAGACAGAATGCTATTTTCTGATATATGGGATATAAAGGCAACAGAAACCAGACTGGTCTTCAGAAGGAAACTTAGGGAGTCTCCGCATGGCGATACGGGCGGATACTGCGGAGGGAAGCGGACACTCTGGGCGAGGTCTAGGAGGACGTGGTGCTGGGCTGTGCATGGAACCCCATCATTAACGGAACTGTAAACAATGGTGACTAAGGGGGTGGGGTGGCTTGAGTTTGTGGTAAGGTGGGGCAAAACAAACCAAACTTCAGGGGGCAAAAACAGTCCAGGGGCTGGAGCAATAGCACAGCGGGGAGAGCGTTTGCCTTGCACGCAGCCGGCCAGGGTTCGACTCCCAGGCTCTCCGAGAGGGGTGGAGGAATCAAACCCGGCTTGACCGGGCTGAGTGCGCGCAAGGAAAATGCCCTACGCTGTAGCAAAGCGTGTAGGGCATCTGCCCTGCATGTGGTTGACCCGGGTTCAATTCCCAGCATCCCATATGGTCCCCTGAGCACCACCAGGAGTAATTCCAGAGGGTCGAGCCAGGAGTAACCCCTGTGCATTGACAGGTGTGACCCAAAAAGCAAAAAGAAGAAGAAACAGTATACTGGGGAAGGTGCTCACACACAGCCAGCCCTACTTCAATCCTCGGCTTCAAATATGGTCCCTGAGCAACTCTGGGTGTGGCTCCAAATGTATGAAGCAACCAACCTTCCTCCCCCAAACAAACCCGTGGGCTGATTTCTGTCACGTCCCTTCTGAAACGCCAATACAAAAACCAAAAATCAACCCAACAATAATATTCCTACTAAAGTAGAAAAAAGGCACTATGCCCTAGTTGTCTAAGAGGCCATTTGAGTGTGAATCATTTCCAGAAAACGACATACAACAGAGAGAGTGTGGGGTCAGGCCTTGCACGCGGTCAGCCCCGGCTCCACCCCCCAAACCTTGTGTCCAGTAAGTCTTCAACAACGGGAGCCCAAGGAATACTCGGCTTACTAAAAGCCGCCCCCTTCCCTAAAGAGAACCTACTCCACAATACTTAGAACGGCCAAAACTGGGTAAGATGATCACGATCAGCATAAACAAGACAAATGCCAGGGCAGGAGAGATGACGGAACCTGGGCTCACGCGTGCAGTTTGCTCTCCCAGCTTCCCCCTTCACAGAAGATTATTGAACCGTCTGGAGGTGGGGGTGGGGGGCAGACCCAGCTGTGCTTGGGGTTTACTCCTGACGGGCTCGGCGGATCATATGGGGTGCCAGGGATTGCAAATGGGTTAGCTGCATGCAAGTCAAATGCCCCCCAGTTACTCTGGCCCTGAGTCTCCTTTTGGCACTACTTCCAAAGCAGATCTGAAATTCAAGTTAATTAAAAAGTCATGAATGCAATACCCCAAAGTTCAAGCATCATTTGATTATGGATAGGTTTTAGAAAAAACAATAATGAATGATACCCACCCTGATCTGACTTACTTCTGCCAGATGTGGCTGAGGTTCCAGTCTGTGATGACTCACTTCCTGTCCTTGACCGTTCCCGTTCCTGAGTTTCTTCACTTCTCCAGCTTGGGTGTCTTGCACAAGAGATTTAACAAAATACAACATGTTTAGAACGGACCAATGCTGATTATTTTTTGTACAACCATTATTTATTAGCATCAACTAAGTAAGACATGATCTACAACACTGCTTTCGCCGATTAAAACTAATACAAGTTATTCAGAGCTGCCTAGTTTTCCAGAACACTGGTATAAGAGGTTCCTATTATATCAGATGCAAAGAACTCCTTTTAGTAAGAAGCACTTTTCTTTTTGGGCGGGCCAGGGTTGGGGTTGCTCAGCGACTATATGATGCTGGGAATTTGAATTGGGGTCAGCCACATTCAAGACACGGACGTTAACCCCTGTACTATGCTCCTGGTCAGGAACATTTTTATTAGACTTCAATAACATACACAAATGCAATGGCAAGTAAGTCATATCTTCGCCCGAAGTAGTATTTCTCTCTACCCAACACCCAGTACTTTGAAGGGAAGAAAATCCACTCACCTCTCCACAGTAGGAGATTCCATACCTAAAACAGGCGCTTGGCAATTTTTACTCCTTTGAGTTTGGGGGTATACCCAGTAAAGGTAAAAGGTAAAGGCCCTCCCACTGATCATCGATTTGCTCGGGCGGGCCCAGTAACGTCTCCATTGGAGACTTTGTTGTTACTGTGTTTGGCATATCGAATACGTCATGGGGAGCTTGCCAGGCTCTGCCGTGTGGGCGAGATACTCTTGGTAGCTTGCCGGGCTCTCCGAGAGGGGCGGAGGAATCGAACTCGGGTCGGCCGTGTTGGCTGCGTGCAAGGCAAACGCCCTACCTGCTGTGCTATTGCTCCAACCTCTTTGAGTTTGGGGGCATACCCAGTAGTATACCCCAAGTGCCCAGGGTTTTTTTTTTCTCCAAGTGTTGCTTGTGGATCAAAGCGTGAAAGGCTGGGTGTGAGGCAAGCATCTTAACCCCTGTGCTATCTCTGGCCACAGCTGTTTCCTTTCAATGCCAGGCAATCTTTATGAGGACAGACACAGGCACTCACTTGCTAATTCTCGCATGAGAGCCCCACCAATGTCGATTTGCTGCAGGCCGACCTACTAGGCTACCTCAAATAACCAGCCAGCTCTTCAGTGGGTGACACTGCCTCACACAGACCGCCTTCGGGTCCTGGCAGATGACCCTCCATGCGGCCCAGTGCCCACCAGCAAACGGACACACGGAAGCGCCCCCACCCCACGATGGAATGGGCTCACCGGTGGGACACCCGTAACGAAGACCACCTTACCGCTCCCGAGGCCGCCGCTCCAGCTTTGGCTCATCCAGCTGCCGCTGCAACTTCTCCTGCTCCTTCTGCAGCCGCTCTTCGACCTCTCGCTCTCTGGCAGCCGTGTCCACAGGCTTCGCCCCCCCGAAGATAGAGGCTGCGCGACTGGACTGGGAGGTGCTGGCAGAGGAATCGTCTTCCTTAGGAGTACTCCGGGGCTTCAGATTCAGCTTGGGTCTCTGGGGCGGACCTAAGTGAAATAAAACCCCAAGGATCAGTTTTCTAGTTCCCATTGCCGCCCATGATGCAGAGCACCGGCACCGAGGCCTATGTTGAAGACGGAAGATGGATGACCTGGAGAAGGTTCAGAGCCCACGAGAACGAGATCGCTTCTAATGCATACGGGCTACAGTATAAAGCTGATGGTGATTTATTGGGCAAAAAAAAGGGCACACAACACTGAATATATGAATGCACACTTCAAGCGAGACTGTTTTCCTGATTGAAGCTATTAGAACAATTCAAGATAAACCCAAGTTTCCCCAAGAATTATTTCCCAAAATCACATATTCTCAAAACCCCTTAGTTTATGACAGCTAAAAAGCAAGCCAAAATTCAACAAAGTTGCCAGAGACTTCATTCTTCGACACCACACCTAACTGCTGGCATCCCAAGCACAATGCTCGATCCCTGTAATGCCTTTCCATGTATTTCATTACCTATGCTACGTGGGCAGATTTACACATATTTACATAACTGTATTTTGGACTTTGGGCCATCCTGGCAGTACTCAAGCTGATTCCTGGCAGGCTTGAGGGGCTCACATAGGACGCTGGGGATTGAACCTGTACAGCCGTGTGCAATGAAAATGCCTATCTGCTATACTGTATCTCCAGCCCCTGGTTTTATTTTCTAAAACAGCCGAAAGTGATGAGACGTTTACCTGAGCTTCTAGTATTTAAAATTGTTTAGTTCAGGGGCTATAACCAGCAGTGCCGGGAGCGTGGGGTAGGGGACAATTCCTATCTTGTACAAGAAAAGACAATCTGAGATACTAGACTGATATGTTTGCTATCTGTGGGGCTGGGACAAAACCCAGGCCGCCTGCCTGCACAGTATATATTCAGGTCATTAAATTACTTTTTCTGCCCCATTTTGGTGAGTGGGCCTTTAGGGCAAACGTCTGATTGCAAGAAAAGTGTCTTGACCCCTGTACTGTTCCCCTGGACACAACGCTGTAATACAGAACCAGAAAGTTCAAAGGGCCAACAGCGTGTTTCTGCTTCCTCTCTGGGTTCTGAGTTCCATCTCTGGTAGACATGAAGCCCTGGGACTGCCAGTGGTAAATGCCCCCAGTGATGAGCTGGGTGTGGTCTCTAAACTAACACAACAACTACAGAGGAAACATTGTGGATCATATAACTTACTTTTTTTTAGGCAGAAATAGTAACCATTTACCACACTTAAAAAAATACCCCCCAGAGCCAACTACTGGTTATGAGGTATGCCTGTGAGTCTCATTTCCCTGGCTTGAAAAGTGGGGCTAATCTCACCTATTTAAGGGATAACCGGAACAAGACCCCTTCTTAAGAATGTTGAGCAAATAGATCTTCCTATTTTCTATTTAAAAAAAATTTTAACCAGAGAACCCCATATGGTAATGCAGATTCAAGTAGATGCTGGAACCTGAGTGACAGACAGGGCAGCAAGTAGGGCATTTGTCCTGCACATGGCCAACCTGGGTTCGATCCCTTACAGCCACTGAGCATGACCAGGAGTAATTCCTGAGAGCAGAAGCAGAAATAACCAGCGAGCACGGCCACCAGGTGTAGCCCCCAAAGCCAAAAATAAACCAAGAGAAGTAGACGCTGCTTTATTTTCACTGTCACGCGTGTCCAGTGCTCTTTCTACTATGCTACGCTGCATCCTCTCTAATGAGTAAAATCTGCCTCCACTCCAGGAATCTGAAACACTGGGTTTTGTTTTTGGACCACGCTTAGCAGTGCTCAGGGCTTATACCTGGCTCTGCACTCAGGGATCACACCTAATTTGTGACTGAGGGACTCAAGGATCCATACAGGGGGCTAGGGATTGAACCTGGGTCAGCCGTGTGCAAGATCAACACGCCGCCTGCTCTATTATCGAAATCTGAAACATTAAGCAAAATTCTCCAGCGCCCGGCTTCACTGACACTGGGAGACAGCTTACCTCTATCATCACGCCGGTAGTCATCCCGGGAGTAGTCATCCCTGGAGCCCCACGACCGATCGTCTCGTCTCTCGTATCTGTCTTCATAGCGGTCCCCACCCCCTCTGTAGTCATCATCCCTACGGTACCCACTACCAAAAGCTCTTCTGCCACTGCCAATCCTGGAATCGTAGCCTGCAAACACACGCCAAAGTATGGTTTATCATAGCGGAGAGGAAAAGAGGCAAGAAGACCCTCAAGAGAAGGCAATTTGTGCGATAACCACCTCTGTCGTAGTCTCTGCCGCCTCGGTCATCGTAGCGATCTCGGCCCCCGTAGCGATCCATATCCCGGCGTGGGCCATCCCGATACCCATCCCGGTAACCATCCCGGTATCGGTCTGAATCGTAACGGTCTCGATACTCTAGACAGAAGAGAGACAGAAAACATCATAGCAGAAGAAAAACACTCAAAAGAAGACTAATCTCTATTTTCAGTTTCTGGGCCACACTCTTGGTGGCGCTTGGGGGACTGAACCCGGGTCAGCCATATGCAGGGTAAGAATCTCACCCACTATACTATCACTCAGGTCCCCAAGAGAGAGTAATCTTTGTCATCTGTAGTCATCCTGAGAGTATTCATCCCTGGGGCTCCACGATCCATCACCTCATCTCTCGCACACACAGATTTGATGGTTCTAGTGTCCGGCTCCAGGTGCTTCTGCCAGCTCAGTGCTGCTTGGGGGAGCAGCACTGGGGACAGAACCTGGGGTCCTGCATGAAGAGCAGGAGCCTGGGCGCCAGCGCCATTTCCCGGACGCGCGATGCTGGCTGGAATACTTGTCTCTTGCTTAGTGACACAGACTGCTCAAAGTCACACAACAGAAACTATCACACGGGTTTGTGGTTGTCACTAGTTTCCCAGGTTTACTCACATTTTGAAATTTGGAGAAGTTGTTAGGATTCCCTCCAGAGCCCTAACAGGAATTATCATTTACCTATTTTTATAGCTTACATTTTAGTAACAATATAAACATTTAACTTTTTTTTGAACTATTATCCTGCATGCTAGAACACATTATAATAAGCAATACTCGACCATTTTTTTTTAACTCAACAGTATATTCTTCCCATCGTAAGAAATAAAGATAGGGACTGGAGAAATAATACAGTGGGTAGGGTGTTTGCCTTGCATGCATGCAGCTGACCTGAACTGGATTCCCTGCTGCAGAGCAAGGAGCAATCCCTGACCATCACCAGGTGTGACCCGAAAACAACAACAAAAGTTGAAAAGAAAAAAGATAGGGAGAAGGTACAAGAACATTCAGAGACCTGGGCTTAATCCCAGCACTACCAAACCACCACCACCACCACCACCACCAAACTAGGGCTGGACAGATAGCTCAGCAAGCTGGGGCAAAGACTATGGATGAGGACGGCTCAGATTTGCTCCCCGAGCAGAGCTGGGACCACCCAGACCACCACCAGGTATGGCACTCCCCAAAAGGCTCTAGAGGGAGCCAGAGCCATAGTACACTGGGCATTTGCCTTGCATACGGCTAACCTGGGTCTGATCCCCAGCATCCGCGATTCCCCCCAAACCACCAGAAGTGATGCCTGAGGGCAGAGCCAAAGAGTTCCAAGTCTTGAGCATCACTCGTGTGCCATAGACCAAAAAACCCAAACCAAAACAGCCCCATGAAACTGGGTCCGCCAGGAATGATCCCTGAGCACTACAGGTGAGGTCCTTGACCCCATGAGCTATTTTGGGTCACACCTGGTGATGCTCAGGGTATCTCCTGGCACTGCACTCAGGAATTATACTTGGTGGTGCTTGGAGACCATGAGGGATGCCAGGGATTGAACCCGAGTCTGCTGCGTCCAAAGCAAGCCCTACCCACTGTACCATCGCTCTGCCCCCCCGCAAGGGCATGGCTTGATTCCACCCCCCACTGATGTCCTTGGAGTTTATTAATGCAATTAGGCTTTGGCTATTATACTTAGCTCTAGTTGTCTAAGCCATAGAGCCATCTTCTGGGCCTAGCTTGTTGCAAGCTTCTTAACAGGGCTGTGAGAACTGCCACAGCAAACTCTGGTTTACTCCCCCACCGCCATCTTGCCGGCAGAGAAACAGTTCAGCGCCACATCTCCAACAGAGTATAATACCACTGAATCCTTCCAGGTAGAATGGTCCAGGCCGAGAACTCTGGGGCTTCCCAGAAAGCTGGTGGGCAAATTCACCTCCCCCCCACTAAAGGCACAGTAGCCTGCAGCTATACCCAACAACCTCTGATATCGAAAGAGCCCAGCTCCACAACTGGACCTCGGAAATGCCAAGAACTGTCCCAGATCTATAGCGCATGGACAGCCCAGCCAGCAGGATCACGGCAAGCTGCCGAGAAGCCCAAGCTCAACACGCCTGAAAGTAACACGAAAGGCTCAGCTAGCACCAACTAGCACTGGAGGTCCTTAAAGACTTGAGCCATATTGCTGTGAGATACAATGATCAAACTGACCCTCATTGACCCAAGATCTGAGAATTCCATTTGCCTTTGTGTTCTAACACAGTATGAAGTTGATTGTGCCGGCAAGGGGCCAGGCCGGGCACACTGGGAGGATGGGTGTTTAACTGATTTGTGGTTAACATTTAATGCCTGAAAACAACGTGGCAAATCACGGTGTTATTGGGCAGGGCAGCCGACCTCGCATTTGCTGCACAGGTGACTGAAGTCACAAAATCATCTTTTGGGCTCCCCAACTAGCGGCACTAGCTCTAGTTCAAAAACTTTGTAAGCATGTTTGGTTTCTTTATGCATAATTATCTCCAAGAAGAAGAAACATACGTTCTTCAGGCCATCTGTCAACCTCCTTTCTCGTATCACGTAAGACATTACCAAATGTTTTTCTGCACCCACTGATTTCTGTTTTGGGGTGACACTCAGGTGCTCAGGAGACCACTGGGCTGCCAGGGATGAAACACCCGTTGGCTGCAGGCACTCCAGCTCCCTCTGCGCTCGTTTTCCACCGACCAACGACCTTCAGCAATATGCTTGTCTTGTTACAGAACACACAGCAACTTGATGAATGAACTTACTATCTCCAAAGCTGTCGTCGCCTCTTCTAGGTGGGTAATCATCAAAGCTGTCTGTAGCGGGACGGGCCCTCCAGTCTGTGTCTGTCTTGTCAGAGTCCCGATTTCTATCTCGGCCAAAAGAGCGATCATCCCGATCTACAGATACACAAAAACGAAACAGAAACCGCCCCAAGTTAGCTCTTCAGTACTGACATGCACAGTATCCCCCTCCCCCCCAACACAACATCTCCACCACAGGCCTTCCAAGTTCCTTCTACTGCTCTGACCAGGATCTATCTCATTCTTTTGTGTAGGCCAGAAGCTTCCCAAAACACACCAATTAGGTTTTGCTTGTGTCCAGTACGCTCGAATCATCAGATTTTCCTTGACTGCTTTATTGTCAACATGACATTTTGGGCTGGATAACTAGCTCTTTTTATTCTCTTATTTTTTTGGTTACATCCAGTGATGCTCAGGGGTTACTCCTGGCTCTGCACTCAGGGAATTACTCCTGGTGGTGCTCGGGGGACCATGGGATGCCAGGGATTGAACCCGGGTCGGCCACCTGCAAGGCAAACAGCCACCCGCTGTCCTGGCCACGGGAAGGCTGTCCTATGCCACGGACCCTTTCAGTTCTCAGACACTGAAACATCGCTCAAACATTAAAATCATTCAGAGGGGCAAAATCTGTCATAGCTGAGAACTACTTTAAATTCAGATACAATCATCACTACTACAACAATTTTCTGAAAGAGCCATTTCTGATTTTGTCATCCTAGTACTATAACAAAAGCAGTCAAGTTTTTGTAACTGAATCAGAGCGAGACACAAAGTTGTAAGTTTTCCATGATTAAATTCCGAGTCCTTACCTAGTTTGAATACATATCCCTTCACCCGTGTCTCCTCCCGCCCCCACCAAGGTTCCCATTTCTTCCCCGCTCGCTCCCCACCAGCCTGCCTCTATGGCAGGCACTTGCCTCCACTTTCAGGCATTCTGGTTTGCTTTTGTGTAAAAAAAAAAAAAGAAAAAAAACCCCAAACCTACCTTTATCCTGTGCTTGATCAGCGACATCCACTCGAATTCTCCTGTTACCTAAAGACTGAGAGCACAGGACCGTATTAACCAACCTTTTGCCCCATTATGCACAAATCTCACGAGGTAACTATAGAGTTTTACTTGGAATAAATTACAAATTAGTCGGATGAGGCCTGGGGATATGGCTCAGCGGTACCGCGTTCGCCTTTTGTGCCGGAGACTGAATCCATTCCCCAGCACTGTCTCATACTGTGGACACCAGGGATCACACCATGCCTGGTGCTATTAAAAAGTGCTGCTTTCGGGGCTGGAGCGATAGCGCAGCGGGTGGGGCGTGTGCCTTGCACACAGCCATCCCGGGTTCGATTCCCAGCATCCCATATGGTCCTCTGAGCACCGCCAGGGGTAATTCCTGAGTGCGGAGCCAGGAGTAACCCCCTGTGCATTGCTAGGTGTGACCCAAAAGGCAAATAAATAAATAAATGAAATTTAAAAAAAGTGCTGCTCACTACGCTACAACAGCAATCAACAACCGTGTACACTTCTTGCCCCAGCCAGCCAACGTAGTGCAATTTCTTTCTTGGAAATTATCCCTAGTTCACATAAAGCAAGCGATCAGGTTGAGATCACCCATTATGAAGTGAAAAATACTTCAAGAGAATGATCCTCGCTTTTGGGCCATACCCTGCTACGCTCAGAGCTTACTCCTGCTGGAGCCGGGCGGGAGAACAGTGTGTGGTGCCTGGGACTGAATCTGCATCGGCTGCATGCAGGACCAGCGCCCTATCTGCCACACCAGCTCTCTGGTTCCAAGAGAGCGCGATTTTGATGTCAAGCGGAAAATCTGAATTGTAAAGTCATGCCATCGATGCTATTAGAAATTGCCTCAAGAGCAGAGGGGCAGTGCGTTTTCTGGACCTGAAGTTAAAATGAAAAACAAAAGCCTCTTTTGCTCTGCCCCCAGCTCCTCGTTTAAAAACTACGACTGCGACCTCGGCATCCCACACAGCCCCCACGAGGAATTCCTAAGTGCAGTCAGAAGTAACCCTCGAGGGCCACTGCCTGTGGCTCCAAATTACCAAAACCAAATAAAACAGATGCTGAAGTATCCTTTGCTAGGATTACCCCAAGAATCACTAAAGCACTAAAGTAACAAAGAACTACAATTGGGAATAACCCCCCCTGCCCCCCCCCCCCCCCCCGTACCAATAGTCAATAGTTCTCTCTAGGTATCTCTCACTAGTGTATCTGAACAGAAAACATATATGGGCAGAGTCTCGAGTAGTCGAGTAGCAGGACTGAAGACTCCCATGGAAGATTCTTTAAATGACATCCCAGTGAGAAGTACACCTGAACCCTCCTAAAAGGATCAGGGCCAGAGAGAGTAACAGCTAAGGCACTTCCTTTGCATGCAGGCAACACGGATTCAGTCACTGGCATCCCCGCATGCTCCCACCAGGAGTGAACCGAGGCAGGAGTAAGCCCTAATAACAGCTAGGTGTATGTAGTCCCCAAACTTTGTGCCCTATTCCCAAAGTACAAAGACATTTGGTACAAAAAAAAAAAAAAAAAAACCAAAGCACGAAACACCCACATTACCCAAATCACTGGAATTTACCCGAAACCCAATAACTTTTGGTAACTGCTCAACGTGACTTTGCTTAGCAAAGTCCACACTTAAGTGAACCAATGCACAGTTCCACTGTGACTTGGCACGAAGGATTCCTTCCACATTCCCCACCCAAGGTCCTTCCTGAAACACTTGGGTTGGTTTTACTTGCTGAGGTGAGGTGTGATTTGCTAGATGGTGAATTAAGTTGTTCAGTAATTCGGGGTTTCCTTTTATAAATACTGGAATGTTTGAAGCATCTACTAAGGGGACGAGAGAGTATGAGGGACTGGATGGGCTGCTTGTACTGTACCCAACCTGGGTTTGATCCCCGAGCATGGAACAAAGCAGAGGACAGCTGACTGTGAGCCCCAAGTGACACACAACAAACATTTGATAAACGTATCTGAAAGCTCTCACCTCTCCCGCTTCCCAACCATATTTTCTTTACCTCTTCATTGAGGCTCAGGGCACTGAGCAAGGAATCCAGGTCTTCAAACTCCGCGTAACCAAAACCTTTCAACCTCTCTGGATTGCCGAGCTCACGTGGCAAACGCACCGCACTGATCTGAAGGAGTAAACAAAAATATTTTCCTTTTAATTAATCATTAATTTTTGGATCACTGCAACCTACTGCAACATACCATGAATGTCTCTGAAGATCCCTAAGAAACTGATTATCTCCAAAGGAGATTCCACAGTTCCTGATTAAATCTCATCCATCTTTGAAGATATAGGGCCGGAGGGGCCAGAGCACAGTGGAGAGGGCGTTTGCCTTGCATGCAGCCAACCTGGTCCCATCCCTGACATCCAAATATGGTCCCCTGAGCACAGAGCCAGGAGTAACTCCTGAGCATTGCTGGGTGTGACCCAGTAAGTTAAAAAATAAAAATCATAAAGATATGGGGCTGGAGATAGCCCAGCAAGTAAGGGCACTTAAATCGCATGCAACTTAGGGTTAGTCCCTGGCATCCCACGTGGTTTCCTGAGCACAGACCAGAAGTGACCACTGGGCACTGCCAAGGGCGGCCCCAAAACGAAACAAAAGATACGAACGCATTCCATAAGAAAGACAAAAGCAAAGAAGTTCAGCGTTTCCTCATACCCGACTTTTGTCCTCCAGAGTCCTAGTAGCTTTTAGGGGTTTTCCAATGAAAAGCAGATGTCTCCGTTATCTTTCAGTTTTTAATGTGTAGCATCATTGGTTTTAATATGTATTTCTAATTACTTTTTTGAAGTGTCAGGGTTTGGATCCCTGGACCTTAACCATCTGGAGCAAATTACTAAATTACACTCCTGGCCCATTCTTCTTCCAATTTTTGGGTGGGGAGGGGGAGGTCCCCCATACTCAATGGTGCTCAGGAACTCACGTGGGGTGAGAGACCAGAACCAGGGCTCAGGGGCTGGAGCAATAGCACCGCGGGGAGGGCCTCTGCCTTGCACGCAGCCAGCCAACCCAGGTTCGATTCCCAGAATCCCATAGGGTCCCCTGAGCACCGCCAGGGCAATTCCAGAGTGCAGAGCCAGGAGGAACCCCTGTGCATCGCCGGGTGTGACCCAAGAGACAAACAAAACAAAACCAGGGCTCACCCAGAGGATGAAACGTGTGAGGATAAAGAATCTGCTTTGCATGCAGCTGATCCCTGGCGCCATGTAAGTTACCCAGCCCTGTCAGAAGCAATCCCTGAGCACTGCTTAAAGACTGAGGTCCTTCCCTTTGCCAGGACTCACACATGCAAAGACTGGGGCTGGAGATACCTGAAGTGGCGGAGTACACGTTTATCATGGACAAAACCTGAAGTTCAACCCCCGCCACCAACACCAAAGCAAAAACACCGACAAAATTTGGTGAGTAGTCAGAGAACAGTCTAAGGAAGGGCTTCCAAGCAACACTGACGGGAGTTGAGGTCACTCCTAGTGATGTGTCAACTGGATCCGATAGAGTTCAATGCTTGGGCCCAGGGGTACTCGGCAATTAAACCCAGGGACATCTGGACTTGGGAAGTACGGCGAAAAATGATATTCACAGGTATAGAGGCAACATTCACATGGTGATGTGTCCTGCATGATGGGGCGGCAGCAAGGAGGCACTGTGGGGGCTATCCCCTGCAGTAATTTATGACGTGCGAGATCAAGGCCTCTTGACATCTATCACTATCCCGTGGGATAGCACCTCAAGGCTTTTTAATTTGGGGGCGACAACCAGCCGAGTTCAAGGGAGCGGATGTGGTGGATGGAACGAACCAGGGTCTACTGTGCTCAAGGCAAGTGCCTTGCCTATTGTGCTATCTATCTGGCTCTGCACTGGTAAGTTTTTTAAAGGACCAGAGACTAGTTTACTGGAGGACATGCCTTGCTTGTAGGAGACACCTGGCACCAGAAGCTCTTCTAATCTGTCCCCCACCCTCCCCGGCTCTGGCCCACCCCCAGAGTTAAGTATTTTAATGAGTGTTGAATTCTTGAGACTTTTTCTATACCAAGAAGGTGTTATTAACGCTGCTAAATTTGATCGGCAATGGGTAAGAACAAAAGGCCTAAATTTACCACTTTATCAATTATGTATCTCTTCTTTCTATGTCTAGACAGAACTGCAGAATCTTCCAGAGATAGGTATTACCAAGATACCAACAAGCACAACTTGTTAACGGCAGGACCTCTATACACTTACATTCAATCCTCTAAAGAATTCTTTGATGGACTCTTCTGTCACATCGTAGGGTAAGTTCCCCAGAAAAGCCGTGTAGGGTGGAGACCTGGGAAGACGGCTCCGGTCGATATTGGGTTCCCGAGCAGCCCGTGGAGCAGTGGGCAGGATGGAACGGTCGATTGGAGGCGCCCTGTACACGTCGTCGTCGTTACTGTGCCAAGTAGTTGAAACTGAAAAAGCAGTCAAGGATGTAAGCGATTGCAGGAAGCTTCCATTACTGTTGCTACAGCATGTACAGAATAAGAGGATGCATGCGACTTGTTAAGTATAAAGAGATGAAAAAGAAAGTCTAGCCAGAAATAGTCAGAAATGGTACTTTAGGTCTTAACATTTATGCAAAGTATAACCTGCATGACTTTTATTATTATTCATTTTTTTGGGGGGTGGGGGGGAAGGGTGGTGGTAGGGGGTTAGGCATCGGGCCACACTAGCAGTGCTCAGGACCATATGGGATGCTGGGAATCCACCTGGGCTGGCCGTGTGCAGGACTAGTGCCCTACCACTGTACTACTGCTCTGACCTGACATATAATTTTTTTAAATGAAAATGTCATAAATCCTATAATTAACTTTAAGTCAGTGTCTAAAATTAAAAGAAAAAGGGGGGATTAGAGCAACAGTACAGCAGGTAGGGCACTTGCCTTTTAAGACTGATTCCTGAGTACAGTCAAGAGCACAGCCCAGTGTGACCCACCCTCTCCCGGGAAAAAAAAAAGGAAAAGAAATACGGGTCACAAAAGAGCATTCTTCAGAAAGTAATAAAAGATGAACGTTGGGGGGAGGGGGGTCTGGAGAGATTACAGTACAGTGGGTAGGGCCATTCCTGAACACTGCCAGGAATGAAGAGTCAGGAGTAATCCGTGAGCATCGCTTGGGTGTGGCCCATAAAAAAAGGATGGCTGGTAACATTTGTCTTACCTAACAGAGTTCTGCTGTTCTGAGCTACTACTAACATCCTAAAGATATACAGCCCCAATGTCTCTTCTGTACTTTCTTACCATAAAACACCTTATCTGTTGCATTATCTTTGGTTCTTTTCTTTTTCTGTGCTTTTCTTGGGTCACTCCATCGCTCTGCACTCAGGAATTACCCCCTGGCGGTGCTCAGGGGACCACATGGGATGCTGGGAACCGAACCTGGGTCGGCCGCGAACCTGGGTCGGCCGCGTGCAAGGCAAATGCCCTCCCTGCTGTGCTATTGCTCCAGCCCCATCTCTGGTTCTTTTCAACCCATTTCATTCCCACAAGGAAACCCTGACATCACATTAACAGCTCCTAAAATGAATGAGTTCTCCGCTTTGTACAAATGGCTTATACACGACACTATGAAACTGCTTCATGAGGACACTTTAGGATTTTAGTCCTAAATGGAGATAATCTAGTGCTTTTCAAATGAAGAAAAGGAGGCTAGTACCTGAAGGAAAGTGTGTAAGTCAGACTAACATAGGGCTGTGTTCAGGAGGCCAGTAAGTGATGCTGGGGAATGTATTCAAAGGGAAGAGAACGGGGGCCAGTGCACGGTATGAGAGTTAGGGTGTCCGCCTTGCACAGGGCGACCAGGGTTCCTTCCCCAGCATCCCATATGACCCCGAGCCCCGTGAACACCGCCGGGACTGATTCCTGAGGGAAGAGCCGAAGGACCCAAGGTGTGCCCTCCCCTACAAATGAAAAATTTCAGGTTCTACAAATGAGGATGTTGATTTTAAATCCTAAGTGTGAAATATTATTACGGAATAGGATTTGTAGAGAGGAAACACCAAAAATTCCCCAAGGGAAAATGAGAAAAATTACCATCTCCTTCCAGGTCGTCGGTTTCATCAGCCCAGCTGACTGGTTTGGGGACATAGGTACTTCCTCCACCAGTACCGCCATCCTCGGCCAGAAAGTCTGTTAGGGAGATAGTCTTTCCCTTCTTATTCTTCTTTTTTGCTGTTTTAAAAAGGCAAAGGGAAAGATTAGTCATAATCACTCAAATATTTACCATATCGAACATTTTAGTAAATATAAAAAACATCAAAAAGAATTGAATTATGGCACATTTATACAAAGGATCACTATGCGGAAACACAAAAGGAAAATACAATGGGAAATAAAAATTAAAAATTTGCAGAATATTTATTATGCAAATCCCTTGGTTTACAGTAGATTCTATCCATATCCTGAACAACATTCTGTGACATTTTTGGGAGTCTGATAGCTATTAAAATAACCAGAGGTAGGAACCATTACTGTCAATTTATAGAGAAGGAAACTAAGTTTAAAGACTTAAATGAGACTTTAAGTTTGAGAGGTCTATGACTATGCTAAGCAGGACTAGAACTGAACTTAGGATTCTGAACACCAAACCCTGAGGCTCTTCCTAAGGAAGAAACCCAGCCTCAAAGCAACTTTTACACTATTTCTGGGGCGATTTATTGCATCCATGGAAAAATGTACCATCATTTGCAAAGTGTTCAAATGGTCAGACTTTATGGGGCCAGAGACAGAATACTGAGGGCAGGGTGCTTGCCTTGCACACAGCCAACCCAGGTTCGATCCCTCGGCACTGCACATGGTCCCCTGAGGCTGGTCAGGAGTGGTCCCTGAGCACTGGGTGTGGCCCCCAAACAAAAGAAATGCAAATGGTCAGATTTTATGCACAGCTGATCTAATCTCTTCACACCTATCTTAATGTAACATCGTTGAGATTTGGTACTAAAGGGACCAACACTTCCAACTGTTTGTGGTTACAAAATCCTTAGGAATCTCCAATTAGCAGACTAACCTTGGTTCTTTAACTATCTAGTCCTCAGAACTTCTGAGATGGCACCAAGCAGCAGCTAAGCAGAAGAGCAGAAAGGACTAATTGCCTTCTAGAACTGGCCCCTGAGAGCAGCCACTACATAAGGAAAAAGTCAAGCAGCTTTGTTGAAATATCATTTTCACAGCTTTTATAATCCTGAGTTGCTCCTCCATGTTCCAATTCTCATTTAACTTTCAATCCAAGAGGACTAAGAATCTGGAACTCGATGCACTGTTTAATTCGAGGTTGCTCTCAGTTGGTACCTGCCTTTCTCTTAAAATCCAACTTTCAGGAAATGAAGATGACCTGTTTGCTATGAATGTTATGGACAGCCTTCTGGACACAATATGCACCTGACGTATTATGGTCTCAATGTGCAAATCAGATGAATTTGGCTGCAATAATACAGAGAAAAAATGGCCGTGAATGCGAAGTTTCCACACCTTTCTCAAGCGACTTAAAACTAATCCTGCTCCCAACGTTATCAGTCACGACCAACCAGGTTCTATTTGGGCCTTATTCTATGCTTTGAAAAAAAGGTGACGCAGACTTTAGAATAGCGCCCCTAATTTCCCATGGCTTAGGGAAATCCAATAATCTTTAAAAGATACAGGACACTTATAATTAGGTTTTACTCCTTTTTTTTTTTTTCGCTTTTTGGGTCACACCGGCGATGCACAGGGATTACTCCAGGCTCTGCACTCAGGAATTACCCCTGGTGGGGCTCAGGGGACCCTATGGGATGCTGGGAATTGAACCCGGGTCGGCCGCGTGCAAGGCAAATGCCCTACCCGCTGTGCTAGTGCTCCAGTCCCAGGTTTGAATTTTTCATCTCAAGAGTAGCATGCTGCTACCTGAAGATCCTGACTTCGGGCGGGAGAGTCAGCTCACATGCTTGCAAGCAGGAGGCCCAGGACCCAGCCCCAGCACAAGGTCACCCTAGCACCAAGGTAGAAACAGACGCCCAACGCACCCCCCCCCCCCCAACAAGGACAAAAAGAAACGATCCTCACTCCTATGGGTCTTAGTCAAGTACCATCAAATATTATCTACCTATTTACTCATCTGATGCCTACCACCACCAGCAGACTCTGAAACCAACCCGCCCTTTGCTCTGATTGTGGCTTAAGATCAGGGTTTCTCAACTCTCACCCCTTGACTCTCCCGTAAGGCTATTTGAGATTTCAAAATGATAAACTTCATGACCGAAAACACTAAGCTACTAAGTCTACTCGCCATTAGGCGTCTTTCCCATCTTCTCCCCTGCCCCCCCCCCCCCCCCCCCCCCCCGCCGGTGTCAGCAGCTTCTCTCCTCTAAAATCTGCAAATGGTGCTGGCAGGTCACACACAGCTGTGTGAAGGGCGCTTGCCTTGCACGGGACTTTTGGGCCCCCCACCCCACATGGCCTCCTTCGCACTGCCAGGAGCAATTCCTGAGAGCAAAGCAGGAGTGACCCCTGAGACTGCTGGGTGTGCCTCCCCCACCCAAAACCATCTGACAAGTTCTCCTACTCATAGGCGTTCCTTTACAACTAGCAGCACAGAGTCAGCCACAACAGAAGCAGACGATTTAAAGGGAGCCAGTCCTACGGAGGACAGCAGCAATGCCGGAACGGGCTTAATGTCCGCTCCACTACTTCCAGTCATTCAGAAACAGTATCACTCGAAGCCTCTGTTCCTTTAACCCTGCAGTATTTCAGCCCATTACACGCTTGTACCTCAACATCTTCTCTTGGTAGGCAAAGCACAGCTCAATGCTTTCCTATCACAGAGACAGAACTGGCCAACCCTTCACTTTCCTTGAAACTGTAAATTGGCTAAAACGGTTTAATCAACCACACCTCACAGAACACGTCCTTGCCAGATTACGTGAGACAATTATTGTGGGCTTCTCAATAAACAGGGCTTACAACGAGAGATTTAAGGCTCCCCTTCCACCCCAAGACAACTAATCAGCTTACGATTGATTTCCGTAACCAGACATTTTAGGCCGGTAATTCTTTATTATGGGGTCTGTCCTTTCTGGTCTCTGCTGATCTAGATGCCAGCAGTGAGCCTCTCACCCCACACACCAAAAATGCACGTAAAAAACACTTCCTGTGCTGTCAGAATGCTATTACTCAATTTTATTACTAATAAAAGAACAGGCAGGTATCGGGGTGACAAACTTTATAGCTGGCTGCTAATTAACTCCAAGACATTATATACCTTCAAGCACTAGTAAACCTTAATTCTTGTATGGCAGAATCCCACTTCACCCAGTATACTTGTATCTCTTATTTAGGAAGGGCAATTTATGTGGCTCAATACTGAGGTGAAGTCAATCTTAAGCTTCGTAATTTCAGATCTTGCCAGATTAGGCCCATTTTACGGGTTTATCAACTCTTCAGGATATTTTACTGGCGCTGGAGAGGTGCTTGTCTTGTACGTGGCCAACCTGGGTTTGATCCCCTGGCACCCCCTATCTGTTTCAGCTAGAACAGGGTAAGCCAACTCATAAAACTAGACATGCATGGATTTGTCAATTAAAAAAAAAAAGAGTATGCATATATCCTACAACACAGATTGAACCCTGGAAACACGATGATACGTGAAAGAAGCTGGTGATGAAAGCCCATGCATAGAATAGTCCATTTATATGAACTGCTCAGACTGGGGCTGGAGCGATAGCACAGCAGGTAGGGCGTTCGCCTTACAAGCGGCCAACATGGCCGACCCGAGTTCGATTCCTCCGCCCCTCTCGGAGAGCCCGGCAAGCTACCGAGAGTATTCGATATGCCAGACACAGTAACAACAAAGTCTCCAATGGAGACGTTACTGGGCCCGCTCGAGCAAATCGACGATCAACGGGAGGGCCTTTACTTTTTTTACTGCTCAGACTGGGTAAAAAACAGAAGTTGAAGAGGAGAAAAGGATGCCAATGGGTGAAGTTTCATTTTGGGATGCGCCAGTCTGTTCAGAAATAAAAACTATTCAGCAATTAATAAGTATCTCCTTAAACAAGACTGTGTAAATGCATTCAACCTACCCATTTAATAGAGCGCTTAAAACTGGACTAGTTGTAATGCTGTTAAGTCGGCCATAAAAATAAAACCTGTATTTTATTAAGTGTGTGGGCAGGTATCCTCCAAGCAGTGCAGTGCTTAGGGGTGCTCAAACCCAGGCCAGGTCCATGAAAGGACTCGTGGCCCCGCTACTCCCTCTCTGGACCCACACCTGTATTTGATGCAACGCATCGCCGTGTTGAGAAGACTCATCTTCATTCTGCCACACACTTCAGACAAATGCGAAAAAGGCTGCCAAGACCCACACAACTGCACCTGCTCCCACCTGTTTTCAGTTATGTGACTTCTTTGCTCTTCTATGTCTAACTTCATTTTAACACAAGCTGAGGAATATGCCACTATGCCTTTCTCTTACACTCACCCTGATCATCTACACCAGCGAACTATTAGACAAAAACCCGGAGCTTTAAAAAAGAGCTATAAAAATTCAAGAATAATCTGGCTGGATGTCGATCAGTACCAAGTACCCCGTGGACAACCCCTAGCACCAAAAGCAAACAACCTGCTTTGAACTTTTTCCTGGAAGTGGGGCCATAGGAAACAAATACCAATCTAAGACACTGACGTCCACGTGTGTTCCTGTATATGTACATGCAGAGTTAATTACAAACACACAGAAAAAAAAAGTGAACTGTTGAAGTGAACTGCTTCCTTCAAAACCAGGAAGAGAACTCTAGGATTCTGAGATTGAATGTAATGTAGCATTTTCCATCTCAAATCATACACAATTGTACCTCAAATCTTTAAAAAATGCGTAATACCTTTTAGGTAATATTTAGAAATTCCATGTCTTACTTTACTCTCTAGATTCGTACTTTAATGACAACGGAAACTTTTGTTAAGGTAAACCACCACTGGGAACCAGACTTTCCCTCCATAAATGTCACTCACACGGAACACCAATTTTGGGGGGCCACAGCCAGCTCTGTGCCTGGACGTCGCTTTCAATGGTGCTCAGGGAACCAAGCAGTGTCAGTGCCAGGGATCCAACCTGCACGTCCAATATGCAAAAATATGCTCAAAGTCCACTGACTTTGCCGGGTGCTCTGATGGCATTTTAAAAAGTGCTACACAAACGGAAGGTTGGGTATTGAGTGCACTTAATTTCCAACTTTAGAGCATTTAAATGTAAAAAAACGCTCATCTGCACCAAACACTGATTTCCTGAAGTCAAAGAGCAGATTCAGTAGTCAATGCTGGGTCATTTGTTCTTGAAGGTCAGTAACTATCTGATATGGTACTGTCGCAAATGAAAAAACAAAAAATCCATCTAATAAAGGTCTATGAAAAAATTTAAATGTATCGCTACCCAAAAAAGTGTATACGTACATAAACGTAGGATCAATTTTCAGCACGACAAGGCATCAAGGAAGTATATGGAAAACAACTGTTTCCTTCACTACAACACCATTTGGGAATATTGGTCAAAGACTGGAAAAGATTCCAAGTGGAAAAAGGAAGATGATAAATCCCCCAAACTCATCAGCTGGAACCCGGTGCTCACAATACCGTAGTTCTGTTAACCTTATACATACCCACAAGTGAAAAAGACAGAACATGTTCCAGGAGACCCAACCGCGTAGAGAAAGTACTAGTACAAAAGTCCCCATCACTAAACAGACCCTGTAGTCAGTCTGGATTTCATGCTGGACTGTGAAAAGCAGATCAGGAACATTCCTAACACCTAGGGGGCAGGAGCGACAGTACTGCAGGTAGGGTGCTTGCCTTGCAGGTGGCAGACCAGGGCTGGATCTCTGGCACCCATATGGTGCCTTGGAACCAGGCAACGTGTAGCCCCCGAACAAAACAGAAACCCCAAACTCTTTTTTACACCAAATTCTACAGGCACTCTGGAAAAAGCGAACGTAAGGCACTCATTAGCCAGCCCAGGCCCACAAGAACTGTGTGAGATGGAGCTTTTGCTCAGCATCCCATCACAACCACACGCCATCCAGTTATCTCTACTCTGCACGGATCAAAGATTTCGAGCCTGCGTTGGCACTTGCAAGCGGCCTGACGCTGAATGAAAAATCCCAAGCATGAAATTTTGAAATCCAGATGACGGAGACGGTCGGGAGTGCTACCACATGCCCGCACGATCCTACCAGAGTTCACGGGGACACTCTCGCTTGGGTGCTCTAAGTCAAAAGTGCACCCCCGATCGAATGCACCTCGATTCCCGCTGCCTTCTCCAAAGAGACACGTAACCCTTTTGTCTCTGGGAGGACACAGGACAACAACAACAAAAAAAGGTCGGTAGGGATACGCGTGCAGGGAGAGCAGCGGTGCAACCAATGTTTTGCACAACGGTTCGCTTGGGCTCTGTCAAAAATAATGATAATAAAAATAAAAAAACTCATGCCCCCAACGAGGACCACAACCGCCACCCAACACGCGGAGCCTCGAGCTAAGGCCGATTCTCGAGGCTTCCCAGTGCCGAGCAGTTGTGCAACGATCGAAATCAAACAAAGCGCAGCCCCATCGCTGGGGCTCCCCAAACGGAAGCTGTCACGAGATCGGGCCTCGGTCCCCGTTGCCGGTGCATATGCAAATGCACATTGTTGTTATTGCTCTGATTATTTTTCGGCCCGTGCCTGGCACTCGGCGGTGGCTCGGCGCAAGGGGTGCTCAGGGGGACCGAGGAGCCGGGACCCCAAAAGCGGCCCGAGAACCGCGGTCTCCACCTGGCTTCCTCCCGGACACGTGGGCGCCGCCACCCCGGGCGCCCCACCCCCACCGCGCTCGGGCGGCCCCGGCCCGCGCCCCGCGCCCGCACGGGGGCCCCGGGCCACGCTTCCGGCGGGGAGGGCGCAGGAAGGCGCCGCGGGCCCTCCCGGTCGCGGGGCTCCCGGCGCGGGCTCCGGAGGGGCCGCGGTGGCCGGGCCGGGCCGGGCGCTCCCGCGCACGCGCGCCGCGCCGCGCCCGCCGCCCGCGTTCTACCCGCCCCCCCACCCCGCAACGGCCTCGCGCCCCGCAGCCCCGCGCCCGCCCGCCCGCCCGCGCGCCAACCGCCTCCCGCCTCCGTCCACGCGGGCGCGGAGCCCCGCGTCTCCCCCGCGCCGGGCCGCGCCGCGCCGGGCCGGGCCCGAGGTGCGGGGGGAGGGGGCGCGGACGCCCGCCCTCCCCTCCCCCCGCGCCCCGCGGCGCCGGCCCGGCCCGGCCGCGACCCCCGCGGCCCGAGGGGCAAGCGCGGCCGCCCGCGCCCCGGCGCCGGGGGCCCGGCCGATCCGGCCCGCAGGCCCGCCCCGGAGCCCGGCCCGGCCCGCGCTCGGCCGCTCACTCACCTGAGGCCGCCATGTTGGGAGAGGGAGCGAGAACGCAAAGGACCCGGATGCGGCGGTCACGTGACTCGAGCGGGCGCGCCGGGCGGGGGGAGGCCGGCCGGGGGCGGGGCGGCGCCGCGCCGGGCCCGTAAAGCAGTCGGCGGCCGCGGCGCGGCGTGCGACGGGGAGGCGGGCCGGCGCGACCTGGGGCCGGAGGGGCGGGGCCGGCGCTGTCGTGAAGCCCCGCGCGCTTTACGTCGGCTGCGCGCGCACGCGGGCCGGGCGGGCGGGCCGGGGCTGGCGGGGGCTCCCGGGCCGCGCACTTCCGGCCTGCGGCGGGGAGGCGGGGGAGGGGGTCACCGGAAGGGGCGGGGCCGCGCGGCGGCGTCCCACGTCTCGGAGGCCCAGTGGAGGCGTCCTGGGGTCCGGGATGGGCGTGCCAGCAGTTGGTTTTCTGGAGAGGAATGTTCATAGTTTCCTTTCCAAATCGCCTTTTTTTTTTTTTTAAATGTAGGAGTACTGCTATATATTAGGCGGATTGAATTGGGCATGAACTCCACCTTAGTTTTTTTTTATTTGTTTATAATTTTATTTATTGAATCACTGTGAGAGCAGTTACAAAGCTTTGGGTTTTTTTTTTTAATGTAGGAGTACTGCTATTTATTAGGCGGATTGAATTAGACATGAACTCCACCTTACTTTTTTTCCTTTTTTTATAATTTTATTTATTTATGTAGTATTGCTAGTTATTCAGCCACTGATTAGGTGATTGAATTGGGCATGACTTCCACCTTCCTTTTTTTTTTTTTTTTTTTGCTTTTTGGGTCACTCTGGGCAATACACACTGGGTTACTTCTGGCTCTGCACTCAGGAATTATCCCTGGCGGTGCTTGGGGGACCCTATGGGATGCTGGGGATCGAACCTGGGTCAACCGTGTGTAAGGCAAACGCCCCACCTGCTGTGCTATCGCTCCAGCCCCATTTTTTTTTCATTTTTTTATGATTTTATTTATTGAGGCCGATATTTATTGAATCACCGTGAGAGCAGTTACAAAGCTTTCGTTTTTTGTTTTTATTTTTTTAATGTAGGAGTAAAAGGTAAAGGCCCTCCCGTTGATCATCGATTTGCTCGAGGGGGCCCAGTAACGTCTCCATTGGAGACTTTGTTGTTACTGTGTCTGGCATATCGAATACGTCACGGGGAGCTTGCCAGGCTCTGCCGTGCGGACGAGATACTCTCGGTAGCTGGCCAGGCTCTCCGAGAGGGGCGGAGGAATCGAACTCGGGTCGGCCATGTTGGCTGCGTGCAAGGCAAACGCCCTATCGCTGTACTATCGCTCCAGCCCCATTTTTTTTCATTTTTTTATGATTTTATTTATTGAATCACCGTGAGAGCAGTTACAAAGCTTTTGGATTTAAGTCTCGGTCATGCAATGAAACATCCGTCCTTTCACCAGTGCCCGTTCTCCACCACGAAAAACTCCAGTTTACCCCATCCCACACCCTCCCCCCTACCTGTGGGGCAGATGATTGCCTTTGTGTGTGTGTGTGTGTGTGTGTGTGTGTGTGTGTGTGTGTGTGTGTGTCTGTGAAAGCAGAATAGGTCCAAGGCCCTGTGTTGCGTAAAGATGCTTTAGGTCGGGTATATTTAGAATGAATGAGGAAACAACCAATAATGACGATCGAATGTTTCTTGGCTCCGGCTACACTGAGTCAAGCTATGGTTTCAGGGCCGAGTGATAACCAGCCTTCCTCCACCTAACGTTCACTTTAGCTTGCTCATACATTGTCATACATTCCAAATCTTTCCATGGACTTTTTGGTTTTTTTTTGGGGGGGGGTCACACCGTGCATATTCGAGCTTACTCCTGGCTCTGCACTCAGGAATTATCCTGGCAGCATCTGGGGACCACATGGGGGTGCTGGGGATCGAACCCGTGTCGGCAGCGTGCAAGGCAAACACTCTACCCACTGTACTAGTTCTCCGGTCCCTCCAAGGACATGTTTGATTGAACACTTACCGATGATTTTGGGTACAACGGTACAAAATTTCCCCAAAGGAAGCTGCAGTTCTGTGCCCAAACAACCAGCCGGTGCCAGAGCCAATGGCGAGACCCGGGCTCCATCCTGCCTTGCACGTGGCCGACCCGGGTTCCATTCCTTGCATCGCATCTGCTCCTCCAAAAACCGCTGGGAATAATACCCTGAGCATTACTGGATGTGGCCCCCATATAAAAGACAACCAGCAGTGACTGATTAAAGTAAGAACTTAGTATTATACGTTATTGTTAAGTAATGAATTGTAAAAATAAAACCACAAGATTTTGAAGGTGGTTGAGGTTACTGGGTGCAACTTTAGATTTTCCGGTCAGGGAAGGTCCTGAGGCAGTGACGTTTGAGTAGACCTGAATTACAACAGCCGTGGGAGATGTCAGAGCATGCTCAGCTAGATCTAAAGCTTCGGACCGGGAACATCTTAGCAAGTAGAGGATTTAAAGGCTGGTCAACAGAGGATCGCAGGGTTAAGAGTAGTAGGAGATGAAGTTTGGGAGCTAGGCAAGGGTTAGGTCATGTGAGGCTCTGTAAAGGAGGGGTAGGACTTTGAATTTTATTCCCATCTTCCTGGAAAAGCCTGGAGTGGTTTTGTTTGTTTATTTCTGTTCGGGGGCCAGATCTGGCAGTGCTTAGAGCTTACTCAGGGCTCTGCATGCAGGAATCATTCCTGGGGATACTCTGGGGACCTTATGGGGGTGATGGAGATTTAATTGGGTCTGCCACATTGAAGGCAAGCGCCTTATCTGCTATACAATCTCTCCAGCCCTGGGGTGATTTTATGAAGTGAATGTCATGATAATGAAATTAAAAATTTGGAATAAAAAATTGAAGAGTTATCTGTTATCTTGATATGGTTATGTGAGTGTTATGTAAATATAGATATATATTATATGTGTCTATATAAACTATTAGATATGAAGATTTGTGTACTTGGGGCCAGAGAAGTGTTGCTGGTAGGATGTTTGCCTTAAATACAGTGGACCTGGTTTGATCCCTGGGACCCTGAGCCCTACCAGGAATGATTGCTGAGCTCAGAGCCGGGAGTAAGCCCTGAGCACCGTCAGGTGTCGGCCATCCCCTCCCCGCAAGAACTTTCTTTTTTTCTTTTTGGGTCACACCCAGCAATGCTCAGGGGTCACTCCTGGTTCTGCACTCAGGAATTACTCCTGGCGGTGCTTGGGGGACCACATGGGATACTGGGAGTAGAACCCAGGTCGGCCACATGCAAGGCAAGCACCCTACCTGCTGTGCTATCACTCCAGCCCCCCCCAAGAACTTTCACTGTATTAATATTGGGGGTACACTCAGAGTTGTTCAGGGATTATTCCCAGCAGTTCTTGTGGTGACCACGTGGTGGGACCATGTGGTGCTGGTCAAATCCAGGCTTCCTGCATGCATTGTACGCGTTATAGACTGTCGAGTTATGTCTCTAGCTGGAAAGGTTATTCTTTAGTTAAAAGGAGAAAAATGGATTATACAAATTCATGGATGGAGAGAGAGACCAATTAATGGTGACGCAGGAGCAGTGACAGCAGGCCTCCGTGTTTGTCCATGGTCCCAGGTTCTTTAATATTTTCTTTTTTCTTCGAGGAGGGTGCACGTGGCAGTGCTCAGAGCTTACCCCTGGCTCTGAGCTCAGGGATCACTCCTGGTGGGCTCCGGGGACCTGACGGGGTGCTGGGGATCAGACCTGGGTTGACTGTACTCTCGTTCTGACCTCCTCTTCAATCTTTCCAATTTTCAAAGTATAGGGTGACAAATATGCTCAGAGTTAGAAAAGTTGATTGGAAAGTGGAAGAGAAAGAAACTTCCCGGGCTGGCAGGAGTTTAATTAGACTAAGCATGACTCATTCTGTGGGGTTTTTATAGGACAACTGGTCTTTCTGTTCTCAAAGTTTCAAAGGATTCCCAGAAATGTCTTGTTAGTTTAGGGCCCCTTTGTGTGGCTAAGATAAGAGTAAGGTTTTTGATTCCCACTTAGGCTGGGGGGACTGTCTGTTTATTTAAGACCTTTAAGGTTACATATTTCACCATATGCCCTGGTGTTGCCTCACTATCGCTTAGTCTCGAGTGAGCCAAGGTCTGGAGCAGAGTTTATGGTCTTGGGAAATTGTAAACTTCCCAGTCTCAGAAAGAACCCAAGACTTGGCAAGAATGTTTAAAATGTGGAAGGGAGTTAGCAAAGGAACAACTGCTTGCAGCATCTGGAAAAGGAAAACTGAGGCTTCTTCTTTCAGTAGGTTATTACCAGGGTACCACATAGGGTTTGTTCCCTGCGTAAAAATCAATTTTAAATGAATATTTTATGAATTTGCTGTTATTATTACAGGCATATTAATATGAATTGAGGCATTTTGTTTGACATAAATGTTATTTCAGGGGCCACATCTACCGTACATTAGGTGGGACATTTGCCTTGCTTGCAGCTGACCCTGGTTTGATACTTGGCCTTCCATCTGGTCCCCCAAACCTGCCAGGTGTGATCCCTGAGCACAGATCCAGGAGTAACCCCGGAGCACCGCTGAATGTAGCTCAAAATATTTAAAAATAAATTACTTTTTCGTTGTAACTTAAAAATAAATTAAGTTTTGTGCCCCTCCCCCCAAAAAAAAGAGATAAGTATGGTAGGATCTAGGGTACTGAGCTTGCTGTGTTCTTCATTTATTTATTTTTGGCTTATGGACCACACCGGTCATGCTCACGGCTTACTCCTGGCTCTGAGTGGGGAACTCGGGGGACCATATGGGGTACCAGGGATTGAACCCGGTTGGCTGCATGCGAAAACAAAACCCTACCCACTGTACTATCTCAGCTCTCTTCCTGTGCTGGCCATGTCAACATTGGCTCAACGTTGGCTTCTGTAATCGAGCTGAGAGAAGATGGTGGTTCGGGTTTGAGTACAGAGATGGGAAGGGACAGACACAGGCATAGTTTGGAAGCAAACATGATGACTGATTGGCTGTGAAAGGCGCAGGAGAGGGAGCACGCAGAGATGACTGGCTCTGCACTCAGGAGTTCCTCCTGGTGGTGTTGGGGGACCCTACGGGATGCCGGGAATCGAACCCAGGTCTGCTGCGTGCAAGGCCAACACCCTACCCGCTGTGCTATCACTCCGGCCCCAGACTCCCAAGTTTTTAGCGTGGACATCTGGATGTGCCGTTTGCTTAGACTGCAAATGCTGAGGTGGAGCAGGTCTGGAGAGATTTGATCACCTAGGGAATTTTAAATCATTCCAAGTTGGCAGGACTGGAGTGAATCCCAAAGACTGTGCGTTTCTAGCTCTCGGGATAGGAGAGTAACCGAGTCCCCTAAGTTCCCTCTCCTTGCCTCCCCTCCCCTCCCCCCACTCCTCACTCCCCCCCTTATCCTTCCCTCCCCTCCCCTGGCCTCCCATATTCATCCCCCTTCCTCCCCTTTCCTGGTCAGGGTTTTTCTTTCCGGGTTCTGTGCTCAGGACTGAGCGCTGGCAGTCTCAGGGGGCCGTAAGTATGTGTCACGGATTGAATCAGGGCCAGCCACATGCCAGGTGAACACGATTTCTAAGCCTGTACTATTTCTTGACGATTAACCCGACTGTTTATTGCCCCAAAGCCCCCCCCCCCCCCCCCCCCCGCGCTGGAGTCATTTACAGAGATTCAGAATGATTTTCAGTACAAATGGATTCCTACGTAAAGATTATTTTGATTCTTTTGCAGCCAAAGGGAATTGTCATGTTTGTACATTGTCCACGTAAATAAAGACCAGGCCTAAAAGCTGAAAAAATGAAAATTCTGTATTTATTCTGGTCATATTGGAATTAAAAAAAATATCGATCATTGATAATCCCATCAACGGCCAAGACCCAGAGACTATAAAACCCAGCTCCCGGAAGTGCATGGCCGAATTCGCGGCCGCGCGACACCTTATTATCTCATTCCTACTTTGGACAACCTGGCAGGCTACCGAATGTCACCTGCCCACACGGCAGAGTCTGGCAAACTCCCCGTGGCGTACCCAATATGCCAAATACCAGTCACAATGATGGGTCTCATTCTCCTAACCCTGAAAGAGCCTTGAATATGGCACTTTTTAAAATCTCAGGGCTAGGACGAAGGAGACATTACTGGGGCCTGCTCGAGGCAATCGACGAACAACAGGATGGTCGTGATCGTCATGATCGTGATTGATCATTGAAGAGAGTGGATTTTAGAAAAGCCAAATCAGGTAGGACCAGATGTGGCTGAGAGAGATTCTCAATTCCCGAGCACTTCCCAGGGCTAATCCAGGCACGAAACTAGCTTATTTAGTCCTCACTTGAACCCTCTAAAATGAATATTTCTCAGGGTTTACTCCTGGCTCTCCACTCCGGGGCTGGAGCGATAGCACAGCGGGTAGGGCGTTCGCCTTACACGCGGCCAACATGGCCGACCCGAGTTCGATTCCTCCGCCCCTCTCGGAGAGCCCGGCAAGCTACCGAGAGTATTCGATATGCCAGACACAGTAACAACAAAGTCTCCAATGGAGACGTTACTGGGCCCGCTCGAGCAAATCGACGATCAACGGGAGGGCCTTTTTACCTTTACTCCGCTCCGGGATCACTCCTTGAGCTGAGAGCTGACCACGGATTTGAACTGGATTGGCCTCTGTGCAGGGGAAGTGCTTTCACCCCTGTGCTATCTGTGTCTCTGGCCACACGAGTCGAAGTCTTACACTGATCATCCTCATCCTGACTTGTTTCTCTCTTCCTCCTTCACTTCTTGGTTTTGGATTTGGTTTGGGGTCAGGCTGGCGGTGCTCTGGGGCCTTTGCCTTTGGATTTGGTTTGGGGTCAGGCTGGCGGTGCTCTGGGGCCTTTGCCGGCCGCACGTGCTTTGTGTGCCCTTAGCCCCGTGAGCAATCGCTCTAGTCCATCCCCATTTATTTGCTTAGTTATTTTGGCCTCACCTGGCTGTGCTCAGGGCTTACTCCTGGCTCTGTGATCCGGGATCAGGCCTGGTGGGACAAGCAGGGGGCCATTTGGGTGCTGGGCAGCCGCATGAGAGACAGGTGCCCAGCCTACTCTACTACTACCTTTCTGGCCAGTATCCCTCCACTTTTTGTTTTTTTTAGTTTTATGATTTTTATTTTTATTTTTTTAAAATTTTTATTAGTGAAACACCATGAGGTACAGTTGTAGACTTACAAGTTGTTGTGCTTGGGCTTCAGTTATACAATGATACAGTACCCATCCCTCCACCAGTGCCCATTCTCCATTATTTACATTTTTTAAAAAAATTTTTGTTAGTGAAACACCATGAGGTACGGTTGTAGATTTACAAATTTTTGTGTTTGGGTTTCAATTGTACAATGATCAAGCGCTCCCTCCACTTCGAAGGCCTATCAAAATATTGATAGACCTTTGTATCCACTCACATAGTTCAGTGTTGTCTTCTTATTTTTTTTGGGGGGGGGGAAAGGGGGTTTGGAGCCACATCTGGCAATGCTCAGGGGTTAATCCTGGCTCTGCACTTAGGAATTACTCCTGGGTGAGATGCCTGAGATGGAGCCTGGGTCAGCTTCATGCAAGGCAAGCGCCCTGCTCACTGTACTGTCTCTCTGACCTCATCCCCTGTCTGTTTTGCTTAATTAATATTTGGGCTAGCCCTGGTGTTGCTTAGGGGACAATGGGACACTGCAACTCAAACCTGGGTCTCCTGAATGCAAAGTGGACCCTGAGCCTTTTGAACTCTCTCTCTCCAGCTTGCAATCTTTTTTTATTTCAAGGTCATCAGGTAAGCAAGCTTAATTCCATCAGCAGCTTTAATTACCCACTGTCATGTAATATTTCATATTCCAGGATTCCAGGCACCAAGAACTTTAGGTGGGCATCTCTGAGGAGACCATTATTAACTCCCAGAGAAAGATATTACTAAATGTAGAGTTGCCACAATGTAACATTCACAGTGTGCATGATAAATGATTATTTCATATACGAAGAACGTGAGAAATGTGAGCCAGTCTTGAGGAACAATCTGTCAACAGGAGCCAGTCATAGATTGGGAGAGGAAGAGTAGCAAGCGAGAGAGAAAAACACCAATGAAGAAAATGGCATCCGCTTATCACTGTCAAAACACAGAAAGCCAGAGGCCAGAGCTATAGCACAGTGGGTAGGGCGTTTGCCTTGCATGTGGCCGACCTGGGTTCGATCCCCAGCATTCCATATGATCCCCTGAGCACTGCCAGGAGTATTTCCTGAGTGCAAAGCCAGGAGTAACCCCTGAGCATTGCTGGGTGTGACCCGAAAAGGGGAAAAAAAAAAACCCCACAGAAAGCCAAATCAGTCATGACAAAAAGCCAGTGATAACCAGAAATCTTGAAAGGACTCAGAAAAAGAAGTGATGTTACTCGCAGAAGAGTTATTTTCTTGGTCGTGAGATTTCATATACTTTAGGAAACAGAAGACATGCGCCACCATTATTATGTAATCAGGAAAGATCATTTGGCAGTAAAAATAATCAAGTACTCCTAAACCCTCCACCATGGATGTAACTTGGAAATGTGCTGAGTGAAAAAAGCTAGTCATGGAAGCCCAGCTACCGCATAATTCTACTTACATGAAACAGCCAGAACTAGGCAATTCTGTTAGACATAGAAAATAACTGGTGGCCATCTAAGAACTGATTGGGAAGCCACTCCCCAAAATGTTAAGAGAATGAAAGCATATTATTAGCATATTATTTAGGTGAACATGTTACAACAACTACAGCATAAAGAATGGTGGTGGAAGGATTTCTTTTTTCCCTTTTTTTGTGTGTGTGTTTGGGCCATACCCTGGTGGTGCTCAGGAATTACTCCTGGCAGGCTCAGAGAACCATATAGGACAATATAAACTAACCAACCCTCTGTACTATCGCTTCGGCCCCAATATTTCTATTTTCTAACTGAAGAAATGATAAGGTAGAGGGTGAAAATTTTAATAAATATATTCTTTTTTTTTCCCTTTTTGGGTCACACCCGATGATGCACAGGAGTTCCTCCTGGTTCATGCTCTCAGGAATCACTCCTGGCGGTGCTCAGGGGACCATATGGGATGCTGGGCATTGAACTTGGGTCGACCGTGTGCAAGGCAAACGCCCTACCTGCTGTGCTATTGCTCCAGTCCCCCAATGAATATATTCTAAACCTTACAGGAAGCATTAAAAAACTCCAAGGGGGCTGGAGAGATAGTACAGTGAGTAGGGTGCTTACCTTACACATGGTCGATCTGAATTCTATACCCTCTGTGGTCCCCCGAGTCTATCAGGAATGATCCTCGCGTGCTCTACCAGGAGCAATCCCTGAGTGCAGAGCCAGGAGTAAGCCCTGAGCACCACCAGATGTAGTCTCATTAAAAAAAAAAAAGAAAGAAACATTAACTAAAATCAATTAATGTGAAATTCTAAAAATTTCTGTAAACCATGGCAGAAAAGGAAGAATTTACAATAAAATGAAAACCAGAACAAAAAAAAAAAGAAATTCTATAAGAAGCACGTTTTAAAATTTGTTTTGGGTTCTATCTGGCAATATTTTAAGGGGACTCAGAGGAACCGGGTGGGTCCGAGGATGGAAGGGCTCTTACATACAGCTCAGACTCTCTAACTTTTGAGTCGTCTCTCCAGTCCCTAAACACATTTGGCGGGAGGGTATTGGGCCTCACCTGGCAGTGCTCAGGGACCCCTCCTCGCAGTGCTGGTGGTGCTGAGAATTGAACCAGGGGTCCTCCACATGCAGGGCATTTCCTTTTTATCCGGGCTTAAACACATTTATTTTTTTGTTTACTTTTTGGGTCATACCCGGCAATGCGCAGGGGTTATTCCTGGCTCATGCACTCAAGAATTATTCCTGGCGGTGCTCAGAGGACTATATGGGATGCTGGGAGTTGAACCCGGGTCGGCCGCGTGCAAGGTAACCACCCTACCTGCTGTGCTATCGCTCCAGCCCCTTAAACACATTTTTAAGGGGCAACTCCTAATTTGAGTCTTCTTTTTAAAAAAATATTTCTTTTTTTTCTTTTTGAGTCACACCGGCGATGCACAGGGGTTACTCCTGGCTCTGCACTCAGGAATCACCTCTGGCGATGCTCGGGGGACCGTATGGGATGCTGGGAATCGAACCCGGTTCGACTGCGTGCAAGGCAAACACCCTACCCGCTGTGCTATCACTCCAGCCCTTTAAAAAATATTTATAATTAACACCTGAAGAGGCTCAGGAATCACTCCTTCCTCTGCACTCAGGAATTATTCCTGGCAGTGCTTGGGGGACCTTGTGGGGGGCTGGGGATTGAACCATGGTTGGTCACATGCCAGGCAAAGATCCTCTCCATTGTGCTGTTGCTCCGGCCCCTAATTTGAGTCTCTTTAACATGTTTCCTGAGTCGCCCTACTTCCCAGGTTCACACTGCAGCTCTGTTCCTGGTCAGCCCTGCTAAACAAGGAGAGAAGATTAATATCACGGAGGGACAAGGAAACTGAACAGAAGCTGAAAGCGTTTTTGGGGGACCTCGAGGAATTGGAAACATGCAATGGTGGTAACTCAAGCCCATGTTCAGTCTTCATGCCCAGAGACTTCTTCATGCAGGTGTTCTAGCATGTGTCGAGGAGAGTGGGAAGGGTGTGGCCAGGTGTCCCTAGTTGAAGGTTCTGCCCACTGGAATAGCCACCTCAGGAGAGGAAGGGCAGGTGGCCAGGGTTCCGTTGAGCTCACTGTTCCTCGTGGCCTTCCACGGGCTTCTCTTCCTAACCCTTTTGCATCAGCTGCTGCAGATGCCTTGAGGAGCCGGGCAGCTCGTGGCCATGACTGAAGCTGCCTGGTTGGCATCGTGGCAGGCTGCACGCAGAGAATATGCCCCCTGCAACCAACATTGCTCACACAGCATCCCTGAGCTCCTCATCACTTCTCCTCCTTCTGTTGGATACCACGTGACCCGATCTGGCAACTGGAGTGTCCATGGAAGCCTCACGGATCACTTTGGGGGGACGCGTGTGAAGGCTGCCCAGTGGTCTGCTCTGAGCCACTCCTGTTTCCGGTGGAAAAAGCAGAGCCGTGGGTATAAGCAGCCCGAATCCCTGAGTCTTTGCTGGTAGGAAGGCTCCCTTGAAAAGTCTCCCTTTTCTGGGGCTGGAGCGATAGCACAGCGGGCAGGGCATTTGCCTTGCATGCGGCCGACCTGAGTTCGATTCCCAGCATCCCATAGGGTCCCCTGAACACCGCCAGGAGTAATTCCTGAGTGCATGAACCAGGAGTAACCCCTGTGCATCGCTGGGTGTGACCCAAAAAGCAAAAAAAAAAAAAGTCTCCCTTTTCACTTTGGACACTGAACCAGAAACAAACCATTCTGTTATACCCCTTCTGTTTGGGTATCAGATGCAGGCCGGTCCTATACACTTCCGTGTGTGCGCCCGCCAGAAACTAATCTCCCAGGGCCTCATACATGTGGGGCAAGTGCTCTACCACTGAATGACACCCCAGACCCCTATATGCTTTTGCTGTTGTTCTGTTTCGGGACCACATCCGGCAGGACTCAGGGCTTATTCTTGGCTCTGTGCTCAGGGATCACTCTGAGCGGTGATCAGGGGACCCTATGGGGTGCCAGGGATCGAGCCCAGGGATTGGCTGTGTACAAGGCCAGTGCCCTGCTTTGCTGTCTGATCTCTCCACACATGTGCTTACCTTTTTTTAAAAAAACTTGTACCTTCCCCTTGCACCTTATATAAACTCTGTGGTTTACAAAGTTGTTCGTGATGATTTGCTATAGACATTCAATATACCAACACCAGTCCCACCACCATTGCATATTCCCACCACCATTATCTCCAATTTTCCCAGTCACCCCTTAAGCCTGCCCCGTGGCACAGCAGGTAGGATGTTTGCCTTGCACGCGGCCGAAACGGCCGACCCGAGTTCGATTCCTCCGCCCCTCTCGGAGAGCCCGGCAAGCTACCGAGAGTATCTCGCCCGCACAGCAGAGCCTGGCAAGCTCCCCATGACGTATTCGATATGCCAAATACAGTAGTAACAAGTCTCACAATGTTACTGGGCCCGCTCGAGCAGATCAGTGAACAACGGGAGGACAGTGACAGTGATTATTATTTTGGTAAATGAATGATCAAAGAATGTTTCCTTAGAAGAAAGTTAGTGATGATTGTGTATCTCACCACGGAGCTGTTAAGCCCTTATATAAAAGATTACTGAAATGTTGTTACAGGTTAGGCCTTCTATGTTGTTAACAGAGATTGGATGCCTCTACATTCCACCCCATCCAATCTGGTGTGTTGCTTCTGGTTTACCAGTGTTGTAGAGTGTGTCACACGGCTGCAAATGCAGCCATACAGTCCAGGAAGTCTAAAATTTTTAATGGGTGATAAAGCTGGAGTTAAATTTTAAACTGGGGGTGTTTTGGGGGTGTGTGTGACTTCCAGGGTTTTCCAGAAGTACAGTGAGGTGGGGGAGGTAGCCTACCCCTGACTCCATGAAAGCCTGGAAATTTCAGTCACAAAACCCCATGCCTGAGTTTTTCATCAGATTAATTTCTGGATGAGGCTCGTCCCAAGCAGTGAATTCTGCAGGGAACATGGAGGTGATCGTAGAGTGTGGAGGTTTTTTGGCTGCCGGGGCTCTGTTTGGGCAGGTGCTGGGCTCACGCATCCCCCTCTGGGCTACCTCAGATGACTCAACCTTGAATGGGGTCCAGAAGAATCTTTGCAACTTGTTGATCTCTTTCAAGGTTGACTTATGAATCTCTGGGTCATGGCTGGGGAATGAGCTTTCTTGGCTCGGGAGGTTCCCATACTTTCTTAAAGGCACCAGTCAAAGTTCAGGCGCAGTCCCACGAAATGCGGACCTGGTGTTTACCCATTTTCCTGGTTAGATAAGATAAACTAGAAACATGGATATTAAAAAATTATTGTATGGGGAGGGATGTGGGTGATAGATGTGGTGTTGAAATATGGTGTACATGTGAAGCTAATCATTAACAGTATTGTAAATCACAGTACCCCAATTAAAATTAAAATGGACAAAACTTACAGTTTCGGTGGCATGTTCTAGAAGGGTTAGTGTTTATGGCTTTGACGGTACAAAGTCATTGCACCCTCACCATCACCAAATCGACCAAGATGCTCCACCACTGCCCTCTTGTGACTGCTAGTCCTCCCTGCCCCTCCTCAAACCCTCTCCTGCTCTTGTGTGGGAATCTGGGTCTTGGGGTCAAAACCCAAAGGTTTGTCACTATTCAGTACGGTGGATTCCCTTGTTCTGTTTCTCTCTGAGCTGCAGTGAGTGAGCTTCTCCCATGTTCTTCCTCCTCCCTCTGACTTCCTAACATGGTGTCCTCCAGTTTCATCCATGTTGTAGCAAAAGGCTAAAGTTCATGCTTTCTTGCAACTGTGGTGTGCGTGCGTGCATGCGTGCGTGCGTGCGTGTGTGCGTGCGTGCGTGTGTGTGTGTGTGTGTGTTAACATTCCAGCATCTGAAAGTGGACAGCTTGTGCTCTGCCTTTTCCTTGGTAACTCATCAGTCTTTTTTCCTGTTGGGCATTATATATATATATATATATATATATATATAATTTTTTTAAAATTTTTATTAGTGAGACACCACGAGGTACAGGGTACAGTTGTAGACTTACAAATTTTTGTGCTTGGGTTTCGGTGACTCATCAGTCTTTGGAGCTTCGGTTCTCTCTTGTGCCCGGATGGGGGCAAAGTCCGTATCTCTGTATCATGACTTCCTGTGAGCTCTGGAGATAACCCAGCTTTGGGTTTTAAGTCTCAGTCTAGATCATGCGAGGCGAGTCTTCTGCGTCCTTTAAGCCATCAGTTCTGCCTGGTCCCTCCAGCCAGCACCACAGAGATGATGGTGCCCTCGGTTCTTTCTATGGCCTTGGCCCAAGTCTCCTTATCCTGACACTCTCTGCATCCAGCCTTAAAGTTTCCTCATATTTCCCTGCAGCTGGTTGCCTTTCCCATTTATAACCTTGCATCACTTGCGTCATTACCCTTTGGAGCTGCTCCTTGATCATGCTTGTTTTTTTTTTTTTTTCTTTTCTACACTCATTCCTACTTTGGACAAACTGGCAGGCTACCGAATGTAACCTGCCCACACGGCAGAGTCTGGCAAACTCCCCATGACGTACCCAGTATGCCAAATACCAGTAACAATGATGGGTCTCATTCTCCTAACCCTGAAAGAGCCTTGAATATGGCACTTTTTAAAAAATCTCAGGGCTAGAACGAAGGAGACGTTACTGGGGCCTGCTCGAGGCAGTCGAAGAACAACAGGATGGTCGTGATCGTGATCGTGATCCTACACACAAATTTTTTTTTTCTCCCACACACATATTTTTTTCCCCCTCTTTGAAGATTTGGATTCTGTCTTCCACTGCCCTGTGACTTTCCCCTTGACCAGACTGGAGTTTGCAGTTCATCTCTTAGACATCTAAAAGAAATTTTTTTTTTTCACTTTTTAATTAAAAAAATTTTTTTTCAGACTTACAAACTTTCGTGCTTATGTTTTAGTCGTATAGTGACTGAGTCCCCATCCTTCCACCGGTGCCCATTCTCCACCGCCAGTGTTCCCAGTATCCCTTCCACCCCCCCCCCCCCACACGGCCGACCTGAGTTCGATTCCTCCGCCCCTCTCAGAAAGCCCGGCAAGCTACCAAGAGTATCCTGCCTGCACGGCAGAGCCTGGCAAGCTCCCCATGGCGTATTCGATATGCCAAAAACAGTCACAACAAGTTTCACAATGGAGACGTTACTGGTGCCCACTCGAGCAAATCGATGAACAACGGGAGGACAGTGCTACAGTGCTATATAAATGTATTACCTACTTTCATTTTTCCAACTTATGGGAAGGTACTATTATGTCTGTTTTATAGGTGAGAAAACTGTATTTAGGATAATTTTCTTACCTCGGAGAATATTAGTTTCTGTAATCAAACCTATGCAGACAAGGCCTTACATATTTAATGTTGTGTGCTACTCCTGAACAAATGGCAGAAAACGATGTTTGACATTTTTTTGTTGTTTTTTCTGGGTCGCATCTGGAAATGCTCAGGGGTTACTCCTGGATCTGCACTTGTGATTTATTAGGCCAACAAATAAATCAGAAGTGCTGTCTGGAGCCTAGATTTCCAAAGACCTTGGAGTTTCTGCTTTTCTCACTTGGTACCTTGCCAGGTGAGGGGCCCGGGCTCTTCTGCCGGCTAGCTCCCTGGAAGAAAACCAGCCGGCGATGTGACCATCCTTGCTAATGTTTTCATGTGCTAGTGAGGCCACCGTGGACCGGCCTGCTCCCGGCGGCTGCAGACAGGGCGCATCCACAGAAGAACGCCCGTGAGTCAGCCACGGTGAGCACCTAATGAAGGGTCACCGAGGTCTCTACATCTTGGGGTATTTTGCTTTGCAATAAAGGCTAAACTGATGCTGTGCTTCCAGAGAACATCAGCACGGGGCGGGTACAGCTGTCTCTTGTTGGGGATATAGCCTGTTCCCACAGTGAATGTCCTGGTTCAGTTGTCCTCGAACCCATCTGGTTGGGACTTTTTGAAGGAAGTGTCATGACCTGGGTATGTGATTTGGATTCACACCTAAGAGGTGCCCACCAGCCCCACTGATAGGCTCGTTTTCTTCCCTCCGCATCCTTGGCCCAATTGGCAAACATTTTATTGATTGATTGATTGACCATGAGGTACAGTAACAGAGCTTTCATAGTTGAGCTTCGATCATACCATCATCAAACACCCATCCCTTCACCAGTGCTTTTTTCCACCACTAAAGTCCCCAGTATCCCCCCCCCCCCCCACCGCTCCACACCCCTATTCCACACCTACCCCTGCCTGTGTGGCAGACAATTTGCACAATACTCTCTTCCTCTACTTTGGTTACCTTCGATATTTGAGTGATAGGCTCTTTTTTACACTGGGTTGGGGACTCAGAAGAGTTGTCCACCTCTTCAAAAGAAGGGGCACGGGGAGGCAACGCTTCTCTAGGAACTTGACATCTGAGCATGGACTCCTGTGTCCAGAGAAAGTACAAACTCCATCATTCTTAGGCCCACTCCCTTCCTGGAGTCTGCAGGACACGTGTGTGTGTGTGTGTGTGTGTGTGTGTGTGTGTGTGTGTGTTCTGTTTGGATTTCCCACACATCTTTGCACTTAGCTTGTTTGAATCCTGTTGTAGATGAGTGAGTAAGGGTTGGTATGGTAGTCAGGTTTGCACCGCACCACATAGCAGCCCGATTATGGGACAGGTGCCAGGTCTTCTGCTGTAGGACCTCGTGGTTGTCGGTGCGGACTCCCTCATCAGGGTCCCCATGCCCCCTTCCTCTTCAGTGGCCCCCAGTCCCCGATGCACAGCCAGACATACCGATGACCTCAGGACGGCATCAGAGTGGCACGTGGAGTCAAGGAAAGGACCTAGCTTCAGCACTGTTAACACCACCAGCTGTGCAATTTCAGGCAGTCACTTGGCCTCACTAAATATGTATCTTCTTTTGTAAAACAGAATCAAAACATTATCTACAAGAGCCGGAGAGGTAGCACAGCAGGTAAGGTGCTCGACTTGCACACAGAGGACGGGGGTTCGATCCCTGGAACTCCAGATGGTTCCTTGATCACCAGGGGTGATCCCTAAATACAGAGTCAGAAATAACCCCTGACCACCTGTTCCTGGCTGAAATCTCCGGGATGATCTCGGATCTTGGGGGTGGGGGGGGCGTAGAGGGGGTGGTGCGGGCCAGCTCCCACCCAAAACAAAGTCCTGGCCGCCGCTCCCACAGCTCAAAGCCACCCCCATATGTGGACTGCCCAGGTAAATATTTTGGATTTTCTGGAGTGACATCTCCAAACTCTGCAATACTTACATCCCAGGAGGAACTCACCAGATTAGGTGGGATGTAATGCAGGAGCCAACCAATCCCGACTAACAAAAGCAATAAGACAGAGGGCTTGTCTTGCAACAACAGCCTAGCAAGCCCTCAGACAAGGATTTAATGTCCCCATAACGAGATGCATCAATTTTCACAAATTTTCTTATACAAAATTTTTTTTTGTAATTCTGTTAGCATTTAGTGATAACAATCAATATAAAATAAATCATTGGTTGCTACAGGGGCAGACTTGAGGGGTAGTTGAGAAAATGGAGACATTGGTGGAGGGAAGGTGTCAGTGGTGGGGTTGGTGCTGGCGTGGATCCATTATTTTATAAATTAATAATTTATAATCATCAATATTTATAACTTATTAAAAAATTAAGAATCGTTTAGAAAAGAATAAAATCAATATTTTGTGATATATAATTAATCACATTGGACATACGATTTTATTATTAAATATAATAAAAATAAAAATACCAGCAACAATGATGGGTCTCACTCTCCTAACCCTGAAAGAGCCTTGAATGTGGCACTTTTTAGAGTCTCAGGGCTAGGACGAAGGAGACGTTACTGGTGCCTGCTCGAGGCAATCGACGAACAACAGGATGATCCTGAAATATAATAGAAAATAAAATATTAGAAATTATATTTATAAATGTTAAAAATTCTTTTAAAGTTAATAAATTAAGAAACAAATTTAGTGAGGTCAAATGACTGCCTAAAAATTGCACAGCTGGTCGTGTTACCAGGACTGAAACTAGATCCATTCCTTGACTCCACGTGCCACTCTGATGTTGGAATTACTGAACGCCTATAACGAACCATCACGGACAACTTTGTAACTCATGTTGTTTATATAAAGCAGGTGGTGGTTTGGGAGGGAGGAAGTAGGCCCTGAACGCTGCTGGGTGTGGCCCTTCTCCAAAAAAACAAAAATAATAAAAACCCAACAAAAAAATGACCTATGTTTTGAGAAGGGAGCACCAAATAAAGGGTGTTGGGAAGATCCGCCCAGGATGGGAGAAGCATGCTGAAAGTAGACTATAGACCGAACATGATTGCCACTCAATGCCTCTTTTGCAAACCACAACACCCAAAAGGAGAGAGAGAACAGAGGGGAATGCCCTGCCACAGAGGCACGGTGGGATGGGGGGGATGGGGGGTGGGAGGGATGCTGGGACCCGTGGTGGTGGAGAATGGGCACTGGTGGAGGGATGGGTACTCGATCATTGTATAACTGAAACCCAAGCATAAAATTTTGTGAGTCTACAACTGTATCTCATGGTGTTTCACTAATAAAAATAAAAAAAAACTGAACAAAAATTTTTAAAAAACGGATGCATTTGAAAAAAAAAACCGTCAAAGGAGCTGGGGATGTGGCTTGTGGGAAAACACATGCCTCACCTGCATGAGACCTGGGTTTGATCCCTGACACCACCACAAACAACAACAACAGCAACAACAACACCTGAAACAAAAACGGGGGCTCGTGGAGCTAGTACAGAGGTGAGGGACATGCCTTGCATCCTTGGACCTGGGTTTGACCTCCACCTGGCCTTCCTGTCAGCACTGGGTGTGGCTCTTGAGACCCCCGGAGCACTGCTGGGTTTGACGCTAGGATCCCTCCACCCCTCACCCCCTCTACAGCTGGGTTAATTCTGGCGGTCCCTGGTACTACCAAGTCTGAGCAGCACCTCATCTTTAGGGCCCTTTCACTGACTTGCTGACCCTGCTGACCGAGTATCATGGGGAGTGGCCCCCAGACTTTCTGATCACTTTTCAGGAGGTTTCCTTCTCCTCAAACAAACCCAAACTATAAGCAATGGTGGAGTGAGGTATGGGTGGGCGTGTGGGATAGAAGGGAGATTTACTATGCATTGTGTATCTTTTAGACTGTTCAGTTTCATCATTGCAGTAGTGAATTATTTTGTTTATCGAGGCCAACATACGACCATGAGTTCAGATGCCTCTGTTGCTCTTCTGTGGGGCATAATCCTGGCAGCTCTGCACTGCTGTCGGGTGTGTGGAAGCACCACACACGGGCATGGCCCCTAACAAGCCCCACAGCTTCAAAAGCTGTGTGAGTGCAAGGCCAGGAAGTGGGAGCACATGTGTGGACACTTCACCGGCCCTGGGACCACCAACGTAGCCTCCGTGCCTCCATGTGACCGCTGCAGTTCAAGGAGCGTGACCCTCTCTGGGCATCCTGGCCGAGCCTGGGAGCGCCGAACTGGACGTGACTGGAAGTGATTTGAAGAAGTTGTTTCGTGAGGAGGAGGCAGTCCCATCGGTGGGTCCTCACAACTTAGCATGATCAGTCACTGTTCAATGGGGGGAAGGATGCCACTCAAAGGAACACTGACAAAGTAGAATCAGTTTAAAAATGGCCGAGGGGGCTGGAGCGATAGCACAGCAGGTAGGGCGTTTGCCTTGTACGCGGCTGAGCCGGGTTCGAATCCCAGCATCCCATAGGGTCCCCTGAGCACCACCAGGAGTAATTCCTGAGGCAAAGCCAGGAGTAACCCCTGAGCACTGCCAGGTGTGACCCAAAAAGAAAAAAAAAAGAAATAAAAAAAAGAAAAAGGCTGAGGAATTTTTTTTTCTGTATTTCAGTTTTGTAGAAAACTAGTATGATGGCAAGGCAAATATTCAAAACTAGGGGACTGGTGGGGCCAGTGGGATAGTACAGTGGGTAGAGCATTTTCCTGGCAGGTGGCCGACCTGGGTTTGATCCTTGGTACAACCACGTGGTCCCCGGAACACCGCCAGGAGGAATTCCTGAGTGCAGAACCAGGAGTAACCCCTGAACATCGCTGAGTGTGACCAAACAACAACAACTACAACAAAACCCAAAATCTAGGGGGCTGGTTACATCACTTGTGCTTGGTTCATTAAGGAAGTCCTGTTCAGGGCCATGGCTATGGGCCACGGGGCTGGACCACATGCTCTGCATGTGGGATCCTCAAGTCCGGTCCCCAACATGGCTTGATCCCCTGAGCTGCTGGCTACAAACTCCCAAAGAAGAAAAATATTACCTCTATTCTTTAAAATGTTTTTATTTTTTATTTATTTATTTATTTATTTTGCTTTTTGGGTCACACCTGGTGATGCTCAGGGCTTACTCCTGGCTCTGCACTCAGGAATGACTCCTGGCGGTGCCCGGGGGACCATATGGGATGCTGGGAATCGAACCTGGGTCGGCCGCCTGCAAGGCAAACGCCCTCCCCGCTGTGCTATCACTCCAGCCCCTAAAATGTTTTTTAGAGGAACCTGAGAGATATTTCAGGAGTAAGGCACTTGCCTTGCACATTCTGGCCGTGGTTTGAGTCCCCCTGCACCACCTGTGGTCCCCAGAATGCCACCAACATCACTCCTGAGCCTCTAAGCAGCTCTTGGGGTGTTCCCTCCCTAACTTATTCGAATCTATGTAGACGAGTGTTTATTGACAGGAAAGTAAATTCCTAGAATATATTTTACATATCGGTATGGATTTCGATCCGCACCCTTTTCTTTTTGGGTGTGGGGAGGCTACATGGCAGAGCTGGGTTAGAATGGGAGCAGGTGTTAGAAGCATGCAAGATTAGGGTTTTAACTTCTGTATTATCTCTCTGGGCTGGAGCGATAGCACAGTGGGTAGGGCATTTGCCTGGCACGCAGCTGACCCGGGTTTGATTCCTCTGTCTCTCTCAGCGAACCTGGCAAGCTACCGAGAGTATCCTGTCCGCCCGACCGAGCCTGGCAAGCTCCCCGTGGCGTATTCGATATGCCAAAAACAAGCCTCACAATGGAGACGTTCCTGGTGCCCGCTTGAGCAAATCGATGAACAACGGGAGGACAGTGCTACAGTGCTACTGTCTCCCTGGTTCCTAATCTCACTTTTGTTGGTGTGTGTTGGGGGCACAGCAGGCGGTGTTCAGGGCTTACTCCTGACTCTCTGCTCAGGGATCACTCCTGGCAGGGCCCAGGGGATCACGTGGGATGCCAGGGATTGAACCTGGGTTGGTCCCATGCAGGCAAAAACCCTACGCACTACTCCAGCCCTAAACTCACTTCTGTGAAGCAAAAATAAGTGTTTGTTAAAAGGGCTTGAAGGATATACATCAGGATCTCGACAACAGTTATCTCTAGGTAGTGGGAGGTTTAGAAAATATTTAATTTCTCCTTATCTGTGTTTTACTAATTTTCCTCAATGAACACACCCTGCTTTTGTGATAAGTGGAAATATGAGTTTGGTATTTTTTTTTTTTGTGAGGTGTTGTGAGAGTGAGAGGAGCCGAGGTCAAATATTGTGTTAGTAACTCTGAGATAAACTGGATAAAAGCTCCCAGTAAGAGACTGGTGACTCCCCAAAGGAGAGAGAAAACCAAAAGGGAATGCCCTGCCACTCGGGTGGGGTGGGATGGGGGGGTTGGGGGAGGTGGGAGGGATACTGGGATCAGTGGTGGTGGAGGATGGGCACTGGTGGAGGGATGGGTACTCGATCATTGTATAACTGAAACCCAAGCACAAAAACTTGTAAGTCTACAACTGGACCTCATGGTGTTTCACTAATAAAAGTGTAAATTTAAAAAATACCAGAAAAAAGAGGCTGGTGACTTTCCACCGGGGTGAAACGGGGTGAGTGCCAAAGGACATTGAGGGGTGTGGCCGGACCAGGGAAACTGGCCCCAGGGAGATGCCCAGGCTTGGGGCTTCCACACTTGGCTTTGGTGCTGCCGGCTCCTTGACCGCCGGGGCCCTGGTCATCGGCCTCTCTGCCCGCACCGCCACTTGGCTATCTAGAATAAACTTCAAGCGCGGGTGACGCACTGAGTGGACCTTCGTCCTCTGAGGTCACCTGCCCGCCGGGAGTTCTCTGCTCTGCCCAGGGCCAAGGTGCCGCCAGGACAGACGGCGGATGCGCTGCTGCGAATCACCGCGTGGCGGCGCTCCAGGCCCGGCCGCCAGTGCTGGCCCCCGCCGCGCCGTGGCCTCGGCCAGAAGCGCGCTGCGCCGAGAAGGCCACCAGGGGGCAGCGGAGAGACGCTGCTGCCCGGGCGCGGGGCCCGGGTGCAGGTGCGGGAGCCCCGCGGTGGCTCCAACCGGGCACGCGGGGTTCAAGCCAAGGAGACCGCTCAGAAGTGGCTCTCCGGCCCCATCCCTCAGTCCCCCACCCCGAGACACGTCCCGGCTCCCAGCTCACCCTCTCTGGCCTTTCCCTCTCGGTCCGTGCAGCTGCTCCTGGGCAGGAAGGGTGCTCCCCGGGGTGCTCCCTGGGGGTGCTCCAGTTTCCTCCTCGCTCTGTGCTCAGGGCTCGTTCTTGGCGGTTCCAGGGACCATACGGAGTGCCCAGGACCGGTCCCGGCTTGACCATTCGCAAGGGCAAGCACCCTACCCGCTTTATTTACATTTAATTAAATTTTTTTAATTAAAATTTTAAAAACATTTTTTACTTTTTGGGTCACACCCAGCAATGCACAGGGGTTACTCCTGGCTCTGCACTCAGGAATCACTCCTGGTGGTTCTTGGGGGACCATATGGGATGCTGGGGATTGAACCCGGGTCAGCCGCGTATAGGGCAAACGCCCTACCCGCTGTGCTATCTCTCCAGCCCCTAATTTTCTTCTTTCAAAGGCAGAGCAAACTGGAGAGTGAGTAGGGGAAGGTCACAAGACGTGGAACTGTTTAGTGCAGAGCCCGGGTGCATGAAAAATGGAGTCAGGGAACAGGCTCGGACATATTTTGAAACACTTGGTAATTTCTCTGATGCTGGGAATTAGGGTAAGAGAGAAAGAGGGGGACCAGGGCTGTAGCTCAGTGGTCAGGACCTGGGTTTGATCTCTGGTCGTCATAACCCCACCCCCAAAAAATAGTGAGGAGGAGGAGGAGGAGGAGGAAGAGGAGGAGGAGGATTCCCTGGGGCTGAGGAGTTAGCTCAGTGGTCAGGAGCACAAGCAGGTGGGGATCCAAGTTCGATTCCCCACACCACAGAGCCCCCCGCCCCCAGACTCCCAAGGGCTATAGGTTTGAAGGCTCCTAAGCATTGCCAGGGATACCCTGGAACCCCAGAACTGCTGGTTGGAGCAGCCCCACAGTGCGAGATCTGAGAATTGAACCACCTGGAATGACCCTGAAGCCTCCTTGTCCCGGACCCTGGGGTGTCCCCCCCCAAATATGATATCCAGTTGTAGATAAGAGCAATTGTTATGTTACCTTAGCATGATGAAAAATGGCTAAGGAGGACTGGGTGGGAGGCTGAGACCAATCGTTCAGTGAAGGGCTGGAGAGATAAAGTGGTAAGAACAGTGGTAAGCCTTGCACACAACCAATCTGGGTTCGATCCGGGCACCACATAAGGTCCCCCAAGCTCCCAGCCTGATCCCTGTGCAGGGCTGTGTGTAGCTCCAAAAATAAAATAAAATAGAATAGTGGTTTTATTTTGTGTGGTGCTAAGGATCGAACCCGGGGCCTCACACTTGCCAAGCACTCTACTGCTGAGTTTCTCCTCCAGCTCCATAGCTCAGTTTTTTTTTTATTTTTTTTTGTTTTTTTATTAGTGAAACACCATGGGGTACAGTTGTAGACTTACGAGTTGTTGTGCTTGGGTTTCAGTTATTCCATAGCTCAGTTTTGAACAGGGTAAGTTGAAAATGTCGAAGGCTTCTAAGGAGGCCGACGTAGAAAGTTCCACAGACTGTTCCGGAACTCAGAAGAAAGGACAAGGTTGGACATCTAAATTGCTTCATGCCTTTGGCACATGAAGCAACAAGAGCCGGAGAGGAAGCTCTGTGGGCCGAGCTTGTGCAGGAGGCCTGGGTTTGATCCATGCCATACATGGTCCCCTGAGCACCCCCGAGAATGACCCCAGAGAAGGCAGCAGCCCCTCAGGACCACTGGGTGTGGCCCTTTAAAAAAATGAAAGATTTTGGACCAAAGATTTATTTTTATTTTTATTTTTTTTTGGTTTTTGGGTCACACCCAGCTATGCACAGGAGTTACTCTTGGTTCATGCACTCAGGAATTACTCCTGGCGGTGCTCGGGGGACCATATGGGATGCTGGGAATCGAACCTGGGTCGGCCGCCTGCAAGGCAAACGCCCTCCCTGCTGTGCTATGGCTCCAGCCCTGGACAAAGACTTATGGACCAAACATGATGGCCGCTTAGTACCTGTATTGCAAACCATAACACCCAAAGGAGAGAGAGAGTAAGAGGGAATGTGCCTGTCATAGAGGCTGGGTGCATGGAGGGGGGAGCATGGGATGGGGGTGGTGGGAGGGATACTGGGAACATTGGGGGTGGAGAATGGGCACTGGTGGAGGGATGGGTACTTGGTCATTATATGACTGAAACGTTATCACAAAAGTTTGTTAGTCACCCAAGAATGGCTGAGATTAGTACCAGGAATTTTGCCCCATGGCTTGGAGGCCAGCCACACATGCTAGGGGGAAAGGCAGCTCAGATAGAGAAGGGAGCACCAAATAAAGGGTGTTGGGAGGATCCTCCCAGGATGGGAGAAGCATGCTGAAAGTAGACTATCGACCAAACATGATTGCCACCCATTGCCTCTTTTGCAAACCACAACACCCAATAGGAGAGAGAGGACAGAGGGGAATGCCCTGCCACAGAGCCAGGGTGGGATGGGGGAGGGAGGCTGGGGGAGGGAGGGATACTGGGATCCGTGGTGGTGGGAAATGGGCACTGGTGGAGGGATGGGTATTTGATCACTGTATAATTGAAACCCAAGCACAAAAATGTGCAAGTTTGCAACTCATGATGTCTCACTATTGAAATTTTTTTTAATAAAAAAAAAGTTTGTTAGTCTGTTACTGTATCTCATGGCGATTCTTTACAAATAAATAATTAAATAAAGGGAAAAATATAAAAAAGAGTGTGGGGGCGGGGGAAGGGAGAGGAACCCCCAACAAGGAGGAGATACTGTATCTGACGTTTACAGAAGACGTGTTCTTCTGCTTCTTGCTCTACAAAAAGAAAGGAAAAACAAACAAACAAACAAACAAATAAACAAAACGAAAGAAGGCATGAAAGGCATGAAAATGGATGAAATTACTCAAGGAAACAGCAGCTAGCAGAAAGAGAAACATCCACATTCATGGACGAGACCAAGAAGGCGAGGGAGGGAAAGAGGCCTTCGGGAGGAGCAGAATCAGGTGACAAGGACCCAGCAGGGGTCGAGGGTGTTTCAAGAGGAGGAAGCGGTTCAGCTCCTGGCAGCAAAGAGGCCAAGGAACATGTGGAGAGTCTAGTGTCCCGTCTTGGACAGCAGGGAGACGCGGGATGCGGGGAGTGTGTGTGTGTGTGTGTGTGTGTGTGTGTGTGTGTGTGTGAGAGAGAGAGAGAGAGAGAGAGAGAGAGAGAGAGAGAGAACAGAGGAGTATGGAGGGCTTGTCTGAAGGTGGACAGTGCTAGATCATGTTAATTTGTTGTCATTTTTATTAGTGGTAGTGTTTTGTTTTGGGATTACACCCAGCTGTGGGCTGGAGCGATAGCACAGCGGGTAGGGTGTTTACCTTACACGCAGAACTTGGCCAACCCGAATTCAGTTCCTCCGTCCCTCTCGGAGAGCCCAGCAAGCTACCAAGAGTATCTTGCCCGCACGGCAAAGCCTGGCAGGCTACCCGTGAGGTATTCAATATGCCAAACCAGTAACAAGTCTCACAATATTACTGGGCCCGCTCGAGCAAATCGATGAACAATGGGAGGATGGTGACAGTGACCCAGCTGTGATCAGGGCTCACCTGGTTTTGTGCTTAGTGATCACTCTCCTCTCAGAGGGCTCGCAGACCAGAGTGGGTGCCAGGGCTCAAACATGGGCACTGGCGGTGAGCAAAGCAATTGCCCTGCCCATTGTCCTCTCAATGTCCTCCCTGACACAGGAACATGTTTTTTGTTTCTTTTTGTTTTTTTAAATTTTTATCAGTGAAACACCATGGGGTACAGTTGTAGACTTACAAGTTTTCATGCTTGGTTTCAGTTATATAATGATCGAGTACCCATCCCTCCACCAGTGCCCATTCTCCACCACCAATGATCCCAGTATCCCTCCCACCCCCCAAACCCCCCCTATTCCACCCCGCCTCTGTGGCAGGGCATTCCCTTTTGTTTTCTCTCTCCTTTTGGGTGAGCTGTGGTTTGCAATAGAGGTATTGAATGGCAATCATGTTTGGCCTATAGTCTACTTTCAGCATGCATCTCCCATCCTGGGAGGATCCTCCCAACACCCTTTATTTGGTGCTCCCTTCTCTGTCTGAGCTGCCTTTTCCCCTAGCATGTGTGGCTGGCCTCCAAGCCATGGAGTGAACCTCCTGGTACTTATCTTGGCTGTTCTTGGGTGCTAGTCTCCTATTTTGTTACTTTATGTTCCCCAGATGAATGCAATCTTTCTATGTCTGTCCCTCTCTTTCCGACTCATTTCGCTTAACATGATACTTGCCATGTAGTACCACTTGTATGTCAATTTCAAGACTTCATCTTTTCTAACATCTGCATAGTACTCCATTGTGTAGATGTACCAAAGTTTCTTTAACCAGTCATCTGACACGGGAACATGATTTAAGTGACCAGGAGGATAAACCCGAGTGAGAGGAATCTGAGAGGAAGGTATGCTGGTCCTGTGCTCAGGGCTTACTCCTGGTGGCGCTCGGGGGACAGAATGGGATGCCAGAGAGGGCACCGGGTGTGAGGCAAACACCTTCCCCACTCCACTGTCTCTCTGGCCTGGGAACGGACCAGTTCTGAGTCTTTCGCGATGGCTGTGGGAGCCCTGACAGTATCCAGACTCTCACAGGGTCTCTAAAGGAATCCGGTCGAAAGGGCCCAGTGCCAATGAGTGGACAGAGGTGGGAGCAAGAGCTGCTGGGCCTGGATGGAGCCAAGCCAGCTGGGGGTGGGGCTGGGGGCGTCTGAATTCCATCTCCCCCCCCTCCGGCAGGCAGAGTCAGGGGTGTGTGCAGGGATTCAGACTACAGGCACAGCGAGGGGCCTCTGGAATGCAAACATCAGATAAGGCCAGCCCTCCCAGGGAGCCCCCCCATTTCTCTCTGCGAGTGCAAGTCCCACATTCCTTCTCAGGAAGGGGTTTCTGCTCCCCTCCTCTCCCTGGGGGCAGGGGTGTGTGTGGGTGTCGCCTCCCCACCCCCGTCCTTGGTCCTTGCTACACCGCCTGACCTCTGCCTTGGGCTTCCCATCTGTGGCCTCCTTTTAATTCTCATGCGAGTGTCAGGGCTCCCCTCTGGATCAACCCCCGACATCTCTTGCGTTGGGGGCTGGGGAGTCTTCATCCCTGCTCTGGGCTTCTCTTTTCGTTCCTCTGCAGGGTGCGCTGTCCATCCGAATACGTCTGGGGCCGGGCACCCCGAGTACCAAAAGCCGACTGCCCACGAATGGCATTTGGAGGCCGAGAGACAGCTCAGTAGGCTAAGCACGTGCTTTGCATGTGGGGGACCAGGGAAGGGGTGCGTGGGGGGGGGAATGGGCAGAGTACGACGTGTGAAGCAAGGGATTGAGACAGACCCACGTGAGGTGCCTGGGACGCCCCAGAGTCCCCCAGAGAACCTCCCTTCTGCCCTGGCCCTCCCCCTAGCCCCCACCCCCTTCCCACATCTGCCCTCCTCTGCCTCCCCTGTGCAGGGCTGCGCCCATTCCTGGGGCTTGGGAGAATGTCCTGACGATGCAACAACCCTCTAGGATTGTTCTGGGAGGTGTGTGGCGGGGTGTCTGGGTTGGGTCCCTTGACTTCTGGGCACCTTGCTGGGCCCTTTGGGGCTGCTGTCTTGGGAAAGGAGGGGAACACGGCAGGGCCTGGACACCCAGGCTGGACGCCCATCCTTCCCTCTCTGTCCCTGTCCCACACAGCTGCCTGCGTCTCCTCAGGTCATGGTGCTTTTTGCCCAGCCGTTTCTCCTTCCAGACAAGGCTGAGACAACGGGAAATGCCAAACCCAGGCTCTGAGCTCACTGCAGGGCTGCAGGCCTGGGGTGGGGGGGACGGTGCCGCCTGGCCCCCTCTGTGGCTCAGTACTCCAGCGCCTGCTGTAGTAGTGATACTGTAGATATGGAGGTCATTGACACGTCCCCAGGAGGGGACATAATTCACAGTATTACACCGGTGTGTCCGCCTCCATGATCCCTGCATCCTTCCAAAAGTGACTCCTGGCCTTACTCCTGGGACTGACCCATGGCCCGAGGCAGGGCCACTCTGTCCCTGATGTGTGGTGTTCCCGTTGTCACTCTGGTCATCCACAATTTCTTTTCTACTGGCCCCAAACCCCAACCCCCGCTCCTCTGTCCTCTGTGTGTGTGCGTGCGTGTGTGTGTGTGTGTGTGTGTGTGTGTGAGAGATAGAGAGAGAGAGAGAGACAGACAGACAGACAGACAGAGACAGAGAGGCAGAGACAGAGACAGAGAGACAGAAAGACAGAGAAAGAAGAGAGGCAGACACACATGCAGAGGAGAGGGAGACAGAGTAAGAGACAGACACACAGAGAGAGACAGAGACAGGGACATTCTTTTTTTAAATGTAGGAGGATTGCTATTTATTCAGCCATTGATTGGGCTGATTGAATTGGGCATGAACTCCACCTTACTTTTTTTTCTTTTTTATAAATTTATTTATTGAATCACCATGAGAGCAGTTACAAAATTTAAGTCTCAGCCATACAATGATGAAACACCCATCCCTTCACCAGTGCCCATTTTCCACAACCAAAAACCCCATCCCACACCCTCCCCCTACCTGTGGGGCAGGTGATTTCTAAATCACTCTCTCTCTCTACTTTGATTACATTCAACATTTTGACACCAGACTCACCATTATTATTTGGGATTTTACCCCAACACTCAGATCTGCCGAAAAGGCAACAGTAGACAATTTGTTTTCTATTGCTGGTTATGAATAACATATGATGTCACGTGGCTGCAGTAGTGGCTGCATGATTTTGGAATTTCAAAATTTTAATGATTAAATCTGGAGGGATTTCTGCCAAAACCTGCTGGGTTCTGAGATTTGTTCCTGAGTCTCTGAGATCATGGCCATTAAGCAGCTTGATCAGGAGCCAGAGAAGTCATTTGTGAGTGGTGTCTCGGGGTCTTGTTGGGGTGGGGAGGAAAGGGCCAGCTCCACACCCATCCCATGAGGCCCCGCGTGTCTCATCACGGTGGGCCCAAACCTGACTGTCCAATGGCCTCTGGAAGATAGAGGCCACCGAGCCGCCCTTTCTCCCCTGGGGTGGTCTGGTGCTGGTAACCCATTGCAGGAACCGGACGCATCTCTGCCAAAAGCCGCTGGGTTCTGAGATTTGTCTCGGAGTCTCTGGGATCATGGCCATTCAGCAGTTCAATCAGGAACCAGAGAGGCCTTGCCTCCAATTATATAGCCGAGACGGAGGTGGTTTGTGAGTGTGTTTCCCACATACCTAACTTTTGGCTGTTTACTTTCTTGGTAAACTTTGCCGCAAGTTGTTGGGGTCTGGCCAAAGGCACAGCAGCAATTTGGGGGTATCTGAAAGTCTGAAGGCGCCATCAGGCTGCTGATGCACTGGCCTCACAGGTACAGATTGACCTGCTGGTGGCACCATACCCCACAGAGACATTCTTTTGGTGGTGCTGGGAGTCAAACTGAGGCTCACATGTGCAAAGCAAGTCCTCTGCTGCTAAATGACACCTCAGCTAAATTTGTTAGTTTTTGGAGTCCACCCGGCAGTGCTCAGGGCTTTCTCCCAGCTCTGTGTTCATGGGTCACTCCTGGTGGTGCTCAGAGGTCTATATATGGTGCTTGGGATCAAACTTGGGATAGCTCCATGCAAAGGCCTTACTCACCCTGTCCTATTTCTCTGGCCCTGGGTTTGTTTGGTTTTTATTTTTTGTTTGTTTGGGGGCCACACTTGGCTCTGCACTCAGAAATCACTCCTGGCAATGCTTGGAGAACTATATGGATGCCAGGGATTGAACCCAGGTCAGCTGCATGCAAGACAAACGCCCTACCCATTGTACTATTACTCCAGTTCCAAGTTTTGATTTTAACTGCGTTCTGTGTATCATATGCTCAGAAGACAAGCTCCCCGGCGTGTCCACCATGCATTGCATCCTGGCACGTGGAGGGTCTTTCTTATCTTTTGTCCACATCCTTAGTCCCCATGTCCCCGCCAGGAGTGGGACTTGAGTGCCTACCCTGCTGTCATCTAGACCAGCTGCCAGCTTGGACTCAGATGGCTCTATTTGCTAAGCTTGCAAATGCCCAGTAAGCCCCCAAGATTCTCCTGAGGCTGAGCTCATGGAAGGTGGGCAGATGGGCAGGTGCGAACCATGTGATCGTTGATACTGTCTTGGAAATTCCCACCCAAACCCAGCAAACCCCCCAAGTAACATGCCTGGGAAGTGGGCTAACACTCAATTACCCAAGCAGACCCAGCTGATCTCATGCTTCAGAACTGGACCCAGAACAAAGGCGGGAGTTGTGTTCTATAGAATATCTGTTATTTTTTTTTTTAGGGCCACATCAGTCATGCTCAGGGGTTTCTCTTGGCCCTGCCCTCAGGAGCCATTCCCGGTGGTGCTTGTGGGACCATATGAGATGTTGGGGATTGAATATGGGTCAGCCACATGTGAGGCAAATGTCTTACCTGCTGTACTATCACTCCAGCCCTGTTTTACAGAATATCTAATGGGGGATGGGGCATTGGCAGACAGCTGGCAGAAGAACACAGAAGAAGAAATTTTCAAGCATGTTATTTTACAAAGTAAGGCCTGGACTACCCGAAGGACTAGAACACATTTAGCATATGCTCCAATGTGTCCTAGATTACGAAGGGGAACTGTGACCACCTCAGCTTCATCCCAAGTGCACTCCACGGTTCTGTCATCTGGTCCAGTCGCAGCTGCCCGTTGGCAGGTCCTGCTGTCGGTTGCTTGAAGTTAGCCCGTTTGAAATGTGGGCAGGGGTCTCTCTTCCTCATCACGACCACTCCAGCCTGCTGGTGGGTCTCCAGCTGCCTTGCTGTGATGAGATGGAGGCTGGGCCCCTGCTGGAGGAAGGTGAGGGACAAAAGAACACCCAAGGAAGGTCTTCATCTGAGCTGAGAGCCGCCTCCCCAGCTGTCATACTTTGGCCTGGCCGTACCCACTGTGCCCACAAGCATCATTGCCCAAACGAAGCTGGTTTCTTTCTACGTGATGCTCCCAGGTTACCACAAAGCTCAAGGCCACTCACAAGGAGAGAAGACATTTTTTTTGTTCTATCTTGTTTTGGGGTCATACTTGGCGATGCTCAGGACTTACTCCTAGCTCTGCACTCAAGAGTTACTCCGGGGCTGGAGCAATAACACAGCAGGTAGGGTGTTTGCCTTGCACACGGTCGACCCGGGTTTGATTCCCAGCATCCCATAGGGTCCCCTGAGCAGCGCCAGCAGTAATTCCTGAGTGCAGAGCCAGGAGTAACCTCTGTGCATCGCCGGGTGTGACCCACCCAAAAACCAAACCAAAACATACAAACAAACAAACTGTCCTCCTGTTGTTCTTCGTTTTGCTCAAGCGGGCCCAGTAACGTCTCCATTGTGAGACTTCTTGTTACTGTGTTTGGGATATTGAATACGTCACGGGTCGCTTGCCAGGCTTTGCCGTGCGGGTGAGATACTCTCGGTAGCTTGCTGGGCTGTCCGAGAGGGGCGGAGGAATCAAACCTGGCTCACCCAGGCCGGCCGCACGCAAGGCAAACGCCCTACCGCTGTGCTATCGCTCCAGCTAAACAAACAAATAAAATAATTATTCCTGGCTGTGCTCAGGGGATTATATGAGATGCCAGGGATTGAACCCGAGCTGACCATGTGCAAGGCAAACGCCCTTCCCGCCGTACTATCGCTCCTGCCCCTACTTATGTTTTTTAATCAAGAAGATATTTGCATGGGTTGCACCCTGAGTTGGCTCCAAGGCGCTGCTCCTCCCTCCCAGAACGCTGCTTGTGCCAGGACCCCTCCCATCTCCCAGGCGTCCTTCTCCACACTCATTCTCCTCTCCTCTGAAATCTTACTGCAACCCGTGTTGCCCGGTTGTGCTGTAAATTGTGTTCATTCGGGTGGTCCGTTCTTGGGTGCACCTTGTAATTTAAACATTGTACTGCCCACGGGGACCTGACTGGGACCAGGACTAGGAAATAAATAAATACCAGATGAGACACAGTTCTAGTACCTTGGGTTCCCACGGAGCGCTGTGTAACCTGTTGCTTCCCTCCCCCGGGGCTCCGAGGCGGTTTACCGGTTTACTGAGACCGGAAGGAGCAGGTGCAGAGAAGAGCAGGGGCCTCCAAGTCTGGCCAGGAGAGGTGAAGGGCAGGCAGAGCAGCTCTGCCCAGCGCTGCGGGTGCTGTCACAGTGTCAAGCATGTTTTGTGCCTGCTAACCAGGTGCTGTCCAGGTCCCTGCACCCTGCTCTCCTCTCTGGGACCTCTCCCTGCTGGCTGCCCTGAGAGCAGCTGTGGAGGCTGGGACTCCGTTCCCTGCGACTGAAGCCTGCGTGTCCACTGCGAATCCTCAGTGGGTCTCTGGTCTCTTGGGATCCAGCTCTTTTAGGTTTCAGAAAAGTTGTGCATGTCACACACAATAAGAACCTTGGAATTATATATATATATATATATAGGAATTTTATATATATATATTTAAAGTTGCTCACAATAATTTGTTATATTTAATATTCCAACACCGATCCTACCATCATTACACCGACCCACCACCATATTTTGAATGTTTCCACCGCAATTCTCAAAGCCTGCGCCCAAAGTAGGGACCTAAATAATTTATTTATTTTTTATATTTATTTATTTATTTATTTAGCTTTTTGGGTCACACCCAGAGGTGCACAGGGGTTCCTCCTGGCTCTGCACTCAGGAGTTACTCCTGGCGGTGCGCAGGGGACCATATGGGATGCTGGGAATCGAACCCAGGTCGGCCGCCTTCAAGGCAAACACCCTACCCGCTGTGCAATCGCTCCAGCCCCTGGTAACTGCCTTTTAAGGATGATTTGTTATATGACTTTCTTGGAGCATAAATAAGTCAGGGAGGTTGCGGGAGGGGCTGGTGTGGGGTGACGAAGGCCTGGAAGTAGGTGGCACACGAGAGGCAGCTCCAAGGTCCCAGGAAGGCTGTGCCGCTGGCCAGGGCCGGTCGTCCAGCCATTCTTAGCCCTGCCAACAGAGGGGATCTGATCGCTGTGAGGAGTAGAGGCTGGCTGGGTCTGGTGCCAGCCCAGAGCCAAGGTGCGCTGTGGGCCTTCGAGAGGCTGGACTGAGCCAACGTCTGCAGGCAGGCTGTCACCTCCTTATTTGGACTTGGTGCCTTGGCACAGTTGGAGGGCTGGCGTCCTGGACAGCAGTGGAGACAAGACCCTTTTGTTGGACACTTGGCGCGCTCTGCCCGCTGTGTGCCCGGCTGCTTCTGTCAGCTCAAGGTTATCTCCCTGGAGCTTGGCATTCGCACACCCTGCTCCCCTGGGGCACGAGTCACTCAAGGACCACGTGCTTATCTTGAGGGTTTGAGGGTCACACCTGGAAGTGTTGGGGAGGGTACTCCCAATTCTGGGCTCAGGGGTCTCCACGTGGGGCTGGGGATAGAAGGGGGGGTGGCCGCATACAGGGCAAGTGCCTAAAGGCCAGACCAGCTCCCCTGCCCAAGGACCAGGTGCTTACTAAGTGCCTACCCTGTGCCAGGTGCTCAGGGTTCTGCTGTGGGAAGCAAATCTGCCTCACACATGTCACTCTGCTGTGCCTCTGTCCCAAGCCCCAGTCACCGTTCTTCCTCTGAATGCGGGCAGTGTTTTCTGTCCTGCCTTTCCGTGGCTTCGAAGGCACCTGTTGGTCTCTCTTGTGTCTTTGACTTAGCGTTTTGTTACTTGAGTCTTCCCCCCCCCCCCCCACTTGGGTTTTGGTTCACACCTGGCGATGCTCAAGGATTTCTCCTGGCTTTGTGCTCAGGGATCACTCCTGGAGGTGCTCAGGGGACCATGTGCGATGCCAGGGGTCAAACCCAGGTCAGCTGCAGGCAAGATAAGCGCTGTACCTGCTGCACTATCACTCTGGCCCCGTTACTTGAGTCTTTTATTTAACCACTCTGTGTTCTGAATCCGGGAGGGCTAAGACCTAGGGTCTTGGCCTGGTTCCAAGTCATCCCTGATCTAGGAGCAGGTAACGGCCCCGCCTTCCTTGAACATGTGTGGAATGCAGAAGTGACCCCAGGGGAGAACAATAAAGCCCTTTAAAGGAGAGGTATGTGGGAAATAGTGGGAATTAGGGCCTGTGGCCTGCAAACATTTGCTCTGAACATTCCTCAATGACAGCAGAACTGATGGTTTTAACGCTACCATTAACAAGAATGTTGAAATGACTGAGGAACATGGTCATTTTTGTTCTGGGGAAATGAAAAAAAAAAAGATAACAGGGCCCGAGAGCGAGGGCAAGCTCTGGGTGCCGTCCACGCCCGGCACCGCCAGGTTCCCAGCTCCTTGGGAGAGATCCCTGAACACCTGGCCCGGTCTAGCCCCTGAGCACTGCCAGTCTGAAAACAAAACAAAACAAGAGCAAAAGCTCATTCCCCAGCTGACTTTTCTTTCTGAACTCCCCGTGCAAAGAGCGGAGACGTGCCCACGGCACAAAAACAGAGAGGCACCTGGGTCAGGATGACGGGGCAGACCTCGGGTCTGTCCAGAATCTGCTCCTTCCAGATGGCCAGTGGGCATACCTGGCTGTGACAGACAGGGGTAAGGGCAGGACCAGCTCCGGAACCTGGAAGGGGACGTTGGCATCCTGGTGCCAACTACCTAGAATAGCAAAGCTCCTCCATCCCTTCCCGTGTGCCCACAGGGTCCTAAAATTCTCCGTGAATGCCCTGAATCCTCCCGAGGTTTCCAGCCCTGCTGGTGTGTGGCCCTGTCCGCCCTCGGCAGGTACTGGCCGGCCACCCGCAGGTCCAGCGCGGCTTCCCAGGCGGGCGCAGTCCTCGTGGGTGGGGCTGGGGTCAGGAGGACCCGGCTGGACACACCAAGGGGCTTTGTGGGAAAGGAGGGATGGGAAGGGAGCGGGACCGAGCTCAGCAGTGCCTCCCAGAGCCCTCAGGCCGCAGCGACTGCACCCCGTCTGGTCCTCCAGCCCATCGGGAGTAACCGAGCATCGCTGGGTGTGGCCCCTCATGCCCCAATGCCTCCCACCCCCAAATAGAACTGCCCGGGGCTGGGCTCATTCCGCAAGGGACACGCTTAGGGAAGCCCTTCTCCCCGCTGCCTGTGTGTGTGTGTTAACTTGTAGGTACCCTCCTGTCTCCTAAGAAGTGGGAGCCCTTTCCTAACCTCACATACAAGGGAAAGAACTGTGAAAGAGTCGAATATTTTTTTAAAAAGCAGTCTGACCTAGCACTGCCAAGAGTGATCCCTTTGTCAGAGCCAGGACTAAACGCTGGGCAAGCCCGGTGTGGCCCCCACCCTCAATGAAAAGCGAAAACACACAAAAAGCAAGCAGTCTTACCATGAATTTAATGTCTTTCTTGAGGGGCAGGCCTAGAGGTTTTCTGGGCTCCGCTAGGTGCAGGGCAGGGCTCTGGGGGCTGTTCCGCGTGGTTCTTGGGGTCTGTGCCATGCGGAGGGCCTAACCCACCTCCTGCGTGGCCGGCAAGCACACTGATCCTCCCAAGGCTCTCTCCGGGCCCCTAACAATTTTTGAAAGAACACAAATTCAAAGCATTTCTACATAGCTCCCTTTCAAAGTTAGCCTTTGGATTCCAAGATGACTGTGGACTCACTACACTGTAGCGAGCACTGTTGCACCGTCCTCCCATTGTTCATCGATTTGCTTGAGCGGGCACCAGTAACGTCTCCACTGCGAAACTTGTTACTGTTTTTGGCACATGAATACGCCATGGGCAGCTTGCCAGGCTCTGCTGTGTGGGTGGGATACTCTCAGTAGCTTGCCAGGCTCTCCGAGAGGGACGGAGGAATCGAACCTGGGTCGGCCGCGCTAAAGGCAAACGTCCTACCCGCTGTGCTCTCACTCCTGCAGACTCAGTGCAGTCGTAAGAAGTAAGAGCTCCCTTGTGCCCTTCCCCACTTCCCCACCAGGTGACACCTTGCAACCCTGGAGTACTAGAATGCCGAGTCCCAGAGAGCTGGCCGGTAAACAGAGAAGAGCACCGGTTGCCATCATCCCAGCCGCGGCCATGCTGGGCCTCACCCTCTGACCTCAGGCCTTGGCTCTTCCTTAACCCCTGGGCTCTGGCTAAGCTATTTACCATTTCGATCACTTGGCCATCTGAAGAATGTTCCTTAAGTGGAAGCAGAGGGCAGACAACCTTTTGGTACTGAGTTTTCTCATTCAGCTTGATTTTCTGAAGCCTCATCTAGTGGTTCGGACTTCTGGAACTGTGAGTTACCATGGATGGTCTTGGTGGACATGACGAACTCAGTCTCTCACCCTGCTTGTTCCATTCTAGGCCATGGGTCCCAATATGGAGTTCTTCGGCTGATCTTCTCGGTCCTATCTTGGCATTAAAATCACCCACAATGATCTTGTAGAAGGTGTGGTCTTCTTTGTAGAACTTCTCTGAATTTAAACATGGAAATCTCCCGGTGGACGGTTCCACAACGAAATTGATCACATCATATTCAATCGACGGTTTTGCCTGACCGATGTTGCTGTTGTCCCAAAATTCCAAACGGGATCTGACCACCGTCTCCTTCGTGCAAAATTCTACTTCACAGAGCAGGAAGAAAGGGCTGCAAAGTTTGAGAAGAGAACTCTCAGAACGACCACCAACTGGGAGCTCTTTGGCACTATTGCTGCAACATGGGAAGATGCTGTCGTTGACAACATTGTCGAAGAATATGATCTACTAGTTCAGCACCTCCGTGATTGTGCGAGGAATGCCAGGAGAGAGATAGCCACAAAAAAAAAAATGCCTGTCTTCGAAAACTCTTGAGCTTATTCGCCAACATGGTTTGGTGCATGCCTCAGGCAACTGCAAGCGAACGTCTAAGCTCGCAAAGCAGTGCAGAGAAGCGATAAAGGAAGACCTCAAAGAGAGAAGAGCAGAAGTGCTGGTAGATGCGGCAGAAGCCAGGAAAAGCATTCGTAATGCCCGCCTGTCCTTCACCAACTACAAGACCAAGATGACTGCCCTCTGACATCCTGATGGATCTATCACATCTTCCAGAAGGGCAATGGAGAAGATTATCCATGACTTCTCATGACTTCTACTCAGATCTTTTTGATAGCCATGTCCACCTGCCCACATACCAAATCCTGCAAGATGGATATGTCGTTCCCAACGTTCTCCCTTCTGAAATCTGACACACCATTTCATCGGTAAAGAAACAAAGAGCACCTGGCCCAGACAAGGTCAGACCTGAACACCTGAAGAACCTGCCGTCAGTACTCATCAATACACTGGCTCGGCTCTTCACGTGCTACCTGTCTGAATGCAAGGTCCCTTCCCAATGGAAAACCAGCAGGACTGTACTACTGTTCAAGAAAGGAGACATCCACGATATTGGCAACTATCGCCCAATCTGCCTGTTGTCTGTCATCTACATGCTGTTCACTCAAGTCATCCTGAATAGGATTGGCAGAACACTAGATGAAGGACAACCATGCGAGCAAGCCGGGTTCCGCAAAGGATTCAGCACCATTGACCATATCCACATGATAACTAAGCTCATTGAAGTTTCTCGGGAGTTCAAGATGCCGCTCTGTCTAACGTTCATTGATTTAAAGAAGGCCTTTGATTCTGTTGAGATGGAAGCGGTCACCGAAGCCCTAGCCAATCAGGGCATTCAAGCCCAATACATCAGGATCCTCCATGACCTGTATTATGGATTCACTACCAGGATCTCACCATTCTACAAAGAAGTGATCATCCATGTCAAGAGAGGGGTTCGGCAGGGTGATACCATTTCACTGAAACTCTTCAGTGCCACCCTCGAGAACGTCATGTGATGACTGGCATGGGAAGGAATGGGAGTGAAGATAGATGGTCGGCAACTACACCACCTCCGCTTTGCTGATGACATTGTTTTAATAACACCAAACATTAGCCAAGCGGCACAAATGCTGGCCGACTTTGACCGTGAGTGTGGAAAGGTAGGACTACAGCTGAATCTCACGAAGACAATGTTTATGAGAAAAGTTTCATTCCTGACATTCCATTCGCTCTCAACAAAATGACCATCTCCTAATGCAACAGTTATGTGTACCTAGGTCGAGAAGTCAACATGACAAATGACTTGGCACCTGAGTTGCTCAGGAGGAAGAGAGCGGCTTGGAACGCCTTCAAGAACATCGAAGAAATAGCTAAGAGGATGAAGAACCTCCAGCTTCAGGCACATCTCTTCGATTCTACTGTTCTTCCTGCATTAACATATGCTGCAGAGACCTGGGGACCTGGGCCTTACACAAACAGGATGAGAACGCTATTTGGGTCTCCCAAAGAGGAATCGAAAGAGCTATGCTTGGAGTATCACGTTTCACTCAAATGAGAGAAAGAATCTGGAGTTCCGACCTCCCTCAACGCTCAAGAATTGGGGACGCTGTGTCTTTTGCCAAGGCGTAAAAAATCAGATGGGCTGGACATGTAATGAGATTTGGAGATGACCACTAGACTAGAGCCATTACCGACTGGATTCCACGGGATGTCAAAAGACCACGTGGCCGCCCATCTACAAGATGGTCAGACTTCTTCGTCAGGACCCTGAAAGATTGGTTTGAGGCTCTTCATTTTCCTAGAACGAACAGACGCCATTGGGCTAACTAGCACACGACAGGGACGAATGGAGACGTTACTGGTGCCTGCTCGAGCAAATCATTGATTAACAGGAAGTCAAGTGATCAAGTGATCATCTAGTGGCTATGTATATCAACATCTCATTTCTTTTTAAAAAACACACACACAAATTACAGAATAGTATTCTAGCAGATGGAGTAGCTCACTGTAACTACTTCCTCTTCAGAATACTTCTGGGATGTTTTCACTTATTTTTATTTATTTTAAGTTTGGGAGGGGGCACACCCCACTGAGCTCAGGGCTTACTCCTGGTACTGTGCTCGGGGACCACACATGGTGGTGTTTGAGGGAATCTTATGGGGTATTCAGAATCGAACCTAGGCTGACTGGGTCCAAGGCAAGCACCCTGCCTGTGTATTATCTGTCGCCCCTGTTTTCAGTTTTATGTGTTTTTTGGAGAGGGGGTGTGGGGAATGGGATGGGTTGCCTCCCTAGCAAATAGAACTCCATGTCCTGGGCTTATCAGGCATGTTCACCAGCCCTTTGGGTGTTTCCCCAATCTTTTAAAATGATATTTCATCATTTGAGCATTGAGAATAGAGTTCTTTTTTTCAGTGCAGGTTCTTGTGTGAAGGTAAGTTTTATTTTTCCAGGAAACATGTCTGAGCGTGGTAGGTTTGTGTTTCTGAGGAATTGTCGACCGTTTGCCAGAGTGGCGGTGCTATTCATACCTGCCGCAGTGATGTGTGGACCTGCCCTTGCAGACTCGTTTGTTCTAGCGTTTGGTGTTTTTATGTTGGTGTAGCATTTGGTGTATTTTATTTTGCTGTGGCATTTGGTGTTTTTATTTGATTTCGTTTTTATTTCAGCCCTTCTAATAGGTGTGCAGTGAGAATCCCACTGTGATTGCCTTTGCAGTTCTCCAGTACGAGCGATGCTGAACACCTTTTCTTGTGCTTCTTTGCCATCTACATATCCTCTTCAGGAAAACATCTTTCTGTGGCTTTTTGCCTATTACTAATTGAAGTATTTGTTATTAGTCATTAGTAATACATGAGTAATTAGTTATTAGGAATACATGAACTTCATGTATTACTGTTGCGTTTTGAGAATTCTTCCTCTACGGTGGTGTCTAACTCTTGTGGGATGTGTGTGTGGCTTGTGAACATTTTCTCCCAGTCTGTTGCTTGTCTTTTCATTCTTGTGACCCTTTCTTTCTTTCTTTCTTTCTTTCTTTCTTTCTTTCTTTCTTTCTTTCTATCTTCCTTCCTTCCTTCTTTCTCTCTCTCTTTCTTTCTTTCTTTCTTTCTTTCTTTCTTTCTATCTTCCTTCCTTCTTTCTCTTTCTTTCTTTCTTTCTTTCTTTCTTTCTTTCTTTCTTTCTATCTTCCTTCCTTCCTTCCTTCCTTCCTTCCTTCCTTCCTTCCTTCCTTCCTTCTTTCTCTCTCTTTCTTTCTCTTCCTTTCTTTCTTTCTTTTTTTCTTTCTTTCTCTCTTTCTCTTTCTTTCTTTCTTTCTATCTTCTTTCTTTCTTTCTTTCTTTCTCTCTCTCCCTTCCTTCCTTCCTTCCTTCCTTTCTCTCTCTCTTCCTTCCTTCCTTCCTTCCTTCCTTTTCTCTCTCTCTCTCTCTTTCTTTCTCTCTCTTTCTTTCTCTCTCTTTCTTTCTCTCTCTTTCTCTCTCTTTCTTTCTTTCTTTCTTTCTTTCTTTCTTTCTTTCTTTCTTTCTTTCTATCTTCCTTCCTTCCTTCCTTCCTTCCTTCCTTCCTTCCTTCCTTCCTTCCTTCTCTCTCTCTCTTTCTTTCTTTCTTCCTTCCTTCCTTCCTTCTTTCTTTCTCTCTCTTTCTATTTCTTTCTTTCTTTTTCTTTTCTTATTGAATCATTGCAAGATACACAGTTACAAAGTTGTTCATGACTGGATTTCAGTCATATAATGTTCCAACATCATCCCTTCAACAGTGCACATTTTCTACCACCAACGTTCCCAGTTTTCTCCCACCCCTGCCCCCTGCCTGCCTCTATGGCAGGCTCTTTTCTGATCCCTTTCGATCCTTTTATTCGGTCTTCCCAAACTCTTGTACGTCATTTTTCATTCTCTCTCCACACCCCTTTCCTTCACTGCTGCTGATGTTGTGGTGGTGGTGACGGGGCTTGCACTCCCGCCTGACTGTGTGACTTCGCTGTGGTCTACATTTCTTTCTGGGCACTCCTTTACTTCTGTATGTCATTCTAGAAAAGAAAAACTAGACCAACAGAGTAGACCCTGAATGCCAGTGGTGGGGAATGTGAAGGGGCTGCTCTGCGCCTTCCTGTTGGTGACAATTATATGAACTGCATTTGTGAAGATTCAGAAAACTACTGTGTGCGTACAGATAGAGTAAGCTTTCCTATAAGCTAAAAGACAAATAAAGATTTTTAGCAATTACATTTATTTCTTCATTTTATTTGCTGGGGTGGGGGTTGGGCAGAGTGCTCAGGGCTTAGTTTTGGCTCAGTGCTCGAGGGTCATTCTTCTCAGTGCTTGGAGAACCAGCCACGGTGCTGGGTATTGAACCAGGGTCAGCCACGTGCAAGGCAAGCCCCTGACCCTCTGTACTCTTTCTCGGGTCCATGATTATTATCATTTATAAGAGAAAAGTAAAAGATGACTTTATTATTTGGGGGGCTTGGGGCCACAGCTGGCAGTGCTCAGGGGCTATTCCCGACTCGATGCTCAGGAGTGACCTCTGGCGGTGTTCAGACCTCCTGTACTATCTCTATGGTTCTAGAAGATGATTTAATTGACTGTCTCCAGAGTTTGTTTGCCCCTGTTGGCAGAGATCTGGTGGATGTTCTTGTTGTTCGGACCCTGAGGACATTTCCGAACAAGTTGTTGTTATTTTGGGGAATCGCCCTAGCAGTGGGACTTGAGGGCCGCTCCTGGTGCTACTCAGGGGACACTGCAGTGTCAGGAATCAAACCTGGGTCTCCAGCGTTGCAAAGCATGAGCCCTCCCTTCAAGCCAGCTCCCTGAGGGTGACCCTGAGGGTTTCTAGGGTACTACACCCTCTGTGCCTCCAGGGCTTGACTGCTGCCACCCCGTCTCTCTGGGGTTCCTTGCAGCCAACCCAGGTTCAATTCCCAATACCTCATACAGTCCCCCGAGAATGCCGAGACTGATCTTTGAGTGCAGAGTTAGGAGTCAGCTTTGACCATCACTGGGTGTGGCCTGCAAACAAAACAACCCCTCCCCCCAAAACAAAAAAACCCAAACTGGACACAGTTCCTTAAAACCCCACAGGCACCATGACCAGGCTTGCTAGTGGCAAGAGCCAAAATAGGAGAAGGAGGGGCTCAGTATCACTCCCCCAGGCCAAAGTTCGGCTACCTGCAACTGATCAGTAGGACAAAGCTCACAGCCTAGCTGCAAGGGCTGGGATCCCATCATTGCTCACAAAACCAGCAAGTCTTTTGCCCAGGGCAAGACCAGCACAGCCTCTTACTAGAATGCTGGGCTTCTACCCTGCAGATAATGCAGAGACCCAGGGAAGGGAATAGCTCCTTGGCCCTCTTTGGTGAACTATTTAGCCGCAGGTAAGTATCTAGTTGTCTGCCCCAACATTCCTCTCCCTGCATCTTTGCATTTTTTTTCCTTTTCGGGTCACACCCGGCGATGCTCAGGGGTTACTCCTGGTTCATGCACTCAGGAGTCACTCCTGGCGGTGCTCGGGGGACCATATGGGATGCTGGGAATCGAACCCAGGTCTGCCACGTGCAAGGCAAGCGCCCTACCCGCTGTGCTATCGCTCCAGCCCAGCATCTTTGCGTTCTTTTCCCTACCTGATGCAACAGGGGTTCTCGGGTCTCAGTTTCATTTATTGATGTCACTAGCATATCCAGATTTTCGTCATCTAAGCCAAGAGAAAAAAATCATTTCCAGCTGCTGGAGACAGACAACTGAGATTAGAATCTCTGGACCCATACAAATCACCCTCTAAATAAAAACACTCCCCACTTGAAACCTTTGTTTCTTCTTCTCTGCCTTAGCATTTTTTTTTTGGGGTCACACCCGGCGATGCTCAGGGGTTACTCCTGGCTCATGCACTCAAGAATTGCTCCTGGCGGTGCTCGGGGGACCATATGGGATGCTGGGAATCGAACCTGGGTCGGCCATGTTGGCCGCGTGCAAGGCAAACGCCTTACTCGCTGTGCTATCACTCCAGCCCCTGCCTTAGCACCTTTAAACCCAACCCCATCTGTATTCCCCGAGTTGTGTCTCTATAAACCAGTCAGTAAATCTGCAGTTATTTTGGCTTGTGAATCTTTCCTTGGGTTAGATGTGGTATCTTTCCCCCGCAAATGCATTCAATACATGTGAATGACCCCTAAGAGGGTGGTACTCATCCCCGGCAAGGCAGGACATTTAGGTATAGTTACCTTTGGAGTGAGGTCTGGCCATTCAGCAACCTGGTATAGACCCTAAAACACCCCCCCTTTTTTTTCCAAAATCAAGGACTTGGCTTACACATAAGAAGTGTGATCTGGGGGACTGGAGAGATAGTACAGGGGTTAAAGCACTTGTCTTGTATGTGAGTGGCCCTGCTTTTACCCCTCACATCCCATAGGGTTCTTCATCCCCAGGAGGGAACTCTGAGCACAGAGCCAGGAGCACACCTGGAGCACCTCTGAGCATGGCCCCCCTCCCCCAAAACAAGAAAAAGAAGTGTGCTTTGGGTGGGAGAAATAGTTCTATGGGCTGGAAGCACATGTATATAGGAGCCTGTGTTTAATCCCCAGAACTGCATCGTTCTCAGAGCACCATGGAGGAACTAGCCCTGAGCACTGTTGGGGAAGAAGTGTGATTTCAGTTTACGTTGCATCAGTTTATGGTACAATTAACAGCGGCAGGTCCAAGCTTCAGTTGCAGCAGCCCTGGGCTGACAGGAGTTGAGAGAGTCATTGTGGAAGTGTTGGAAGCAACCAGGTCCTCTGGAGCATGGAAGTTAAGGCTTGGAGCTCACTGTTTCCTCGCCCAGCCCCTCTGAGCAGCCAGAACATGCCAGAGCCCTTGTCCTCCCCCCACATCCAGCAGTCTTCAGCCCTTGCACGGAAGGACAGTTTCCCCAGTCTTACCAGGTAACCCCAAGGGCAAATTAAGGGGTTGGCTACACACCCAGTCAAGTCAGATAACCACGTCCGGGGGTGAAGGTCTCAGGCCCATTGTGGCAGGAAACAGAAGCGGTGTAGCTGTGGGGGGTCAGGAAGGTGGTCGACTCCACAAGACACTGCACCTGGGACCCACGGGTCACCAGGCCACTACTCTTCCTTCCTTCCTTCCTTCCTTCCTTCCTTCCTTCCTTCCTTCCTTCCTTCCTTCCTCCCTCCCTCCCTCCCTCCCTCCCTCCCTCCCTCCTTCCTTCCTTCCTTCCCTCCCTCCCTCCCTCCCTCCCTTCCTCCCTCCCTCCCACCCTTCCTTCCTCCCTCTCTCCCACCCTTCCTCCCTCCCTCTCTTCCTCCCTCCCTCTCTTCCTCCCTCCCTCCCTCCCCTCCCCCATCCTCCTCCTCCCCTCCCTCCCTCCCTCCCTCCCTTTCTCCCTTCCCTTCCTCCCTCCCTTCCCCCTCCCTCCCTTCCCTCCCTCCCTCCCTCCCTCCCTCCCTCCCTCCCTCCTTCCCTCCTTCCTTCCTTCCTTCCATCCCTCCCTTCCCTCCTTCCCTCCTTCCTTCCTCCCTCCCTCCCTCCCTCCCTCCCTCCCTCCCTCCCTCCCTCCCTTCCTTCCTTCCTTCCTTCCTTCCTTCCTTCCTTCCTTCCTTCCCTCCCTCCCTTTTCTGCTTAAAATTGGACACGGTTTGGGGCCAGAGCAATAGCACAGGGAGTGGGGCATTTGCCTTGCATGCAGCCAAGCTGGGTTTGATCCCAGACACTCCATATGGTCCCCGGAGCCTGCCAAGAGCGATCGCTGAGTGCAGAGCCAGGAGTAAGCCCTGAGCTCCACTGCATGTGGCCTCAAATCAGAACAAAACAAACCCTCCCCCAAAACAAAAAATCTCCCCCCCAACCAACTTGAACTGCACACAATTCTGGAAAGCCCCATCAGCACCAGGACCAGGCTTGCGAGTGGGAACAGCCTCACTTGCTAAAGTTCAGCTACCTGCATTATCAGTGAAACAAAACTCACAGCCCAGCTACAAGGGCATCTGGGAAATGAAGCTTTTAGCGTCCTGGACGTGAGTGGAGCTGAAGGCCAAACCTTCCCACTGACTGCCTTTGGACCTCCCAGGCAAAGGGACTTAACCTTAGCTGTGTACCTGGAGGGAGTTAAGACCCTCTCACAGGCTCAGTTTCCTCACCTGTCTGACAAAAACTCTTTTTTTTTTCTTTTTGGGTCCTACCAGGCGATGCAAAGGGGTTACTCCTGGCTCATGCACTCAGGGATTATTTCTGGCGGTACTCGGGGGACCATATGGGATGCTGGGAATCGAACCCTGGTGGGCGGCATGCAAGACAAACGCCCTGCCCGCTGTGCTATCACTCCAGCCCCATTTATTATAACTTTTTATATGAAGCTTTTTAAATGGTCCTGAGGAGAGCAGAAACATACCAAGGAACAGAAGGAGGTGGGACAGGGTTTGAGGACAACACAGGCTTCTGAGGCTATAGCAGAATAAAGACTATTACCCCCCCTTCTTTAAATTAAAATTGTTTTTGTTTTTTGGGATCACACCCAGCAATGCACAGGGTTTACTCCTGGCTCTGCACTGAAGAATTACCCATGGCGGTGCTCAGGGGACCATATGGGATGCTGGGAATCGAACCTGGGTTGGCCGCGTGCAAGGCAAATGCCCTCCCCGCTGTGCTATCGCTCCAGCCCTGTACGAGGAAAATTCTTACCCAGTCCTCTCATAGGGCAGTGACAACTGAGAGAATTGCTCTGTAGAGTCCTGGGCCCAGTGCCTGTCACAGTTCTCAGTAAACAGTTGGTACTGCCAGTGTGTTAAACTCCTTTCCGCATGACTCAGGGACGGATGGAGCAGGGTGCCTGCCATCGAGCCCTTATGGCCCCAGGTAAACAGCCGAGTACAGGGTAAGGAAAACTGCATGGTCTGTAGTGGATGACAGAGTTGTGAAGGGCCAGAGAGCTGGGCCAGAGCTGCTGACAGGGGGTGACCAGCCCAGAAGGGATGATGGAGGCAAGAACAGAAATGAGGGGGCTGGAGCGATAGCACAGCGGGTAGGGCGTTTGCCTTGCATGCGGCCGACTCAGGTTCGATTCCCAGCATCCCATGTGGTCCCCTGAGCACCGCCAGGAGGAATTCCTGAGTGCAGAGCCAGGAGGAACCCCTGTGCATCACCGGGTGTGACTCAAAATGAAAAGAAAAAAAAGAACAAAAATGAAGTTGCCCAGGGAGAGAGGACTGTCCTCTGCTTCTGGTTTGGTTTGGTTAAGGACACTGGAGATCAAACCCACGAGTATGAGACCTGTGATCTATTGTTGAGTCCAGCTAAGTTTTGAAAAAATAGGCACCACGTCTGGAGGTGCCGGGACTCTGTATTTACCTTTCAGGGGCTTGTTTTGGGCTCTTCCGGCAGTGCTCAGGGACCACATGGTGCTGGGATTGAATGCGGTTCTCCTGCTTGCAAAGCCGGTGCTCAGTCCACTGAACCATCTCTCTGCCACTCTGCTTTTGGTGCTGGTGACTGAACCCCGGGCCTCATGCAAGGCAAGGCAAGAGCTCCACTACTGAGCTGCACCTCCTGGGCCTGTTATTTCTTTTTTTTTTCCTTTTCCTTTTGTTTTTTAAAAATCGAATCATTGTGAGATCAGTTACAAAACTTTCAGGTTTAAGTCTCGGTCATAGCACTGGACTGTAGCACTGTCTTCCCGTTGTTCATGGATTTGCTTGAGCGGGCGCCAGGGACGTCTCACAACAAATTGTGAGACTTGTTGTTACTGTTTTTGGCATATCAAATATGTCACAGGTTGCTTGCCAGGCTTTGCTGTGCGGGCGAGATACTCTCGGTAGCATGCTGGGCTCTCCGAGAGGGATGGAGGAATCGAACCTGGGTCGGCCACATGCAAGGCAAACGCCCTACCCACTGTGCTATTGCTTCAGCTCATACAATGATCAAACACGCATCCCTTCACCAGTGCATGTTTTCCACCACCAAGAACCTCAGCATACTCCCCTCCCAACCCCTCCCCGTGCAAGTGTGGCAGATGATTTCCACTTTACTCTCTACTTCGATTACATTCAATTTTTCGACAGAAGACCTACCATTATTATTTGGAATTTCCCCCCAACATTCAGACCTGCCGAGGAGGCCGTCACTGTCACTGTCACTGTCCTACTGTTGTTCATCGATTTTCTCGAGCGGGCCCAGTGACATCTCCATTGTGAGACTTTGTTGTTACTGTGTTTGGCATATTGAATACGTCACGGGTAGTTTGCCAGGCTTTGCTGTGCGGGCGAGATACTCTCGGTAGCTTGCCGGGCTCTCCGAGAGGGGCAGACTTGTTTTCTATTGCTGATAATGAAGAGCATATAATGTCGTGCGGCCGCAATAGCAGCCACGCAATTTTGGATTTCTGATATTTTAGTAATTAAGGCCAAAGGGATTTCTGCCAGAAGCCACTGGGTTCCGGGATTGGTTTGGTGCCTCTGGGATCATGGCCATACAGGGGGCCAGAGGAGCCGTTTGTGGGTGGCAAGTCGGAGTCTCATCAGGGCAGGGAGAGTGGGCCTGTCCCATGAATGGGCCTGTTATTTTTGAAATAAATTTTAAAAATTTAATTAAAGAACTTTCTCCTAAAGAGCCTTGAATATAATCTCAGGGCTAGGATGAAGGAGACGTTACTGGGGCCTGCTCGAGGCAATCGACGAATAACAGGATGATCTGTGATCTGTGAATTAAAGAACTGCGATTTACAAAGTTATTGCTAGTTGGGTTTCACATAGTATTTCAACACCAATCTCTTCACTGGTGTCAAGTTCTTTCTACCAGGGTTCCCATATTCGCTCCCCACCCCAGACCCCACCCCATTCCCAACCTGTCAACTTGACAGGCACATTTCGAAGTTCTAGAGGTTGCAACTCAGATCTCATGTTTTCAGTATTGTTGAGTTTGGGTTTTGGGTATAAGGCGATAACCACTCGCCCATATCAGAGTATAACTGAAGCCCTGAAGCCTGTTCACTCATTACTTTCTGTTCTCTTCTTCCCCGCTTGATCTCCTTCCTTCTCTGTCCTTCAACACGCCGCTTTTCTCCTAGGCAGGTCAACTCAACAGAATATCAGTAAAGAGACAGGAGCCCTAAATGAGAATCTGAAAGAACTGGGATTGTTGGACATTCACAGATTCTGCATCCCCCAAAAACAAGAATGTAAATTCTTCTCTAATGCACATGGAACATTCCCCAGGGTGGATCGACTATTAGGGCACAACTCAAACATACATACGTTTACAAACATAGAAACGGGTTTATGTTCTGAAGGCCTGAGCACCCAGTTCAGGCAGGGAGAGGCCTGGGGCAGTCCGGTCCCAGGTGCCCAGAGCAGATAGCTTCAGGGCCAGGTGACACAGATGCTGCACAGAGTGGCTGACTGCAGGTACTGGGTTCAGTCCCTGTGGCCTGAGAAGGCTACAGGGGCAGGTGCGGAAGGAAAGGCGAGAGCTTTGGGATGAGTGAGGCTGGCATCCACCCCAGGAGGCTAATGGACAGCAAGAGGAACCCCAACTTGGGGGCCAGGGGTGCAGGGAGGAAGACAAGTTCTCTCCTCTCTCTTGCTTCTCCACACACGGGGGCTCACTTCCTCACCTCCTCAATGCCACCTTCTGCTCTCAGATTTCCCAATTTAAAATTGGGCTGGCCAGAGCAGTGTTTTTTGTCGTTGTTTTTTTTTTTTTTTTTGCTCTTTGGGTCACACCCGATCATTCTCAGGGGTACTCCTGGCTCTGTACGCAGAAATTACTCTTGGTGGTGCTCAGGGGGACCATAGAGGTTTGAACTGGGGTTGACCACGTGCAAGGCAAGGGCCCTACTGCTGTACTTTTGTTCCAACCCCTGAACACAGGTTCTTATTCTGTTTATTTATTTATTTAATTTTTATTAGAGAAACGCCATGAGGTACAGTTGTAGACTTACAAATTTTTGTGCTTGGGTTTCAGTTATACAATGATCGAGTACCCATCCCTCCACCAGTGCCCATTTTCCACCACCACTGATCCCAGTATCCCTCCCACGCCCCATCCCCCCCGCATCCCACCCTGCCTCTGTGGCAGGGCATTCCCTTTTGTTCTCTCTCTCTCTCTCCTTTTGGGTGTTGTGGTTTGCAAAAGAGGCAATGAGTGGCAATCATGTTCGGACTATAGTCTACTCTCATCACGCATTTCCCATCCTGTGAGGAACCTCCCAACACCCTTTATTTGGTGCTCCCTTCTCTATCTGAGCTGCCTTTTCCCCTAGCATGTGTGGCTGACCTCCAAGCCATGGAGCAAAATTCCTGCCACACTCAATGATGCTCAGGGTTTCTCCTGCCTCTGCACTTAGGAATTACTCCTGGTGATGCTCGGGGGACCATCTGGGATTCAGGGTCTATTGCTCTGGCCTCTGACAATGGGTTATTTTAAGAGCAGGGAAGGCCTTAAAGGCAGAAAATAAGCTCTGGGGTTTGTTTGAGCCTTTTGCCCTTTTGCTATCACTACTCCCCATTTTTATGACCTAGGAGAAGGTAGTTTGGGGCCATCATTCAGGTTATCAGTGAAGCTGTCTTCCTGCTGGAGAAACCCTCCCAGTCATCCCTCCTTGTCTTGAACTCCTCTCTCCAGACTCCTTGGCACCAGACTCCCTTTACAGAGGATAAGGATCCTGCTTGAACCCATTTCACTTTAGAATTTACACCAGCTATGTTTTTTTTTTTTTTAAAAATGCATGCTATTAACTGAACTTTCCCCTTGCTAAGTTTCCTATGGCTGATTTTTTTTTAAAAACAAAATTCACGGGGCTGTAATGATAGCACAGTGGGTTTGGCATTTGCCTTGCATGCGGCCTGACCCAGGTTCGATTCCCAGCATCCCATATAGTCCCCCGAGCATAGCCAGGAGTAATTCCTGAGTGCATGAACCAGGAGTGACCCCTGTGCATCGCTGGGTGTAACCCAAAAAACCCAATAAATAAATAAATAAACTTAAAAAAAATTCACATTTTATTTAGGTTGAATTAAACTATACAAAATTGATTTTCTTCGCTAAAAATGACAGCAATACTTTCATAATTTCAAAACAATAATTCTAGTGGGTTTTCCAAGTTTTGCTCAGTAGTTACAGTCATGGAGAAAAGACAAAAAAGCAAAACAAATTGGTTGTCAGTATCTGTGGCCTCTGATGCTATCTTGACCATGAAACAAACATGTCCAATATACACTTGCTAGAAGCTTAGGTAGGCTCCACTCAACAAAGGAATGCAAACAGTAACAACCAGATATGGAACAACAATGGCAGACCTGTCCGTTCAAACAGTAATCTGTTCTTTTAAGTTCATTTGCTAAAGACAAAATCTACACCTAAAATCTATACTTTGGCATGCTCACATTTCTCTGGTAATTCTCTTACTGTCCATTATAGATTTTTAACAGGAATACTTAGAACTCCTACCAGTCAAAGGTCAGTTGCGAGCTTCACGGTGACAGTTTATAAAAGGGACTCCTTCCTCCCATTGACTTTTGGTCTGGCCCCAACTCCTACATCAATTGTGCACACATAGTAATAAATAAGTGTTTCTATCACTTCACACCACAGAGACTGGCCCATATCCACAAGAACAAAAGCAACAGTTGCTGGCGCGGATGTGGTGAGAAAGGGACACTCCTTCACTGTTGGTGGGAATGTCGACTGGTTCAGCCCTTCTGGAAAACAGTATGGACGATTCTCAAAAAATTAGAAATTGAGCTCCCATTTGATCCAGCAATACCACTCCTGGGAATATATCCCAGAGAGGCAAAAAAGGATAGTGGAAGTGACATCTGCAATTGTCTGTTTATTGCAGCACTCTTTACAATAGCCAGAATCTGGAAAAAACCTGAGTGTCCGAGAACAGATGACTGGTTAAAGAAACTTTGGTACATTTACACAACGGAGTACTATGTAGCTGTTAGAAAAGACGAAGTCATGAAATTTACATACAAGTGGTACTACATGGAAAGTATCATGTTAAGCGAAATGACTCAGAAAGAAAGGGATAGACATAGAAAGAAAGATTGCATTCATCTGGGGAACATAAAGTAACACAATAGGAGACTCACACCCAAGAGTGGCCGAGATTAGTACCAGAAATTTTACTCCATGGCTTGGAGGCCAACCACACACACTAGGGGAAAAGGGAGCTCAGATAGAGAAGGGAGCACCAAATAAAGGGTGTTGGGAGGATCCTCCCAGGATGGGAGAAGTATGCTGAAAGTAGACTATAGACCAAACATGATTGCCACTCAATGCCTCTTTTGCAAACCAAAACACCCAATAAGAGAGAGAGAACAAAAGGGAATGCCCTGCCACAGAGCCAGGGTGGGATGGGGGGGGGGGGGGGTGGGAGGGATACTGGAATCCATGGTGGTGGGAAATGGGCGCCGGTGGAGGGATGGGTGTTTGATCATTGTATAATCGAAACCCAAGCACAAAAATGTGTAAGTCTGCAACTGTACCTCATGATGTCTCACTATGAAAAGTTTTTTAATAAAAAAATAAATAAGTGTTTTAATAAGTGTTGGTAGATTAACACTGAAGAAATAGGGTGCTCCCGACGCAATCATGGGGTAGCTCTTCTTCCAGTTCCTGCATCCGGGTCAAAGTCAGCAATGATTTTGTGTTTGTTTTGGGACACACCTGTGTTGCTCAGGGGCTAATTTCAGTTCTGTGCTTGGGGGGGGGGGTTGCTCCCATGGTTTGGGGGGACCATGTGTTTCCAGGAATTGAAGCAAGGCCTCCTTTGTTTGCTCAGCCTACTGAACCTTCTCCCTTTGGACCTTGCAATAATATTCTTGTCTGCATTTAAATTAACAATGCAGTTCAAAGGTGCCCGCAGTGATAAGTATGTCTCCCTTCCACCTTCATCCTCCCAACACCAATTCCCTCTTTGGAAACAATGATCAATCCCAGTGTCATTAATTCTAATTTTTTGCGTACCCAGCCAGAAATCTTTGCGTGTTAGGACAAATACATACGAATATCTATGGATATCTATGTATCACATCTTGTTATCTTTTAAAATAACAAATGAAATTTAGAGAGCTTGATGGATGCTTTACGAAAAAGGCCCCAGGGTCCATTCCCCAGTCACATTGCTACCCAGAGCACTGCTAGGAACAATCCAGAAATAGCCCCTACACACCACTGCCTGAGGCCTTCAAAACAAAGAAAATAAAACAAAAAGGCACTGCACAGGAGCCAAAGAAGTAGAAGAGGGGTATATTTCTTGTCTGGCACACAACTGACTCCAGTTTGATTCCCAGCGTCACATATGAACCCCCTGAGTGCTGCCAGAAGTGATTTTTTTTTAATTTTGGGGTCACACCCGGTGAAGCACAGGTGTTACTCCTGGGTCTGCATTCAGGAATCACTCCTGGCAGTGCTGGGGGACCATATGGGATGCTGGGAGTCGAACCTGGGTCAGCCGCATGCAAGGCAAACGCCCTACTCGCTGTGCTATTGCTCCAGCCCCACCTGGAGTGATTTTAATCACAGAGTCGACCCTGAGTAGAGCTGGGTGTGGTCCCAAAACTATACCCAAACAAAACACAATGAAAGGCGCTAAGCAGCACAGCCTTCTGTCCCCTTCATCACTGGTTATTGGTTTAGTGCCTGGGCTGGATCACACTCAGTAGCGGGTGGATGAAACGAAGAGGTTAACTATGTTATAACGCTCACTTGGCACTTGGCAATTGTCTTCCTGTGTTGGGAGAGAGAAGGGTTGCCGCAGAGACCGTGGGCCTCCCAGCAGGGTGCAGTGTAAGCGGGTAAGGCACTTACTTCGCAAGTGGCCCACCGGGATGGAGCTCAAGCACCCACCATTATCCCCTGAGCACTGCCAGGAGTGATCCCTGAGCACAGAGATAGGAGTCATCCCCGAGCATGGCCGGGAGTGCCTTGAGACAAGATCAAAAGACACATGTGTTGGCCTGTATCAGGAGGCCAGGCCCTCTCCGAGGCTGGGGACTGCTCGGGTCTGACTCACTCAGCCTTGCCCTTTTATGGGGGTCACCAAGGACCTCTTGGTGCATTTTCCCAGAGGCCTGAGCCCTCAACCTAGAACAATGGAATCAGAATTTCTGGAGAGGGAACGGAGGCCTTGGTATTGTTTATAAAGCCCGATTTAGTTGCAGCCAGAACTGAGAACTCCTGTTAAGGTTGTCCCCCCCCCCCCCATACCCAGTGCTGCTTAGGGCTTACTCCTGGCTCTTGGCTCAGGAACCACACCTGGCAGGGCTGGAGGGACCATACGGCGACACAGGTCAGCAATGGGCAAGGCAAGTGCCCAACCTGCTGTTCCGTTTAATACACGAAGGGAACAGCTTAGAACCGGGGATATGAAGATGGGATTCTTGCTTCAAAGATTTGAGCTCTATGAGCAGGTCGGGCAGGTCATGTGATCTCCAAGAACTTCCCCATGCCCACCTCTGGTACTGAAAATACCTCACCGGATTGTAACGCGGATCAAGTGCATAAGCGCCCTGGGAACCCTGAGGCCGGGGCGGAAGGGAGGGACACCAGATCCGGTGCCTGGCTTAGGTTACCCCTCGCCTTGGCTCAGCTCAGACACCGCAGGCTCTGCCAGGGACTTTCCTTCGGACTCTGAGGCAGGTCCCGGTCACCGCATTCTCGTCTGCTCCAGTGCTGAGCCGCCCTGTCCTCTCCTGCGCAGGGGCCTGCAGGAAGCTGGGTTCCTCCGGTGGCCGGTGACTTGGGTGAATGTGGAAGAGAGGAATCGACCGCTCCCCTCTCTGCCCAGTTTAGTCACTGGGGACGTGGAGGGGGAAATCGAGGATGGATGGAAATCTGCGATGAGCCCCGCACGGTGCAGAACTCACGTCTCGCCAGCCCCACGAGGGAGTCATGAAACTGCACCCAGAGCCCATTTGTTCTGCACGTGGGGATGGTCCCACTGATGATGGGTGGGGGTGGGTGGGGGGCGTGGACTCAGGCTGGAGAGAAAATTTGCTCTTCGCAGGAAAGGGAAGTCAATCCCAAGTCTTTTTTTTTTTTAATTAGGTTTTTGTCTTATTTATTTATTTATTTGCTTTTTGGGTCACACCCAGCAATGCTCAGGGGTTACTCCTGGCTCTGCACTCAGGAATTACTCCTGGTGGTGCTTGGGGGACCATATGGGATGCCGGGAATCGAAGCCGGGTCGGCCGCGTGCAAGACAAACGCCCTCCCCGCTGTGCTATCGCTCCAGCCCCAAGTTTTTGTCTTTATTTTTTTAATTTGTGGGCCAACCCAGCTCTGCTCAGGGCTCCTGGCTCTGCACTCAGGGATCATTCCTGGTGGGGTTCAGGAACCACACAGGATGTTGGGTATTGAAAGGCCACCCTGTGTAAGGCAATTGCCTTACCCACTATACTATCTCTCTAGCTCCAGATTTTAAATTTACTTCTTTTCAAATGTTTGTTTCAGGGATTCTAACTCAGAGAGACTAGAGAAATTTGTGTCCAGAATATATATATGTTTTTTGGGGCGGGGTCACACCCAGAGATGCATAGGGGTTACTCTTGGCTCATGCACTCAGGAATCGCCTCTGGCGGTCCTTGGGGGGACTATATGGGATGCTGGGAATCAAACCCAAGTCTACCGCGGCACGGCAAATGCCCTACCTGCTGTGCCCCAAACCCAAGTCTTACCCCGGCTTTTGGATCCTTTGCTTTTCCGTCTCAGAAAAGAATTTCAGGAAGAGAATAGTCAAGAAAAACAGTTTTGTTTAGTGATTATGAGGAAGGAAAGAGATGGGACTGAGAAACAGGCCTCAGGTGGAGATGCAGGCCCCCACCCCCGGGGGGAGGGTGCACCCCTGCCTTTGCAAAGTGAATTTTATAGGTTTTTCTCCCAAGTTGCCCCCACACGGGGCTTTCTGCCTATTACTCAATATGGCCATTCCTCAAAAAACTAGAAATTGAGCTTCCATACCACCTAGTGATATGAATTCCTGGGAATATACTGTATTCCCAGGAATATACAAAAACACACAGCAGAAATGCCATCCTCACTCCTATGTTCATTGTAGCACTATTCACGATAGCCAGAATCTGGAAACAAAACCTGAGTTCCCAAGAGCAGACGAATGGATGAAGACACTATGGTACATCTTTACAGTGGAAAACTACACAGTCACCAGGATAAAGGAAGTCAAGAAATTCTCTTATAAATGATGGACATGGAGAGAATCATGCTGAGTGAAGAGAGTCAGAAGGAGAGGGACAGATGCAGAATGATTGCACTGAATTGCTATATATATATATATATATATATATATATAACAACATAACCCCCCCCCCCCCCAATAGTATCAGACTAACACCCAAGGACAGGAGAAACAGGGGCCAGGAGGACTGGTGCATAGTGGGAAACTTCCAAAAGTGGGGGTAGGGGGTGGGGAGGAGGGCAGTTAGGTTGGAGAAGGGACCACTATGACAATGACAGTTGGAAATGATCACTCTGGACAAGAACTCAGTGCTGAAGTAGATAAAGGGATATATATGATAACCTCTCAGTACCCATATTGCAAACCATAATGCCCAATAGGAGAGAGAGAGAGAGAGAGAGACAGAGACAGAGACAGAGATAGACAGAGACAGAGAGACAGAGACAGGGACAGAGATAGAGAGACAGAGAAAGAGAGAGAGACAGGAAGAGACAGACAGAGACAGAGAGAGACAGTGTGAAAGAGAGAGAGAGAAGAAAAGTGTCTGCCATAGAGGGAGGCTGGGGTGGGGGTCGTGGTGGTGGGAGGGAAACTGGAAACATTGGTGGTGGAAACGTACTCTGGTGAAGGGACAGCTGTTGGCACATTGTATGACTGAAGCACCATCAGGAACAACTTTGTAGCTGTGTATCTCAAGGGGATTCAATTAAAAAGAAAAACTCTGTTGCAATGGCCTTACCAAGGACCCAGGAGAAGTCTTTTGGAGTCCACCTTAAGATCCTTGTCACAACCCTTGGTTCCTGCTGGTGCTTCTCTCTGGAGGGGGTCCAGGGTCCAGCTTCTCTGGGTCAGTGCAGGCACCAGTTTGAGTCTTTTCGGACAGTCCCCGTGTCCACAACGTGGGTCCAGCAGTAACTCTTTTTAGTTGCTTTAGGGCTGATGACAGAGAAACTTCCTCAAATCCCACCTTGGTTTTATTATGTCCCTAGAACTTGTTGCCAGAGGGCCCCCCCCCCACACCTGCCTGCTCTACTCCTGATGACATCCCAGCACTGACCACAGCGGGGCAACCTCTAGGAAGCCCACAGAACCCTGGGGACCCTGTGTGGCCTGAGCACATTCTGACACGTTCCGTGTAATGAAAGCTGGGGACAGCCAGGCAAGAGTACTGCTCTGAGGATGGAAATGCTCCAGGTCTCCTGGGCCCAGCCGCACCGCTGGGTTGCTGTGACCCGGAGCAGCTGTGCATGGGCTGGGCACAGCTGGGCAAGCTAGGAATGACCCCAAGTCCCTGAGCATTGCTTGGTGCTTTCCCCCCAGCCCCTGTGGACAGGCTTTGAGCCAGGGAGAGCACTGACAGGCCGGAGCATTGCTTCGTCTGCAGGAGACCCAGGTTTGGTTCTTCGTGATTGCCCGAACACCACCAGGAAGGTCCTCACCACCCCCCACTCTCTGCCCCCCACCAGTGAACCTGAACAAGTCTCAGAAAGCAGAGCCCAGCCCCCTTGCCCCAGAGCTCAAGCTCCTGTGAATTCCGGCCCAGACTCAGTGAGGGCTGGGGGGAGTGGGACCGTGGGGCTGCCCCCGCTCACTTCCCTGTGTTGCTGTGTCATTGTGGAGATCAGGGCCCTCACACGCCTGGTTATGGCGCTCGGCTCTTCTTGGTTGTGTGCACCAGAGATGCTAGCTATGATGTGGTGCTGGGCTCACAGGGCAGAGGGTCCCGGCCAGCACCGTCCTCCTCCTGCCTGAGAGTCAGGCCGCCACCACCCTCCCTGGGGCTGACTTTCTTTCTTTCTTTCTTTCTTTCTTTCTTTCTTTCTTTCTTTCTTTCTTTCTTTCTTCCTTCCTTCCTTCCTTCCTTCCTTCCTTCCTTCCTTCCTCTCTCCCTCCCTCCCTCCCTCCCTCCCTCTCTTCCTTCCCTCCCTCCCTCTCTTCCTTCCCTCCCTCTCTTCCTTCCCTCCCTCCCTCTCCTCCCTCCCTCCCTCCCTCCCTCCCTCCCTCCCTCCCTCCCTTCTTCCTTCCTTCCTTCCTTCCTTCCTTCCTTCCTTCCTTCCTTCTTTCCTTCCTCCCTTCCTTCCTTCCTTCCTTCCTTCCTTCCTTCCTTCCTTCCTTTCTCTCTCTTTCTTTCTTCCTTCCTTTTTTCTCCTTCCTTCCTTCCTTCCTTCCTTCCTTCCTTCCTTCCTTCCTTCCCTCCCTCCTCCTTCCTTCCTTCCTTCCTTCCTTCCTTCCTTCCTTCCCTCCCCCTTCCTTCCTTCCTTCCTTCCTTCCTTCCTTCCTTCCTTCCTTCCTTCCCTCCCTCCCCCTTCCTTCCTTCCTTCCTTCCTTCCTTCCTTCCTTCCTTCCTTCCTTCCTTCCCTCCCTCCTCCTTCCTTCCTTCCTTCCCTCCCTCCCTCCCCCTCCCTCCCTTCCTTCCTTCCCTCCCTCCTCCTTCTTTCCCTCCCTCCCTCCCTCCCTCCCTCCCTCCCTCCCTTCCTTCCTCCTCCTTCCTTCCTTCCCTCCCTCCCCCTCCCTTCCTTCCTTCCTTCCTTCCTCCCTTCCTTCCTTCCTTCCTTCCTTCCTTCCTTCCTTCCTTCCTTCCTTCCTTCCTTCCTCTCTTTCTTTCTTCCATTCTCTCTTGCTTTCTTTCTTGCTTTTCTCTCATCTTGTGTGTCACTGACGTTCACACTTTGCTCAGGAAGGGGACCCCTGGCTCCGTTCATGTTGCATCCTCTTTTGAGCCAGTGATAAGGGCACACCCTCTCTTTGGGCTGCCTCCATGACAAAGAGCCTCCAACAGTGCTCTCTGAATTGTCTCTACAAAATATCCCCATGTTTTATGTATTTAGTTATTTGCTTTTTGCTTATTGCTTTTTGGTGATGCTCAGGGGTTACTCCTGACTCTGCACTCAGGAATCACTCCTGGCAGTGCTTGAGGGACCATATGGGATGCTGGGGATTGAACCCAGTGCAAGGCAAACATTTATATTAGTGAAACACCATGAGGTATAGTTATAGATTTACAAATTTTTGTGCTTGGGTTTCAGTTAAACAATGATCAAGTACCCATCCTTCCACCAGCGCCCATCCTCCCCCACCACGGGTCCCAGTATCCCTTCCATTCCCCACCCCCCACCCCCACCCTGCCTCTGTGGCAGGGCATTCCCTTTTGTTCTCTCTCTCCTATTGGGTGTTGTGGTTTGCAAAAGAGGCAATGGGTGGCAATCATGTTTGGTCTATAGCCTACTTCCAGCATGTTTCTCCCATCCTGGGAGGATCCTCCCAACACCATTTATTTGGTGCTCCCTTCTCTATCTGAGCTCCCTTTTCCCCTAGCACGTGTGGCTGCCCTCCAAGTCATGGAGCAAAATTCCTGGTGCTAATCTCAGTCACTCCTGCCAACCTCCATATTTTAAAGATATTTCAGAGTAAACACACTGAAGGACTTAGGCAAGAAGTTTGGAGGCTGCGGGATGGCTCCATGGCCAAAGGCACTTGCCTTCCAAGTGTGAGCCAGTTCGTTGGATCCGGGTCCTTGCCCATGTGCTGAGCAGGGGCCGTTCAAAGCAGAGCTTGTCATCTCCAGCACACAGCCAGGAGCTTGTAAGCACTACGGATGAATGTGTTGTGACCTCTGGTGGCACCGTAAGTGAAGAGTGCGAGTGGGAACTGGAACAGGTAGGGCACTTGCCTTGCATGCATCTGACCTGGGTTCGATCCCACTCCACACAGTCCCCTGAGCCCCATAAGGCGTGATCCCTGAGTACCAAGGGGTGTGGCCCCCACACAAAAACAAACTAACCAATCAACAGTGTGAGTGGGCTGGGAAAGTGCCTGCAGTGGGATCCCTAGCTCTGCATGACCTCCTGGGAACCATCGACGAAGCCCTCCCTCTCCAGAAAAACCCCAGAAATGAAAATGTGGAGCAATGGGGGTCACAAGTGAACCCCTAAGGAGGACTAAAACCAGAATGGGCGAGGGCACAGCAGCTAAAGGGGAGCGATGCAAGGGCAGGCACCGTGGCCAAGGGTTCGGGCCGCACACCCCTCTTTGTGAGCCCTGATGCCCGGCCTAGTCCAGGCTGCACTAATCAGAACCTAATCTGTGGGGACTGCCCCTCCTTTACCCCCATCATCATATCACAACCACCAAGACAGAGGGAACGGGAGGGGAAAAAAAAACAAAAAATGAAAACCAAGAAACTTTTCAGGCATCCATTAAGCCCAAGATTTCTGATCTTGGACCACGCCTGTCATCTTTCCCTTCCCTGCTGCTGTCCTTGCCTGCTCTTCCTTTGCAAACGTGCTGCCTCATTTGACTCATGGCCATTCCCAGAATATAAGCCCCAGGGGAGCAGGGATGTGGTAGGTGCCTGTAAATTAGGTGAAAGAATGAATTAAAACACACATTAGGGGTTCCCAGTGCTAGTACAGGGGGTAGGGCGCTTGCCTTGCACACAGCCAGCCTGGGCTGGATGTCCAGTCTCCCAGATGGTTCTCTGAGCCCTGCTTTGAGTGATCCCTGGGCTCAGAACCAGGAGTAAGCCCTGAGCATTGCCAAGTGTGCACCCCACCCCCCAAATAAAGAATTTCAGGCTGCGACCATAACCTAAGTTTTAGGTTAGTCCCATGACCTAGGGGCAATGTCCATTTGGGTCTAGCATCTGGCAGGCACTGCACAAATATTTGTCAACGTGGCAGTTAAGCATACCATTGCTAGGAATTTCCCCTATAGACCTGTCCACACACTGCATAACAATCAGGTCGTAATTGCATGTTAATGATTATTCATTGCAACATTTTGGCAAAAGCTAAAACTGGAGACCAAATCTTCATGGTATTTGATCTGGACAAGTAAATTCTTTTTTTAAAAAATTTTTATTAGTGAACACCATGAGGTACAGTTGTAGAGCTACAAATTTTTGTGCTTGGGTCTCAGTTGGGCTGGAGCGATAGCACAGCGGGTAGGGCGTTCGCCTTACAAGCGGCCAACATGGCCGATCCGAGTTCGATTCCTCCGCCCCTCTCAGAGAGCCCGGCAAGCTACTGAGAGTATTCGATATGCCAGACACAGTAACAACAAAGTCTCCAATGGAGACGTTACTGGGCCCGCTCGAGCAAATCGACGATCAATGGGAGGGGGTCTCAGTTATACAATGATCAAGTACCCATCCCTCCACCAGCACCCATCCTCTACCACCACGGGTCCCAGCATCCCTTCCACCCCCCATCCCTCCCATCCCACCCTGCCTCTGTGGTAGGGCATTCCCTTTTGTTCTCTCTCTCTCTCCTTTTGGGTGTTGTGGTTTGCAAAAGAGGCATTGAGTGGCAATCATGTTTGGTCTATAGTCTACTTTCAGCATGCTTCTCCCATCCTGGGAGGATCCTCCCAACACCCTTTATTTGGGGCTCCCTTCTCTATCTGAGCTTCCTTTCCCCCTAGGATGTGTGGCTGGCCTCCAATCCATGGAGCAAAATTCCTGGTACTTAATCTCGGCCACTCTTGGATGTTAGTCTCCTATTTTGTTACTTTATGTTCCCCAGATGAATGCAATCTTTCTATGTCTATCCCTCTCTTTCTGACTCATTTCACTTAGAATGATACTTTCCATGTAGTACCATGGAAAAGTAAATTCTTATGCCACATACTGACATGCTAAACAGTTATTGAAAAGATAAGGTGGGACCAGAGAGATGGAACAGTGGGCAGGGCATTTGCCTTGCATGCAGTTGGTCTCTGGCATCTCATATGGTTCCCTGAGCCCTGTCAGGAGTGATCTCTGAGCACAGAATAAGAAGTAATTTCTGAGCAACATCAGGTATGACTTCTAGACACCTCCCCCTACCCCCTGTCTGCCAAAAGGATGAGATGTTCAGGAGATAAAGTGAGAGCCCTTTCCCTACCATATACTATAACATTTTTGGTTGCTGAAACCTGAAAGTTATTCTTTTTCTCTCTCTTGCTCTTTTTAAAAAAAATTTGGTGCGTATCTGGTGGTGCTTGGGAATTACTCCTGAAAGTGCTGGCGCCGTGATTCAAACCAGGGTCAGCAGCTTGTAAGGCAACTTTATCCTGGACTTTGGCCTGAGAGAGTTATTCTGAGCATCTCTCTGAAAAAATCATCCCAATGTCATTACAGAGGCAATGAGAGTTCTATGTAAATTGTTTTCATATTTCATAATTGTGTCTCTCCAACTAGATGGATGACAACTACTAAGGCAAGTACCAAGAAGGTCCCAGATGTTATTTCTCAATCACTCTGCTGACAATGACTGGACAATACACAAGGCAGCGTTCTGAATTTCTGAGAAAACATTTCGAGGATAGCAATTTTTCTTTCTTTTTTTTCTTTCTTTTTTTTTCTTTTTGGGCCTGGTGATGCTCAGGGGTTACTCCTGGCTTTGTACTCAGGAATTATTCCTGGTGGTGCTCAGAGGACCATATGGGATGCTGGAAATCGAACCCGGGTCAGCCAAATGCAAGGCAAATGCCCTACGTGCCGGGCTATTACTCCAGCCCCAATTTTTCTTTATTGAAAATTAAGAGCAAATTTTTTGTTTCTGTTTTTGGGCTGCAACCAGCACGGTGCTCAGGGTTGTGTGCTCAGGGGTCACTCCTGGCAGGTAGGGGGATTATATGGCATGTCTGGGATTGAACTTGGGTCAGCTGCATGCAAGACAAGAGCTCTACCTGCTGTACTATCTCTCCACCCCAGGATGAAATTTATGTGCTCTTAAATATAAGGCAATGGGTAGGAAAAAGGTAATAAAAATTTCCACCTAAACCCAAGGGTGACAAAATGCATAATTATTGTAATTTTGTGCTCCTTTCACATTGAATGAGTAATTTCCTTTTGATAAGTAGACTATATATATGGATTTAAATGAAGGTAGAAAATATTCCAAAATCACTCATTTTGGTGAAAAACAAAGGATCCAGGTACAGTGTGTAGGGAGCTTGCTTTGCACAGGGCCAACTGGGGTTGGATCCCTGACACCACACACAGATCCCTGAACACTTCCAGGAGTAAGCCCTGAGTGGTGCCTGGTTTGCTCCTTACACATCTCAAAAACGAAAGAATCCATTCACCCTTAAGTGCTCAAGATCAATTGTGATGATTTTGTGTTGGAATAATGTGCATGAGGAACCATTATTAATAATATAGTAAACCACAGACTTCCAATCAATAGAAGAATTTTTTGAAATGTGTTTGCATATTGTCTTGGTCAAGAAGCTGAAGATGGGGGGTGGAGCGATAGCACAGCAGGTAGGGAGTTTGCTTTGCACGCAGCCGACCCAGGTTCAATTCCCAGCATTCCATACGGTCCCCCGAGCACTGTCAGGAGTAATTCCTGAGTGCAGAGCCGGGAGTTAACCCCTGTGCATCACCGGATGTGACGTAAAAAGCAAAAAAACTTAAAACGCTAAAGATGATTTCAAAAACTGAAAGTGCAGAACAATTAATATGATTCTACATATATATAAATAAATGTGTTTGCACAAAAAAGTTTATTGGAAAGATTCTATGCCCACCTCTGTTCATTGCTGCATTTAGTACAATATCCAGATTAGGAAACACCCAAATGCCCAATTACAGGTGAGTCGGTCAAGAAATTGTGATTCCACAATGGAATACTATGCAGCTCTAAGAAAGAACAAATTTGTGCAATTTGCAGCAACATGGGTGGAACTCATGGTTCCATGCTGAGTGGTCAGTCAGAAGGAAAAGGATCCAGGATGATCACTCTCATATGTGGGACTTAAAGAAAATAAAGTTCACTATTTCCCTTCCCACTTCCCAGAAGCAGCCATCGAAAATTTGCGTCCTAAGGCCCATGTCTAAGGATTGGAGCTCACGCTTAGCACGGACAAGGCTCTGGGTTCTACTCTGGGCTCTGCATGACCCCTGCCCACCCCTCCCCACCCTCGCTCCCCGGTGTCAGTGTGTTGGTTTGATGCACACACGTCATCACCACTGGTAGCCTAAGTATCAGTTAGGCTCCACGAGCACTGTTCCTCCAAAAAATCAGCTTCTGGACCTAGATAATCTGCAAACACATTTAAATTTTTAGACTGGTATTCTGGGGTTTAATAATGGTTTCTTGTGCACAAAACTCCAGCGTCTCATCCAGCCCCAGTGTACCCACTCCCTTCCCCAAGGACCTCGACGTCCCTCTCTCCCCCCGCCCCCAGTTGTGTGGATCAGGTCTCCCATTATTGCCTTTTGACCTTTGTTGCTTCTTCGCTGTGTGGTTTTGTTTTTGTTTTTTTTGCTTTTTGGGTCACACCCAGTGATGCACAGGGGTTACTCCTGGTTCATGCACTCAGAAATTTCTCCTGGCCGTGCTCGGGGGACAGTATGGGATGCTAGGAATCAAACCCGGGTCAGGCCGCATGCAAGGCAAACGCCCTACCCGCTGTGCTATCACTCCAGCCCCACGCTGTGTGATTTTATTTATTTATTTATTTTTTATCATTTTTTTTATTAGTGAAACACCATGAGGTACAGTTATAGACTTATAAATTTTTGTGCTTGGGTTTCAGTTATACAATGATCAAGTACCCATCCCTCCACCAGTGCCCATCCTCCCCCACCACGGGTCCTAGCATCCCCCCATCCCCCCATTCCCCCCCCACCCCCCCCCCCGTCCCACCCTACCGCTGTGGCAGGGCATTCCCCCTTGTTCTCTCTCTCTTCTTTTGGGTACTGTGTTTTGCAAGAGAGGCACTGAGTGGCAATCATGTTTGGTCTATAGACTACTTTTAGCATGCTTCTCCCACCCTGAGAGGGTCCTCACAACACCCTTTATTTGGTGCTCTCTTCTCTATCTGAGCTTCCTTTTCACCTAGCACATGTGGCTGGCCTTCAAGTCATGGAGCAAAATTCCTGGTACTAATCTCAGCCTCTCCTGGGTGTTATTCTCCTGTTTTGTTGCTTTATGTTCCCCAGATGAATGCAATCTTTCTGTGTCTAGCCCGCTCTTTCCGACTCATTTCGCTGAGCATGATACTTTCCATGTAGTACCACTTGTATGTAAATTTCATAACTTCATCTTTTCTAACAGCTACATAGTACTCCATTGTGTAAATGTACCAAAGTTTCTTTAACCAGCCATCTGTTCTTGGGCACTCGGGTTTTTTCCAGATTCTGGCTATTGTAAAGAGTGCTGCAATGAACAAACAAGTGCAGATGTCACTTCGACTATACCTTTTTGCCTCTCTGGGATATATTCCCAGGAGTGCTATAGCTGGGTCAAATGGCAGATAAAATTCTAATTTTTTGAGAATCGTCCATACTGTTTTCCAAAAGGGTTGGACCAGCCTGCATTCCCACCCACCTGTGTGATTTTAAACTCACACAGAAGCTCCACTTTCCAAGGGAACAACGGGCACAGACTCTGCATCAGCAGCCATTGTTTCTGCATCAATCATCACGTCCAGCCTGACCCTTAGTGCTCCTAAAATCCTATCCCAGGGGACCCTAAGGTTTGGAGCTGAGTGTGGGGGTGGAGGGGAGGTGGGCAGTCGGTCAGGATGTGGGAAGCAGGCACAGGGTCAGTGGCATGCCCCTGTCCTGCCCCTGTCCTTTGGACTGTCCCAGGCCCCGTTTCTTTCTTGGGCTCAGTCCCACCAGGGAGCACCTTTCAGGCAGGGCACGAGCACCAGATCTCGTGATGGCCAAGAGAACAGCGTCGTAGGTTCCTGACTCCCCTGGTCAGCGCTTCTCCTACCACCTTGAATGCGTTTCCAAGAACCCAGGCCCTTCTGCCCCCACCCATCCCCTTCCATATGGAACCCAGTGTTCGGAGGTAAGCCCTGAGGTCAGAGACGGGACTGTGAGGTCAGACCTTTGGACACAGTAGGAAAGTAGTCAAGGAAGACACAGACCATGTACAGTGACCTATGCACTTTTAATTGATCTTCCCCCCAGAGCAGACCCCCATGTCTGTGGCCTAGCGCCGTAAAACTTTGGTATCGTTGACCTCTGAAACCACTTTGCCGTCCACAATCTTGTGGGTGGTCTTCTGGATGGTCTGTATGGACAGGCTGCTGCTGTCCAGGGCGTCACTGAGCCTTGAAGAGAAGACCAAGCCCTGGTTATACACAGCCTTCCCCCCCCGTCAGCCCCACCCCGAGACGAGGCAGACAAGGAACAGACCTGATTCCCCTGCCTTCCCGAACAACCTCTCCTCCCTCTGCTCTGAGAGGAAATCCAGGCCAAACTCCAAGTCCTCCCTGACCAGGGATGCACGCAGACCTTTCTCTTCTCTACAAGGGACCCGGGAGGGAGGGATCTCTCCCTGCCACCCCCCAGAACGAGGTCGGGGCACCCAACCGCAGTGTTGGTTTGAGTGGTGCCGACGGACAGGTACACATGGGGCTTGGCGAGGCTGAAGACCGAGGACCCGGTGTTGTCAGTCCCACTCACCTGAAGTCCTCCCCGTCCTCAAGCAGGCGGCGGTAGGTGGCAATCTCTTTCTCCAGCTTGACCTTGATGTTCAGCAGCGCCTCGTACTCCTGAGCCTGGCGCTGCCCCTCTGCCCGAACCTGGGTCAGCTCTGATTCCAGATGCAGCAGGATCCCGTTCTGCTGCTCCATCTGCATGGCATAGCGGGCTTGCACTTCCCTCAGGCTGTTCTCCAGGTTTCCCTTCTGTGGAGGCATAGAGAGGCGGGTCCAGTGAGCCCAGAGGCAGATGCGGGGCTGACACGGTTATGTGAGCATCTGGATGACTCACCCCTCTCTGAGACTCCCACCAGGTGCCAAGTTAGAGGGGAAGGCGGTGGGGGGAAATGCAGGCGAGGACGTTCAGAGCAGAGGGATTTGGGTCAGCGTTTTCTTGATACTGGGGCCAGAGTGATGGGGGTGTTGGAGGAGCCTTGGGTGGGATTGGGGGATGCTCTCTGCTGGATCATTTAAAGGAAGTGGACTGGGGGAGGGGAGGAATTTTCCTCTGGAAAGGGAGCGGTAGGGTTGAACTGTTTGGGCACTCTGATTAGGATGGAAGCGTAGGATTTGGGTGGTCAGTAGGGGGCTGAGGCCCTCAGAGAGGCAGTGAGGCTCTTACCAGATTCCTCATGGAGTCAAGTTCAATCTCCAAGGACTGCAAGGTTCGCCTTAGCTCTGTGAGCCTCAAACCCACCGAGTTGAGCTCCGTGTTCTGAGTAGTGACCACGGTGGTACTTTCTTCAATCTGGAGAGGGAGTGCAGGCAGGCCTTAGGTCTCTTCTGGGACCACCTCCTGCCACGGCCTCTCCCAGGTGCTCCCAGGCACCTGTCCCTTCCCTGCAGCTACCTGCTGGGACCAGTACTTGTCCAGTTCCTCTCGGTTCTTCCGAGCCAGCTCGTCATACTGGGCCCGGATGTCCGCCATGATCTTGCCGAGGTCCTGGGATTTGGGGGTGTCCACTTCCACGGTCAGGCCAGAGTTGGCAATCTGGGCTTGGAGACCATTGACTTCCTGGTGAAAGAAGGACCGTGGTGAGAAGGGGCTCTGTCAGAATTGCAGGACGGCATGAGGGCCAGGCTGCCCCTGCGAGGGGCTGTCGGGGCCTGGAGACTGGAGGTGGGAGAGACGAGTTCTGTGCCACCCTCACTGCCCGGACCTGTCCCACGGAGGGATCCTTGCTTTGCCCATCCTTCTTACTGCCACTGGGGAGCTCCTTTTCCAGGCAGCCCCACTCACTGTGCCTGCTCTCACATGTCTGTCCCTGTCCATTCATCATGATCATGTGTCTCTCCTTATCCCCTCTCAGCCTGGTGCCACTACGGCACTGGAGCTCAGGAGACACCCCCCCCCCCCCCCAGCAGCTGGTTCTACAGTGCCCTTTGAGGCTTCTGGTGGGCTGTCCTCTCTGTCTCTACCCGCATGGGCCCTGGCACTCTGTTCCCCAGCACCCCGCTTACCTCCTCGTGGTTCTTCTTCATGAAGAGCAGCTCCTCCTTGAGCGCCTCAATCTCCGTCTCCAGCTGCAGCCGGGTGACGTTGGTGTCGTCGATGACCTTGCGAAGCCCGTGGATGTCACTCTCCACAGACTGGCGCATGGCCAGCTCCGTCTCGTACCTGTGCAGAGGAGAGGATGGGAGGGGTCCTGTCTCGGCTCCAGTGCCTTCTCCACCACAGAGCACCCCCGAAGGGCAGCTCCAGCCTGGGGCCAGCCAGCACTGCAGCCAGGACTCAGATGGCAGCCCCCTAGCTCTCGGCATTTGGGGGAGACAGCCTTCTGTTTTGAGGGTCCACACCTGGCAATGCTCAGGGCTTACTCCTGGCTCTGCACTCAGGGATCACTCCTGGTGGGGTTCGGGAAACCATGGGGGGTGCTGGGGACGGAACCAGCAGCGAGGCAAGTGCCCTCCCCGCTGTGCTGCCTCTCTGACCAGGGGGCAGCTCTATTCAAGTGGGGTGCATGAGCTCCTGGGTGGCACAAAAGTCATCCACTCAGCTCCACTCCCAGGTGGGTTGATGAGGCCCCAGTGGAAGGCCCGGAGCGTGACAACCCCTGGAACAAACGCATCGTTCCTTTCCCTGCCCCTGGCTTCCTCCCCTGGAGCCTCACTTGACTCTGAAGTCATCGGCGGCGAGACGGGCATTGTCAATCTGCAGGACGATTCGGGCATTGTCCACGGAATTTGAGAAGATCTAAGGGGATTGGAGAGAAAAGGTGGGTGGATTCTTGTGTGGGCGGTTACTGTGAGGAAGGCTGAGTGCCCGAGTGACTGTGTGTGTGTCCGGGGTGGGGGGCGGCGTCCTAAGTCTCTGAGGCATCTCCGCGTCCCTTGAAGTCTCTCCTTGAGTGCCTGCTCCCGTCCACCCACGCTGCTCACACTGTTCCTTCTCCTGGAGTCCCAGATCCAGAGTTCCACAACTGTCCTTCTGTCCTCCTTTAGGCCGCCACTGGCGGGCCTGCAGGCAGTGAGCAACAACTCCCAAGTCCTCTCCTGGCATTTTTCTCCCCAGTGCACCTGCTCCCCTGGGTCCCTCCACCCCCTGGGCTGGCTCCTCCCACCCGCCGGCCTTCTGTTTGCTCCTGGATGACTCAGCCTTAGCCGCATCCGCTTAACCCTCCACCTGTCCCCTCAGCTGGAGGCCCAGAGTATCTGGATCCTTCTTCTGGGCCTTGTCCAGGTCCCCCGAGGCTGCCCACCTTCTGGGCAAGGACCCCACCCCCCTTTCCCACCGTCACTGCAGAAAGGGCGCTCCTGCCCGAGGTCACCCCCTCCACGGGGTGGACAGCCCCCTCTCGGGGGGTGTGGGCACAGGGGGCAGGCGGAGGTCGGGAGAGGGAAGCCTTGACCGCCCCCTTGATCTGAAGATCCCCACCCCTGGAAATAGGAATTCCAAGAGGCGGTGGCAAGCGCCAACGGAATGCTCTCCAGGGCTGGGAGTCGGGGCGCGCGGGCTTACCTGAGCTCTCAGCTCCTCGATGGTCTTGAAGTAGTGGCTCCAGTCTCGGACCTGGGGCCCCTTCTTCTCCAGGTGCTCGCGGATTTTGCTCTCCAGCCTCCGGTTCTCAAGCTCCAGGCTCCTCACCCTCTCCAGGTAGGAGGCCAGGCGGTCGTTGAGCTCTTGCATGGTCTCCTTCTCGCCCTGGATGCTCCCCATGACCATCAGGTTCCCGGAGGCCAGGCCCGCGGAGGCCAGGCCCGCGGAGCCCAGGCTGCCCCGGTGGTAGCTGGAGACGCGGGACACGGACCAGCCCCCCGAGCCCCCCGCGTACACGCTGGCCGCGCTGCTGATGGGCCGCGCGCGGTGGCTGGGCGAGCGCAGGGAGCCCAGGGAGCGGTAGTTGCTGGAGAAGGTCGAGTGGGTGGTGAAGCTCATGATGCCGCGGCAGAGGGGCCGAGTCCTGCACTCAGGTGAGCGGGAAGCCGAGAGCCGAGAGTGGCCAGGCCCGGTCAGCGCGAGTTTTATCGCGGAGCCGGGGGAGGGGCCGGTGCGCCCCGCCCCGTCCCGGTGGCGCCGGTGGCCACAGGTGCGCGCGCGCGCGCGGCGGCGGCGTCTGATCCCGGGGCCGCGCCACTCCCGGGACCTGCAGGGGGGCTGACTTGAATCAGGGGAGCCCAAGGGCGCCCGGCGGTGCGGGGACACGTGGCTGCGGCTTCGGGGCAGGAAGTGACGCGGGGTGCTCCGCTCCCCCAGGTAGAGGAAGTGCTCGCAGGTTGAGCGGGTGGGGGTCTCCTGAGCTGTCCTCAGCATGCAGCTTCTGCGGAGGGGGGTTTGGAGGGGATCCGGTCCTGGGGGAGAAAAGTTGGGGGCTGCAGCTCCCCAAATGGTCTACCCCCACAGCCCACCACACTCGGTGTCCAGCCTTCCCCTGCTCTGGCCAGGTGCTCACTGCCACACCCCCGTGGGGGGGGGGGCAGGGGGCCGTGTGTTCCAAGGACCCCCACGTTCTTTTTTAATTTTCTTTTGCTTTTTGGGTCAGACCTGGCGTTGCACAGGGGTTACTTCTGGCTCATGCACTCAGGAATTACTCCTGGCGGTGCTCGGGGGACCATATGGGATGTTGGGAATCGAACCCGGGTGGGCCGCGTGCAAGGCAAACGCCCTACCCACTGTGCTATGGCTCCAGCCTCAGAACCCCCACATTCTTTTCATGTGAGATCAGACTCTTGAAAACAAGAGTGTCTGGGTGCAGACAGGTCCCAGGGCAGTGCTCTGGGACCCCCTGGGGGGGCCGTCCTCACTTCTGCCTGGGTGTCTGCCAGCCTCTCCTACGCACATGGGGAAGGACCATCTTCCAGAGAATTTGCAGTCCATTTCTGGCTGGGCACCAACCATGGGTCAGCTCTGTTCTAGCTGCTGGGCAAACAGTGGTGACGAGAGAGGGCAAGCCCGTTCTGGAGAAGGCCCAGTGTCCCTGGGCTCTGAGGCCTAAGAGGGCAGGGAGTGACTGAGCTGGCCAGCCCTTCTGGCAGTCTGTCCGCACCCTCCCACCATCCAGAGGCCCCCTTCTCCAGGGTATTGGAGAGAAACGGGGGTGTTCCCGTCCTTCCCCGAGCCCCTACAGGGTGTCTGCCCTCCACTGAAAGAACCAGGGAACCCCGAGCACTGGGTCTCCCAGGCTGCCCCAGCCACAGCTCCACGTCCGGTGCTCCTGGCAGACACACTGGCATGTGCTCTTTGCTCCAACTGGCCCTATTGATCCTTTATCCAACTGCCCGCTGAACTGGGCCAGACCAGAGAGCAAGCCCTGGGTGGGGGGCCCTGAGGGCCTAATTTGAGGTGCTACTCAAATGTCCCTTTGGGTCTTGAATTGTGAGGTCTGCTGCCTTTAGGGCTGTGGGGCCCCCTGTTCTCCATGGGAGTGGTCAGAAGCAGGCCAGGGCCTCCTGAAGGTCAGAAGGCAAATGGGATGCAAAAAGGCAGGCAAATCAGTGACCGCTCCTTCTGCATGGAAAGTTCTGGGGAGACTAAGTGCCAGTCAGAGGGGCTTTTCCTTCTTTCACCTGTATGTTCTCCTGCTGGACCCCACTGGACTCCGCGGTCATCACGGGGTCCAGACGTGCACGGGAAGGTGGTTGGTGAATCTACCAGGGCCTGTGCTGCTCTTCGTGGAGTGCCGGGAGCTGTGGCTGGCGGCCCCTCACTCACTGACTGTAGCGCCCGGAATAACCCCAGAGAAGTCTCTAATATCCCCAGGGCAGAGATTGTGTGTGTGTGTGTGTGTGTGTGTGTGTGTGTGTGTGTGTGTGTGTGGAGGGGGTGGTCAGGGGCTGGATCACAGGTATGCATCTTCCTCTCCTATTCATTTCAGACCCGTGGGGCGCTTTGAATTCCAGTGATCAGGCCTAGGAGACGGGATTCTTTTAGTTTGGAATGAAGCTAAGTCGTTTTCTTTTTTCTTTTTTGTCTTTTTTTGGGTCACACCCGGCGATGCGCAGAGGTTACTCCTGGCTCTGCACTCAGGAATCACCCCTGGCGGTGCTCAGGGGACCATATGGGATGCTGGGAATTGAACCTGGGTTGACCACGTGCAAGGCAAACGCCCTACCCGCTGTGCTGTTGCTTCAGCCCCCGAAGCTAGGTTGTTTTATATTGAAACGTACTTAGAAAGATGTGGGGGAGAGGTGAGGAGGAGGGTGTATTCAAGAGAGAACACAGGCTTCTCTGGAGTGGAAGTGAGTAAGCAAAGAGACAGAGAGTCAAGCGACACTCGCGGTCAAGGGAGAACACGGGCTTGAAGAACAAGCCGGAGACCGGATTCTGGTACGGCTCCTTTCCAGATTCTTCTCTGAGTCTGCTCCGCCCGCACTGCTCGGCCAGCAGGGGCCCGGGAGGCTCGGTCTGGGGGGCAGGAGGAGGAGCAGCCGTGCTGGCCAGGCAGGCCTTATCTGGTCCCGGCCACATTCCTGACCTCTTGCAGCATCGGGACCCAGGCCGACCTCGCTCCCAGCCCCGCCTGCCTGCGGTGCCCGTCACTTCCCTGCATTGGGCGCTTTCCCTTCTGTCCAAGTCTCCGTGCCAGCCGGGCACGGGGCTTGAGGGAAGAGTTTGGGCCGTCAGATTCCCAGGGAGTCTTGGCACCCCAGTTCCTAGCACTGGGGTTCTGAGTGTCGGTGTTGCCTGGGTGGCTGTGGGCGTGTCTAAGGAGAAGGTGAGCTGGAAGGCCCCCCTCAGCAGTTGGGGATGTCCCCTCCTCCCCCGGTCCTGCATTCCAGCGTCCAGCAGAGGGGTGTGGGGAACCTGAGTGGCGAGTTTAACTCCTGAGTCAATGTGGAGATGACCCTGATAGAGGAGGGTCAGCCCTTTCCTCCCGCTGCCCCCTTCTCGGGCAGAGGGCCAGGTTGGAGGGTGCAAGGGTGAGCTGTGAGGAAAAGCTATGGGGCTGATTAGGGGGATTATAAGGATTACGGGGCCTGGAATCCTCCAGGCTTTGCTGCATTGTTCAAGCTGGATGTTTCTGGCTCTACCCAGAGGAGGCCTTTGGGAAAGCACCAGAGGTGTGAGGTTGCGGTTTATGGCCCAGAGGGGGGCTGATTCCCATCTCTCTCTCCCTCTGGGGAGTCTGGGCCACACCAGGCCATTCTCAGGGGGGGCTATTCCCCCGAGGTGCTCTGCAGACAACATGGAATGCCAGGCATTGAACTAGGGGTGGCCCTGTGCAAGGCCACATGTACTATCTTGCTGGACCCCCATCTTCTTCTTGCTAGTGTTCCCAGAACGGTCCTCATGACATGAGTGGGTGCTGCTGTGGCAGTCCCTGTCTGAGGCCCTTTGTGTCAGTGACACATACACACACACCTGTCCTCCCAGGCGGCCCGCAGCCCTGGGCCTGTCTCCCCTGGCATCCAGCGGGAATGTGGTGTCACAGGACACTGTCCAGGCCTGACTTCTGGATCCGGGGATGCCCAGAAGCCAGACAGGCACTATGTGAATGGCATCCCCAAGAGTCCCAGCAGCCGGAGAGAGCTGCCAGTGGATTCAAAGTAAAGAAATACAGCAGGAACCACACCCAGTCCAAGAGATTGATGAACTGAGGAAGACGATATGTGGTTTTCTTTACTGTGGGGTCTCACTGCATTCTTTCTTTCTTTCTTTTTTATGTTTTTCAATTTTCTATAATTACCTATCTCAAGGATATCTTTTTTTTTTTGCTTTTTTTTGGGGTCACACCCAGCGATGCTCAGGGGTTACTCCTGGCTCATGAACTCAGGATTTGCTCCTGGCGGTGCTTGGGGGACCATATGGGATGCTGGGAATCGAACCTGTGTCGGCCATGTTGGCTACGTGCAAGGCAAACGCCCTACCTACTGTGCTATCGCTCTAGCCCCTCACTGCATTCTTTAAAAGTGAGGGACTCCTGTGCTTGGATTCTAGTCATCCAATACATTTCCATCGGATCCAACAGATTGACTTCAACAAATGAGGTATTCAGCCAAAGATGCCCCCATTATGGATGCTGGGTCCAGAAGACAGGTCAGTGGTCTACTTGGGAAGACCCTCCTGGGTCCGACATCAGGACTCGGGTCCTATTCATTCCTTTTGCGTCAGCTACTTTTGGCAGTGCTCAGGAGCTGCTCCTGGCTCTGTGTTTGGAGGTTGCTCGTGTCTGTGTCCTGGGGGGGCGGTATTCGCTGCTGGGGAGAGAGCGGGGCCCCCTGTGGGCAGAGTCTCTCCCCCAGCTCAATAGGCTGCCACCACCCGGCTCCTCCCTTATGACAGAGTCTCCAGTTCACAAAGTAATGAGTTACGTACAGAGACGCCAAAGACTTGGATGGAAAGGATGATTCTATATTTGTATTAGAAGTGGCAATTATATACGTTAGCACTAAAGTCACCATGATTATTTAAATACTGAAAATGACACTATACCTGACATTTAATAGTAAGCCAATTCTACATTTAAGTTTTTTTTTTTTTTAACCTGGCTGTGCTTTGGGGACTTGGAGTCTGCTCTCAGCAGTACCTGATGTAGGAGTTGAGGGGGTGGGCTGGAGTGGGATGTGGTCGCCACCCTTATGCTATTTCCTAGGCCCTAATCCTGCATTTTAAGAAAAGAGCCCATAAATCCTTCTGACTCAGGGGTTCCACTGTGTGTGTGTGTGTGTGTGTGTGTGTCTGAGGGTTGAACACAGGGCATCACGCATGCAAGGCATGTGCACTGCTGACTCTCTCCATGGCTTGACTCAGGTTCTTCACCAGATCCATGGATGACTTGAGGTCAGTAGATAGAAATGAGGGAGCCGGGAACTTTGGAAAATTGCTCCGAATGGAAACCCACCATTTCCTTGAGCTGAAAGGGGAGCTAGCTGCCGGCCCTGGAAAGATGGTCGGAGCCTGTGGGTGCTGCTGGGAGCAATCCCAGTGTCAGCCTAGTGCCTCCCATTGTTCAGCATCTTCAAACAGTCTTACATCCAGCACCGCTTTAAAGTCATGATGAGGGCCTGGAGCGATAGCACAGTGGGTAGGGCGTTTGCCTTGCATGCAGCTGACCCAGGTTTGATCCCTGGCAAATGGTCCCCTGAGCACTGCCAGGAGTGATTCCTGAGTGCAGAGCCAGGAGTAACCTGTGAGCACTGCTGGGTGTGACCCCCAAAGCCAAAATAAAAGAAAATAAAAGTCATGGTGACTAATGATTAGACTCTCCCGCTTGCTGTAAGATGTTTATAATAATGGAAAAGCGTCTTAGTCTACAATCATTTAGAAATTTTTGATCACAATCACAAAATCACAAATCATCCTGTTATTCGTCGATTGCCTCGAGCAGGCCCCAGTAACGTCTCCTTCATCCTGGCCCTGAGGTTATATTCAAGGCTCTTTAGGAGAATGAGACCCATCATTGTTACTGGTATTTGGCATATTGGGTACGCCATGGGGAGTTTGCCAGACTCTGCCGTGTGAGTAGGCTACATTTGGTAGCCTGCCAGTTTGTCAAAGTAGGAATGAGATGTCATAATAAGATGTCACACGGCCGCAAATGCGGCCGCGCGGTTCCGGGAGCTGGTTTTTTATAGTCTCAGAGACTATAAAAACCAGAAATTTTTGATGAGTGGAAAAAAAATGGATAGGCACTGTGTGCCGTGTGGGAACCCCAGCGCTTGGGTTAGTGTGGTAAGAGAGATCGAGGAAGGACAGGGAAGAGGAGGTCATGGAGGGGGCACGTGGGGTGAGGTGGGCGTGCTTCTGGCTGGGGTTCAGGGTCTGGTATGAATTTCTCAAGACTTTGGGGGCTTCTCAGGAGGTGAAGTGCTGCTCCACTTGGAGGTTGCCTTGGTATGGAGGCAGGACGGTCTCTGAGGATTGGGGAGGCTCGCCAAAGACTATACAAGCACGCTGCTAGTTTTTGGGCACACAGTAGTGCCCAGGGATGCTCAGGGACTGCTCCTGGTGGTGCCTGGGGGGGCATGTGGGGCTGGGGAGCAAATGTGAACCCCCCACGTACAAAGCTTGCTCTCGGTCCTTTGAGCACCCCCCGTAGCCCACATTGGTGTTTTCATTTCATCGCTTCAGCTGGGCTTGCACCCGAGGGGTGATTCCCAGGGGGAGGAGGTAGGAGGGCAGGCTCCTTTCTGAAGAGCAGCATTGCAGCTGTGCCCTGAGCTGTGACAGCACTGCAGGGTACGTGCTCACCCACCCCTGCCTCTCCCCATGGGCAGTGCAGGGCAGCAGGGAGGAGCAGGAGCGGCATCTGGTGAGAATGAGGTCTCCCCACTGCACACCCCAGGGTCTAATGGACGGGATCCAGCATGGCTCCATGATGAGCACTATCCCACTAGATCCTGGGGATCTCTTGCTGAGAGAGGAGAGGGTGAGTGTGGGGGAGACTCGGGGGCAGAGGTGGGTGTGGGGTGGGCAGAAGTGGGGTGCTGAGCAGCTACTCGCAGAAGAGGAGCATCCCAGAATCTGGGGTGGGGTGGCTGGAGGGAGATGGCTGTCAAGGCAGGCCATAGAGAGAGCGGTGTGAGAAGCCAGGACAGGGCAGTTGTGCACGCTGGTGAGGGGCTTGTCAGATTTGGGATCAGAGAAGGTCACAGAGGGAAAAGGGAAGAAGAGGATGGGGGGAAAAGGCATCCAGCCCTTGAGTTTGGAGCCCGGCTCCACTGTTCGCATGCAGACTGGCGTTGGACCAACCAGTAGCCATGGAAAGTGCTTCATCGACTTCCGCTTCCTGACTGGTTGTTGCAGGAATTCCATGCCCGTGAGTGTACCTGGAACACAGAAGGTGTTTTTCTGGGGCGCACCCTGCCTCCTCCTGGAAGAACCATCATCATGGAGGTTCAAGGTTCTGCAGTGAGTTGAGACTACAAGAATCGATAAGATATGGTCTGAAAGATAGTCCCCAATTCTGGAGTGCATGCAGGAACCCAGAAATCCCTGGCACTGCATGTTCCTCTGAGTAATGCAACCCCTGAACACAGAAGTAGGAGTAGCTCCTGAGGACTGCTGGGTGTGGCCCCCCAAACCAACAAAGCAAAACAAAGGCATGCAAAATAAGCAACGGTCAAAGATGGTGGGGCGGATAACCAGGCACACGAAATACACACCGGGATTGCCCTGACAAAGAGTTGTAAAGAGCTTTGAGAGGACAGAATCATTCACCTGTTCACCGACTATAAGACACCTGCTAGAAGCCAGGCCTGTTCTAGAGTTTGGAGTGCAGCAAAGAAAAGCCAGAGAAAGGTGGTGCTTGTGGGCGCCTGTGTGCCGGTGTGGAAGGGTGGGGCTGTGGAGAGCCTCAGAGATGGGGGACCACTAGAACAGGGCTTCACTTTTGCAAACAAGAATTTGCAAGAGTGATGAGTGGTGGAGGGGGAAGTTTTGCCCGCACGACACCCACAGTGGTGTCCTGTTCTGGTTTGAGTCCCCTCTCTGAGTTTTATGCATGCCTCCTGCTGACTGTTGGTTATTACCTACAGTGTGAGGCATCAAGGGAAAAGGAAAACATTTTCGGAACTGAATCTTGGGCCTCACATGTGCAATGCATATGCTCTTTTTTTTTCTTTTTGGGTCACAGCCGGCAATACACAGGGGTTACTCCTGGCTCTGCACTCAGGAATTACTCCTGGCGGTGCTCAGGGGACCATATGGGATGCTGGGAATCAAACCCGGGTCGGCCACGTGCAAGGTAAATGCCCTACCTGCTGTGCTACCTCTCCCAGCCCCAGCAATGCATATGTTCTACCTTTGAGCTAGAGGCCTTCAAAGAAATTTTAAGCATATAAACATAAACATAACCTATGAGCTTATGATATTCCTGCATCTGTGTTTCCCCTTCCCCTACTTTTTAAAATTCAGATTAATGGGGACCAGAGAGATGGTACAGCAGGTAGAGTGTTTGCCTTGCACATGGCAGACCGAGGTTCAATCCCCAGAACCCCATATACGATCCCTTGAAGGTCTCAGAAGTGACCCCTGAGTGCAGAGCTAGGAGTAAGCCCTGAGCACCGATGGGTGTGACCCCCAGACAAAACCAAATAAAATTCAGAGTTATTCAGATACAGTTTGCATATGGTAACACCGACCCTTTTTAGCTATATATTTCTATGAATTTTTTGTAAATGGGCATAGTTACAGAACTCCACCTAAATCAGTATTACGGAATGCCCCCCTCCTCTCTGTCTTTTGCCTTTTGGGCCACACCCGGCGATGCACAGGGGTTACTTCTGGCTTTTCACTCAGGAATTATCCCTGGCGGTGCTCAGGGGACCATATGGGATGCTGGGAATTGAACCCGAGTTGGGTGTGTGCAAGGCAAACGCCTTACCCGCTGTGCTATTGCTCCATCCCTCTCTCTCTCTCTCTCTCTCTCTCTCTGCACGTGTGTGTGTGGTGCCAGAGATAGAACCCAGGTTTCCTGCGTGCAAGGCATGAACCATATCCCTGATCCCCAATATAAAACATTTTAAACAATTCCAAAGCTGCTACCATGTCAACTCACCCACTGGCCTTACTCTACAAATTCATGACCAAATCGCTGAGGAGAAATAAGCCAGGCTGCCAAAATTCATGGGGACATGGATCTTCTGACTGAAAACTCTGGGGCACCTTGCTGAAGCCCTGGAGGCTGCCTCTGTGCCAATGGTTCAGCTCGACAACTTCACGACTAGTCTCTGCAGAGGCACCAAACTGTGAAAATTGCAGGTACAACTGTTTTGAGGCTGAGAACTCTCAGGTCTTCTTGGAGTGGGATGGAGCTTCCCCCAACCCCAACCCCTGTAACTTCTGGAATTCCTGGAAACCACACCCACGTTCCACAGTCACACCATGTTGATTCATCCACCCAGCCCTACAGATTCTGAAGTTCCTGGGAAGTCAGTGGGGACGCCTCCAACTGGGTGTGTGATACCTCCAAATTCCACAGTACAGGATCCTAGTAAGAGCATCCCATATTGGATGGAAAGTAATATAGAGGTCAACTAAACTCAACAACCAAAAATAACAGAGAAGGTTCAACTAACAACGAATAGCTTAATAAATTCTAAGACAAGAACTTGACAATTTTCTTTTTTCAAGCGATAGCACAGTGGATAGGACGTGTGCCTTGCACGCAGCCAACATGGCCAACCTGAGTTCAATTCCTCCGCCCCTCTCGGAGAGCCAGGCAAGCTACTGAGAGTATCTCGCCCGCATGGCAAAGCCTGGCAAGCTACCCGTGATGTATTTGATATGCCAAACACAGTAACAAGTGTCACAATGGAGATGTTACTGGGCCCGCTCGAGCAAATTTATGAACAACGGGAAGACAGTGACAGTGACTTTTTTAATGTAGAACCTGGCAGGTGACCAAAAGTATCCTGCCCGCACAGCAGAGTCTGGCAAACTTCCCGTGTGGTACTCAATATGCCAAATACCAGTAACAATGATGGGTCTCATTCTCTTAATTCTGAAAGAGCATTGAAATGGCTCTTTTAAAATCTTAGGGCTAGGAAGAAAGAGATATTACTGGTGCCTGCTCAAGGAAATCGACGAACAACAGGATGATCGTGATCGTGATATATTTTTAATCACTGTGAGCTAGTTACAAAGCTTTCTTGTTTGAGTTTCAGTCATACAATGATTGATCACCCAACCCTCCTTCCATCACTAAGGTCTCCAGTATCCCCTCCCATCCCACTCCTCTCCCTGCCTCTATGGAAGACAATCTTCCCCATACTCTCTTTTGTATTGCTTATTATGAATACCATAAGATGTTGTGTGGCCGGGAGAGCAGCTGTGTGCTCCTGGAATTCTAAAATTTTAGATAATTAGGGTCTGGAGTTAGGCATTCGAATGAATCAATGCTCATGGCCAAGTTCATGTTGACAAGGACACCGACACCACCAATGCCTCTTTTGTTTCATGTTCTGAGGAACAGTTCTTCTCCAGTGTTGAAAACAGTGTGATGTGATTGATGCCTTCTTGTCTCAGTCAGACCAATGATGTTGTACTTGATCTTTTGCGCTTGCAGCATCAGGTCCTCGATGGATGCATCCCATGCCAGCGTACGCACATTGAAAGTACAGACAGTCATTTTTGTCCTTCTTCATTTTGGCAGTCTAGTTTGGCCTTGAGATTTTATCAGCCTCTCCTTCCTCATCCTTCTTAACGCTGTCATATTGGTGGCACTTTCAGGGTCAGGGGAATGAGACCTATTGTATTTACTGATTTTGGCATATCGAATATGCCACAGATAGCTTGCCAGGCTCTGCCGTGCGGGTGGGATATTTTCAGTAGCTTGCCAGCCTCTCTGAGAGGGAAAGAGGTTTTTAGGGAGGCCTCTGATCGCCCTTGCAGGTGATCCCATGGTTCATACCATATTTGAACCCTATAAAATATGGTGCAGTAATCTTGGAAGATGGGTATTATGCATCTTATGATGTGTCGTGTGGCCGGCACAGTCCGAAAAACATCCTGGAGTGTGGCGGTGGCTGAGTAGTGGAGGTAATTGAGGTCTGCCAATGAGGTATTTATCTGGTACTGGTAGGGTGGGTCTTCTGTGTATAACCCCTGGGTCGCTGGAGGTTGGTGGAAGCAGATAGGACAGAGTAGGGTGGGGCTTCTGGTTTTAATCCCTTGGCCATGAGCATTGATTCATTCGAATTCCTAAACAACCCGAATCAGTCGATTACACTTGAATAGATGTGGCTTACCGCCAGCAGTTTTTTTTTTTTTTTTTTATGTAGGAGTACTGCTATTTATTCAGCCACTGATTAGCTGATTGAATTGGGCATGAACTCCACCTTACTTTTTTCCCCATTTTTTATAATTTTATTTATTGAATCACCGTGACAGCAGTTGCAAAGCTTTCGGGTCTAAGTCTCAGTCATACAATGAAACACCCATACCTTCATCAGTGCCCATTCTCCACCACCAAAACCCCCAGTATGCCCCCATCCCAACACCCTCCCCCTACATGTGGGGTAGATGATTTCCACATTACTCTCTCTCTCTCTCTACTTTGATCACATTCAATATTTTGACACCAAATCCACCATTATTATCTGGGATTTTACTCCAACACTCAGATCTGCTGAAAAGGCAACAGTAGACCATTTGTTTTCTATTGCTGATTAAGAATAACATATGATGTTGTGTGGCTGCAATAGTGGCTGTGCAAATTTGAAATTATGAAATTTTAACAATTAAATCTGGAGGGATTTCTGCCAAAACCTGCTGGGTTCCGAGATTTGTTCCTGAGTCTCTTGGATCATGGCCGTTAAGCAGCTTGATCAGGAGCCAGAAAGGCCATTCATGGATGGTGACTCGGGGTCTCGTTGGGATGAGGAGGGAAGGGCGGGCTCCACCCTCATCCCGTGAGGCCCCGCATGTCTCGTCACTGCGGGCCCAAACCTGACTGTCCAGTGGCCTCTGAAGGATGGTGGTCACCGAGCCACCTAGGGGGAGCAGTCGGAGGGACAACATCCTTCCCCCCCTGGGGTGGCCCGGCGACAGTAACCTACTGCAGGGTCTGGACGCATTTCTGCCAAAAGACACTGGATTCCGAGATTTGTTTCTGAGTTTCCTGGATTATGGCCGTTAAGCAGCTTGATCAGGAGCCAGAGAGGCCGTTCATGTGTGACAACTTGGGGTCTTGTTGGGGTGGGAAGGAAAGGGCTGGCTCCACCCCCATCCCATGAGGCCCTGTGTGTCTCGTCATTGCGGGCCCAGACTGTTCAGTGGCCTCTGGAGGATGGCGGCATCCAGGCCAAGGCACGAAACTTATTCCCACCTGGGTTTGCCCAGCACCGGTAACCTACTGCAGGGTCCAGACACATTTCTGCCAAAAGCCACTGGGTTTCGAGATTTGTTTCTGAGTCTCTGAGATCATGGCCGTTAAGCAGCTTGAAATAGCACAGCGGTAGGGTGTTTGCCTTGCATGCAGCCAATATGGCTGACCCGAGTTTGATTCCTCTGCCCCTCTCGGAGAGCCCGGCAAGCTACCGAGAGTATCTAGCCCGCACGGCAGAGCCTGGCAAGCTACCTGTGACGTATTCAATATTCAATTCAAAATTATGAAAATACTTTAAATAAAATAGAGACATTGAGGAAAATAGTGATTGCGAAACAAAAGGACGTTTCTTAAATATGTAACATTATGATGTAAAGTCTGTTCACAAAGTACAATTTGATTAAACAAATTAAACAAGATCAGTTCCAGGCAAGGTATGCACCCTAACCCTTCCACTATCTCTTCATCTCTTCAGCCCAGCCTGTGAACATAGGTGTGTACATAGACCTTTTCATTTCGATATTCTAAGAAGTTGAATATTTTCGTTGTATGAGACCTTCATTCTTACTTTCTTAAGAAACAGCAATACTAGTTTTATAGATACTATGCCAGGAAACATTCCCTGGAGCAAATTCCCACAGAATAACAAACACTGAGTGTTTTCAGTTTTTTATCACGTACGCCATTCTCATTGGTGTGAGATAACACACTGTCATTTTGACTTGTGTGTTTTTCTGAGTTATTATACTTTAATATATCTAATAACTTAAATTATTTAATATAACATATAATGTTTAAAATATTTTTTAATATATTTATTTATTTTGAATACCCATCCCTCCACCAGTGACCATTTCCCACCACCACGGATCCAAGTATCTCTCCCACACCCCAACCCCTCCATCCCATCCTGCCTCTGTGGCAGGGAATTCCCTTTTGTTCTCTCTCTCTCCTACTGGATGTTGTGGTTTGTATAAGAGTTAAGCCTGATTTTCAGGGAGAAACACTGGATGATTTACTTTCCATTGATCACTTTGTATATAGGGAGATGTCACGCGGTTTGGAGTAAAGGTCCTGGTTTCCGCATACTCGAGCTATGCTCATAGAGGCTCATGGTCACCGGGGTTCCATCTGGAGGAGGCGGGATGCGGCACCTACCTCATCTGGGACTTGCTGGTGATCTCAGCTCTTTTTGGGACCTGGTGCATTCTCCGGGAGCTGTGGAGCCACCCAGCAGCCTTTCTTCTCTGTGGCTGTGTGCTGTAAAGATGGCTCTGGGGGGCGGGATGTGGGCATGACTTCTGGAATCAGAGGTTACCTGGGAGCCGGGAAGGTCCCAGCCATTTGGAGGAAAAGTCCTGGTTCCCACATACTCAAGCTATGCTTGTAGAGGCTCATGGTCACTGGGGTTCCATCTGGAGGAGGCATCAATTCATAGTTTTGCCTGACCGATGTCGCTGTTGTCCCAAAATTCCAAATGGGATTGGACCACCATCTCCTTCATGCAAAATTCTACTTCACAGAGCTGGGAGAAAGGGCTGCAAAGTTTAAGAAGAGAACTCCGAGAACGACCACCAACTGGGAGCTCTTTGGCACTATTGTGGCAACATGGAAAGGTGCCGTCACTGACAACATTGACAAGGAATATGATCGACTGGTTCAGCACCTCCATGATTGTGCGAGGAATGCCAAGAGAGAGATTAGCCACAAAAAGACGCCTATCTTCTAAAACTCTCAAGCTCATTCGCCAACGTGGCTTGGCGCAAGCCTCAGGCAACGTCAAGTGAACAACCGAGCTCGAAAGGCAGTGCAGAGAAGCAATAAAGGAAGACCTCAAAGAGAGAAGAGCAGCAATGCTAGCTGATGCGGCAGAAGCCGGGTAAAACATTCACAAAGCCTGCCTATCCTTTGCCAACTACAAGACAAAGATGACTGCCCTCTGACATCCTGATGGATCTATCACGTCTTCCAGGCAATGGAGATTATCCATGACTTCTACTCGGATCTGTTCTATAGCTACGTCCACTGCCCACATACCAAATTCCACAGGATGGATATGTCATTCCCTACATTCTCCTTTCCGAAATCCAACATGCCATTTCGTTGGTAAAGAAGCAAACAGCACCTGGCCCAGACAAGGTCAGACCTGAACACCTGAAGAACCTGCTATCAGTACTCATCACTACACTGGCTCAGTTCTTCATGTGCTACCTGTCTGAATGCATGGTTCCATCCCAGTGGAAAACCAGCAGGACTCTACTACTGTACAAGAAGGGAGATATCCACAACATTGGCAACTATCACCCGATCTGCCTGTTGTCTGTCGTCTACCAGCTGTTCACTCGAGTCATCCTGAATAGGATTGTCAGAACACTAGATGAAGGACAACCATGCAAGCAAGCCAGGTTCCAAAAAGGATTCATCATGATCAACCATATCCACACGATAACCAAGCTCATTGAAGTTTCTCAGGATTTCAAGATGCTGCTCTGTCTAACGTTCATTGATTTAAAGAAGGCCTTTGATTCTGTTGAGATGGAAGTGGTCATTGAAGCCCTAACCAAACAAGGCATTCAAACTCAATACATCAGGATCCTCCGTGAGATATATTATGGATTTACTACTAGGATCTCACCATTCTACAAGGAAGTGATCATCCATGTCAAGAGAGGGGTTTGGCAGGGTGATACCATTTCACTGAAACTCTTCAGTGCCACCCTCGAGAATGTCATAAGATGACTGGAATTATTCTTAGATTCTACTGTTCTTCCTGCATTAACATATGTCTCAGAGACCTGGGCCCTATGAAAACAGGATGAGAATGCTATTCGGGTCTCCCAAAGAGGAATCAAAAGAGATATGCTTGGAGTATCACACTTGACTCAAGTGAGAGAAAGATCCGGAGTTCTGACCTCCGTCGACTATCAAGAATTAGGGACACTGTCTCATTTGCCAAGGTGTTGAAAATCAGATGGGCTGGATACGTAACGAGATTTAGAGATGACTGCTGGACTAGAGCCATTACTGACTGGATTCCACAGGATGTCAAAAGATAGTGTGGCCGCCCATCTAGGAGATGGTCAGACTTCTTCGTCAAGACCCTGAACGATTGGTTTGAGGCTCTTTGTGTTCCTAGAATGAGCAGACACCATTGGTCACGCAACAGGGGCGAATGGAGAGGTTACTGGGGCCTGCTCGAGCAAATCGATTAGTAACAGGATGTCAAGTGATCAAATGATCAAATGATCAAGGGTTTGGAGAAATCTCTGCAGTAAGCTGCTCAGTTCAGAGATTCTTCTGTGTGTTTCTGGATCATGGCAATTCAGGAACTAAGGTAGCAGCTGGAGGCAGTTTGTGGGTGTGGCCTCCAGGGTCCCATGGGGAGGCAGAGGTGGGGGTGGGGTGGGGGGAATCAGAGGAACTGGTCTATCCCTTGAGGCCTGGAGTTTGCCGTCACTGAACCCATGTACCTGTACTTCTCATTGGGTTCTGGAAGTTGGTGGCCAATGGGGTTTTTAGGGGGCAGGAGAAGGGATGATGCCTGCCCCCATCTGAGGGACCCCAGTGAAGTCGGCCTGACTAAAAGTCCAGAGGCATCTCTGTAGCGAGCTGCTCGGTTTGGAGATTCTTTTGTGTGTCTCTAGATCATGGCCCTTGTTACCATCTTTTCCAGAGAAATAAACCATTGGCAAATTTACATACAAGTGGTACTACAGGGAAGGTATCATCCTAAGCAAAATGAGTCAGAAAGAGAGAGACAGACATAGAAAGATTGCATTCATCTGGGGAACATAAAGTTACAAAATAGAAGACTAACACCCAAGAATAGCTGAGATAAGTACCAGGAGGTTTACTCAATGGCCTGGAGGCCAGCCACACATGCTAGGGGAAAAGGGAGCTCAGATAGGGAAGGGAGCACCAAATAAAGGGTGTTGGGAGGATCCTCCCAGGATGGGAGAAGCATGCTGAAAATAGACTATAGACCAAACAAGATTGCTACTCAATGCCTCTTTTGCAACCCACAACACCCAAAAGGAGAGAGAACAAAAGGGAATGCCCTGCCACAGAGGCAGGGTGGGATGGGGGGATTGGGGGGTGGGAGGGACACTGGGACCCGTGGTGGTGAAAAATGGGCACTGGTGGAGGGATGGGGTACTTGATCATTGTATAACTGAAACCCAAGCAAAAAAGTCTGTAAGTCTACAACTGTACCTCATGGTGTTTCATTAATAAAAATTAAAAGTAAATAAAAAAATAAACTGAGCAGTTAAAAAAAAAAGAAACTATTGGCTTATGCCCTGCACCCGCCACTCACCCACATCACATCATGCCGCCTGCCTTAACTGCGGATTTTGATCTCGTTCAAGATTTATGAGTCTCTGAAATGAGGTCAATAAATGAGCTTGTATAACTCATTAAAGGAGGTTTGTGGGTGTGGCTCCCACATACCTAACTGTTGGAATACAAGGAGCTTAGGTTTATCAGGTTGCACCCATCACAGTGCTCCCGAGTCATTCCCATTACTTTGTTTGTCTGTAACCACTTCCTTGTGCTCTCTTCCCCAGCCAGTTAATCAGCTTTTCCCCAATCAGAATCTGTTAATTTGTAAGGTCAGATCCTTCTAGGACACTGAACTTGTATTGTAAGTTAATATTGCCTTTCTCCTCTCCTTCTGTCTTTTGAATAGTTTAATACAATGTCCTTTTTATATAGATACAGGAAGACAATTAATATTATGCTTTGTAACTTAGGATTTAATTGGCTTTGAATATTGTTCGCTCCCGGGCATCTGCTTTCTCACCTTAAGCCTCAGTTGCCCTCACATCCTAGCGCCTCCAAAAGCAGGGTCCCAACGAGGGGCTGGATGGAACCAGGGCAAGCAGGTAAGCTATGTGCTACCCTGGCATTGAGATGGGCCAGGCCAAAGCGCCACGATTCTTAACTATAAGTTAGGAGTTTGATCATAGACAAATGCTGTCATGATCCAAGAGTAACCGTGAGTCTAGGACCCTGCTAGGGATAGGAAAGACTATCTGGCCTGAGCACTGTAGTCTGAGATCAAGATGGCCCTAGGAGAGCAATTCTATAAGCTTAAAGTATTTCTTAGTGTGTCCATACAAAATGATTCATATTATGTATGCTTATGTGTTTGTTGGACAAGGAGAGGAGAAACATGCCCAGGGGATTCCGTTCTAGGGTGGGTTGATCTGCTAAATGAGAATCTGTCCTAGAAGCGGCTTTCCCTGTGTCTTGACTAGTTTGGATGAGACTGAACATTTCTCCCCTTCTACTGCCTTAGTAAAGGTAAGGTAAAGGTAAAGGCCCTCCCGTTGATTGTCGATTTGCTCGAGCGGGCCCAGTAACGTCTCCGTTGGAGACTTTGTTGTTACTGTGTCTGGCATATCGAATACTCTCGGTAGCTTGCCGGGCTCTCCAAGAGGGGCGGAGGAATCGAACTCGGGTCGGCCATGTTGGCCGCTTGTGAGGCGAACGCCCTACCGCTGTGCTATCGCTCCAGCCCATAAGTAATTTCAGTATATTGTAAGAGGCAGATTTCCTTTTCTCACAGAAACCTATCTGGTCTTAGATGTCCAGATCTCAGGTACTAGCCAGGCCTGATCTTTGGGATGTAGATTCCAAGGTCTAGCAGACTGGTCTTTGGGATGCAAATCCAAGTGCTTGTAGCTTGTGAAAGGTTTCAGTCTTGGTTTTGTTTCTTCTTTCTGGAGGTCAAAATTACTGGCCTGCCCATCATGTCTGCCCAGAGGGGAAAGGGTGTTGGTCCCTTCCACCCTCCTCCCTCTGGAAAGAAAGATGGCGGCCACATGGGAGCCTTGTGGACAGCAGGTATGAGCCGGGGATGTGGGGGCGACTAAAACCTCATGGGAAGGGGGGGCGTTCCGGTCCGTCCTTCACGCCCTACCGAGGTCACCAGTTGCCCCCTGCGAGCGGCTCTCCAGCACGGCCACGGCCCCAGAAGCACAAGGACTTAATGCAGAACCCGGCAGCTTGGAGCAGAAAAGTGAATGGACTATGCGTTAATCCAGGCCATCAGGTCCGTCCAGAGGGGAAAGGGTGTTGCCCCAGTTGCCTTCTCCTCTCTGGAAAGAAAGATGGCGGCCGCATGGGAGCCTTGTGGACAGCAGGTATGAGCCGGGGTAGTGGGGGCGACTAAAACCTCATGGGAAGGGGGGCGTTTCGGTCCGCCCTTCACGCCCTACCTAGGCCACCAGTTGCCTCCCACTAGCGGCTCTCCAGCACGGCCACGTCTCCAGTGCACAGAAACCAATTTCTTAACTATCTGACTTTCAGTAGAAATACTTCCAGGTTCAATAAGTAAAATAGCAGAAATCCAAAACCAACATTTAATTCTTGAACCCAGCTGTAGAAAGCAAATCACTTCACAATGCTTTTTCAGCATGTCTGATTTGGGGGGGGGGTAAACTCTAAATAATAGTGGTGAATCTTTTATTGAAACAATGAATCTAATCAAAGCAGATAGAGTGTTAACTAGAATTCATCTGCCCCACAGGGACTGGGAGGGGTGGGGGGTGGGGTTTTATTGGGGTTCTTCATGGTAAAAAATAAGTTTTGGTAAAGGGAAATGTGTTTGATATTTGCATGACTGAGACCTAAACCTGAAAGCTTTGTAACCTTTCCCACGGTGATTCAATAAAGAAAAAAAAAATTACTGGCCTGCAGATGTAAAGAAACAATGTATGTTTTAATAAAATAAAATAAAATGTTCACAATGCAGTTGTAATGGGTATTAAATGTTCCAACACCAATCTCAGAATGAATATTTAATTTTTGTCTGGATGTTCTTTCTGTAACTCCTCGATGTTCTTTCTGTAACTCCTTTTGATGACATCACTGTATCGCATCATTTAGAGGTATGGTGATGTATTTAAGGAGATTTTCGGGGCTCTCTAAGGAACACGTGCTTTAGAGAACCTGGGAAGCTGGGGCTGAGAGAACCGAAGAGACAGGTCTGAGAGAATGGGGACAGAAGCTGAGAGAACAGGAGAGCACGTGCTTGAGGGATCTTGGGCCCTCCATGACATAAATTTCTTCCATGTAATAAACTGCCACTAAGACCAACCAGCCTGGCTCTCGTTTCCTTCCTTCGCCTGTCCATCGCCATGGACTTCCCTGGAGTGGGGAAACGGCCTGAGACCACCGAACGCGGGCGGCGGGAGAGATAGGCAGCCGCCGTCCCTTTGCCCGTCCTCTTTTTTGTGTTTACACACCTAACTTTTAGCCATTCAATTTCTTGGTAAACTTGGCCCCCAGTTGTTGGGGTCTGGCCAAAGGCACAGCGGCAATTTGGGGGTATCAGGAAGTTTAAAGGCACCATCAGGCTGCTGGTGCAATCGCCCCACACGTACAGGTTGATCGGCTAGTGGCACCATACCCCTGGAGCTTAACAATTTTCACAAAGTATCTTGATGGGATTCACACCTGACGATCCTCAGATTCACACCTCCAGCTCTGCACTCAGAACTCACTCCTGGCGGTGTGCAGGGAACCCTAGGGGAGGCCGGAGACTGAACCCGGATGGGCAGTAAGGCAGCAAGGCAAGGCAGGTGTCTTACCCACTGTACTATCGCTCCGTTCCCCCACCCCCACCATAATCTTTCTTTAACCGAAGTACTTTAGATAATTCTAAATTAGTCATTTAGTTGAAGCAAGCAATATCAAATAAATTATTGTGTACCTGCTAGCTAAGGGGGCATGCTTGGGGGTGGTTGGGATAATGGTGGAGGAAAAGTTACTCTGGTGGTGGGATCAGCTGAGACCCTGGTTTGAATCCCTGCCACCACATATCATTCCCTGAGCACTGAGCAAGGAATAGTTGTGAGCACTGTCAGGTGGGGCCCTCAATACCAAAAAAAGCATTCAAAAATAACTTTGTATTTAGCATAATTTTAGAGCTACTTATAAACCAAGTCTTTTATTTTATTTTATTTATTTTTTGCTTTTTGGGTCACACCCAGCGATGCTCAGGGGTTACTTCTGGCTCTGCACTCGGGAATCACTCCTGGCGGTGCTCGAGGGACCATATGGGGTGCTGGGAATCGAACCTGGGTTGGCCGTGTGCAAGGCTAACGCTTTACCCGCTGTGCTATTGCTCCAGCCCCAACTAAGTCTTTTAAGCAATTTGACCAATGTCAGCAGGCACGTGGAGTTAACATATCTATCTGGCGAACTGGCTTACAAAACCCCTAAGGACAAAGCTTTATAAAGTTAACATTTATGAGTTCTGTTCCCCTGCACTGAATGGCCCTTTCACCCAGCACCACTGGCACTAGTTCTGGTGTTCCCAGGCAATCTCCAGCCGGGGCAGCAACTCCAGACAAAAATTAAATAGTCATTCTGAGATTGGTGTTGGAACATTGAATACCCATTACAACTGTATTGTGAACAACTTTTTGGTAAACTGTGGTGTTTAAATAAAGTAAGAAAAAATTACTTATATATATATTTTTTTTTTCCACACTCAGAGATGCTCAAGGGTTACTCCTGGCCCTGCTCCCAGGAATTAGTCCTGACCATATGGGTTGCTGGGGATTCATCCTAGGCTGGCCACATGCAAGGCAATCACCCTATCTGCTGTACTATTGCTCTGTCCCCCACAAAAGACATGATAAATTTCTCAAAAAGTTCCACTTTAGTTTCTTTATAGTTAATCTCCCTCACCCCTGGCCCGTTCTGGCAACCACTGTCCTTACTCTATCCCTGTCCCTTTCCCTCTTTCAGAATGTCACAGGAAATGGAGGACATATTATTGTGCCTTTCTCCTCTGGCTTTCCCCCACTTAGCACAGAGCCTTTGTCTGTCATCCGTGTCACTGAATGTGGCTCATTCCTTTGCATGTGTGATGATGCCAGGGGTGGAACCCAGGACCTCACGTGTGTGTGCTCAACCACTGAACCACATGTCTAGCCCTGCTTGTTCTTTTTCATTGCTGTTTAGTATTCCATGATACGAAGGGAAAGGATTTGTTTTTCTATTCAGTACATTGGGTGATTTCCAGTTTTTAGTAAGTGTAAGACTGTCATCAGCTGCCATGTATAGCTATTTGTGTGAATAAATTTTCATTTCTCTTAGATAAAATACCTAGGAATGGAAAGGCTGTGTTGTATACTACTTACTTGTATACTTAACTTTGTAAGAAACTGAAAAATCATTTTCTTTCTTTTTTTCTTTACTGATTAGTCAATGAACCAGGCTATAAAATGCCAAGGGCTTAACTTTCCATCTTTGTGTGTATTTGAGTGCCTCATTGCACCTACCTCCAAAGTTCCAGGGCACCCCACCACCAAAAAGATGCTTCTTCCTTCTCCTCTACCCTTCTAGTAATCAGCATAATTTTATTTTTTTACTTTTTATCTTTTTGGTTTGGGGATCACATCTGGTGGTGGTCAGGGCTTATTTCTCAATCAGTGCCCAGGAGTAACCCCTGGTGCTGGGTAGTTTGTATGCAAGTCTCTTGCCTTATCCCTCAACTCTCCCTCCAGTCCCTAACCCTTCTTAATGGCAGAGCAATATTCCACAGCTTTCTTATCCACTCATCTGTTGATGGGTATTTATGCTGATTCCATGTTTTGGCTACTGTGAATAGTGCTGATATGAATAGAGCAACATTGCTTTTTTTGAATTTTTGGGTCACACCCAGCAATGCTCAGGGGTTACTCCTGGCTCTGCACTCAGGAATCACTCCTCGCAGTGCTGGGGGATCAGATGGGATGTCAGGGATCGAACCAGGGTTAGCCATGTAATGGCCATGTTAGCCAAACGTCCTACCCTCTGTACTACCGCTCCGGCACCCCTAGGGGCGTTTTGTTTTGTCTTGTTTTTTCGCCACATTTATCAGTGTTGGGAGGCTACTTACTGGCTCTGTGCTTGGGGGTTACTCCTAGTGGAGCCAGGAATGGAACATGGACCTTCTGCATGTAAGGCATGTGCTCCAACCCTCTGAACCGTTTCTCCGGTTCCTAGACGTATAAATATCCTTTCTTATTAGTGTCTTCATATCTCAGATGAATGTCTAGGAGTGGGATCCCTGGATCACCTGGGTCATTGCTTTTGTGTTGTTGTTTGTTTCGGGACCACACTTGGTAGTGCTCAGCGATCACTCCTGGGACTCAGAGATGCATGAACCGTATCGGGTGCTGGGCATGGAACCCGGGTTGTCTGTGTGCAAGGCAAATGCCCTATCTACTGTACTATCTCTCAGGCCAGGGGTCACTGCCTTTTTGTTTGCTTGTTATTCATTGGGCAACACCCAGCGATGCTTAGGGCTTACTCCTGGCTCTGCACTCAGGAATCACTCCTCGTCGTGCTCAGGAAACCACGTGAGGTGCTGGGGATCGAACACGCATGCAGAGCAAGTGTCCTACCCACTCTACTATCTCTCTAGCTCCATCACTTCTTTCTTTCAAAATTTAATTAGGTTTTTATTCTCTGTAAATCAATAATCCAAAGTAGTACATAAATATTATTTTAACCACATAGTCTTTCCACCAAAATAAAAAATATATTTGTTACTTTTTAAAACATTTTTTTAATGAATCACCATGAGATACAGTCACAGACTGTCACTTTCATGACTATGTTTCAATCAGTGTCCGGGTACACATTCCTTCACCAGTGCCCATTCTCCACCACCGATGTTCCCAGAGTCTTTCCCGCCACCCCCACCCCTCCCCACTCCCTGCCTCTGTGGCAGACACATTCCCTCGTTCTCTCTCCTTTTGGATGTTAGCTCCATCACTTCTATTTTTTGGTTTTTGGGTTTTAACACCTGGCAATGCTTCAGGGTTACTCTTGGCTCTGTGCTCAGGAATGATCTCGGTGGGGCCAGGGACCACCACACTGGATGCAGGAGATCAGCTGTGTACGAGGCAGCTGTCCTTCCCTCTGTACTAGGGTTGTGGCCCGTCACTTACTTTTTTTTTTTTGCTTTTGGGGTCACACCTGGTGATGCACAGGGGTTACTCCTGGCTCATGCACTCAGGAATTACTTCTGGCGGTGCTCAGGGGACCATATGGGATGCTGGGATTTGAACCTGGGTCGGCCGTATGCAAGGCAAATGCCCTAACTGCTATGCTATCGCTCCAGCCCCACTTTTTTTTTTTAAAGGAATCTCTGTACTGTTTCTCACAGAGGTTGTACCAAATTTGCAACAGTGCTCCAGACTTCCTTTGTCTCCATATCTCTGTCAACACTTGTTTCCAATCTTTTTGATTTAGGCCATTCTTGTTGGTGAGAAGTGATAGCTCATTATAGTTTTAAAATTGCACTTCCTTAATAATAATGAACAAGTGATGTGGGAGCCTACGGAGTTAACCCTCAGGGGTGGAGAGCTTCTTTGCATACTGGAGTCCGGATATGATGCTCAGGTGACCATGTGGGATGCCAGGGATCGATCCCGGGTTACTTCATACAAGGCAAGTACACTACCCGCTGTTCCATTTCTCTGCCCGTTATCTACGATCCATTTGAATTTATGAATTTGGCAAATACTTTCTCAAATTCTGTGGCTTAGCTCTGTATTTTTCTGAACATTGGGAAGAGATGAGGTTTTAAATTTTGATAAAATTGTTACTTTTTGGTTTTTGTTTTTGGACCACACCAAGTGATGCTCAGGGATTACTCTTGGATCTGCACTCAGGAGTTACTCTTGGTGGTGCTGGGAACCGTGTGTGGTGTCAGAATTGAACCTGGGTTGGTCACCTGCTGTACTATCTCTTCAGCCCCCATAAAGTTATTTTATCAAAACTTTTTTTTTTTTGCTTTTTGGGTCACACCTGGCGATGCACAGGGATTACTCCTGGTTCATGCACTCAGGAATTACTCCTGGCGGTGCTTGGACCATATGAGATGCTGGGAATTGAACCTGGGTCAGCCGCGTGCAAGGCAAATGCCTCTACCAAAACACTTTTAATAGCTTTTCTTGGTGCTTATCTAAGAAATAGCTATCTGTAACTAGTGTCAGTGAGTGAACTGAACACTGTTTCTTTTCCACTTTCTGGAACAGTTTGTAAAGTATTTAAAATATTAAAAATATTTAAATACTAAAAAATATTATTTATTAAATTACTTCCCCCTTCCTTTTGTTGTTCTGATGACAAGAGTGGGTAGGGGTGACACACTTGGTTTTGGGGATCAGTGGAGATGGCTCACCTTTGTTGTGGCATGAGTACATGGTAGTGTTGCCAGACCCTCTTCAGCACCACAGGGCTTCACCCCGACAAGCCAGACACTCTGCTACCAAATCATACCCCCGTGGCACTAAACAGTGTCTTCTCAATCACGTTTCTAAAGCACACTTACATTTTGAAGTAAATTACAGTTTGATTTACAGCAACTGCAATTACATCCTAAACTCCAATTAATTCCAATACTTCTATGTAGAAGTTGACTTGATATCACCAATGATTATGACACTTTTCATTTTTTTTTCTTTTTGGGTCACGCTCAGCGATGCACAGGGGTTACTCCTGGTTCATGCACTCAGGAATTACTCCTGTCCATGCTTGGGGGACCATATGGGATGCTGGGAATCGAACCCAGGTCAGCCGCGTGCAAGGCAAACGCCCTACCCGCTGTGCTATCACTCCAGCCCCTTCATTCTTGATTTTTCCATTCTCTTTTTTGTTTTCTTTGAGTGACACTCAGCTGTGCTCAGGGTTTATTCCTGACAGTGCTCAGAGGATCAAACCCAGGTCAGCTGCTTATAAAATGCTTTACACACTGTACTAGTTCTCCAGTCTTGATTTATTTTATTTTATTGGTTTTGGGGTCATACCTGGTGATGCTCAGAGGTTACTTCTGGCTCTGCACTCAGTAATCACTCCTGACAGTGCTCAGGGGACCTCATGGGATGCCAGGAATCGAAGACTGGTCAGCTGTGTGCAAGGACGTGCCCTACTCTCTGCACTATCTCTTCAGCTTCTTCAGGCCCAATTTTTATATCCTTTTGTTTGATTGTTTTTGTGCCATACCTGGCAGTGCTCAGGGCTACTTCCTGACTCTATTCTCAGGGATCACTCCTGATGGGCTCAGGGAACCATGGGTGGTGCTGGGGATCTAACCCTGGTTGACTGTGCAAGACCAGAGCCCTATCCGCTGTAATCTCTCCAGCACTCTTTTTTTTTTTAATCATCCTCTTTTTTCATTTATTTATTAAAAATTTTTTTTTATTAGTGAAACACCATGAGGTACTGTTGTAGACTTACAAATTTTTGTTCATTCCAGCACTCTTTACAATAGCCAGAATCTGGAAAAAAACTGAGTGCCCAAGAACAGATGACTGGTTAAAGAAACTTTAGTACATCTACACAATGGAGTACTACGTAGCAGTTAGAAAAGATGAACTCATGAAATTTACACACAAGTGGTACTACATGGAAAGTATCATGTTAAGGGGTCTGGGGGATGGGAGGGGCACTCTGGTTTTTTATATTCTTTATTTCTCTTTCTAACTTACTAAATTAGCTAGAACCTCTAGCACAATACAGTGGGGCGGGGATGGTGGGGGAAAACCCTGGAACTTGTGTAACTACAGATTTTAACTTTCACCATTGATCACAATATATGCAGTAATTTTGTTTGCTTTGGCCTGAATTCTATTATCACTCCCCACTCTCTGCCCCACCCCCCATTCTTAGGTTCTATTTTTTCTTTTTCCTCTCTCTCTCTCTCTCTCTCTCTCTCTCTCTCTCTCTTTGTTTTGGTTTGTGTTTGAGCCATGCATGGAAGTGGATTCGGGGATCATTCTTAGAGGTGCTTGAAGGACTGCATGGGGAGTCAGAGATCAAACTAGAGTTGGCTGCATGCAAGGCCAGTGACTTAATCTCTATTCTATCTCTCTGGCTCTGGGATCTGCTATTTTTGTTAGCAATGGCTACTGTCTTGTCTTTTTGTTTTGTTTATCAATGTTTCGTTTGGGGGCCATGCCCCAAGGTGCTTGGGTGCTTGTTGGAGTAAGGCTTGGGGATCATCTCCAGATGTTCAGGGGACCATGAGGCGCTCCTGAGCCCAGGGCTCAGATCTTTGAGCTATCTTTCCAGTCTTGTTGATCAATTTTGAATTGTACTGCATGCATAAGTGAAATCACGAAATACTTGTCTTTTCCCTTCTGATTATTTCACCTTAATTTTCTCGGACTTCTTCCATTTTGTTAAAAATGCCATTTTTTAGTCTTTAAAAAATTAAATAGTATTTTATTGTTTAAACATGTCTCATCATCTTTACCAGCACTCTGTTGACAGGTAGGTACTTTAGTTGTCTCTATATTTTAGCTATTTTACAAAAATAAAACAAAACCAAACAGGGTCAGAGAGAGAAAGCACAGTGGGTAAGGCACTTGGCTTGCACGCATCCACCCCCAGCATCCCATATGGTTCCCTGAGTCTTGCCAAGTGACCTCTGAGCACAGAGCCAGGAGTAAGCTCTGAGCACCACTGAATGTGATTCCAACATAAAAGCAAGCAAGCAAGCAAGCAAGCAAACAACAACAAAAAAACCCCAATCCCATAAGAAGCGCTTTTTAAAATAAAGCTCCAGCACTGTTGGGAAATCTGTGGAATAACTTTTTTTTTAATAATTTTTTTATTCTTTTATTTAATTATTTATTTATTTTTTGCTTTCTGGGTCACGTCTGGCGAGGCACAGGGGTTACTCCTGGCTCATTCACCCAGGAATTACTCCTGGCGGTGCTCAGGGGACCATATGGGATGCTGGGAATCAAACCCGGGTCGGCCGCGTGCAAGACAAACGCCCTACCTGCTGTGCTATCGCTCCAGCCCCGATGTGAAACAACCTTGCATTAATGTTTCAGGATCCTTTGGATGGATAGACACTTCAGAGCGGGGCTGATGGGTCCCCTTGCTGGCAGCTTGATCTTCAGCTTCTTACAAAAGCGTCATGGCCTTTTCCAAAACGATTTCACCAGTTTACATTTCTGCCAACGGTGCATGAGAGGTCTTTTCCCCTGCCCTCCTCTCCTGCATTTACTGTTACTGCTGCTTTCGATGAGATAGATGGTGAGATGGTATCTATTTGTAGTCTTAGTTTGCATTGCCACCATTGTGATCAGTGATGGACATTTTTTTCACCTGTCACCTGTGTGTCCTCTTTGGAGAAGTGTCTATTCAAATCTTCCACCTACATTTGAGAATGAGGTATTTTTTTCTTTGCTATTGGTGGTGGAGGCTCTGGAGCAGTGCTCAAGGGTTAGGCTATACTCCCAGATCAGGGGCTTACACCACTGGAAGTTCTCAGTCAGCTGTCCAGATGGTTCTGGGCTAGGGTCCAGTGACACAATGTTTCTCTGGCCTGGTGGTGCTCAGGGGCCCCAGGGCTGCAGCTCTTGGTCCTCTGAGGCATCTAGGGCTACAACCAGGTACTTACACCCACGAGCATCTGGGGATCAAACTGGGGTCCTTGCACATGCAAGGCATAAGCCCTTGACCCCTGTGCCCTTGATCCTAAACTCTTTGGTCCCCTGGCTACTTTAGTTGTTGCTAAGGTTTATGTGTTCTTTATATATTCTGGTTATTAACCCCTTATCAGTTTGTTATCTTCTCCCAACTTGTTGGCTGCCTTTTCATTCTGTTTACACTTCCTTTTGTGAACAAAAGCTTTTCAATCTAACCTAGTCCCAATTGTTTACTTGACTTTCATTACCCTTGCCGGGAGTCCAGCTCCCAAAAGCAACTCTAACGTCAATGCCACGAAAAGTTTTTATTTAAAAATTGAATTTACCATTTTTATAAGATACAAGGATTTACAATAAGATTGGTTATACTTTTCATTCATTTATGCATACATGATGCACGCATGATGCCAATGCCACACCCATCACCATCGCCTGTTCCCTCGGCCCGGCCCGTGTCCCAAGAATCCTCCGAGCCCCCCACCCGTGTAAGCTCAGTTCTAGAGGTAAAGCCTCCAGTTCTGATTACTTTTGCCATTTGTTTTTCCTTTACTATGCTTCTTTTTTTTAATTTAATTTAATTTTTATAAAGTTGTTCACAAGAATTCATTACATTTAATACTCAAATACCAATCCTACCACCATGCACCTTTCCACCACCATTAGAGGAAAGTGCGTGAAGATTGTTGCATTTCATCTTGGAGCCAGTCAAGCCCTTGTGTAAGAGATTAAAGCATATATGTTAGAGCCAAACAAGTGCGTGCTACTTTTGTACATCAGTGGGCTGGACTATGAGAGTTGCTCCAGGAGTTCTGAAATTTAGAATATGATTAGAGATCAGATTCTCTCATGGGTAAGACCTGTCTCACTCTCTTCTTGGCCGTTGATGAGATTATGTGGCACCAGGGGCATTTTGTGGGCGTGACTGCCACACTACTGGAAAACTAGGGAGCTGGGGGGAGGAGGCCCAGTTCTGTTCTGAGCTAGCGTGGAGATTTCAGTCATGGGTTCCACATACCTGGGTTTTTCTGCAGGTTCTCTCACGGAGTACCATTCTTCTATGAAAGTATATGAAAGAGATCTTTCTCTAATTTATTGTGCAGATGGTGATACCAATACACATAGAGATGAATACAGCTAAACTCCTGAAATTTCACAAAATTGTATATCAATGAGAAGTTGATGAAAAGGTTTTTTTTTCAGAACCTGTATCTCTCTTTTAGTCAGAAATATAAAGTTAAAAAATAACAGTTCAAATAACACTATACCAGTGTATTTAAAATTAGCATTAAATAAATCAATCTCACAAATAAACAATTTAATAAGAGTGAGACAAGGAGAATTAACACTGTCACTGTCACTGTCACTGTCCTCCCGTTGTTCATCAATTTGCTCGAGCGGGCCCAGTAATGTCTCCATCGTGAGGCTTGTTGTTACTGTATTTTGGCATATTGAATATGCAGGCTTTGCCGTGTGGCCGAGATACTCTCGGTAGCTTGCCAGGCTCTTCGAGAGGGGCGGAGGAATTGAACTGGCTCGGCCGGGCCGGCTGCTTGCAAGGCAAATGCCCTACCTCTGTGCTATCGCTCCAGCCCTGAGTAGACCTATAAAATATAAAACTGTGTTTATACTAAAAAGGGCATATTGAGTTTATGTTATAAAATGCTACATGATGAATAATACTTAAGCATTCACATTAATAAGTAAATAATTGTAATGTATCAAATGTCCAATGGCAATAGAAATGAAGAGCTGGAGAACTGGCCTTCAGTAGGGAGCTGGCACTGGGCTGGGGTAAGGGAACACCAGGGCAATGGGGAGAGGGAAGAGTGTCTGCCACGGAGGCAGGCTGGGGGTGGGGGACAACTGGAGACATTGGTGGAGGGTAGTGGGCATTCATGAAAGGTGGAATGTGTTGAAATAATATACGCCTGAAACTCGATCAAAAATATCTCTGTGATTTTTTTTTAAATTCATGGTGATCCAATTAAAAATAAATTAAAACTTTTTTTTTTTTTTTTGCTTTTTGGGTCACTCCTGGCTCTGCACTCAGGAATCACTTCTGGCGGTGCTCAGGGGACCATATGGGATGCTGGGAATCAAACCCGGGTCGGCCGCATGCAAGGCAAACGCCCTCCCCGCTGTGCTATCTCTCCAGCCCCAAATTAAAACATTTTAAATAAAAATATTTTAGTGTTGGGAGAGATGGTACAGCAGGGAAGGCATTTGCCTAGCATACAGTCAACCAGGGTTCAATCCCATTACCACATACATTTCAGGAATGATCCCTGAGTATAGAGTTAGAAATAAGCCCTGAGTGCTGACTGGCAGGAGTGTGACCTCCAAACCACAAACATACAAACAAAACAAAACTCTATAGATATAAAATGAAAATTACCTAAAAGACACAGAACATTCCATATAAATAAAATGTTAAGTCATTACTAAAAAAGTATAAAACCCCTTAGCAAGTTAGAAATAAAAAGATCCTTAATTGAGTGGAGGGAACCATCCCTACCATGAGTGAACGCCATATTCAATGACAAAGTGCTAAGAAGTTTGTCTTCTCTTTCAAAGAAGCTCCTGTTCATACTTCTTGCAAAAATGCTTTCAATGCATTGAGTTCCCTAAGCTATTGCTGTTCTGAAGCTCGGTAGCTTTCCTTCAAATATGAATGATAATTAGCCGGAGAGAGTACTCTGGTGAGGAGTTTATTTCATTGATTTCCTCCCTCCCTCCCTCCCTCCCTCCCTCCCTCCCTCCCTCCCTCCCTCCCTTCCTTCCTTCCTTCCTTCCTTCCTTCCTTCCTTCCTTCCTTCCTTCCTTCCTTCCCCATATCCCTCCTTTCTCTTCTGGCTAACAGAGTCTTGTTGGATAGCTCTGCTGTGAATAATCTGGCCTCTCCTTTGTATGCCAGTACCTTTTTTGATCTTACTGCTTTCAATATTCTGTCTCTGTCTTTGGCTTTTGTCAATGTGATTGTAAAATACCTTGGAGTTTTTCTGTCTGGGTTAGTTTTCTTTTTTTTTTTTTTCTCTTTTTTTCTCTTTTTTCTCTCTTTTTTTTTCTCTTTTTTTTGGGTCGCACCTGGTGATGCTCAGGGGTTCCTCCTGGCTTTGCACTCAGGAATTACTCCTGGCAGTGCTCAGGGGACCATGTGGGATGCTGGGAATCGAACCCAGTTGGCTGCGTGCAAGGCAAACACCCTACCTGCTGTGTTATCGCTCCAGCCCCATTGGATCAGTTTTCACTGAGACTATTTGGAACTCTTGGATTTCCTCAGCTCTGGGAAGTTCTTATCTATGATTTCTTTAGTGTTTCACCAATTTCTTCTTCTTTGTTTTTAAAATTTAGGAGTACTGCTATTTATTCAGCCATTGATTAAGCTGATTGAACTGGGCATGAACTCCACATTACTTTTTTCTTTTTATTCAGAATGTTAACTTTATTTAATTATTTTTCTTATTATTTTTTAATCACCATGAGATAGTTGCAAAGCTTTCCTGTTTGAGTTTCAGTCATACAATGATCCAACAATCTATCAGTGCACATCTTCCACCACCAAGGTCCCCAGAATCCTCTCCCATCCCACCCGTCCCCCTGCCTCTATGGTAGACAATCTCCCCCATACTCTCTTTTGTATTGCTTGGTATAAATAGCACAATATGTTGCGTGGTCTCAAGAGCGGCTGTGTGCTCCTAGAATTCTAAAATTTTAGATGATTAGGGTCTGGAGAAATCTCTGCAGCTAGCTGCTTGGTTCAGAGGTTCTTTTGTGTGTCTCTGGATCATGGCCATTAAGGAGCTAAAGTAGCAGCTGGAGGCAGTTTGTGGGTCCTCCGGGGTCCTATGGGGACGGGGTTGAGGGGAATGAGAGGGACAGGCCCATCTCTTATCCCTTGAGGCCTGGAGTTTGCCGTCACTGAACCCGTGTACCTGCACTTCTCATCAGGTCCTGAAGTTGGTGGCCACTGGGGTTTTTAGGGGGCAGGTGGAGGGATGACGCCTGCGCCTGTCTGAGGCATCCCAGTGAAGTCAGCCTGGCTTAGAGTCTGGAGGCATCTCTGCAGCGAGCTGCTCAGTTCAGAGATTCTCTTGCGTGTGTCTGGATCATGGCCCTTGTTTCCATCTTTTCCAGAGAAATAAACTATTGGAAAATGCTCTGCAGGGCACACCTGCTCACCCAGAGCGCACCACTGGCCCTAACTGCGGCTTTTGATCTCTTTCGAGATTTATGGGTCTCTGAAATATGGCCAATAAATGAGCTTTTATAGCTGAGGTGAAGGTGGTTTGTGGGTGTGGCTCCCACATACCTAACTTTGGCCGTTTAGTTTCTTGGTAAACTTGACTCCAAGTTCTTGGGGTTCTGGCCAAAGGCACGGTGGCAATTTAGGGGTATCAGGAATTCTGTTTTTTTTTTTTTTGCTTTTTGGGTCACACCCGGTGATGCGCAGGGGTTACTCCTGGCTGCACTAAGGAATTACTCCTGGCGGTGCTCAGGAGACCATATGGGATGCTGGGAATCAAACCTGGGTTGGCCGCGTGCAAGGCAGACGCCCTACCCGCTGTGCTATTGCTCCAGCCCCCAGTATCAGGAATTCTGAAGGCACCATCAGGCTGCTGATGCACTCGCCCCGCAGGTACTGGTTGACCTACTGGAAGCACCATACCCCCATTTCTCCTTCTTGTTCTTTAGCGACTCCAGTGACCTTATAATGTTCCTCTTGAGCTCATCCCATGGTTCTCTGGTATGGTGTTCATTTCTTTTCAGTCTCTTCATCTCCTCCTACATCTCATCTTGTAGCTCTTATACTATTCCTCTGCTGCTGTTATTCTGTTGCTCAGACCTTATATATGTATTTTTAAATTATGAAAAGGCTTGTGTGCACATTTTTAATTTAATTAAATAACCGTGAGATACAGAGTTAGAAAGTTGCTCATGATTGAGCTTCAGTCATACAGTGTTCCGACACTCTCCCCCTCACCAGTGTGTGTTTTCAACCACTAATAGCCCCAGTTTCCCTCCTGCCACCCAGACCCCCACCCCAGACACTTTCTATCTATCCATCTATCTATTATCTATCTCCCCCTCTGTCTCTCTCACTTGCTTTCTTTGCTTTTGGGCATTACGGTTTGCAATACAGGTACTGAAAGGCTGTCATGTATATCCTTTTAAACATTTTCATCACTCAGTTCTTGTCCAGAGTAATAATTTTCAACTATCATTGTCATAGTGGTCCCTTCTCTATCCTAACTACCCTCTGTGGCTCCCACCCCACACCCACTTGTGGCAAGCTTCCAACCGTGGATCAGTCCTCTTGGTCCTTGTTTCTACTGTCCTTGGGTATTCGTCTCATACTATGTGCTTTTGTAGCCCACAAATCATTCAGACCTTCTATTGACTTTTATTTATTTATTTTGCTTTATGGGTCACACCCGGTGATGCTCAGGGGTTACTCCTGGCTCATGCACTCAGGAATTGCTCCTGGCGGTGCTCAGGGGACCATATAGGGTGCTGGGAATCGAACCTGTGTCGGCCATGTTCGCTGCGTGCAAGGCAAACGCCCTACCCGCTGTGCCATCGCTCCAGCCCCATATTGACTTTTAAAAATATCACCTACCACACTCTTTGTTCATTGCTGTCACTTCTGATTGCAATTCTCTCATTTATGCTCTCCTACTTTCTTGTGCATCACTGACTCCCTGTGCCATTGCCTCTCTGAGCTCTTTAAATGTCCTCAGCATGGTGTCACTAAAGCCATTCTCTGAGAGCTTGCAGAGTTGGATGGTACAGTAGAGCCTTCTGTGTTATTATTTTCACTTGTTGAGCTTGGTGGACTTCTGCGTGTTTTCACCAATGAGCTTGCTGTGATTCTGCTGTGCTGAAGGTGGATCTTTGTTTTTCGCTCTCCTGGGAGTTTCTGAGGGATTAGACTGGGAACTGTTCTCTTCCTTCCCTGCCTGGCAGAGGTATAAGAGTGAGCAGTGTGAAGTGAAGAATAGAGTCGATGTGGTCACATAGTTCAGGAGAAGTGGAGGTTCGGGAGATGTGGATGACGGCCTGGTGAGATGGTGGAGATCAAGCATGGAGGTTTCTGGAAATGGCTGAAAGGGGGGGGAAGTCCACTGCCCATTCCAAAGAGGCCCTGGGGATGTTTTCTGGGAGGTTAACCTTCCCTGGAGAGTGGGAGGTGTAAACAGAGGGTCTGAGATGTCGTGATGGGCCTGCTGGGATCTGTCATGGGAAGTTTCAGCTATGCTATCATCTGTTGCATTTTATGGCTTGAGTCTTGAGGTATTTAATTCATTTAAAATTAGTTTTTGTACATGAAATTGGAGAGTGGTCCAACTTTGTTCTTTTGCATATAGCTACCCAGTTTTTCAAGTCTCCTTTGCTGAAGAGACTATCTAAGAATATTTGTGATCTAGAGCTGGAGAGATAGTACAGCAGGCAGAATGCTTGCCTTGCATGTAGCCAACCCAGGTTCAATCCGTGGCACACCATATAGTTCCCTGACCCTGCCAGGAGTGATCCCTGAGAGCAGAGCCAGGAGTAAACCTTGAACACAGCCAGGTGTGCCACCCCACCTCTGCGAAAAAATAAAAAAAATACTTGTGACTGAATATCAGATAGGTGCTTTTATGTGTTCTACAAGTAGTACATTGATACCTCATGGTTTTGATCACTATAGCTTTGTGACATAGGTTGAAACAAGGTAGTATGAGATCCAACTTTTTTCTTTTTCAAGATTATTTTGGCCCTTCCAGGTCCTTTTTGCTTTTTTGTACTGCCAGGAGTAATTTCTGAGTGCAGCGTCAGAAGTAATGCCTGAGTGCAGAGCCAGTTTTTGTAGCCCAAAAACCAAACGACCCACCCTCCCAAACTTTCAGATGAATTTTTCAATTTCTAAGTGGAATTTTTTTATTTTGATTGGGACTGCATTAAATGTATAGATCGATTCAGAGAGACGATTAACACCTTGCAATATGAATCTTCCAGTTGATGATCCATGCGTACAGATCTTTCGGCTTTTATAAAATTTTATTGAATCACCATGATATAGTTACAAGCTTTCGTGCTTGAGTTACAATCACACCATGATGAAACACCCATCCCTCCACCAGTGCACATTCCCCACCACCAATATCCCCGGTATTACCCCCCCTTTCCCACTCTCCCCCTGCCTCCATGGCAGACAATATTCCCCATACTCTCTCTCTACTTTTGGGCATTATGGTTTATAATGCAGCTACTGAGAGGTTATCATATTGGTCCTTTATCCACTTTCAGCACACATCTCCCGTCCCGACCGATCCCTCAAGCCATCCTTTTCTTAGTGATCCCTTCTCTATTCCAGCTGCCTTCTCCCCTTTGCTCATGAGGCAGGCTTCCAGCTATGGAGCCATCTTCCTCTCCCATGTATCTACTAACATATCTTTCTTTAATTTTTTTATTAAGTCTTACAATTCTGAGCCTACAAATTTTGCATATATTTTATGTGATTGAAAGATATCTTATGTTTTTGAGGTTTTTTGGCTACACCTGGCCACACTCAGGGCTTACTGCTGGCTCTACATTCAGGGGTACCTCCTTGGAGAGTGCTCCAGGGACCTTATGGGATGCTGAGGATCAAATCTGGTTGGACAGGAGCAAGGCAAATGCCCTACCCACCCACTGTACTCTCATTCCAACCATGGTATTATGTATTTTAAATGTTACTGCTAATAACATATTTTTAATTTCAATTTTTCATTGCTAGTATTTGAATACCTAATTAATTTTTTATGTATTGATAATTTATTCTGCAACTTTGCTAAACTTTTGTCAGTAGTTTTAGTGGTTTTGAAAAAAATAGTCTTTGTGACCAGATACACAGAATACAATTTTAATTGTGAATGCAGTTAGTTTTATTTTTCCTTCCTTCCTTCCTTCCTTCCTTCCTTCCTTCCTTCCTTCCTTCCTTCTTTCCTTCCTTCCTTCCTTCCTTCCTGGGGTCTTTGAGGTCATACCCGGTCATGCTCAGGGGTTACTTGCTCCTGGCTTTACACTCAGGAATCACTCCTGGCAGTGCTTCGAGGACCATATGGGATGGGGGCGGGAGGTGTTGAACTCAGGTCTCCCACATGCAAGGTAAAAGCCCTACCCCACTGTACTATTGTTCCATTCCCTAATGCTTTCTTTTTAAGTGTGTGTGTGTGTGTGTGTGTGAGTGTGTGTGAGTGTGTGTGTGTGTGTGTGTGTGTGTGTGTGTGTGTGTGTGTGTGTGTTCCCAGGGACTTAATCCAAGTCTGATATACGCAAGGCAAGTGCTTGGTCACTTGAACCACATCCCTGGTCCCTTTTAACATCATGTGTTTTTTGAGGTTCCAGGGATTCAACAGGTCTCATGCATGCAAGACACGTGCTTTACATCTGAAGCAGATCCCAACTGGCTCAAATGTGGGCACACACCCACCCGTGTGTGTAAGTGTGCACACCTATGTGTGTGCCAACCTAGAGCTCCTTACCTTTGAAGCATGAACTGTATCACTGAGCTAAATCCGTGACTGATGCTTGTTCCAGCACATTGGCTGAGTTTAAATACTGGACACACCTTGCATTTCTGAGAGCAATTCCATTTGCTTCTGATATGTTCTTATTTGTTGCTGGATTTGAGCTGTTGGTAAGGATTTTGCATCAATCATCGGTGTTCAGAATTGGTTTTAGTTTTTGGTTGTTTTGATCTGCATTAGTGTCAGGGCAATCCTGGCCTCACAAAACAAACTGAACTGTTTCCTCCCCTTGTACAGGCCATCTAAGGAGAGGAGGTCCAGGTTCAGTTGCAGAACAGTGCAATAAACAAACACTGCAATAGTTATATTTGGATTTTACTGTAGCCTATTAACTGTTCCATAGCATTGCGTCTAAGAAACCTCACTGTACACACTTCAATTAAATGTGAAACAGAGGGAGCATATGATGTTGCAAAAATGGACTACAGACTGCAGATCACCCTAATCCTCCAAATATGTGAACAACAATAAATGTCGCATGCTGTCAATGAAGTACCAAAAAAAAAGTGTATTTTCCAGAAGACTTTAGTTAGAATTAGTACTATTGTTTCCTTGAATAATTTTGTTTGTTTATTTTAGGGGCAACAGCTGGTTTTTCTCAGGGCTAACTTCCGGCTCTGTGCTCAGGGATCACTCTCCCCACCCCCTCCACGTGTCACATCAGGTGGTGCTCAGGAGACCGTGTGTAGTACCAGGGATCAGACCAGATTGTCCAGGCGCAAGGAAAGCTCCTTATCTGCTATACTATTTCTCTCATCTTCCTTGAACATTTGGAAGAATTCACCAAGCTTTTTGGCTCTAGAGTTTTCCTTACTGGGAAGTTTTACTTTTGTTTAAATCTCTTTTTAAAAATTGAGAGTCTGTGGTTTATAATCAGTCAGTAATGGTTTCTCATGCCAATACTGTAATTCCAACACCACATTCATCACCAGCGTACCACTCCCTCATCCAAAGACCCCAATGCCCCTCCCTTCCAATCCCCTCTCCCCAACTCAGCTGTGTGGACCAGTTCTCCTGTTGTGTTGCCTTTGGCCCTTTATTGCTACCTCACTGTGTGTCTTTAAGTTGTTGGGAGTGTTTTAAATGAAAAATGTGGGACTAGAGCGATAGTAGAGAGGATAAGGCACTCAAGAGTTTGCCTTGCATGTGGTTGACCAGGTTTTATCCTTATGGTCCTTTGAACCTATCAGGAGTGATCACCGAGCACAAAGCCAGGAATAAGCCCCAGGCACTGTCAACTGTGGTTCCAAAATTAAAAATAAAAAAGATAAATGAAAACTATAGTTTAATAGATACTGAATACTTAGAGTATCTCTATTTGCATCCATTTTGGTACCTCACAATTTTGCTTCTGACAGGGATACCCTGTCTTCATGGTGCTGGCCTGGTTGTCAAAAGGGCCACACTTTTTGGTGCTAGGGTGGAGAGTGGTGGTGGTGGTGGGGACATGCAATGCAGGGGAGCAGAATCGGGACTTCCTATTTGCCAGGCATGTATGTTACAGCTTGAGCTGTCTCTCCAGCCCTCCAAGTTTGCGTTTTTGGGGACTGAAATGATAGTACCAGTGTTTTCCTGGTACACAGCTGACCCAAGTTCAATCCCCAGACCCCTTATGGTCCCCTGAGCCCTGTGAGGTGTGAGTCTCTGAGCACAGAGCCAGGAGCAAACCTTGAGCACATCTGGGTATGCCCTCTACCCCCACAAATAAGTTAGCATTTTTTGAAGAAATAGTTCATTTCACATACATTGTGAAATTTATAAGCAGCAAATCTGTTCACTGATTATCATTAATATCTACAGTATCTGTAATGAGGGCTGGAGCGATAGCACAGCGGGTAGGGCGTTCGCCTTACAAGCGGCCAACACGGTCGACCCGAGTTCGATTCCTCCGCCCCTCTCGGAGAGCCCGGAAAGCTACTGAGAGTATTCGATATGCCAGACACAGTAACAACAAAGTCTCCAACGGAGACGTTACTGGGCCCGCTCGAGCAAATCGACGATCAACGGGAGGGCCTTTACCCCCCTCTCGGAGAGCCCGGAAAGCTACCGAGAGTATTCGATATGCCAGACACAGTAACAACAAAGTCTCCATCCCCCTTTTATTGTCAGCATTGGTAATTCATATCTTCTCTCTCTCTCACTTTCTCTCTCAGTTTCATTCTCTCTTCATTGGATTTTTTTGGTAGTTACTGATATCTGCTCTTCTGTTTATCATTTCTGGTCATCTGTTACCTCATTGTTTTTCGTGTGTTCTTCTTTTTTATAGCTGTTTAACTTGGAAGCTTGGATTTTCATTTCTAGGTTTTCTTTTTCTCTTTTTAAAAAAGTATTCAATGAAATAAGTACTATAGAGCTGTATAATTCCTCTAGGTACTATACAGAGCTATCTCTGCCTCAAATGTTTAATTAATTTCAAAATATTTTTCTTTTTGTGGGGAGGAGGATGGTTGGGCCACAGCCAGTAGTGCTCAGGGGTTCCTCCTGGCTCTGCACTCAGGGATCACTCATGGCAGTGCTCAGGGGACCATATGGGATGGTGGAAATTGAACCCAGGTTGACTGTGTGCAAGGCAAGCACCCTACCCACTGTACTAGGTCTCCATTCCCTAATTTCAAAATATTTTTGATATCTTTGTGTGATTTTTCCTTTAATCCATGGTTTACTTAAAAGTATGTGGTTAAGTCCCAAAATATTTGAACCGCAGAGAAAACTCAATGGGCTGAGAATGTGTTTACATGTAGGAGTCTGTGTTCAATACCCAGCACTGTGTGGTCTCGTGAGCACTGAGCTCAGACATTCTAGGTGTGGTTCATATCCCCCAAACCAAAAACAAAATAAAATCCAGAACACTGCAAAACAAATACCCAAATATTTGAAGATTTTCCATGTATCATTGTCATTAACTTTGATATAATCTAACTAGAGTCAGAGAATATAGATTGTTATTTTTGTTCCTTCTGAATTTGTTGAGATTTGGATTTTTTTTTTTTTTTGCCACAACTGGCGATGCTCAAGAGTTACTCCTGGCTCTGCACTCAGGAATCACTCCTGAAGGTGCTCAGGGGACCATATGAGATGCCAGCAATCAAATCCAGGTTGACTGCATGCAAGGCAAGCATCCTACTTGATGTACTTTCATCCCAACTCCATTGGAATTCTGTTTTATAATCCAAGGCCAAGCGTTTGTCTTTGTTTGATATTGCCTGTTTCCTTGCTTTGTTGCACCATAAACCACAGATGAGTGAGATTATCCGGTATTTGCTGGGACATGAACTCAGCTTGGAGGTGTGCAAGGCAAGATCCCTACTCACTGTCCTATCACTGTACTGAAGTGTGTGATTGGAGTGGGAATACGGTTCACCCCAAGAGCACTTGCCTTTCATGTGTGAGGTCCTGAGTCTGATCCCAGACATCCCTCCCCACACACGGTATAGTGTGTTCTTGGATCATGTTGGTTGATGTACCCTTACTGATAATTGACTTATTCCTTACTCAGAAAGGAGTATAGAAATTATCTAAGTATATAATTTTGGATTTGTCTATTTTTCTTCCTTTCTACAAATGTGTTTTATATAACTTGGGGGTGGGGCCCAGGGGGTGTCCAGGAGGCCCTGGGCCCCCTTTCTGTGAACTGTGGCCAGCTGTGTTTGTTAGATTCAGCAAGGGAACTGGGTTTAATGGGAGAGACTTGGGTGCTGTGCTGCATGACCCTGGGTGCTGGGGATTCCCTCCACCACGTGCGCACGTGAAGCACGAGCATGAGCGATGATTAGAGGACTATGTGGTCAGCCACGGGTAAAGCAAATGCCTTATCTGCTGTACTATCTGTACGCCTCAGAAGCCACCCCTTAAGGTGACAGACCCTGTGCGCCTGGTCTTCCTTCCCTCTCCAGCCTGCTCCTGCGTCTTTTTTTCTCCCTCAACAGGGCTGCTATGGCCTTTTCTGTTTCTGGAACACGTCATTCTCCTGCTTACTCTGGGCCTTTGTACATAGAGTCCCATCAATTTTTCCCTGATTGCATCCTGTCTGGTATTTACCCATCTTTGGGGTCCCAGAGTGATAGTACAGCGGGTAGGGTGTTTACCTTGCTTGAGGCTGTCCCAGGTTCGATCCTCGGCATCCCACATGGTCCCTTAAGGCGCACCACCAGGAGTAATTCCTGTGTGCAGAGTCAGGAGTAACCCTTGAGCATTGCTGGGTGTGACTCAAAAAAACAAAAAACAAACAAACAAAATAAAGAGAGGAAAGTTTGCACTCTTTAAGGGTTACTACTCATTCCCCTTAGCTACTTACCCATCCTTCATGAATCAGTTCAGGTATTGCTTCCTCAAGAATGTTTTTCTAACTCCATCACATTTTAGACAAGATTATTCATTTGTGATAGACCTCAGAATTTGGTTTCTCTTATTAAGATGATTTACAGCAATTTGTATTTGTAGCTTCATTGGTGTGATTGCAGATGCATATGTTTCTCCGAAACTAGATTATGGGGGCTGTGCTTATTTTGCTCACCGGGGTGTTCTCGGTACCTGCACTTAATAGGTTCGTAGTGAGTATTTGTCAACTTTATGGGGATCCAATAGGCAGTGAAAAAAAAGAAGAGGTAAAACCAAAGTGGGAGGGGCTGGAGAGGTAGTACAGGACACTTGCCTTCCACTTGGCCAACCTGAGTTGGATCCCCAACATCCTATATGTTCCCCTGAATACCACTAGGTGTGATTCCTGAATGCATAGCCAGGAATAACCCCTGAGCACACTGTATGGTCTAAAACAAAACAAAAAGCACATCTTCTGCTGCTGGAGGATAGTATAGCAGCAGGTAAACCACTTGTCATGCTTTTATCTGAGCCCTGGCATCCCATATGGTCCCTGAGCACTGCCAGAGTGATTCCTGAAAACAGACTCAGGAGTAACTTATGAGTATCACTGGGTGTGCCCCTCCTTCAAAAAATAAATAAATCCTGAAATGGGAAAGGTTAGTCTGGGCCAGGCGAAGGGGCATCTTAGAAGGAAACGAAAAATTTTCACTTTCCTTTTAGCAATCTTATATTGCTCTGTGGGGATGTGGTGCCGCCAACAGGTCAACCTGTACCTGCATCAGCAGCCTGATGTTGCCCTCAGGCTTCCGGGTACCCCAAAATTGCTGCTGTGCCTTTGGGCTGGAGAGATAGCACAGTGGGTAGGGTGTCTGCCTTGCTCGAGGCAATTCCTCTCCCCCTCTCGGAGAGCCCAGCAGGCTACCGAGAGTATCTCGCCCACATGGCAAAGCCTGGCAAGCTACCCATGCTGTACAGTGCTACCGTGCTATGTTGCTCTGAGTGAAGGTACTCAGATGCTACCCCATATGCAGAATCATTCTCATTTGAATTGGGAGGTGGAGCAAGTTCCTAAGGGACACACTCAAGACCGGGGCTCTGTTTCAAGATCTGAACCTGAATCAGGGAAGAGACATGCTCAGGACTGCATTTTGACAAGGCTGTTCTGGCGAGATCTCTTGGGATACAAAAGGACAAGACTGGGCACTGCTTGGTCCATCTCGGTATGTGATAATGAGTGCCTGAGAGAATCGAAGGAAATCAAGGAAGAAAAATAGGTCCAAGGGAAATTTAGACATTGGATTTGGAGGGCCTTGGTGCCTAATTGAATATAAGAGAAAGAGGCAAAAATCATCCTCAACAGCGGTAACCATCCCAGGATGTGTTGGGCATGGTACTCTAGGATATACACATATTGCACCACTTAGTCTTGTAATGAGCTTAGAAGGTAGGTTAGGGGTGACCTCCAGAACTGCAGGTAACTCCCAGTTTTCCTTTTCTAGAGGCAAGGGTGATGAGAGGAAGGAAGCTCTGGAGGAAGGGGGTCGATTTCAGCCTGGCACCTATTGACTTTAGGATTTGGCTGGAGACTGGGAAGCTGGATCCCCTGAAGTCTAGAGTGATGTCAGGAACTCCTGGGAGTGAATGGGATTGATTAAAAATAAAAGAGGTGGAGGGAGAGATGCCAGCAGCTAATCATCCCAGGAAGGCCTGGCAGCCACTTAGCCAAGATCTCGGAACCCTAGGCAGAATGGGGACCGATTAAGTGCCCCTGTGCTCCCCGTCAAAGGCTCAGCACTCTACACACCTGCATTCGGCTCCCGCCAGAGAAAAGACCCAGCCTCAGGACTGATCTTAGAGAAGCCAGAGAGGCACCTGCAGCTGATGGTCCCAGCTCCAAAGCCCCTGGAACATGCAGCCACCTGTGTGGCTGTATAACACCTCCACGCTTTGCAGAACTGACAGCCCAGGAGAAACAAGAAAATTAAATGGGAAAATTGAGTAGAAGCCCACTAAGCTCAAGGAGTGAAAACAATAACACAGAAGGCTCAACTCGCACCTAACAGCTCAGTAAATCCTCAGGCCATGACTTTAGCAACACCGCTATGAGATACGTGTTGTAATAAGGAATCTAATCTAAGCAAATTAATTAGTGCCTGATAAGGGAGCAGGCTTGCAGGTTGGGTGGGAAACTGGGGACATTGGTGGACGTAAGGACACATTGGTGGTGGGACTGGTCTGAGAATATTGAATACCTGAACCAGCTCTATTGTGAACAACTTTGTAGATCATGGTGTTTAAATAAAGCTAGGAAAGAAAAAGAGAGTTGGAGGTAGACTCCTCAGATCTGAACACTGGAGGCCAAGGGTCTTCATGTGGCTGTCGTGCATGAACTTCCCAAAGCCCCTCAGGGTTATCTGGGAGATGTTGGCTGATCTCTAACTGTCTCTTAAGGGACTCATGAACCACCCAAAAGATTAGGGACTATAGTTACAAGTGGTAGGGAGATGCAGGAGATTGATGGGTGAAGAGAGGAAAGAGAGGCTAGACTCATTTCGCTTAACACGATTCTTTCCATGTAGTACCACTTGTGGTGGTGGAAAATGGGCACTGGTGGAGGGATGGGTATTTGATCATTGTATAATTGAAATCCAAGCACAAAAATTTGTAAGTATACAACTGTACCTCATGGTGTTTCACTGATAAAAATTAAAAAAATAACAGTGGCTAGAGAGTAGTAGACATTCAGAAGGATCTCAGGAAGTCTTTCTTTCACAAAACGTAATAAATTTTCACAAAAAGGTGCTCTGTCAGGACCAGATATGTCCTGACCAGAACTGCAGAGGGTCATGGAAAAGAAGGCTGAAAGAAGCCCACCACATTTGGTTAGTCACAAACTATCGAGTTTTTGTTTGTTTGGTTTGATTTGGGGGCCACACCTGATTTTATTCAGAGTTATTCCTGGCTCTGCACTCAGGAATCACTTCTGGCGGTACTGAGGGCTAGATGGGATGCCAGGGATTGATGTAGGCCAGCTATGTGCAAGACAAGCACCCAATCCCCTGTCTCTCCAGTCTCACCATTGGTATTTTAAAATCATTCCCAAGGGGGAAATTCTGTATGGTATGGGGGATCAAACCTGGGTATCCACATGCAAAATTGCACCTTAACCTCTGTACTCTGTCTCTGGCCCCCTAATTTTTTTCCCTCAGGAAAATAAACCTTGGTTGCTGTTGCTTTTGTTTTTAGTGTAGAGGGTTGCCCTTCTGGTGCTCAAGGTCTTTGCAAGACTTGAGGGAGCGTGTGGTGCTGAGGACGAAATCCAGGATGCCAACAAGCACGTCTCCTACTCCAATCCTTTGAGTCATCTCCCCAGCCTCAAGGCAGAAGATACCAGAGCAGAAACACAGGTAGAGAGGGGGTGATCCTTTCCAGGATGGAGGTGGGGGTGCAGGATGAGCGAATACTGTCGTTGAAGTGAAGCACAGGGTTGAGCAGCAAGAATGTCCCCTCATGGGGAAGGAGGTGAGGGTGTAAGCTAATGTAGATGGCAGAGAAAGGGCGTTATGGAGGATGGTGGCATTGGGCCTTTCTAGCACCATGTTTGTTTCACTTGGCGGGGGGCAGACACATCTGGTGGTGCTCAGGGGTCACTCCTGGGGTTAGGGTAACCCAGGCCTCCTGCGTACAAAGCTCTGTCTCTCCAGCACCAAGTTTAAAATTTGGGTGAGGGGCTGGAGAGATAGTACAGTGGGTACTATCTTTACTTGTGACTTTCCTTACTTGTGGCCAACCTCCTGGGTTTGATCCTGAGCCCTTATATGGTCCCCTGAGACCGCCAGGAGTAACTTCTGAACACAGAGTCAGGGTAAGCCCTGAGCACTGCTGGGTATGACTCAATTGAAAAAAATTGGGTGGTGGTGGGGAATGACCAACAGAGGGAGAGTGACTGTCACACTAGCTAAGGACCCACCTTCTTCTTTCACCTCGAAGTTGTCACTGTCTTTTTTTTTTTTTTAGGTCACACCCAGCAATGCTCAGGACTGACTCCTGGCTCAGGAATTACACCTGGCGGTGATCAGGGGACCATATGGGATGCTGGGATTCGAACCTGGGTCGGCCAGGTGCAAGGCAAATGCCCTACCCGCTGTGCTATGGCTCCAGCCCTGAAGTCATCACTGTCTTTTCCTTAGTGTGAGACTCCCTCCTCTCCCATTCTACTTTTTCCTCCTCCAGGAAGGAACTGCCTCCTCCTTCCCAGCTGCCGTTCTCAGTCGACCCCATCTAAGTGACTGGCTCTGTTTCTTGTTCTCTTCCTGCCCGGGCACAGAGGTCAACAACCTCTTCTGGTTCAGTCTGTGTGTCTGTGTCTCTGTGGTTTCTGGAGAGAAAGCAAGCATGGACAGTGGTGGGTTGGGACAGGAACACACACACACACACACACACACACACACACAGTTGTATGGGTCTGTAAACTGGGCAGTCTCTCCTGAGCGCTCAGCACAGGCTGTGCCCACAAGGGGGTGCTCAGTCGGATAAGGCTGGCAGCACCTGGGCAGTAGCCCAGTTGGCAGGTAGGTCAGCAGGCTGTCACCCTGGCTGGGACCTTTGCTCCCTACCCTGCAGGCCCTGGCCTCTGTTTCCACGGCGACCACTGAGTTTGGACAAAACAGAGTTCTTCCCCTCCTCCCCTCCAGTGTACAGACACCCAGTGGCTCCCCAGGGATTGGCTGGAATTTTAAGAGTCCAGCTGCCCACCCCCTGGGAGTCACAGGACGATGAGTCACTGGGCCCCTTCCCACCCCCTCGCTGTTCTCTGGCTTGGCCCTGCTCCTTCCTGCCCCTCCTGTGCCTTCCTGGAATTAGGCTGGGGGCTGGGGGTGCGGAGAGAGGAGGGCCCGGACTCTCTCCGTCCATCCAACCCAGTTGGCGGGGTGTGGGGAGATGTTCGGTTTGGTCCCAGATGACCTCTTTGGGGTGAGTTTCTGGTCTGGGGAGGCCCTTCCGGAAGCTCGAAGCTTCAATCACTGATGACAACTTCCCTTATCTTCTGGATCCCGGGGCCCTGTGAGAGGAGAGGGTGGAAGGAATGTGGGCGAGAGGACACGGCATCAGAGTGGTGGACAGCACTCAGTGGGGCTGCTGTAAGCCAGGGAACCATCGGAACGAACTCATGAGTCCAGCCAGTCCCAGGCCCGTTGGGTGGGGAGAGGGCGGGCGCAGAAGCCTGTAAGACCCGAGACTGCTCTGCAGGGAGCTGGTGCTGGTCTCTGGCCTGAGCCCTGCCTCTGACTTGCTGGGCAAGTTACGGCTCACGTAACTCGCTTCCTCACCTGTGAATAAGGATCACAATGGGCAACTGCCAAGGCCGTGAGGTTCCCCCGGGAAAGCAGCAGTGCCCGCATGCCCCCTGCATGTTAGATGACAGGAGATCAGGTTTCCAAGCAGGGAGGGGAGCTCCCTGGGCCGGGATAGTCCAGCTCTTGGATGGAACAAAGGTCTGTTTTCTTGGGGTCTCGGGGAGGGGAGCGGCCATTTCCGGCAGCGGTGACTGAAGTTGCCTGCTTGGGAGGTGGCTGGGCTGATTCCCATTCAGTCAATGTTTGCAGAATGAATGGGGAGAGCTGGAGCTGGGCCCGCAGGAAGGGGAGGGCAGTGCCAGGTGCCAGTGGCAGGGAGGGGCCCCGGAGGGCTGGGGCAGAGGCAGCCGGTGCCAGGAAGGGAAGGAGCAGGTGAATCTGACCTTTATTCCAAGCACTGGGTGGCTCAGAGCTGGGGAGTGGCTTGAAGAAGAGCCATCGGGGGATAATGGGGGGGGGGGGTAGGGGAGAACCCTAATACAGGGCCAGCGGGGCTGAGCTAGTGTTCAGGGCCCTGGAGTAGCATGGCTGAGCATGGCCTCAGCTCCCCTGGTCTCTTGCCTGCCAGCCTGCCAGGAGGAGGAGGAAATGACGGGGAAGTGGAGGATGTCTCAGACCCGGGGGTCCTGTCTCCTACTCCCCCTCCCTCGGATAAGCCCAGGGCCCAGCTCTGAGTAAGGGGGCAGGAAGAAGAGAGGGGACAGACCCCAGCCAGGACTCTGAGCCTTTGTCTTTCTGGGTCCTGATTCTGCCCTCTTTAAGTAGAGAAGCAATGAAAGGAGCCAGCTATCAGGAGACCCCTTGGACTCCAGCAAGAGCCCCCTGCCCCCCAAGCTCTGCGCTCCGTTACTAGGACCCATAGCGATGGCCCTGCCGGCCAGCAGCAAGCAGCCTCCGTACCTGCCTTTCCGGCAGGGAAGTTCTGGCCTGGGGCTGCGTGTTAGGAATTTGAAACCCATCCCGTTTAATGGGCCCAGCCATGCAGACCTGTCCCTCCTCCGCTGGGCCCCTATCTTGGTTCTGGAAGGATTGCACGCCCTGTCATGACTCAGGTATGCGTCCAGGCCCACGCTGCCCGCCCCGCCCCCTGCTCTGACTCCTGTCCAGTTCCTGGGGACTTCTAGCTCTCCTGGAGCATACTAAGGCCCGTTGCGAGGGTCTGTCTACGGGGGCAGAACCTGCCATCTGCAGGCCCTGAGACCCAGCCCTCCCTCCTCACCATCCCCACCTCACCTGTCCCATGGGTCTGAGCGAGAAAGGGCCACTCCCGAGCCGCAGCCTCTGTGCCTACAATCCAGCTGTCCCTCAAACCGCCTCTCCCTCTTGCTCCCTTTCAGTGCTCAGGGAAGACAGGACGCTGAACTGAAGGCTGACAGGAGAGGGAGCAAGGCAGATGCCAGAGTCCACAGAAGACAGGAGGAAGGGCAAGTTTCTGCAGGAACTTTCTCCTTCCCTAGCTGAAGGCCCACCCGGGTACCTCTTAGCCTCTCTCATTGCCTCTTGTTTCACGGAAAGTGGACAAAGCTGAGTGCCGCGCTGCATTGAACACTCTTGCAGCTATGCAGTCATCACTCTGGGAAACCCAGAATCTTAAGACTCCAAGGAATTTAAAAGTCATTAGTAAGGGCCAGAGCGATGGTACAGCAGGTAGGGTGCTTGCCTTGGATGTAGCCAACCCAGACTCGATCCCTGGCATCCCATATGGTTCCCTGAACATCGCTGGGCATGATTCCTGAGTGTTGAGCCAGGAGTACCTGCTAGGCATTGCTGGGTGTGGCCCACATCCCAAAAGTAATTAGTAATAAAACAAAAGTTCCAAGCATCCCACTAAAGTACCCAAGATCCCTTCCAATATCCTTCTATTGCTTCTAGTCCCCTCTTCATTTCTCCTCCACTCCCTGACTGCTTGAGATTCTTTTTTTTTTTTAATTTAAATTTGGGGGTTGGGGGCCATACCTAGTGATGCTCAGGGGTTACTCCTGGCTCTGCGTTCAGGGATCACTCCTGACGGTGCTCAGGGGACCATAGGGGATGCCGGGAATCGAACCTGTTTGGCTGTGTGCAAGGCCAGCACCGTACTTGCTGTACTGTCACCCCAATCCCATTGATATTCTGTTTCGTAATCCAAGGCCAAGGCTTTGTCCTTGTTTGATATTGTTTATATCCTTGCTTTGTTTCATGATTAACCACGGATGAATGAGATTATCTGGTATTTGTCCTTGGATGCGTAACACGATACTCTTCAGTTCCATCCATGTTGCAGTGAACTGCAAAATTTCATCTTTTCTTTTTTTGTCTTCTTTTTTGGTTGTTTTGGCACCACACCTGACCATGCTCAGGGTTTACTACTCCTGACTCTGTGCTCAAGGATCACTCCGGGTGGTGCTTGGGAAGCCATATGTGGCTCAAAATCAGGGATCAAACTGGGGTCATTGCCACAGAGGCAGGGTGAGATGGGGAGGATGGGGGGGTGGGAGGGATACTGGGTCCATGATGGTGGAAAATGGGCACCAGTGGAGGGATGGGTATTTGATCATTGTGTAATTGAAACCCAAGCACAAAAATGTGTAAGTCTGCAACTGTACCTCGTGATGTCTCACTATTAAATTTTTTTTAATTATAAAAAAAAAGAAAAAACAAACAAACAAACAAACTGCCAGAGCCTTTCCTCATTCTATTTCTCTGGTCTGCTTCATTTTTCTTATAGCGATATATGGCTTATAGTTATGTATGTATGTGTGTGTATATCAGATATAGGCCTTTGCGCCTTCATCCATTCACCTGACATTGGACATTTGGGTTGCTTCCATATCTTGGCTATTGTACTAAGTGCTGCCATAAACACAGCTGGGCATATAACTCTTCAGATTCCTGTTTTTGTGTTTGGGGATAGATACCAAGAAGTAAAAATCACTGGCTCATACGGGAAGGTCTACTATTACTCTTCATTTATTTATTTATTTATTTATTTTGAGAAGCCTCCATCTTGTATTCCACTGAGGCCGAACTAGCCAATATTCCCACCAACAGTGAGAAATGTTCCCACCAGCCCCAAGGTCCCTTTTCCACCGTCTCCCTGCCCAGTCTGGTAGCTTCCAGTCTTTTCGATGTTACATGGTAATTTAGAGACCCGAGCAGCGCAAGGTTATTCGATTCCCCAAATTACGTTTCTTGCCTCTTCTCCATTATACAAAGTATTACTGAAAAACTATTCTTTTTTTTTTTTGAGGGAGTACTGCTATTTATTCAGCCACTGATTAGCTGATTGAATTGGGCATAAACTCCACCTTAGTTATTTTTATTTTTATATTTATTTATTGAATCACTGTGGGAAAAGTTACTAAGCTTTCAGGTTTAAGTCTCGGTCATACAATGATCAAACACCTTTCCCTTCACCAATACTCATTTTTCACCACCAAGAACCCCAGTATACCCCCTTCCTACCCCTCCAAATGCCTGTGAGGCAGATAATTTCCAGTTAGCTCTTCTCTACATTGATTACATTCATTATTTCGACAAAAGATGCACCATTATTGTTTAGAATTTCCCCCCAAACAATCAGAATTGCTGAAAAGGCATTGTGAACTATTTGGTTTTCTATGGCTGGTTATGAGAATCATATAATGTCACACGGCCACGATTTTGGATTTCTACAAAGAGCCAGATGTGAAAAACTATCCTTAAGTTGAAAATTAACTTTTTATTTCACTGTCATCATATACCCAAGAGCTCTTTGAAGGTGGTGCAGGGATTTGCAGGAGAGGCCCGGAGGGTGTGTCTCTTAGTGGCTGAGCAGGAAGGTGTGGAGCATTTTTCGGGGAGTCTGCTGTGCCATCCCTGCAGTGAGGGCCTCTCCGGGTCAGTCGGTCAGGCTTCTGCAGTCAGATAAAGGCTTCTCCTGTAGCAGAGGTCCTGGATGATGAGTCAAAGCTTTCCTGTTGCCCAGGAGAATCTGCATTCCTGTCTCCAGCAGCCTCAATCTGGTGGTCTCTGGGTCCCTGGCTAGATCTGGGGTTGCTGGGAAGCCTACCTGAGGTTTGGAGCGCAAAGGATTGGGTTGAGGTCTGATCTTGGCGCTGGTATGCAGAGCGACCTTGAGGCCCATGGGGAAGTTGTTTAAGCTGCCACAGGCTGTAAAGAGCCACCTGTACTTCCCCCACAGGCTTAATTGAGGAATAAATGGGGTAATAAAAGGTCTATGACAGGGAGTGCCTGGTCTCAGTACTATCTCACAGGTGTAAGGAGAGGGAAGTGTCGAGGCAGGGAGTGGGCCTCGATGTCTGTGGGCCTCAGTCTTGCCTCTTCCGTTTATTTATATTCCTGAAGCACCAGGTATCCTTGACCTCGAGACTCAGTTCCCCAACTCGAAAGTGGAGATAGTGATTATTTCATATTTTCCTATAAGAATTAAGCCTGTCATGACTATTTTTTGGGGGGGGGATGGTGCCCACCCAATGGTGCTCAGGGCTTATTCCTGACTCTGTGCTCAGGGATCACTCCTGGTGGGGCTCAGGGGACATGATTCAATTCTAGGCATCGAACCCGGACTGACTGCATGCAAGGCAAGCCCTTACCTGTTCATTTTCTCTTCAGCCCCTTTCATTTCTGTCTTACCTGAACTTCTTTGGTCACTGGAGTTGCCTGGCTCCATAGCCACCTCTGAAAAATGGGGTTAGAGCTGAGGATGCCCCACCCCAAGCTTGAAGCTGGAGAGCTGAAGGGAAGAACTTTGGGAGGGAAAGTCTGGGAGGTCTTCCTGAAGGAGGCATTTGGGGGCAGAGCTGAGCTAAAGGAATAGAGAGAGGAGGGGACATTGCCTTTTTTTTTTTTTTTTAGTGAATCACAGAGAGGTACAGTTACATACTTACAAACTTTTGTGCTTGTGTTTCAGTCATACAATGATCCAGTACCCAATCCTCCACCAGTGCCCATTCTCCATCACCAATGGTCCCAGCATCCCTCCCACCATCCCCACCCTGACCCCTCCACCCCACCCGCCTCTGTGGCAGGGTGTTCCTTTTTGCTCTCTTTCTCCTTTTGGGTGTTGTGGTTTCCAATAGAGGTATTAAGTAGCCATCTTGTTCAGTCTATAGTCTACTTTCAGCCTACATTCCCATCCCAAGCGGGCAATTCCTAGCACCCTTTACTTGGTGGGCCCTTCTCTGTCTGAGCTGCCTTTTCCCCCAGCATGTGAGGCCGGCTTCTAAGCTCTGGAGTAATCCTCCTGGTACTTATCTCTACTGTTCTTGGGTGTTAGTCTCCCATTCTGTTACTTTATATTCCACAAATGAGTGCAATCTTTCAATGTCTGTCGTTCTCCTTCTGACTCATTTTACTTAACATGATACTTTCCATGTTGATCCACTTATATGCAAATTTCATGACTTAATCTTTTCTAACAGCTACGTAGTATTTCATTGTGTAGATGTACCAAACTTTCTTTAACCAGTCATCTGTCCTTAGGCACTCTGGTTTCCCCCCCCAGATTTTAGCTATTGTAAACAGTCCAGCAATGAAAGTACAAGTGCAGATGTCATTTCAACTATACATTTTTGCCTTTCCAGGATATATTCCCAGAAGTGGTATTGCTGGGTCAAATGGGAGCTCAATTTCTAATTTTTTGAGAAGCGTCCGTACTGTTTTCCAAAAGGGCTGAACCAGTCGGCATTCCCACCAGTAGTGAAGGAGAGTTTCTTTCTCCCCAGCCGTGCCAACACCGGTTGCTTTTGTTCTTTTGGATGTGGGCCAGTCTCTGTGGTGTGAGATGGTATCTTATTGTGGTTTTGATCTGCATCTCCCTGATGATTAGTGATGTAGAGCATTTTCTCATGTGCCTTTTAGCCATTTGGATTTCTTCTTTGAGAAAGTTTCTGTTCATTTCATCGCCCCATTTTCTGATGGGGTTGGATTTCTGGTACTTTACTCATTAACCCTGGAAGTATTTCTGCTGAGAGTCAGATAGTTATAAGATTGGTTTCTGTGCTCTGGAGCCATGGCCGTGCTGGAGAGCCGCTCGTGGGAGGCAACTCATGACCTCCGTAGGGCGTGAAGGACGAGCCCGGAACGCCCCCCCTTCCCATGAGGTTTCAGTCACCCCATCACCCCTGGCTCATACCTGGCTTTCCACAAGGCTCTCAAGCGGCTGCCATCTTTCTTTCCAGGGGGAAAAAGGCGGAAGGGACCAACACCCTTTCCCCTCCGGGCAGGCATGGTGGCGTGGATTAAGGCATAGTCCATTCACTTGTCTGCTGCAAGCTGCTGGGCTCTGCATTAAGTCCTTGTGCTTCTGGAGCCATGGCCGTGCCAGAGAGCCGCTCGTGGGGGGCAACTCGTGACCTCGGTAGGGCGTGAAGCCATGCTGTTTTAATTATTACAGCTTTGTAGTAGAGTTTGAGGTTGGAGAAGATGATGCCTCCCATCTTCTTTTTCACCAGAATTGCTTTAGCTATTCGTGGGGATTTGTTGTTCCATATGAATTTCAGGAGTGTTTGGTCCACTTCATTGAAGAATGCCATGGGTATCCTTATAGGGATCACATTGAATCTATAGAATGCTTTGGGGAGTATTGCCATGAAAACCATATGATCATATCAGTAGATGCAGAGAAAGCATTTGACAAGATCCAGCACCTGTTCATGATGAAAACTCTCACCAAAATGGGTATAGAAGGGACCTTCTTCAATACAGTCAAAGCCATTTACCACAAGCCTACAGCAAGCATTATCCTCAATGGGGAAAAACTAAGGGCCTTCCCTCTAAGATCAGGGACAAGAAAAGGATATTTCTGTTCAATATAGTACTGGAAGTATTTGCAATAGAGATTAGGCAAGAAAAAGACATTAAGGGCATCCAGATAGGAAAGGAAGAAATCAAGCTCTCACTATTCGTACATGATATGATACTATATTTAGAGAACCCCAAAGCCTCTACCAAGAAATTCCTAGAAACAGCAGACTTGTATAGTAAAATCGAAGGCTGTAAGATCAATACCCAAAAGTCTGTGGCTTTTCTCTATGCAAACAATGAGAGAAGAAAGTGATATGAAAAAAGTAATCCCGTTCACGATCATGCTTCAGAAAATCAAGTACCTCGGAATCAGTGTAACTAAGGAGGGGAAGGACCTGTCCAGAGAAAACTACGAAACTTTACTTCATGAAATACAAGAGGACACGACGAAATGGAAACACATCCCCGGCTCATGGATTGGGAGAATTCACATTGTCAGAATGGGGACCTTGATTTGCACAGGGCTGGTGTGCAAACCCTCTCTTGGACGTAGATCTGTAGTTCCTGCTTTGGCAGACAGCTGTTTTTGTATGCCTTCCCTTTCTGGCCCTCTTGTCCACTCTTCCCGACCACCTCCCTCTCGTGAGCACTCTTACCCGGGCAGCCCTGGAGGGAAACGCAGAGAGGCAGGACAGGGGGACAGCGGAAGAGCCGGTCTCCGGGTTTCACCAGCCCCGGTGTGGAAGTGGGTGGGCAGGCAGAGGGTGGTGGACAGGAGACAGGCAGAAAGCTGCAAGGAGAAACACAACACTGAGGGAGAAGTGGCCACTGCCAGGCCCTGTTCACTGGCCTTCTGTCCAGAGTACTGCAGTATTGGACGAATGAGCTCGGGAAGGTTCAGGGACTCGTGGCCCATGCACGGTGAGGAGTGGTTCCAGCTTTCCGTCGTGGCCACGCTGGCTGTGGCGCCCTGGTCAGTCTCCTCAGGAAGGAGGCTCTGGGGTTTCCACGGGGCCTTTTCCCTTCCAGCTTCGTGAGCTCCTGCACTTTCCCATTCCTGCCAGTGGGCCCCAGTGAGTTTCCCTGAAGAGAAGTGATTCTTTTTCCTTTCTTCCTTTTGGTTTGTGTTTTTGTTTGCTTGTTTTGTTTTTGGGCCACATCTGGCAATGATCAGGGGTTATTCCTGACTCTGCACTCAGGGATCATTCCTGGCAGGCTGGGGAACCCTAAGGGATGCCAGGGATCAAACCCAGGTCTGCTGCGTGCAAGGTCAGGACCTTATCCACTGTTCTGCTCTTTGATCCCAGACCCAGAAGAGAGGCTTAGACTGCCCACACGGGGGGGAAGCCTTCCTTGACCATCGGTCTGATCTGACCCTCGCCGAGGGGGAAGCCTCATCCTCCCAGACGACAGCCCCCTTCATGAGCCCAAAACCATGCCCTGGGCAGCCCTGGTCAGGACCAGTGGCTGTCCTCAGGGGCTGCTTCGTGCTGCTTCCGGCTGGCCTTGGACCAGGCAGACTCACCCACCCTGGTCATGTCTCCCGGCTCTCGCTCCAGCAAGTTTCTCATTCTCCCCCTTTCCCAGGCGTCTCTCGTTTGTCTGGGTTGCTTGTAAGAGTCCCAAGAACAAAACCCTGTTCTCCAGCTGGGAGATGACCAGAGAGGAGAGAAGGGACCTGTGGCCTCCTTCATCTGCTATCAGTGCTGTGGTGGCCCTACCTGCAGTGGATGGAGAGTGGATTGTGTGTGTGTGTGTGTGTGTGTGTGTGTGTGTGTGTGTGTGTGTGTGTGTGTGGATCCAGGGAGAGTTGCACATTCACTCCACAGCCCTCTTCAATCCTAGTGTGCAGTGCCAGTTGAAGGCTGACTCAGAGAGAGGAAGCAGACTCGAGGACCTTGCTCTGTGGTCAGGAGCCAGCGCCTGGGTTTAGGACCGACAGCTCAGAGCAAGTGCATGTATCAGTGGGTTGGAGTGGAAGGTGTGAGGGTTCACTAGGGGTGGAAGCTCCTCTGAATCACTTCGCTTGACCTTGGACTCAACATGTCATCAGCCCATCGGCTGTCAACATGCCGTTGGCTCTTCTGAGTTTTGTTGTTGTTGTTGTTGGACCACACCCGACAGTGTCCCGGGGCTACTCTCAGTTCTGTGCCTGGATTTGGCTCCTGGGGGTACTCAGGGACCATTTGGTGTCTGGGATAATATCTGACCCTTCTCCCTGCAAAGTCTACACTCAGCCAGTCCTTCCCCTCTGCTGCTCCTCCGTCTCGTAGACCTCTCACTGCGCCCTGCCACAGACCCCCCTTTCTGGTTTTATGTTTCCAGCTGCCTTTTGCCTGAACCATCTCTGCACCTCTGCATCTTGGCCTGCTTACCCAACCACCTGGGTCCCTTCCCCACTCTTCACTGACCCCTGCGACCTACAGGACAAATACTGGGTGCCCTTTGGAACCTTTCATTCCGCTTCTCTGACACGTAGTTTTTCTGTTCTGTTCCTAGGAATTCTGTTTCTCTTCAATGACTCATTGCATTTCTGGATCTTTCTGTCCATTTTACTTTTCTTGGGTCCAGAGCACATGCTGGTTGGCAGTGTATAGCGGGTAGAGTGCTTGCCTTGCACGTGGCCGACCTGGGTACCTGAGCCCCACCAAGAGTGATCCCTGAGCACAGAGCTAGGAGTAAGCCCTTAGCACAGTCAGGTGTGGTCCAAAATACAAAAAAAGAAAAATAATTTTACTTTACTTTTTTTTCCTTTCATTTTTTTGGAGGTGGGCACTCCTGGCAGTGCTGGGGGTCAAGCCCTGGATTGCCACCTATAGAGCCTTTTGGGTCATCTCACCAGCTCTATTTTTTCATTTCATCATCCTGTTATTCGTCGATTGCCTCGAGCAGGCCCCAGTAACGTCTCTTTCATCCTAGCCCTGAGATTATATTCAAGGCTATTTAGGAGAAAGAGACCCTTCATTGTTACTGGTATCTGGCATATTTGGTATGCCACGGGGAGTTTGCCAGACTCTGCCCTGTGGGCAGGCTACATTCGATAGCCTGCAAGTTTGTCCAAAGTAGGAATGAGAAAATATTAATAATAATTAATAATTTTTATTAATAATAAAAAAATACAATAGTAATGAGACAAAGTAGTAATGAGCTCTATGTCTTACTTTATTTGTTTGTTATGTTTTGGGCCTGGTTGTGCTTAGGACTCACTCCTGGCTCTGTGTCCAGGGACTACTCCTATTGGTGGTGCTCTGTGGACTGTTTGCAATGTCAGGGATTGAATATAAGCCTCACCTCTTTCCTATACAGCCTCTGTAGAGACTATAAAATCCAGCTCCTAGAAGTGCGTGGCCACGAATGTGGCCGCGCGACTTCTTTTTATCTCATTCCTACTTTGGACAACCTGGCAGGCTACCGAATGTAACCTGCCCACATGGCAGAGTCTGGCAAACTCCCCGTGGCGTACCCAATATGCCAAATACCAGTAACAATGATGGGTCTCATTCTCCTAACCCTGAAAGAGCCTTGAATATGGCACTTTTAAAAAAATCTCAGGGCTAGGAAGAAGGAGACGTTACTGGTGCCTGCTCAAGGCAATCGACGAACAACAGGATGATCGTGATTGCTCTCTATTGTCTCTCCAGCCCCATTTATTTCACTTTTTTAAGTTCAATAAGAACAAGCCCAACTCCATCATATAATTGATATGTTTTATCATTGAGGTAGTAACATGGCTTATCACAGTGCTTATATTTATGCTTTAAAAATACCAAGTTAGTGTGCCACCTCTACCGTAGTGCCAATATCCCTCCACCACTGTCCTGGGGCCTTTCTCATCTGCCCCCCTCCCCTCCCCTCCTGGCCCCAGGCTTGATAACATCAGTCCTGGTGTTTGAGTCTAAGGGTTTGTTTTCATTGGCCTTTGTCTACTCCCTTGCTTTGTTTCTTTATATCACACGTAGCAGTAGGATCATCTAGTATTTGACTCTCTTTTTGACTTATTTTGCTTAGTAAGACACCCTTTAGTTCTAGCCTATCCATAGCAAAAAGGCCAGATTTTATCTTTCCTTTTAGTTCAGTGTTACTCCAGTGTGTATATATTCCAGTTTCTCTATCCATTCATCTGTTCTTGGGCACTCGGGTTGTTTGCGGATCCTGGGGATTGTGCTGCAATGAACATAGGTGTGCTTTTGTGTTCCTGGAGTGCCAGGGGTCAAATTGCAGGTTCACAGGGTAGTTAAATGCATATTTAATATTTTGAAAACTTTTCATACGGTTTTCCCTAGAGACCAAAACAGGTAACAGTCCTGCAAGTGAGCAAGTCTTCCTTCCTTCCTTCCTTCCTTCCTTCCTTCCTTCCTTCCTTCCTTCCTTCCTTCCCTCCCTCCCTCCCTCCTTCCCTTCCTCCTCCATTCCTCCCTTCCTTCCCCTTCCTTCCTTCCTTCCTTCCTTCCTTCCTTCCTTCCTTTCTTTTTTTCTTTCTTTCTTTTCTTTTTTTTTTAAATGTAGGAGTACTGCTATTTACTCAGCCACTGATTAGCTGATTGATTTGGGCATGAACTCCACCTTACATTTTTTTCCATAGTTTTATTTATTTATTTTTCTTCTTATATTTATTTATTGAATCACTGTGGAAAAAGTTACTAAGCTTTCAGGTTTAAATCTTGGTCATATAATGATCAAACACCTCTCCCTTCACCAGTACTCATTTTTCACCACCAAGAACCCCAATATACCTCCCTCCCACCCCTCCAAATGCCTATGAGGCAGATGATTTCCACTTAACTCTTCTCTACATTGATTACATTCATTATTTCGACAAAAGATGCACCATTATTGTTTAGAATTCTCCCCCCCCCCCAACAATCAGAATTGATGAAAAGGCATTGTGAAATACTTTGTTTTCTATAGCTGGTTATGAGAATCATATAATGTCGCATGGCCATTATACCAGCCGCGCAATTTTGGATTTCTGCAAAGAGCCAGATAATTACGAGATTGGTTTCTGTATATCTGGTGTTATGGCTGTGCCGGAGAGTCGCTCGTGGGGGGCAACTCGTGACCTCGGTAGGGCATGAAGGACGAACCGGTACTGCCCCCCCTACCCATGAGACTGCAGTTGCCACATCACTGCCGGTTCATACCTGGCTTTTCAATAAGCTCTGAGGTGGCGGCAACCCTGTATGCAGTCCAGATGCATTTCTGCCCAAAGCCACTGGGTTTTGAGATTTGTTTCTGAGTCTCTGGGATCATGACCGTTAATCAGCTTGATGAGGAGCCAGAGAGGCCATTTGTAGGTGGCGACTCGGGGTCTCGCTGGGATGGAGAGGAAAGGGCCGGTTCCACCCCCATCTGGTGAGGCCCCATGTGTCTCCTCACTCCAGGCCCAAACCTGACTGTGGCCTCTGGAGGATGGCGGTCACCGGGCTGCCAAAGGGAACAGGCCAAGGCACGAAACCTATTCCCACCTGGAGTGGCCCAGCCCCAGTAACCTACTGCAGGAACAGGACGCATTTCTGCCAAAAGGCTCTGGGTTCCGAGATTCGTTTCTGAGTCTCTGGGATCATGGCCATTAAGCAGTTTGATCAGGAACCAGAGAGGTCATGCCTCCAATTATATATGAACTGGAGGTGGCTTGTGGGTGTGTTTCCCACATACCTAACTTTGGCCGTTTACTTTCTTGGTAAACTTTGCCCCAAGTTTTTGGGGTCTGGCCAAAGGCACAGCAGCAATTTTGGGGTATCTGAAAGTCTGACGGTGCCATCAGGCTGCTGATGCACTTGCCTCACAGGTACAGATTGACATGCTGGCGCCACCATACCCCCAGCGAGTCTTTCTTTCTTGCTTCAGCTCCACCAGAACTGATAGTTTCCAGTCTTTTTGCTATAGCTATTCTCACTAGTGTGACGTTAATACCTCATTGTTATTTTCATTTATATTTTTCTCAGAACCAGTGATGAACTTTATTTTTGTTTTTGCTTTTGTTTTGAGGGGGTTGGGGCTACACCCAGTGATGCTTAGGAGGACTATATAGGGTGCCAGGGATCGAATCCAGGTTGGCCACATACCCACTGTACTATCTGCGCCCAGTGAACTTTTTTATATGCAAATTGACAGTGTGGTCACTCTTCTCCCTAGTTTTTGATGGGATTGTTTTCTTTTTGGCTGTTGACTTTTGTGTTGTTTTATATATTTTAGTTATTAATCCTCTGTTAGCCGTAGCACTGTAGCACTGTCCTCCCGTTGTTCATTGATTTGCTCGAGCAGGCCCAGTAACGTCTCCATTGTGAGACTTGTTGTTACTGTGTTTGTCATATCGAATAAGTCATGGGTAGCTTGCCAGGCTCTGCTGTGTGGGCGAGATACTCTCGGTAGCTTGCCGGTCTCTTGGAGAGGGGGGGAGGAATCTAACCTGGCTCGATTGGGCCTGCTGAGCAAATGCCCTACTGCTGTGCTATCACTCCAGTCCTTAAGGTATACAAATGTGTGTGTGTGTGTGTGTGTGTGTGTGTGTGTGTGTGTAGACACTTTTACTCATCATCACTTCAGCAGGCATGAGGAAACTTCTCTCTGCCCAGGGCCCTTTGGACACTCCCCAGCCTGTTTCTGTGGTCCATCATTGTCCTAGTTTTCAGTAGGGGGTCTTTCAGCCATAGTTTCTTCTGCAGAGCAGAAGCCTTTTAGGTTCATGTCGTTTTATTTGTTTATTTTTGCTTTTGCTTTATTTTTGCCAATGGAGTTGAATCTTTGGAAAACATCTTCGAAGTCAATGAAAGTTCTATTGATTTTTCCTTGGTGTAGCTTATGGTTTTCTGCCATTAAAGAGTAATCTACTTCGAATCAACTCCAATTCCATTTAATTGATTAAGAAGTTTTATTTGGGGGCTACACCCTGCAGTGCTCAGGGCTTTCCTCGTGGCTCTGCTCTCAGGGTTTACTTGTAGTGTTCTGGAGACCACATGGGATGCCGGGGATCAAACCCAGGTTGACTGTATACAAAAGAAGTGCCATGCCCATTGTACTATCACTCTGGCCCCTCCAGCTCAATTTTAAGCATCTGTTCTTTCCTCCCAAGTCCTATAAAGTATGTCTGAAACATGCATTCATGTGAAATAAGGATTTCCTTGATAAGGTACTAGAAGATAAACTTTAGACAGGGAGACAAAGGCTTCATGTGTATAACAATATCTTTATGCCTCTCTAGTCTTCATTTCCGGATCTTTGTGTATATTTGGATTAGTGCAGTTAATGCACATCTGTTGTTTGTACTTGTTCAGCTTCTCTTCCTTTCTCGGTGAATAAAAAATTCCCATTCTTTGGCCTCTTCTAACTAAACTGGCGGAGGCAGAGCCCTCCTATCCAGGGCTCAGGTACAGGATCTGGTCTAGATAAAATGACTGATTTATAGATCCCTGACCACAGTGGTGGGTGGGTCTTGGGATGATCATGTGACCTATGTCAGCCCAATGAGCTTTAGCTTCGAGATTTTAGCTGCGATGATTGGACAGCAGCTTGACTCAGCATGGAGTTGGACTTCTGAGAAGTAAGGTAAGGAAGGAAAAGGAGATAAGGTTCTGGTATCCATCACCATACCTCAGTCAGCTGCACCAAAAGTCCCTCCCCCCAAACTTGCAGCTGTGTGTGCAAATAAACTGTCTCATGCTAAAGCCAATTTGAGTTGGGTCACGGTAACTTATAATCTGGAGTTTCCAGTGATGGGGTGCGGCTGTGTGTGTGAGTGCACTGGGGACTGAGGAGTGGGGGCTGTTGAGAGTGGTCTGTACTCAGGTGTGTGTGTGTGTGTGAGAGAGAGAGGGGGGGAGAGAGAGAGAGAGAGAGGTGGGAAGGGATTGGGGAGTGGGATGGAAGGAGAGGGAGAGGGAGAGAGGGAGGAAGGGAAGAAAAAGAGGAAGGGAGAGAGGGAAGGATGGGGAGAAGGAGGGATTAAAGTGGAGGGAAAGGGAGGGAAAGGAGAGGGATGAGGAGAGAGAAGGAGGAAGAAAAGGTGGAGAGAAGGGTACTTGCCTTGACTGGGCTAACCTGGATTTAATCCCCAGAACCCCATATCAGGAGTATGACCTGGGCACAACTAGGTGTGACTTCCTTCAAAAAAAAAGAAGGAAGGGGGGAGGGAGAGAGGGAGAGAAGGGGAGGGAGGGGAGGAGAGGAAAAGAGACAGGGAGGGTGAGGTTGTGAGCACAGAACAGGATGGGGCCAGGTGTTTGTTTGTTCTGGCCCAGCACCTGTTTCCCAGTCATCGACCCAGGGAGAACCCAGCAGGTGCTCAGAAAACATCTGCCCCTCACCACGAGCCTTTGCCTTTTGAGGAAAACCCCATTTATTTTCCCTGAGTTTGAAGCCACATTCCTTAGACTCTTCAAGCGAATGTCTAGACTCACCAGACTTGGGTAGCATCACTTCGTAGGAGGAGGGGCAGCAGTCATAAGTGGAGCATATGCCCTGCACTCGGGTGACCCAGGTTTGAGCCTCGGCAGCCGGGGTGTCCCCTGAACACTGACTCTGGAGTTGTCCCAGAGCACTATTGGGTGTGGCCCAGAAACATAAAAATTGATAGTGAAATTAGAAGGACGAGAGCGGGTTTGGACTCGCATAAGGGGGAGGCAGAGACCCAGGCTGGTGGTAGTCGTGCTTCTGGAAGTATGGGGGTCTGGGGGGTGTTTGCCCATCCCCGCTCTCAGTCAGATTCCACCCAGGTCGGGTCATGGAGGGAGGGTGGGGGCCCAGCAGGGCAGGGCTGGCCTTGGGGCAGCCCTCTCTGGAGGAGCCTCTCACCTTGTTCCTGCCTCCCCATAAGTCATGATTGCTTTTATGGTGGGTGGTTCGCCTCAGGCTGGGCCCACATCCGGCTATTTATGGGGCCCTTAATCTTTCCCAGGAACGAGGCTTTCATTGGTTGCTCCCCTCTGCCTCTTACTTCCCCTCTGCGCTTTCCTTTACCAGAACAAATTCATCCTCTAAGTCCAAGATTTTCTTTATCCCTCCTCGGCCCACTTTATTTAAACACCATGGTTTACAAAGATTTGTTACATTCAATAGTCGAACCCCGATTCCACCACCACTGTCACCTTCCCTCTACCATTGTCTGCACTTCCCCAACCACCCCTCAAGCCTGCCTCTGTAGTAGACCCACGATAGTTTATTTTATATTGCTTGTTAATAGTAAATGGGCTGGAGCGACAGCACAGTGGTTAGGGCGTTTGCCTTGCATGCGGCAGACCTGGGTGTGATTCTTCTGCCCCTCTCGGAGAGCCCGACAAGCTACCGAGAGTATCTCGCCCGCACGGCAAAGCCTGGCAAGCTCCCCGTGACGTATTCGATATGCCAAACACAGTCACAACAAGCCTCACAATGGAGATGTCACTGGTGCCCGCTCGAGCAAATCGATGAACAGCGGGAGGACAGTGCCACAGTGCTACTAGTAAATGACTAACAGAATGACCAAAAAAATATTTCCATAAAAGAAAATTTGTGAAAACTATCTCACCATGGGGACATGAAGTCCTTTTTTGAGGCTTTCCTAAGCTGTTGTTGCAAGTTAAGCCTTCTGTGTTCATGTTTTTGTTAGTCGAGATTGATTGCCTTCTGCGTTACATCCCATCCAATCTGATGCGATGTAAGTATTGTAGATTTTGGAGATGTCCGGAAAATACAGAATATTTAGTTGAGCAGTCCCGTTGGAAGCATGGTGACAGCTTTGGGGTGTGGGAGCAGCTGCTGGGGTTTCATTTGGGCAGGCACTGGCCCTCCCCACTCTGAGGTCACCCCAGATCACCTGCTCAGCTGGAAGCAGGTGTCTGAGAAATTTTTGTGATCTCTTTTGAAATTTGTTGATAGGTCTCTGGAACAAGCTGGTAGATGACTTTACGTGGCAGAGGTGATGGGCCGTGGAAGTAGATTCTGGGGCTTCTGAAAGTATGGGGGGCTGGGGGGGGGTGTTTGCCCATCCCCGCTCTCAGAGGACCTGGAAGTTCCAGCTTTTCTGCCAGGATGCCTGCTTCATTAGATGGGCCAAGGGTGGACCAGGACACGGGCATGTGTTGGCCCAACTGCCCTCGAAGCTTCCTGGGGGGTTGGGCATAACTTCTGCCTGGCTGTACTATGGATTCCAGCCCACCCCACCAAGTGGCCATTCCAACTAGGCCGAGGTAGATGAGGGTTAAGGGAAAGACTGAGAATGGCCTCAAGCATGGCCTGTGCCTGGAAGAGGCTGGCTCCAGCTACCAGGAGGACACCTCAGCCCCCACCCATGCAAGGCTGCTCAGAGCTTGCCCCCAGACAAGGAAGGGCCACTGAAGGGGTATCAGCTCAAGGGACACTTGTTGTCGCCTGGAACTGGCCTGGGTGCCAGGACTCGTGTCAGGATTGGGCTAACCTGGGGCTCTGATGAGGAATAGCAGGTATCCGTCATTTAGAGGGTATTATCTCAACCCTCAAGATAAGCAGGTACCTGGGGGATCAGACTGCCAAGGACTCCTCTTTATCAGTGCAGATTGCTCGGCAACACTGTGGCAGGGTGCTGGGCTCCCAGTGAGACCTGATTCCTAGCAACATCCGAGCCCCTTCCTGCCCTGCCTGCCTCCTGCCTCCTAACTGCTTTCCTGGTTCTCACCTCATATTGGTGAGTGAGCCATGGGACCGGGGGTACAGGACAGAACCACACAGCCAGCCCCATGGGCATGTTCCGTAACCTCGTCAGGCAAAAGTGGACATAGGCACCCACCTACAGGGTTCTCATGAAGAGCAATGAATGACTATTTGTAAGGAGTTGTTGGTACCATGTAAGTGTTTCTATCATTGTTGTTTTGTTTTTAAACCCAGTGTTGAGGGGACCATAAGGGTTCTTGGGGATTCAAACCTGGGTCAGCCATGTGCAAGGCAAGTACCTGCTATATTATCTCTCTGTCCTGGAAGTGTCATTATTACAGTGTTAGAATAAGTAGGGGTCTGTTTTGGGGCCACCCCTAGGGATGCTCAGGGGTTACTCCTGGCTCTGCACTCAGGAATCTCTCCTGGCAGTGCTCAAGGGATCATAGGGGATGCTGGGGATCGAACCCAGGTTGGCCGCATGCAAGGCAAAACCCTGCCCATTATACTGTCTCTTTAGACCCTGTATTTTCATTTTAATTTTTCCCCAACAAGTAGCACACACTTTGCTCCAGCTGAAGGAAACTCTACCTGCCCCTCCATGGCATGGAAGGAACATGTGTGACTCCTCAGCGGGGCTAGACCAGTGCTCGAGAAGAAAGGAGCATGGCAGTGCCGAGTGAAGGGGGAAAGAACAGGGAGAGCAGGACTGGGCCCGGACCCTGCTGCTTCCTGGACCCTCTGGTTGCCCGGCAGGAAATCCAGCAGAGCAGCTGCGTTCCAGGCTGGGGCCAGGGGACTGTCAGCACTGGGCCCAGCTGCTTCTAGTTCTTCCTCTCTTGCATGCTGGGTCTGGTTCCCCGATCACTGTCACTGTCACTGTCCTCCCGTTGTTCATCGATTTGCTCGAGCGGACCCAGTAACGTCTCCATTGGAGACTTTGTTGTTACTGTGTTTGGCATATCGAGTACGTCACGGGGAGCTTGCCAGGCTTTGCAGTGCAGGCGAGATACCCTCGGTAGCTTGCAGGGCTCTCCAAGAGGGGTGGAGGAATCGAACTTGGGCTGGCCATGTTGGCCGCTTGCGAGGCAAATGCCCTACCCGCTGTGCTATCTCTCCAGCCCCCGATCATCTCTCTCTTTTTTTTTTTTTTTACTTTTTGGGTCACACCCTGCAATGCACAGGGGTTCCTCCTGGAGCTGCACTCAGGAATCACCCCTGGCAGTGCTCAGGGGACCATATGGGATGCTGGGAATCGAACCTGGGTTGGCTGCGTGCAAGGCAAATGCCCTACCACTGTGCTATTGCTCCGATCATCTCTTTAGAACTTTAAAAAAAATTGTATTGGGGCTGGAGCGATAGCACAGCGGATAGGGTGTTTGCCTTGCACACAGCCAACATGGACAACACAGGTTCGATTCCCAGCACCCCATATGGTCCCCTGAGCACCGCCAGGAGCAATTCCTGAATGCATGAGCCAGGAGTAACCCCTGAGCACCGCCGGGTGTGACCCAAAAAGAAAAAAAATTGTATTGAAGAGCCGTGATTTACAAAGTTACTGATAGTTGCATTTTAGGCACACAATAATTAACACCATTCCCTCCACCACCATCAGCCTCCCTACACCAGTGTTCCCTGATTCCCTCCCCATCCCGATCACCACCCCGTCCCCGCCTGTCAACTTGACAGGCCCATCACAAAGTTTGTGGGGGTGCCGCTTAGATGTCATGTTTTCGGTTTTGTTGAGGCTGTGTTTTGGACCCCTCAGTCATATCGCTGATATAACTAAAGCCCCGATGCCTGTTCACCCATTACTTCTCTTCCTCATCCTCCCCACCTTGATTTCTTTCCTTCTCTGTCCATCTCCTCTCTACGAACGTTTTCTTTTGCTGCAGTGGAGTTGTGGGAGGTGGGAGGGTGCTGGACCAGCTCCCGGGTGAATGGGTTTGAAGCAAGAATACCATAAGGAGGGGATGGAGCGATAGCACAGCGAGTAGGGCGTTTGCCTTGCATGCAACTGACGTAGGTTCGAGTCCCAGCATCCCTTAGGGTCCCCGAGCACTGCCAGGAGTAATTCCTGAGTGTATGAACCAGGAGTAACTCCTGTGCATCGCTGAGTGTGACCCAAAAAGAGAAAAACAAAAGAATGCCATAAGGATTGAGAAAACAGACAAAAGAGAGAAAAGTATGGGGTCAGGTGCTCACAGTCTCATGAGCGGAGAGCTCCATTCTCCATCACATTCCATATTCATTGTCTTCAACCCAAATCATCAGGAGAACAAAGGAACACTTACAGACATTTGCTTACCTACGCTATTGTTTTGGGTTTGTTTTGGGTCACACTCAGAGGTGCTCAGGTTCTGCACTCAGAAATTACTCCACTCAGGAGTTACTCCTGGTGGTGCTCAGGAGACCACAAGGGATGCTGAGGATTGAACCTGAGTCTGCTGCATACAAGGCAAATGCCCTACCGAGCCCTACCAGCTATGCTATCTCTCAGGCCCCTGTATCTCTGCTCATTTCTTTTTTCTTTTTTGGGTCACACCCGGCGATGCACAGGGGTTACTCCTGGCTCTGCACTCAGAAATCATTCCTGGCGGTGCGGGGGACCATATGGATGCTGGGAATTGAACTTGGGTTGGCCGCGTGCAAGGCCCTACCCACTGTGCTATCGCACTAGCCCCTATCTCTGCTCATTTAACCAGACTGTTGTTTTTTAAATTTTTATTAGTGAAACACCATGAGGTACAGCTGTAGACTTACAAATTTTTGTGCTTGGGTTTCGATTATACAATGATCAAATACCCATCCCTCCACCAGTGCCCATTCTCCACCACCACTGATCCCAGTATCCCTCCCACCCCCATTCCCCCCATCCCACCCTACCTCTGGGGCAGGGCGTTCCCTTTTGTTATCTCTCTCCTTTTGAGTGAACCAGACTAAGTTTTTAAAGGAACTATCTGTCTTATTTCTAAAAGACCTTAAAGGGTCTTATTCTCTACTTGCCTGGCACATTTGGGATGTGGCTGCAAGGTAAGTGCCTTACCCACTGGACGATCACTCCGGCCCCTCCTGGGTGCATTTTGACAAATACTTTGCATTCTATTACCTAATCTATTTTACTTAGGGGCCTTGACTGTCCTTGGTGGATGGATTCTGACAGGAGGGGGTGCTTACATGATTCTTTAGAGCTCTTCCCATCTCCCCAAAGTCTTCTCCAATGAAATCTTCATTTTCCTACACTCAGATCCCAGCTTGGAATTTGTTGCATGAGCAGGACCTGATCTGGTCTGCTCACCTCTGCCTGCACCCTGGCCGGGGTGGGGGTGGGGAGGTCTCAGGCCCCAGGGAGTGGCCACTCTCTGTTCCCCACTGAAGAGCAGCTGTGGGGTCCTCTTCGAGCAGGGACTCTGAAAGTCTGGCCCCTTTCCTGCAGGGAGAGAAGAGCATGTGTCTAGAGGTCTTTGGTAGAGGGACCAGAGGGGACATCAGGTGGCCCAGAGGAAACTTCAAAGCTGCAGAGCGACTGGTGTGATGGAAAGAAAGGACAAATCACCTCCCTCCCACCCTTCTAAGTTCTTGTTTGCGACACATACGAAAAGACAGATTAGCAGGAGAAAGCACTGTAGCACTGTCCTTCTGTTGTTCATCGATTTGCTCGAGCGGGCCCAGTAATGTCTCCATTGTAGTTACTGTGTTTGGCATATTGAATACATCATGGGGAGCTTGCCAGGCTTTGCCGTGCAGGTGAGATACTCTCGGTAGCTTGCTGGGCTCTCTGAGAGGGGCGGAGGAATCAATCCTGGCTCGGTCGCATGCAAAGCAAATGCCCTACTCACTGTGCTATCACTCCAGCCCAGCAGGAGAAAAAACAAACAAAAATTTAATCATGTGTGTACCTCCAGCACATGCAAGATAGGCTTCCCACAATGGCGATCACCTTAAATCCAGGCCTTCTTCAGTTAAAGACAAGGAAAAAAGTAGAATGCTGGGCCCAGGAGGAAGGAAGAAAATTTGCAGAAAGCTGGAAAGGGCAGATGTTTGGGAATTTGTGTTTGTTGAGCCTCATGGATACAGGGGGATGCAGAGAGGATTAGAAGTATGGACTGTGAGGTTCCCGGGTTCGTGTTCTGCACAGGAACCTCATCATTTCTCTTCCCATGCAGGAGAGACCACCCCCCCCCCTCCATGCCCAGGTGGAGTTTCTCAAGTGCACACCATAGTAAATGTTGCTCACCAAATGGCATCGTCTCAATTTTCAGAGCTTTTCCTGATCTGCCATTTCTTTCTTTCACTTTTGCACCACCCTGGGGTGTTCAAGGAAACGCTTCTTGTGATGCTCAAGGGACATCATCCTTACATCAGTGGCCTATGTGGAGTAGCAAACTCAACTCTGTTCGATGTGCATGTTCTGGATAGACTATTAGGAGGACGCATGCCAAGGCCTGAGCGGAGCAGATCCCTTCCACTTGACTTGCTGGGTCAACCAGGGGGCACCTCATTTGGGGTCAGGGGGTGTGAAGATGAGGAGGGGGAGGGCTCCCATCTCTTTTCTCTATGCTATGGCCCTTTGCTGCTTTCCTCCCCACACTTGTTCTAATCACTTTCAATCACATCTCTTACAAAATCAGACTTTCAGGGATGGGGCACCCTGAATGGGGCAGTGCCCATGCTTTGCATGTGGCTAACCTGGGTTCGATCCCCAGCATCCCGAATGGTGCCCTGTGCACCATCAGGAGTAATTCCTGAGCACAGAGCCAGGAGTAACCCCCGAGCATCTCCAGGTGTGGCAACAAAACGACAACAACAACAACAACACCAAAATCACAAATAGACAAACTAATAGCAAAGTTTCAGGGACCAGAAAGATAGTACAGTGGGTAGGATCCTTGCTTTGCATGTGGCCAACCTGGGTTCAATGCTTCCCTCTCAATAAGGGTTCTCTGAGATCTTCTAGAAGTGATCCCCTAGTCCAAAGTAAGAAGTAAACCCTGAGTACAAGCTGGGTGTGCCCCCCGTCCCCAAATAAAATCAATGGTCCTTCTAGCTCTGAGTGCAGAGCCAGGAGTAACCCCTGATCACCCCCAGGTATGGACCAAAAAGCAAACAAAAATCAAAATTTCAATCTAGGGAGAATTTATTTGTAGGACTCTAATCTTCTGTGGGTAAAGGTGGTCGCGGGACATGCATCAGAGGCCTCAGAGTGGAGAGGATTTGGAAGCCCTAATCCAACCCCCTACCTAGGAACTGGGGTGCAGCACCCCTACTTCCATGAACCAGGCCCTGAATTCAATGCCCAGACTCCCCAATGAGTATGTACATGAGAATGAAAAAGGAACCGTCAACCAAACTCGGAGCTGACCTGGAAATCCTACAGGTCCCCGGACAGCTGGTGGGTGTCGTTTTCTGTGCCCAGGGCCGGGAACTGTAGCTTCTTAGCAGCCGTTCATTGCCCGCAGCCATTAGTCATCCTGGGAGAGTCACCACAGGTACTGAGCTTTCACCGAGCATGACCTGAGGCGCACAGCACAAAAGCCCCATCAAATCAGCTCCATTATTCATGGTGTGACTTTCTCCCCTTTGTCCACACCACCTGTGGCTTCCCGGCTTCAACTGTTCCTGCAGCTTTGATGCTCAGCTCAGCTCTTTCTAGGCCAACAATAAGATTTTAAACCACCCCAATTTTCAAGCGATTTCAGCCTTTTAGAGGCAAGGCCCCAGTGACAAACCTGGAGCCAACGACCTCTTTCCTTTTGGCATCAGAACAAAATCTACCCTTCTAGCTAGCTCCCAAGTCGGGAGTTGGCCCTGAAGGTTCCCACTGGATGCTTGGGGGGTAATTTATGCTTTTAGGATACGTGTGTGTGTGTGTGTGTGTGTGTGTTTTAATGGCTTTATTGAGCTGTAATTCACATACCATACAGTTCAACTGTCTGACATGTCCAGTTAAATGGTTTTCAGCACTTGCTCAGATGGTGCAACCTTCACCACAGTAGAATGTAGAAAGTTCTTTCTGCTCCCCTAAGGACCCCATGGTCTTTGGTCATCACCTCCCTTTCCTCTGGCCTGGGGACCAGGGATCTGGCTCCTGACTCTGGGTTTGCCTGCTCTGGGCATGTCCTGTGTCCGGGGTGCCATCATGCTGTGGGGTTTGGGAGCTAGGGCCCGCAGGCCAAGTGTTGCCCAAGGTCCCTCCTTCTCTGTGGCTCGGTCCTGTGTTTTGTTCCTTCCAGTGGGACTCACAGGGTGCTTATTCCTTCATTGCTTGGTCATCTTTGGGGGCTTCTATTTTGGCTCCCCTGAAAAGCCCTGCTGGGAATGTGGGGGTTTCTGTCCACAGGACCAATCCCTGAGAGCTTGTTCAGAACATCTGCTCCCAGGACAGCACGGAGGGGTCCTTCGGCTCCCCTCTCTGCCCACCTCAGGCCTGGCCTGGACTCGGCTGCCTCTACAGGACTCTGGATGGCCTGGTCATTCTGAGGCATGGGGTTCTTCCTACCCCCAATTCTAAGAACCACAGTTTGGGGGCAAAAGTCCTCTAATCCACTTCCCCTGAATGAAGTGGGTGCTGGGATTGCGGCTGAGGAGCTGGTTGTAGTAGCTGCCCAGGGCAGTCTTGTCTTCAGTCACTCTTAGCTCTAATCCTGGGGTGCATTTCCTTCTCCCCTCTCACCCTGGACTCCCAGTCAGGGGCCCTCCAGCCACCAGCTTTGGCCTCCTTTCTCAGCTGACGCTGGGTTTGGGATAGCAGGAAGAGGGAGAAGGAAGGGGAACACCCTCCCCCTCTCCAGGACCAGGGTTGTTTGGGGCTGTCCCAGCAAAGAGGGGCTCCCCCACGTGAGCTCGGACCAGCTATGTGAGCTCTGGGCCAGCACCATAATGTGAAAAGCACGCAGGGTCTTTTGCAGCCTGATTTGTCCTTCTCTGAAACAAAACGTCCTCTCGGAATCAGGGAAGGAGGGAGGTGTAGGTGTGAGAACGCGCTCAGATGGCTGGAGGCCTGGAGTGCGGTGTGCTCAAACTGCTAGTTGGGTCTCTCCTGTTCTGCTCTGTCCAGGTGCAAACAGTGCGGGCCCGGGAGGGAGAAGCAGGAGCGGGTGTCCTCCCCCAGGGCTGCTGGACTCGTCTGACCAGCCCTTCCCCCCCTCCTTCCGCCTCCCTGCCCCTGGTTGGCGCCAGCCCAGACCTCCTCCCTTTGGTTGGAAGAAGTCTGTCCGCCTAGCTGGGTGAGGTGTCTGTTGGGGTGTGTATGGGGGGTGGGGAGGTGGCCCATATTCAAACCACTCAGGAAAATTGAGCATTGTTTAAAGGTGCAGGGCGGGGGGGGGGGGGGGGCTCGTGCAAACAGGTACTAACTGGATTTGCCTGGGCTGGCTGGAGTCGGGAGGGTGGAGGGAAGAGAGGGGAGGGAGAAAGGGATGTGGTCACTGTGTCCTCTCTGAACTGGTCTCTCTGGAAGGGACTTCAAAACCTGTCCTTTCTTGATTGCTTGCATGCGAGCCTGAGTGTGCGTGTGTGTGCGCGCGAGTGTGTGCATGCGTGTGTGTGCATGAGTGCACAAGTGTGTGCATGTGAGGGTGTGTGAGGGTAGGTGCATATGCATGAGCAAGTATGAATCTCTGTGTGTGTTGTACGTGTGTGTGTGTGTGTGTGTGTGTGAGAGAGAGAGAGAGAGAGAGAGGAGCTTGTCTGAATTCATGTCTGTGCTCCAGGGAAGGGACTTCTGGTGCGCCTGCTTTCCTTGGAGACGGATGGAGTGGAGGATGTGTGTGTGCCTCTGGGAGATGTGGACGTGGGCATCTGAGTCAGCACCTTCCCTGGGTTGGGGGGTGCTGTGTGCTGCCTCACCCTACCTGCCCCCAGGGGGTTCTGAATAACCTGGGACTCCCCACAGAGAATCCTTAATTGCAGCTGGAATCTTTGCCTCCAGGACCCAAACCTCCTGCCTCTGCCCACAGTCGCAGGCCTGGCCGGGCCCCACCCAGGCGGGGCCTGCCTCCCTCAGCAACTCGGTCTCCACCCTCCACAGGTGCTCTGCCCGCCGGGCCCCAACTGCTTTCCTGACTCACCCCAGTAACGGGTTCAGGGAGACAGGTGCAGCCTCCCTCTCCCTGGGGAGGGACAGGGAACTCAGTGGCCCCGACTTCCCCTCACCCACTGATCCTGAGCATCCCCCCACCAACTCCCCGCCATGCGTGAGATCAGTGAGGAGGAGGCCAGCCCAGACGTGCCTCTGAGGCTCCCTGCACCCTCTTTCAGCCCTGCTCTATTCCCCGAGGGCGTGAGGGCCCCCCACACGTCCCACGGGGTGAGAGGGGCGTGAGTCTGGGCCAGGCATTGCGCGGTGCAGGGCCCCGGGAGCCCAGAGCTGAGCAGAGGCCCGTGGGGTGTTCAGTGCCTTACCCCAGCCCCCCACTGGCCCTGTGAGGGTGCTGAGGACACAGTGGGAATCTAGGGGAGCCCAGGCCAACGGTGCCCTCGGGGCTCCCGGACTCTCAATCCAGCTCCCACCTGGGCAGCCCTTCCAATAGCCCGGAGGGGAGCGGAGAACTCAGGGTGGTACCTGGGGGTGGGCGGTGGTCCATGGGGAACCAACCTGTCTGCTCTGCCTCCCCGGCCTTGAGGAAAGTTCGTGCAAGAAGGGACTATGTCCCGGGGCTCGGGCTGCTGTGTGTGTGTGTGTGTGTGTGGTGGTGGAATGATTCTCTGGGTAACAGGGAGTGGGCGCAGGCCTAGGTGGCCTCCTCCAGGCTGGGCCCCGGCTTTGGGAGGTGCCAGACCCGGTTCCCCTCCCGGCAGCTCTCTGCTGCCCCCACCTGAGCTCTGCAACCGGCCTGGCCGCAGGTGTTGGGTTCCGCCCAGCCCCTGGCCCAGCCACTCAGGTACCAGGCCAGTCCCCCTCCCGGAGGGCTGGGCTCTCTTTTATAAAGGGCCCGGCTGGGGAGCTGCCCCCCATCTGGAGAGAGCCGCTGGAGCCGTCTAGAATTTCTGTGCCACCTGCCTCTGGCTTGCTCCCACCCCAGCCTCCACCATGTCCATGAGGGTGACCCAGAAGTCCTACAAGATCTCCACGTCGTCGGGGCCCCGGAGTTTCAGCAGCCACTCGTACTCCAGCGGGCCCGCCGTGCGGGTCAGCTCCTCCAACCTGACCCGGATGGGCACCGGCGGCGGCCGGTCAAGCTTCAACAGCAGCATGAGCCTCGCGGGGGGCTACGGGGGCGCGGGCAGCATCGGGGGCATCACAGCTGTCACGGTGAACCAGAGCCTGCTCAGCCCCCTGAAGGTGGAGGTGGACCCCAGCATGCAGGCCGTGCGCATCCAGGAGAAGGAGCAGATCAAGACCCTCAACGACAAGTTCGCCTCCTTCATCGACAAGGTGAGCGCGCGCGCCCCGCCCGCCCTGGAAACCCCCTCGCGACGCGACGGTGGCGGCGACGCACTGCGCTGCACCCCGGGGCCCCCTCTCCCACCCCGACCCTCACCCCAGCCCCCAGCCCCGACGTCGGCTCCGACCTCTCCCGTGCAGGTTCAGCCTGCGGATAGCGGCGACTTCTTCTTGTGCCCCCCCAGCAAGGGTGCCCAAAGGCACCGGGGGGCTTCTCTGGGGTGCGCGCGCGCGCGCTCTTCGAGGGGGCTTTGCTGAGATTGCGGGCAGGGAGTGGGGGCCGGAGTCGAACGGGCACTATTGATCGAGGCCTTGGGCGCTGCACGTCCTGGCGTGGACACCACCGTGACTCACGCTGGGCCCGTGCGCGGGGCCGGCCCCGCTTTCCTGGGGGGCGCGCGCGCCTGCACGTCGGAGCGCTCGGGACCCGGGGCGGGGGCGTGTGGGTGCGGTGGGAGGGGCGCGCCGGAGGTCCCCTCCGGGATCCAAAGTCTGCGGGGCGTTGGCCACCCCGCCCGGGGTCCCTGTCGCCCAGAGCCCAGACTTTATTGCGGCTGCAGATAAGGCGCGCGTCCGCCCTCGCCCTCCCGCTCCCCGCTCGGCCCCTGCCCGGGGTCACTCCTGCTTCCCCGGCCCCACCCGGGCCGGGCGTCGGGCGCGTCCCCGGGTCGCGGGGTGTTGCAGCCCGGGGGGTTTGGGGCCGTTGGGGCCCCGGATTGGCCCCTCCCTGCTGACTGGCTCCGGGGAGGCATTGTGGGAACGGAGGGAGGGAAGTCCCGGGCCAGAGGTGCGCCCTCAGGAACCGGAGTCCCGGGCACCTGGTCCTTGGCGCTGGGTGCCCGGGCGCCGCGCCACCGCGGGCCGTGGCTCCACGCAGCCCCCGACTTGATGTCCAGGAGGGGTTTGGGCAGCTTGAGGTCCTCAGGAGCCGCCCTTTCCTGCCCCCCAAGTGCGGATGCAGCTGCCGCGAGGGAAGCCGTCCAGGAAAGCTCCATGAGATCGTTGCTACATTTAAAAATCATTTTACGTCGGAAACCTTTGGGAATAGACTCCGATGAGAGGGACTCTCTGAAGGGCCCTCACATCCACCCCCCAGTTGGAACAAGCTTACAATTTGGGGCCGATGAAAGGTGAAGAAAAATGTATTCCTTCCTCTTGCAACACATTTATTATTATTATTATTTTTATATTTATTGAATCACTGTGGGAAAAGTCACAAAGCTTTCAGGTTTAAGTCTCGGCCATGCAATCATCAAACACCTTTCCCTTCACCAGTACTTATTTTTCACCACCAAGAACCCCAATAAACCCCCTCCCAACCCTCCCGATGCCTGTGAGGCAGATGAATTCTAGTTCATGCTCCATCTGCTTCGGTTAGATTCACTGTTTCGACAAAAGATGTACCATCATTATTTAGAGTTTACATCCCCAAATCAGACCTGCTGAAAAGGCATTGTGAAATAATTTGTTTTCTACAGCTGGTTACAAGATACAACACATTTATTATTTCCTTTAAATTTTTTTTCTGACATGTCAGAGCTAAAATCTGGATTCTGGGAGTCCTGGAATCAGGGTCTTTTATCTGGATTCAGGGGGGTGGGGGTGTTCCTGGTGGGTGGGGTCTCTTGGGGGAGGAGGGGACCTTAGGTTTGCAGAGCCAGCTAGCACTTTTGTGTCTCCTACACCCTAATGGCCTCCCTGTGAGCAGAACTGCAGTTCCCCAAGGTCCTGCGTTGGCCGAAAACCAGAACCACGGAGCGGAGCCGCTGCCTGTGGCCTTGCAGCTTTGATCAGTAACTGCCCCCAGTTACAACCTTCCTCCTGACCGGTGCTCTGGGGAGCTCAAGGGTCCCTGCGATGTCTATGAGTTTCTAGAGTCGCTCAAATAATAATGATGATGAAACTGTTATTTGATTGAAGTCTACGTTCCCCCAACCCCAATCTTATTGAAGTCTTAATCAAGGCATCTTTTGGAGAAGGGAGACTGGAGAGATGGTACATCGAGTAGAGTTCTGGATTTGCATGCAGAAGAACACCCCATATGGTCCCCTGAGCCCTGCCAGGAGTGATCCCTGAACAGAGCCAGGCATAATTAAGCCCTGGGCCCCTGTCGGCTGTGGCTCCAAATCCAAAACTAAATTAAAAAAAAAAACTGTTTATTTTTGGGGGTGAAGGTGAGGGTTGGAGCTTGGAGGCTCCCAAGCAGTGTTCAGGCACCCTGGGGTAGGCAGGGCCCTCCTGGGGACAGCCAGGATGGGCAGCCAATGAGAGGGCTGGAGGATGTGGTGCAGCTTGGGCCTGTGGCCTCTGGGCAGTGCTGGGGCCTCCCAGCTGTAGGCTCTTTGGATAGTGCTTAGAGGGGGGTGGGGGTGGTGCTTGCCAGGGAATCAGGAATGGAATCAGGTGTATGCTTTGAAGTGCCCTAATCCCCCTGAGCTATCTCTCCTGCCCCCTTTTTGTTTGTCCTCACCCTCTGCCCCTCCCCCTTCCCCCCACCAAACACAGTCAACTGTGCCTGGGGCTAGTCTAGGCTCCCCACTCTCCTGGGAGTTTCTCAAAGGCTCCTCTTAAACATTAGTCCCTTGAGCTATCTCGACCCCAACCCTGGCCATTTTTGATGGCCTGTGGTATGCAATGTAAGTCACTGAAACTCACTTGGTCAGCAGACGTGACTTTCTCATCACTCTCCTAGATAGCTCCACCCCAACCCCCCACCCCCTGCCCCTAGCTGCCTGCCTGCTCACCGCCTGGTCTCTCTCAGGCCATACATAGGCTTCCCCCAACGGTTCGCCAGGTTTCAGAAAACCCCAGCTGTGGATTGACCCCGGTAGAGCCCGGCAAGCTCCCGAGAGTATCTCGCCCTCATGGCAAAGCCTGGCAAGCTCCCCGTGACGTATTTGATATGCCAAGCACAGTAGCAAGTCTCACAATGTTGCTGGGCCCGCTCGAGTAAATCGATGAGCAGCGGAAGGACAGCGACAATGACAGTGTGGTGTCTGGGCTCCCTCCTGCCTCTGTGCTTGGGGCTCACTCCTGGTCACGGTCGGAGGAGAGAACCCACGCAGAGTACCTGCTCAGCTCATGCACTGGTCCCTCCCGCCTGTGACGTGGATCTCTCTTGCTTCCTCCTTCCCCTGGTAGGTTAGGACTCTGGAGCAGCAAAACAAGATTCTGGAGACCAAATGGAGCCTCCTGCAGCAGCAGAAGACGTCACGCAGCAACATGGACAACATGTTTGAGACCTACATCAACAACCTCCGGCGGCAGCTGGAGGGCCTGGCCCAGGAGAAGATGAAGCTGGAAGTGGAGCTTGGCAACATGCAGGGGCTGGTGGAGGACTTCAAGAACAAGTGAGCCTTGCTCCCGCCTTCCTTGCTGAAGTCGTCCTCTCATGCCACTGGCCCCCCATCCCACCCCCGCACCCCATGGCCCTCTGCCAGTTGGGCAAGGCAGCCCTCAATCCACAGAGAGGTCACAGAAGAGCAGGGGTTCCGAGGAGAGTAGAGGTTCATGCTCAGTGTCCTGGTATCACTGTGAACAGCATCTTCCCATTTTCTTTTTTTTCCTTTTAAATTTTTATTAGTGAGACACCATGAGGTACAGTTGTAGACTTACGGATTTTTGTGCTTGGTTTCAATTGTACAATGATCAAACACCCATCCCTCCACCAGTGCCCATTTCCCAGCACCACGGATCCCAGTATCCCTCCCGCCCCCCTTCCCCCCCATCCCACCCTGCCTCTGTGGCAGGGCATTCCCTTTCGTTCTCTCTCTCCTTTTGACATTTTCCCATTTTCAACCTCAGAACTGCCCGGATCTGGGCAACGCATTCTATGCTCATGCCAGGTACTCAGTGGTCTCTGGAATATACACTTTCGGCCCTGCCTGGTCTGCATTCATTCTTCCCGTCTGATATCCAGCACACCCTAGAAAGTTCTGTCCAGTTCTCATGGAGTTCCTGTTGCCCCACCCCCCACATGCCCAGCCCAGTGTGTGTTCCGAGTTCTCCACTCTATACCCCCCACCCTCGGAAATGCCAGGGGTCGGAGGGCAGCTTGAGGGGGCAGAAGGCCCAGCCCAGCCCTCTCCTACGTTGCCTCTCTATGAACTGAAAATTCAAGATGTTCTGGCGTCCCTTCTAGTCCTAGGGAAGTTGTACCTTTGCCTTCATTCCCTGACTCTGTGACTTTTCTTCTCCAGGTATGAGGATGAGATCAATAAGCGCACAGAGATGGAGAATGAATTTGTTCTCATCAAGAAGGTAAGGGAGAGCCCCCCACACCCACTGCAGCTGGGGCTTAGAGATGCGATGAAGGCTTTCTGGTTTATGTCCCTAAACGTTACTGGGACAGCATTTGGCTCTCTCCTGGAGAAACAGCCATAGAAGGCTTCCTGGGGGAAAGTGAGGAGGAAGAGGAGGAGAAGGGGGAGGAGAAGAAGGAGAGGGAGGAGGAGGAGGAGGAAAAGGAGGAGGAGATGGGGACAGGGCAGAGCACTGTAGGCTGTAATATCTGGCTTGAGGGTGCGGGTGCAATGGTCTGAGGTGGGTTTCAAGGTGGGGGAGGCTGTGAGTGAGAAGTTCCAAGTCTAAGCGTTTGCGTGGGCTTAGGGCTGGCTTGGGGTTGGTTGTGGGCCTCAGCTCTGGCTTCCCTCTCGCACCCCAGGATGTGGATGAAGCTTACATGAACAAGGTGGAGCTGGAGTCCCGCCTGGAAGGGCTGACCGATGAGATCAACTTCTACAGGCAGCTGTATGAAGAGGTGCGTGTTGGGAGCGTGGGGAGACTGACCCCCCCCCCAGTCTACCCGAGGCTCCTCCCAGCCCTGGACTCCCGAAGACGAGGCCCCCAGGGCCTCCTTGCAGCCTCCCTGTGGTGAGGTCCTGTCATGTTCCTTGCGATGAGCTCCCGGGCTCAGAGAACCCGATTAGGCCCTGGTGGTGTCGGGCACAGTGCTGTCCCGGCCATACTCTGTTCCCTGACAGCCTCTGCGGGCATCTTTGGCGCCTGCTGGCTGGGCTCAGGACTGATCGCTGAGAGCATGGGAGGGCTCGTCCCCGGGAGCCCCGTCCCAGCCCGGGTCCTCTCTGTCCCTGCCTCCTTCCAGTGGCTTCCTTCCTCGTCCCAGTGCTGGGAGCCCTGTCCTTGTCCGCTTCTGAGCCTGAAGCCACCTCTCCCCAGCCCTGACCGCCACCTGTGCCTGTTGCCCCACTGGTCTCCTAAGGAAGGCCCTTCCTGTGGTGGGGGGTGGGGGAGAACAGGCCTTACCCCATCTCTCCCTGCACAGGAGATCCGTGAGCTGCAGTCCCAGATCTCGGACACAGCTGTGGTCCTGTCCATGGACAACAGCCGCACCCTGGACCTGGACGGCATCATCGCCGACGTCAAGGCCCAGTATGAGGCCATCGCCAACCAAAGCCGGGCCGAGGCGGAGAGCATGTATCAGATCAAGGTGAGGCGACGCGTCCGTGGGAAACTGCTTGGTCTGGGGGGGATGAAGGATGTCCAGCCTCCTGTGGACTGGCCCTATCGTGTGGGTGTTGGGGATCGGTGTGCATGGGGGGGCGCCGTCCCTGGGACCCCCCACTCTCCCTGTCTCACTCCTGGACTCCTGCCGCAGTACACGGAGCTGCAGAAGCTGGCCGGGAAGCACGGGGAAGACCTCCGCCGCACGAAGACGGAGATTTCTGAGACCAACCGCAACATCAGTAGGATCCAGGCGGAGATCGAGGGCTACAAAGGCCAGGTAGGGGCCGCACAGGGCGGGCGGGAGAGACTCCAGGGACGGGGAGGAGATAAGGCAGGAAGGAGTGAGCCCAAGGGAGTGGGCCATTGGGGGGCACTTGGCAGGAGCAGGTGTGTTCTGACCTCTTGACTGCTCCTCAGGGTTGCGGGGTGGGCACAGAGGTTCCTGGGAACGTGGTGGGGGGTCAGAGGGCAGGAAGATTAGGCTCCTGGCGGCCTCCCTTCCTGCCCAGCTTCCTTTTATTGGGCTTGGATGTCATGTAAGAGTGGGTCCTGCAACTTTAAATCCCAAGGGATGCCTGGGCCCCTGAGTCCGAGAGGTAGGGGTGAGGGCCCCAGGTGAGGGCGATGGGGAGAGATTCCCGGCCTCACCCGGGAGCCACGTGGGGCATGGAGCTGTCAAGGAGGGCACAAGGCATCGGGCTCTGCTCACCCTGCCTACCTACCTTCCTCTCCCCGTCCAGAAAGCGACCCTGGAGGCGGCCATCAAAGAGGCAAAGGAGCGCGGCGAGCTGGCCCTTAAGGACGCCAGGAACAAGCAGGCCGAGCTGGAGGCCGCCCTGCAGAGGGCCAAGCAGGACATGGCACGCCAGTTGCGCGAGTACCAGGAGCTCATGAACGTGAAGCTGGCCCTGGACATCGAGATCGCCACCTACCGCAAGCTGCTGGAGGGCGAGGAGAGCCGGTGGGTCCAGGGAGCCCCCGCTGTCCACACTGAGCCGGGGACCCTTCACCCTGCAGGACACAGGCTGTCTCAGCGGACCCGGGGGAGGGTGGGGCCGGAGTTCTGTTGTCCGGGGCGGGGTTGGTCCTGACGTCCTCTGTCCTCCAGGCTGGAGTCCGGTATGCAGAACATGAGCATCCACACCAAGATCTCCAGTGGCTACTCCGGTGAGTGTCCACCCTGGTCCAGGCTCTTGTTCCTCTTCCCTTCCCTCCTGCACTGAGGGTACCGGGCCCCCGTGAAATGTCTGGTCCTGGGTCCCTCGGCCCACAGCAAAGTTCTGTCCCCGCCCCTCCGTGTGAGGGTGGGCTTCTGCGCTCACGCGACTGCCTTGTCCCTGGCCAGGTGGGATGGCTTTGAACTACGGTGGTCTCACGAGCCCCGGGGTCAGCAGCCTGAACTCCAGCTTCAGCTCCATCGGGGGCTCTGGGAGTGTGAGCCAAGTCACCTCCACCAGAGCCGTGGTGGTGAAGAAGATCGAGACCCGGGACGGCAAGCTGGTGTCCGAGTCATCCGATGTCCTGCCCAAGTGAATGGCTACTGCGGTCCCTCCCCGCATCTCTGGGCGCCCGAGTGGTTCAGGGGCGACTCGAGGTCCGAGACCGACCTGAGGCTCAGCTCCTCAGATGCTCCGGGGCAGATCTCCCCTGGGTGCCCCCTCTCCCACATTCCCCTCCCCCAAGTAAAGGCTAACGAAAGTGTCTTTTCCAAAATAAATCTTGGCTGGTTCTGCCACCCCACCTGGCTGCGTGCTTCCCTTGGCTGATGGGTGGGAGAGGGACGGGCAGGAGGTTTCTCGAGGGGCCAGAAGGATTGGGGTTCTGGAAAGAGGGGTGGTCACGGGGAGTTAGGCCACTTCCTGGCTGTCCCCAGAGACCAGTTCCTTCGCTTGTCCACTTGTCTCCCACCAGCGGGAGGCAGAAGAGCTTCAGGTGCTATTGGGGCCGGGGGTTCTTAGCTCCTTCCCCGTGGACGTTGCAGGAAGTTGGCAAGGGGGTGGCTTATGGGTAAGGTCAGCTATGTCCGAGAGATGGCCATGGCCACCTTACTGGAAAGAGGCGAATATGGGCTTTGAACCAGCCTGTCCCCAGACCCATCCCCCACTGGGCATGGGGGTGCCTGGAGGTGTCTGTTCCCCACCTCGTTCCTTCCCTTCAACAAGCCCTGGTCTCCCACCCCAGAGGAGCCCCACGTCCGTTCTCAGTGGCTGGGGCTACCACACCCCGATTTTTGGAAATTCAGGCCTCTACAGAACCTGGCGATGGTGAGTGGGCTCCCTCTGTGCCCCTTGTGGCCACACCCACCCTGCTTCTGAGCTGTGCTGTTGGCAGGGCAGGGGCACCGTGTGTCCAGGCACTACCGAGCCTGTCAATGAGCTTCGCCTGTCTTTATGGAAACCAACTCTGAAGCACAGGGCAAGAGCTAAGGCTTAGGGCACAGCCCACAGAGACCACTGCCAAGTGCCAGGTCCCAAGCACCCGATGCAGTGAGCGGCCCTTACTTTGCATTCTGAGCTCGGAACCTTCAGCAGTCAGGATGCCAGAGCATCAGATGTGGGCACTGTGGGAGGAGCTCCCAGCCCCTGAGCTCCCAGGAGCGCTGTCCCCTGCTCCCTAGGAACCCCCACAAAGGGCTGCTTCCTGTCCACCAGTGCTCCCTCCCACTGCCCCCCCACCCCCCACCTCCCGGCCAATCCCTGTGTTATGGGCTCTGACACATTAAAAACTTTTTTTTTTTTTGCTTTTTGGGTCACACACCCGGCGATGCCCAGGGGTTACTCCTGGCTTTGCACTCAGGGATCACCCCTGGCGGTGCTCAGGGGACCATATAGGACGCTGGGAATCGAACCCAGGTCGGCCGCATGCAAGGCAAACACCCTACCCGCTGTGCTATTGCTCCAGCCCACAAACTTCATTTTTTGATGAAACGTGAAAGTATCGTTATCTAGGCTGTGGGGCTATTTGGCAACAGCTCTCAGGAAGAAATTAAATTGCATGTGTGTGTGTGTAGATGACAGACAATAGGCAGATCGGGCGATAGTTGCCAATGTCATGGATGTCTCCCTTCTTGAACAGTAGTATGGTCCTGCTGGTTTTCCACTGGGACGGAACCTTGCATTCAGACAGGTAGCGAGTGAAGAGCCGAGCCAGTGTATTGATGAGTACTGACGGCAGGTTCTTCAGGTGTTCAGGTCTGACCTTGTCTGGGCCGGGTGCTGTTCGTTTCTTTACTGAGGAAATGGCGTGTCGGATTTCGGAAGGGAGAACGTTGGGAGCGACATATCCATCCTGTGGAATTTGGTATGTCGGCAAGTGGACATGGCTATCGAAGAGATTTGAGTAGAAGTCATGGATAATCTTCTCCATTGCCGTTCTGGAGGATGTGATGGATCCATCAGGACGTCGGAGGGCAGTCATCTTGGTCTTCTAGTTGGCGAAGGACAGGCGGGCCTTACGAATACTTTTCCTGGCTTCTGCCGCATCTACCAGTACTTCTGCTCTTCTCTCTTTGAGGTCTTCCTTGATCGCATCTCTGCACTGTTTTGCGAGCTCGGACGTTAGCTTGCGGTTGCCTGAGGCATACGCCAAACCACGCTGGCGAATTAGCTCAAGAGTTTTTGAAGATAGGCGATTTTTTTGTGGCTATCTCTCTCTTGGCGTTCCTCGCACATTCATGGAGGTGCTGAACCAGTCGATCGTATTTCTCGTCAATGTTGTCAACAATGGCATCTTCCCATGTTGCTGCAATAGTACCAAAGAGTTCCCAGTTGGTGGTCATTCTGGGAGTTCTCTTTTTGAACTTTGCAGCCCTTTCTCCCCGCTCTGTGAAGTAGAATTTTGCATGAAGGAGACGGTGGTCCGATCCCATTCGAAATTTTGGGACAACAGCGACATCGGTCAGGCAAAGTTGTTTGGTCTACAAGTTGTTCACTCGAGTCATCCTAAATAGGATTGGCAGAACACTAGATGAAGGACAACCATGCGAGCAAGCCAGGTTCCGCAAAGGATTCAGCACCATCGACCATATCCACACGATAACCAAGCTCATTGAGGTTTCTCGGGAGTTCAAGATGCCGCTCTGTTTAACGTTCATTGATTTAAAGAAGGCCTTTGATTCTGTTGAGACGGAAGCGGTCATTGAAGCCCTAGCCAATCAGGGCATTCAAGCCCAATACATCAGGATCCTCCGTGAGCTGTATTGCGGATTCACTACGAGGATCTCACCATTCTACAAAGAAGTGATTGTTGATGTCAAGAGAGGGGTGTGGCAGGGTGATACCATTTCACCAAAACTCTTCAGTGCCACCCTCGAGAACATCATGCGATGACTGGAATGGGAAGGAATGGGAGTGAAGATAGATGGTCGGCAACTACACCACCTCCGCTTTGCTGATGACATTGTTTTAATAACACCAAACATCAGCCAAGCGGCACAAATGCTGGCCGACTTTGACCGTGAGTGTGGAAAGGTAGGACTACAGCTGAATCTCACGAAGACAATGTTTATGAGAAACAGCCTTGTTCCTGACGCCCCATTCGCTCTCAATGGAGCCACCATATCCGAATGCAACAGCTATGTGTACCTAGGTCGAGAGGTCAACATGACAAATGACCTGGCACCCGAGCTGCGCAGGAGGAAGAGAGCGGCTTGGAACGCCTTCAAGAACGTCGAAGAAATAGCTAAGAGGACGAAGAACCTCCGGCTCCGGGCACATCTCTTTGATTCCACTGTTCTTCCTGCATTAACATATGCCTCAGAGACCTGCGCCCTACGCAAACAGGATGAGAACGCTATTCAGGTCTCCCAAAGAAGAATTGAAAGAGCTATGCTTGGAATATCACGTTTCACTCAAATGAGAGAACGAATCCGGAGTTCTGACATCCGTCGACGATCAAGAATCAGGGACGCAGTCTCATTTGCCGAGGTGTCGAAAATCAGATGGGCTGGTCACGTAATGAGATTTAAGGACGACCGCTGGACTAGAGCTGTTACCGACTGGATTCCACGGGATGTCAAAAGACCGCGTGGCCGCCCACCTACCAGATGGTCAGACTTCTTCATCAAGATCATGAACGATCGGTTTGAGGCCCTTCATGTTCCCGGAGCGAACAGATGCCATTGGGCTACACTAGCACGCGACAGGGACAAATGGAGACATTACTGGCACCCGCTCGAGCAAATCGACGACTAACGGGAAGTTAAGTGATTAAGTGTGTGTGTGTGTGTGTGTGTGTGTGTGTGTGTGTAGGGGTGGGTGGGGTAGGGTGACCGTTTGGGTCATTCCTGGCTGTGCTCAGGGCTTGCTCCTGGCTCTGTGCTCAGGGTTCACTCTTGGTGATGCTTGGGGGACTCTGTGTGGTTCTGGTGGTTGATTCCTGGCTGACCTGTGTAAGGCAAGCACCTTGCCCACTATACAAAAAATATTTTTGCGTGGGTCTTCCAGCAGAATTCTGGGGACTCAGGGGTCCTTCCCGGCGATGCTTGGCAGGGCTATGCTGTCCTGGTCTTTAACATGCTCGGGTCCAGATCTCCAGGCTCTCACGGAGTCGGGAGTGAGCAGTCTCCTCCCATCTCCCTGTGCTTCTGGAAGCCTGGCAGTCATGCCAGTGAAGTACCTCTGACTCCATAGAAGCCCATTAATGGCCATGATCCAGATTCAGAAAGAAATCTCTTGGAAGAGAGCAACATGAGAGTAACGTGCTGCCGAGATGCCTCTGGACCTCGAAGTCACCATCCAGTTAAAAAAAATTAAATTAACCTCAGCTGTATTATGTGTTTAAAATTTTAGAATTCCTGGAGCAACATCTCATACTCCACACCACTGATGTACCAAGATAAGGGCTTAATGGCTCCAGGGCAAAGGACAACAGTCTTCATGGACTTCCTCTAAGGAAGTAAAGTAAAGTAAAAGTAAAGGCCCTCCCGTTGACCATCGATTTGCTCGAGCGGGCCCAGTAACGTCTCCATTGGAGACTTTGTTGTTACTGTGTCTGGCATATCGAATACATCACAGGGAGCTTGCCAGGCTCTGCCGTGCAGGCCAGATACTCTCGGTAGCTTGCCGGGCTCTCCGAGAGGGGCGGAGGAATCGAACTCGGGTCGGCCATGTTGGCTATGTGCAAGGCAAACGCCCTACTGCTGTGCTATTGCTCCAGCCCATATATATATAATATATATATATATAAATTACTGTCACTGTCCTCCTGTTGTTCATTGATTTGCTCGAGCGGGCCCAGTAACGTCTCCATTGTGAGATTTCTTGTTACTGTGTTTGGCATATCAAGTACGTCACGGGGAGCTTGCCAGGCTCTGCCGTGCGGGCGAGATCCTCTCAGTAGCTTGCCAGGCTCTCCGAGAGGGGCGGAGGAATCGAACTTGGTTCGGCCATGTTGGCTGCGTGCAAGGCAAACGCCCTACCGTTGTGCTATCGCTCCAGCACAGTGGTAGGGCGTTCGCCTTACAATGCGGCCAACATGGCTGACCCGAGTTCGATTCCTCCGCCCCTCTCGGAGAGCCCAGCAAGCTACCGCGAGTATTCGATATGCCAGACACAGTAACAACAAAGTCTCCAATGGAGACGTTACTGGGCCCGCTCGAGCAACTCCTCTAAGGAAATTTTTTTGTTTGTTTGTTTTTTGGGTCACACCTGGCGATGCTCAGGGGTTACTCCTGGCTCTGCACTCAGGAATTACTCCTGGTAGTGCTCAAGGGACCATATGGGATGCTGGGAATCGAACCTGGGTTGACTGCGTGCAAGGCAAACGCCCTACCCGATCTGCTATCGCTCCAGCCCCAAGGAAAATTTTTTGAATAATCATTTTTAGCGGACTATTCATAACAAGCAGCAATACAAAATAAATTATTTAGGTCCTGCTTTGGGGGCCAGCTTTGGGGGTCGGTGGAAACATTTGAAATATGGTGGTGGGATGGCGTGGCGGTGGTGGGGTTAGTGTTGGAATATTAAATGTAACAAATCATTGTGAACAACTGTAGAGAAATAAAATTAAATAAAAAAAACAAACACCATAAAACCCACAAATGCTCATGCCCAGTGGGGTTGGGGGCCGTCTAGGCTACTCTCACAGTGTTTGGGGGGACCCGAGGTGGCAGGGCTGAACTTGGGGTCTTGCCTCTGCCAGGCTTCCCACCATCTCCCAGCCCCCAATCATCAATCCTTCTTGTGATAAAGTGCAAACATTCACCTGTCACTGAGTCATCACGCACTTCATAAAATGATTCCAACCACCTGCTCCCTGCTTCCTGCATCTGGGGGAGGGAAGGGTTGGGGCCAGGGCAGGTACAGGGACCCTGGAGGGGCCTCTTTCTTGTTCACTGAGCCAATATTTCCACTGGGCCCTGCCCACTGCTCCCCAAAGCCAGCACCTGCCTTATCAGGCCCTGCCCCAGATTGTGGGTGTTGGTGGGGATGGGGCGCAGCCCAGGACCCCACCCATGGTCTCCAGTCTCCACACCCCAAGTGTTTGCTTAGGGAAAGGCAGGGGAGTTCCGGGGAGAACCCTGCCCCTCCCACGTCCCCTTGTGGGTTGCTGGGTGGGCGGCCGCTCAGAGAAAGGGACAGCTTTAGGGCCACCAGTCCTTTATGCCCCCTGCTTTCTCACACAGACATGCAGACAGACATACAGACAGATAGACAGACACACACAGACACACACAGACACACAGACACACACATACAGACACACAGACACACTGACACACAGACACACACAGACACACTGACACACAGACACACATAGATACATACAGACACACACAGACACAGACACATACAGACACACAAACACTGATACGGACACAGACACATGGACACAGACACAGACACAGACACACACAGACACACAGACACACAGACACAGACACACAGACACACACAGAAACACACAGACACACAGACACACACAGACACACAGACACACACAGACACACAGACACACACAGACACACAGACAGACACACACAGGCACACTGACACACAGACACACATAGATACATACAGACACACACAGGCACAGACACATACAGACACACAAACACTAATACGGACACAGACACATGGACACAGACACACACACAGACACACTGACACACAGACACAGACACAGACACACACAGACACACAGACACACAAAGATGCATACAAACATATACAGACACACAGACACAGACATGGACACAGACACACGGACACACACACAGGGACACACACACACACACACACACACACACACACAGGACTCACTTCTTGCTTGGCCCCTGAGGCCGGGGAAGGAAGGAAAGGATTTTCCTGAGGCAGGTTTCCCACCTTTGACTGTGCACGTTGGGGACACCATCATAGACGGAGGCTGGGCTAGAGCTCCTGAAAATACCAGATTTTTATCATTTGTACACAGGTAATGGCTCAAACACCTAAAACTTTTTTTTTAATTGAATAGGCCATCAGTGTCCCTTGTTTGCAGCTCTAAAGTACAAAAGAGCCTCCCTCCTGGCCAGTCACCGTTCTCTCTCTGCAGGATAACTATTACTTCACGGTTGCGGTCACGGTCCTCCCGTTGTTCATCGATTTGCTCGAGCGGGCCCAGTAATGTCTCCATTGTGACAACTGTTACTGTGTTTGGCATATCGAATACATCACTGGTGGCTTGCCAGGCTCTGCCGTGTGGGCGAGATACTCTCGGTAGCTTGCCGGGCTCTCCGAGAGGGGCGGAGGAATCGAACTCGGGTCGGCCACGTTGGCTGCGTGCAAGGCAAACGCCCTACCCGCTCTTGCTATCTCTCCAGCCCAACGATTGCTTATTTCTTGTAATTCATTCCAAGTAGAGTTTATGTACAGCTATCCTTCACTTAATGTTCAGCAGTATAGGAAATGCTATGTACGCATGAGGCCCTGACTTCTCTCCTCCCTCCCTCCCTCCCTCCCTCCCTCCCTCCCCCCGTCCCTTCCTTCCACTCCTGGCAGTGCTCAGAGGCTCCTCCAGCTCTGAACTCAGGGGTCCCGCTGGCAGTGTTTGGGGACTCATGTGGTGCTCGGGTTTGAACCCAGGCCTCCTGCATGTGAAGCACGCACTCAGCCATTATGCTCACGATTCAGGCCCGGGTTTAAGGCCTGATGCCAACCCCTCCCCGCAACTAAACCAAACAAAACCCAACACATTGAAACGTCTAACTCGATATAAGGGGATCTCCGAGGCTCTAGCATCCAGCCTCGGTGTGGCGTATGCTCTGCCTTCTGGGCTCGCAGGGCCACACTGATGTTTACACAAGGATAAAACACCCCGCTCCCCTCCCCCCACCCCCCCCTCTCAGACATGTCTCTGTTGTTGCTGATTGATGGGTGACCAAGGACACTTCCTCATACACACACGTTCGCTTTTCTCAGAGATGATGCTGTGCTTACTCCGCTGTGCTCTGTCTCGCGCTGACACTCACTCAACACTGCTCCTTTGGGATCATGATGCAGGTCATTGCCTCACGGTGGCTCACAGCTGCTTCTGAGGGCCCTCCGAGGACACCGTTTACGGAAGCGGTTCCTGCTGCAGGGCAAGAGGGGCTCGCCTGGCAGTGCTCAGGGGTCACTCCTGGTTCTGCACTCAGGAGTTACTCCCGGAGGCGCTCGGGGAACTACATGGGATTCTGGTGATTAAACCCGGTCTCCTGCTGGCAAGGCAAGGCCCTGCTGTCCCATGGCTCTGTCTTTTGCTCTGACCACAGGCCATTGTTAAGGTGCTGGGCCACACGTGACCCTTGTGAGGGTAGTAGAGTCAGGGGCTGGTCGAGTCCAACTATCTTTTATCTTTTAGAGAGACGTTTCTTTTGAATTAAAAAAAATATTGAATTGCTTATAAAACCCAGCTCCCCGAAGAGAACAGCGCAGAGTCTCCTGCCCCCACGCCTGGCTGTCCTTGCCGGGGTCCCTTGTAGGGGAGCGGGTTGAGTTTCCCTCCCCACCCTGACCAGGGCTCCGGCAGCTGAAGACCTCCAGAACAGGTCACAACTATGCTGAGACCAATCTTCACACGCATGAAGGTATCTGCAGAGGAACAAAGGCATGTGGGTCCCGGGGCTGAGATCTCCAAGCCTGCTCGGATCGGGGCTGAGCATCCTCCACCCTGATCCTCCACCTTCCAGTAGGCAGGGGTCACACCCACCGACCCGCCCCCTGGTGCCGTGTAATCCCATCAACGGCCAAGACCCAGAGACTCTAAACCCAGCTCCTGGAAGCACGCGGCCGAATTTGCGGCCACATTTGTGGCTGGGTGACATCTTGTTATCTCATTCTTACTTTGGACAACCTGGCAGGCTACCGAATGTAACCTGCCCACACAGCAGAGTCTGGCAAACTCCCCGTGGCATACCCAATATGCCAAATACCAGTCACAATGATGGGTCTCATTCTCCTAACCCTGAAAGAGCCTTGAATATGACACTTTTTAAAATCTCAGGGTAGGACGAAGGAGACGTTACTGGGGCCTGCTCGAGGCAATCGACAAACAACAGGATGATCGTGATTGTGGTTGAATTCCCATGAAAGACAGAGTTACAAAGTTATTCGTGACTAAGTTTCAGGCGTACAGTGTTCCAACACCAATCCCTCCACCAGTGTCCCCAAGTTCCCCTTTTGCCCTGGAGCCTGTCTCTATGGCAGGCACTAATTTCTATTTTTCATTTTCCCTCCCTAGAGGCAGAAGCTGTTCTGGGGGTTTCCACTGGGCATTTCCTGCATTCCTGGACAGTCCCTCCGCTTCCTGCCAGTGTGGACTTGTAAATCCAAGCTAGCTCCTCTGTTGAAAGCTCCTCTCATACCCACAGCCAGGACAAGGCCCAAGAGTCTGTCCAGCCTTAGCTACTTCCTAGACACCCCCGGCCAGGGCCCCCTCTGCGGGGGCTGCTTCTGACATCATCTCAGGACCCTGGTACCTGTCGCTCTGGGCCCGAACACGCGGCCTCTGCCCGCAGGAGAGCTCTCTGCTGGCCCCACCCCGGGGCCCAAGGTCGCTGCTGTGAGCAGGGCGTTGTCTTCTGTAATGACCCCCAGCCCATGCGGTGCCTTCGTTCCGTTTTGGCAACGTTCCCTTCCTGCCGCGATGTTTCCTGGGGGTCGGCCCTACCCGTAGACTGTGAGCTCCTTGATGAGCGGGCAGTTGTCTCAGCTCATCCGCCTGATTCTCAGCACCTACCAGCTGGTGGTCAGTGGAAAATTATTCATAAAAAGATGGAGTAGATGATTTTCATGTTGATGGTCATCTCTTCCTTCCTCCTTCCCTCCCTCCCTTCCTCACTCCCTCCCTCCCTCCTTCCCTCCCTTCCTTCCTTCCTTCCTTCCTTCCTTCCTTCCTTCCTTCCTTCCTTCTTCCCTCCCTCCCTCTCTCCTTCCCTCCCTTCCTTCCTTCCTTCCTTCCTTCCTCCCTCCCTCCTTCCCTCCCTCCCTCCTCCTTCCTTCCTTCCTTCCTTCCTTCCTTCCTTCCTTCCTTCCTTCTTCCCTCCCTCCCTCCCTCTCTCCTTCCCTCCCTCCCTCCCTTCCTTCCTTCCTTCCTTCCTTCCTTCCTTCCTTCCTTCCTTTCTTCCTTCCTTCCCTTTTATCTTCCTTCCTTCCCTTCTTCCTTCCTTCCTTCCTTCCTTCCTTCCTTCCTTCCTTCCTTCCTTCCTCCCTCCCTCCCTCCCTCCCCTCCCTCCCTCCCTCCTTTCCTTCCTTCCTTCCTTCCTTCCTTCCTTCCTTCCTTCCCTCCCTCCTTCCCTCCCACCCTCCCTCCTTCCTTCCTTCCTTCCTCCTTCCTCCCTCCCTCCCTTCCTCCTTTCTTTCCTTCCTCCCTCCCTCCCTTCTTTCCTTCCTCCCTTCCTTCCTCCCTCCCTTCCTTCCTTCCTTCCTTTCTTTTTTTTTTGGGGGGGGTCACACACCCAGCAATTCTCAGAGCTTACTCCTGACCCTGCACTCAGGAATTACTCCTGGTGGTGCTCCGGGGACCATATGAGATGCTGGGGATTGAACCCAGGTGGGCAGTGTGCAAAGCAACTTCCTATTCATTGTGCTATCTCTCTGGTCCTCACCTGTTCCTTTTTAGTTAAGTTTCTGCCACTTTAATCCCTTTAAAGCTCTTCCTTGAAGGCAGGGGTGGGGAATGTCCAGGCCTCAATCTGTCCAAGACACTCCAACTCCTGTTGTCTTTGGCATGGGACAGGACGGCCATGTGAGCTTCTCATCGACGGCCCACCTGGTTGGGTCTCTGAATGAGGCTGGTCCATGGCAGTAAAAAGTTCTCCACCCCTGGTTTAAAGAAAGATTCATCTGCTCAGCTGACGTGTCGGGTTGTTTTTTGCTTCGCCTTAGTTTGTTCTTGTGTTTTGGGACGCATCTGTGCTCAGGACTTACTCCTGACTCTGCACTCAAGGGATCACTCTCGGCAGACTCGGGGGACCATACAGGGTGCCGGGGGCTGACCCAGGTCAATTGTTTGCAAGACAAGCACTCGGCCCACTGTGCTCCGCCTTGGCTCCTGTGTTTGACTTTCCAAGCATCTCCCTGGAACGTGGCCTTGGCCCCATGGCCACGACGGGCAGTCGCTCTGTAAGTGCTGGCCAGGGAGGGAGCAGAGGGGGCGGGACACCTGGCCTGCGTGTGGCTGGGGGCGGGAGCAGGATGCATGCGGGAGGTGGATGCAAAGACGGTTACAACAGGAACCTTGACCTCCGCCTCCTTCCACTAAACGCGATATCAATCCACATTCCAGAAAAGCCGACTTAGTTTGTTCTGACTCTCAGCAAACAGTCATTGGTCATCTGGGGTGAGTCAGCACCCTGTGGAGAAGGGAGTGGGTATATGGCTCAATGGAGTGAGGGGTTACCTAGGCGAGTACGGCTGGCTTGGAGTCACCGGTCCTCCGTTCTCTGGTCTCCAAAACTTAGAGCCACCGTTTTCCGCCTCCTCCCTACACCCCGCCCCCCGCCCATGGCAATACTGAACCTAGTGTCCTACACACGCAAGCTCTCGCGCTGAGCTCCACTGCATCTTCCTCGCTCCTTTGTTTGTTGGCTGTGGTGGCGGGGAGGAAGGCGAGTTCTGGGACGTGTGGGGAAAGGCAGAGCACCACAGGAATGCACACACAAGGGCTGGAACTCAGCTGCCCTTTAGGGGTGTGAGGTGATTTAGGAATGGGAGCCATCAGCAAGCCAGCGAAGCAGAGATGGCGCCTGGGTGGCTGGCACGCACCACGGGCAGGTTATTCCTACACGTCTGGAAATCGAGAGATCAATGAACTGTGAACTGAGCCACTGTGGTCTTGTTCTGTCACTCCCAGCTGACGCTGAGTCTGCTCTGGCATCGTTTCTAAAGGTGGTGGGAGGAGTCAGAGGATGAGCAGAAGGGTGCTTGGATGAGCCAGGGGGGACCAACTGGCTTCCAACCCATCACCCCTGCCCTCTGTCTCCTTCCTCCGGGCCTCAGCCCCCTCTTCTCGAACCAAGAGGATCTATGACTCAGTAAGGTCTTAGAGTTCTGCTATTTTACCCTCTGGGCATGCTGGTGAGTCTCACCCAGATTTCCCAGGCTGGAAGGCCGAGCTGAGAAATTGTTAGTGGGTGTTTCTGGAATTGTTTTGGCTTTTGGTCAAGAGGAGACTTGATGGGGGCTGGAGCGATAGTACAGTGGATAGGGTGTTTGCCTTGCATGCCTCCGACCCCGGTTCAATCTCCGGCATCCCATATGGTTCCCCGAGCACCCCCAGGAGTAATTCCTGAGAGCAGAGCCAGGAGTAACCCCTGAGCATCACGAGATATGACCAAAGAGAAAAAAAAAGACTTGATGGCGGTGGTGTTTTTGTTTTGTTTGTTTGTGGGCCATGTCCACGTTGTTCACTGCTTACTCTGGCTCTGCACTCAGGGATCACTCCTGGGAGAGCTTGGGGGACCATATCAGGTGCCCCACCTGCGGTGTATCTCTCTGGCCCAGGGATTATGAATAATTTGTATCTCTCTAATTGATGGAGGTGGTGTTTTAGGAAGAGGATCTGGCGTTTCCTGAGAGGACAGTGTTTGGTGATGGTCCAAGAGTTGCTGGGCAGGGCACCGACTCTGGCTTCCTCCTTGGGCCCACCAACACCTGCCCGGGGTACATGGACGGATAGGCAGTACAGGGAAGGTGTTCTGTGAAGAGCCAAAGGAGACTCTTGCCCTGTTCTTCAGCTCAGCTTTCTGGAATTCTCCCCATCTTTCTGGACCTTTCTCCATCTTTCTGGAATCCCCTTCATCTTTCTGGAATTCCCCCCATCTTTCTGGAATTTTCTCCATCTTTCTGGCATTCTCTCTATATTTCTGGACTTCCCCCCATCTTTCTGGAATTCCCTCCATCTTTCTGGAATTCTCTCTATCTGGCCCACCCAGGTCCCCAGCCAGCTCTGGGAACCTCCAGGGGCAGTGCCGGCTGGAGAGTGGACATCACTGGAGGACCATCCCGCTCCCTCTCTCGTCCGGTTTTTCCTTCCTCATTTCTGTCTCGGACCTCGCAGTTTTCAGAGTTGAGAGGCTTGGCCAGTGTGGTCCCCACCTGCTCTCCATGAGAAGAAGCTCAGTCCTGTTTTGTGGGTGAGTGACCAGGTCCAGCCCAAGAGCGGGGGAGTCGCCCACTCGGAGCTGCTGGCATCAGAACAGACGGCTCTGCACCTGGAGACCGTCGTACCTGTCTGCACCCTCTGAGGGAAGAGGAAGCATGAGTGATTAGGGAGAGGGTCGATGAGGATCCCCAGCGGGCGGCCCGTGGGTCGGGAGGGAGGGGGCTCCAGAGTTCCCCGTCTTGGGGCCAGGGTCACTTTCACAGGTGCCAGGTGCCCCCTGGAGGCCACTGTGAGAACTGCACCCGTGGGATGTTTCTCCACACACCTGGGATCTCCTCCCAGCTCTGGTCCTTTGGGAGAGCGGCAGTGGAGGCAGCTTGAAAACTTTTGGAAATTAAAACTCCAACTCCGAGGGTGTGGGGTAAGGACATGCGGGCAGACTTGCTGCTCGTACATGAATGAAAGATGCTTGAATATTCCCCACGTTTACAAAGAATTGTGCTTTTCCACGGTCTTGCCTTCCTGCGACCTGCCAACCTCTCAGGCCCTCCGGCCCCCCACTATGATGGAACAATGGGCACAGGATGTCGAAAGTAGGAACTGGCACCTGGCAGAGGCTTCATGGCTGGGGCTTAAAAGGGAGTGGAGTTGGGGGGAGGATTAGGGCGAATTATTTATAATCCCTGGGGCAGAACGTGCCCCCCCACCCCCAACCCCACCCCTGGCGAGAGGCCTTTGTTTTAGTCACCATTCTATTCCCCTCACTCATGGAGGGGCTGGAGCGATAGCACAGCGGGTAGGGCGTCTGCCTTGCACGCAGCCAACATGGCCGACCCGAGTTCGATTCCTCCGCCCCTCTCGGAGAGCCCGGCAAGCTACCGAGAGTATTCGATATGCCAGGCACAGTAACAACAAAGTCTCCAATGGAGACGTTACTGGGCCCGCTCGAGCAAATTGACAATCAACGGGAGGGCCTTTACCTTCACCTATTCCCCTCAGCGGGGCTGCCTGCGGGGATGTCCACCGGCAGAGCCCGGGCCTGTCCCTGTCCAGGAGGCTCTGAGCTTGCTTCCAGTCGCTGCAGGCCTTCTCCCCCAGACCTGTACCATGTCTAATCCTGGCTGAGTGCTGGGAAAGACTGAGGGTGAGTGTCTGTAGCTGCATTAACCCATCCAGCAGCCACGAGCCGCCTCTGGCTGTTGAGGGCCTAAAATGCAGACCCCTGGAACGAGTGTGTGCAGTAAGTATGAAACACACACCTTCCTTTTCTCTTCTGTCTTCTTTGGTTTGTTCTGGGGCCACACGCAGCAGTGTTCAGGGATCACTCCCGGGGGGACCATATGCAGTGCTGGGGATCAAACCTGGGTGGGTCACATGCCAGGCAAATGCCTTCCCGCTGCACCATCTCTCTGGCACCCCCCACACGCTATTTCTTTCTCTCTCTTTTTTTTTTTTTTGCTTTTTGGGTCACACCCGGCGATGCACAGGGGCTACTCCTGGCTCTGCACTCAGGAGTCACTCCTGGCGGTGCTCAGGGGACCATATGGGATGCTGGGAATCGAATCTGGGTCAGCTGCGTGCAAGGCAAACGCCCTCCCCGCTGTGCTATTGCTCTAGCCCCGTTTCTTAAGGACAGTATGAGAAAAAAAAGAGATGCTAATAATTTTTATTATCATTTGAAATTCTATTTTGAATACATTTGGCCTTTGAACAAGGGGCTGTAGCGAAGGGGAAGAGAGTCAATCCCTCAGAGTCATACAAATCTGGGTGTGACCCAGAGTTGACTCTGCCAACCACCACGTCTACACCCGCAGATACAACCTACAGATGCTCCCAGTTGACCGCGTGGTGGATGGGGAGCCTGTGCATTGGGAAAACCCTGCAGTGAGCACCTCTCAAAACCGTGGGGTTCCAGAGTTAGTACTGGGCTAAGCACATATTTTTTTTTTTGCTTTTTGGGTCACACCCAGCGATGCACAGGGGTTCCTCCTGGCTCTGCACTCAGGAATTCCTCTTGGCGGTGCTCAGGGGACCCTATGGGATGCTGGGAATCGAACCCGGGTCGGCCGCGTGCAAGGCAAACGCCCTCCCCGCTGTGCTATCGCTCCAGCCCCAAGCACATATTCCTTACAATAGAATTCTGCCGACTTCTGTTTTACTTTGTGACTGAAAAATCAAATTTGAAACTACATTATGCTCCCGTTCTATTTCCATCAGGCCCGTATGGGGGCACTGGAAAAGTTATCTGGGTACCCAGGGGCTTGTGTGTGTGTGTAGTTGTTGAAAGTATGTTTGTGGCAAACTTGGGATAAAGTGGGAAGCAGAAGAGCAGGAACTATGGGGTTCCTGTGGCTTTTTTGTAGTTTCAGATCTTGGGGTTACACCCGGGCAGCCCTTTGTCCAGCCTTTGCATACCGTGGGCTTACACAGACGTGATCCTTGAGCATTCAGAAAACTCTTATTTACAACAGATATTGGCATATCTGGAGTTTTACATGAAATATCTTGATTTGTAAATGTGGGCAGTTATGCCAGATACATAGAAAACACATTTTCCTGGCCCCAACCTGGTCCCATACCATTGAAGATGTGTTCTTCTTTCTTTTCTTTTTAAGTGAAGCAAAGTAGTTTTTTATTTAAAGAAATTCAGAGAGACATGAATGGAGGGAGGAAGGATGGGAGGGAGAGAGAGGGGGGTTTAGGAGAGAATCTGGATGAGCTGGAGAGATAGTACAGTGGATAGGACCTTGCGTGTGGCTGACCTGGGTTTGATCCCTGGTATCCCCTGTGGTTCCCCAAACACCATCAGGTGTAAATACCTGAGTGCAGAGGAGTAACCTCCGGGCATCAGGTATGGCCCTCAAAGAAACAGAAATGAGAGAGGGAGAGAGAGAGAGAGAGAGAGAGAGAGAGAGAGAGAGAGAGAGAGAGAGAGAGAGAGAGAACTGAGGCTTCGGGGGGGGGTAGCCTGAACACCTCTCTGTGGAGTCTGTTAATTTGAAGTAGAGGCTGAAGGGGCCAGGGGACCCAGGTCTACAGCTGGGCACTGGTGCAGCAGAGAAGGGGTTAGGGAGGGACACAGCCAGAAGGCCTGTAGAATGTTCCACTGCTCCTCCTCCATCTGCCATACTCTGAGAGTCAGTCTTGGCATTTCGGGGGCAGTGCAGTGATGGGGGGCTGAGTGACAGAGAGAGTTGGATTGTCATGTCCCCTGCGGTCTGCTGTTGCACCTGTCTGGACCTGCAGAACCGGCACCAAGTGGGCGCTGTGGGAGGAAAGGTCGGATTTGAGCACAGGGGAGGTTCACTAGGTATCCACTGGGGGGCAGCAGAGGAGCAGGAAAGAGGCCGGCTGGGGCGGGGTGTGTGTGTGTGTGTGTGTGTGTGTGTGTGTGTGTGTGTGTGTGTGTGTGTGTGTTTGTGCACGCTCTGGCTGCACTCCCTGCTCCCAGGGGCAGTGCTGAGGCTCCTAGGTGGCCGGTCACCAGGAGCCCACAGGTGGCTTCGTGCAAATCCCGGCCAGCTCCCAAGCTCCTGGGAACTGAGCCCTGCTCCGAGGCCTGTGTGGATGAGAGGCGCTGGCGGGGTGGGGTCGGGGGAGGCTTCAGTTCCCATCCGTTGAGCCTTGGAAACCAGAGGCCGACACTCTGTGTCTGCGCCTGCACGCCCGTGTCTGCATCTGTGTCTGTGTGTGCGTGTGCGTGTCTACGTGCATTTGCATGTGCATTTGTATGTGCATGTGCGTCTGTGCACATACACGTGTGTGTGCACGTGCATGTATGTGCACACCAAGGAGACTAGGGGCGCAGGGCTCTGAGGCCTCCTTCCTGCAGGTGCTCTGTCCCTGTGGAATGACAGACCGGGTGCGAGGCCACGGGCTGCCCCCAGAGGGCGACGCGTCCCAGCTTGCGGGGGAGCAGCCGGCCGCAGGCTCCAGGCTGGCTTGCAGAGACCAGTGAGGACAGCCAGGGCCGCTGGAGGGCGAAGCTGAGGCGAGCCGAGGACGATGGACCCCGGAGCACAGGCCCAGAGAGGCCCTGGAGGGGACACCTGTGCCCCCGCACTGAGGCCTGGCCCCCCTGTCCTTCTGGAGCCTGAGCTGCGGGAGTGGGCAGAGTCCCCGCTGCAGGGCTCTGAGCTCGCCTGAGCTGGGCACGCGGTGGCCGGATTCCACCAGCCCATGCGCGACCCCGAGTCTCAGATCGGCACCCCTCGCAGGTTTCGTGGGTGCCCCCCAACTGCCGCAGTGCACGACCCCCGAGATCCTCCCAACCTGGGTGGGACATTTCTCCTGTGTGAAGACCTGACTCCCTGCGAGGCTGGGCCCCTCCCCACGCCCCTTCACACTCCCTCTTCCCCCTCCAGGTGCCGCCGCCTCCCCCAAAACACGTGAGCTGGGCGAGGTCGCCCCCAAAAGCACCCGACACCCGTGTCTGGCACGCATGCGTGGGGAGCGGGCGTGCACGGGCGTGGGTGTGTGGGTGCTTGCGCAGCGCTGAGTCCCGGCAGAGGGCGCTGGAGAAGGCAAAGTCCTGTGTCCAGGAGTGTGTGTGCAGGCCTGGGCAGGCTTGCGGAAGCTGTGCCGCCCCTGGGACAGGCGTGTGTGTGTGTGAGTGTGTGTGTGTGTGTGTGTGTGTGTGCGTGCATGTGGGAGGTTGTGCTTAAAAGAAAAATAAAGATTTCCTGAAAATGCAGCAGAGAACTACTGTTTTCCGTTCCCAGCATGGCACCTTGTCACAACAGTCCGTATATTGCCAGTGGTACCCACATCCAGCCCCCCGGCAGGACCCTTCGCTGGGCACCCCACCCCCACCCCACCGTAGGGGATTTTTAAATGCTTGTTCTCAGGCAAAGATCAGCAGGGGATGGGGAAAGAGTTTGGGGGGCCTCCAACTCTCTACCCAGCAGCCCCCTGGGGCCCGGCCTCCTCAGTGTTGCTTCCGGAGCTTTCCTGCCACGTGTACTCACACCCTCCCTTCTTCACCACTTGCCAGGGCCCCTCTGCTGGATCCCTGCTTGGGCAGCAGGCCCAGACCCCATCTCGCCACGCTGTCTGGGGCCCCTTGCTCTGTTCTGCCCGGTTCCAGCCTGTTCCCCGGGTGCGAGTGTCGCTTGGAGGAGGCCTGTCTGCTAGTCATTGCTCCAGAGCAGAGACAGAACGGGGGCCAGATGGAGCCCACCCCAATGTTCTGGAATCACACGTACAACGGTGTGTGTGTGTGTGTGTGTGTGTGTGCGCGCAGAGAACTGCTCCCCCGAACCAACTCTTCAAAGCCAGGGCTGGCAGGATGGTGTGGGGCTGTTCTGAATGCTTGGCTGATGCCCAGTGTGCTGTGAAAATCCGTGAGCCTGGACTCCCCCATGGGGACTTGGGTTTCGGCCGCCTGAACATCTGGCGGGGTCTGTGTCATTGGTGCCACTCTGGGTGAGACACACTGGGGTTGGTGTGCAGGGCTACGTGATGAGGGGTTGGGGGGGGCGTGGAGTGGCAGTGCGGGGCAGGTTTCTGCTTTAGGGACAGCGTGGAGCTCCGAGTGTTCCTTTCTGTGGGACCCACAACTGGCGAGGGGGTGACCCCCAGAAGGAGAAGGACGCGGGTGGGGCTGGGGACCTTGGGAAGCGGCTCCTTCTCTCGAGGGTCCTGCTGGTGGGGCCCTGCCTGCCGCAGGTCTGGGGGAGGGACCCTGCCCACTGCCTGCAGAAACGGGTGAGGTGGAGCCCAGGCGGAGGCCCACATGCTGAGGTGGCAGGCCTGGGAGGGGGTGTGGCTGGCGACATGCTGGAGCAGGGCCCTGCCCAGTGCTGAGCTGGCAGCTGGAGAGGGGAGCGGGCGGGGCCCCACCCAGACAGGCTGGGGCAGGCTGGCCGGGAGGGGAGGGAGCCGATGGGGCAAGCCTGGGCCCCGTGTGCCAAGTGGAAGGTTGAGGGGCCTGGGTGCGCGCTGGGGCGTCCGGTGCGAGGGGAGTGGGGGGGGAGTGGGGGCCACGCTCTTGTTCCATGCGGATCTGCCGATGGCACCGTGTTCCTCTCGGGGACGCGAGTTCGTGGGCCCGAGTGAGGGCACCCAGCATGCCCGTGGGAATGGCAAAGGCCCTTGTGGTGCTGTGGGTGTCGCACACAGACCGTGTCCTCTCCAGGGGGGATGTGAGTGTGAGTGGGAGCTGTGCCAGTGAGAGTGTGTGTTAGCGTGTGGATGTGTGGATGCACCAGTGTGTTACTAACGTGTGTGTTAGTACGTGTATGTGTGAAACATCAGGGTGAGTAGGTGTCGTGTTAGTGTGTGATTGTGTGGCTGCTTCGGTGTGTGTGAGAATGTGACTCTGTGACCCTGTGTGTCAGTGTGTGTAGGTGTGTGCATGTGTGAAACATCAGTGTGAGCATGTGTTGTGTCTTGGTGTGTGTGGTTGTGTGTGTGAGACTTTGTGTTAGTGTGTGAATGTGTCAGTGTGTGGTTGTGTGAGAGACTTTGTGTTAGTGTGTGAATGTGTCAGTGTGTGGACAAGTGCGTGTGAGAGTGTGTCAGTGTGTGAACATGCGTGTTAGTGTGTGCATGTGTGAATGTATCGGTGCATGAACATGTATGTGTGAGAACGTGTCAGTGTGTGAACATGTGTGTTTGTGTGTTTGTGTGTGAATGTGTCAGTATAGACATGTGTGTGTATATGAAATGGTAGTGAGCGTGTGTTGTGTCCTGGTGTGAATGTGGCAGTGTGTGTGAGCATATGTGTTTGTGTCATTGTGTGAGTTCATCGTGTGAGGATGTTGTGTACCATTGCCCAGAGAGCAATGGCTGACAGAGCCTCTCCAGGGTGGGTGGGTTTGGTGAGGGGAAGGGACCTTCTGACCTTGATCAGACCTTGGGACCAATTTATTACTGAAACAAATCCGCGTGGCCTGCCTACTCCCCCTGCTCTTTTTTGGTGGTCTCACAGTGTTGTCATGACCCAAGTGCCATTGTGAGTCTGGGTTACAACTTCACTCACGCCTCAGTCAGTGGCCGTATCTGCAACCATCCTAAAAACCATGTGTGTGACATGTGAGACATCCCTGTCCAGCCATGACATACACATCTTTGTGTGTCTGTGTCCAACCCTCCTGCCACCCTCTGGCTTGTGCGTTTTTCGGGGGCTCGAGGAAATTACCCGGGGGTGGGGGGAACCTGGCACGTACATCCCGGGTCCTCCAAGCCCACCCACGCTGAGCTCCGCTGCTCCCTGCTGCCCTCACCCCACCCCGCCCCATCACACCGCAAAGATGTTTCCCTTGGGATGAGCAACTCTGGGGGAGTGGAGATGTGTGGGGTGGGGGTTTCCCTGTGGAGTGGGCAGTTGCCTCAAGTTTGCTTTAGTATAAGGAGCCAGGCAGAGATCACCCCGGCTCGGAGGTCTGTGGACAGCATGGCCAGTGGGGAGGGTCTGTCTTCTTTTATTTATTTAGTTTTAGTTTTTGTCTTTGGGGGCCTTAGCTGGCGATGCTCGGGGTTTACTCCTAGCTCGGTGCTCAGGGATCACACCTGGGCAGGGCTGGGGGGACCATCTATGGTGCCAGGGATCCAACCGGGGCTGACCTTGGGCAAGGCAAGGGCTTATAGGTTGCCCTATTGCTCTGGCGCAGGAAAGAGCCTATGCTGGAGCCCGGTCCCCAATATGCTGGCAATATGGGACCAATATGCTGGCACTGCCAGGTGACCTGGTTTCTCCTCCTGTTTTGTGAACTGGTAGCACGCAGTGGGCACCGGAAGAACGCGGTTCTGTCCTTCTGAAGGGGCCCTTGAAAACTTGCACCCTGCCAGAGCCAAAACCTCAGCACAGCCTGACCTGCAATTTAGGAACAATCTCTTCTCGGAAAAATGTTAAAATACGTTGTTGTGTAAGTTTCTGAGCTACTGCCGTGAGCCCGATGTTAGGGCTCACACCATGATTTTCGAGCAAGCTTTGTTAATTCCCCATTTTGCCCACTTCCTCATGTAATCAATTATAAAAGTCCAGCTTGGGAGAAATAAATCTGGAGCTTGATCAGAGTCTTGTCTTGCTCGCATTCTTCTGACTCTCTTTTTTTCCCCACTCACGCACCCTTTCTTGGTTGTTCACGTTGTCTAGTCCCACTGGACGGGGCAGCACCCCTTGGCCACGGCATGGGGGTGGGGGAGTGGGAAGGCCAGCCTCCAGGGGTCCTGCAGGGAGCTCCCCCAGGCAGCCCCGCCTCTGCCTCAGAGGGGCTTCTTGGGTGCCCGTGGAGAGGATGGAGATGACGGGGTCCAGAGGGCCAGGCCGGAGGGACCAATATGCCATCTGCAAGGGACCGCAGTCCATCCCGGGATCCACAAAGACCCCCCCCCCCCCTTGCATGCGCCTGGCCCCCGTTCCCACGCCCCACTGCAAGGCAGGCCCCTCCAGAGTCCAGACCCCAGCTCGCCCTCCCCTGCAGGGGCCCAGGTCCCAGGAGAGGGCGGGTGGGGCGGGCCGCCAGCTGAGTCAGGCTGTCCCGGCTTAGCGGGCGGGTCCGGGGTGGGGAGCGCCTGGGCCGGGTCCAGCGCCCAGGGTGCGGCGGCGGCTGACTCAGCCGGACTGGGGAGCCGCCCTGCCCGGGCCCCCCGCGGCCGTGGGAGCAAGGGCACAGCCAATCGGCGGCCGCCACCCGGCAAGGACCGCCGGCTTCCTGGTTCCCAGGGTCGGGCGCCCGCTGCGACCCCCTGACCTGGCGCCCGTGGTCACTGCGCCCCAGAGGGGGGCTGCGGGGGAGAGCGCCCCGGGCCCTGGGCGCCCAGCGCTGGGGGGTCCCCTCGGCCCCGGGAGGGGTTGGGGCCGGGGCCGGGGCAGGGTGAGTCGCCCCAGCGCTGGACGCGCAGCTGCGCGGAGGGACAGGCCAGCGTGTCCTCAAGCCGAGGGGTCCTGGCCTCTCACCCACACTTCCCGTCGCGGTCACGGGGACAGAGGTTCTCTGTCCAGGGTCAGCCCCAGAACAGGCTGTTTTCTGCTGCCAAAAATACAGTCCCCTCTTTGGAGAGGCGCCCGGGGGACCCCCGTCACTGCGCCCGGCCTGGCCAGGCCTGGGTCTTGACCCAGAGTGGGCAGCGCACAGGCCCGGACAGGAGCACACAGAAGCAGCTGGCCACGCTCAGCGCCAGGGCCTGCACCCTCCTGGCCCCAGACCATCCCAGTCTCCCCCGCGCCGTCTGGCTAACAGGGACCCTTGTTGTGAAGAAAGGACACCGGACTCCCTGCTGAGCGCCCAGAGTCCCATGGGTGGAGCCTCAGACACACTCAGGACACGCGTGTACACACACGCACACTCCTACACACTCACTCTCTCTCACACACTCACAGACCCATTCACACACACAACACACACACATGCCTGCACACACACCCATACACACTCACACACACATTCACACACACATGCACACATACACACATGTACACAGTCACATAGTCACACCATATTCACACACATATCCATCCACATACAGTTACACACAGGTACACATACATCACCCCCCCACACACATATCCACACGCATACATACACTCACATACACACAGGTACACACATGTACTCACTCCGCCATGTATCCACACACATAGACACTCACATATACTCAGGTACACTAACATACCCCCTCACACATTCACACATACATACACTTACATACACACAGGTACACACACATGCCTTCACACAAGTACGCACACACACACAGACACACACCAGACCACAGGTGAGGACCAGGTGTTTGCACAGACACAAACAGCACCCCCCAAGGAAAACAGCAACCCCCGCAAAGACCATAAAAGCAAGTTTTACTGCCCAGGGTGTGATGGGAACCGCGGCCCAGCTGGGTGGGGGGGCGGAGGCCTCGGCGTCGGGCGGTGCCCGCTCGGCTCCCACTCAGCCCCAGGGAGAGGACGCGTCCGCCCTCCCGACACTCCCCTGGCCCCCGAGAGCAGTCACCCCAGCCTTTCTCCACTGTCACCTGCAATCAGCCCCACCCTCACCCCACAGACTGAGCCCCAGGCTGGGAACCCCAGGAACTGTGTCCCACGTGGTGGGCAGGGGGTCCTGGGGAGCACTCGGGAACGCGGGGGAGGCCCCGTCATGGTTAAGGACTGATGGGTTCTGGAGGTGTTGGGGACCTGGTTGCCAAACTCTGGAGCCCCCAGAGGAGATTGATGGGGGCTGAAGGGGGGGGAACCATGGGACCTTGGGTCCCCCAGGGCACTGCACAGCTTTTAGCAAGTGTCTTTATTTTCACTGTTAGCTTATGAAGTTGCTTTTTGAATTTTATTTTGAATTAACTTTCCATTTAGTTTTTGGGTCACACTGAGTGGTAATCAGTGCTTATTCCTGACCAGGGATCAATCCTAGTGGGGCTAGGGTGGGAGGTGGTTGGGGGGGGGGGACAAACAGGGGTCAGCTGTGTGCACAGCCTGTGGTCTGGGGTGTGTGTGTGTGTGAATGTGTGTGTGTGTGTGTGTGTGTGCGTACGTGTGAAGGTATGTGTGTGTACCTGTGTGTATGTAAGTGTATGTATATGTGAGTATGTGAGGGGGTATGTTAGTGTACCTGAGTATATATGTGACTGTATGTGTGTGTGGATATATGGAGGAGCGGGCATGTGTGTGTACCTGTGTGTATGTGAGTGTATGTATGTGTGAGGGGGTGATGTATGTGTACCTATCGCTCAGCCCCTATCCTAACTGTCGTGCTTAATTTTAGGGAATTAAGAACACAGGCTGCCACAGGGCCTGCACAAACCAGTGTTGCGTAGAGACCTACAACCCAGAACTCTTGAGCCAGCAACCTTGGCTGGGCCTGGTGCACCCACCCTAGCCCTTGTCAGAGCCGTTTGACCCCCTAGAGCTGGGGGTATAGCAATGGTGCCCAGACACAGGGCAAGCTGGGGAGAACCCGCGCCCCTCTCTGAGGGCCCAGCTCTTTCCTGGAAGGCCGTCACCACCCCAGCCTGGCCTTGGAGGCACCATGGAGGATACTGGGGCCCCGAATTGTGGGAGCAGGAAGAGTGACATCACAGGGATGCCTGTGGGCCCAGCCCTCCCTCCCTGCCTCCTCACCCAGAGAGGCCCAGTGCTCCCCCACCTGCTCCCTCCCTCTGTCCACGCAGGCACGTCTACACCCTCAATAACTCCACGTGGCCCTAACAGCTGGGGCTGGAGCCTGGGGGACTCCCATGCCCAGATTCCATCTTGTTTTTGTTTCTTGGGATTTGATTTTGGGGCCACATCCAGCGTTGCTCAGGGTTCACTCCTGGTGGGGTCTGGGGTGGGGGGACTCTCGGGGATGACAGGGGTCGAACCTGGAGTGGCTGGGTGTACAAGGTGGGCACCTGACCCCCTGTCCCATCTCCTCAGGCCCAGTCTCCGAACTCCAGCCTGCCGGGGAGGAGGCGTCACCGGAAGTGCTGACTGAGTGGGGCTCACGGGGTTTGGAGTGTGTTGGGCAGTATCCCGGAGGCAGATTTGGAGGGATAAGAGGACAGAGGCAAGCCCAGAGGAGGCAGAGGGGTCTCTAAGGAGGCGGGGGGCTTTGTTCCAACCTTCCGTGGGGCGAACTTGCTGCCTCCCACCCTGGAGAACCAGCTTCCAGGCTTGGCCAGGAGGGTCCGGGTGACTGCTTAAGTGGGACTGTGTATCCCCCACAGCTAGTGCACCCTCACTTTTGGAGCGTGGGCCTTTGGGGGGGGGACGGAGACTGGGGACAAGGGGCCGATCCTACCAGGGCCTAGTGCAGGTCACCCCAGTCCCCAGAGGCCTGCAGGCCTTGCGTGTGCTCGTCCGGCCAGGGACCCCCGCCCACGGAGGCTTCGCACACAGACCCTTCCTCGCCTGCCTTCAACCTTCCTGCCCCCCAGCCCCCTTCTGCCTGGGGCCCTGCAGGAGCCAGAAGGGTGGGGCTCCCGGTTGGCAAGACCCAATTTTGCTGGCTGGGAGTTTTTCAGGGTGCTAATTAAAAGGAGCCACCCAGAGAGAATGACTTCACTTGTTCACACACACACCCTCGGCCCTGCCCTCTCCACTGCCCCCATTCACACGCCAGCCAAGGCAGGGGCGCGGGTGGAGGGCGCCCCAGGGAGATCCTGGCCTGGGAGCAGAGGGAGATGTCAACAAGCAAAGTGCAGGCTCAGAGCGGTGGCATGTTTGTCCTCAATGTTGCCGGCGCTGCACTTTCCTGGTCTCGTTCCTCCCAGCCAGACAGGATGGGGAGGAGGATCTGGATGGGCCAGGAGCCCGGGGTTCCCACGCCGCCCCCCACCCCACCCCCAAGAGCCCCACTCCTGTGGGGAATCCTCCCCTGGCCTGACCTCAATCCAGCCAGCCGGGCGTGGAGACCCAGCAGGCAGAAGTGCTCCTTGGGCCCCCCTCGGCGCAGACTGTCTGAGGGGCTCCCCACTTCTTCAATGCCCCCCATTCCCTTCTGTAGATGCTTCCCAAAGCGAAACGACCACCCACCTCTTCCTTCTGGGACTGAGCTGGGCGCACACGCATGTGTGTGTGTGCGTGCGCGTGCGTGCGTGTGTGTGTGTGTGTGTGTGTGTGTGTGTGTGTGTGTGTGTGTGTGTTTAGCTCCTGGGCCAGTGGCCAGTGGTCGCTGGAGGGGTCTGTGGTTTGCCCCAGCTCCCAAATATTCCTGCTTCCGTGCTTGCTGCGTGCACGCCGACCCTCTCGGGATTGGCTGACAGCGGGTTTTTGGGGGGACGGGACGTGAGTTTCTGGATTGTGTCAGCGCTGGCGGGAACTTGCCTCAGACTCTGGGCCCAGAGCAGCAGCAGGCGAGCACCAGGTGGAGGCAGAGGCCCTGGAGGGAGCCAGGAGGAGTCCGCCTTGGCTTCTGTCCCGTCCGTGCTGGGAACGCCCCGCAGGGGGCGCCCTAAGCCCGGTTTCCCGCGGCCGCAGCAGGCCCAGGGCCCAGCTCAGATCCTGGGCGGGAGACTCTAGTCCCTCCAGGATGCTGGGGAGTGGAGGAGGGACCACCAGGAAGGGCGGGAGAGGACGCGGGCCATGGCTCTGAGGAGACACAGTGACAAGTGTTGGTGCCAGTGACTTGGAAGCAAGCCTGGCTGAACCCAGGTGCCCCTTTGGACCTGGGTGGCCACTCTTGGCCTCACTGTGGTCTCAGGCTCTGTCTGTCCTGCTCCGGCCGGCCGCGTCTCCAGCTGTGCCTGGCTCTTGGTTGACCCAGTCCTCAGTCACACACCACACAGCAGCATCGCGTGAGCTTGAAGGAAGTAGCAGGGGTGCAGTTTGAGGAGGCACCGTCACGGCCACCACCTGGTGGCTATGGCATCTCTTTCCTGCCTCTGACTTTTGGGCCCCTCATGACACAGGGTCAGAGGGGTTTGAAAGAGGGGCTCTGGGTCTCCGGGGGACTGAAGGACTGAAGGACTGTGTGTGAGTGTGTGCGAGGGAGGGAGAGAGAGAGAGAGAGAGAGAGAGAGAGAGAGAGAGAGAGAGAGAGAGAGAGAGAGAGAGAGAGAGAGAGAGAGAGAAACTGTATGTGAGTTTGTGTGTGTGTGTGTGCGCGAGGGAGAGAGTGTGTGTGTGTGTGTGAGAGAGAGAGAGAGAGAAACTGTGTGTGAGTTTGTGTGTGTGTGTGTGCGCGAGGGAGTGTGTGTGTGTGTGTGTGTGTGAGAGAGAGAGAGAAACTGTGTGTGAGTTTGTGTGTGTGTGTGAGGGAGAATTTATTTGTGTGAGGAAGACTTTGTGTGCAAGTTTGTATGTGAAGGAGAGTTAGTGTATGTGAGAATTTGCATGTGTGTGAGGGAGAATTAGTGTATGCATGAGCGTTTGTGTGTATGAGTGAGGGAGAGTTAGTGTGTATGAATGTGTGAGTTTGTGTGTGTGAGTGACGGAGTTTGTGTGTGTGTATGTGTGTGAGGGAGAGTTAGTGTGTGAGCATCTGTGTGTGAGTGTGAGAGTCTGTGTGAGTGTGTGTCTGTGTGTGTCGTGTGTGTCTGTGAATGTGTGTGTGAATGTGAGAGTTATGTGTGAGTGTGTGAGTGTCTGTAAATGTGTGTGACTGCGTGTTTGCCTCCTGAGAGGTCACCCCAAGGACTCCCTTATTTGTGGTGTGGCTTCTTCGCCTTGGTCCCTATCTTCAACTCAACTTTCTGAGGAACATGGTCAGGAGAGGTCGAGGCAGTCTCTGTGTCCCCTCTTGTCTCTCTCTCAGAGACCTGGGGCAGTTGTGGGCACTGGGACCTTCCTGGAGCTGTGTTCTGGGGGGAGGACTCTCCTTCCTGTTTTTTGGGAGGATTTCCTTCGCGGCCACTCCCGTGGTGCTCAGGGCTCCCTAGAGTGGCACTGGGCGATACTCCAGGATCATGCCCTACGGGGGCTGTTCCTGGCTCTGTGCTCGGGAGTCACCAGATGTGGGGCAGAGATCTCACCAGTGCCTGCCTCATGCAAGGCAAGTGTGTTTACCCTTGTGCTGTCTCACTGTCTCCTCCCCTTGGGAATTTGGCTCGGTTTTCCCCTGGCATGTGGCTGAACTGGGGGGTGGTGTGGGGACTGTGGCTCTGCCCTCTTCCTCCTCCAAGGTCTCCGCCTTGCTGGTGTCCTCCTCCGGACACCCCCATCCCCACCCTGTCCCCCTCAGGCTCCCCTTCTCCCCTGCTATCTCCCCTCTCAGAGACTCTCAGCCAATGCCCCTTCTCGTGTCGGTCCACGCTCCCTGGGCACCTTGCCTGGTCCCCTGGGGTTCTTCTGAGACTCTTCTCCACAGGCCTGGGACAGGAGGGGACACGGGAGCAGAAAAAAGAAGCCCCCGCAGGTGTCAGGGGTGGGAGCTGCTCATCTTCCCAGGAAATCCCCCAGGGGCTGAGACTCAGGGAGAGGCCACCGCCAGGGGTTTTGTGCAGTGGCAGTGTGAGCGGGGAGGGCCGGTGGTTCTGCTCAGTGGCCAGCGTCACCCGTTGCCCTTCCTGCTCGCTGGCTCTCTGCCTGTGCCCACACAGCCCCCTCACAGCCAGGGCACAGGGAAGAAACCTTCCCTCCCCCCCCTTTCCTTGCGCCTCAGTCTCTCGCCTTTTCCTCCTTCCAAAGACTTTGCCAACTGCTCCACCCCGCCCCACCCCGAGTTATTCTGGTCTGAGCTGAGTCTTTCTTTTATTTTCTTTTATTTAATTTATTTTTTTAAATTTTTATTGGTGAGACACCATGAGGTACAGTTGTAGACTTACAAATTTTTGTGCTCACCCAATAGGAGAGAGAGAACCAAAGGGAATGCCCTGCCACAGAGGCAGGGTGGGAAGGGGGATGGGGGGTGGGAGGGATACTGGGATCCATGGTGGTGGGAAATGGGCACTGGTGGAGGGATGGGTACTTGATCATTGTATAATTGAAACCCTGAGCTGAGTCTTTCTAGGGCCCTCTGATCCCCACTCCACAGAGCAGGAGGGACAGAAGCATGCATCTGGGGAAGGACAGACAAGCAGGCAGGGAACCCAGAAGGCCCAGGCTTTTCTGGCAGGGCGGGACCCAAGGCCTGGCAAGCGCCCTGCTGACTGTGTGATCAGGAAGTTGTTCGGTCTGGAGCTGAAGGGATAACACAGTGGATAGGGAGTTTGCCTTGCAGGTGGCTGACCTGGGTTGGATCCCCTAGCCTGCCAGGAATGATCCCTGAGCACAGAGCCAGGAGTAAGCCCTGAGCACTGCTAGGTGTGTCTCAACCCCCCCTTTAAAAATTAAAAAAAAAAGAGAGAAGTTATCCATCCTGGAGACGTTACTGGGCCCGCTCGAGCAAATCGATGAACAACGGGAGGACAGTGTTATCCAACCTGACTGAACCCCAGTTTTCCCATCTTTAAAATAGGTTATACTGGAGTTGCCAGGCTTTGCATATTAAACACTAAACGATTAACATATGTGGTACTATCACTACATATTAACACGTGCACACTACGTTTAGAATGCCGTGCTTGTGTGCGAAGTGATCGTTTCTGTGTGTGTTATCGTGGTGATACTGGAAGGGCAGGGTCATGTGGTGTGAGGGATCAAACCCAGGGCACCGAGCTGCAAGGTCTGTCACTTGAGTCACACCCCAGCCCCAATAATTATATATTTTTCCGTCCAAATCTGTTTTTATGGAGGTGTGAGAGTCCACATCAGTCTTGATGTTATCGCAGTGTATTTGCAGAGCTGCTATGCCGTGGCCAACACCTCGATATTACTATTGATATGTATAATAACGACCAGACCACTTCCTGCGAGGGTTCCCAGAGCCCCTCTAGATGAGAGGAAAGACCCTTCTTTATGTCCCCCTCCTGCCTCCAAGTGACCCCTTGCTCTTTGATGCCTCCACACAGGCCTCAGGAGAGGCGGCAGGGAGCTTCCCAGGGCGAGTTGGTGGGGGATTTGAACTGGGCCCCTGGACCACCCCCCCCTGCTGGTCGGAAAGGCGAGTGTCTCAGAGATTTGAAACTCCCAGGGATGGGGCTTAGGAGCTGTTGAAGGACCAGCTTTTCTCCAGGAAAATCAAGGAAATGAAATCAAGGAGAGAATCATGCCGAATGAAATGAGTCCGAGAGACAGGGACAGACAGAGAATGGTTGCACTCCTTTTTGGGATATAAGGAACATAGTATGAGACTAAAATCTCACGAGAGCAGAAACAAGGGCCAGGAGGACTGGTCCATGGTTGGAAGCTTGCCACAAGTGGTGGTGGTGGTGCAGTTAGGAGAGAGAAGGGACTGCCGTGACAATGATAGGGATGTACATGAGAACCTTTCCTGTATTCCAAATCATGATGCCCAAAAGGAAAGAGAGAGGGAGAGAGAGAGAGACAGAAGGAGAGGGAGAGAGAGGGAGAGAGAGGGAGAGGGAGGGAGAGAGAGGGAAGGAGAGAGGGAGGGAGAGAGGGAGAGAGGGAGGGAGAGAGGGAGGGAGAGAGGGAGGGAGGGAGAGAGAGAGGGAGAGAGGGAGGGAGAGAGGGAGGGAGAGAGGGAGGGAGGGAGAGAGAGAAGTATCTACCATAGAGGCAGGCTGGGGTTGGCAGTGAGAGGGAAATTGGGGACATTGGTGGTGGGAAACGGACAGTGGTGAAGGGGGTGAAGGGGCCGGTGTCTGAACATGGTATGACTGAGACTTCATCATGAACAACTTTGCAACTGTGTATCTCACGATGACTCAATTAAAAAATAAAAAAAGCCAAACAGTAGCAAGTCGTAGGGAAAAAAAAAACTCTCTCCCTCCCTCTCTCCCTCTCTCTCTCTCCCTCTCTTTCTCTCCCTCTCTCTTTCTCTCTCTCTCCTTCTCTCTTTCCTTTTGGGCATTATGGGCTGGAATACACGGAAGGTTCTCGCGTACATCCCTTTACCTCCTTCATCACTCAGTTCTAGTCCGGGGTGATCATCTGGGTCATCCCTCATTGTCACGGTGGTTCCTTCCCTGTCCTAACTGCCGGCCCCGTCCCAGGTGCGAGAGCGCCGGCGGCCTGCAGGGGGAGTCGAGAGCGGCAGAAGCGAGGCGGCTCCTGCCCTGAGGATGCCCTGGACCCGCAGAGGTCCTCGCTGGCCCGGGGCTGGCCTCGACCCAGACCGCGCGGAGGGGCCCGTGCTGGCCTCCCACCCCAAACCACGCTGCCCACTGAACCGCCGCTGGCGCCCAGGGCCACAGAGCTCGCGGGCTGGCTGTGTGTGTCGCGAGAGGTTGTCCAGAGTGTCCAGAGCGCAGTGTGGGTCAGCGGGTCCAGAGATGGACAGGGACTGGTAGAGAGTTGGAGAATGCATGGACAGATCACGGGGCCACGCACAGCTGTCTTGGCCCTGGGAGGGACACGGACGGGACCGTGTGCGTGATTCCTCTTCCAGAGAACAAACGCCTGGATGTGAATTAGTGGTGCTCATATCGCAGTGGGAACCAGCCCCCTGTGGACCACGCACGTCTGTGGCTCTGGGGGCCACGGGCTCAGTCTGCTTTGGCCCCTGCTTCTGCCCCGAGCAAGAACACTGCCCGGCAGGGAGAAAGGGTCCAATAAACGGGAAACACGGAAAGACAGCTCCCGATGGAAAGGCCTGGAAGGTCAGTACCTAGGGCTTAATTGTGACTACTTTTAGGTAGAAGTATTTTGGATTTTTACGTTTCTCATTTCATCTTACTCTCTGGTATTTTATTTTTTATTTTATTTTTAAAAAAATTTTTATTAGTGAGACATCATGAGGTACAGTTGTAGACTTACACATTTTTGTGCTTGGATTTTAATTATACAATGATCGAGTACCCATCCCTCCACCAGTGCCCATTTCCCACCTCCACGGATCCCAGTATCCCTCCCACCCCCCATCTCCCCATCCCACCCTGCTTCTGTGGCAGGGCATTCCCTTTTGTTCTCTCTCTCCTTTTGGGTGTTGTGGTTTGCAAAAGAGGCAATGAGTGGCAATCATGTTTGGTCTATAGTCTACTTTCAGCATGCTTTTCCCATCCTGGGAGGATCCTCCCAACACCCTTTGTTTGGTGCTCCCTTCTCTATCTGAGCTCCCTTCTCCCCTAGTATGTGTGGTTGGCCTCCAAGCCATGGACAAACCTCCTGGTACTAATCTCGGTCACTCCTGGGTGTTAGTCTCCCATTTTGTTACTTTATGTTCCCCAGATGAATGCAATCTTTCTGTGTCTATCCCGCTATTTCTGATTCATTTCGCTTAACATGATACTTTCTATGTAGTACCACTTGTATGTAAATTTCATGACTTCATCTTTTCTAATGCTACATAGTACTCCATCGTGTAAATGCACCAAAGTTTCTTTAACCAGTCATCTGTTCTCGGGCACTCATGTTTTTTCCAGATTCTGGCTATTGTAAAGAGTGCTGCAATGAACAAACAAGTGCGGATGTCACTTCGACTATACTTTCATGCCTCTCTGGGATATATTCCCCTCTCTGGTATTTTAAACTGTTCAATGCTGTTTGTGCTATTTAAGTAGAGAAGTGCTACCAGTCTGAGTTGCTTCACCACGTCTTTAAGAATAACATCCAGGAGGGGGTGGGGTGGAGAGATAGAACTCCCCCCACCCCCCCACACCACCCCCGAGACAGGGCCTTTGCCTTGCACAACACAGAATTGGGTTTGATTCCTGGCAGCTTGAGCCCTGCCCGGAGTGATCCCTGAGCACAGAGCCAGGAGTAAGCCCTGAGCACAGCCGGGTGTGGCCCAAATGATAACCCCCGCCTCCAGATATATCTATATCTATATGGATATAACAGGCTAGACTTAAGGAAGCTGATCAGGTGGGAGGGGGGTCTGCCTGAACTTCCCCTCCACCTCCAAACCTTTTCCTGTCCAGTTCGTCCTCTGCTTCTGTCCCTTCCAGTTCAACTAGTTGCAGTGGGCAGTCCCTGGGCTCTCGGGCCACGTCCTGGGCACCATGGGTGGCTGAGTCAGGAGCTGAGAGTGCCCTGGCCAGCAGGAAGGGCGAAGTCTCACCCAGGGACTTCCTGGGAGCAGGACGTGGCCAGAGCAGGTCAGGGGGGTCAAAGAGCCTGTCTCTTTTCCCGAGGGCAGGGGCAGGGTGCCCAGGTAACACTGACAAATACTACTGGTAGCCTCGCTGCACCTCTGGGGACTAGAGCGGGCACTTTGGGGCCTCGTCCACAGGTCTCTCTCCTGGGTTCAAGGCTCCTCACCCTGGCTTCGTGGGCTCTAGTCCCCTTCTGGCTGAGTAGTGGCTCTCCTCTGGGCTTCGGTTTCCGGGCTGATGAGATGAGGGTGCTGGCCATGCTGCCCTCCTGGTGTTCGTGCTCCAGTTCCAGCTGGCAGTCCCAGGAACTGTGTGGACTGCAACTTCTTAGCAAGACTCCACATTTGCCAAGGGCAGGTACAAGGCCTGACGGGGCTGAGTCGCAGGGCCAAGGGCAGGTCCTCCCGCCCGCCTGCTCCCGCCAGCCCACCTCGTCCTCCACCTCCTTCTCAGCACTCGGAGGCCCTGGAGAGGGCCCTGCTGTGAGGGGGCCATGGGGCGCAGGCGCTAGTGTGTTTAGGGATTGGACATTGTCTGCGGCGACTGTCCCGCAGAGGTTTGGTGAGGGTGTCCGTCTCGGCTTCCTCATCCTGACCTGATTTCGGGACCTGAACCCTCTGGAGGAGCTTCCGTGCGTCCCTGTCAAACGCAACAGCGAATTCTGGCTTTATTCCTTGGGTTGGTGTATGTTCCAGTGTGGGAACACTGCTTTCAGAGGATTTCCCAAACAGCGTTGGACAACGATCCCTAGTGAAACATTTAAGCTGTTCCAGGATCTGTGTGTGTGTGTGTGTGCATACGTGTACACAATTGCTCACACATGTTCACACATATGCACACATACACACACACTCACACATGCCCCCCTCCCCTGATCTTCCTGACAGTTTGGGTTGTTCTATAATGTGCTGATCGAGGGCCAGGAAACTGATTTCATAACACACGACTGGGCTGCAGCTTGGAGTTTTGAAGACTTTTCCCTCAGACACACGCTCCTTGGGGCCGGGGCGGAAGTCTCAGTCCCGACTTGTCCCTTGCTCGCAGCTCAGCTCCGGACACTGCAGGGGAGAAAGGTCCAGGGTCTCCCTCAGCCCCTCTCCCCACCCACAACTTCCTGCAGGGGGGATCTTGACCCGCCCTTCCCAGGGTTGGAGGAGTCCGGGCAACTTTGCCCTAGAAATTGCCCCATGGGCCTTTCACCCTTTGGGGTGTCGGGTGGCTGTCCTTGGTAATGTGCCTTGTAAATATTTGCCGGCTAGAGCAGTTGCTAGCAGCAGGGCACCCAACTGGCTCGACCTGCCTGTGCCAGCTGGCTGGGGCTGTGGGCCGACTCCTGCCAGGCAGGTCTGGGTGCTCAGCTCAGGGTGTTGGGTCTGAGTACTTCCCTTCCACCTTCCTCTGGCCCTGTTCTCTTTCCAGTCTGCCAGTTTGCTTCTGGGGGCTGGAGGCGGGGCGTTCTCTTCAGCTGCCTGGGATACCCTCCCTGCTGCTTCCTTCACCCCATGCCAGTGGGGTGCCAGGGCTGTGTGTGTGATCTTGGCAGCCCTGCTGTGGCCAAGCCCGCCCACAGTCCAGCTCACAGTTGGGAGCTGGGAAGCAGTGATCGTGGGAGAATTTCATCCTGGGAAATGGCAAATGCTACAAAATATTTTGATTTTTATTTTTGGCAGGGGGTTGTGTTTGGGCTACACTCAGCAGCATTGGGGATGGGGGCTACTCCTGGCTTTGTGCTTGGGAGTCGCTCCCAGCGGTGGTGCTCAGGAGACCACGCATGCTGGGGATGGAGTCAGGTCTCTTACATGCAAAGCATGCACTCTAGTTAGTTGAGCTCTGAGTCTTGCCAAGCTGACTTCGTTCCTTCACCTCTCAACCAAATAGCCAGTTGACAAGCAACAGCACCAGACCAGAGCTCCGGCAGCCGAAGACCTCCAGAACCAGCCACAACCATGCTGAGACCACTTTCCACACACGTGAAGGTACCGGCAGAGGAACAAAGGCATGCGGATCCTGGGGCTGAGATCTCCAAGCCTGCTTGGATCGGGGCTGAACATCCTCCACCCAGATCCTCCACCTTTCAGTAGGCAGGGGTCACACCCACCAACTGGCCCCCTGACGCCATGTAATCCCATCAACGGCCAAGACCCAGAGACTCTAAACCCAGCTCCCGGAAGCGTGCGGCCGCATTTTGCGGCCACATTTGCGGCCACGCGACATCTTATTATCTCATTCTTACTTTGGACAAACCGGCAGGCTACCGAATGAAACCTGCCCACACGGCAGAGTCCGGCAAACTCCCCGTGGCGTATCCAATATGCCAAATACCAGTAACAATGATGGGTCTCATCCTCCTAAACCTGAAAGAGCCTTGAATATGGCACTTTTTAAAATTCTCAGGGCTAGGACGAAGGAGACGTTACTGGGGCCTGCTCGAGGCAATCGACGAACCCCACTGCCCAGCCTGGAAAGAGGCTCCTCCCCTCTCCCCGCCTCTGCCCTGCCCACTCACTGCAGTGCCCAGCAAAGAGGAAGCTTTGGTGCTCTGTCGACTGCCACCTGGACATGTGCAGACACACATGTGTCCAGGAGACTCAGAGGAAGTGTGAAGTTAGAGGGTCTCGGGTTTCAGCAGGTTGTGTTTGTTTCTGTGTCTGCAGAGTGAACCACAGTATGCCATGGCCCTGCCCGGCCACGGCCCCAGCTCCTCCAGACGACAGCAAGGATGAAGGGCCAGGTCCAGCACAGTGTTTAGCACTGGGGGTGTGTGCAAAGGTCCTTGACAAAGTATGTAATAGGGACCTCCCGCATTGCAGCAAGGACCCCTCTCCCCAGCCCCCCCAACATGACAAGAACAAGAAGGATTCATTCATTCTGTGTTTTTGCTTTGGGCCACACCTGGCGGTGCTCAGGGCTTACTCCCGGCTCTGCACTTAAGGATCATTCCTGGTGAGGCTCAAGGAACCCTGGGTGGTGCTGGGATCAAACCCAGGTCTGTGCGCAAGGCAAACATCTCACCCGCTGTGCCGGTCCTCTGGCTCCGACCTCTGGAATTTTAAAAGGTGCTTTGGAAAACACGATCGCGTTGCTGTTCTTGTGACGTGTGAGCCAGCCTCTTCTCCACCCTTCAGCACACCCAGGCTTCCTCTGCCAGGGCTCAGTCGGGTCTCTGCAGTGCCCTCCCCATGGGCGGGGCATCATGACCAGGGCACAGAGGGGCTGTGAAGGCGGCTGCTTGACTCACCTTGGGGCTTCCCTTCCCCGTAGCTGCTCTGGTCGGCCCCTACTCTGGCTGGGCGCTGCCTTCCTTTGCTGCTAGCCTGGAGGGGCCAGAGGCCTCCCGCCCAGCAGGCAGGAGTATGCGTGTGTCTCTCAGAGTCCTGTGGAAGTGGGCCCACCTGCAGTAGCAGCCCTGTCCTCGTCAGTGCAGACTTCCAGGCAGCCTGCAACCTTCCAGCTGATGTGGCACCCAGGCTGACCCTTCTCAAGAATGCTCTGCACACCACCCAGAGAAATAGTATATCTTCATTAGTTTTTTTTTGTGTGTGAGTGTGTGTGTGTGTGTGTGTGTGTGTGTGTGTGTGTGTTTAAGGGTGGGCTCCCAAGCTGGGTTCAGGGAGCCCATTGAGATTATTTCTGGTGGTTCTTAACCTGAAGATTCAGTGGTCGGGTCTGAGAATATGCTGCTGCTTGCGCCATCTCTGCTGGGGACTGCTAGGGCCCCATTATGCTTACTCTGGAGTCCATGCAGGCTGGGGATGGAACTTGAGTCCTTGAACCCACAAAGAATGCCCCCCACCCCCAACAGATGCTCTGTCCTATAATTGTGGGGTCCTTGGGAAGAGTTTTTGTTCTATGAAGCTGATAGTAATAATACTGCCTATTTTATTGGATTGTTAGGAATCAGATTATCTTATTCTTACTTTGGAAAACCTGGCAGGCTACCGAATGTAGCCTGCCCACACGGCAGAGTCTGGCAAACTCCCCGTGGCGTACCCAATATGCCAAATACCAGTAACAATGATGGGTCTCATTCTCCTAAAGAGCCTTGAATATAGCACTCTCTTAAAAATCTCAGGGCTAGGATGAAGGAGACGTTACTGGGGCCTGCTCGAGGCAATCGACAAATAACAGGATGGTCGTGATCCTGATCGTTAGGAATCAATGCTTAATACTCATATATAGTTCTGAGAATGGGACCGGGAACACAGCCCCAATTTATTGCTTTATTGTTTAATGAAAGCGCTATCTAACAATATTATCTGGATAACCTTGTAGATCAGATAAATATTGGCTTTCTGGGACTTATTTGGTTATTGGGGGTGGGGGAGAAATCCCCTCAGACCATCAAGGGCAGTTCTATGCCCCGTCCTTGACAATGTGTGCAGGAATTGAGAAGATGTGCACAGGAAGGCACCAGGAATACACGGACAAAGGCTACAAAAAGAACTCGAGAATGTTTTCTTACAGCTGAGTAGTACTTTATATAAAGAAATCACAATTTTTTTTATTAAAATTTTTTTTTAACTGAATGGCCGTGAGATACAGAACTATGAAGCCGTTCATGGTTGGGTTTCAGTCCTACAGTGTTCCAGCAACCATTCCTCCACCAGGGTACATTTTCCACCACCAGCGTTCCCAGTTTTTTTCCCACCTACGTCCCCCCAGCCTGTCTATGGCAGGCACTTTCCTTCTTGCTCTCTCTCTCTCTCTCTCTCTTGCAATAGTTTCTTTATCTGTTCTTGGGCACTTGGCTGTATTGTGAGGGAATCACTTGGGAGTGGGGGTGGAGGATGAAAGAAGCCCTACCACACACATTGACTGCTGGGCATAAAGAGAGGTGCTCCTTCAGAGTTGATTCAGGTCCAATCAGCTTCCTGGGTCACAGCATCATCTCTCTAGGCAACCCACTTGATGTTAATTCCTTTTTTTGGTGTTTCCTGTTCTTTTACCAGGAGTTTCTGAGCTTCCAGTCCCAGAACGTAGAGACAGCTGTGCTCTTCCAACTGCTTCTTGTCCCCTCTTGTCTATGTGCTCAGTCGGCCTTGTTATCGCTCCAGCCAGCTGGGCTTTCTGACAACATGGTAAGGGATGCTTGGGGTAGCCCGTGGGGTAGTGTTGGGGAGGGAACAGTGTGGGGGAGAGAAGATGGGGAGGCTGAATTGTCCAACAGCTGGATACACTGCTGATGTCTCCTCAGAAGATGGGAAAAACAGGGTCTGGGTAAAAATATCCAGAGGCTCAAACAGCTGGGCCTGGAACAAAGGGGTTCTCAGGGAATAGAAGAACCACAAAGGAAGGGTTTCTAGCGAGTGCACAGGGCTCTGCCTGTCTTGACTCTATTACTTGGCCAATGGGTCAAGGTAAAAGAGAACACCCCCACCCGGGACCCTAACACGCCTGCTTGCAACCTGGGGCAGTGGCTCTCACCTCATGCACTTGCTAAGGTTAGTCAGTCTTTCGGGAAGTGGGAGGGGATTCTCCATCTTGTATCTCCTCCATGAATTAACTCAGTGCTCAACCCACAGTGAAGCCCAATGACACTCCCATGTGCACACACCCCCCTGCCATACGCTCACTAAAGAGACTGTGTTTCTCGAATGTATGTATGCTTCTGTTGCAGACGGAGAGATGGGTCATGTGGACTGGCAGAAAAAACTCTATCCAGAACCTACACCGGCCCAGAAACCTTTTGAGACACAGGACCCATCTCAGGATTCTATCCTGGAAAACCATCGAGTTGCTGAATTTCAGGTCCAGAGAGAAGTGGTGGGAGCCCTGGAGGAGAGGCACCGGGAACACATAGACAAAGGCTGCAAAAAGAACTCAAAAATATTTTCTTACAGCTGAGTGGTACTCCAGTGTATATAAAGAAACCAAAGTTTCTTTATCCAGCCATCTCTTCCTGGGCACTTGCTTTGTTTTGATTTGGGCTATTGCGAGTAGTGCTGCAATGAACATAGAGGGGCAATGTCTTTTATGAATAGAGGTTTTGGGTACTTAAGATAGATGCCGAGAAGTGGAACTGCTGGGTCATTTGAAAAGTCTCCATAGTGTTTTTCAACAAATCTGGACCAGCTGACATTCCCACCAGCAGTGAATGAGGGGCTCTTTAACCCCACATTCAAACCATCACTGACTGTTTTTTTCTTGTGACGTGCGCTAGTTTCACTGGTGTGAGAAGATATCTCACTGTTGTTTTGATTTGCATTTCCATAATGATAAGTAATGCAGAGCATTTTTTCATATATCGTTTGGTCGTTTGTGTGTCTTCTTTGAGGAAGTTTATATACATTTCTTCCCACCATTTTTTGATGGGGTTGGTTATTTCTTTTTTTGTGAGTTTTTACCAGTGCTTTATAAATCTTGGATATTAACCCTTTATTAGACGAGTGATGGGTAAATATATTCTCTCCCTGTCTATAAGATATTCTTTTATTCTAGATATCACTTCTTTTGTGGTACAGAAGCTTCTTAGTTTTATGTAGCTCCGTTTGTTTATCTTTGCTTCTATTAGTGTGGCTTATGGTACTAAATCATTGAAAATGCTTCTAGGTTCAATGTCATGCAACGTTATGTCTATGTTTTCCTCAATATGATTTGTAGAGTCAGGAACTGATATCTATGTCTTTAATCCATTTTGATTTGACTTTTAGGCAAGGTGAGGATGTTAAGTGCAACTTTGGCATATGACCGACTAGTTTTTCCCAATACCATTTGTTGAAGAGGGTTTTCTTGCTCCACTTCATACTTTTCCTCTTCTATTGTAGACTAACTGTCCATAAACTGAGACTCTGTCTTTGGAGTCTCAATTCTATTACATTGACCCGAGAGTCGGTCCTTTTCCCCCTTTTCCAGTACCATATTGTTTTGATTACCACATATTTATAGTACAGTTTCAAATTTGCTGCTACCTAGATGGACCTGGAGGGTATTGTGCTGAGTGAGTTAGTCAGGAGAGGGACAGACACAGAATGATCTCTCATATGTGGCATCTAAAGAAACATAATAGGGGAATCACAAATGTCCAAAGGCCACAGAAACTGAGAACTGGTCTTCAGTAGGAAGCTTACCATGGGGGAGTGGGAGAGGGAAGAGGATGGGGTGAGGGGGACACTGGGACAGTGGTCGAGGGAAGGGCACATGCTGATAGAGGGTGTTATGCTAGAATGATTTATGCAAGAACACCTGTCATTAACAGGATGGTAATTAAATGGTGCCTAAAAACAAAACAGACGAAAAAAAAAAGGAAAACAAAAACCCCTCAAGAATGGACCTCTGGAAGTCCAATGCTTTCTCCCAGGAAAAGTCCCATTAACTTTTTTTTTCTTTTTGGGTCACACCCAGTGATGCTCAGGGGTGACTTCTGGCTCTGCACTTAGGAATTACTTTTGGCAGCGCTTGGGGGACCATATGGGATGCCGGGGATCAAACCAGGGTTGGCCTTGTGCAAGGCAAATTCCCTACCAGCTGTGCTATCGCTCTGTCCACGTCCCATTAACTTTTAACCTGTATAAGAATTGAGGACAAAGCTTGTAGGAAATATCCATACATAACCTTCCCCAAAAGGCACTCTGGGATTTTCCATCCAGGGGAAGTCTGCATTTTCTTGAACACTTTTCTTTCTTTCCTTTCCTTTTACTTCCTGAATAAACTGTTTTGTGTTCTTACTATTTTTGAGTGGGGTCCCACACCTGATTGTGCTTAGGGCTTACTCCTGGCTCTGCATTCAGGGATCACTCCTGGCAGGCTCAAGGGATCATATGGGACTCCAGGAATAGAACATGGTCAGCTGTGTGCCAGGCAAACACCTTACACACGGTCCTCTCTGGCCCTGAGATTCTTTTCTGTGAGTGAAAGCACTTTACTGGAAATGCTGGGTGGGATTTAGGGGCGACTTCTCTTTCCTGCAAAGAGCATTCTCACTGAGTTCCAAGACTCCGGGAGAAATTGAGTTGCATTATCCACGTTGGGCAGAACTGGAACTCAGGTGTAGTTTGATGACCACCTCATGGGGCTGGTGAGATGTGCGGGGCTCATCACAGACTCACCTGGCCTAGACTTCCAGGTCCTTCCTGCGTGACCGAGGTCAGTAGAGAGGGAAATTCTGGAGGCTGCCTCCTCTCTCGTTCCTACTTCACATAAGCCCCCCGGGGGACCCTTCCCCTTTGCTGGTGGAAGTCATAGTGGTGACCACAAAGGCACAGAGCCAAGGACATTCAAGAGGAAGGAGGGAACCCCGTGGAAATATGCAGTCCAACAATGCTCTCCTGGGAAAATGCTTTGCTCCCAGGTCAGCCTGTAGATCTCTTTCCCTTAACGGTTTTTTTCAATTTAATTAGTGAATTACAGATCTTTAGGGAGGTAATGAGACGCTAATGAGGCCAGGACACAGGCTTACCTCTAAGCTAAATAAATACAGGCAGCAACTGAGAAGAGATGCAAGTGGCTAGTAGAGCTACTTAAACAGACAGAAGAAGAAAAAAGGGGGAAGGTTCACTGTGAAATGCAAACAGTTAGGGGCCAGAGCAGGAGCAATAGTATAGCAGGGAGGGCGTTGGCAGGCCAGGAGTCAGCCCTGAGCATAGCTGGGTGTGGTCTCAAAACAAAACAAAAATCTAATCAAATACAAGCAGTTAGAAATTGTCCCTTTGGATATTCTGGATAACCTTTCAGTGTCAATATTGCAAACCACAGTGCCCAGAAGGGGGGGGGAGAGAGAGAGAGAGAGAGAGAGAGAGAGAGAGAGAGAGAGAGAGAGAGAGAGAAAGAGAGAGAGAAGAGAGAAGAGAGAAGAGAGAAGAGAGAAGAGAGAAGAGAGAAGAGAGGAGAGAGGAGAGAGGGAGGAGAGAGAGAGAAGAAAAGTGCCTGTCATAGAGTTAGGCAGGGGGTGGGGAGTGGAGGGTGATGGGAGGGAACCTGGGAACATGGGTGTTGGAAAAATATACACCAGTGGAGGGATGGGTCTTGGAATGCTGTATAACTAAACTCCAATCATGAACAGCTTTGTAAATACATACATACATATACATACATACATACCTAATACAGGCTGAGAATTTACTATCATACTTTTTGCTAAATGCTTTACAAATCAGATCTCACTTCATCACCACAAATAAATAAGTCATTTAAAAAAATGAAATTGTCCCTTCGACTTTAGTGGTTACTGAAAAAGAAAGAGTGGGAGAAAAATGAGGAAAATGACTGTAATCAGCTTTTCAGGCAATATTGTTGCTCTGCCCTGAACATGGAATAGATGATATTATTTAAAATAATTTTATGTCACCAGGTCTCTAAGTAGCCTAGTCTTGATTTTTTAAATTTAAATTTTTTATTAGTGAAACACCATGAGGTACAGTTGTAGATTTACAAATTTTTGTGCTTGGGTTTCAGTTACACAATGATCGAGTACCCATCCCTCCAAACCAAACCTAAAAGAAGGGCTAAAGGGGCAACTATAAGACTAGTCTTGATTTTTAAGAGAACTAAGTTCTACCTACAAGTATGCAAGTATGAAATCCTTGTTCATTTCATGGTAACTGTGAGTGTTTAACATCTGTGTGTTTTTAGGGCTAGATGGATAGTACAGTGCACCGGGCACTTGCTTTTCATGAGGCCGACCTGGGTTTGATTCTCAGCATTCCATATGGTCTGCCTCACACCGCCAAGAGTATTTCCTGAGTGCAGAGTTGGAGTAACCCCTGAGCACCGCTGGGTGTGGCCCCCAAATAAAACAAACCATCTGTGTGTTCCTAGGAATCAGAATTGTAAGGATGAAACTCTTAAAGATCAGAATGTTATGATTAATTCACAAATTTTCTTGCTAAAAATAGCATGTGTTGTAAAATATTCAGTTGTGAGCACTTAAAAGTCACTTGCAATTTGCTTTGTGCTCAGAGAGGTATGCAGAGTAATACAAAGTTGTCATGGTCAATGAAAATTTATAGGAGATTGAAGCTTTCAATATGTGACTAGCAAAATAAAGTTTTTCTTTCAAGCTTTAAGGTTCCCTGGGCAGTCATTTTTAACTCAATATTGCTCCCCACCAGCACTGGGCTCCCAACAGCTGAGTCTTTGTTGACAGAGACATTAAGAACAAATAAACACATCAATATTCAATAAGTACGGGAAGATCAGAGGCTGAAATATTTCACAGAGCTGTTAGAAGGTATTATTAAAATATGCTCTCAACGGGATGAACATCTCCAATGAAACAGTTATATGTACCTAGGTTGAGAAGGCACCATGACGAATGACCTGGCACCTGAGTTGCGCAGAAGGAAGAGAGCAGCTTGGAACACCTTCAAGAGCGTCGAAGAAATAGCTAAGAGGATGAAGAACCTCCGGCTCCAGGCACATCTCTTCGATTCCACGGTTCTTCCTGCATTAACATATGCCTCAGAGACCTGGGCCCTACGAAAACAGATGAGAATGCTATTCGGGTCTCCCAAAGAGGAATTGAAAGAGCTATGCTTGGAATATCATGCTTCACTCAAATGAGAGAAAGAATCCGGAGTTACGACCTCCATCGATGATCAAGAATCAGGGACGCTGTCTCGTTTGCTAAGGCTTCGAAAACCAGATGAGCTGGACACGTAATGAGATTTGGAGACGACCGCTGGACTAGAGCCATTACCAACTGGATTCCACGGGATGCTAAAAGACCGCGTGGCCGCCCACCTACGAGATGGTCAGACTTCTTCGTCAAGACCCTGAACGATCGGTTTGAGGCTGTTCGTATTTCTAGAATGAGCAGATGCCATTGGGCTACACTGGCACGTGACAGGGGTGAATGGAGACGTTACTAGCGCCCGCTAGAGCAGATAGACGAGTAATGGGATGTCAAGTGATCAAGTGATTAAAATATAACGTCTTGACAGTTTCCTATTCTATTTTTGCCCATACTGCCCCTATATCTAAAAGACCCTAAACAGTCTTATTCTATGCTTGTCTGGCACATTTTTGCATCAGGCAAATATTTGTTGTCCATTCTTTTCTTTCCTGCTTATTATTCTTTCCTGCGTGCATTTTTGCAGAAGCTTTGCTTCCTAACACCTAAACTAGTTTTCTTAGGGTCCCATTCTGTGGAGCAGAGTGACGAGCACTGGAGCAGGAAAACCCCAACCTTACAAAGCGGCTCTGAAATGAAACCTTTCAGGAGGAAGGTTTCATTTGCCTCAGTAGCAAATGAAACGTTTCATAGCTATGAAGTAGCAAAGCTAGCAGAACAGGGCACCTGCATCATCTATCAGCCTTGAGCCTCACGAGACCCCCCTCGTCATGTACGTCTGAAATGCAGAAACTATCACGTATACCTTAGCAAGTCACTCTATTCACAATATACAAGCCTGAAGGGGCGGAGGGGCAAAGCAGAGAAGGAAAAAGTGATAGGCCAATAGTGTTAATCTCTGATGTGATTGGATCTCCTGTAAGCCGAGACCCTCCCAAACATGGAAGCTTGTAACTATCTCACGGTGATTTAATAAAATTAATTAAAAAATGTGTGTATTCACTAGGGGAAAAGGTAGCTCAGATAGAGAAGGGAGCACCAAATAAAGGGTGTTGGGAGGTTCCTCACAGGATGGGAAATGCGTGATGAGAGTAGACTATAGTCCAAACAAGATTGCCACTCAATGTCTCTTTTGCAAACCACAGCACTCAAAAGGAGAGAGATAACAAAAGGGAATGCCCTGCCACAGTGGTAGGGTGGGATGGAGGGAAGGGGGGTGGGAGGGATACTGGGACTGATGGTGGTGGAGAATGGGCACTGGTAGAGGGATGGGTACTCGATCATTGTATAACTGAAACCCAAGCACAAAAATTTGTAAGTCTACAACTGTACCTCATGGTGTTTCACTAATAAAAATTTAAGGAAAAAAATGTGTGAATTTGGCAATAAAGTGAGCTGTGATCAACTGATCCTGGGGTGGGGATGGGGGGTTGTTTCTCTGAGCTCTCATCCTCCTTCGTCCCGTAGCTAGGTTCCTGCCTGAACCTGGTGCGCAACGTGTCCAAGCATGTTGGGGATAATTGTTCTCCAACACAATTTTTGGGGTGGTTTGCTCAGGGGAAGAATTCCCACCTCCCTTCCTTTATTTTTCAATGAGCACTGATAGTATGGTGGTTGAACTGCCCCTCGGGGTGGGTTTTCCAATGCTTGGAGACAGTGTTGGTTTCTGGGAGAGGTCCTATGTGGTTGGTTGTGGTGGCACCATCTCTGGACCTGGTACAGGATCTTGCCACTGCTCTGGGATACGGGTGCAAAAGCAGCATTGTCAACATTTTAGGATCATTTCTAGGACCTGACATGCCTCGAACCCTTTTTGGCATCTTCAGTTGCTTCTCTGAAATGTATTCTTTCTGTTCTTGGAACAGTGGTCTCCATTTGTCTAAAACCAGTCTTCAACCTCTGTCCAGCAGAGATTGGTCACAAAGAATAAGACAAACACATATGTAGGATTTTTTAAAAAAGAATTTCATTACTCTTTATTATTACACCAACTAGTTTATAGTTTAATTCTTTGCAAAGAAAATGCTAAGAAAATTATAATCACATTGTATAGTTTTAAAATAATAATTTGGGGGCTGGAGCAATAGCACAGTGGGTAGGGCGTTTGCCTTGCACGCGGTCAACCTAGGTTCGATTCCCAGCATCCCATATGGTCCCCTGAGCACTGACAGGGGTGATTCCTGAGTGCAGTGCCAGGAGTGACTCCTGTGTGTCGCCAGGTGTGACCCAAAAAGCAAAAAAAAAAAAAAATAATAATTTCAGACTTTTTTTCAAGTTTTATTAGTGAAACACCATGAGGTACAGTTTGTAGACTTAAAAATTTTTGTGCTTGGGTTTCAATTATACAATGATCAAGTACCCTTCCTTTTACCAGTGCTTAGTCCAGCAGCTATGTCCACTGTCACAGACTTTAGTTCCATTCAATGATATGGCACATCCTGCAAAATTAACTAGAAACACACACACACACACACACACAAGTCTCAAATACAGCATAGATGTACACACAATAAAGGTAATTTACAATAACAAATAAGGAATGTAATTTATCCTGGCTGTGCTTCAGAAACTTAGGGTCAATAGCCTTAGTCAAGGCACAAAGCAGGAAGAGGTGAGCACTTTCTCTAGAAGTAGGCAAGGTATGTACAATCACTGATGAGGTATGCATGCATGCAAAGGATTTGAAACTTCTCGGTCTTGCTATGAAAATTGAATAGAGCTAAAAGGAAATGCTATGGTTCCCCTTACTATTCCCCTCTGGGTCGGTTCCACAATCTTACTTCATTACATAGAAAATTTCCAAAAGTAAATCACTATTTGGGTAAATGAAACACAATACTTCAATATTCCCATATACTGGTTGTGCCACCTGGCCTAGAAGCATTTTGCAGACAAAGGCGTGTTTCACAAAATTGAAATGCCATTCAGGTGAAGGGACAAGACATTTCCCACCAACACACATGGACTGTTCAAGCTCTAAGTCCCCCGGCCAGTCCAAATTTTGCTTTTATTTATTTTTTTAAACTAGTCTTTGCCTCTTAGATTTTAACAATGCTTCTTTTGATTCGAGTAAGCGGGAGGTTGGCATCTTATTGGGAGAAAAGCGAAACATTTGTTCTTCTCTCTTCTCTACAACTTTATGGTTAAAAAAGTGCAACATGCTGGAGATGGAGTGAGAGTAATGGGCAGGGCACTTGTCTTGCATGTGTCTAATCTTGGTTCGATTCCTGTCACCCCAGGAGCCTGCCAGGAGTGATCCTTCAGTGCAGAGCCAGGAGTATGTCCCGATCTAAGCCAGGTGTGGCTCAAAAACAAACAAACAAACAAACAAACAAACAAACAAACAAACTACTGTATGCCGATGTGGTTGGTTTGCACAAATACAGAAAGAAAGATTTTTTTAATGTAATAGGGTCAGTCCCCAATACTGTATCACTGTATCACTGTCCTCCTGTTGTTCATCGATTTGCTCGAGCGGGCCCAGTAATGTCTCCATTGGAGACTTTGTTGTTACTGTGTTTGGCATATCGAATACGTCACGGGGAGCTTGCCAGGCTCTGCCGTGCGGGCAAGATACTCTCGGTAGCTTGCCGGGCTCTCCGAGAGGGACCGAGGAATCGAACTCGGGTCGGCCATGTTGGCTGCGTGCAAGGCAAATGCCCTACCACTGTGCTATCGCTCCAGCCCATGGTCCCCAATACAGAAAGAAAAATTTTTTAAATTTTTTTTTAATTTTTTTTTCCCTTTATTTTATTTTATTTTTTTTTAAAGTTGTAGATTTACAATTTTTTGTGCTTTGGTTTCAATTATACAATGATCAGATACCCATCCCTCCACCAGTGCCCATTTTCCACCACCATGGATAATATCCCTCCCACCCCCATCCCCCCATCCCCCCAGTCTCTGTGGCAGGGCAATCCCCTGTGTTCTCTCTCTCCTTTTGGGTGTTGTGGTCTGCAAAAGAGGCATTGAGTGGCAAACATGTTCAGTCCATAGTCTACTTTCGACATGCAGCTCCCCTCCTGGGAGGATCCTCCAAACATCCTTTATTTGGTGCTCCCTTCTCTATCTGAACTGCCCTTTCCTCTAGGATACCCGGCAGAAAGAAAAATTTAAGAACCAGCTATGGAAAGTCCCCTATGAGGGAAAGAGTCCAAAGGGATGAGTTTAAGTAAAACAAGAACAGAACTAATAAGAGTAATAAGTTTGTTTCTGAAGTCCTGCAAACTGCAAGGAGATGTTAAAGGTCGCCTGTCTCAAGGAAACCATCTCTGAGATGGGAAACAAGAGTCCTCCAAACCACCTGGACTCTGCTCACAGAGAAAACGCTGGAAACCTGGATCTCTTGTGGCTCTGGAGAGGGACGGGCTGGAATCCTGCAGTCAGGCCACTCTGCCAGATGAGGGGACCAAGGCTGTGCCTTCGTCATTGTGCTCACCTGTTCTTCACAACTTCACACTGGCCAAGCCTAGGTAACTCTGATGAAACAAGTAGAACATTAATTTCTTTATAAACATTATATTAATAATAGAGTCACCTACTCTGTCCTTAGCCAATTCCCAGGACCTCTTTTATTTATTTTTTTTTCGCTTTTGGGGTCACACCTGGTGATGCTCAGGGGTCACTCCTGGCTCTGTGCTCAGGAATTACTCCTGGCGGTGCTCAGGGGACCATATGGGATGCTGGGAATTGAACCCGGGTCGGCCGCGTTCGAGGCAAACGCCCTACCCGCTGTGCTATTGCTCCAGCCCCTCCCAGGATCTCTTAGCAAATAAACGGGGACCTCAGTCTCTAACCTTGCTGTGTTTATGCAAAATAACTAGCCAAGTTTATGAAAACCTCTTTATGAGGGATTCAAGGGACTGATTTTAAGCCCGTAGGCTGGAATTTGAATTGACACCCGGCATTCCAAGTTCTTAAAGCTTATTTAATTTCAGCTCCTGTTTTGGCAATGCCTAATCCAAAAAGCCTTTCACCATATATAGCTGAAAATCTGGGAACCATGAACAATTTTTTAAATAGTAAAACTCTATGTCCCCAGTCCCTTAATTCTCTCTGCACTAATATAGCTTCTATATTAGCTTCTAAATTAGGTCTGTTAACCCCAAATCTAGCGGTAACTTCTAGACCTGTACCATGCTTACCTAAATAACAGTTTGACAGTGTGGCCCAGAGTTGGCCTGGGTGCCTCAGAGCAGGGGCAGCAGCTGCCCTTATGGCAGAGGAGTCCACGAAACTTGCTCTAGGACACCCACCAGAAGACAGTTCAGAAGTAAAAGTCTGTCAGAGGCTGACAGGCGGGAGACTGACAAGGCGCCAAGCCCCACTGTGAGTCTTTTGTTTAAATGCTTTTTATTATTTTCTAATTAAAAAAATTTTATTAGTGAAACACCATGGGGTACAACTGTAGACTTACAAATTTTTGTGCTTGGGTTTCAGTTATACAATGATCGAGTACCCATCCCTCCACCAATGCCCATTCTCCACCGCCAGTGATCCCAGTATCCCTCCCACCCCCCACCCCCCGCCTCTGCCTCTGTAACACAGAATTACTTTAAAGGACTCATTGACAGGTGAGACATGATTATTACCATAATGAAACCCAAGTTTAAAATAAAATTTAATATAATATACTTTATATTCCAGAGTTGAAAACATATATGTAAATTGACTCTTACTGACTTATTTTCTGATAAGTCTATTTATCATTTTTTTTTTTTGCTTTTTGGGTCACATCTGGCGATGCACAGGGGTTACTCCTGGCTCTGCACTCAGGACTTACTCCTGACTGTGCTCAGGGGACCATACAGGATGCTGGGAATCGAACCCGGGTCGGCCGCGTGCAAGGCAAAAGCCCTAGCTGCTGTACTATCTCTCCAGCTCCCTATTTACCATTATTTATTTATTTATTTATTTGTGACTTCGTGACTCTTAAGAATTGCCAGATAACAAATCCAGCAACCTTTTGTTCCCCTTTCCGGGGGAAACCCTGTGAAAGCACAGGTTATCTGTGCACAGAGCTGATAGAACAAAAGTATCCTAGTGGGTCTGATTTAAGAGACACGTCCTTGATAATCCAGATAAAACTTGGTTCCTTGATGGCAGTAACTCTGGAGTTCATGACTTCAGTAGTTCATGAAGGGACTCGAAGAGCTGCATTTGCTGTTGTGAGTCTCAGCAGCATCGTGGAAGCCAAAGAAAGCTTTATCCGGGGAACTTCAGTTTCCAAGGCAGAATTCGTTTCCTCATCTGAGCCTGTCAATCATTTGAAGGATTTAGAGTAAACAGATATAAGTAAAAGTAAAGGCCCTCCCGTTGATCATCGATTTGCTCGAGCGGGCCCAGTAACGTCTCCATTGGAGACTCTGTTGTTACTGTGTCTGGCATATCGAATACTCTCGGTAGCTTGCTGGGCTCTCCGAGAGGGGCGGAGGAATCGAACTCGGGTTGGCCATGTTGGCTGCATGCAAGGCAGACGCCCTACCCGCTGTGCTATCGCTCCAGAGTAAACAGATATATGATTGAAAATTTCTTTCAGTCTTCTGTACTCTTGCTGCAATATGGCAAGAAAGGGGCTATCTAATCATTAAAAACAGTCCAATAAAGCACAGAGAAGAAAATTTGAAAGCTATTGGAGGCTGTGCAGGTCCCCACAGAAAGAGCAGGTATGGGTGGCAACAGCCATCAAAAAGAAGATACCAAGGTAGGGGGTGAGGGTGGGTGGGGAGTGATGAATGGTCTGGAGAACAGAATTGAGAGTCGTGGGCCTGAAACAGGTGAAGGATGGAAGGAAAGAAACACAGCAAGACTCAATGGGTGTAGTCACTCGAGTAGTTTCTGAGAATCTGCTGTACTCTGAACACGGCTAGGAGCAGAGGATCCGGGAGCCAGTCAAGACAATCCCCGGGAACCCATCATTATATAACTGAAACTCCAGCACAAAAAATTTGTAAGTCTACAACGGTACCTCATGGTGTTTCACTAATAAAAAATTAAAAAAAAATTAAAATAAATAAATAAATAAATAAAAACAAAAAGACAATCCCCGCCCTCAGGCATCTCATTCCTGGCAGGGACCCTGGCAGAGAAAAAGAGCAAAATGCACTGTCTAGTGCTAGGTGGAAAGCAAGCAGGGAGGGCCGGGAGGTGCCGCTGGGTTCGGGGATGCAGTGAGTTTGGTGTGGGTCAGTCGGGAGGTGGCTTTGGGCCCTGTGATATGAGCCAGGCAGGGTGTCAGGTGGGGGAAGCGCAGCTGTGATTTATAGGAACTAGTGAAGCCAGAATGCCATAGAGAGATAAAAGAACCTACTCTTTCTCTAGTCTCTTTGCCAAGCCAAAGCAAGAGAGGGCATCTTTGGGGACGCAGGAACTGAGGTCTGCTAAGAGATCAGAGGGCATGAAGGACGTCAGCGCCAGCTGGAAGAAGACCATAGTATAAAGTCCTCTTCACTTGCAAGAGACTCTTTTTTTTTAATCTTCTTTGATTTTTATAAGTTTATTAAGTTATCAGTTTAGTTACAGACAATATTCTAACACCAATCCCACCACCATTGCACTGTCCCACCACCATTACTTTCAAGGGGCTCTTATCTTCAAAGAAAACCTCAGGTCCCAGAAGCTTGAGAAAACACTGTAAGAAAGGGACTGGAGAGATAGTGCAACAGGTAGGGTGCTTGTCTCGCCCAAGGGACACCCAGCTTGGATCCCTGTCATTTCATATGGTCCCCTGAGCCCTGCCAGAAGTGATTCCTAAGCATGAGCTAGGAATAACCCCTGAGCACCACCAGATGTACCTCTGAGCATCGCTGGATGTGCATAAAAATCAACCAACCAATCAAACAAACGAAAAAACCAAAACAATAAAACCACAACCCTGTAAAGTAAATTCTTCATGAGCAGGCAGTGAGCATCTCTCTTTGGGACGCTTGAATCCCTCCGACCGCTAGCCTTCCAGTTCAGGGGAGAATGTCTTCTTTCACTTCATGGGTTGCCTCTTCTCTGTCTCCTCACCTATTTCCCAAATAAAATATTTTCACTTTACATTGTCTTCCACAACACATTCTTTTCTGTGACATAAGGACAAGAGCCTGGACGTGGGTGGAAATTGAGACAGAACTCTCTGACCATTTCTGATCTCCCAGAATACCCCCACCCCTGCCCTGACCATTATTTGGGAGGTGCATTCCAGGAAGAGGGAAAGGCAAGTGCAAAGGCCCTGTGGCAGGAATGTTCCTGGCAGGTGGAGAATAAATGAGGGGCTAAACTAGGTTAGGCCTCTTGCATCCTATAGTCTTCTCTGCTTATCATAATTGCGATGACATACTTTACTAATTGCCTATTCAATGTCTGTTTCTCTACCAGACTCTAAGCTTTCTGGGTGCAGGTCACGGGCTTTGATCTCTGTGAAGTTCCTCAGTCTCAGCATGCAGGATAGAGTAGGTGCTCAATTATATTTTTTTTCAGGAAATAAATTCATGTGAATAAATGGGATTTGGGTCAAAAACTTCATTTGCGCAAGCTAAAAAGGGCTTTTGAGAGATAGAGAGAGATAGAGACAGAGACAGAGGGAGGAAAGGAAGAGAGAGACAGAGACAGAGGTAGGGAGGGAGACAGAGAGACAAAGAGAAAGACTGAGAGTTTCAGGGTCAGCTCTGAACTTGGTCGGGTGCTGAGGGATGGGTTGATGGGGACCCTGCTGGCCCGGGGCTCCCCTGGAGCGGGAACACTGAGCTGGTACTGGTCTGGGTCAGTGTGGGAGTGGGGGTGGGGAGGCACCCAACCCCTCAGGCCTCCCCAGCCCAGGAGTGGCCAGAAATCCACGATGGAGCCGCCTGTTCATTTGCTCCTGTGTGAGGAGTGTCCTCCGTGGCCCTTGGTGCACAGGCAGAGACCACCCAGACGGCCGGGGCTGAGCACCGACTCCCCCACCCCCCACCCCTCTCCTCCCCCTCACTACACGCTGCTCTGTATTCTCCAGGAGGAGTGGGGTTGATTGCCAGCGGTCCTCGGGGTCACTCCTGGTAGTGCTTGGGGGGCCATATGTGGTCTCAGGGATGGAGCTCGGGCCTCTTGCATGCAAAGTGAGTACTCCCGGCCTTCGAGCCATCTCTCTGGGCCCACTGTTTATTTATAAGGAAAACCTTCTACAGGAACATTGAAGAACCTGAGAGTGAGGGGCCAGAGTGATGGTCCAATGGGCCGGGAGCTTGCCTAGTGCCTGGCAGACCTGGGTTCAATCCCCAGCACCCCATATAGCCCGACCAGGAGTAGTCCCTGAGGACAGTCCCCCCCCCCCCCCAATAAGAAGGAATGAATCTTTTTTTATTGTTGCCATGTTGGGGTGGAAGGTTTCCCTTGCTGCAATGCCAAAGGTCCCGGTCACATCCTGGGGATGTGGACAGTCCTAGAGAGCAAAGTCAGGGACCCGCAGATGCAAAGCTCGTGCTTTCCTGAGGATCCACGTCCCCCACCCCCACCCCCCGGGCCAAGACTCCAAAGCAAGCACCCCCGATGCCCAGTGTGGCCAGGGCTGGCCAGGGCTGGATGAGCCAGACACCGTGACTGACCAAGGGCCGGTGGGCTGCCCCAGGGGCGGGGAGTGTGCTGCTGGATGAGCTGAGGTCCTGCCCTTGGCCGCATTAGATGGGCGTTTTTTTTTTTTTTAAACTTTTATTGGTGAAACACCATGAGGCACAGTTGTTGATTTACAAATTTTTGTGCTTGGGTTTCAATTATACAATGATCAAACTCCCATCCCTCCACCAGTGTAGATGGGCGTTCTTGAGCAAGTTACTCGGACCCTAGAGTGACGGGCCACACAACTCAAGGCTAGCTGGTCCCGTCCCTCAGTGGTCCAGCGCCGTCTCTCCCCACACCCAGGGACCTCAGAAACCTGAAGTGTAGATGAGGGTGCCAGGCTGAGCTCACCCAGGTTCACTCTAGTATCACAAATATGGGGAAGTTCCGGGCAGGAAAATTCAGCTCCATCCTCAGCGTGACCTTGGTCCTCCGCCCTTCACACTGGGGTAGGGCCAGGTCCCCCCTCCCCCTTTGTGGGTTGATTTTGGGCCACACCTGATGCTGGTGCTGGGGGCTTAGTCCTGGCTGTGCTCGGGGCTGGTGCTATGTGGGGAGCAAGCCTGGGTCCTGGACGCAAAGCCTGAGCTAAGCTCGTCCCTGGCTCTCCCTGCCGCCTGCAGGATGGCCCAGGGTGGCGCCTCAGAGGCCTCCGGCTTCCTGGGTCCTCTCTCTATGGTCTGGGTGGCTTCATGCTAACCCCCTTCCTGGGTGTCCCTTGGCCTTGGGCCCCTGAGCTCTGCTCTCCCCACTGACAGTTGCCTGCTGGTCACCTCTTCCTTGTGAGGTCACCTGTGGCTCAGTTTCATCCAGGGGTGCTGCCCCATGGGGTAGGGGAAGGAGGAAGGGGCTTCTAATCCCTCTGGGGGCGGGGGGAGTCCCTCAGGCCTCCTGGCAGGGTGGGCACGTTGCCACCCGGGTCTTCCTCATAGCATCTCACCGGAGTGTGATGTGGAGTTCCTGTTATTAATTTGAGCTCTATTATCAAGGCTGCAATACCTTCACTTCTGGTTACATGAGGCTCTAAGAAGGCAGGTGTGTGTGTGTGTAGCACAGATAGAAATATTCTAGACATTCTAGCACCCTGAGCTGCTTGCTTGCAGTGGAGGGGCTTTTGTGCAAGTCCACAGGTGCCTCCTACAGGGAGCCCTCCAGGATAGGGATAGGAATTTACCACCTGAGCCCTTGAGCCCCTCCACTTGGCAGAGTTTCAGGGGAGAAATGAAGTCTGTTTAGGAACACCCATGAATTCTGGCTTCTGTTTCCTGCCCCCCAGGGAATATGTTCTTAAGCACACACTTTTGTGCAGAGCCTGGTACTCTGCCTGGAGCTTCCCTGGAGGGGTGGGGGTGGGGCAGTCAGGTGTCTCCCCAGGACCCCAGAGGCAACGCTGACACCGGCTCCTGCGGGTGGCACCTCCTGGGTGATTGCTGGGCTGGGCCAGAGGAGGGACTTGGCCACCCTGTTTTTCTGTGTCATTTCCAAGTGCCAGAGTGTCCTTTAGCCAATCACACTAACAGCATCGCTGCCGACCTTATCTTCTCCAGGGCTGCTGGGTGCCTTCCTTCTCCAACTCTTGGAGGTCTCTTCACCCCTGAGAAGTCCGTTTGCTTCTGTCCGGGTTTCTGGGTGCCTCCACGCCCCATCCGCTCCCTTCCTTCTTCTCTCCCTCCTCCTCCCTTCCTCCCCACCTCCTCCGGGAAGCCTTTCTTGATCACACCCTCAGAGACTGTCCAGGGCCAGCCTTCCCCTTTGCCCAGCACCCAAGGGCCCGTGCCTGTCTGCTTCCTGGTACTGAGACCCGCAGTCCTTCCTCTCTAGGGGGCAGCTGAGGGCAGGTCTGGGCTTCCTTCCCCCTGGGCCGGCACGTGCCGGTTGCTCACGTTGCTGGTGACAGGCTAGGTCAGCCGGAGCCTGAGAGGGACACAGTCAGGCCCGGGGCATCCACAGGCCCAGCCCAGGCACGGGAGGGGATAAAAGTCTCGTGCAGGGCCTCGGGGCAGGGACTCGCACGCCGGACACTTGCCAGCTCGTCTGTCTCTGCCATGTCTCTCTGCCCAGGCCGGGGCCGGGGGGGCTTCAGCGCCCTCTCCGCCTGCTCTGTGCGCCCAGGGGCGGGGGGCCCAGGCCCCTGCTCCCGCTCCTTCAGCAGCAGGAGCCTCAGTTCTTTCGGGGGGCGCCGGGGAGCCTCTCAGGGGGGGACCTGGGGGGCGGCGGGAAGGCTCGGAGCGCAGTTCGGGCAAGGCCGCGGGTGCCCTCCTGGGGGGATCCAGGAAGTGAGTGTCAACCAGAATCTGCTGACCCCACTGAAGATCGAGATCGACCCCCAGTTCCAAGCGGTGCGGACGCAGGAGACCCAAGCCATCAGGAGCCTCAACAACCAGTTTGCGTCCTTCATTGATAAGGTGAGGGTCCCAGGGGCAGGGCCCATCCCCCAGCCTCCCTCGGAGGACCTGCGCTCCACCCCGACCCCCAGCCCCAGGATGGCCAAGGGGAGCGGCCCGTGGCCTCCACTGTGGCAAGACCTGACCACCACCCCCCCCCCCCGACCACTTCTATTGCTTCTCTGTGCTCTCAGAGTGCTAGCGAGGCCCGGGGCTGTGGGTATGGGCAGGGGCTCCTGTCCCCCGGTCCCTCCATCCCGGTCCCGGAGCTCAGGTGACCTCTGCCATGCTGCAGGTGCGCTTCCTGGAGCAGCAGAACCAGGTCCTGGACACCAAGTGGAGCCTGCTGCAGCAGCAGGGTGGCCGCGCTGGCCCCCAGGGCCTCGAGTCCTTCTTTGAGGCCCACGTGGCCCAGCTCCAGCAGTGGCTGGAGCAGCTGCAGAGAGACCGCGGGGCACTGGAGGCTGAGCTGCAGGCCTGCCGCGACCAGGAGGAGGAGTACAAAGCCAAGTATGCACTGCTGGGCGCTGCCCCTGGCCCCCCTATCCTGGGCTCCTGAGCATCCCCTGGGGTGGGGGCCGAGTGGGGGGCGGCGCTGTCCCTGCTCAGGGCCGGGATGGGCTGCCGCTCTCCCTGCAGTGGGGTTCTCTCCAGAAATTCTGGTTAAGCAGGCTGCGGGCTCCCGTGACTCAGAACTGCCCTGGTCTCTGGGTGCCGCGGAATCCACTTAGCGGGACCCTCCCCACGAGAGTGGCGTGATTCACCCCGCAGGCAGCTCTGGGCTCCTCGCCCTCCGCATGGGGTGGGGACACGGGCAGCGCCGTGTCACCTCCCCAGCCTCAGTTTCCTGATCTGTAAAGTGGGCATGTGCCACTCCCTGACCCAGAGTAATGGGAGGATGGGACCAGCCGGGAACAGGCCCTGGAAGGAGCCTGGGGTGGTGTGTGTGTGTGTGTGTGTGTGTGTGTGTGTGTGTGTGTGTGTGTGTGACTGAGGCAGGAGTTCTGGGCCACCAAGTGTGGATGGTCCGAAAGTTCTAGAAGGCTGAACTGATGGTGAGTGGGACTGATTAGGATGCCCAGGCGAGGCCTGTGCTCCCTGGGGTGCAGGGCATGGCAGGGCTGGCCGCAGTGGGAGACCCTCCCTCCTGGCTTCTCCCTGTGCCTGATCGTGTGGTGCCTGCATGTGAAGCAAGGTGGCCACGAGCACTGGGCAGGGGCAGCAGGGCCGATGCAGAGATGAATTTGGGAGAACCCCCCACACCCACTGCGCGCCATGGTGGCAGCTGGGGCTTACCTTTCCCCCCGGCTGGTCCTTCTCTGGCAGGTTCGAGCAGGAAGCCCAGAGGCGCGCCACGGTGGAGAATGACTTTGTGGTCCTTAAAAAGGTGAGGGCAGGGGCCAGTGACTCCGCTAGGGTAATGAGCGCCTCCCCGTGCACGGAGCCCGGCCCTGAGCCAGAGGGGGCAGCTTCTAAATGCAGACCCTCCCTGTGGGGCCCCAAGGAGGTGGGACAACCACCTAGACAAGGCGTCCCAGGATAAGCCCCGACTGAAGAGCCACTTGCTAAACTCCCGGAGTCACCGTGTCGGAGAGGACGGCGAGGGAATGGAAGAAGCATCGCTGGCTGGGATTGAGCCGGGAGGGCTTCCTGAAGGCAGTGTGGGTTGGTCAGGTGAAGGGGAGTGCAGCATGGCATGACTGCAGGAGGAAGGAGGGGTCACTGGAGATGGTGAGAGGGGATGGGGGTGTTGGGAGAGAGTGCTCCGAGACCACACAGAGGTCTACAGCTTCTGTCTCCCTCTCTGCAGGATGTGGACGGGGTGTTCCTGAGCAAGATGGAGCTGGAGGATAGGCACGAGTCTCTCCGGGTGTACATCGACTTTCTGAGGCATCTGTATGAGGAAGTGAGGCTTGGCCAGGGGCCGTGGGAGCGGGGGAGGGGCAGGGACCCCCATGCCTGGGGGCTGCGGCGGATCCCACCACTCATTCGTCTGACAAAGTTGCTGAGGATTGACAGCGTGGCTTGCTAGGGATCAGACAGACAGCCCCGAGTCTGCTTTCCCTGGCAGACAGTCTGCCTGTCCGAGACTTCGCGGGTCCCCTGGTCTGGTGAGGCAGCTCTGGGGAAAGGAGAGTGACACCTGGGAAAGGAGAGTTGGGAATGAGGCATGAAGGCAGGGGACGCTTTGCATGGTGGGTTCAGAGTAGCCCATCTTTGTAGGACACAGAGTCAGAAAAGACTTGAAGGAGGTGAGGAAGGCACCACACGGCTGGGCAGAGGGGCTGCCTAGACCCTGGGGTGCACTGGCGACTTTGAGGAACTACGGTGGGTCCGATGCAGCTCAGTCCAGCAGGCTCACGGTGGGGAGAATTTGGGGCCTTGGGGGCATTTTTCTTTAGTGCCCCAGCTGTGCAGACCTTGTGTCCACAGAGGGGACAGCACCCCCTGACGGGTGTTCGCTACCTCTGAGGGCCAACGCCAGGCTGCCCCCAATCATGTGTGTGCAGAAAGTCCTTCCACACCTCCCCCTGGGGGTCTTCTGGGGAAAGGGGTGGAATGACGGCACTGAGTCTGTCTGCCTCTCAGGAGCAGGTCCAGCTCCAGACCCAGGCCAGCGACATGTCTGTGGTCCTGTCCATGGACAACAACCGCCGCCTGGACTTCAAGGATGTCATCGCTGAGGTGCGCGCCCGCTACGAGGAGATTGCGCGGGCCAGCAAAGCCGAGGCCGAGGCGGCATACCAGAGCAAGGTGCAGGGCGGCTGGCGGAAGGGATGGTCTGTGGGTCCCCAGGGGCTGGTTCCCCACTCTGAAGCTCCGGGGTCGGGCAGGCACAAGCATGGTCCCCCTCCAGGAACGGGGTCCCCCTCCCTGCCAGGGATCGGGGTATCCCCAGAGCATGAGGACATGGAGGCTGGGAGCGGGCACAGGGGAGGCCTGCTGCTTCATGGGCTCGCCTCTGTCCCTCAGTACCAGGAGCTGCAGACGTCTGTGCAGCTTCACGGGGACAGCATGCAGGCCACCAAAGCCCAGATCTCCCAACTGCAGCATGCGATCAAGAAGCTGCAGAGTCAGATTGAGACTCTCAAGACGCAGGTAAGGGTTCCGAAGCCCCTGGAACTTTCCCTCTCACTGCGTTGCCCCAGGGTCCTCCCTGGGTTTGTGTGAAAAATTTTTTTTTTAGCACAGCGGGTAGGGCGTCTGCCTTGCACGCAGCCAACATGGCCGACCCAAGTTCGATTCCTCCGCCCCTCTCAGAGAGCCCGGCAAGCTACCGAGAGTATTGGATATGCCAGACACAGTAACAACAAAGTCTCCAATGGAGACGTTACTGGGCCCGCTCAAGCAATCAACGATCAACTTTACTTTACTTTATGTGATCACATCTGGCAATGTTCAGGGCTTACTTCTGGCTCTACCCTTTGTTGCTAACGAAAACAGCCAAGACGATGGTTCCTGCACGCTGTGGGACCATGGGGGCTCCTCTGACACTCACAGGGTCACACTGCTTGACTGTGGTGCTCGGGTACATTCTGGCTATGCTTGAGGATGAGGAAGAGAAGGAAGAGGAGGAGAAGGAGGAGAAGGAGAAGGAGAAGGAGAAGGAGGAGGAGGAGGAGGAGGAGGAGAAGGAGGAGGAAGAAGAGAAGGAGGAGGAAGTGGAGAAGGAAGAAGAGGAGGAAGAGGAGAAGGAGAAGTAGGAGGAGGAGAAAGAGGAGGAGGAGGAGGAGGAGAAGGAGGGGGAGGAGAAAGAGAAGGAGGAGGAGCAGGAGAAGGAGGAGGAGGAGGAGGAGGGCTCATGGGGTGGCCGTGGTGTTCACATGTGACCTTCTGGGACCACATCAGTCTCCTGGTGTGTTTCATGCTCACACACTGACTGTGTCACTGGGGCATGTGGCATATGGAGATCCCGCGGTCCATTCCAGCCTCTCAATCCTGGGGGTCTGGGAATCTTGAGTGGGGTCTGTGGGAACTCCTTCTGGAGAAATGGGGGTGGGGTGGGGAGCCGTGCTTATCCCGGAAGACCCAGTTCCCAGGGGTTTCTGCGTCACTTGTCGTCTCTGCCCTCACAATGCACGTTCCTCTGGGGCTCCCAGTGCTGAGTTTAGGGTTCAGCCTAACAATAGTGGGGTTCCCTCTCCACACATGCACAGACCCTTTTTCTCAATAAGGTCACCGTCTCATGCTGCAGGTGGCAGGGCCATGCGGGACACAATTCTCTCCCCTCAGCAGTGTTTTTCCATAGCAGGGGAATTGCCGGGAGGTGGCCATGTGACAGAGACCCTCCCCCACCTCCGGGCTGACCCCCACGAGGGACCTGGAGCAATGGTGCTGGACTCACTGACCCTTCTTGCCTCGCATTCCGCCTTTCCCAGAATGCCAGCCTGCAGGACGCCGTGGCCGACGCAGAGCAGCGTGGGGACGTGGCCGTGAAGGACGCACAGGCCAAGCTGGCCGAGCTGGAGGCTGCCCTGAGAGGCACCAAGCAGGAGCTGGCCCGGATGCTGCGTGAGTACCAGGAGCTGATGAGCGTGAAGCTGGCGCTGGACGTCGAGATTGCCACCTACCGTCGGCTGCTGGAGGGCGAGGAGAGCCGGTGAGGAGGGCGGGAGGCATTCGTTGGTTGAGATTTCAAAGGAGGGCTGGAAGCTTGTCCTCGTCCGGAGGGTAGATGAGCTGCCCAGGGAGCCACCTCGAGTGGGCAAGGAGCCCCAGCCCTGTGGGGTGGCCTCCACAGCCCAGCACCCCTGGGTGCCAGCAGCACCCATTGCTGGGCTTGGATATTCAGCCCTTTGTTCCCTGGGTTCCCTGGGTTGGGGGGTCCACCCAGATCATCAAATAACCTACTGAGGAGACCGCCTCTCTGCACTCCTTCTTAGCGTTTTCTCCTCTTGCCTCTCTTTTCCAGGATGTCCGGGGAGTGTAGCAACCAGGTCACCATCTGTGAGTATGGGGGGGCCTGGGGAGAGGGGCTCCATGGGGAGGCGAGAACCCCACCGTGACTCTGTGTCTCTCAGCAGCTGTCGGGGGAGGCGGTGCCTCTGTGTCTGGGGGATTTGGCGCTGGCCTGGGGGGCACCTGCGGCCTCGGGGGCACGAAAGGCGACTTCGGCTCCAGCTGCACCAGCATCGTGAAGGGGGGCTCTGGGGCCTCGCTCGGCACAGGGTGGGACTCCGTGCTGGGCTCTTGCTCTGTGTCCGGCTCCGGCTTCAGCTCGAGCTCCAGTTCCGGCGGCCACACCATTGTAAAGAAGACAGTCGAGTCAAGTCTGAAGACGTCCATCATCTACTGAGTGACCCCACAGCCTCCTGCTCCCACAGATTCCCTGGACCCCCAGGGTCCCACTCTGACCCTTCAGCCCATCCCTCCACCACCTGCCCCGTGCCTACTACCCACAGCCAGCTCTGGGGGACTCTGAACCAGTCAATAAAGTGCCAGCTGCCTGCATGCCACCCAGTCTGACTTTGCTTTGTGTGATCTGAAGCTCCGTTCCCACCCCCCAACTCCCCCTAAAGTAGATCATCCTCCAGCCCCTGCTTCTCAAACTTGGGGGTCACAGTCCCAGTTAGACACTTAACTGAAGGCAGAGGTTACAAAAAACGTTCTTTTCTGAATATGCAACAATGAAAGGTTTCTGAAGATGCAATGACCAAAAAAAAAAAAAAAATGAACCTCAAGCCAACTACAACTTGTCCCTGGTTCTGTTGAGGAAAGTCCCACCAAAAGCCAGTGGAAACGAGGCATCATGCCTTGAGAAGTGGGGAAACATAGTATTAATTATACCAGCCAACCTAGCAGAGCTCATGATCCCAAGACCTGGGCCCAGAACAAAGGCAAGAACTCTGTTTATAGACTGTCTGCAGGCAACAGGGCATTTGCAGGCTACTGGCAGGTGTGTACAGAAGCAGAAATTCCCAAGCATGTTGTTTGGCCAAGCAGGGTCTGGACCACCTTGAGGACATTTCCAGGTTACCAAGTTTCTAGAGGCAGACTGGGACCACCTCAAGAACATCCCAAATGCACTCCACGGTTATGTCATGTCCCCCAGACTCAGGTGTCCCTTGGAAGGTCCTTCTCTCTGGTGTTAGCCTGTTTGAAGTCTGAACTGAGGTCTTTTCCCCTTATCAGTTTGGCAGATCTCGACAGGCTTAGTTCCCACCCTGTGCAGGTCTACTCACCTGACTCCTCCTTCCCAAGACTTCACAGATGTCCTTCCTCCTGCAGGCCTCCCCGAAATTCCCACTGTTTGGACCCTCAGCCCAGCCTGGCTGCACCTGTTGTCATCTGGGCCCTGTTTCTGCTGAGTTCGGGTCTGGGACCCAGGCTCTCTATTAGCTGGATGGGAGCCACAACTGGCTGGTCAGGCTCTGAGGGACTCTTCCCCATCCTCCTTTCAGGCTCTCACCCCAGCCCTGGGCCCACTGCAGAAAGCAGGGGTATAGGACTCAGGGCCCAGAGCTAGGAGGGCAGGAGAGTGGCAGGGCTCAGGGACCATAGGGGGTGCCAGCAATCAAACCCAGGTCAGCCACATACTAATCAGCTGCTTGTGGCCGAGAAACAGCCACTCTCCTAGAGCACAAGGCCAGGAGTATGTCCTGAGCACCAGCTGGTGTGGCCTAAAATCAAAACCAAACAAACAAAGTCAGGCTGAGCCAGAGTGGTAGCACAGTAGACAGGGCACTTGCCTTGCATATGATCAACCCGGGTTTGATCCCCAGCAACTCATGTCATTTTCCAAGCCCCTCCCCACCCCCCAAGAGTGATCCCTGAGCATAGAGCCAGAGTAAGTCCTGAGGACCTCTCGGTGTGGACCCCAAATAGCAACAACAAAAGACAGGCTGATGCAATGGAATTTAATGGAAGGATTCTCATGGGGTAGGGGCAGGTGGAAGGGGCCAGGCTGATCACCGTGGAAAGCCACCACCAGCCCAGGGACAGAACCCAGGGGTGTCCTGGGCCCAGAGGTATTCTGGGATATGAGACTTCTGGGGCTGGACTGGGACAGTGCTGGGAAAATCTGGACGTGGTGGCCACCCTGGGTAGTGCTGAGATCAGAGAAGGGGGCCTTGATGACAGGGCTGGGGGTGCTGTGACGTGGCCACCTGGAAGGAGCTGGGCCTGTGCCATCCTGGAGACAGGCCCAGCTGGGAGGGCCGGACTGCAGTGCTGGACTCTCTCCCCACCCCTAACCATGAGCTGAAGGTGTTGATGGTGGCAAACGCTCACACGCCATGGGTCTGCCCCATCACCACGTGCCGTAAGTGTTGACGGCAGCATTAAATCAGGAGTCAGAAAGTTTTCCACAGGGCCCTCGGGGCCGGTGAGCCACCCATGTCACTCCACTCTCTTCTCCACTGTCAACACCCAGCCTGCCCATGGGTTCCGTTGACGCCGTGAGTGGTTGTCCCTGGACGTAGGTGGAGAGGCGAGAAATATGTGTGGCCTGTGTGTCCCAGGATTTCGTGTCTCACCCCCATATGCCTGTCTTCCCGCCCCACAAGGACTGCCCCGTAGCCTCCTGCTCTCTCTGCTCCATGTCCTGAATCCCCGAGCAGGTCCTCGGGGGTCAGAGGTCTGAATGGTGGCTGGGGAGGAAGCAGCCAGGATGGGGTGGGTCACCCCCTCAACAGAGGAGCTCCAGAGCCTGCAGATGAGTGATGAGGAAAGTAGATCCCTGCCCACATTTCAAATAAACACCCGAGATCAGAGGCTGCCAAGGGGACGCCGAGCCTGGGTGACTACAGAACCACAGAGAGCATTCGGGATAGCCTTGAGATGGTCCTAATCTTGCTCTGTGACCTTGGTAACCTGGGAACTTCCTCTAATTGACTCACATCTTCAAGGTGGTCCAGACCCTGCTTTGTGAAACAATGTGTTTGGGAATTTCTCCTTCTGCCCTCCCCGGCCAGTTGCTTGCAAATGCCTCCGTCCCGATCAGATATTCTGCTGGAAAGGTGTGCTGCTTGGTTTTCCATGTTTTTTTTTTTTTTTTTGGTGGGAATTTCTGCATCAGAAGGTCAGGGTGTCTGTGGCTGCAGGGAGGAGGAGGCTGACTTCTGCCGTGTCTGAGTTCCAGAGTGAGTCTGGGCTGTGCTGTGTCTGTTACCAGCTCCTGGCACAAGCCTGGCTCAGGGCACTGAGTAACTGTGCGTGGATGTTGGTCTCAGGGAGGGGCGGGAAGTGCTCCCCCTCTACTCCCACCACCCCGTGTCTGTCTGACTCACCAGCTGACATCACTCCCTTCCCCGGGGCAGGGGGCCCCCACTTGGGACGGGGAGAGATAAGGGAGGCTGAGAAAGTGATCACAGCCTTGGGGACAGCAGGCAAAGGTCAGTGGGAAGTGACATCTCAGCTGGGAATGTAGGCGGGGGTGGCAGGCTGGGGAGGCGGGGGTGGTAGTAGGCCGCGGTGGCAGGCAGGGTGCTGTGATGCTATGGGAAGGACAGGTATAGTGGCATTGCTGGTAGACCAGATGCCCAGAAGGGCCTAGAGGGGCTCTGAGCTGCCTGAGGACCCCTGGCTCAAGGGCTTCCTCTCTCCACATTCCTGCTATTCTCTCACCATATCAGGGAAAAAAGCATCTTGTACGCAAGGGACTGTGAGTCCTTGCATCTCTGTCCCCATGGGATGTGCAGGAATTCGCCGGGGTCCTGGGCAAGGACCCCCATCCCAGACTCATCTGGCCTGGGTGGACGGACTCCTTCTCCTGCCTTCCTGGGTTTAGGATGAGGTTGAGGAGGATGGCTGCTCCCTGGGGGTCCCTCTTGTGTCCCTGCTCCCTCCCTGGTGTTCGGTCCCAGCAGCCTGAGGTGGGGTGTGGAGGGCACTACAGGAGGTGACTCGGGACCCCCCCACCCCCAACTCCGCTTGAGCCAGGCAAGAGGCTCCTCATGGGATGGGAGACAGGAATGTTGAGGTGCTCCATGGACCCCTGGGAGACAGAAGTCACACACACATCTTGCCTCTCCACCTACGTCCAGTCCCAATGTGGTGCTGGAGTGAGGCAGGGCTCTGGGGTTCAGGCTGTGGTGGAAGCTCCTTATCACCCACCAGTCCCCGGAAGTGTGTTCCCCTCCCACAGTACCAGGGAGTCTAGGCCTGACGTGTCCAGGCATCCCCGCCTAGTGTCTACGCCCCTGGTCCCAGGCTGTGTTCTCCTAGCGGACAGTCCTTCGGGGTCTGCCCCGTCCCCACGCTCTCACCTGTGCCCACCGTGGACTGCCAGGAGGAAGACTGTGGGCCGGGCGGGTGGGACTGGGCAGGCCTGGGCACCCTCTCCAGCAGCCCATTGCCCAACTCTGCCTCTCTCACCACCTGCACAGCCCCGGGCCCCAGGGCCTTGGCTTGCGACAGGGGCCTGGGACAAAGCCCACAGAACAGAGCCCCATTGAGCACGGCCACTGGGGCTGGGTGGGAGGAACCCCTGGTGGTGGGCACGGCGGGGGAGCCTGTGTCATCCTGTTCCAGGTGAGGACGGCCCTGGGGGCAGGTGGTGCCTGTGGCGGCATCCTACCCCCAGACAGTCACGGGAGGCGATAACAGAACCGGCCCCTCCCTCCCGCCGGGGGACAGGGACTCCCCACAGCCCACAGGGCCCCGCCCTCCCCTCCTGGGGCGATGGGGCAGGAGTGTATGTGGCTCCCAGCTCCAGCCCAGCCGGGAAAAGATAAAAGGCCATGCGTGGCCCGGCTCCCCGCTTCCTCCCCACTGCAGCCAGGCCCTCTGCAGCCATGCGATCCTCCGTGTCCCGCCAGACCTACTCCACCAAGGGGGGCTTCAGCTCCAACTCTGCCTGCGGTGGGGGCAGCTCCAGGGCCCGCACCAGCTTTAGCTCCATGACCGTGTCCAGGAGCGGGGGCAGCGGTGGGGGCGCCCGCTGTGCGCCCAGCCTGGGCGGCTTTGGCAGCCGCAGCCTCTACAACCTGGGGGGCAGCAAGAGCATCTCGGTCAGCGTGGCTGGAGGGGCGTCCTCAGGACGCGGCCTGGGCGGCTTCGGCCTGGGCGGCGGGGCCTTCCTGGGCGCTGGCCGGCAGGCGTTTGGGCCAGTCTGTCCCCCCGGGGGCATCCAAGAGGTCACTGTCAACCAGAGCCTGCTGACGCCCCTGCACGTGGAGATCGACCCCGAGATCCAGCGCGTGCGCACCCAGGAGCGCGAGCAGATCAAGACGCTTAACAACAAGTTCGCCTCCTTCATCGACAAGGTGGGCTGAGGCGGGAGGGAAGTCAGGGGCGCCCTGGAGAGCAGAGGTGCACCAAGGCTGGGGTAGGGCCTGTGGAGCTAGGGAATGACCTTCTAGAGGCTTCTCACCTGAGCGATGGCTGGATACAGCCTCCTGGGCCCTTATGGAGACCGCGCACGTGGTTGGAGCCTGTTCACCACCTGCCGTCCAGGCCCACCTCATTGCTGGCTTCCTGCCCAGCAGTCTGACTGCTCTCTCCGATGGTGGGTTCCTCCCTGCCCGCCCCCTGGGAAGTGTGGCTCCAGCATCAGAGTGGCCCAAGCGTCCTTCTGATCCTGGTCCTCTAGGCCTTGATATAATCATAATCAGGACCCCTGTGGGACGTGGTCTTAGGGCAAGTCTGGTCTTAGGGCAAGTCTGCCCTTGGCCTCTTTTTCTCACTGTTCCAGCCCAAAAGCTTGGATTGAGGTTAATCACGAGGAGGGTGGTTTCCCAGGGTGTGGCGTTTGCTCTGTCCCTGGCTGGGCACTCTGGCATTGCCCACCTCTATTCAGAGTGCCCATGTGAGGAGCACCCTAGTGGGGGCAGCATGCCTTGGTTCAGAGGTTCTCGGGGATAATCTTGCCCCCTTTCTCGTGGGAGACCAGGGGGAGTCGAAGGAGGGGATACCGTGCCCATTTTCAGGACAGGAAGCCTACCTACCTGAGGCCTACCTAGCTGGCTTGAGAGATATGTCCAGGCTCATCCTAGAGCTTGGAGTCCAGGTTCCCAGTCCCATGGTCCATGGCACCTAGAGGTGTCGTTGGTGCTCACCCTGTGGTTGGTTGCGGTGTGTGGGTCTGCGGGGCTGAGGGGGCAGGACCCCAAGGCACTGGCAGCAGTGGGCAGGACAAGCCCACCCACTCACCTTCCCCCAGTGACTCTTTCCCCTTCTGTGGGACAGGTCCTGAGGTTGAAATCATAAAACCATTTCTCATGTTCTCAGGATCAGCCTGGGAGCCGGGGCCGAGAGGAGCCTGGGTCTTGGATGGGCAGAGAAATCACGGGGTCCCCCATGAAAACCACACGAGGAGCCCTCTGGAGTCTGTAGATGAGGGTGAACCTTGGTTTTAGAAAAGAACCCAACTTCCAAACACCTCAACTTTATAGAAAAGTTGCCAGAATCACATGTTCTACTACTGAATACACTTACATCCAGATTCACTAATTTTTAATATTCTGTTATATGACCCTTTCTCCCTCTGTATGTATGTCTGTGTATATGCACACACAGACATATTACACACATGTTTGCACACATGCACGTACACTCCATATATGCACGTGCATTTTTCGTGGCGGGTTTCGATACAGAATTAGGGCTCAGAGACACTGATTTAGTTCAGTTTACCCAAGACAGAGGGAGGCCCAAAGACAAGGGACTTGATTAAGTCAACTAGCAAGTCTGTATGAGAGGTGAGTTGGCCAAATGACAGGCAGGGACAGCGACCTGGGGACTGGGAATTTCCCTGGAGGCCAGGTCTGAATGCTCCAGTGGCGTGTCTTTGATGCTCAGTGACCGCTGGTTTGGATCCAGTGGCTCTGATGCTTTAGACCCTGTGCTAAACTTTTGATATAATCCTTGGAATGATTTACAAGATGGGTATTCTGATAGTCAGGGACACCTGCTCAGGCTCTGAGGAACATGCCCACAGCCAGTGAGAAGCAGAGTTGGTGGCTGGAGTTAGTACAGTGGGGAAGGTGTTTATCAAATTTGGGGCTTTATGTAAGTCATCTCCCTAGGTCCTTTTCACTGGTGGACTGTCTAATACAGCCAAGACGGTCAGCTGAGGGAGTCCTCCTTGCAAGGCCCTGTCTGCTCTGGAGGTGTCCCGGTGGTGGGGATGGGTGGCAGATAATCCCATCTATGCCCGGGGATGAGGCCAGTCTGTCCTTCTTGCCTTGGCTCAGGTGCGCTTTCTGGAGCAGCAGAATAAGGTGCTGGAGACCAAGTGGGCACTACTGCAGGAGCAGGGCCAGAACTCAGGCGTCACCAGGAATAACCTGGAGCCCCTCTTTGAGAGATACCTGAATAGCCTGCGGAGGCAGCTGGACAACCTCCAGGGCGAGCGGGGCAAGCTGGACTCGGAGCTGAGGAGCGTGCAGGATCTTGTGGAGGACTTCAAGGCCAAGTGAGGCGGGCTCCAGCATCCCGGGCTGGGGAGGGGGTCGTGGGGGTGATCTCTCCAGGGGAATGCCTGGGGGACTGCACAGACAGAGCAACACCTCCCTATGCTGAGAATGGGACTCGCTGCGTCCTGGAGAACTGTCACACTTATTTTTGTCATTAAAAAACAAACTAATGTAACAAACTAATGTATGTGGCAGGAAGAATAGGACAAGGAAGTTCTATGTTCTCTCCCTCCAACTTGAATAATCGCCAACTCATAGTCGGTCTTGTTTTATCTGTCCTCGACTCACCTTCCTCCTCCCTCACTGTTTCGCAGCAAATGTCATTTCATTCATGAATATTCACCGGGTATGTTCATATACCTCACTGGTGGAACAACCCGGTCAAACATTCACAAGGCCACCACCACACCCAGAATGTTTTAGGCAACAATTCCTCAATATCCACCAACTAGTCAGTTAGTTTTGATTTCCCAAGTGTCTCATAAAGTTATAAATATAGTTTGTTGGAACCAAGAGCCAAAGGGGATCCCATAGTATGGTGGCCATAGACCTTGAAGGCCTGATCTTTCCTAACTTTTCTGATAATTTCATCATAGTTATTTATAAGCCTTAAAGTCTCAACCAAAGCACTGGGGGAGAAGTTTGTTGCCTTGGTGCCACCCTACTGTTGAAAGCAAGTGCAAAGGTGAGGTGCTGTCGACAGAGCTTCACCTGCTCCTCCACCTCCTCCTCAGGGCTTGGGTCCAAGGAGTTGACTGCTTTGGATTTCCAGGTTATTGCACAGATTTGATGCCTGTTCTGAAACGGGGCAGAGAGAAATATTTATATAACGAGGAGACCCTCTTTCCCTCCCCACTCCGCAAGTTCCTCTTCTGGTTTGCTGCGTTAGAGAATGACAGATGTCCTTGGCCAGTGTAGGGTCTCATCGGCTTCCTTCAGCCAACTGGGTCTGAGGTCGTGAAGTGGGAGGGGCAGGGCCTGATTTTTCTCTGTGAACCAGGTACGAGGATGAAATCAACAAGCGCACGGCTGCAGAGAACGACTTTGTGGTGCTCAAGAAGGTGAGAAGGGTGGTGGGAGTGGGGGCAGGTGGCCCTTCAGCTGCAGATCAAGAGTCTGGACACTGAGCTGTCTGCCCACTCTCCTCTGTCTCCCAGGATGTGGATGCCGCCTACATGGGCCGCATGGACCTGCAGGGCCAAGTGGGCAGCTTGACCCAGGAAATCGAGTTTCTGAGTCATCTGTACGAGATGGTGAGTTGGTTGAGGGACAGGGATAGTGACCCAGGGACTGCGAATTGCCCTGCAGGCCAGGTCTGAATGCTCCAGTGCCGTGTCATTGACACTCAGTGACTGCTGGTTTGATGCAGTGCTTCTGATGGGCCAGACTCTGTGCTAAGCTTTATATAATCCTCAGAACAATTTGTAATATGGGTCACCAAGTCAGACTCTGAAGAACATGCCATTGGAAAGGCAGTTTTGGGGGTCTGGAGAGTTCGTACGGTGGTGAAGGTGCTTATGTTGCATGGAGCCCAGCTAGGGTTGCTCTTCAGCACCCCACACAGTCTCCTGAGTCCTTCTTGATTGGAGTGATCCCTGAGTGCAGAGTGAAGAGTAAGCTTGGGGCTGGAGCAATAGTACAATGAGCAGGGCATTTGCCTTTCACAAGGGTTCGATTCCCAGCATCCCACAATGTCCTTCGAACATCGCCAGGAGTAATTCCTGAGTGCAATGCCAGGAGTAACCCCTTGTGCATCGCCGGGTGTGACCCAAAAAACAACAAAAAAAGTAAGTTATGAGCACAACTGGGTGAGGCCCCAAAGCCAGAAAGAAAGAAAGAAAGAAAGAAAGAAAGAAAGAAAGAAAGAAAGGAGAGAAAGAAAGAGAGAAAGCAAGCAAGCAACAAAGAAAGCGAGAAAGAAAGAAGGAAAGGAAGGAAGGAAGGAAGGAAGGAAGGAAACAAGCGAGCTAGAAAGCAAACAAGCTAGACAGAATAAGAAAGAGGCAGTGCTGGAACTGCTGTTTCCTCTGCTCCACTGTGCACTCCATAGCACCACAGGGATGAGGGAGAGTAGGTAGAGAGGGATGACTGAAACTCAGTGAGAGTGGAGCAGCATGTCAATCACAGGATCCAGACGGTATCCCAGGAAACAGGGGGGCTTTGAAGATGTGGTGAGATTGTTTTTTTTTAATTAAAAAATTATTTGTTTATTTATTTGTGGGTGAGACTGTTGACCCACGTTATCTGTCTTGTTTTCAAGAAAGCAGTGGCAGTTTTGGTTGGCCAATGCCCACGTCAGTCCTTTAGCAGTTTGGGGAAAGACTGGAAGAAAATAACATCCATTTGTCTTGATTCTTCCTCAGGGAGCTCTGGCTCGCTCTGTGCACCCCTTCTACAACCCCTTCCAGAGATTTGTAGATTGGCACCAAGGTTAACTTGGAGACATCCCCTCAGAAAATGCCAGACATTGACTGTGCCTGGGGGTCTGGAACCTTACCTCCTCCCCATGTTTCTCACAGCGCTGGCTGGGTGTCTGGGGACCTCAAGAGATGCGTGTTTTCTCAGGAGAAACTGCTTATCTGGCTTGGGCAAGGCCTCTCCTACACAGTGTTTGTTTTGGGTTTCCATTTCCTCGCAAGCATCCTCCCCTTCCAGTTTGATGACTGTTTGCCTTGATGGGAAAGAGACAGTTGAGGGAGCAGATGAGTTGGTTGGCCTTTCCGTCTCTTCCCTCCCACCCCCACCCCCCTACGTCTTATTTATGTACCCGCCTACAGATAATGCCCCGGGTCCCAACATCTCCACCCCCTGTCCCTTCCAGATGGGGATTGTATGGGAACCTTCTACAGGACCACCAACGGACAGAGTCCTTGTCTTTGGATGGGTCGGTGGGGTCTGCAGTCTTTTGTTTTTCTTTTTTAAATTTTATTTTTATACAGTTGTTCACAATAATGGATTGCATCAAATATTTCAACATCAACCCCACCATGATGACACCTTCCCACCACCATTATTTCAAATTTTCCCACTACCACTCAAGCCTGTCCAACAGGCAGATGCTAAATAATCTATTTTGTATTGCCTGTTATGAGTAGCATGAGATGTCCTGGAATTCTCATGCTCCTGGAATTCTAAAATTTTGAATAATTAGGGTCTGGAGACATCTTTGCAGTGAGCTGCTTGGTTCCAAGATTCATTTGTGAGTCTCTGGATCATGGCCATTAATGCACTTAAATGACACCCGGAGGTAGTTCATAAATGTGACAGCCAGAACCCCGTAGGAAGGTCTGCAGTCTTGTTTTGAGTGTGTGTGATGACAGTCAGGTGAGGCCCATGGACCAGGCTGTGCCTGAGGCTTCCTGCGAGTGTGGGGGAAGGTTGGAAGAGGACGGGGGCCTGCCGGTACAGGTGCTGAGGGGGTTCCTTCGTCCTTACGAGCACACAGAATTTGGGTAGCAGCAGGTGTGCAGCATCGAGTGAGGGGGAGGATGAGCCGAAGAAGGGAAAGGGTGCTCTAGGCCAGGCCATGGGTCCTTCCTGCCACATTTCTTGTCTCTCCATGCCTCCGTGGGGTCAGGCTGCCCTCCTGCCATCTGACGCATAGGAGTCTTCATGAGCCATGGACAATGAGAGCTTTTGGTCTACTTTAGGTCAGGCCACACCTCAAGAAAACCCAGAAGGCTGACCACCACCTTGGCGGGTCTGAGGGGGCAGTAAAGCATCTCCATGGTCTCACTCTGGCTGGAGGCTGGGGGTGGGGTGGGGGTCTCCTGTGAACTCCACTTCCTGCTTGAGTCAGCTCTCTTGGGCCTCTTTGGCTCCGTGCCTTGCCTGACTTTCTCCATGTCTCAGGTTCTGTGATCAGACTCCCCGGGTTCGAACCTGGGAGCTCCACTTAAGAGCTGTTGGGATTCTGGATGACTTGACTGATGGGAATGAGACACAAGCAGCTAGGCCCTGGCTGACAGCAGCCAACAGTTGCTGTTAGGATTCTTATCACCTAGCTGGCTGCCCTGGAGGGCCAGTGTGGGAGTTAGGGTAGGGAGCAGCATACAATGGGGGTGTTGACTTGAGAGAGAAGGTTCTCTCCTTTTTGGGGGTTGGTGAAGCACTCAGCAGATGAGTGACTTTTTTTTTTCCTAGAAAAATTTTTGCTAATTGCTTTAATTTGCAATGCATTTTTTTGGGGGGGTTTGCTTTTTGTTTTTGTTTTTTTAAGCCACACCCAGTGGTGCTCAGGGCATACTCCTGGCTCTGTGTTCAGGAGTCACTTCTGGAAGTGCTCATGGGAGCCCAGGGGGTGCTGGAGACCCAACCCTAGTTGGCCATGTGCCAGGCAAATGCCCTACCTGCTATAGTATCGCTTGGGCCCCAACAATGCTAACTCTTAATAGGTTGCTTAAGTTAACTGGGCAGTAAACATGGCAGAAATTGCTTTGCAAAACAGAAGGAAATCTCAAGTCACTCTCTGTAGAGAAACCACAGTCCAGTTTTATTCAGAGCAAAAACACTCGTGATCATACTAGAAGAAACTCAGGTCATAGGTTTGGAATCTGTGTTCAAATACCACAGATTATACATATAATTTCCCATGGTGCTCAGGGGCTGTTCCTGGCTCCGAGAGCAGACGTGACCCCTAGCCTTGAGCTGGCCTTTGAACACAGGAGCAGTGGGCAGAGCCGCCTTCATGACGGGGTGGAGGCTGGTGGCCGGGGCACACAGGAGGCAGAGAGTACCCTGCGTTCTGCCCTGTGCTGCACATTCTAGGAAGCCCCTGGGCTCTGTCGCTCGGTGGCTGCTCCAAGCCTGTGCTGAGGCTGACGGCTGACGGACAGTCTGGGTGACCTCAGGTGTGCTGTGGCTCCAGTCCAAGCCTCTTCCCCGGCCTGCCTGCAGTCAGGACTGCTGAGTGGACAGCGACTTGGCTGACATGTGGCCCTGGTTGGGATCAGGCCCAGGCTCAGTTCGGGGCTGCCAGTGGCCTTGGCCAGAAAGGAGCCTTTCCACCATCTGCACAGAAAACTGTGTGAACCAGCTGTGCCCAGGTCTGCCTCCAGGGCGCCCTGGGTCCCAGGAACATGCTGGCTCATGGCCTGAGGCCTCTTCCTTCCCCACTGCTGTGATCTCTGGGAAGCCAGCAAAGGCTCACAGACAGCCCTTTCACAGCGAGAGAGACGAGTCCTTCCCTTGAAGTGGCAGCTCCTCAGAGGATGGTGGAAGGGAAAGCACAGGCTCCGGGGGGCGTGGGGAAGCCCTGTGCTTCCCCCTTTGCCCCCAGTTGCCACACCCCCCCCCCCCCGGCCCCGGGCCCAGTGCGCTGGTGGCAGCTTTCTCTGCTTTTGCAGGAGCTGAGCCAAGTGCAGACCCACGTGTCGGACACCAACGTCATCCTGTCCATGGACAACAACCGCTGCCTGGACCTGGACAGCATCATCGCTGAGGTCAAGGCCCAGTATGAGCTGATTGCGCAGAAGAGCCGGGCTGAGGCCGAGGCCTGGTACCATTCCAAGGTGAGCCAGGGGTGGGCTCAGGGCCATGCCCTGAGGCTGGGCACAAATGATCCCTGCCCCTAAAGCTTGGGTCTCTGGGCTCACACATCCAGTCTTTGGACCCTGAGGGGGTCCTGGGGTCAGGGGTTATCCATAAGGACCTGGAACCAAGGCAGCTCACCGCCACTTCTCTTTGGCCTCCAGTATGAGGAGCTGCAGGTGACGGCTGGGAAGCACGGTGACAACCTGCGGGACACCAAGAACGAGATCTCTGAGCTCACCCGCACCGTGCAGAGGCTGCAGGGGGAGGTGGATGCGGTCAAGAAGCAGGTGAGGAGTCCGTGTGTGTGTGTGTGTGTGTGTGTGTGTGTGTGTGTTTGTGTGTGTGGAGCAGTGTTCTCATGGACAGTCTGGGGTGGTCCTCTGGGTGGGAGTCTATGTGTGTGTGTGTGTGTGTGTGTGTGTGTGTGTGTGTGAGTGTGCGTTTGTGTGTGTGGAGCAGTGTTCTCATGGACAGTCTGGGGTGGTCCTCTGGGTGGGAGTCTATGTGTGTGTGTGTGTGGGGGGTGAGTGTGCGTTTGTGTGTGTGGAGCAGTGTTCTCATGGACAGTCTGGGGTGGTCCTCCCTGGCTTCTGTCCTTCTCCTGATGGCCAGAAGATGCTGGACGATCAAGATCAACACACTTCTCTTGCAGAAGAAGAAACTGAGGCCCACAGAGGGAAAGAGACTTGTCCAAGGCCACACAGTAGATCAGTGGTAGAGTAGGTGGGACACGCTCCCCCAAGGAGCTGGATCTCATCTCCTGGAGGCCGAGCCCTAGGCCTGGAGTTCAAGCTCTTGGCACCACTGCCAACTCCACTGAGGGTTTGACTAGAGTATATCTTTCAGGGCCAGAGCCACGGTACGTGGTAGGGCGCTTACCTGTCATGCGACTGACCCGGGTTCTATCCCCAGAATCCCATATACTCCCTGAGCACCACCAGGAATAATTCCTGAGTGCAGAGCCAGGAGGAACACCTGAGCATCACCGGGTGTGACCGAAAAACAATACAAAACAAAAAAGAGTATGTTGTTTCTCTGCAGATCTGAATGGAGACTTTGGTTGAGAGTGAGGCTGTTCCTGTTCATTTGTCTTCTCTGAGACATGTGACTGAACGGCTGCAAGCAGCATTGATGTTAGACTCCAGGAACTGGTCCCGGGTGCTGCACGAGTCCTTGCGTGGGTTAGCGTCTCCTTGGCAGATGCTTCCTTTAGCCCACATTCAGTTGGAGCAGGGATCCTATGTGCATGTGCGTACATGTGTGTATCTGTGTGTGTACGTGCTTGTGAGATGCGTGCACGTGTGTATTTGTTTATACATGCATGTGTGTGCATGTGCATGCGTGTACACGTGTATGTGTGTGCATGTGTGGATGCATGTGTTCACGTGTGTGTGTGTGTGTGTGTGTGTAGTATGGTGCTGCTGGCTGGAGGCAGAGAAATGCATGTGAACCCCCTGAGAGAGGGTGTTTCTAACCCGGCTTCCTCCCGGCCAGTGCCAGCAGCTGCAGACGGCCATCGCGGAGGCGGAGCAGCGTGGGGACCTGGCTCTGAAGGATGCTCAGAAGAAGCTTGGGGACCTGGATGTGGCCCTGCACCAGGCCAAGGAGGACCTGGCCCGGCTGCTGCGTGACTACCAGGCCCTCATGAACGTGAAGTTGGCCCTGGACGTGGAGATCGCCACCTACCGCAAGCTGCTGGAGGGCGAGGAGAGCCGGTGGGCCCCGCCCCGCTCCCTGCCTTTCCCGAGGGGCTTCCCGCCTTCGCCCCCCAGGGGCACTGCTGGGGTCAGGAGGATGGAGGGAGGAGCCGGGTCTGGGCTCCAGACTCACCCCAAAGACACGCCCCCTTGGTACTACATCCTCTCCTTGGCACGACACTTTTCAGTGATCAGCTGCCTGACTTTCTCCTCCAGGTCCTGGCCCAGGGCCTCTGAGAAAGTGCCCGCTGCCCTCAGGCAGGGCCAGGAGCAGGAGGGCCCGTTAGCCTGTTAGCCCGCTAGGTGACTGGCTGACTGTCCCGGCTGTTTCCCACCCTGGGATCAGGGCTGGGCTGGGGCTGGGCAGTCTGTGGCCTCAGGGTGGCCTGCCCGTACCTTCCGCCTGTCGGTGGGCTGGTTGGGGGGGGAGAGGAGGAATCATTGTGGGGGCGCGAGGGCCCTCTGACCTGCCTTCTCCTGGCCCGTCTGTCTCCCTAGGATGTCTGGAGAGTGCCCCAGTGCCGTCAGCATCTGTGAGTACTCGCCGTCCCACCCTACCCGGCCCCTCGCCTCCCTCACGTGTGGGTTTGGGGGACTCAGAGAATGAGCTTCCTCACTTGGCCTCTTCTTTTATTTAGGGGCTATCCCAGCAACGTTCTGGGGCCGCGGGGAGGGGCAGGGATCACTCCTGGCAGCGCTCAGGGGAGCACAAGGTCCTGAGGATGGAAGTGGGGCTCCCTCACGTGCAGCCTGCGTGCTCGGGTGCAAGCCCTCTCCCCACGCCCTGGCCCAGTGGTCCAGTCCGTGGCTCTGCTGCCCGACCGTGTTCTCCTCCCTGCTGATATCTGGAAGCTTCCTAGCCCTCCCCCAGTTGGAGTCTTGCCTCACCCAGACCTATTATTATTTTTTTTTTTTTGTGGGAAGCCAATCCTAGCTGTGCTCAGGGATCAGTTCTGGTGGGGCTTGTGGGACCCTACGAGGGTCAGGGGGTCGAATCCAGGTCAGCCACATGCAGGGCAGGTGCCCAGCCCGTCATGCTCTCTGGCCCTCACCCAGACCCTTTGCCTTGCAGCGGTGACTGGCAACTCCACCACAGTGTGCGGCGGCAGCGCTGGAGGCTTTGGGGGCTACGGGGGCGGCGTCTCCCTGGGCGGGAGTGGGGGCGCCAGCAAGGGCGGCTTCAGCAGTAACGTCGGATACGGCACTGTCAAGGGAGGGCCCACCTCTGGGGGCACCTCCATCCTGCGGAAGACCACCACGGTCAAGACGTCCAGCCGGAGATACTAGCTGCCCGGCCTCTGCAACCCCCTCCCGTGCTCCCTGCTGTCCTCCCCCTTCCCGGCCCCAAGGGGCAGGGGTCTCCGTGCCTGCAGACCCCTGCCTGCCCTGCCGCCGAGGCTCCTGCTTCCCGGGGTTCCCCCTGGCTCCCAGAGGAGGGGGAAAGGCTGAGGCACCCCGTCGGGGGTCTGGGCGAGGTGGGCCGACTCCTCGGCCACCCAGGAGGGGCTGATGTCCCGGGCTCAGGACTCCCCTCGCCTGCCCTCGCCTGTCTCGGAGCCCAGACCACCCCGGCACTGCAGCCGCCTGCAGCTCCTGCCCTGTCTGTGCCTGCGAGGGTCTCAATAAATGCAACGGCAGCTGGTGCTGCGTGTGTGGCTCCTCTCTGCTCCCGGTGCTGACACATGCCGGGCCTTGCCCTGCGCGCCGACTCCCTCCTCCTCTCCCTCCTCTCCATCCTCTCCCTACTCTCTCTGTCCTCTCCCCTCTCGTCCCCTCCTCTCCCTCCTCTCCCTCCTCCTCTCCCTCCTCTCCCTCTTCCTCTCCCTCCTCTCCCTCCTCCTCTCCCTCCTCCTCTCCCTCCTCCTCTCCCTCTTCTCCCTCCTCTCCCTCCTCCTCTCCCTCCTCCTCTCCCTCCTCTCCCTCCTCCTCTTCCTCCTCTCCCTCCTCTCCCTCCTCCTCTCCCTCCTCTCCCTCCTCTTCTCCCTCCTCTCCCTCCTCCTCTTCCTCCTCTCCCTCCTCCTCTCCCTCCTCTCCCTCCTCCTCTCCCTCCTCCCCCTTCTCCTCTCCCTCCTATCCCTCCTCTCCCTCCTTCTCTCCCTTCTCTCCCTCCTCTTCTCCCTTTCTCTCTCCCTGTCTCTCTCAGGTCCTCTCAGAGCCACCCTGGCTCCTGCCCCGAAGCCCGGAGCCTTCCCCATGGGCTGGAGCATGACAGCACAGCATCAGCCCATAGATCCACAGACCCAGGGCTTGGAGCTGGCCACGCCTGGCTTCACATCCCAGCTCTGCCTTTTACTAGCTGTGTGGCTTGGGCAGCTTGCTCAAACTCTCTGAGCCATTCCCCCCTGGTGAAAGTGGGAGCGTGAGGGAAGATGAGGGAGGGCCGAGCCGGACCCCCTGTGTGTCCTCTCTAGACCTGGCTTTTCTGCCCTCAGTCCCGACCACTGCATCCTGAGCCCTCACGCCCAGGCATCAAATCCACATTCATCCAGACCTTGGTGTTTGCGAACGCATTGGCTTCCCTGTCACCTGCTCGGCAGCCCTGGAATCCGGGCAGGGGGGGACACCTGGTCCCCCTTCGACAGGCGAGGCACAAGCTCCTGGAAGTCAGTTCTCAGCCAGTATGTGCTGGTGTGGGGCTTCCACCCAGCTACCTGTCCTCTGCTCACCTGATAGCACTGGCCCTTTGTTGGCCCCCGAAGAGGCACCCCACTTCCTCCTTTCTCTACAGCCCCCACCCCCGCAGGCCACACCACACTCCGGGAGCAAGTCCAAGTGTCTGATTGGAGGGTCCCTGCCTCCCTTCCCTTCCAGGCAGCTTTGGGGCTGTGGCAGGAACGAGCCCATCTGGATCCCCTAGTCTGGGACCCTGGGCCAGCCTCCACCTGACAAGTCAGAAAGCTCCCCGCGGGCTCCTGGCAATGGCAGGCTGGGGTCCGGGCCAAGCTCTAAGCCACAGCTTAGGGCCACGAAGGCCCAGCATCGCGTAGCATCAGCTCTGCCTCCTGCTGACCCAGTGGCCCCAGGTCACCTCCAGAGAGAAGCAGCCAACTGGACCCCCGACCTTTTCCTTTATGTCGTTGGTGAAGGACAGCAGGTGCTTGACAGGTGCTGGTGACCTCACCCAGGTGGTCTCCACACAACTGGGATGGGAGAGCTCTGAGCTACCCCACTGGCGGAGCGAGCCGAGGCCCGGATGGTCAGGTGGCCTGTGGGAGGACACAGGAGCTCAACACTCTGCTCCGGGAACCCAAAGTCTCTCCCCCCAGGTCTTGCTCCTTGTGGGGTAAAGGAAGCAGAGAAGGGGGTGCAGAGGCCAGAACGGAGGTCAGAAACCAACTAAATGCTTCATTTTCTGGGGGAGAATACGGGGACTGGGTCAGGGAAGAACTTCCCTGACAGAATAAACCCAAGGAACAAGTAACTTTTTGTCTGCTTGTTTTGGGGGCACACCCCGTGATGCTTAAGGGTTCCTGCAGGCTCTGCACTCAGGAATCACTCCTGGGAGTGCTCAGGGCACCATATGGGATGCCAGGATGTACCCGACTCAGCTGCATGCAAGGCAAAGGCGCTAGCCACTGTACCGTCTCTCCAGCCTGGAACAGGCAATGTTATGAGAGTCGCACCTGAGGCCTGAATGCTGAGCAGACGGAGCCATCACCACGGATCTGAGCCGGCAGCTCCAGTGTGAACTGGGGGATGCAGGTCTCAGGAGCTGGGAGGCTCCTCTCGGGGGGCCCACTGGAGGCAGCTGCCTTGGGAGCTCTCAGGCTGCTCTCTGCACCCTATATCACATGAAGTTTGCATGGCAGGAATTCCCTCCCATTGTCCAGGGAGGGGGGCCTCAGGAGGGGCTGCTCTGGCCCTGGAGAGGAGACCTGGGCCCAGACCCCTCGCCCTGCCTCAGCCTTTACACCCCTTCGGTGCCCTGCCCCAAACGCTGACCTTTTTGGTCCTTTCTGATCCCCCAATTGGCTCTGACTCCCCAGAGTGTGACTCAGGCCCAGCAGGGCAACCGAGGCAGAGTGACCCAGCCAGGGTGGGCGGTGGTGCTTTCTCACACGGCACATCAGGTTTGGGATCGAGAGCGAGTAAGACCTGGGGATCCCGGTAATCCCCGCACTGAATGGGAGGGCTTGCCCCATGCAGCCTGAGTGCCCACGCCCACCCCGCTCCCGCCACACCCCTGTCAGAGGCTCATCCAGCCTTGACGAGGGCAGGACACACAGTCAGATGAGGACAGGTCAGGAGGACAGACGGAAGCCAGGCCAGAGAGCACTGGGTGCCCAGCGAGTGACCTGTCCTGTTGGGACCCAGGCAGGGAAGCACCTTGTGCCCCCCACTCTCTGTCGAGAAATGCTTCTTTTGGCTTTGGTTTTGTGTCACACCCAGCTGCACTCAGGGCTTGCTCCTGGCTCTGCACTCAGGGATCACTCCTGGCAGGCTTGGGGGACCATGTGGGGTGCCAGGGATCAAACTCAGGTCAGTTGGGTGCCAGGCAAATGCCCAATCTGCTGTTATATTGCTCTGACCCTGCGAAACACTCTCCCCCCGACCCTTTTTAAAACTGAATCACGGTGAGATACAGTTACAAAGCTTTCATGTTTGAGTTTCAGTCATACAATGATCAAACACCCATCCCTCCACCAGTGTACATTCTCCACCACCAATGTCCCCAGTATCCCCCCCATTCCAACCCTCCCCCTGCCTCGATGGCAGACAATTTCCCCCATACTCTCTCTTTTTACTCTGGAGCATTATGGTTTGCTGCGAAATGCTCTTTTGCAGGGGATACGCTTTCTTAGTTCTCCCTTCCATTTCTCACATGAACGTTTGAGCAATTTGTGAACTTCTGGCAATTCTGACTCAAGTCCGGCTGCAGGATGAGTCTGGCCTATACCTGTCTTCCTCTTTGGTGCGGGCTTATTATAGGATTTGCAATTAGTTTAATTTGGATTTGGTTAATTGGAAGATGCAGTCGGGCCCTCCGGACAGGGTCAATCCTTAGCGGAGGTTGTGAGGACAGGGCCACTCCAGTGGAGCCAGCGTTCACAGGACAGGAACCAGGCCCAGGTTGGAACCCTCTGCAGAAAAGGCCGTGCCGGGCCTCAGGCTTCTATGGGGATGGGCTTCAGAGATGATCTTCCTGCAATACCTGGGCGGGGGCTAGGTCCCATCTCCATGCCAGGCTGTGTGGCGTCTGACAAGCAGAGAGGAGGTGAGGGTGGCGGGTTGTGGGGGGTGGGGAACTCTTCCCCACATCCCTAATCTCAGTTTCCAGGAGGGTGGGAAGAGCTCCCCGTGACATATTCAATACGCCAAACACAGTAACAACAAAGTCTCCAATGGAGACGTTACTGGGCCCGCTCGAGCAAATCGATGAACAATGGGAGGGCCTTTACCTTACCTTTTACCTTTATCTAAACTAGTTCCCTCTCTCCAAAACTACTGATCTGGGGCCGGAACAATAATATAGTGGGCAGGGCACTTGCCTTGCAAGCAGCTGACCGTAGTTTGATCCCAGTATCCCATATGTTCCCCTGAGAACCACCAGGAGTAATTCCTCTGTGCAGAGTCAGGAGTAATTCCCGAGAATCACCAGAAAAAGCTCCAAAATAACAACAACAACAACAACGAAAAACAGAAGCAAAACCCTAGGCTAATTCTCCCTCATCTTCCTCTGTCTCAGGGATGACACAGTCCTCCTGATACAAGACTTCAGTCACGGCTCTATGGTAGGGTGGTTGGGTGTCTCTTAGGGAGAGACAACGGATCCCACAATGGATCCCACACTATCTACAAGGCACTCCAACAAAACTGCGTAGGTCCCCTGAGATGAGATATTTTTTTTGTGAGGGGGCTCACCCGGCAGTGCTCAGGGCTTCACTGAGCTCAGGGCTTCAGCACCATATGGAGTGCTGAGGATTGAACCCGGGCCAACCACATGCTTGCCTTGCTCTAACTACTACACTATGGCTCCGGCCACTGAGAAGTGATTTTTGAGGAATAGATATGGGCTGGAGCGATAGCACAGCGGGTAGGGCGTTCGCCTTACAAGCGGCCAACATGGCCGACCCGAGTTCGATTCCTCCGCCCCTCTCGGAGAGCCCGGCAAGCTACCGAGAGTATTCGATATGCCAGACACAGTAACAACAAAGTCTCCAATGGAGACGTTACTGGGTTCGCTTGAGCAAATCGACGATCAATGGGAGGGCCTTTACCTTTACCTTTACCTTAGATATGGTGGGAGTTGTAACATATGTATCAGTCATCTACAGCGATTTGCATCTTACAAGAAAATGTTGACATCGTTTCTGATAGATGATGGTGTTGTTAACAGATGATGTAAAATTCAAGGTAGCAGTAAATCCAGTTCCATTTGGAAAAGGTATTTTCTCTTCTTCATGATTTTCTTAACAACACTGTCTTCTCGGCAGTGTGCTTTTTGCTAAGGATACACTCTATAACCCACCGATCACACAGATAGGTACCAACTGGCTGGGTGTGGCTCCCAGAATAGAGTGGGTGTTTAGCTTTTGGGGCGTCAACAGTTATATGTGGATTTTGGACTCCATGGGGTGGGGGTGGGGATCAGCGCCCCTAACCTCCAGGTTAAGAGCCTACTGGATGCTCTCCCCCCCAACCCCTTCCACTCCTGCTTGCTGTCGTAGGCGTCAGATAGGAGTGGACATAACAGGTGGTACGGCACACCACACTCTCCTCTAGTGCTGGAGGCTCACAACCACAGACCACAAGGCACACAGCTCCCCGTGGCTCTCCTCTGTCCTCCCACCTGTCTTTGAACCCCAGGGGCCATGGGGAAACTGGAGCCATGAGTGCGAGGTGCAGCGCCCAGGTGAAGTCGGTAGGACTGTGTTCTGATGTCTGTCCCATGTCTGTTTGGGACGGACAGGAAGTCAGAAATCAGACCTCCACTTCCCAAGTGGCTGCCCCCTGGGGCTGGGGTCAAGGTGGCAGTGGAGGTGGAGAGGACCAGCGGCCCCTGGGATGCTCAGGTGCCACTTCCAAAGCAGTCGCTGAGCAGAAGCTGACGCCCAATCAGGGGGGTCTGGGCAGAGTAGGGAGGGCAGAGTCCGGGTCCCAGTGCATGTGGGTTCAAACCCCAAACGCTGGCCACACTAACAAGCCACTGGGAGACCCTGGGGGCTGCTTTAGCTCCTTGACTCTGTCCCACCAGCACTGATGCTGCTGCAGAGCGCTCTGGGTGCAGATTGAATGGTAACACACACCAAGGTGCCCGGTATAGCACCAAGCTCAAAGCTGGTGCCCAAAACCTACTCCCGGGAAGGGAAAAGGGGGTTGACTATGCAGGCCCTTTTGCAGGGAGGGGCCCAACTCTAGAATGCTCTCTCAGCACTGAGCATGGCTCTAGCTCTTCTGTGAGGCAAGCAGGGATTGGGGGCCTTCAGGCCTGATTGTTCAACCCTGCCTGTCTTCACAGCTATTGCCTGCCTGGGATGTGGGATGTGGGGGGGTGGGGAGGGAGAATGCTGAAAGAACCATGGGTGTATGTGTGTGTGTGTGTACATGTGTGTATACATGTATATGTGTGTGTATGCGTGTATGTATATGTGTGTATATGTGTATGTGTATGTGTGTGTGTGTGTGTTGTACATCAGAAGCAGAGGGCAGTGGTGGACAGGGAGAAATGGGGTGAAGCAGAGGTGGGAGAGGGCCCTGACCCACCCAGCTTCCCCAGCCCGTCCCCCGCCCCCCGTGGCCCGCCTCGCATGGAGGGAAGCCGCATGTCTGCCTGACCAGCTCTCAGTGGTCTGCTCAGCGCCTCAGGCTGGGAATGGTGGCCTCGCCAGGGATTGGGAATAGGAGATGGGATCTAATTTCTCTTTGCAGGTGGTAATGGCAAGAGGGGCAGGAGAAGGTCTCCTGGGCATGAAGGACCTGCTCTGCAGGCCCACCGAGGCTGTGTTTGATAGGGGAGGATGGGTGGTGGGCTGGGTGCAGAGAGGGTGGATCGCCCACCCAGAGAGCAGAGATAGCACCTGGGTCCCAGCGGGAGTTTGAGCTCAGGTCTGCTACACTCGCTGCACTCGGAGGGGGCGTGAGACTGAGACGGCTTCTGATGTGCAACACACTCACACACACACACAAGCACACATATACAAACATACACACACGTATCCATACATACATGCATACACATATATACATACCCACAGACATGCACACATACATCTACACATACACACATACATACACATATACACACACATACACACATAAACACACACGCACACACATACACACATATACATACATACATACATACATACATATATACATACACCATACTCACTCTAGGATTCTGCACAGGAAAGCGTGACTCCTGGGTGTCATTATTCTGTGAAATGGACCCCCCTGCACCCCAAAAGCGGGGAGCATCTGCTCTGGATGCAGGGCCCGTCTGGGGAAACGGAGCTGGCTCTGCGGGAGCTGAGGAAAACGCTGGGCAGCAAACGAGGCAGCCACGAGACCCAGGCTGCAGGACACTGACCTCGAGTCCTGCCAGCACAGACCTGGTTGCTGCCCGGAGACGCCAGCTTCAGGCCTGGGGCATGAGTCAGGGGCTCGTTAGAGCAACCTGCAGCCTCCCGCCATCTCCGTCTTCTCAGTCTCTTGCGCCCCCTCTGAGTGCAGCGGGCTCTCATGAACTGCCCCGTCCAGGGGAAACTCGAGCCAGGTCGGAAGCCTCGAGGGTTGGCATGTATGTGACCCCTTTTGTCTGTGAATATAGGGTAAGTTCCCAGGGAGACATATGCAAGAACAGAAACGTACATCTAACTTCCGACACTTTTCCAAGCACGGGGTTTGATGTGCTCTCACTGAGTCCTGCAGGGTGGCCAAGGCAAATCCGAGCGTTGTTTCCAGAGTCTGCTGGAAGCCACGGTCTCCCAGACGTGCTCCAGGTTTGCACTCTGGTCAAGGCAGGCTGGCGCTGGGCCCTGGAGGGGAGGTTCCACATCCTGAGGTGTGAGGGGGTTGGGGTGGCTTTTGCGGGCTGTGAACGCAGCAGGCCGGAGGGGCTGGAGGGCTGGGCCCAGGCAGAGGCCGCTGGTCCTGAGCCCTGGGGTGCTGACTCTGATACTCTAGAGGGGGGTGTGCTAGATCCAGTCACCTGTGCCCTCCCAGTGACTTCTCTAGGTGTGTGAGGTGACATGTTCAGCAGGTGCGAGAAAGATGGGCCAGTGCCAAAGGCCAAGCCCAGAGATGTTTCGGATTTTTCCCTTTATGCCCCTGCAACCAAGCCCAGCTGCTCCAGCACATAAAAGGGACCCGAGCGAGGGCTCCGGCACTCACTGGCCTGGCCTCTCTCCTGCTCTCTGACAACTCCGAGCTCTGCTCTCCTCTCCAGTCATGATCTCCAGACAACAGGGCGTCCGCGGAGGGTCCAGGGGCTTCAGCTGTGGCTCAGCCGTCGTCGGAGGGGGCAGGAAGTCTGCCTTTAGCTCCATGTCCGTGTCTGGGGGTGCAGGCCGCTGCTCCTCGGGGGGCTTTGGCAGCAGGAGCCTCTATAGCCTTGGGGGTAACAAGAGCATCTCCATGAGCATGGCTGGGGGCCGGCAGGGCGCCGGCTTTGGGGCTGCCGGAGGTTTCGGGGCCGGTGGTTTTGGCACTGGTTTTGGTGCCGGTGGCTTTGGCGGTGGATTTGGGGGTGGCTTCAACGGACGGGGTGGCGCTGGCTTCCCTGCCTGCCCCCCTGGGGGGATCCAGGAAGTCACCATCAACCAGAGCCTGCTGACGCCGCTCCACGTGGAGATCGACCCCGAGATCCAGAAGGTGCGCACCGAGGAGCGCGAGCAGATCAAGACCCTCAACAACAAGTTCGCCTCCTTCATCGACAAGGTGAGCGGAGGCCTGACCTCACCGGGTGCTGGGAGCGAGGGCTGCTGAGTCCCAGGGTCCCAGACCTCAGCCTGCTGGCCCGGGCTTCTGTGCTCCAGCTGTTAGCGGGGGAATCAAACCCTGAGTCTTTTCTTCCTTCCAAGGCAGGTGGGAACAGGCTGCTCAAAGCGGTTCCATGCCTGGAGTTCCCTTGCTGGGCCGTGTGCTACTGGGCAAATCATTTAGCTTTTCTGGGCTCAAACACTTCAGCTGCAAAGTGGTTTTATGATTTCCCTGCCTTTTCTCAGGTTTGGGAAATAGCATGGTAAAGAGTGTAATAATTGAGACTAGCTAATTGCAGCTAATACCATGATTTGCCTATTGGCCCTTCTGTTCTTGGAGTGGAAGAAAACCCAGGTTGGTTTCCAGATGTCAAAAGGACTCTTTTTTGTCCTGGAGGATAGCTTCGAGGCCCCTTTAGGTTTCCTCTTTCACACTCTGACTCTGGGGAAGTTATCATTGCTGGGTCTGTTTGAAGAAGGTGGGGATAGACTTTCTTTTCCCTCTTGTCACCTAACTTCCTGTTTCAAGCAATGTGTAGAGGTTCACCCAGAGTCAGATTTGATGGATGGTGACAGCAAGCACATTAGCCCCAGAGGGCTGAGTCATCTGGAGATTAACGGTGAAAGGGGCAAGTGTGCCCTGTGTGAAGACCGCCCCAGCTCTCCAGTCCTGGGCGGTGGGTGGGGGCAGGCGTGAACAATCCTGGGTGGGGAGCGGAGTATTTGCTCTCAGGCAGGCTCGACAAACCCAGAGTGGTGGAAAGTCATCGTGGTTTGAGGAGAAGCAGGACCAAGGATCTTGGCTTCCTTGTCACATGTCACTTCCACCTCACAGACGGTGGCCAGCTGGCCTGACCTGTTTCTGTTATGAAGCTCATAAAGTGAAAAGTGTGCAAAGCTGTTACAGGACTTACATGGCTGCATCTCTGCACACAGAGACTGTTCAGGGCAGGCCCCTGGCGGGACTGAGTCTGGTTGAGACTCAGAATGTGGCCCAGGCCTTGGTCTGGGGCAGCTTACTCAGCGGAGGGCCACCAAGTTCCGTTCACTCGGGAACTTATTTTAAAAATCTCTAGTGAGCTTGCCATGCATTTGCCTCGGACCTGGATCACCTTGAATGCCCCAGACTGTGGTTGTTGCTCCTTATTTGCTTTCCTTCCTAGTGGTAGAAGTTCAATGCCCTCAGTACCCCTTCCCGGGGCTCGTGGCGAGGAAGCTGTTCTCACTGCCTCGTCAGGCTCCACAGCTCCACCTGGGCTCTGTTCTCCACATCTCTGTGTTGTCCCCTTGGCTGCTGTGGGCTCAGAGGTGGGGCCACCTTGTGGACCCCCGTGGATGGGGATTGCAATGTGGTGGCCCCAGTGGGGGATCTTGCACTGATTGGCCCGTGCAAATCTTCCCACCAACATCTCAAGCTTCTCATTCTACTAATGACCTTTGTTTTGGCCATCGAAAGCAATGTGGGGTTACTCCTGGCTCTGCACTCAGGAATTACTCCTGGTGTTACTCAAGGGACCATGTGGGATGTTGAGGATTGTAACCAGATTGGCTTCACGCAAGGTAGCTACTCTGGCCCCTTGACTAATGACTTGTTTTTTTTTTAATAATAAAACACAGGTGCGGTTCTTAGAGCAACAGAATAAGGTCCTGGAAACAAAGTGGAAGCTCCTGCAGCAGCAGACGACCACCACCTCCGGTAAAAACCTGGAGCCCTTCTTCGAGGCTTACATCAATGCTCTGCGGAAGCAGCTAGATTCCTTTGTCAATGACAAAGGCCGCCTGCAGTCTGAGTTGAAGGCCATGCAGGACAGCGTGGAGGACTTCAAGACCAAGTACGTGGTAGGGGTGGGAGGGTGGGAAGTGGCATCAGATGATAAACCTGGGTTCATGCCCCAGTCCCATTGCTCCTCCAGAGTAATTTAGAATTCCAGATTCCTGCAACCAAGGGGCTCAGGAAGGTCCTTTGTATCCTCATGGCCACATTTAATGGTGAATATGCCATCCCTCAGTTGTTTAAACAGACCACAAGTGATTGATTCAGGGAACTGGCTTGGCCAGGACAACCAAGACCAGAAACAATCAATGAAGAGTGGAATAGGACAGTGAGACCAGAACACAGGTCACAAAGACAGATGAACTTGGTCTGAATACGGGTCCCTCCACTTTCTAGCTCTGTGACCTTGGGTGAGTTGTTTAACCTCTCTGATCCTCAGTTTCTCTCTTCTTTAAATGGACTAACATTTAAAGGGATTGCACCACATTGCAATTCCTTGTGGTTGTGAGGATCACATGAAAGCACACGAGAAAGAGAAAAGCGTGCAGCCAGTTACTGGGCATAGATGAAGGTTTAGTAACTGGTGGCTCATTCCTGCTGGTGTCGGACTGAGCTGAGGAACCCCAGCTCCTTCTCAGAGAGACAGAGCTCTGGCCAGGTGCCCGAGACCGTGACCCACCCCATGGCCCGAAGGATAGTCCTTAGAAATGAAACCAACCGGATCATTGCTGGCTTCTCTCATGTTCACCTTTGGAAGAGAATCTTTGACAAGTTTGGGTTTCATGTCTCCCAGTGAATGGGGGCTGGCCTGCTGCCCACACATGGCGCTCGTGTAGCCCACAGGGGCTCTGAGAAGCGCCGGCTCACCACATTGCTTTGTCTTCTCCTCCCCTCCCTGCTCAGGTATGAGGAGGAGATCAACAAGCGCACAGCTGCCGAGAATGACTTCGTGGTCCTCAAGAAGGTGAGAGAGGCAGGAGGGACGAGGGGGACGAGAGAGCGTGCCTCTTCCTTCCAGAACCTCCTCATCACCATCTGGTTCTAACAGAACCAGGTCCCAAGGAATTAAGGGTGAAAGGGAAGTCATCTGCATAATTATCTTTCATGGTGGCGCATGACTGCCATGTGCAATGATCCCTTACCCCGTGGCCCCGTGCCGAAAAGGCTTCAAGGCTGTTGTGGCGAGTGCCTCACTGTCCCTGGGCATTTCCCCCTCTCACCCCCCACCTTCCACCACCACACACATTGGGATTCCTCTCCTCATCCTGACCTCCCTTCTCCTGTGCAGGATGTGGACGCTGCCTACATGATCAAGGTGGAGCTGGAGGCTAAGGTTGACGCGCTCACGGACGAGATCAACTTCCTGAGGGCCCTCTATGCCGCGGTGAGGACTCAGTCCCTCCAGCTGGGGAAGGGTAGCTGTGTGCTGGTCAGGAGCAGAGAGGGCTGTGGAGAGAGGTTCAACAGACAAGTCCTTAGAAGCAACTGCTGTCTTAGAAGAGGGTGTTCAGAGTTCGAGATCACTTGAGATTGACCTCTGGGTGTCTGGTGTTTCTTTGGAGAAACGAATCTGTTATTTGCCTTCTACACACGGACTGCCTGACCATGGCCTGGCTCCTGGCTCTCGGGGAGTGGCAAGGAGAGAAACTTTAGCTGTCTCCACTGTGACTGCTGCGGCCATTCTTTGGCAGTTTCTCCATAGACATTCCCCTGGGAATGCCAAGTTAGCATCCCTCTGGGCCTGTGGCGGGTCATTGCCACGAGAACAGTAGATTTGGGGTGTCAGTTAGACATTGGGGATGTTGGGCAAGGGGGAAGTCTCTTGGAAGGGGGCAAGGGGGAAGCCTGAAGTGAGCCATGATCCCCACAGGAGCTGGCCCAGATGCAGACACATGTCAGCGACACATCTGTGGTCCTGTCCATGGACAACAACCGCTGCCTAGACCTGGACAGCATCATCGCCGAGGTGCGCGCCCAGTATGAGGAGATTGCCCAGAGGAGCAAGGCCGAGGCTGAGGCGCTGTACCAGACCAAGGTGGGTGCTGGGGACGTGTTAGGAGATGGGAGTGGCTGCTGCCTGGGCGCAGATCAGCTTTGCTGGGAGCAGTTGCCCACGCTGGCCTTCCAGGCTTGACTCGTCCTGGTCTGACCAGAGAACCCATGGCAATAGCAGCCGAATGCACAGGACTCTCCTGGATGTGTTCTCTTGTGACCCCATCTGACGCATCTTCCTGTGTCTTCTGGATATTATTAGGTCCAGCAGCTCCAGACTTCAGTCGACCAGCATGGTGACAGCCTGAAGAACACCAAGAGTGAGATTTCTGAGCTCAACAGAATGATCCAGAGGCTGCGGGCTGAGATCGAGAATGTCAAGAAGCAGGTGAGTGTCAGCTTCTTCAGAGGCCTCCATGTGGACAAGAAGACAAGGTGTCAGGCCAGAGGGTCCCCAAGGCCCACAGGGATCTGTAGCCATTGACCCAGGCCATACCCAGGCCTTCCCAGCAGTGCCCTAGTGATCATGAGGCAATGCCCCAGCCAGTGAGATTTCTGCGCTGGGCTCTGCTCATTTTCATCTCACCTCCTGGTAAGGGTCCTGGGGGTGGTGGGGGCCCTGGCTGGAGCAGATGCGATGCAGGAGTCTTTGACAGCAGGATTCTGAACCTTGCCTGTCCATCACAGTGCCAGACTCTGCAGGCGTCTGTGGCCGACGCTGAGCAGCGCGGGGAACTGGCCCTCAAAGACGCCTACAGCAAGCGCACGGAGCTGGAGGCGGCCCTGCAGCAGGCCAAGGAGGAGCTGGCCCGGATGCTGCGCGAGTACCAGGAGCTGATGAGCGTGAAGCTGGCCCTGGACATCGAGATCGCCACCTACCGCAAGCTGCTGGAGGGCGAGGAGTGCCGGTGAGGAGGGAGGGAGGGAACACGAGGAGGGCACAGGGTCAGGAGCCTGCGCCTCTGCTTGGGGCGGTCGCTAGTGGCCACAAACGAGGACAGCAGAGTCACAACCCCATGGGCTTGAAATCTGCTGACCCAGCAAGCGTGACTCACGGCTCCCTCTCCCCTTTCCCTCTGTCTCCCCCAGGATGTCCGGAGAGTGCCAGAGCTCCGTGAGCATCTGTAAGTACCTCCTGCCCCAGGTCAGGCCCTTCCTGCCTCTGGGTGGGATGCGGTGGGTGTCCTGCCTCCAGCACCCCTGGGTAACTGCTCCCTTTGCCCCTCTCCCGCAGCTGTGGTGGGCGGCAGTGTCAGCACTGGAGGCATCGGCGGAGGACTAGGAGGCTGCTCTGGCTTTGGAATGGGTGGCGGCTTCGGCTCTGGCTCCGGAAGTGGTTTTGGGTTTGGCTGTGGTGTCGGTTCAGGCAGCAAGATCGTCTCTACTACCTGCCTGACCAAGAGATCCCACCGGTAGAAGTCACGCTGTCCCTGCTGCCTGCTGAGCCCCATTGGCCTGTCCCTGGATCCCCGTGCTTCCTTCACCCCTGGCCCTGCCCTCCCTTTTTGGGGCTCATCTTCCCAGTGTCGTCTCTGTGCTCCCCTGGCTGTCTCGGCTCCCAGGTCCTCTCCTCCACCAGCACGTGGACTCTGGCCTCTCGGAGTTTGGTAGCTGCTTCTCAGTTTGGAGACCAGCCTGGAATAGGAGTGGGTGTCAGTGGACACAGCACCACCCCCAGACTGAATAAATTCCAGGAGCTTCCTCTCCAGCATTGCTGGGGCTGTCCCCTTCTGACCCATGTCCACTCCTTGAAGTCCCAGATGCCCCTCTCCATCGGAACCAAACTCATCCTCCATCGCTCACCAGCAGTGGGCCTTGCAAGGCCAGGACAAGAGCCGCTCACTGTCCCACCAAGTCTTCTCACCCCTTCTCTCTCTTTGCCCCTGATTCTCCAATAAATCGCTTTTGTCATTCAATCTGCGTAAGCATCTCTGTTCCTGGGGGAGAAGTCTCAGAGCTCAGGGGCAAGGGGAGGAGAGGGCTCCAGGCTGGTCTGTTCTGGTTGTTTGTCACCCAGTGCCTGCTGAATTTCTGCTTCTGACCTGTCCCGATTCGGATCCGGGGGTCCAGCTCAGTGCGCTGTGTGATGCGAGTGGGCCGGGCCTAAAGGAGATACACATAGATAAAGTCCAGGCCTACCCCCCCCCCCGGATAAGATGACAGGAGTGTCTGGAAGGGTGCCTGGGAACCCCCATTTTCTCGTCATGCTGGGTCGGGTCCCCCGGGAGCAGCAGGCTGCTCTGCTTTCCAGGAACCTACAGGCCCTGGCTGTTGGCTGGAACAGAGGAAGGACACAAGTCCATGGCAAGGGCCAGGCTGCTGCCGGGGTGATGCTGTCAGGAGGAAGATCCTGTATCCCAGCGGGTGGGAGGTGCGAAGGGAGAAGTAGCCCCATTGGGCCAGTCCTGGGGATACTAGTTGACAAAATGCAGACAGTGAGATGGAGAGTCAGGGATGAGCTTTTGCAGTTTCAGCCTCCTCCCCCTATTTCTTTCCTGGGCTATTCCCAAGAGAAGCTCGCCCAGTGTCCCTGTGCCTGATCATCATCAGACCCAACCCTCCAGTGAGGATGCAGAATCGCATCCTCCTCCCTGGGGCCCCCCCGTGAGTGCTCCCCTGCCCCTTGCTAGGGAGCCATCAAACTGTCCACCGGCCAGGGTCATGTCCAGGTTGTGATGGACAGAAAGTCTGGGGGGCATGTCCAAGCCCCAGGCCCCCTTTCGGTCTCTCCAGGCCTCCTGTAGGCAGCTGGGAAGGTGCCGAGCCTTAAAGGGTTAAGCCGGGCCAGTGTGTCCCTGGAAGGAGGAGCCTCTGCTGCTCCCAGGGCTGCAGGCAGGTCCCTCACCAGCCTAATCTCCCCTTTGTCTCGGGCATGTGTCAGGGCAGGAAGTCTCTGCTGTCAGGTGGCTTGGCCATCTTCCCACGATGGCACCCGCCCCTGGGAAAATGCTTCAGTGGCTCTTTCCTGAGTTTCTGGGATGGCGGAGAGGAACCAAGGGTGAAGGTGTTTCTCAAGTTCACCTCTGAGGAGATGAGGAGGAGGACAGGGGGCCTGGGGTGGGGAGGGGCGGGCCAACCCATTTCTCCTGCCCTTGGAGCAAGGGGAGCCCGGGAGGTGCTGCCCGAGGAGGCAGGGCCCCTGCAGGGGGCCCGAGTCCTGGGATAATGCACCCAGCCCCGGTCCAGACCCAGATTCTGTGCATGTGTGTCCTAGAAGAAATGTGTCTATGACAAGCGGCTCCGTGAGAGCAGTTTTTGGGGCTCTAGGAAGGAACTTGGTTTACAAAACAGAGAGGGGACAGGGCATGGGGATGGCGTTTGGTGGGTAGACTCTGGCCTCACAGGCGTGAGGAAGTGTGAGCCCTGGCACCACTCTGCACAGCCGGGCAGGGTCAGCCACACTGCCACCACCACTGTGTGACCCCAGACATAGCAACAGAGGAAAGGGACAATAAAAAGGAGGACAAGCATTCAATTTGACCCGTTGCCAAAGCGTTCCAGGGGAGTAGCTGCTGACTCGCTCCATTGCCTGTCAAGATCAAAGGAGCTTATTTAGGGGGAAAATTCACCTCAGAAATAGCAAGCCCCACCTTCTCTCAGATCATCAGCACTGGATTCTCACTCGCTCTGCAGGTTCTGGGGTACAATGGAGACAGAGGTTGCCTTGCCAACCCCTAACAAGGCCCTATTCCCCGCTCTCCAGTGTCACCATGAGGTACCCATGTTCTTAGGACCCACTTGGGTTCAGGAGCTCACTTGTCCCCATTCCTTTGCTGTTGCAATGACCAGGCATGAGGGCGCCTACTCAAATGCTCTACTGGGTCGCAGAAGCAGCTGCTCCCAGGGATCGTACCTTTCAGCTGTAGGGCTCACTCATGGGTGACCATGAATGTCTGTTGTGGGCCTCGCAGGGGTCACATGCTGCCTTGAAGCCAGGAGGGCTGTAGGGCGAGGCCAGGAAAGAACCCCCTGATCTCATGCCTGCAGGGTTCGCTACCACCAACCCCCACCTTGTCTTCATCTGTCAGTGGTAGCTTCCCCTGAGCTTGTTCAGCTGCCTGTACCCATCTCTCCATCACCACCGCTGGGGCCGCTGTCCCTCGGCATGGGGTCCAGCTGTCTGAGTTCCAGCCAGTTTTCGCCATCACTTCAGAAGTGTCCCTCCCTCAGGAGTCTGTCAAATGGGAAGGACTTAGCAGAGGGGTTTGTTTATTTTGTGCTCTGAGTTTAGGTTTTGCTTTGAATCCTAAGAACACAGGGGCTCAGAATAAGGCATCTCCCCTCCACTAGCAGGCCGGGTGGATGGCTTCTTTGTGGTTTATTTTGTGCGAGAGCTGAGTAGGGAACATTCTGAGGAGTCTGTCATGTGCTGCATTCTAGGCAAAAGGAAGGGGGGCTGACGGAGGGAGCTCCCCAAGCAGACCCTGCGCTTAGCTGTGCTGATGACCAAGCACAGGGTGTGACCAGGAGGGTCTGTGCGGGTGTAAGTCTCAGCACTGGGCCTCAGCTGTGCCTGTGGTTTCCATTTGAGGCCAAGTCAAACCATCCTGGTACTGCAGTTGTGTTTCTTTCTCACTTGATGTGTCATGGGTCTGATCCTCAAGAGCCCAAAGTCAACACAAGGAGACCGGAAAGGGGGGTGGTCATGGAGAAGGGGCTTTGATTGATTTACAATTCATCTCACCCCTGCCGGCCGCCCAGACCCCTCCTACCATTCATCTGCTGGGGTGTTATTTAAAGGTAGGGACCAAACTTGATTCATCCTGATAATCTAGGGCTTGGCACATAGTAAATTGAAAGAGTCAACAAATATTTATCGAATGATTAGTCTGTTCTAGGCAATGTTTTATTGAGCACTAGATTCTTTCAAGGGGCTTTAGGTTGAGGCGATAATGTCTAGATAAAACTCACACACACAAATAACTTGGTGACCAGAGACAAATCCAATGCTCTGTGAGTAACAAGCTAAGGTCAAGGGAATTCAGAAGAGAAAAAGTTACTTCCAGGGCTGGAGCAATAGCACAGTATGTAGGGCATTTCACTTGCACATGGCCAACTGGGGTTCGATTCCCAGCATCCCATATGGTCTCCTGAGCACCTCCAGGAGTGATTCCTGAGTGCAAAACCAGGAGTAGCCCCTGAGCATCGCCAGGTGTGATCCAAAAAGCAAAAAAAAAAAAAGTTACTTCCAGTCTTGGGGAAGGGGTGCTAGCAATCACAGGGGGCTTCTTGTGGGAGGTGCTGTTTGAATGAGGTCTAGAAGGACAGGTTGGTCTGGTTGTCACAGGCCTGGGGCTGAACTGGCAGAGCTTAAGGAGATTCCTTTGTCTCAGCAAGTGTCCCAGGAGGACTCTCCGTTACTGCCTTACCTTGTGACTCTGGCCCGCTGAGGCCTCAATCTGAGCACTGCCCCCGTGTGCAGTGCTCTGGGTCCTGCAGAGTCTCATCAGACTGGGAGCTGTGCTGCAGCTGAGATACGCTGCAGTTTTAGCAGGATGGCAGGGCCCTGAGCCGGGACGAGGATGCCCACGGCTCTAGGTGACACACGTACGTCAGAAGGGGAGGCGCTCAAGTGAAATACGGAGCTTCCAATTCCAGAAAAGCATTAGGAGGATTGTCAGCACCAAGACTCTGACAGCACATGTACCTTTTCCTGGGGAGTTCAGGATGGCTCCCTGGAGGAGGTGATCCTGAGAACAGAGCTGAAGATGTGAGACTGTGTAAAGCTCTGGGTTGAGGATGAGGGGTGCTGTGGAGTAGGGTGGTCTAGGAGCAAGAATCCGAGAGGCAGAGAAGTTTGGTTCTCTCTCTCTCTCTCTCTCTCTCTCTCTCTCTGTGACCCCAAGCAGTTTCATATCCCTCAAGGTGACATTCAGGGAGTAACGGGCGAGGAAGCAGGAGAGGTAAGTTGAGGCCAGACTCAGGAGGACTATGGCATGGCCCATTGTCCGATTTATTTGGGACTTGGCCCTCATGTCATGTTCCACGGGCAGACTGACTCAAAATAAAGCCTACCTGTGAGAACAAGCCCGGAAACAGAGGAGGAGAGAGTTCTGGACCCTGCTGGCAGGGTGTGGCTGCAGCCAACTGCATGCCCCTGCCAGGCAGCTGAAATGCCAAGCCTGGCAATGGCCCCGCCTCCTTGTTCACTCCTATTTGCCACGAGGAAGTGTTTCCAGGGACTGAGGAGTTTGCTGTCATCTTTGTCCTCTGAAATTACCACTTCCTCCCAGACCATGTATGTTCTTGGACATCAGTCTGTTACATCCCTTTCATATACTGGGGGCTTCTTTCCGTAAAATAATTTTTTAACTGAATCACTGTGAGATTGACCCTTACAGATTAGGTTTCAGTCATACAGTGTTTCAAGACCCATCCCCCCACCAGAGTACAATTTCCAGCACCAGTGTCCCCAATCCCCAATTTCCCTACCATCAGTCCCCACCCCCACCCCCAGCCTGCCTCTATGGCAGGGACTTCTCTCTCTCTCTCTCTCTCTCTCTCTCTCTCTCTCTCTCTCTTCTTTTGGACAGAGTGGTTCTCAATACAGATACTGAAAGCTTGTCATGTATTTTTATCTACTTTACCTACTTTCAACACTCAGTTCTTTTCAGCATGATCATTTCCAACTATTATTGTCATACAGGTCCCTTCTCTGTCTTACCTATCCTCCACCCCCCACACACTTGTTATAAATTCCAACAACCACTGAGCAGTCGTCCTAGCCCTTTTTTTCCCTTGCCTTGGATATTAGTCTTCTACTATATATTTTTTACATACCACAAAAGAATGCGGTCATTGTATATCTGTCCCTCTCCTTCTGACTCGTTTCACTCAGTATGATACTCTTCATGTCCATCCGTTTATAAACAAATTTCATGACTTAATTTTTCCTTCTCGGGCTGGAGCGATAGCACAGCGGGTAGGGCGTTCGCCTTACAAGCGGCCAACATGGCCGACCCGAGTTCGATTCCTCCGCCCCTCTCGGAGAGCCCGGCAAGCTACCGAGAGTATTCGATATGCCAGACACAGTAACAACAAAGTCTCCAATGGAGACGTTACTGGGCCCGCTCGAGCAAATCGACGATCAACAGGAGGGCCTTTACCTTTACCTTTACCTGTTCTCGGGCACTCAGGTTGTTTCCAGATTCTGGCTATTGTGAATAGTGCTGCAATGAACCTAGGAGTGCAGATGGTGTTTCTGTTCCATGGTTTTTATTCCCCAAGGTAGATTCCCAGTAGTTGTATCACTGGATCAAATGGGAGCTCAAGTTCTAGTTTTTGGAGGAATGTCAATATTGTTTTCCGAAAAGGCTGGACCAGTTGGCATTCCCACCAACAGTGAAGGAGAGTCCCTTTCTCCCCGCATTGTGAGTGGCTATTTCTAGATCTCCCTCACTACTTACAAGGATTTTGTGAGACTTAGTTTCCTACCAGCATCACACCCTCTGTTCTAGGTCCAATGGGATTTCCTCGAGCTCTGCAGGGGAGAGAGTGAGAGCATCTGTGCCTTTCACACCCGCACATGGGAGCAGACATTTCCATCCCCTGTTTTTTAGCTTCCTGGGGTCAACCCCCTTCCCACAGCTTTACTTTTCTCCTTTACGTCTACGTTCAAGTAACTTCTCAATGAATGTGGGAAGTTTTGAGGGGAATCTCCGAGCCAGGACACGTGTCGATGTCTACTATTTACAACTTCCTGCTGGGGGAGTCATGTGATCTGGCACAGACAGAGGGAGACTGTCTGTTTCGGGGAGGAAGGGGCAGAAAGGCAGACTCAGTGAACCTCCCTTCTGGTTCTACCATCCTGTGGTCCGCCATGCTTGATGCTGGCTGCTGCTTCAGCTTGTCTAGAGCAGGTGGCAGGAGGGAGTCGCCGAGCCCCTGAGAGCAGCTTCAGTTCTGGAGGCGCAGGAAAAGGGGGTGGCTGCCAAGCGTCTCCCCTTTGCTGCTGTAACCTCTGCTCTACACAGCAGGCAGACTCATCCTTCCAAGAGCCAGTGCATGTCCTTTGCCACCTCATTAGTGTCTTCCCCTCTCATTGCAAAAGCTGCTGGTTCTCTGCAGCCCAAAGCGTTTCTGTGTCCAGTTGCCTCTCCTCCCTCCCCCTGCTGCGGCTCTGCCGGTTCCAGGCTGTCCCAAAACATTTGCCACCCACCTGCCACAGCGCCTTGTTCAGGTGTTCTGGACGCTCAGCTCCTTCACTGTGCTCAGATTTCTGCTCAGATTCACAGGATCCCATCTTTGAAATAGAACCCCTTATCATGTCCAGCCCATCCTCTTATTTCTTATGCATTTTTTTACCCCCCAACTTCCTACTTGAGCTGTTACATATTTTCTTTTTTCTTTTTATTTATTCATTTTTTTTCAGCACTGTGGATTGAAGCCAGAACTCATGAATGCAAAGCATGCCCTTCACCACTGAGCCGCATGGCCAATCACATTTCATTTCTTGATGGACTGCCTTCCCCTGGCCTGGGAGCTTTAGCGGAGAAGAGACTCCATCTATTTTGTTCTCTACTGCATTTCTGATGCCTAGAACTGAGCCTGAAAAAACACTTTTCATTATTCAGCAAGCATCCATTGCACTAACAGAGAGAGGCTGATCAAAGTAGTTGTTCTTCAGTGTTAGGAGAAGAAGAACTTGAAGTCAAAGGCATGCGGAAGGAAATGGGTGCTTGGATTGTCACAGGAGTAATTGATCCAGTGAATGAAACTGAAATTTTTTTCGAGCACAGAAGAGGCTCTGCTCTCATGGTGGGATAGAATTACATCCTTGATTGGCAAATGCAAAATAGCAGCCGATGTTTCGAGTGCTACATCTGAGTACTGGGGTTGGCTGTCCAAGAGTTAATTCAATTCTCACAACCACCTGTGGATTATTTCCATTTTGCGCAAGGGAAAACTTAGGCTCTGTGAGTTTTTAATATCTTGGCCAAGATTGCATGGTAAAAGGCAGAGCCGGGATTCAAACCCACTACTGCTTGACTCCAAAGCCCCGTGTCTGCTCCATCTCCTTCTCCTCAGCAGGCCTGATATGAACTAACAGAGAAGAAAGGGAGTGGATAATACTTTTTAGTGGGACCTCCCTAGCAGTGAGCAGAAGCCCCATGTGATGCCAAGGTTCAAGCTTGGCTTCTTATGCGTGCAAAGCGTCCACCCCTGACCTCCAAGCTATTGTGCAGGCCCTGAGGTGCTGATGGTGGCAGGTATAGAATCTTAACCCACATTTAAAGAAGTCCAGTGTCCACACCATAGACAGTACTTTGGGTGCGTAGTTGTACCACCTCCCATTATTGCAACTTACAGCGGCATGGTCATTTTTGGAGATACAATAAGAGAAGGAAGTGGATTCAGTGAAGAGTCCTGGAAACCACATGCCTGGAAGACTGGAAGGCCAAACCAGCTGCCTTCAAACGGGAGAGGAGTTTTGAGAAACTTGACTGTGATTTCACATATTGGAAGAGGTGTAATCTGAACGCTGGGTATACTCTGGAAGCTCTGCTGGCGGCAAATTCGTTTCACCCGAGTTCACCTCCATGGAAAGCCTGCACGACCCAAAGCTGTGGACACAAGGGGAGGAAGGTTGGGGGTGAATAACCGCAGGGAGTGCTGGTCTAGTGGGTTCTCAGCTGGGGACAGCTGGCCCTGTCTAAGGAACAGAGATTACACCAACAGGAGGGGGCTGACTGGAGGGAGTTTGAGACTTGACCCTGAAACACTATAATTTGGGGTGGGGCTGATGAGTTGCAAGTCTTTCAAGCACCCCCGTGCGCACACACACACACACACACACACACACACACAAATGTTTCTAGCCTGGATAAACCAGGCTTCCACATACGTGACTTACCATTCCTTAAATATGTGCAAGAGGTAATTCTTTGAAAGATTTGCAGACTCAGAGTAAAAACAGTTTTTTTGTGGACACTGAGCACTTAAATTCAAACATATGTGAATATATGTTAATTTTCACTTAGAATATACATATATTTTGGTTTTGCTTTACTTTTGTGCCATGCCTGATAGTGCTCAGGACTTACTCCTGGCTCTGAACTCAGAACCACTCTTGGCTGGCTCAGAGGATCACATATGGGGTGCCAGGGATTGAATCTGGGTGGCTGCATGCAAAGCGATACCTGCTGTATCAGTATGATTCAGCCCCATCAATATGATACTTGTTGACAGAAGGGGTCTTCATATCCAGAGAGGGCCGGGCTCCATGGTAACTGCGATGCTTGTGGCCTCTGCCAGTCCCACCTGCACTAGTGCCAGAAGAAGAAACAGGCGCCCAGGAGCAGAAGCATGAGTGTGGGATCCGAGTTGACCCTCCTCAGCCAGGGTGGTGCCTGGCTGGCCCGGGCAAGCCAGCAGATGTGATGAGTCTCTTTCTGCAGCCCCGAAGAGCAGGAGAGGCAGGGGCTGCAGGGAGCGCCCCGAGCTAGAGGAGTGGATGGGGACAACCTTCCACCACAGCGCCCGAAGAGGCTTTGATTTGTACACTGCAAGCCAGTGACTCACGCTTTTCTCCAAAGAAAAAGTACTTAGGATACTTAGTCAAGCTTCAAATAATCTGGGTGTTGGAGCCGAGGGCAAGGCAACTCTGTTTTCCCAAAAATATGTGTTGGGTCTCCCAAGTGCAGGGGACTGGGGCTGGGATTGGCCATGAGGAATGTCCACCGACTTCTACCTCCCCTTTGACATTCACCTCGTGCCCAAATGGCCACTCAGGGCTGATGTTCCAGACGTGCTAATGCATGCTCCATCCTAGTGGTGCCTTTTTCCTCTCGTGAGAAATCTTGGCTTTGGAATGGGAACAGGTTGTGCCCCTCTCCCATCCATCTACCACCTGCTGCGAAGGTGCCAGATCTCTGACTAGCTGATGGCTGTGGCTTTTGTTTCTCAAAGAATCTCCTGCAAGTTCATTCCCTCTCAAGAAAGGATGGGAGGGGCCGAAATCAGAGAGCACTGGTGATGTCTCTTGCGTGTCCTGGTGTGGGGGAATAAGGACTTTTGCTCACTGTGGGTTTTGAATTTCTAGACACCCACCATTGCCTGGGACCGTGGTCCCCACAGCAGCCTCGTGTCTGTCTGACACCACGGTGAGTCTCCCTCAAATTGCTTTCCTGGTCTTCTCCAGAATCCCTTTCAGTCCGAGCCAGGTCTCCATGGTTCCTCATGCTCTGGATGTGGATCTCAAAGAGCAGAATTCCTGTCTCATAGAAATGGGACAACTGACTAGGATTCGTTTTTTGTTGCTCATGAGGGCTCTGCAAGGTCTGCAGCCTGGTTCTGGCCTGTGACACTGTCACCCTTGCTGCACCCACGATCTGGGGTAAAGGACAAAACCCTGTCACCCCCATGGGTACCATGACTTCCCCACCATTGCACTCTGCAGGAGGGGAAACTACTCTCTCTGTTGTTACACGGCCCACAGCAGACCCCAGGAGGGTTGATCTCATTGGAAGGTTCCAGGCCTCACGGGCAGAGCTCCATCAGAGAGGAGACTGGGATTGCTTTCTGAAAATTTTTTTGGGGGGCTACACTTGGTGGTGTTCAGTACTTACTCTTGACTCTGTGCCAGGGAGACCCTGTGCCTTGTTGGGGATTGAACCAGGCTTAGCAAGGCAAGCACCTTAACCCCTGCACTACTTCTCTGGTTCCTGTTTTCTGGATTTTATCCCAGAATGATTGGGACCACAATGTGGAAAGTGATGAAAAAGAAGGCAAGGTGTTTAAGGGTGTTTGGTATCTCCAAATGACAAAGATTCACATGGCTTCCATTTCCTAAACAGAGCTGTGTTTACTACCAGTGCTGGCCTTCCCGGGCTCTCACACCTGGGCTCACTCCTAGCTCACACTCCTAGCTCACTCTCTGACTAAGTCGTGCTCTCCTTCCAGGTTTTGCTTGTTTTTTTTTTTTATTTGCTTCTATTTGGGGGGGGGGGACACCTGGAAGTGCTCAGGGCTTCCTCCTGATTCTGTGCTCAGGGATCACTCCTGGTGGTGCTCAGGGGGCCATCTGGGGTGTTGGGCTTGGAACTCTGGTCTGCTGCAGTGCAAGGCAAGCGCTCGTCCCCTATACTATTGCTCTGGGTTCCTATTCTTCCAGGTTCTGACACATGTCTCTGCTTGAAGCTTACCTCCGTGACTCTGCATTTCCACTGATTTCCTGATTCCTGCCATCCCCACAGTACCTTTCACGGGGCACTTGATTTACACTCATGCTTTGTTTGTGTCTGAGAGTTTTTGGAAATCTATTCTCTCGAGCACAGAGCAACCGAGCTCAGTAAACACTCATAATTGTCCCCTGGGTTTTTTGGGGGATTTGTTTTTGGGACACACTGGGCAGTACTCCGGGGCAATTCCCAGCTCTGTGGTCAGGAGTTTCTCCCAGTGGTGGTTTTGGGGACCACCTGGGGCAGGAATTGAAGCAGGGCCTCCTGCATGCAAAGCATATCTCAGTATCTCGAGTTCTCCATCAGACTCCGTGTTCCTTGGCTTCTTTTTATGGGATTGGGGGATTGAGGTCTGCTTCCCCCCATTCCAAGTCCTTGGATTAACATTATTTTCGTCTAGCCTTGAGCTGAACCTACATTCCTTCTGGGATTTCAGTGCCTAATTTGCAAATGGAATTTTCATTTTCTTGGATTCATTCTTTTGGCTGATAGGAATGCCATAAGTTCTTATGACTTGCCAACAAAAATAATTTGAAAATTATAGTGAACACTTAGTGAGATGACCTGAGATGACCAACAACGTGTTTGAGAGCTCGGCTCAAATGGGTGAACAATAAGAGACTCCAGAGGGAGAATTCATTCATCTAGGTGGGTGTCTGTGTGATTCAGGGGCAGAAATGATGCACGATCTGTGATGGGGAAAGATGCTGAAGCATGGGGGAATGACCCCAACAGTTTCGGTCATGCTTAGTTCTAAGGGAAGGGAGGGAGTCCCAGTACTGGGCAGGGGTCAGATTAGTGGCCTTGACTTTAAGCCGATGCTGCCTGATTATATTTTATTTCTTCACATGGGCTTTTACTTTCATTGTTTTATTTATAAGGGGTCTTTTTGGAGGAGATATTATTTGACCTGAATTTTAGTTCAGTGCTTAGTACCATTATTGACATTTTCTTGTGTGTGCCTTCTGTGTCTCTGTGGAACTAACACTGCATCTCTGTGGGGAAAAACCATTAGTAACTTGTTTTTATGAAGGAGGACACTGGGCACAGTGTGAGTCAAGAACTTGCTTATGGACTTCAGATGACCAACGACATATTTGAGAGCTCGGCTCAAATGGGTGAAGTCTTGAACAACAAGAGACTCCAGAGGGAGAATCCATTCATCTAGGCGGGTGTCTGTGATTCAGGGGCAGAGATGATGCACGTTCTGTGATGGGGAAAGATGCTGAAGCATGGAGAGAACCCCAACAGTCTCGGTCATGCTTAGTCATGGGGAGGGGCTGCCTGATTCTGGGTTTAGTCCAGCGTTGAAAGGAGGTGTGGCCTGTAGCCTCTCTGGTCCCCACTGGACCTGGGCTCAATTTCATTATCCAAAGCTCTGGGGAGTAGCTGCGGAAGATCAGACTTCTAAGGGAAGGGAGGGAGTCCCAGTACTGGGCAGGGGTCAGATTAATGGCCTTGACTTCAAGCTGATGCTGCCTGATTATATTTTATTTTTTCACATAGGCTTTTATTTTCATTGTTTTATTTATAAGGGTTTTTTTTTGGGGGGGAGATATTATTTTACATAACTTTTAGTTCAGTGCTTAGTACCATTATTGACATCTTTTTGACAAGCTCTATAATTTATTTTCTCATTTGTTTTATTGAAACAATTGATTCTTTAAACAGATCCTACCGTTTCTGTGACAGAATTCTTTTCTGCTGGGGGAGGTGACCCTCATTTCACATTCTCGCTCTTCTCAATCTGAATATCAACTTCAACGAGCTCCGTCATCTTGGGCTACCTCATGTAATGGATTTGAACCAGTCATTTGCTTTTTAAACAGGGGCCAGCAATGCTTGGGGGTTGGGGGTGAGGTTGGTCACAGGGTTTCATCTGGTGGTTCTCTGGCCCCATGCGGTGCCATGGATTAAATTCAGGTCCTCACAAATGCAAGGCACGTGCTCCATCATTTTGAACCACATCGCCAGCACTTGAAGTACTTTCTGGCCAGTTTTATTTGGCTGTAATACAGTAATAAAGTCTATACTCACTCATAAATTCACAAACTGATTCATTTGGCCAATGAACCTTTGTTTATGTGCATCAGTTATTGGTAAAACACTTGCTAAGCACTTAGCACTTGCTAAGAACCAAGGGATTTGGGAGATGAGTGAGATTGTCAGTGTAGAAGCTTGTGGTTTGATGCCGACAGGGAGGCCAACATGTTGCACGGCTTGTGGTGAATTGTGGGTGAGAGAAGGACAAAACAAAACCAGATACTGAAGAAAATATCATTTCCTCTGTTTGAGGGCCACCTCCAGCTTGTCTACTGTGCATATAAAAAATCCATGTTCTGTTTCCCCTTCAAGCACCCCACCCCAATCTTTCGCTCCTCCTCCAACCCCTTCTCCTCCTCTCCTCCCCTGACCTTCATTCTATTATCAAGGTCTACGGGCTTGTCTTTTTTTTTTTTTGGTTGCACTTTATTTATTTATTTTTAATTGAATCACATGAAACATACAGTCACAAAGTAGTTTATGATTGTGTTTCAGTCACACAACATTCCACACCTGTCCCTTCACCAATGTACATTCTCTACCACCAATGTTCCCAGTTCCTCTCCCCTGTTCCCCCCCACCCCCCTTCCAGCCTGCCTCTATAGGAGACATTTTTCTTCTCTTTCTCTCTCTCTATTTCCTTTTCAGCATTGTCATAGTGGTCCTTTCTCTGCCCTAACTGCCCTCCCCCTGCCCCCAACTTGTGGCAAGCTTCCAACCATGGACCCGTCCTCTCGGCCCTCAGCTTGTCTTTTTTTTTTTTTTGTCTGTTCAGCAATTAGAACCCTTACATTGCATGCATAAGTGGAATCATCCAGTATTTGTTTTGCTCCTTCTGACTTATTTTGCTTCACACACTCCCCTTGAGCCCCTCCTATTGCTGCAAATGGCCCCTGAACTTCCTTCTTTCTCTGTTTGGGAGGTGACTCCTGCCAAGGGCTCCCAGGGCACACCCTTGGCAGGGCCTAATGCACAGCAGACAGAACGAAAAAAGACCTGTCCTGGAGAAATAAGTGCCATGCAGAAAGAATCTGTTCCTGGACAAGCTGGGCCCAGTCCTCAAGCCTCCCAAATAGCGCCAGCTTGGCACATCTTGGGTTCTGAAGTCAGACATATGCAACAGAGCTGTGGGCTCTGCCAAATGTGTGTGTGTGTGTGTGTCTGTGTCTGTGTGTCTGTGTGTGTCTATGTCTGTGTGTGTGTCTGTGCATGTGTGTGTGTAAATATTTGTTCAATTGCTTGTCAAATTGATGTTTGAATTTCCAGGTCTCTGAGCCTTGAGTTGAAACCCAAATCCCCCAGTTGTGGGGAGGAAGAAAGATGGTCCCAGGTGAGGAACAGTGTAGTTTCTCTGCGTAGTTTCCAGACAAACTAATGAGCATGCACAGAATTTGCCCATGAGTTGCGAATGTCTCATCTGAGCATGTGGATGTTAGCTGCCCCCTTTGAAGGGAAAAGCCATGAACCCCCACACCACCAGAGCCTGCACTGCTGCCTGGATTGCGTGGGGGAACCACAGGGGCAGAGCTGTGATCCGGGAAGGAAGAGAAGTTTTCACTGAGTTCCCCCAAACTCAGCCCAGCACAGGGCACAGAGACTGTGTGCAGACTACGGGATGAGTTGGCATTTTTTTTTTTCTTTTTGGAGACATTCTCAAGTCGTCAGTGGCTTTACTATCTCCAGCTCTCAGATAACCAGAGCCTTGCCAATACCCCCTTCCCCTGCGACCTCTGCAGAGCCAGCCCAGCCCTGACCATGCCGGAACAGTGAGTCGACAGAGGTGGTAGCTGAGCGTACAATGTAGAGGCGCTGTCACACTGAGCTAGGAGGTGTCCTGAGCATGGGGCCACGTCAGGCACCATCCGTGCCAGGGAAGTCTGCCACCTTAGCACTTTTACCATTTCAGATTATTTCCAAGGTGTGTTTAGGAGCCTGGAAAAAAACTTATTGCCTTGGAGGCAAACCCAGCCCATAACTCCTCGGGATTATCTCTCCTTCTTTTGAGCCCAACAACCTCCTCAGATGTATATAAAAGGATTTGTTCGGCACAGGCCTTCAGTTCCCTTCCTTCCTCCTCTGACTCTGTCCCTGCTTGACGTCTGCTCTTCTCCTTCCACAAGCCTCTCACCATGAACAGACAAGCCTGCAAGAAATCCTTCAGTGGTGGCAGCCAGGGCTTCTCCGGCCGCTCGGCTGTGGTCTCTGGTGGCAGCAGCAGGATGAGCTGTGTGGCCCGCTCTAGGGCAGCCGGTGGAGGGGCGTGTGGGGCCCGTGGCAGCGCAGGCGGCTTTGGCAGTCACAGCCTCTACAACCTGGGTGGCACCAAGAGCATCTCCATGAGTGTGGCTGGGAGCTCCAGGGCCAGCGGCTTTGGGGGAGGCCGAGGCAGCTGTGGCAGTGGTTTTGGTGGGGGCTTCGGAGGAGGCTTTGGTGGTGGCAGAGGAATGGGAGGGGGTTTTGGAGGTGCTGGTGGCTTTGGAGGTGCTGGTGGCTTTGGAGGTGCTGGTGGCTTTGGAGGAGCTGGTGGTTTTGGCGGGCCTGGTGGTTTTGGTGGGCCTGGTGGCTTTGGCCCTGGAGGCTTCCCTGGGGGAATTCAGGAAGTGACTATCAACCAGAGCCTCCTGCAGCCTCTGAATGTGGAGATCGACCCCCAGATCGGACAAGTCAAGACACAGGAGCGAGAGCAGATCAAGACCCTTAACAACAAGTTCGCCTCCTTCATTGACAAGGTGATGAGCTCTTACTGGCCCCGTTTCTGGGCTGGGGCCTGGTACTCAGTGTCTAACAGCCTTAGGAGCAGTCTGAGCTGGACAGACTGGCGGGGAAGGGCTAGGAGGGACCCTAAGGTCTGGGCAGATATTCCGGGATGACGAGCTTGTCAGCCAAGTGGACAGACAGTGGTTTTTCATTTGGCCTGGGACAGCTGCATAGTCCTGCCTGTCTGGCCGCTCCCTAATCGTGGCTGAGGCTGGCATAGCTGTCCTCAGAGCCTTTCCAGGAGGCCTGGTCCTTGTGTCAAAAGAGGGAGTTGTCCCGGGGAAGGGATCTGAGAGGTGTGCACAGATCCTTCATCCCCAGGGACTGCAGAGAAACTGGCTACTTAGTCTGCACCCCAGAACAATATAACCAGGGAGGACGGGGTGTTCGGTGCCCTCCAGACCAGGATGGCTGGCGGCATGGTGCTCTCTCATGGCCAAGGACGCCACTTCAGTTCAGGACTGATCTGGTGGATGCTTCCTGTGAGGTGCTGAAGAGTCAGAAATGCCTTAGGGAGAAGCCCGACATGGAAGTTTAAGTGCATTTTGCAGAGCGGGCAAGTTCTGGAAGTGGGCTGGAGACAGGAAGTCCCGGGAATGTGGCTTCTGGGCCTCTGCTCTGGGGGCATGGAGAGATACGGCAACCAGTGCCACCCGGCCCAGCCTCCCGCTGCCGCCAGCACTCCTGTCTGATCCGGCTTTCCCCGATGTCCAGGTGCGCTTCCTGGAGCAGCAGAACAAGGTCCTGGAGACCAAGTGGGAGCTGCTGCAGCAGCAGGGGACGGGCTCCCGCACCGGCACCAACAACCTGGAGCCCCTGTTCGAGCAGTACATCAGCTCCCAGCGCAGCTACCTGGACGGCATCCTGGGGGAGAGGGGCCGCCTGGAGTCTGAGCTGAGGAACATGCAGGACCTGGTGGAGGACTTCAAGAAGAAGTGAGTTCCAGGGCAGGTGGGGAGATGCCCGTCTCTGCGTGCCAGCTGTCAGGGAGCCAGCAGCCCTGTCATCACGCCTCTCTGCTATCTTTATGCAGGGCAGCTTGGTCCGAGCTTCTGCCACCAGGATAGTCCCTGAAGGAACTCCCAAAGGGAACACTGGCTCAGTGGGCTCAGACTGGGGAAGATCCCAACTCTAGCACTTAGAGGGTGTGTGTGGTGACCAACTAAGAACTAAGGAGAGGCCCAGGTGGAGGCACTTGCAGTCTTGACACCTGGACAGGCTCTCTGGGTCCTCCTGACCAAGCTGTGACACTGTGGGGAACAGGGGTAGTGGGGAGCAGTGCTGGGATGCAGCGGTATTTAGGGCTCCCTCCCACCCTCCACTCAGCTATTGACGTCCATGCTTACAGATACGAGGATGAAATCAATAGACGCACCACCGCTGAGAATGAATTTGTGACTCTGAAGAAGGTAAGGGGCGTGGCTGAGGAAGCTGGGTAGAAAATCAAAGCAGGTGTATCTGAACCGGGAACGACCCTTCTGGAAGACTCTTCTCAGTCCTTGAAGGGGACTGGACAACAGCCCGCTCCACAAGTGGTGGCCTGCTCCCACGTGGGGTGGCCTTGCCGGGACGGGGTGTTCTGTGGCCAGCCCCACTCCTCCCTTGCTCGCTTCTGCTGGGGCTGTGCTGTGCTGTGCGACCTCGAGGGACGAGGCCTTCTTGCCTTTCTCCTGTACAGGACGTGGACGCAGCCTATATGAACAAAGTAGAGCTGCAGGCTAAGGTGGACACACTCACGGACGAGATCAACTTCCTGAGGACCCTTTATGATCTGGTGAGGATGTGCCCCTGTGGGGAAAGAGGAGGTGTGTTTCCAGACCGGAAACCAGGAGCCAGGAAACTGGGGACCAACCTAGGCCCACTGGTGGGCTTCGTGGAGGACGGGGGGGGGGGGGAAGGGCGGGGTGGATACACCTTCAGAGCTGAGCCCGTGAGAGCAAGTGCGGCTCCCTGGTGTCCTTGGGCCCCTGTGTACCTGGTGCAGAGGTGAACAGGCCCCTCGGGATTTTCAGGAGCTGTCCCAGATGCAGACGCATGTCAGCGACACATCCGTGGTCCTGTCCATGGACAACAACCGCTGCCTGGACCTGGACAGCATCATCGCTGAGGTGCGCGCCCAGTACGAGGAGATCGCCCAGAGGAGCAAGGCCGAGGCCGAAGCCCTGTACCAGACCAAGGTGGGTGCTGAGAGTTTCTTATTCATCCACGTTAGGGTGTCAGGGAGGCTGCAGGGCGTGGTGGTCAGTCATGGGGGGCCATGGGGGAGACTCCTGTTGGCTGTATGTACTCTTTGCATCCACTGCTCTAACCATTGTTCAGTTGCACTGCACCCTCCTCACCCTCCACAACCAGTGGACATAGTTCTACCTGCTACTTCGAGACCATGCAAGGCCATGCAAGGCCACACAGCTCTGACTAGCTGGCTCAGGCAAAAGCAGGAGACCCCTCACACCATGGCAGCCCCATGCTACCCTCCCTGCTGCCCTGAAGGAGTCTGACTGAAATTCAACTTACTCTTCAAGACGGGGTGGGTGATGTTAGGGCCACTCTGTACCAGCATGCCACCATCCCGTCTGTCCCTCCAGTTGGGAGAGCTGCAGTCCACGGCGGGCAGACATGGGGATGACCTGAAGAGCACCAAGAGTGAGATCATGGAGCTCAACAGGATGATCCAGAGGCTGCGGGCTGAGATCGAGAATGTCAAGAAGCAGGTGGGCAGGGGAAGGATGCTGGGGTGGGGCCTGGTGGGGGCTGGGTCTGAGGCTCGGGGCTGCTGGCCTCTCTGGGTTACGGCCAGCAGCACTGGCCTCCAGAAAGCTCAAGGGCCCAGCCAGAGTCGAGAGTGGAAACCCACAGGCTAACAGTCCCATGGATGGAGAGCAGCAGTGCTAGGGAGGCATGTCGCCCGACTTTAAGATGCTTGCCATAGAACCCGGAGTGCCTGGTGCTCTCCTTCCTAGCTCATCCCTTCTCCTACCCCCCCCCCCCCCCGCCAGAATGCCAACCTGCAGGCCGCCATCGCAGAAGCAGAGCAGCGCGGGGAGCTGGCCCTCAAGGACGCCAAGGCCAAGCTCCAAGAGCTGCAGGCCGCCCTGCAGCAGGCCAAGGATGACCTGGCCCGGCTGCTGCGCGACTACCAGGAGCTGATGAACGTGAAGCTGGCCCTGGACGTGGAGATCGCCACCTACAGGAAGCTGCTGGAGGGCGAGGAGTGCAGGTGGGCTCAAGTCCCCTGGTGACCCCCCTACCCCACCCACCTCCTGCAGGAGCTAGAACTTCAGTGGGGATGGAGGTGGAGAAGCCCAGGGTGCAGCAGCCTCTTCCCCTTCCTTCGTAGTTAGAGTGTACCACGGCAGCACCCCAGGCACCCTGTGACCCAGAGAAGGGTGGAGGGAGGCGCTGATGGGCACCGGCCCCGAATCCACATCTGGTAGCTAACCACTCTTCTGTGGGAAATCAGTTTTGCGATGGAGCGCTTTCTCTTTCTCAAACAGGATGTCCGGAGAGTGCCAGAGCTCTGTCAGCATCTGTAAGTAGCTGAGCAACTGTGCCAACACATACTCCCCCACTGATCTGAACTACTGGGTGGGTGGGGGGCTCCTGGGGGAATAGCAACTCATTCAAAATGCCCCACACCACCACTGAGTGTGGCGGCCTTGGTGGCCCAGAGCACCACTTACCAAGCAATCAAGCTTGGCTAGGAGGACTCCTTCTAGATCTACGAGAGTTGGGACGATCTGGGGAGCACAGCGCATTGCATTGGCATTTGGATCCCTGCTGGGTTCAGGGCACTATTGTTAGGGTCGATTCAAGAGGAATTCTGCCAGTGGGGGAGAGATTCTGGCTGGCTAGTGTCCGAGGGGGTCCTCAAGAGCTGAGCACGCATACAGGAGACCCTGGGGTCACTCTCCCCTCCGGAGCGCCGCGGGTCCCTAGGACGCATCCCCAGCGCTCATCAGGAAGGGGCCGTCGGTCTCCGAGTCAGACAGCAGTCAGGCACTGATGGCTTTCTTTCCTCTTCCCTGCAGCGGTGGTCAGCAGCGGCAGCACCACCTCGGCCGGTGGTTACGGCGGCGGTTTGGGCGGCGGCTTGGGCGGCGGCTTCGGCCGCGGCGGCAGTGGCGGCGGCTTTGGCGGCAGCTGCGGCTTCGGAGGCGGCAGCAGCGGCTTTGGCGGCAGCTTCTGCGGCAGCGGCGGCAGTGGCTTCGGTGGCGGCTTCGGCTCCAGCTCGGGCTCCGGGGGCCGCTGTGGCGTCACTGGCGGAGGCTTCAGCTCCGGCAGCTACCGGGGTGGCAGCTCCAAGTTCTCTCAAAGCTCCCAGCGCGGAGGCCGATGAATGCCCGTGGGTCTCGCCCCCTGCACCCCCGGCCCTCGCCCGTTTCCCGCAGGGCCCCTCCAAGTCCTGTACTCACATGCCCGTCCTGGGCGCATTCACGCGCCACTCCCCCCTGGCTCTAGCCTGTGCCCGTGATTGGCCATGGCCTGCCCATGCGATTTCCTCTCTGGGTAGATGGGTCATGCCAGTGGGGGTGTGTGTATCCCACTACTCCCCGTTCATCCTTCATCACCCCCAATAAAGTGCATTGTCCTTCACCTAAGCCTCCGACTCCTCTCTGGATGTCCCCCTTCTCCCCACTGTACGCCTTCCTGGGCAGCCACGCCCTCTTGGCCGGAGTGTGAGACCCAAATTCACAGCGTCCTGTTGTGGGTTCCACCCTCCAGTTCTTAGGGGGGAAGGTTGGGCCATCCTGCACCCAAATCTTCCGTGTCTTCTCTTTTCTGGGGGAATCTTTGAGGGTCTTGGATTGTGTTGAGGGGCTCTGGGTCTCGAAGTTTTCCCCTGGTGCTTGTCTCCACTTCAGCTGACACCCCAAAACGCTTCCCCCATCAAGATGCACCAAAGCGTTTCCTCCGTCAAGATGCACCAAAGTGTTTCCCCCGTCAAGATGCACCAAAGTGTTTCCCCCGTCAAGATGCACTGGGGGTGGGGGTGGGGGAGTGGGAACTTCTGGGGTTCTCCAGAGTCACTGTCTCAAAGTTCATTCCATGATTTTATGGAACCCCAGTCCATTGCAGGCCTTTACAAAAAGGGGGAGTGCAGTCTTCCTTTTGGAACATGTATCAGAGTTCTGAGAAGGTGGCACAGATCACTGCTGTCTTCCCAACAAACGGTCCTTCCTATCCCTGAGCAAACACCCAGAGTGCCAGGCCGGTGTGAGCTGCGGGGTCTTCCATGGACAGCAAACCCTTTTCCAGCAGCATTAGCCGGCCCTGGGAGAGGGTCCAACTGCTCCAGGCTGCATGGAGGTCAAGAGCTTCCCTTGTAGATGTGAGGCTCAGAGCCAGCGTGGCTTGCCCAGGGTCAGACGGCATCCTAGTGGCTGTGTGGGCTGTAGAGCCAAGCACCCTGAGTCCAGAGCCCCTTCCACTGACCCTCGCACCCTCATCCCCCCAACACACAGTGCTGTCTCCAGGCCCGGCTGGCTGCCTGGGTACCCAGAAACCGGGTAAGAGATGGAATCTAAGTGACTAGCCAGATCCAGGTCAAAGAGCAGAGTTTCCGACTTAGGTACTGATTTCAGAGAAGGAAATGGCAGGAAAATACACCTGGGGAAACAGCCCCTGGAGTGCGAAGAGATTCCTACGGAAAGCCCATGCCTGTGCTTGGTGCAGATGCAGGGTCAGTTTCCCTCTTCAAAGATCCACAAGGTTCTTTGAGGGAGTAGCTCTTGTCTCAACTACGGGCAGGAGGGCATCTTTTCTGGTTGGTTCCCTTAAGGGGACACAGGCAGGAGACCGCATGTTTGCTTCCCATCAAGGGCTGATTCAATGGAGGCAGGAGGGAACAGTAACTCTGTCCTGCAGAAGGCATTATGGGGTACCTCCCTCTCATCTTTCCTCCCTCCCTCCCTCTCTTCCTTCTTCTCTCCTTCCCTTCATGCTCCCTCCCTCCCTTTCTCCCTTTCTCCCCCCCTTTCCTCCTTTCCCACAACTTAACTTAACTTCCCGTTAGTCGTTGATTTGCTCGAGCGGGCACCAGTAACGTCTCCATTTGTCCCTGTCGCGTGCTAGTGTAGCCCAATGGCATCTGTTCGCTCCGGGAACATGAAGGGCCTCAAACCGATCGTTCATGATCTTGACGAAGAAGTCTGACCATCTGGTAGGTGGGCGGCCACGCGGTCTCTTGACATCCCATGGAATCCAATCAGTAACAGCTCTAGTCCAACGGTCATCTTTAAATCTCATTACGTGACCAGCCCATCTGATTTTCGACACCTTGGCAAATGAGACAGCGTCCCTGATCCTTGATCGTCGACGGATGTCAGAACTCCGGATTCGTTCTCTCATTTGAGTGAAACGTGATATTCCAAGCATAGCTCTTTCTATTCTTCTTTGGGAGACCTGAATAGCGTTCTCATCTTGTTTGCGTAGGGCCCAGGTCTCTGAGGCATATGTTAATGCAGGAAGAACAGTGAAATCAAAGAGATGTGCCCGGAGCCGGAGGTTCTTCGTCCTCTTAGCTATTTCTTCGACGTTCTTGAAGGCGTTCCAAGCCGCTCTCTTCCTCCTGCGCAGCTGGGGTGCCAGGTCATTTGTCATGTTGACCTCTCGACCTAGGTACACATAGCTGTTGCATTCGGAGATGGTCGTTCCATTGAGAGCGAATGGGGCGTCAGGAACAAGGCTGTTTCTCATAAACATTGTCTTCGTAAGATTCAGCTGTAGTCCTACAACTAGTATCACACTTTTGGCACCTGTCTAGATGTTGGTGTTGCTTTGGGAGCGAAGATCAGATGTGTCCCCACTCTCATTTTAGTAAGAGCGCCTAACCACAATGCAAACAAATGTAAACACACAAGATAGTTTCAGAAAAGTGTGCGAAGAAAGAGGGACCAGGCTCAAGAAATGGCAGGGCAGGATCATGACTTCAGGTGGAGAGGGTAAGTTCAACCCCCTAGCTAAGGATGCCCGTTCCCCACGATAAGGGGTCAGGTGGCTTGTGGTATCACTTCTGAAGGCGAAAGAAGAGTAGCAGGGGGTGGGTGTGAGGAGAAACTTGGGAATCGTTGCTTTTGAGTTTTGGGGAGGGGGTTTGGACCACACCTGGCAGAGTTCAGGAGTTACTCCTGGATCTTTGCTTGGGGATCATTCTGGTAGTGCTGGGGACTGAACTGGTGTTGACCGCATGCAAGGCAAGTGCCTTAACCCCTGTACTCTCTCTGGTCTAAGAATTTTTATGGATGGGTTGGGGCAGTTCATGGGATAGCGAGTGAAGAGTGACTGCACTTGGAGATGTGAGAGTGGGCTGATGGGGAGACTTGGACCCCACTTTTGAACATAACTGGCATAATGATGGGGACAGATGAGTAGCCCCAGAGAGGGCACGAAGAAAACTGAGGCTGAGCCTCAGGGAGGCCAAGCAGCGGGAGTCAGAAGGAGGAGGGCAGTCAGGCAGGCAGGAGAGTTTCATCTGTATATTTCAGATGCTTCCATTGAAAAGCCGAGGGGTGTCCATGACTCCCCAGGACATCCCAGACTAGAGCCAGCTTTCCTGAGACCCTGGGCCCCCAGATCACATTCAGACAGTTCTCACTTGGAGTCTCCGCTCTAGATTCTGGCCCATGGCCACACTGTGGGGAGTCCGCGGGAGGACTCCACTACTTAAGAAGCCCTATAGTGGAGGGAGTGGGGACCAGGAAGCCGTGACAGTGTTCATGCAGCTTCCTGCCAGAGAGTGACTTTGGGCTAGCACAGGAGGAAGGCCCCTAGAAGTTGATTTCTTGGGGGTGTTATTGTCCTAGGGGATGGCTGGGTAGGTGACCTTGATACCAGAATCTGGAACTCAATTCTCCTCCTCCTCCTCCTTTTCTTCTTCTTCTTCTTCTTCTTCTTCTTCTTCTTCTTCTTCTTCTTCTTCTTCTTCTTCTTCTTCTTCTTCTTCTCCTCCTCCTCCTCCTCCTCCTCCTCCTCCTCCTCCTCCTCCTCCTCCTCCTCCTCCTCCTTCTTCTTCTTCTTCTTCTTCTTCTTCTTCTTCTTCTTCTTCTTCTTCTTCTTCTTCTTCTTCTTCTTCTTCTTCTTCTTCTTCTTCTTCCTCTTTCTCTTCCTCTCCTTCTCCTCTCCTTCTCCTTCTCCTTCTCCTTCTCCTTCTCCTTCTCCTTCTCCTTCTCCTTCTCCTTCTCCTTCTCCTTCTCCTTCTCCTTCTCCTTCTCCTTCTTCTTCTTCTTCTTCTTCTTCTTCTTCTTCTTCTTCTTCTTCTTCTTCTTCTTCTTCTTTCTCTTCCTCCTACTCCTACTCCTTTTTCTTCCTTCTCCCCTCCCTCCCTCCCTCCCTCCCTCCCTCCCTCCCTCCCTTCCTTCCTCTCCTCCTCCTCCTCCTCCTCTTCCTCCTTCATTATATCACCATGAGATACACAGTTACAAAGTTTTCATGATTGGGTTTTGGTCATGTAACATTACAACACCCATCCTTTCACCAGTGCACATTTCTCACCACCATTGTCCCCAGTTTTCCCCTTTCTACCCCTGCCCCTAGTCTACCTCTTTGGCAGGTAATTTTCTTCTCTCTCTTTCTCCTTCCCTTTGAGCATTGTGGTAAGCTCTGCAGTCCCTAATTTGGGTTTACTCTCTTGTCCTTTACTAGAACCTCCCTTTTTATGGAACAGTCATGGTTGTCAATACAATCAGGGGCAGAGCTTCACAGTCTGTCTATGGGACTCACTTCACCTACCACCCTGTCCAAGTCCCACCCACCTTCCAAGGGCCCCCTACTCTTTTCTCCCCCCACAAATCTTTCCTTTCCTTCCAGAAACCACTGGTTTTCCCACTGAGTTGGGAGTTAATTATTATTATTCTGTTTCTTTGCCTTAGTGATATTTAGGTGTTTATAAGGATATCTGCATGAAGTCCTATAGTGATCTCTCACTTCCTTCCTTGTCACTTAACACAGTCACCTCATGCTCTGCCCATTTTTGTCCCAAATGGCACAGTTCCATAATTTTGGTGGCTGAGAAGAAGCTCCACCATTTCTTTATCCACTGAGCAGACTTTTCATCTTGGGAGAGAAAGGCCACTGGTGCCGTCTATTCCTGTCTCATCCTACAGGCAGTTTTTTGTTTGTCCACAGCAGGAACTGAGAGTCTGAGCGGTGTGACTGTTTAGTCTGGAATGGGAGGTGGGCCTTGGGCCACGGTCAGTAGGTGTTTCTTGTGTCCTCTCAGTTTTATTCTCCTGTCTTACTTGGAGGTCCAGTGGAATATTCTCTTGTGCCTAGATCCACAACCATCTCCCACCCCAATCCAGTCCTCTCAGCCCGCTTCCCTTTGCCTCCCACACATCCCCATCTAGAAAGAACCTTTTGAATCACACTAGCCTGGATCCGGGAGTTTGTTCACTCAGGGGATCCCACATCCCCTGATATTCAGGAGACCAAGATTATTTCCTTCTGGATCCTTCTGGAATGTGAGCTACAGATCAGAGCAAGGCAATTCAGTGATGTAGACACAGGCAGTGAAACTAAGTGAAGGAAACCTGAGCGTGGATTCCCACAAGACTCGGCCTGCGAGACAGATGCTGAGGACGGAGGTTTGCTCATGTTCAAAGCTCGTTCTCTGTAGGACTTGGCTCAGGGTTGCCGGAACTGGGTGGGGTTTTTGCCAGCCATCAGCCGCAGTCATCGTCGGGGATTTGGCCTATCCCTCCTGTCTGCCTTCTCAGCATGCCAGCCCAGGGAGAATCTCTCTGGACCAGCAATGCAGACACCTTGCAAAGGCGGAATGTGGGAGACAAAGTCATATAGTTTAGGTAAGCGCCTTTCACATGGGTAGTTGTAACATAGCTAGGTCCCTCATGAGTCCTTCTTTTTTTAAAATTTATTTATTTTAGTTTTTTAAATTTCATTGAATCACCATGAGAGAGTTACAAGCTTTCATGTTTGGGTTACAATCACACAACAATCAAACACCATCCCTCCACCAGTGCACATTCCCCACCACCAATATCCCCAGTATACCCCTCCTTTCCCACCCTCCCCCTGCCTCCATGGCAGACAATATTTCCCATACTCTCTCTCTACTTTTGTGCATTATGGTTTGCAATATAGACACTGAGAGGTCATCATATGTGGTCCATTATCTACTTTCAGCACACATCTCCCATCCCGACTGATTCTTCCAGTCATCATTTTTTCAGTGATCCCTTCTCTATTCCAGCTGCCTTCTCCCCTCCACTCACGAGGCAGGCTTCTAGCTATGGGGCAATCCTCCTGGCCCTTGTATCTACTATCCTTGGGTATCAGACTCATGTTATGTTATTCTATACTTCACAAATGAGTGCAGTCCTTCTATGTCTGTTCCTCTCTTTCTAATTCATTTCACTTAGCATAATACTCTCCATTTTTATCCATTTATAAGCAAATGTCATGACTTCATCTCTTCTAAGATCTCTCCTTCATTTCTCCATTATGTAGATGTACCAAAGTTTCTTTAACCAGTCATCTGTTCTAGGGCACTTAGGTTGTTTCCAGATTTTGGCTATTGTGAACAGTGCTGCAATGAACATATAGGTACAGATGTAATTTCTATTGTGCCTTTTTGCATCCTCAGGATATATTCCCAGAAGTGATATTGTAAGGTCATATGGAAGATCAATCTCTAGTTTTTGAAGGACTCATGATCCCTTCTAGAATGCAAATTCTTATGCTCTGAAGATGAAAATCCTCACCATCACTTCTGGACAGGCTGAATGCTGAGGGCGCACTGGTGGTCTCATTGTTGGCACGCCGGGATAGTAGGACCAATGTGATACCCCTACACCCCTGCAAGTGAATCCATGGTGACGTTCCCACATGAGAATGGCGTCATCAACTTCTAGAGAAGGAAGGGGTGGGAAAAGAAGGATCTGAGAGGCCAGAAAGCCATGGTTCCCTCGCAGGGAATGTCAGGAGGCCTTCTTTGACTGTCACTGCTGAAGGAGAGTAACCAGTTGCTCTGAGCATCCTACCGTGCAGGTGATATGTCCACAGCAAAGCACGTACCAATCTAAAATGTCTGTATGACCACTGCTGAGAAGGCTCAGCAAAGCCCCGGGTGCACCATTCAGCCCTTCCTGCAGCAAGGCCCTGGCTAGTGGAACAGTGGTGGCAGAATTGACTGGAGACCCTTCTAAAAATGAGGCCATGAGTCATTAGAGTGTTTGAATGTGGGAATGCCTCCTTCCCCTGGCAGGTATGGGAGATAGGCTGTCAGGCAAGCAACATGGCTTAATGTGACTCTTTGGGACAGGAGAGATAGCTAAGGGGTTAATGTGTCTGTCTTGTCCGCAGTTGGCCCTGGTTCATATTCCTGGAACCACAGGCGATGTCCAGATCACTGCCAAGGGTCACTCCTGAGCACAGAGTCAGGCATAGACTCTGAGCCCACTGGGTGAGGGAAATGAGACAAAAAACAAACCAGAGGTGTGGGCCTTCCAATACCCATGCCCTTGGCCCACAGCAGCCTGCAGTGCTGGTTTGGTGTGCTGTTCTGTGTCTTTGAACTCAGTGTTCAAAGGTGGACTACTGAGTTACTCAGATGCCCTGATCTCTCCTTGAAGACCACTCAAGCATTTCCTCCTAAGAGCTTTTCTAGAGCCTCTCATGGCATTGAACATCTGTATTTCTGTACAATTTTGCTAGCCTCTCGTTGCCACTGGCCATAAAAAGCTTTTTTTGGGTTTGTTTGTTTTGTTTTGTTTCATTTTGTTTTGTTTGATATGATTTTGGGGCACACCCTGTGATGCTCAGGGGTTACTCCTGGCTTTGCACTCAGGAATTATTCCAGCTGGCACCCTGGGGATCATATGGGATGCTGGAGATTGAATTTGGGTCTGTGTGTTTAAGACAAGTGCTCTAGCCGCTGTACTATCGCTCCAGCCCTTTAGTTGTTTGTGTTACACACTCGGGGTGTTCAGAGACTACTCCTGGCTCTGGGATTGGGAGTCGTTCCCAGCAGTGCTTGATGGTACCAGACCTTCTACATGCAGGGCCTGAGTTCTGCCCATTGAGCCATCTCTCTGCCCCTCTGGGGTATGTTCTGATGATTAGTTTCAGTGTTCATTCTCCATACTAGCATGAAATCTACTAGAAGGGATGGAAAAAAGCCTTCTTCATCTTTATGCCTTTCAGTGCCCAGAACAGTGGCCACTGTGAAGTATCTGTGTTCAGGAGGTGCTTGAAAGGACAGGGTGGACTCTGAAAGTCCGCTGCTGTCCTGTGGCTTTGACAAAAGCGACATGATTGGATAGTTCCTTGCTCATGTTTATTTGACGCTTACTGGTGTGAGCTTTGGTCTGGGGAATTTGGCACGTGTCATCTCATTTAATCCTCAGGACTACCAGGGAGGGCAGGTAGCAATTATCTTCATTTTTTTTCAGAGAGGAAATAGGGCTTGGGGAGGCAGAGTGACATGCGTGGCATCAGAAAAGGAAGCAGCCAACCAGAGCCTCAAATCCAAGGCCTCCAAAGTACAATTCCTGTGCTATGCTTCCTCATGGGGCTGCCAGCTTCTAGCCCTCTGTTTCCTGGATCTGGCACGTGGTGCCAGTCACTTTTTGGATCCCAGGGAGCCAGACACAAACATGAAGGTCCTCTGGGAAAAGGAGAGGTTGCTCTGTGTGTGTATGTGTGTGTGTGTGGGGGGGGGGGTCCCCATTAGCTCTGAAGTGTTCTGATCTCCATGGATAATACAGAGAGTTGGAGCTGGGAAAAGACCTTGAAATATAGGTGCTTCTCTATGACCCCCAGAGGAATTCATAAGGTTTTAAAACCATTTTCATTATCCCTACTTGATATGTCAAGTAATGTCTGCTCATCACGTGCTCTGGGTGGCTTCTGCAAATATCAAAGAAGACGTTGTTCAGACATGGTATCATCAGACTTACTGAAAGATCCATGATCCGTGGGTTTATGCCTGACTTTGAAGGTGGACAGTTGGATTAAATCCCAGCTTGGTTAGCTAATGGACTTGGGGCTGATGAATTAACCTCCCTAAGCTCATGTCCTTCATCAGTGATATGACTGAGAATTCCAGCCATGCAGAGTTTCTATGACAATAAGAAAGGATTCTGGCAATGGTGCAGCCTAATTCACCACCTGACTCAACCAAGGTGATTTCCACATTCTTTTCATAGTTAGGTGAAGGAAATCAAGATTTGAAAGAAGATGTTCCTTTGATTAAATCTTGGTCCCCACAATTCTGGGAAGGTTCAGGGAGCTTGATAACTCTATTGACGGGTTGATTTCATGACTGCTGAGTCCTGATTGTGAGGAACCTACTTGGTTGGTCATGGCAGAATGATGTCTAGGTGACTCAGGAGATAGATACTGTGATTCCTGGCAATTTCTTGCAAATACCATCTGCCTTGAATAGTGTCTTGATTGTAATCTGGGCAACTGGTAGAGCTCCTCTCTCCTCTTCAGTCTTCAAATGAACAACTTTGAGGAGGGCATTGCACACTGACCCCTTTGTCACAGAGCTGCTGGTGCTGACCTCCCCCCTCCCCCGCACCCCACCCATGTAGTTTATCCTCTCCCTTATAGCTCTGTTGCAATCTGCCAAGGCTGTGATAACCCCAATTTACAGGGGAGCAAAAAGCCTTAGGCCAGAGGGTGAAAGGACTTGGGGGAAGTGTGGAGGCTGGGATTTGGACATGGACTCACCGCACAGCTTCCACAGTACCACTCTGAGCTGTGAGGAGAGAGAGAGAGCAAAGAGACTCGTCTGAATTCCAGGAAGCCAGGCTGCCTCTGAGAAGGAATGAGGGTACTCCCATGGTGTTCATGAAGGAAGGTCAGTGGCTTTTTAATGACTCCAAAGATTTATGGGTGGTGAGAAATATTACTTGGCAGGAGAGTCAGTCCCCCAGAACCTTTGCCATGTCCCAGCCTTCTTGAACCTTCTCCTGGCTTCTTCACCCACACCCAAGATTTTTTTAGCTTCATCACCTCACTTGGAGCAACTGCTTTCTTTACAGGCGTGAGATGTGTTGACTTTATGCGCTCACCCCATCTCTATGTTCTTGTTCATTCCAACAGGTACATTAATGTTTCCCCAGGTGTTTTAATGGCACAGTGTGAGTGGTTAAAGAGGATTTTGTTGTGAACTTTGGCAAGTTTTGAATCTGTAAAAGAAGTTTTTACAGGGCTTGTTAGGGATTTTAATACATTAATAAACCTTATTAAAACTAAAACCCAAGAGAAAACCATTGAATTTTCACTTCCCCAGTTGATTTGACCACAGAATATTTTTTCTATCTTGACTATCTTAGGGAACAGAATTCTGCCCCAGATAAATCCTAGAAGAGTATCTAGATACAGGAAAGGATTTCGGGGTAAGTTGAAGAGTGAAGTCTAGAAAGAAGAACTAAATTAGAATGAATGGTGATCCCAACAGCTGTCTTAGTAAAAAAGACATGCACTGTCCTGAAATTTTTATTTTCTTGGGGTGGGGGTGGGGCGGGCGGCGAGGACACACCTGGTGGTGCTCAGAGATTACTTCTGGCTCTGTGCTCAGGGATCACTCCTGGTTGGACTCTGGGGAACCATCTGGAATGCTAGGGATCAAGTTGGGTCAGCTGTGTGCAAGAATGCAAGGCAAGTGCCATACCTGCTATCACTTCAACCCTACAATGATAATTTTTAGTTTGGGGGAACACTTAATCACTTAATCACTTAACTTCCCGTTAGTCGTCGATTTGCTCGAGCGGGCGCCAGTAACGTCTCCATTTGTCCCTGTCGCGTGCTAGTGTAGCCCAATGGCATCTCTTCGCTCCGGGAACATGGAGGGCCTCAAACCGATCGTTCATGATCTTGACAAAGAAGTCTGACCATCTGGTAGGTGGGCGGCCACGCGGTCTCTTGACATCCCGTGGAAAGTTTGGGGGAAGTGTAGCAAAAATGAATGTTCAATTTTATAAAATGAAATGACTTTCTTAAATATTGGATCAGTGAATTTGAGTTAATGGAGGGTCATGTGATACCCCCACTCTTGACTATCTTACCCCACCCTGCTCCTAGGTGAAGAAATTTGAATGCCAGGGTTTTTTTTTTTTTAGTGTGTGTGTGTGTGTGTGTGTGTGTGTGTGTGTGTGTGTAAATCAAACAAGTTTATTGAAAGAGAGAGGTAGATTAAGATACAAGAGATACAGTTGGAATGTTTGCCTCTACTGGTGATGCTAAGGATTATTCCTGGCTCTACACTCAGGAATTACTTCTGGCGGTGCTCAAGGGACCATATGAGTTGCTGGGGATCAAACCTGGGCTGGGTGTGTGTAAGGTAAGCACCCCCCAGCCCCCACTGGGTAGTGATAGCTCTAGTCCCTTGTCTGCCCAGTTTAACATATAGATAATGACAATGACAACTGTTGTGTGCCTTCAACCCCTGTCCCATTCATTTTCTAGGCCAAGCTTTATCATTTTTATCATTCTCACTGAAACTAAGCACCAGAGAACACCTTGGCTTAAGGTAATACTCTGCTTGGTAATAATTCCCCAGATACTCTAGGCAAGAACATGTGGAGCCAGAATTCTCAGTCACATGACAACCTTTCCACAGAAAGATCTGACAGACAAGGGATTAGAGCTCAGACTGCTGACAATAGACAACTCATTTAGGTGCCACTTCTCCAAGAGATCCTGCCATGAATAAGAGAACTATTGCCTAGGATGATAACTCTGGATACTGTCAGCGGCTTCCACCAACTGTTGAGAAAACAACCCCAACCTGCTAAATCAGGCGATCCTTTGGCAAGCTTGGGAGATGTGGATTAGGAAAACCCAGCCCAGCCCGTGCCTTGGTGATCTGCCCATCCCCTGCTTCCATCACTCTTCTCCAGTATGTGCCAGGGTGGCAGATACTGCAGTGGATTCAAGGGAGGGGAGGGGAGTCAGGCACAGAACTTGTTTGCTTTGGGTTCTCACATGGGGATACAGGTGAGCCTGGCTCAGCTTTCTTCCTGGGAAAAGCATTTGATCTTTGGCTTTTGATGGAATTGCAAAGAATGTGTGAATAAGACCTCACCAACTGGCATCCAATCCAAGGGTGGAGTAAATGTCTCTTGGAAGAACCCAATGCAGAAGGTCCTGTGAGGCTTGTCGGTGGAGGGATCAGGCGGATTGAAAAGCAGACACTATCTATTTAAATTTCAAGATCATCTTTCAACTAGGCTAGAAGTCTCATTTTCCAAATGCCACGAGAGAGGCTCAGAGAAGCCAAGTTCCTTGTCGAAGGTGACCGCAGAGTGAGTGATAAACAAGGGGCTTGAACCAGGTCTTTGGAGCTCCCAACCTGATAGGCTTTTTGTAGGGTTACATTTATCAGGCTTCCATGTGGTATTGGGTGATTTTACAAGGTCTTTCACTGCATCTCAGGAAGCGCATGATGAACCATTAAAGTAGGGAAAGACTGGACAGATCAGAACACCAGAAATGAGGAGAGCTGGGACTAATGGGATTAATGGGTTTGTTCAGGGCCTTCTATCCTCAGAGAGCTGGACATACATCTTCTCTAGTGCACACGGAACATTCTCCAGAACAGATCACATTTTAGGATGTAAATCTAACTTACATAAATTCACAAATATAAGAATCGCATCAAGCATCCTATCAGACCACAATACCATAGATTTAAAAATTAATCATAAAAATATGGGGAGTAACTGTAACACCAGGAGAATGAAAAACACGCTGCTACATAACAGCTGGATCAAAGAAATCAAGGAAGAAATAAGATTCCTTGGACTAATAATAGTGAAAAAACAAGTTACCAAAATCTATGGACACAGCAAAAGCAGCACTTAGGGGGAAACTCATAGCAGTACAGGCCCACACGAGGAAAGAAGAAAAAGATAAAATCAGTAACAGAAAGACACACCTTAAATGTATGGAAAACCAACAAATGAATCCAAAGACCAGTAGGAGAGAAAAAAAAGCAGAATGCTAAAAATCAGGCCACACAATGAAACTCCTCCAGGCATAGGCATTTCTTCTCTCCACCACCCTGGCTTGCTTCTCATTTGTTCACATTCAGCTTCATTTCTCTGTATCCTTTGGTGAGGTTCACAGGAACACAAAATAGTCTTGAGACTACCCAAGGTCAGGCATTGGGATGTCCTTCCTCCACGCCCCCAGCAGAGCACCAGCAATGCTTCCTATGTATAGGGCAGTGCAGGATCTATTCAGCTTCAAACAGGCCCTTTATGTTTATTGAATCTCTTCAATGAGGACAACCACCCAACAGAGTATCGTCTTGTATCAACCTCATTTAACAATTGAGGAAACCAAGACACATAGAGTCCAGTAACTTGTTCAAACTCAAAGGGCCTAGTGAGTGGGGAATCAGGGATCAGCTCTAGGAGAACTAGAGTCCCGAGATTCACTTCCTAGGACATTTTTTTGGGACTTTCAGACCAACAGTGGGTCCCATATTGTCCCATCACTGTTACGGGGGCTGACATTGTGGGGATAGACCAACCACCTGTTTTGATTCACCCCCTCTTGTTCCTGCCTAGTGAAGTTTCTGAGGGAGATCAGCATCCAGGTGTTTATCTTGCCAAGGGTGGGAGTTGGGTAAAGGTGGACTGTCATGGGACAGGGCACAGTTGTTTTGTCAGAGGTTGGGGCAGTGGTGCTGTGTGTCCACTCCACTAACCAGGCTCCTCCAGCTTTCAATCCTAGTTCCAATTGGAGCAGCCTAGTCTAGGCCAGCGTTTCTCAACCAGGCAGCATAGGGCCTCCTGTGGGCCTTCAGGATATACCAAGAAGCCACAGGTGAAAATAGCCTAAGAGGAGTGTGGGTGGGGGAGGTCGGAGGGAAAGGCACCGCACCAGCCTAGAGAGTCAACCAAGTAGGACAAGTGGGGGAATCAGGAAGGAAACACGATTGCGATTGGGAGGGGGCCAAGGGAAAAATGGCTGAGGAACACTGGTCTAGGAGTTGGAGCAATAGTACAGTGGGCAGGGCATTTGCCTCATGTGTGGTCAACTCAGGCATTCCAAATGGTTCCTCCAAGCACCACCAGGAGCAATCCCTGAGTAGAGAGAGAACTACTAAATATGGCCCCCAAACAAAACCAAAGAAAAGAAACATTGGTCTAAGCTAAGGTCTCCCAAACTTTCACAGTCATTAGGATCCCCTGGAGGGCTTGTGAGTACTATAGACACCCACGTCTTTCCCCCGATGAGGAAGACTTCCTGAAAGACTGGGATGGGACTCTGGTATAGGTATTTCCGTTCTGAGACTTGGACCATCAGTTCTGTGTATTCATCCCACATGAGCAGCTGGCTCTTCAAGGCTAGGAGGACTCAGTCGCTTCCTGGGTGAGCTCAGGACCAGGTCAAGAACTTAGGTGGGGTGATGGAGCCAGATCAGGTGCTGGAAGGGCTGAGGTGCAGAGGCCACCAGCTCTGACACAGCACACAGAGTAAGATGAAGGGGGCCTTGGAGCTGAATCCATGGGCCAACTGGAGGGTTCCCATCTGTCCCCTCCAGCTTTGGATGTAGAAATAATAACCAGATGGGCTTAGTCTGAACACCTTCCCCCTTACATCCCCTTCTTTCCATGCCTCACATCCTCCCTCTTTCTCCCACTCCTTTTCCCATCCTTTCCACAAAAGATCCCGCTCCATGAACAGGCTGAGATGGGCCAGAGCAGACCTCGAGGGGCCACTGCACCTCTCTACCTGCCCTCTGTTTCCCTTTAGATGTTTCTCTGAGAAGGTGGGTGAGGGTGTCATGCCACTGGGCCACGGTACTTGGGCCCTGCAGGGAGGGCCCAGCTCAGGTGGAAGACATTGCTGGGTCCTCACCCCTGCTGCTCAGTGGCTCCTAATCCCCTGGTGTCAAAATCCAATTCAGCCCGCTGGGTCAGGTGACGTTTGGGTTCCTTGAGACCCTTGAGGAAATCACCTGGAGGGAGGAGAGCGCCACTCTTTTGTCAACCGAGGCAAGTTTGGGTGATTAAGCTAAGAAAGCAAAGTCATTTGGGTCCAGAGGATTATCTTTGAGGTGTGTTGGGAACCTCCAAGCAACTTATTGCCTGGGAGGCAAACCAAACCCAAGATGACTCTCAGCTAATTGCCCGCCTCTCCTTCTGCCAAGCCAAGCTTTGTGGTATATAAGGGCCGGTCTCCTCCAGTGTCCCCATCCAGTCTTCATCCCTTCTCAGCTCTTGCTAGTGCCTGCTAGCTCACCTCCAAGCCTCTCACCATGAACAGACAAGTCTGCAAGAAATCCTTCAGTGGCGGCAGCCAGGGCTTCTCCGGCCGCTCGGCTGTGGTCTCTGGTGGCAGCAGCAGGATGAGCTGCGTGGCCCGCTCTAGAGCATCTGGTGGTGCCGGCGGCTTTGGCAGTCACAGCCTCTACAACCTGGGTGGCACCAAGAGCATCTCCATGAGTGTGGCTGGGGGCTCCAGGGCCGGCGGCTTTGGGGGAGGCCGAGGCAGCTGTGGCAGTGGTTTTGGTGGGGGCTTTGGAGGAGGCTTTGGTGGTGGCAGAGGAATGGGAGGGGGCTTTGGGGGTGCTGGTGGCTTTGGGGGAGCTGGTGGCTTTGGAGGTGCTGGTGGTTTTGGAGGTGCTGGCGGTTTTGGAGGTGCTGGTGGCTTTGGAGGAGCTGGTGGTTTTGGTGGGCCTGTTGGTTTTGGTGGGCCTGGTGGTTTTGGTCCTGGTGGCTTCCCTGGGGGAATCCAGGAAGTGACTGTCAACCAGAGCCTCCTGCAACCCCTCAATGTGGAGATCGACCCCCAGATTGGACAAGTCAAGACGCAGGAGCGAGAGCAGATCAAGACCCTCAACAATAAGTTCGCCTCCTTCATCGACAAGGTGAGGGTCAAGCCCAGCTGTGTGATGGCTGGTGGGCTGCCTGGGGCATAGGTGGGTGCCAGTGACTAGCCCAAGTTTCAAGACAGAGGTGCTGGTCTCTTGAACTCGTTCTTTCTAAGCCCCTAGTTTGATCATATACTTGCTCTTTGCATCCTGTTCTCTTAGCTATAAAATGAGGTGAAGGTGTTCAGTTCCTGACTCCTTTCTAGGGATAGGATCAGAGTCATAAGATGAGGGGAACCAGAATACCCCAAGCCCATTTTCAGAAAGAAGTGTTAGCCGCGATATTGCACAGTTGACTTTCAAGTACTCTTCAAAAGTAACTACTTTGCTCATCTAAACCAAGCACTGGAATAGTGAATCTCGGGGCACCCCATTGGGGTGTTCGTGTGGGGCTGATTCTCAGTGAGGGGACCTGGAGCTGGGGATGTGGCACTTGAGGTGAAACAGGATCTGAGCGGAGGTGCAGTGTTGAGGGGGAGTCTAGGATTCAAACCTAGACTAGCTATAAGCTGAGTACTGAGCAGAAACAGCTCAGGACAAATTGGACCTTGACTGTTTTCACTGCCTGTCTGGTAGCAGGAACGTTTTTAATTCAGAGCTTCCATCATTGACTCTCTTGGGCAACCCTTCTCAGCTCTCTGTGTCCCGAGAGTTGTAGGGGCCTTGACACAGCTTTGTGGGACCCAGCTCACTTTGGGCAACTGAATCAAGTTCTATGAGCTTGGCCTTCCTTATTGACAAAAAGAGGGCAAACAATAAGGACAAATAATAATAAAGACAAATAATGAGAGGACAAATATCATTTTTTTAAAAAATGTTATTCTTTGTCACAGGGTGTTTGTGAGGAGGAAGTGAAATAGAATATGGGAAACCAGCATGTAGAGAGACACCCCATGGATTCTTTAGCTCTCCCTTTCTGAAGCATCCCCAATGCTCCCGAACAGGGTGGTGACCAAGGCAGAAGGATGAAGTGCGTTTCTATCCATACATGTTGCACCTGCTTTGGTAGAGGTGGCCTTGCAGCCTGGTCCTGCAGGCTGACCACCTTCTCCCCCTGTCCAGGTGCGCTTCCTGGAGCAGCAGAACAAGGTCCTGGAGACCAAGTGGGAGCTGCTCCAGCAGCAGGGGACCAGCTCTGGCACCGGCACCAACAACCTGGAGCCCTTCTTCGAGTCCTACATCAGCTTCCTGCGCAGACAGCTCGACCTGGCTGTGGGAGAGAGGGGCAACCTGGAATCCGAGCTGAAGAACATGCAGGACATGGTGGAAGATTTCAAAAAGAAGTGAGGGCCCTGAGGGGAAGCCCCCCATCTTGGGTGGTAGCAGGGAGGTCTGGCTCCTATTTGGGATTGCCACTGTTTCCCACTGTGCCTTGGGTCAGCACTTCTGAAGGGCATGACAGAGCCAAGCAGGGTGCAGCAGAGACTGCAGGGGGCTTCTGAACATGTATCTTGAAAGCTCCAGGTGGGTCCCTTCAATACCACTTCCAAGGAACAGATAGGAGCATCCTTCTGGAGTCTAAAGGATCACAGGTCTTCCATGCTTTCACCCTGGAAGTGTGTCAAGAATGCACATCCTGGGCTGCAGTCCTAGGTACTCTGAATCAACAGATAGGGGACAGGCTCCCAAGTCTGTGCTCTGCTGCTGCCAGGGATCCCAGGCAGATGGTCAGGCTTCAACGGTGCGTTGTTCTCTATGCATCAGTGCGAGCCAATTTCTGGGTCTTCCGCCCAAGCCCAGCTCTTCCAGTATTTGGTACCTTCTGAATATATTGGGTGGTATTCGATACCTTCCGAGGCCTGTGGGTGAGAACAGGGCCTCCCACGCTGTGGCTCCAGGTCAGGACCCCAAGCACGGGGCCCCTGTACTTGGGAGGCATCATTCCAATTTGTTGGTGCAAGCCTGCCGGGCACTGCGGGCACTTGCTTATCCTAGGTTGGGCCACGGGCCAGGCCTCAAGAACGCAGGGGAAGATCAGAACCTCATCACAGAGCACCATTCTGCAGACTTTTCCATTTCCCAGTCTTCATAAAATCCAAATTCTCTCAAAGATAATCTTAGCTAGGAGAAGGCTGAAATTCCATCAGCTTGATGCATTTAGAAGATAATGGTGGGTGGGAGAGAGAGAGTACAGCAGTTAGAGCATTTGCCTTGCCTACAGCCAAACTGGACTCTATCCTTAGCACCCTATAGGGTCCCCCAAGCCCTCCAGGAGCGATCCCTAAGCACTGAGTCAGGAGTAAGCCCAGAGCACCGCCAGGTGTGGCCCCAAACCAGCACAATCACAAAAAGAAGAAAGACAATGGGTTTATTCTTCACTCAAATTCTGCTAAGAAACAATTTGAATGCAAGGAGGGGTAGAGGAAACAGAGATTTTGGGGATCATTCCCCTCTCTGAGTTTTTCACCAGTGCCCATAGTGCTTTGGGTACACTTGTGAAGCTGGATCAGCCTCCCAACACGGAGACATTGGGGACCTCAGTCATTTTATTCCCCACTTCTGAAATGTCACCATGCAAATGTGTCTCCTTCTGCCCCAGGTATGAAGACGAGATCAACAAACGAACTGCTGCAGAGAACGAGTTTGTGGGACTTAAGAAGGTAAGGGAAGCGAGCGCGTAGAGCCAGGTGGGGGCCTCGTGAGCTCAGCCTCCATCTTCTGACCGGTTGGCAATTGAGGTATTCGATGAAGGAAGTGATGAGTAATGAGCTGATTAGTAATAATGCAGGAATAACGAATGCTTTATGTGTGTCATTATCGAGATTTTCAGTTTATCCATGTAGCCTGGATGTTATTAATAATCAGCAAATACTTCTGGTTTGTTTAAATTAGTCATCAAAAATGTGAAGTGGTGAGAATTCTATTTTCTCTAAACAAGAGGCTGGATGCCTTGTAACCCAGGTTACATATAAATGTGATTATTTTTCTATCCTTAGTCTATTTGTTAACGGTTTATATTTTGTTAAGATAGTGTATCCAAGCAATTAAAAGGGGGTAAAAAGCCTTTCCATATTTTGGGGGGTGGGGGCTATTTTTTTTGCCACACCCAGCGATGTTCAGGGCTTACTCCTGGTTCTGTGCTCAGGAATCACTCCTGGCAGGCTCCAGGGAGCATAAATACTATTGCGCTAGACCCAATTTTCTTTCTTTTAAAAGGGAGATGGGAAGTCAAACCGAAGAAGTGGTGGAGGAAAGATGAGGAATTAGGAAGGAGTTATTTGGAGGGGGGGCAGGAAGGCCATTCTTTGTGTGTCTGACCCCATCCCAACCCCCCAGGATGTGGACTCGGCCTACATGAACAAGGTGGAGCTGCAGGCCAGGGTGGACGGCCTGACGGATGAGCTCAACTTCCTGAGGACCCTCTATGAGATGGTGAGTCCTCACTTAGGCAAGCTCAGAGCCTTGCTATCTGCCTCTCCCGAAGCCTGCACCCCAGGTCGAACTGTTGGGGACAATCATGTGGCAGGACACTCACAAAACCCGCCTAGAGCATAGCCTTAAGGTCCAGCCTTGCCAAGAAATACTAATGGAACTGCCCCAGCCTGCAAAGATCCGGCCAGTTGGCCCATCTCTGTTCTTTTCCTCTTTGTCCTTAACCTGTTTTGCTCTCCATCCTCCCTCTGCCTCCTTTTCCAGGATGTCAGCCACTTCCATCATCTTCTTTCTACTGCCTGTCCATGGGAACTCACTGTTTTAGGCCCTCTGGCCGACACCTCCAGGCTGATCCCTGATGATACTGGTGCATTTACTTTTTTCTTGAAAACTTTCTGCCTGGCAACCCTTTGTATTTGCTGTGCCTCAAGTGAAAGGTTATTTTTCTGTCCCACACCTGCTCCCATCATTGGGGACACCTCTGCTAGTAGAAGATACTTGAATGTTACCATTCCTAGCGTTCCCTATGCTAGGCGATGGTGTGAATGATTGTCATGTTCCCCACAGGAGCTGTCCCAGATGCAGAGCCATGTCAGCGACACGTCCGTGGTCCTGTCCATGGACAACAACCGCTGCCTGGACCTGGACAGCATCATCGCCGAAGTGCGCGCCCAGTATGAGGAGATAGCCCAGAGGAGCAAGGCCGAGGCCGAGGCACTGTACCAGACCAAGGTGGGTGCTCGGAGTTTCTTATCCATCCACGGAGGGTGTCAGGGAGGCTTTAGGGTGTGATAGTCATGGGGGGCCACGGGAGAGACACGGTGCTCTTTGAATCCATGGCACTGTACACCCCTGACCCCCAACCAGTGGACACAGTTCTACCAAATACTGCTAGACCACGCAGGGCCACACCAGGGCCATGCAAGGCCACGCAACGCTGACTAGCTGGCTCAGGCGAAAGCAGGAGACCCCCACACCATGGCAGCTCCATGTTCCCTTCCTTGCTGCCTTGAAGGAGTCTGACTGAAATTCAACTTACTCTTCAAGACGGGGTGGGTGATGTTAGGGCCACGCTGTACCAGCATGCCACCATCCCATCTGTCCCTCCAGTTGGGAGAGCTGCAGTCCACGGCGGGCAGACATGGGGATGACCTGAAGAGCACCAAGAGTGAGATCATGGAGCTCAACAGGATGATCCAGAGGCTGCGGGCTGAGATCGAGAATGTCAAGAAGCAGGTGGGTCTGAAACATATGGAGTGGTCCTTGAGGTATCCTGGGCCCTGGACACAAGGAGAAGCAGAACCTAAGCCTTGACCTCAGAGTCTCTGTCCTTTAGTGGTGTCACATGTGGGATAGCTCTGGCTCTGGAAAACGCTCGCAGATGTTCCTCCTTGAAGTTGGGCTTCTCCTTCTCTTCCTCCTCCTTCTTCATCACATCAATGTTTACTCCTGATTCTGTGTTCAGGGATCACTTCTAGCAGCCTCAGGGGACTATATGGAGTGCTGGGGATCAAATCTGGGTCAACTGTGTGCCAGGCAAGTGCCCTACCCACTGTACTAACTCTCTGGTCAAGGTTGGGCTTCTTGGAAAGTTCCCTAAGTAGTGAACCTTCTGGTTTTCTCTGGAGATCTTGCAACTGTCAGGCTGATTTTAAACATTAAACTCTCCACAGGATCTGTCCTCAGTGATGACAGGTTCTTATTAGGTTATTTCACATGACATTGATAACTGATTTATATCACTGAAATGATCATACAAGAGAGTTTTGCAGAAAAGAGCAGAGGCCACTGTTGCAGAGGCCAGTGTTGCAGAAAAGAGCAGAGGCCACTGTTACCTTTCCCATAGTAGGAAAGCAACTCATTGTTCTTGTTGAGTGAGTTGAGATGAGTTAACTTCATGGGCCAGAGATGAACTAAAACCACTTGTAAAACGGACTTGTTTTCTGAGAATGTTCTATTGAGATAGCTAAACAAAGGGGAGACAGGGTCCTGGAAGATACCTGCTTGGCTTAGTCAGCTGTTTGTCTCTCAGTCACTATGCTAACTGGTCTCGACTGCTCCCTCCCCCAGAACGCCAGCCTGCAGGCCGCCATTGCAGACGCAGAGCAGCGCGGGGAGCTGGCCCTCAAGGATGCCGACGCCAAGCTCCAAGGCTTACAGGCCGCCCTGCAGCAGGCCAAGGACGACCTGGCCCGGCTGCTGCGCGACTACCAGGAGCTGATGAACGTGAAGCTGGCCCTGGACGTGGAGATTGCCACCTACAGGAAGCTGCTGGAGGGCGAGGAGTGCAGGTGAGGGGTGCAGTGGTGTCAACATACTGCCAATAAGGTCTTAGAGTGGACTTTGATGATGAAGAAAGTGAGCAAAATGACAGGGAGAGGAGTCAGAGGACCAGGAGTCTCCAAAAAGACAGAATGTTGGAAAGATTCAACCCCCCCACCCATGCCTCTGTGTGTGTGTGTGTGTGTGTGTGTGTGTGTGTGTGTGTGTCTGCGCATGTGGTGCTGGAGGTTGACCCCAGGGCTTCACATGTGCCAGGAATGAGCTCTGCCACTGAGCTATAATTCTTCAATTTTCCACTCCTTGAAGTAGCCAACATTCCTCAAACCCCAGTTTTTTCCCCCAAACAGACCATTCAATTATCCAATTGATTGTGGACATCAATCTTGTAGTAGACACCTCTGCTGGGTCTCACTGTGTGTACCGTGTATACAAAAGTGCTAACGCTAAGCTCTGGAACTTTCTAATGCTGTGTTTGGTACCTGTGCTATGCAATTCAGTAACTGGTAGCTCCGTGAACTCTTGAAATGTGAATTGTGATACCGAGGAGCTAAATTTGGCATTTAGTTTTAATTCAATTTAAGAGACCCACAAGACTAGAGGGTAGTTTGCTTGGAAGATAAAATATTGGGAACTAAAGATGCAAGATGGAGAAAGCATGCATTGGTGGAGTTTCTGGAATTTTCCACTCCTTGAAGTAGCCAGCATTCCTGGGTGACCTGGTCACACCAGGAAGAGACTTTGCAATAGACTCTCTTCCTCGGGAGTTTGATCCCTTGGAGGGCAAGTGGGGAGAAGGAGGTTCCCAAGGTCACAGACCACCAAGTCTAATGTCTCAGTGTAGAATTAATGCACATCTCTTTCTCTCTTTAGGATGTCCGGAGAGTGTCAGAGTGCTGTGTGCATTTGTAAGTAGCCCTTCAAAAGCCCGGGGGTAGAAAAGGCAGCATAAGACACCCTCATGGGCTGACCGTGTGCTATAGCAGGCCACCCAAACAGTGTTGGCGGACTTGGCTCATGACCACACATATCACACTAGAGTTAGCCAGGAAACCGTTGGCTCCAAAGGGGTAGCCCAGTTTCTGGGGGATGCCCAGACCGGAGCTCCAGAAGTGTCTATGCACTGAGCCAGAGCTGCCCGTCCAGGTTCTCTTTCACTCTTCACCCCTTGAGGTCTCAGGGACGTTGCACATCTTTCTCTAAGTCCCCCAGCCAGGTCGGGCAGAGCTGGGCCCCAGACCCAGGCCTGCATGCGGGGCGCTGAGCGCCTGTTCTCTCTCCCACAGCCGTGGTTAGCAACGTCTCCAGCAGCAGCAGCAGCGGTGCTGGCGGAAGCCGGGGAGGCTTCGGAGGGGTCAGTGGCGGCAGCAGCGGCAGCTTCAGAGGTGGCAGCAGCATTGGTGGCAGAGGCAGCAGCAGTGGCGGCTATGGCAGCGGCAGCAGCAGCAGCAGCAGCGGGGGCCGCGGCAGCAGCGGCGGGTTCCAGAGCGGCAGCGGCGGGTTCCAGAGCGGCAGCGGCGGGTTCCAGAGCGGCAGCGGTGGCAGCAGCAGTGGAGGCCGGGGTAGCAGCAGCAGCGGGTTCCAGAGTGGCAGCAGCAGCAGCAGCGGGGGCCGCGGCAGCAGCGGCGGGTTCCAGAGTGGCAGTGGCGGGTTCCAGAGCGGCAGCAGGCTGGGCAGTGGAGGCAGCAGCTCTACCAGCCAGAGCGGCGTGGGCTCCGGCTCCGGAGGCATCCAGACCTCAGGAAGCGGCGGCTACAAGTCTGGCGGTGGCGTGCGCTTCTCCCAGACCCCCAGCTCCAGCCAGCACAGCTCCAAGTAATCCCTGGTCATATTCTCCCGCCTCCTGCAAAATAGCGCACCCCTCTCTCTGCTAGCCCCCCTCAACCTCAAGTGCCTGAAGGCTCTCCCAACTCCCCCACTCCCTACCGCCCCCACCAAGACCCAGGTAGGGATGCTCTACTGCAAGTCCAGGAAGAGACCCCTCCGCAGAACCCCTGCAGTGGCCCTGACTTGGAACAGCTGCACATTAACCAGTGTGGAGCTTCCGAGTGAGGCCCCCACTCCCTCCTTCTGGGGGTGACACCGAGTGTGAGGGGCCAGAGCTGTAGGGATGACGGTGGAGCTCCAGGACAGCTGCCTCCCAGTTGTGTGTTCCCCACCCCCGTGTGTAAGATCCTGCCTTACCCACCTCTCCCCCATCCTTTGTTGGTGATTATGTTGTACTTTCCTGTCCTCAATAAATTGCACTGTATTTCACATTCTGGTGTTCAGCTTTCATTGAAGGAGTCGAAGAATAAACAGAGGTCCTGGGGCAGAGGGAAGCAGATGAGGGAAAGGCATCTTTCAGAAGTCCACTGGTGGGAATAAAGGACCCAGATTACTCCTGACTCTTCCTGACCCTTTGTTTGGGTTACCCTTTACCCTTCAAAGTAATTGAGCAGACTCTCTTCCGGCCAACACAGTGCCTGGGATCTGAAGGGTTAATATGCAACACCTCCTTTTCTCTGCACAGGTTCTAAGTGAACTAAAAAAAAAAACCTCTGCTGAACACTGAGCAAAGAGAGGGAAGTGCAATAGTACAGTTAGGGCATTTGCTTTGCATGTGGCCGACTCAGATTCAACCTCGGGCGTCCTTTTGGTCACTGGGCATGCTAGGAGTGATTCCCGAGTGCAGAACCAGGGATAACTCTGGAGCACAGCCAGATGCGGCCCCAAACGAAAACAGACAAAACCCAATAGGATGGGCCTACTGAATACCAATATTGTCCTTATTAACAACAGGGGATTTGAGAATGTGGCTTAGGAATGGGTCTACCCTGTAGGTCCTCAGGGTTAGGCTATACTTCCCACCATGGCCTTCCCTATGGGCTCAACCCTCATGGTAGAGCAGAACATGAGCAATGGGTAGCCACAGCCTATGGGGTGGGGGCGGAGCTATGCAAATCAGCTGGGGACAATCAGGGGAGCTCTGCAATGACGCTCACTCCAGAGGCAGCTAAGTTACAGGGAGATGCATGTCCCCCCCCTTGGTCTTTCCTGGTCTTTCTTTGCTGTTCTCAGGAAGCTGAATTCCAACCCCAAGGTGGGCAGCAATGAAGACAGCCTTGAGGGAAACCAGGGATACTTTGAGGTAAATGGAGATAAGATTTAGATTCTTTGATCCTCTCTCCCCAACCCAAGCCAATCCCTCCTGCATGCCTTTGAGCATCGCAAAATTCAGGGAACATTCTGAAGATCATATATCATTTCCAGAGCTGGACTGATGAATTAGTAACTAAATTTGTCTACTGGATCGGGAAGAGTACCAGGAATCAGCCCGAGATGGGCATAATTTACTTAAATAATTTGCTCTTCAAAGGACAGTCTGGTTATATTTCTAGAGGCAGATTTGTAATAATCCAAGACATATTTGTTTATAACATTACATAGGGTGCACAGATATAAAGCCATATGTGTAAATATTACACTATGATTGTCATTAAAAGTAGCATTTCCATCCTCCAGAAAACAACTGACTTCTGTTACCTGAATTCACACCCACTCTTCCCTCCTGGGAACCACTATTTTATTCTTGTAGACTGTGAGTTTTTGTTTAGTTTGTTTACATGTGGGTGATGTAATACGACATTTGTTTTTCTCAAACATATTTCATTTGGTATTGCTATAACCAAAGTTTGCTTAATTAAGCACATCTAGACAGAGATTTGGTGGGAGAACAAGAAGGTTTTTATTTACATCAACTGGCCAGGCTGGAGACTACAAATGGGCAAAGCACCTGAAGCTATTGGCCTGGTTATCAGGGGTTCAAAGAGCACTCATAGAGAGCATCTCAGAGCATGAGACAGATAGTATAGTCTAATTCAGAAATGATGTTGGGGTTATATAAAGGGAAGTAGGGAAAGGTCAGTTTGCTAAATCAGGGGGTCTTGTGGTTTTGCAGTTAACAGCATGTATAAGTTATGAACAACACATTACAGTATACTAGTTTCTAGGCCTATTCATGGTAATGCAAATGGCAGATATTTGATCAATATTTTATTATGTACATATATACCACATCTGTGGATGAACACACAGGATGTTTCCTACTCTTGATTATTATTTATAGTGCCGTGAGAAACATGGAAATGTATACTTTCCCTTGAATTAGTGTTTTTGAGTTCTCTGGGTATCCTTAGCATAGGGATAGCTAGGCAGATGGCAGCTATATTGCTCTTTGGAGACAACCACCCACCATTGTTTTCTATATTGGGTGCATCAATGAAAAATTCTGCCAAGTCTTTCTTTTTCTTTACACCTTTACTTGATTTTTGGATGATAACCATAGGAAATGAGATATCTGGAAATTCCCATGCTTGAGAGCTCATTTATCAAGGTAGTAACCCTTTTCCTTTTTACACTACTCACAGTTCTGGCAGCTCTGAGAAAAGGCGGGCTTTTCTGGATTGCTGCTCTTGTCAGCCTGTTAGAGAATAAATATGCAACATCACATGCTCCTGGAATTGCCTCAGAGTCTCTAAATCACATGGCACCCAGCATCTTTGGAAGAGACCAACTCTTCTGGAGTAACCCAATCTCTCCTTAGACCAAAAGACTCTTTCTCTTCTCTCTCTCTCTCTCTCTCTCTCCCCCTCTCTTTGGGCCAGACCCAGCAGTGCTCAGGGATTACTCCTGGCTCTGTGCTCAGGTATCACTCTTGGTGAGCTCCACGGACCATATGGGATGCCAAATATCGAACCTGAATCATCTGCATGCAAGGCAAACATTCTACCTGATATACAGCCCTCGCTTCAGTCTCTATCATACTAATGTGTGCAGGCATTTATATTCATTGCATGGGAATGTCATTTGCAGATAGAAGTATAGACAGACTTTATTGAACCTCATGTATTTCTTTTTTTTTTTACTTTTTCTTTTTTGCTTTTTGGGTCACACCCAGAGACGCACAGGGGTTCCTCCTGGCTCTGCACTCAGGAATTACCCCTGGTGGTGCTCAGGGGACCCTATGGGATGCTGGGAACCGAACCCAGGTCGGCCTACCCGTTGTACTATTGCTCCAGCTCCAACCTTATGTATTTCTCTATGTGCTTTTCTATATGCTTTTATATGCTTTTAAAATCTAAAGAAAGATCTTTTGAGAGAGGGAAGGAGAAGAATGAAGAATAAAAATAAAGAATAAATAAATAGGATGAAAAATAAAGAAGTAGTAACTACTAGTATATGGGTTGTTTCATAATAACGGGTGAAGCCCTAGGCCCATCCCACATAGGGAAGTCCCTAGCCCACACCCTCTGCTGCTTGCAGGGCAGTAGCTCTGTCTTCAAATGAAGATGAGTTTGAGAGATTCGTGAAGCCTTCCATACTCAGGTTTACTACCCTCCCAGCGACTTATTCTATCCTCTCTAGCCTCAGTCTGGTCTCAGCCAGGGTCTCAGCCTTAGTCTGGGCTCAGGAAATTTTGAGATAGTAATCAGAGGAAGCATAGAAGATAATTAGATCCTTAAGTCCAAGTGGATCCTTAATCAGAGAAATTCTAAGCTGAAATCTACAGGTTAGCATGCACATTTATCTATAAACACATTTTTCTTTTAAAAATGAACCTTTTTCTTTTTAAAAGAGGCTCCCTGACACTTGGGCTCCATTAGGTCCAGCAGAAAATAATGATGCAAGAACTGTAACCCCAAGAGTAGAAGTTCACTTTCACTAGCTGCTTTCAGGCAAAAGATAACTAACTTTGTTGGTTTATTCTTTTAGCCATGGTTATGTCCCAATGCCCCCCCCCCCCAATAATAGGAGTTTCAGAACTATGAAGATAGGGCAGCTGTTTTAATCAGATAATCATGCCTAAGTAATCCAAGACCTTGCACAGGGTATTTGCTGTTTGAAGGCTCAGAACTTACCCCAGGGAGCCTCAGGCAGGGCCCGCCTGCACTGTTTGGGATTGAGAAGGCATGTGACTCTGGTTCCACTGGGGGCTGCACTGGAACAAGCGGCCTTCCAGGTGGACACTTGAAGACACGATGCTTGAAGGAGCTTTGCCCCAGAGCAGTCTGACCCACAGAAGCTCTGGAGAAGGGTGTCCACCTTGGCAATGGTCCTTGGGGTTCCTGAAACATAATGTGTCTCAGGAAAACAGAGGTCCAGGCAGGGTGACATGATTAGCTTTCTGACACCCTGCCACGGGTTATCTCTATGGAGTAGTGCGGAACAGAGTCAGTCTTCTCAATATGTCTTTTCCTGTGCTCCCTTCTCCTAACTTTTTGGACCCATAGCCCAGAGGCTTCCACAAGTCGGAAGGTGGGAACTAGTTCTGGAAACTGCGCAGCAAACAGATTTTGCCCAATGAAGTCGCCGCTAACCCACAAGTCCAGTCCTCAGCCTTATTTCCTGCTTTGTAGTCCAGAAATATCTCTGTGACTGCCAGGAAGCCCACGAATGTGCCATGTCCTTAGCCACTTCATCTTGGTGGTGCCTTAGTGTCGTGAAAGTCACCATGCTGAGCCTGGGAATCCATGCCTGCAGCTGTTCTTTAAGATACCTTTTCCACCAAAGAAAGGTATTCATAAGAATTTGATGTGGAAGTGAGCTTATTCTTTTCAAATTCCTGGTCACATTTGTCCAGGAGATTTCTCTGCAGAACCCAGGTACATCCATGATGATGTCTTCCCAGCACCTAACCACAGCATCCAAGGAGGCTTTGGAGGCAGAAGAGATGGAAGACACGAGACTCTCTTCCACCACCACTTCCTCCTCTTCCACTTGGTGCATCCTGTGCAGACACAGATGCAGAAAAACCAAGGCTTTGTTCCTCCAACCTGCATGGCCTAGGCAGTCTGCGCCTGCTCTGGGCCTTGGGGGCCTGCCCCTCAGCTCTGTCCCTGGCCCTTAGCAGACCTCACATAGCCACAGACAAACTCTCATAACTATGGCCAAGGTCATCATTCTCAGTGACTACACAATTCTCCCTGATATGGATAGGACACACATTGAGCTGCATGTCATATCTACTTACCCCATGGCCACACGCACATTCTCTGAGTATTTGCCCTCTTCTTTAAGATACCTGCAAGGAGATCCATGTTTGACCCCAAGCATCACAAGGATAACCCGGGAATTGCCAGGAGCGGGCCTAAAGCAGCTGCTTAGAGTAACAGCCAAGGACAGCATAACCCCCAAACCAAACCAAACCAAAGAAACTGAGCAAACAAAACTTCCCAAACATAGTGTTGCACTTACATTATCAAACAACTGTCCAAAAATACTGTACCAATAAAAAATAGAAGTAGCACTGTAGCACAGTCCTCCCATTGTTCATCGATTTGCTTGAGCCGGTCCAGTAACATCTCTATTGTGAGACTTGTTACTGTGTTTGGCATATTGAATACATCATGGGGAGCTTGCCAGGCTTTGCCGTGCGGGTGAGATACTCTCAGTAGCTTGCTGGGCTCTCTGAGAGGGGCAGAGGAATCAAACCGGACTTGGTCTGGCCGGCTGCGTGCAAGGCAAAAGACCTACCACTGTGCTGAAGCTGTGCTGTAGTGAAAATTGTTTCCTTTCAGTTTTATAAATATTTTGTACCTCTCTTTTCATTTTTTGAAGGGAACTACACTTTAAGGTGCTCTGGGGCTCCTCCAGTCCTTCTTTTGAATTTTTTGACACTTTTTCAAGGTTTTAAGTTTCATTTCTTTGACTACTAATGATGTTGTACATGATGAATATTCTTCACTTAATCACTTAATCACTTAACTTCCCGTTAGTCGTCGATTTGCTTGAGCGGGCGCCAGTAACGTCACCATTTGTCCCTGTCGCGTGCTAGTGTAGCCCAATGGCATCTGTTCGCTCTGGGAACATGAAGAGCCTCAAACCGATCGTTCATGATCTTGACGAAGAAGTCTGACCATCTGGTAGGTGGGCGGCCACGCGTTCTTTTGACATCCCGTGGAATCCAGTCGGTAACAGCTCTAGTCCAGCGGTCGTCTTTAAATCTCATTACGTGACCAGCCCCTCTGATTTTTGACACCTTGGCAAATGAGACAGCGTCCCTGATTCTTGATCATCGACGGAGGTCTGAACTCCGGATTCTTTCTCTCATTTGAGTGAAACGTGATATTCCAAGCATAGCTCTTTCTATTCTTCTTTGGGAGACCTGAATAGCGTTCTCATCTTGTTTGCGTAGGGCCCAGGTCTCTGAGGCATATGTTAATGCAGGAAGAACAGTGGAATCAAAGAGATGTGCCCGGAGCCGGAGGTTCTTTGTCCTCTTAGCTATTTCTTCGACGTTCTTGAAGGCGTTCCAAGCCGCTCTCTTCCTCCTGCGCAGCTCGGGTGCCAGGTCATTTGTCATGTTGACTTCTCGACCTAGGTACACATAACTGTTGCATTTGGAGATGGTCGTTCCGTTGAGAGCGAATGGGGCATCAGGAATGAGGCTGTTTCTCATAAACATTGTCTTTGTAAGATTCAGCTGTAGTCCTACCTTTCCACACACACGGTCAAAGTCGGCCAGCATTTGTGCCGCTTGGCTGATGTTTGGTGTTATTAAAACAATGTCATCAGCAAAGCGAAGGTGGTGTAGTTGCCGACCATCTATCTTCACTCCCATTCCTTCCCATTCCAGTTGTCGCATGATGTTCTCGAGGGTGGCACTGAAGAGTTTTGGTGAAATGGTATCACCCTGCCGCACCCCTCTCTTGACATCAACGAGCTCGCAAAGCAGTGCAGAGATGCGATCAAGGAAAACCTCAAAGAGAGAAGAGCAGAAGTACTGGTAGATGCGGCAGAAGCCGGGAAAAGTATTCGTAACGCCCACCTGTCCTTCGCCAACTACAAGACCAAGATGACTGCCCTCCGACGTCCTGATGGATCTATCACATCCTCCAGAACGGCAATGGAGAAGATTACCCATGTCTTCTACTCAAATCTCTTTGATAGCCATGTCCACTTGCCGACATACCAAATTCCACAGGATGGATATGTTGTTCCCAACGTTCTCCCTTCCGAAATCCGACATGCCATTTCGTCGGTAAAGAAATGAACAGCACCCGGCCCAGACAAGGTCAGACCTGAACAACTGAAGAACCTGCTGTCAGTACTCATCAATACACTGGCTTGGCTCTTCACTCGCTACCTGTCTGAATACAAGGTTCCATCCCAATGGAAAACCAGCAGGACCGTACTACTGTTCAAGAAGGGAGACATCCATGACATTGGCAACTATCACCCGATCTGCCTATTGTCTGTCATCTACAAGTTGTTCACTTGAGTCATCCTAAATAGGATTGGCAGAACACTAGATGAAGGACAACCATGCGAGCAAGCCGGGTTCTGCAAAGGATTCAGCACCATTGACCATATCCACACGATAACCAAGCTCATTGAGGTTTCTCGGGAGTTCAAGATGCTGCTCTGTTTAACGTTCATTGGTTTAAAGAAGACCTTTGATTCTGTTGAGACGGAAGCGGTCATTGAAGCCCTAGCCAATCAGGGCATTCAAGCCCAATACATCAGGATCCTCCGTGAGCTGTATTGCAGATTCACTACCAGGATGAATATTCTTAATAGTTTAATTTTTATTTTCCATGAATCCTTCCCTCCTTCCCTCCCTCCCTTACTCCCTCCCTCCCTCCCTCCCTCCCTCCCTCCCTCCCTCCCTCCCTTCCTTCCTTCCTTCCTTCCTTCCTTCCTTCCTTCCTTCCTTCCTATCTTCCTTCCTACCTTCCCTCCTTTTTCCTTCCTCCATATTCAAGCTTTGCTCTGAGCTTACTCCTGACTCTATGCTCAGGGAAAACTCCTAGTGGGGCTTGCAGGACAATATGTAGTGACAGGATAGAACTTAGGTTGGATGCATGCAAAGAAAGAGACTTATCCAACTGTGTTTTTAAAGTCCATTTCTGTTTGAGTGGTTATTTTCTTACCAATCTATACATACTCTACAGATGAACAACAGTAAAATATACTGTAAGCAATGTCCTTAAAATGCAGCCCTTTCTGTAAGTTCTATTATATCTAACTCTTGATATATTATCAGGATTGGGTGAAGAAACAATGTACCTGTATTGGCTATCTTCCACATGCTAAGTATTATGGAAGGTCTGGGCATTCATTGACATACCAATCTTTTGTGCCGAAGAGATGATTTCACCGATTTCAACCTCAGCAAGAACTGTCCAGGGAAGATATGCATTCTGCAGAATATGTCTGGAAGAGGGTCTCCGAGTCTAGATGCTCCTAAAGAGACAAAACTAGGAGAGAAGGTGTCCTGGATGGAGAGGGGCTTATTTTGATGCTTTTGTTCTTGCCAGAGGACTGTTGCTTAGGAGATCTGTATCCTCGAGACTCTTCTGCAGTAGTCAGTGTCATTGAGCTTCACTCCCGTCTGTGGAGCTGCTTCTGGGTGTGGCTGTGGTGCCTCTCCTGTAGCGCTTGAACAACTCGAATGCAGAATCTTGGCAACACTCAGAAGTGGCCCTGAATGAGTGCCTTGTGGGGCTGCTGAGAATTTTTAGATTGCGGTGAGGAAGACAGAGGGAAGAAAGCTGGAGGGGACCAGAAGGGTGTGGAAATGGGACCCCTCTCAAGTCCTGCTACAGTGGTAGCTGAGACCACAGACTAAACAAAGTAGGGGGTCTGTCTGCAGAATTCTCAGCCTCTAGTGGATGTGAATGGGCCAACCCACTGTGTCCAGCACCATCCATGACTGTTTATGGTTCCATGTGAGGGTCAGACTGCTTCTGGGGCACACACCACACACTGACCTCTCCTCTGAGCACCTTATTACTTGATCTGCAGCAAATAGAATAGAACTGCGTTTAGGGGACCATCAGCTCTCCTGCCATCTGTGGGCCCTACCATGGCTGCCTTTGCCATGTGTCTGTGAGAGTGTCTCTCATCTCAGGAATGTGTCCCATGGAACCAGTGTTAGACCCACTTGACACTCAGGTGTGAGGCAGCATGTTTCTGCCAGCCCTGTGAAAGCAGCCCTTGGGGATGGGAATAACTCAATATCTCAAGTTCACCTGGCACTTCCTATTCCTTCTTTACTGCCTTCATGAATTTATTTTATTTAAATTTTTTAAATTTTGATTTTTATTTGTTTTATTGAATCACCATGAGATACAGTTACAAAGCTTTCATGTTTGAGTTTCAGTCATACAATGATCAAACACCCACCCCTCCACCAGTGCACATTTTTCACTACCGATGTCCTCAGTATCCCTCCTCCCCATCCCTCCCCTCCCTCTCCCTCTATGGCAGAGAATTTCCCTCTTACTCTCTCTCTCTATTTAGCCTTCATGAGTTTAAATGACTCTCCTGCACAGGGTCAGACAGCACTTTCTCACTAGCAGCATTCTTTGCTGCACATGCAGCTGGGAATCCCAATCTAACTTCCGGGACAAACATATTCCCTGCGCTCATAGCCTTGGTTCTACTGTCTTTTGGGCATTCCCTCTCTTCCTCTTCCTAAATCCAAGGATGCGTTCAACAAGCGCTGGGAGGTGATGAAGACTGCATGGGACTGAAGAAGAACAGGACGGCAGGGGGTTTCCAGGGAATATAAAGTGTTAGAGAGGGGAGTGGTGGCATTTCTCAGGAGTTCCGAGGCTAGATGGAACAGTCTCAGAGCAGTATTTCCAAGTGGCATCCTGGAGATGATGGCCAGAGCCCAGTGCCACACACGTCTGCCTTTCTGCTGTCAGGGATATTCTGGTTGCAAAGCCAGGAGTAAGCCCTGAGCACTGCTGGGTGTGCCCCCCTCCCTGACAAGAATGCTATCTGCAGGGAACAATTACTGACACTGAACTGGGGACTTAGTGACCAACTGCCCATCAGCCTGATCACCTTAGGGGAAGCCTATTTTAGTAATCCTTTTACTTGGGGGCACTTAGACTAGGGTGTTGGCAGAATATCATCAAAGTCATTCCCGTGTGCTCATTCTTTATGGATCAATAGCAATCACCCCTCTCCCCAGCAAGATCTGCTCTGTAGGACTCTTCCCTGCTTTCACATTCATGTCCTGAGATCTCAAGGTTCTGGAAAAGAAATGCACGAGTTTCATTTAGTTATTGTCCAGAAACGGTCCTGAGAAGTTCATGCATAGCTCATCTCATCTTCCCAGTGAGGTAGATGTGGTCCTCCCCGTTTTGCAGATGGGGAAAGGAGAGTCAAAGATTGCAGTTAGCAATTGGCAGAGCCAGGGTTTGAACAGGGGAAGTTAGAACCCAGCACATGTTCTTGTACTTCCCACCCGTGCCACAAGTACTTGTGTAGATTTGTTTTTTTCTCTATGGTTTCTGACCGCGGAAGCGCGCACCCTAGGCAGGAGCCTGCTCTGTCCTTGGTGCTGAAACCTAGCTCAACTGCTCTGGAACTGCCTCAAGACCCCGAGGATCACTATTGCTCCTTCCAAACTCAGTTTCTCTCAGGTTCCGAAAGTTTCCTCCTTACCTCTGATTGTTTGCATTTATTTACATAGTTCCTGGCTGAGATGGAGCAAGCATTTAATCTAAAGCTTTAAGGTTAAGGATGGGGATAAGTAAGTGAATGGTGGGGGGGGGGGGGCGGTGTCAAAAGAAAAAAAATGGTATAGGGATAGGGAGATGACTCAAAGGGCCAGAGTACACGATTTGCATGCTGAAAATCCGGGTTCAATTCCAAGACCAACCTCTGAGTTCCGAGCTGGGAGTAGTCCCAAAACACAACAAAGTGTGCCCCCCCCCCCCAAAATTTCCAGTTATAAAAAGAGTACATCAGGGAGCGAAGGAGGTATCTCAAATGGTAGAGCATATGAGGCCCTGAGTTTGACCCCACTGATGCATGTCTGCCACCACCTCTCAACATCATTAATGTGGCCCCTATACAAATTAAACTAGGTTTTAGAAATGCACTATATTACAGTATCGTTGTCGTCCCATTGTTCATCAATTTACTTATGCAGGCACCAGTAATGTCTCCATTCATCCCAACCCTGAGAATTTAGCAGCCTCCCCTTACTCGTCCTTCCCAATGTATTGGAGGCTCTTTCAGGGTCAGGGGAATGAGACCTATTATTGTTACTGTTTTGGGGATATCGAATACGCCACGGGTAGCTTGCCAGACTCTGCCATGAGGATACTCTCGGTAGCTTGCAAGGCTCTTCGAGGGGGATGGAGACTTTTGGGGTGATCTATAATTGCTCAGCTCCAGGAAATACTGTGTCACTCTCTTCCAGGAGCTTTACTTTATTGTCTCTGCATCTTGTCCATTGATGAGGTTACATGGCGCCGGGGGTGGTTTGTAGGTGTGGCTGTCAAGCTACTGGAAAACGGGGGACCTGCGTGGAGGAGTCCCAGTCCCTATCCGAGTAAACTTGGAGATTTCAGCCATGGGTCCCGCATACCTGGGTTCCTCTGTCAGTTCCCTCATGTGTGAGGCTCGTCCAAGCATGTGGAGAGTGGCCTTGAACATGGCTATGGCTGGGTTCTGGAGGTTTTAGGCTGCTGAGACTCTGCTTGGGGTGGGGAGGGAAACTCAGCCCACCTCCCTCCGAGGTGCCCCGGAGAAGACAGCCTGGTGCGAGGGCAGGAGATTCTGCATTATAATATAATGTAATATATATGGTGGCCATAATTATTAGTATATTGCATATGTGAAAGTTTCAAGAGTAAATTTTAGAACTTATGAGCAGAAAATGATTTATATCTCTGTAAGATGATGAATATTGACCAGAGTTTTTTTGTGTTGACCATTTTGAAATATATACAAAATAAGATCAGGGCCAAAGAGATAGTACAGCAAGTAAGGTACTTGCCTCACATGTGGCTGGACCAAGTTCAATCCCTGGCACTTCATATGGTCCTCTGAGTACTGCCAAGAGTACTGATCCCTGAGCACAGATCCAGGTGTTAAGTTCCAAGCACAGTTGGGTGTGACCCCAAAACTAAAAAAATTAAAACCAAACCAAAGTGAGATTATTGTGTTGTATACCTGGAGCTAATATATATTATACATTAATTATAACTCATTTAAATAAAGGGAAATGGGGAATATTTTTGTTGCTTCTCTTGAAAACCAAAGCAACAAAAAAGAGTGTCTGTAAAGTATTTATGGATAATAAAATATAGCATGTTTTATCTCTCACAAAAATTCTTTCTGTGAGTGCTGTTTGGACTCAGAACACTTATTTACTCTTAAAATATGTATTGTTTTACTTCAACTCCTGTATTTCTTGGATAAAAGGAACATTAAAAAGACAACAGCTAGTCTTTTGAAGAAATTCATGTTGAACAGTACTGGAAACTGGAAACTCACAGAGGAAGGGAACAATTAAATATTATCTATTTAATTATTAATAGCACAGCAAAGCACAGTCCTCCTGTTGTTCATCGATTTGCTCAAGCGGGCCCAGTAACATCTCCATTGTAAGACTTGTTGTTTGGCATATTGAATATGTCACGGGTAGCTTGACAGGCTTTTCGCTGCAGGCGAGATACTCTCAGTAGTTTGCTGGGCTCTCAGAGAGGAGCGGAGGAATAGAACTTGGGTCGGCCTGGTTGGCTGTGTGCAAGGCAAACGCCCTATTCACTGTGCTATCGGTCCAGCCCCATTTAATGTGTAATTAAAAACAATATCTTCCTCCAGGGAATCTTCAAGGAATATAGGAAATAATAACTGCAAAAGTACCTTACAAAATGAATGATATTCATATATTGTTCTACATGCAAAGTTTGGTTAGCAGTTAGATTGTAGTCCTTAAAGATCAAGAGTTTATCACACACTGCTTATATGTGATATAAAAGCGTGCTCCCCAAAGCACCAGACGACCAATAGACTCAATCTCAGATGGTATATAAGAGCCCCTAGAACAAGCTAAGTGCTCAATAAATGGGAACTATTACCTGTTAGATATGCATATGCTCATGGGAATAATTATGCTTAGTTTAAAAAATGCATTAGGTAAGTCTGAAGAGAGGGGCTGGGTTAGAGTGATTTATAGGAAATTTTTACTCCTCAAAAAAGGAAAGTTGGCATCATTTGGGAAGAAAACTTCGGGGACGAGGGTTGTAGAGACACTCTTATCTCTGCTACCTCTCCTAGTGAAGATTACTTTGAGATAAATCTCGTTTCAAAAGAAATAAGTCTCTTTTTGAGACTCCAGTAGATTAGCACAGAGAGGCAAATGTTTGTAAATGTTTGCCCCTGTTCATCTGAAGATTTTAGTTTAAGACAATAAATCAGGCCTGTGATGGAGAGTCAGCACCCTCAGTGCATGAGGCCATAAGCTTCCTGAACCCATGCCTTTTCTCTCTTATTTCAGTCTCTTTTCTTTTATTTTTTTAAATTATTTTTATTAGTAAAACACCATGAGGTACAATTGTAGACTTACAAGTTTTTGTGCTTTGGTTTCCGTTGTACAATGATTGAGTACCCATCCCTCCACCAGTGCCCATTTTCCACCACCACTGATCCCAGTACCCCTCCCACCCCCCTTATTCCCCCATCCCACCCTGCCTCTGTGGCATGGCACTTCCTTTTGTTCTCTCTCTCCTTTTGGGTGCTGTGGCCTGCAAAAGAGGCATCGAGTGGCAACATGTTCGGTCTAGAGTCTAGTCTCAGCATGCTTCTCCCATCCTGGGGTGATCCTCCCAATACCCCCCATTTGGTGCTCCCTTCTACATCTGGGCTGTCTTTACCCCTAGAGTGTGAAGCTGGCCTCCAAGCCATGGAGTAAACCTCCTGGTATTTATCTCGGCTATTCTTGGGTGTTAGTCTCCTATTTTGTTACTTTATGTTCCCCAGATGAATGCAATCTTTCTATGTCTATCCCCCTCTTTCTGACTCATTTCGCTTAGCATGATGCTTTCCATGTAGTACCACTTGTATGTAAATTTCACGTCAATCTGTTTTCTTAATCTTCAAGCCCATTCACCAGTGTTGCCCCTGAGAATTACCGTCACTGCTTTTAGGGCTGCCATTGTTAATTGATTTCTGACTGTCAAGGAAGACAATCAAGGAAATGTGAACTCTTTTTTGATCTGGGAAATGGACCTGGACAGACAATTAGAAGCTCCTCATCATCATTCCAACCTGGAAATGCTTTCCCGCTTTCCATACTCTCCAAAACTACCCAAGGACATATGTCCAAGAGAACAGCATTTCTAAGACCACCCATATGGTGCAAGAGGTTAAACTAAATTAAAGTCCTTATCAAAACGAGTTTTGGGGGTTTAGTGCAGAAAATTCTCTTGTCTTATGGCCCCCCAAAACAAACCCTGTAAGTAATGAATGTTGGCTCTGAGAAGATTATTAGAGGTTTGCTCCGTTCTGTCGTACACTGAGGAATAAGCCTCGGGGGCCTAGGAAGTCTCAGAGGCCACCCTGAAGGGTCTCCACTCTTTTCTGGAAACCTCTGGAAACACTGCCCATAGCTGGCAGTGCTGCCCTTTCCTCCTGTAGAGGATGTGAAGATGAGTTCTTGTAAATTCTGCTAACTTTTGTGGGCATCAGGGGCAATCCTAGGTCCCTGCTACATGAGGGTCTGGGGATGTTGGAGGAGGGTTTTCCCCTCTCTCAAATTCCTTCTCCAATCACAGCACTTCCAGTTCCTCCTTTGTTCTGGGGAATGCAACAGCTCAGGCCCCACTCCCACATCTCTCTTCCCTGTGTCATCCCCACCCCGCCACCCTCAGTGTTACGCTTAGATGTCCTCTAGATGTCTGCAACCCTCCAATTGAGTCCTCCAGGCCAGGACTGTGGTGGGCTTGGGCTCTTCTACGAGCACCCTCTGACCTTGTAGTGGGCTTGGCATCCCCTTCCTGCTGCTGACTCACCGGGACCTGAAGCCTTTTGGTGTAATGTACTGATGTTTTATTTGATTGCACAGACAGCGTTTTCATTTCCATCAATTTCCATTCAATCTTTCTGCTAGATTTGGCTTGAGTTGCAAAATGCCAAGTTATTTTTGGGTTCCAACCCTTCATTCAACTAGGTTAGGCCAGTTATAGATTTGAACTTTGTACAAGGTTGTCCATGCTTGTGTGCTCAGGGAGAAAAACTGCTTCTTGAAATGAAACTGCTTCTTTTTAACAGAGAAGGCATTAGATTTAGAAATAGTCCAGCAAAATCCTTTGCACTGTGGAGACTCTCAAACCAGTATCAAAGCAGAGAGAATAGTATGACAAAGTCCTCTCTCCCCCTCACCTAGCTCCCCGGTCAGCTCAGTGTCACTTCCGCTCTGCCCTACCAACTCCTTCCATTTCTCTAGATCATCCTGAAGCAAATCCTAGTTTTCTGGATCTCTCTAAAGGATAAATATCCTAACTCATAGAACCACAATTTATAACCCCACAACACTCATCAGTACATTACACCATATAACCACAGTAAACCCTATGCAGGAACTTTGAACACGATCAAACTTTTCTTTGGGTTCCCATTTCCCTGGGCATGTGTCGGGGTCCGAGTAGTATCTAGGTGTTTGTGGGCACATTCCCAGCCCTCTATCATTCTGTGAAACTGATATTTGTCTTAGACTTAATGTCTTATTAAGTTACTAACTTGCCCCTGCAATAATATAGTTCAAATGTACCTTTCTCCCTTGTGTATACTACACAGTATCTGACAGGAAAATGGACTTCACATACATTTCTAAAAATACTCACTTATACTTCTAGAAATACTAATGCAGAAATATATGTATAGGTTCTATTTTTGGGGGGAGGGATGTCTCAAGCAGTACAAGGGAAGCCCTGGGGACTTTCCTGATGATTCTTGGCCAACATGGTTCAATACATGGATCTGTGGTGCTTGACCCAAAGCAAGGAAGGTGCCTTCACCCCTGTGCCACCTTTCTGGCCCCATGTACGGACTCTTAAAGCCACCACAACAATCAGGATAAGATAACCGTTCCATCATCCCCCAAACTTACTTGCATTATTATTTTTATTTTTAAGTAGGGATCTCTAAAGTAGTGCTGGAGGCCTGGGGGCCGCTCCCAGAGACACGGAGCTCAGTTTAGGCCTGATGGCGTGGAGCTTGGACTCTTAATCCTAAATTGCACAGTCTGCAGCGGATGCGAGGATGAGACTCGGGACCTCGAGCAGGCCAGGCTTGTGCTCCAACCTTTTGAGCGGTCTCCTGGCCTGCTCATGCAGTTCCTTGCAGGCACACAATCCCGCCACCTCTGCTGAGAGCAGCCTCTGGTCTGTTGTCACTGTAGCTTAGCCGTTTCCCAAATCTCGTATTTACCAACCATCCAGTAGGTAACCTTTTGAAGTTGACTTAGCTCATTCAGCGTAAGGCCTGGTGACCTACGTTGCCAAGAGTACAGCATTGTACTGAAGTGCTGCGGTTTTTTCATCCTTCACTCTTCAAGCCAGTGGAGTCGAAGAGCAGGAGCAGCTGTGTTGTAGGCTGACGGCAACGCTAGCTCAGGGGTCCAGAGCTTGTGCAGAGGAAGTGGCCTGCGTGTTGCAGGCTGGAAGGAGCTTGGGTGTTTGGTCAGATATTTAAGGAAGGGAAGCCCTGGGATGCTGGGGGACTTGAGGGGACGTCTAGATCACATAGCTCTTCTGCCCTAGAAGGAGTTTCTCACCACTCTTCCCAACACCCTTGAACGTAACTTGCTCCTCCCTCCCTCCCTCTTCCTCTCTTCCCTTCCCTCTCTTCCTTCTTTCCTTACTTCCCTCAAAATTTCATCTAGTATAGAAGCCCTGGGGTTAATTGAAAATAGTCACTAAATCCAGGCAGGCTGAAACAGAGGTACTCTTCACTCCCTGAGCTCCGTAATTATCTTTTTCGGGGAGGCACACTTAGCAGTGTTCAGGGTCACTCCTGGCTCTGCACTCAGGAATTACTTCTGACAGTGTTCGGGGGTCATATGGGATGCCAGGGATTGAATCTGGGTGAGCTTCCTTCTTTCTTCCCTCCCTCCTTCTCTCATTCTTTCCCTCCTTCCCTCCATCCCTCCCTCACTTCCTTCCTTCCTGTATTACTTTCAGGATTAGCCCAATTAAGTCAGCCTCAAGGCCAAGGAGCTGGCACTAAAACCTTGGAAGTACACCAGAGGCTTCTAATAAGCCACCAACTCTGAACAGGAGCCAAGATAAGTAGGGAGCAGAGACTGGAGTGATAATACAACAGGGAGGGCATTTGCCTTGTACACAGCTCACCCAGGTTCAAGCCCTGGCATCCCATATGATCTTCTGAGCACTATCAGGAGTAATTCCCGAGTGCAGAGCCAAGAGTGACCCCTAAACACCGCTAAGTGTGCCACTCCCTGAAAGAAGGTAATTAGGGCACTTGGGGAGTGGAAATCACCTCTGCCTCAGCCTGCCTGGATTTAATGACTATTTTCAATAACTCCCCAGGCTTCTCTACTACCAGATAAAATTATGAATCTAAGTGTTCTTCCTGAAACTCAGCTTCCACCAAATTTGTTGTTGGGTCCCCAGTTGCCCGCAGGGTAACTCTGTGGACAGAGCCCTCGTGATCTGAGCCTCCTGACCCCCAGCCTCCCCTCCAACACCTCCTTCTCCTATCCCATTCACAGAAATTGCTCCTCTGTCCCTGACGATGCCAGGGCTTTGCTGGTCCTTAAACCCCATCACCTGCAGATATGCATGGAAGCCACATCTCAGCAGCAGCTGACTCGGAACTGCACCTATGCCAGCTCCCAGAGCTGTCCTCACCACGGGCTTTGGTTAGTTCCTCTTCTCCCATCTTTTATTAATGCCCAGAGTCTCAGAACAAAAATCCCAGCTCGGTCTCCTCCCTCTCAGCGTCTGCCCCCTCTGTCCAGGCTCTCCCTAAGATTAGCCCCCGACCTGCCCCAGGAAAGCAGCATCAATGAGCTTCTTTTCAAAGGCAAGACCTAGTTCTTCCTAATCTCGCACACAGGGCCACCACGTCATGGCTTTCTGCTTGCCACCGCTCTCGGCTGGATTCCCGTCCCTGTAAGGGTCCAATTGCCCTCAGAAGGTCTAGGCCAGGAGGATGGACACCTGGAACCCTCAGGCTGAGAATGGGTGAGTGTGGGAGGGCTTCAAAACCAGAGGCTGATTGCTAGCTAGCTGGGTGACACTCTACACCTCAGCCCTGCTCCCAGATCAGGGAGAGGGAGAGCCATGAGTATCTCGAGGGTGCTGAAGGAGGGCATGGCAAGTCATCCCTGCAGGGAAGAGAGGCATTCTCCAACTAGTTAGTATGTTAATTAGTGTGCAATTAGTATGCTTTTAGAGCTTGTAAGTTCTGTCTTTACTGCCTGTACCTAGTACCTGGGTTCCAGACCTTGTGCTAAGATTGGAGCAGAGGGGCTGGAGTCATAGTACAGTGGGGAGGGCACTTGCCTTGCATGCGACAGACCAAGTTTGAGTCCCATCACCCCATGTGGTCCCTGGAATCTTCCAGGAATAATTCCTGAGCACAGAGCCAGGAGCAAGCCCTGAGCACCACCAGGTGTAACCCAAAAACAATTAAAGAAACTATACACACATCTATCTATCTATCTATCTATCTATCTATCTATCTATCTATCTATAAAAGAATGGTAGCACTCAGTGACTGATATTGGAAATACGGGAGAGCATGCTAATGGCCATTCTGGGGCCCTCTCCCCTGCTACCCCGGAACTGGATGCTGCCTCCATGACCACAGTACCTGGGGTCAGGGTGCGGATCTGACAGATGAGCCTAACATCCTGAAGGGCTTGTCTGAAACCGGAAGACCCTGGTATGTCCTGCCATACCCTCTCATAGAGGGTCCTCAGGAAGTTGAGCTCATCTGTTAGGCCATCTAAGCCAGGAGATAGATGCTCATGGCTGTTCTGATGCTTCCTTCCCAAGTTCCCATCATACCTTCTTCTCAGATTCAGGTCCTTGGGTCTATGTGAAGCTCTCCCGTATCAGAAGTCCTTTCTCTTTTCTTTATCCTCACCCTGTTTTGTGTCCCTATCTGTGGTGGCACTCAGAGGTCACCTTCTTTGACCCTTCCCTTTATTTGATCACCTGTACAAAAATGTCCATGGCTGTCCCTCTTGTGGATAGTGGGCTAAGATCTTTTCCTTCTTTAGGCTGCTGTGGATACTTTTGCTAGCATCTTGGTCAAGACTTTTTTTTATGTTACTCCTAAAAAGTTAATTTCAGGGGTTTGGATGGGGGGAATTTTCCAACAATGCATGCAGTTCATCCTGGCCTTCTCCCCAGCCTTATCAGAGCTTGTCAGGGTCTGAGGACACGCTGTGGTTCTGTCCACAGGCCACAACTGCTGGAAGATGTCCTGGATCTGGATGACATCACCACTGAGGTCACAGCCAGTCTAAGGATATTGTGAAGCTTAGCTGGTCAGAGGCCGGTCCCTGGTACCAGACCTTTAAGGAAATATCTTCCTTCTAGGCTCTTAGATCCACCCCAAATCAGTCCTCCACACTTTGGGTCCCTCACTATCCTCAGTGGTAGTCAGGGACCCTTCAAGACCCCTCCAGTGTTCATAGGGCTGTGATAGACTTAAGTAACTGGGAAGCACATGATATGTTCTATGTACTGTCATGGTCCTCCGGGTGCCATGGCTGTCATAGGAACCTCTTTGTGTTTAGTAGAAAGAGCTGCTCTGGGCAGAGGCGGTGGTATGGCTTCAGCCGGGCAAGAAGAGAACGTGCTGATTTTCCTGCCTCAGCTTCTATTCTTTTGTGGTGTTGGTGGTGGGGGTCACACCTGGCTGAACTTGGGGCTTAGGGATCACTCCTGGAAATGCTCAGGGACCATATGAGGTGCCAGGGAAGGGAACTGGGCCAGCAGCGTGCAAGGCAAGTGCCTTCCTACTGTGCTACCTCTCTGGCCCTTGTCTGGTCTTCTTGGCCTAACACAGGCCTGTTCCCACCCCAGAAACCTACTGTTCCCATTTCTAACAGCACAGGATACTCTCAACTGTTTGGTACTTTATATAGATAGAACCAGGCAGTTAATGCCTACACTCTCTTTTTTGGGGTGTGGGGGGTGGGGTTGGGGAACACGCTCAGCAATGCTCAGGACTGACTTCTGGTTCTATCCTTGGGAATCATTCCTGGCAAAACTCGAGAGACCATATGGGATGATGGCAATTGAATTTGGGTTGGTCAGGTTCAAGTCAAATGCCCCACCCACTGTACTATTGCCCAAGCACCAATTTTCTTTCTTTTAAAAGGGAGGTGGGAAGCTATACACTGGAGAAAAGAAGGAGAAGAGATGAGGACTTGGAACAGTCCTAGGGGATGGGGTGGGGGAAGAAGGCCATTCTTTGGGTGTCTGACCCATCCCAACCCCCCAGGATGTGGACTCGACCTACATGAACAAGGTGGAGCTGCAGGCCAAGGTGGATGGCCTGACAGATGAGCTCAACTTCCTGAGGACCCTCTATGATGGTGAGTCCTCGCTTTGGGGAGCTCAGAGCCTTGTTATCTGCCGAAGCCTGCACCCCAGCTGGAACTGTGGGGGACAATGAAGTGGCAGGACACTCACAAAACCAGCCTAGAGCATGGCCTTATGCTCCAGCCTTCCCAGGAAATGCTAACGGAACTCCCCCGCCTGCAGAGACCTGGCAGCAGGCCCTTCTCTGTTTCCTCTTTTTCCTCACACAGCTCATTTTACTCTCCATCCTCTATCTGACTCCTTTGCCAGGACCTCAGCCACTTCCAGCATCCTCTTCCTTTCTGCTGTTGGTCCCAGCCAAGAGCTTGTACTCTTTGGCTCAGCCATGCAATATGGCGCAGTTCATCCTGGCTTTCTCCCCTTCTCCCTGCTCCTCTTACTGCGGGAGGATTAACAGCACAGCCCATCTGGAAGAGGAATGCTTTACTAGAAACGAGTAGGTGGCATCTCCTCTCGGCAAACCCCAGCTTGACTGGGTTCATATCGAATTCTCCTTGTTCCTGTCCCTTTCTCGGGTGGCATGTCAGACCCCTCTCACAGGTCTCAGGGTTATGGGGCCATACCTGGGGCATGGGGTCACCTCTGGCCCCTATGCCTGTCTCGTGGTTGCCCAGGAAATTTCTCCTCTTGGCTTCTCCTATGCTTATTGGCTTTTGGATGGATTCCTTGGTGTTCTAGGTTGGGTTATTTTTCTGTTAACTTACTCCTCTGGAGCCCAGTTCTTTGTTCATTTTCTCTCACTCGGGGGGTCATCTTTTCGTCCTTTCATGGAACTGTTTGATAATTACTTAATTTTACAAATTCATCTTATTTGGTGTGGTAATTTGGCATCTTCTCCCCAACCACCTCTACACTCCAGGCCGCTTTCCATATGCTCGGGCCGAGCCTCATGCATGAGTGAAGTCCCACGGAATCCAGGTAATGCGGAACTTGGTGACCTTGGATTCTGGGATCAATGGGACCTGGGAGCAGAAATCCTCTGCCTGGTTCCCCCAGTCTCTGGCGACCCAGGGGTCACACCCATAAACCACCTCCTGCTGACACCAGATAATCTCCTCATTGGCCACCCCCCAGAACTCATGGCTGCTTCTTCTGGAAGGGAGCATAAAATGAGGCCCCCATAACCATGCCACCGGACTCTGGGCCACACTGTTTTCACTCGGGGCACCCCAGAGGGGGGTGGATAGCTCTCCCCTCCCCAAGGGACCCATCCCAGGTAGCCAAACTCCACTATCCAACTGCCACCACACTCTAAGCCACTTTCCACATGCTTGGGCCGAGCCTCATATATGAGTGAACATATTCCTGGACACACCATAAGACACTCCCTACCCATTTTCCATAATTATCACACCATATTTGATGGAGTTCCGACAGTAGACAACAAATCATAGGGCTGGAGCAATAGCACAGTGGGTAGGTGTTTGCATGCAACCAACCCGGCCAACCCAAGTTCGATTCCTCCGCCCCTCTTGGAGAGCCCGGCAAGCTACCAAGAGTGTCTTGCCCACACAGCAAAGCCTGGCAAGATACCCATGACGTATTAGATATGCCAAACACAATATCAACAAGTCTCACAATGGATATGTTGCTGGGCCCGCTTGAGCAAATCAATGAATAATGGGAGGACAGTGATAGAGTGCATGACACCTTATTATCTTACTTTTCCTTTGGAGAACCTGGCAGGCTACCAAAAGTATCCTGCACGCACGGCAGAGTCTGGCAAACCTCCCGTGTCGTATTCAATATGCCAAATACCAGTAACAATGATGGGTCTCATTCTCCTAATCCTGAAAGAGCATTGAAATATATATATATATATATATATATATATATATATATATATCTCCGGAGTGATAGCATAGCGGGTAGGCCATTTGTCTTGTATGCAGTCAACCAACCTGGGTTCGATTCCTCCACCCCTCTCGGAGAGCCCAGCAAGCTACCGAGTCCTTTGTAGTATTTATATAGTTTTGGGCTGGAGAGATAGCACAGCGGTAGGGCGTTTGCCTTGCACACAGCCAACATGGCTGACCCGAGTTCGATTCCTCCGCCCCTCTCGGAGAGCCCGGCAAGCTACCGAGAGTATCTCACCCACACGGCAGAGCCTGGCAAGCCACCCGTGATGTATTCGATATGCCAGACACAGTAACAACAAAGTCTCCAATGGAGACATTCCTGGGCCCACTCGAGCAAACCGATGAACAACGGGAGGGCCTTACTTACATATATATATATATGTAAGTATATATATATATATATATATATAATTTTATTTTCTCTCCAAAATATATATTTTGGAGAGCCTGGCAAGCTACCGAGAGTATCCTGCCTCACAGAAGAGCCTGGCAAGCTACCTGTGGCGTATTCGTTATGCCAAACACAGTAACAATAACAGGTCTCATTCCCCTGACTCTAAAAGAGCCTCCAATACGACAGCGTTGGGAATGACGAGTAAGGAGAGGCTGCTAAAATCTCAGGGCTGGGATGAATGGAGACATTATTGGTGCCTGCTCGAGTAAATCAGTGAACAACGGCACGACAGTGATACAGTGATACAGTGATACTCTATACTCAAAAATCATGGCAATGTTTTCTGTGTCTTCTGAAAGGTTTGCTGTTTCACTTTTCACATAAATACAGCAGCTGAGTTTTGAGTACTTTGTTTTCCTCCCAGGAACGTTAAACTAGAGGTTTCATAACACTTCAGGTACTCAAAGGGTGGAATTGATCTGGCTAATCTTGGGGGTCAGCACACAGGCATTTTGTCATGTTATCTTCTGTATGATTAAATAGTCAATAATTCAAAATAAAATAAAATACTTTTTCAGTAGAATGTGCCCTTGGTTTTTTTCCCCCCAACTGTCTGGTTTCTTTTCTTTTTTTTTTTTTGCTTTTTGGGTCACACCCAGCGATGCACAGGGGTTACTCCTGGCTCTGCACTCAGAAATCACCCCTGGCGGGGCGGTGCTCAGGAGACCATATGGGATGCTGGGAATCGAACCCGGTTTGGCTCTGTGCAAGGCAAACGCCCTACCCGCTGTGCTATTGCTCCAGCCCCAGGTTTCTTTCATGATGCATGTACATCCTGAGTGAGTTTGCTGCTTTTGTTCTATTTACCCACTTGTTTAGATTTCATTAACTATTGCCTGGCTGTTCCCTTCAGAGACTGATGATCTGGGCAACCTGGGACCAAAAATGGATGTAGCTAAGCCACTTGCAATAAACTGTTATGAAGCTGAGCTCTGAGCACGTGTATCCTTTCTATTGTTTTTGAGCCACCCCTGACAGTGCTCAGGGATCAATTACGTTAAGCTCAAGGGACCATGTAGGTTGCCTTGGATCAAATCTGGGTCGTCTGCTTGCAAGGCAAGAGTCCTACCTACTATTCTATCACTCTGGCCCCATCATGCCTTCTTGAACAGGCATGTGACTCTCACGCCCATCTTCTCTAAAAATCTACTCCACTGAAGTATAATTGGCATAAAAGATCCAGGCGCCCATTTTCAGAGCACATTTTTGTGATTCTCACCAAATCTATGTACCCATGTCATTACAACCACAACCCAAATTTGGACAGCTTCAGAAATACTCAGGCCCAGGCCAGGGCTTGCTCCTCGTCTCCTGACGTCAGTGTTATTTCTTCTAGAATGTCCTAGAAATGGGACCATACTGAATGCAGCTGGCTTCTGTTGCTCCTCACCAAGGGCGTGAGATCCTGCAGATAATTTCGGAGTGGGACTCCTTCCCCTGAGGCTGTGGTTTGCTGCCCCCTTTCAGTTTCTCAGAAAGTTCTTTGCCATCATCTGCATTTGTCCCCACATCTAAAGGCCAAAGGCCCAGCCCAGTATTTTGGGCTGGATAAACTCTGTGCCCAGTTTGAAGCTGCACAGGTCACTCAGTCCTACTGTTGGTCAGTCTTCCGCGAAACATGGAATTTTTCTCCTATAATAAAGTTTATCTCCTTGCAATCTTTCAGGATAAAAGCAAAGTGAAACTGTTTAAAAAAAAAGAAAATGCCAGTGCCTGGGTGACCTCAGACACTGAGTCAGGGAGTGAGGAATATAGGCCTGGATCTGTTCAAGTCCTAGGAGTCAGCCCTGAGGGCCACCCCCAGTGAAGGAACCCCAGCTTCCCAGCCTGGCACAAAGGCAGACTGTTGAGGGGAGGAGTTTCAATCTAACCCTCAGCCCCTGCTGTCTGCATTCCTCACACTTAACCCATCATTGACCATCATTGACCCATCACTTCCTTTTTATAAAATGTTCTACCTGGGGGTGCTTTATTCCTGCGCCCTGCTACTGGGTCCTCACCCATCAACCCATCACTCTGAGTCACCTTCTCTGTGGGGCCTTTCCCAGCCTTTCTTTCTGGTAGGCCCACAGGCCTTTGCTTTCCTGTCACCAGAACCCTGGTCCCCAAGCCCTGTTGAGTTGTTTCCGTGGCTGACACTCCTTCAGCAGGAGCCGAGCTCCTCCAGATGGTGGCTCCTGTCCTGTCTCTTCCGCAGAGCCTATCTCTAGCCGACACCTCCACAGCTGACTGTGGAGACAGGAGAGAGATTCTGAGAGAGGAAATGAATAGACTGAATAGTTTCCTGGGGGACACTGCTCTGGACGAAATTCTCACTGAACAGTGTGCCCCTCCCTCTTCCCTGCTCCAGGATCCCGACCTCTTCAGCAGAGCCCATGGCTGGCCAGTCCACTTCTGACTGCATCTGCTGCCAAGCTAAGTGTGTACATGCTGAATATTCTTGCCCTTTCTCTTTGGGATCACACTTTTGCGAAAGAGTTTGCTCTGTGAGTTTCAAGGTGTCTGTGGCAAAGTGTTTGTCCACCTGTCTGTCAGGTTTAGGTCTACCTAAAATGGTTTCAAGAGGCTGAAAACCCTCCACAAAAGTCGGATACAATTAAGTGCTTATGAGACTGTGAGCTGGTTTTGGGAGGGGGGGGGATGCGGAACTAACATGCCCCCGAGTTGTGTAAGACTGGCTGGCTTATTCGACTTGTGGGCATGGTAGGGGCAACAGGTGTCCCAGGAGCTGCTGACAGGAGAGCCCAAGGGGCCAGGCTGGTCATCCACATCTTCATGAGGGCCTGAGGGCTGGGTCCGAGATGGGGGTTGGTTCGGGGTAGAATGGCTGTACTTTAGGGAACCATTCATCATCTATAGGGTGGAACAAGCCAGGAGGGGTCAGGCCAGTGCCAGGTTCTGTGGAGGAGAAGGGGTTTCCCAATTGGGCCGTGTCTAGGGGAGACAAGGGTTGTGACTGCTCGAGCCACGGTGTCTGGACTGGCTGATCAACTTGCAAAGTCAGGCCCCTGGTTCTGGCCAGAAAGGAGGAGAGTGGAACAGCACAAACTTTGCTCTTCACTCGGGAATCTTGCATATTGCCCTGCTGTGGGCTGTGCTCGGGGCTGCTCCTCAGGTCTTCACTCTGACTCCACACTCTGTTCACCAGCCATTTCCACAGCACAAGCAGATTCAAATTGGGGCTTGCTCCTTGAGCTGGGCTCCGGACTGCAGTGGGCTTGGCGCTATCTCCAGGGCCCTGAGTTTTGCATGTTGACTCCAGTCACAGGGGCTACTCATGGGATGGAGCCAGCTGGGAGGCGTGGCTCTGCCGCTCACTGTCTGGGGGCCCTGGCAGTGACTTCTGAGGCCCAGATTTCCTCCTATGGACAATGACCCCTGCCCTGTAGGGCAGCAGGGATCTGGTGGGAAATGGCCTGGGAAGCCGAGTTCATGGACGAGCCCGCGGCTGGGCTGCACTATCTGCCTTTCTGCTTGCCATGTACCTCTCAGCAACACGGCGCTTCTCCCGTTTCCAATGTCCTTGGCCGGACTTGCTCACTCAACCGCCCAACCACAGCATCAGAAGTCAGAGCCGAGCCCTCAGCTCCTACTCCGTGGAGAATGGGAGCCGACTGAGCCTCCTGCTGTCTGGATGGTTCTATGTCCCTGCGCTCACAGGCTGCTGGGCTTTGGCGGTCACCAGGGCTCTCTGTAGTATAGAGAGCAGTTCCCGAAAGAGCTCACTCCCACCCTGGCCTCAGCCCAAGTCTGCCCAGGACCCCGGAGCTGAGAGCTTCTTCCTCCCATGCTATCCCTGCCAGGGCCCCTGCCTGCAATGCCCATCTCTCCTCTGCATTTTCTGCTGTACTCACCCACCTGCCGTGCCTGACCCAGCACCACCCAGCCCTGTGCGGGCCCTTGCCAGCCTGTCCTTTGCCCAGTGCCTGCGCCTGAGTCCCCCTTCAGCCTCTTGGTTGCCGGCACAGAGAATCCAGTGTCTCAGGATAGAGGAGGTGCTGGCCACAGTCAGTCCAGGAGGCAACGCTGTGGCTTCAGACAGTAGGGGTGCAGGGCCTTTGCCCTCCTAGGGCCCCCAGGAAACACACGGCTGGCTGGATCCGGGTGACTGCTGGCCACAGTCTGCTCTTTCTCTCTTAAGAGGCCCCCGAGGAACAGAGTTGGGCCTTTATAGTCTGCAGGTGGAGGGGATTAGTGGTGGAATTTGCCAGAAAGAAGGGATTTGGGATGGGCCCTCATTAGAGTCCTAAACTTCCACCTCAATTTCTCTGGAATTTGTCCTTGATGTGTAAAATGCAAACTGTCTTCTCAGCATATTCCTGCTGGGCCAGGTCGTTGGCAACTGTCAGTGGGAGGAAGCTCATTATTAATTGTTCTCCAGGGCTTCTCTTTAATGTCGAGGATCTAAAACAGGGGTAGTCAGAGGGTGGGTCCCAGAGACCGTGGGGCCTTTTTGGATGAAGACATAGGGCACACTTGGAACCCAGAGCACTAGTTGGATCTTGGGGTCCAGATCAGCTCCCGGGATGGTGAGGAAAGCTATTTTGTCCATTACATCGCTGAGGGACCGGACCCCCTTGCCTTGCTCCAAAGCCCCAAATTCTGCAATCATTCTTCTCAGACTAACCATGACTTCAAAGTCGGGGATGCTGGTGGGCTAAGTGCTGGTGGGCTAAATGCTGGTGGTGCCATGACACCGGCACTTTCTCCTCCTCTGAGCCCTGGGCCAGCAGACCCAATGTGGATGACCCAATGTGGACTCCCTGCTTGGGTGCACAGTGCTCACCATGGCCTGGCAGAGGCGGAGGCCTTTCATGAGAAATTCGTTGGTGGCTGAGTTGAATGGGAACAACTTTCTACCTCGAAGGCTGGGCCCCAATCTGAACCCAAGTACCAAGTTTTCTATTCTTAGGGCAACAAGATGCTTTGGGAAAACTTGGCCACAGGGAACATAGAGGTGGCTAGGTTTGCAAGGGGCATCCATCTGTGCTGTAAAGGGAGAGGGAGCAAGAGCGAGAGCGAAAGCGAGAGAGAGAGAGAGAGAGAGAGAGAGAGAGAGAGAGAAAGAAAGAGACAGAGTCAGAGTTGAATCTTAGGGGGTAGGAGGAGGGCTAGCTCAGACAGAAGCCTCCCCGTTTTTGTGTTTTGGGTCACACCTGGCGATGTACAGGGGTTACTCCTGGCTCTGCACTCAGGAGTTACTCCTGGCGGTGCTCGGGGGACCATATGGGATGCTGGGAATCGAATCCAGGTCGGCCACGTGCAAGGCAAAAACGAGTCACAAAGAAAAAGGGGGCTGGGGCTGGAGAGATAGCACAGCCCTTTTTCTTTGTGACTCGTTTGCTTGGTGAAGGAGACAAAAGTGTAGGTGGGGTAATGACTCCAGGGCCGGCAGGTCACTGTTTGGCTTCTCCCCCTCTCCAGCTAGCTTGGCGGGGGAGTGGGGTGTCCAGGCAGGGCACATGTCCAAGAAGATGGTGGTCAGACTGGAAGAGGAGACAGGACAGGCTCATTTAAAGGGAGCGAGGGCATCTATAGAGACGCTTTTTCCAGAAGTACCTTGGGTTTTACCATCAGAAAAAGAGTCAAGACCAGCGTTGGCTGCTGAGGGAGAGGCCAGAGATGACATGAGGTTCACACAACGCATGGGTAGATGAAAGGACCTCACCTCAGGCAGCTTCCTCTGGGCCCACAGACCACTGTCCTCCCTCCTTCTCTCCCTCCCTCCCTCCCTCCCTTATTCCATCCTTCTCTCTGTCTCTGAAAATATTGGTAAGGGAAGGTCACTGGACACCCTCTGGGACTTCTGTAGAACCGATGGATTTTAGTCAACAATAGGTCCTGGAAAGAGCTGGCATCTAGGGCCAGCCCACGGCAGGACAGCAGGAACTGCTGAGGTCACTGGCCCCAGAGCTTGGAAGACAGAGTACAAAGAAATTGGGAACTTTTTGCATTCTAATGTGGAAAACTGAACAATGTGAAGAATTTCTGAACGCTCTCCTCTAGACCCTAAGGTGCTTGGCGTCAGTGCTGCAGTGCACTTCGGAACCTCAGGCTGGGGAGGCTCTCCACGAGTGGCTGGGTGGAGAGGTGGACCCAGCCAGGGGCAGTGGGCAGGCTTTCCTTGGTCTAGAGTCTCCCTGGGAAGGAACCTGAACTTCTCGGAAGGTAGAGGTGGTGTCTTCTGTGAGCCGAGGGAAGGGGTCACAAGAGTCCCAGGTTGGGCTTCTTGGTGGGATTTTGGCCCTGTGAGGTTGTGAGGCCTCTGACCTGGACCCTGGTTCTAGACCCGCTTCCTGCTGGCCCTGCTGCAGTTGCCCTTCCTTCTCCTCAGCCCTCCCCTTCCCCCTTCTCAGTCCTCAGCACATCCCGTCCTCTGGGACTGACTTTTCATCCACCCCACTCTCCCCAAGACCCCCTTACCACTAGTGCCAGGGACCCTGCTATATGCTTCTCATGGCCAATGTCCCAGAGGCCTCTACTGCACCGTCTCCCCACTCATTATCCTTCCCAGTCCCTTTCCCTTCATCCCAAGGTCCTCACCAGGGCTCTGCCTCAGCCCAGTACCTCCAGAGGTGGCCTGGTTGGGCAGAGTTGCTACCGGAAGAGACAGAGAAACGCTGACCTATCACTCCCGGCTGGCGCCAAATGGTCGGGATTATGGGCTGTGGCCAGTCCTGCAGGATGGCCCCCTCGCCCAACCCCTCGCCCCACTTCAGCTTAGTTTAGGTGAGTAACCCTGGGAAAAACAAAGCCAATTTAGAAATTTGGGGTGATTACCGAGGTGTGTTTTGCGTTTTGGACTCGACCTTTTGCTGCCAGGCAAACCAAAGCTGGTAATACCTCAATTAGTTGGCTGGCACCGTTCACCAGCCTGGCGCCCTGGCCCTATATAAGGGACATCCCCAGCCCAGAACCCCAGACAGCCTCTGAATCTGCTGCAGCTTCCGAGTGCATCTGTCTTTGGAATAACCACTGTCCACCATGAGTCGCCAAGCCAGCTACAACCAGCAACAGTCCTTCAGGTCCTCCAGCAACAGCCGCCGCCAGGGCTTCAGCGGCAGCTCAGCCGTGGTCTCCAGACAGAGCCGGACCAGTTCCAGCCAGTGCGGCTCCCGATCTGGCGGCAGTGGTGGTGGCAGCGGGTCTGCGGCTTGTGCGCTGATGGGGGGAACTTACGGCAGCAGGAGCCTCTACAACCTGGGGGGGAATAAGAAGATCTCCATCAGCGTGGCTGGAGGCAGCATGCGGCCTGGCTTCGGGGGGGCCACCGGTTTTAGAGGTGGCAGCAGAGGAATGAGTGCGGGCTTTGGTGGAAGGACTGGGGGCTTTGGTGGAGGCGTTGGAGGTTTCGGTGGAGGAGCTGGAGGTTTTGGTGGAGGAGTTGGAGGCTTTGGTGGAGGAGCTGGAGGTTTCGGTGGAGGAGTTGGAGGTTTCGGCGGTGGCGCTGGTGGTTTTGGTGGCCCAGGTGGCTTTAGTGGCCCTGGTAGCTTTGGTGGGCCAGGTTTCGGAGCTGGTGGCTTCCCTGGGGGAATCCAGGAAGTGACTGTCAACCAGAGCCTCCTGCAACCCCTCAATGTGGAAATCGACCCCCAGTTTGGGCAAGTCAAGACCCAGGAGCGGGAGCAGATCAAGACCCTCAACAACAAGTTCGTCTCCTTCATTGACAAGGTGAGCCTGTCTCAGGACAGTGGAAAGTCGGGCCTAATCCACCTGGTCTCTTCCCTCTTCTCGTGAATCTGGGGGAGGCCCTGCAGGGTCTCCCCACAGCTCCTGCCCATCGTGGTCATAGATTATGGCTCTGTCTCAGCCCCTTGGGCAGAGCTGCCTGGCCCTGTGCAGGCCTCAGGTGCTGTGGAGAGCACGGCCATCGTGGATGCCCCTTTGGCCTCTGAAAGCTGAACACAGACTTTCTTCCCTGAGAGGTACTGTGAGCTGCTCCTTGTTGAAAGGGAGGTTGACTTGGCGGATGCTGGAATTTGTATCTGAGATACAAGTTACTCCTCCATCCATCGAGGGAGATAGAGGTTGGGGAGGGTGGGAGAGAGTCGGGGTGAGTATACCTCCTTCAGCATGAAGAGCCACACAAGCTGAGCCCACTTATTGCTGTGTGTGTGGCCACATGGGCTGGGCGGACTCAGGTCTTCTGGTTGAGGGACACCGTGACAACTGCTTTGTGACTAGCAGGGAGTTGGCCTTGGCCAACTGCTAAAGGTCTTCGTAGTATTTCTGAGTATGATGTGTGGAGACATCTTTGTGGCCTGTAATTAGGTTAGAAAGGGTTTGTGGGGGCTCTTGGTGTGAGGGGTTGGTGGTCCTCTCACCGGACATCTGCTCTGGGGAGAAGATACAAGAGAAGTAATCCTTCATGTTGGGGTGTTAGATGTCTTTGAAAGAACTGTTCCAAGCAGGTGCTTGAATGGCAGCATAATCACAGAAAGGATGACAGGGAGGGGAATAGGAAATGGGGTTCAACACTCCAGACCTTCTCATCACACTCAAAAACTGTCCCGGGTCCTGACATCCTGAGTGCCCAACACAGGACTTCTGCAAGCATTTGTTGAAGGGCCAGTTAATTGCTGTCTATTCCACCTGCCTGGACAGTGACCTTCAACTTGAGCCCCCAGATGTTTTGTTGTAGCTTGGGTCAGAGGTTCAGATTCAGCAGAGTCCTGCGTTGAAGCAAGCCTGACAGATGGGGTGACCCTAGGTATGCCTCGACCCGGTTCTTGGGTCAGGATCTTCCTGAGAGCTGCAGCTCCATGGTTTTCTTTATTCCCACCTGAGTGCAGAGTGCCCAGATGCACCACAGACCTCCTCCTGGAGGGGCCCGGGGCTGTGGGATCTTCGTGCTATAGGTTGAGGACTCAATGCATGAGCAATGAACACACACATGCAAAGATCATGGAGCCGACGTAGGTGCTTGGTCGTCTTGTGACTTTGTGTTTTTCTGGGTTCCTGCTTCCCTGTCTGCGGTGGGCTCCGACCTCCTCAGCATTAGCACCAAGCTAATGTGGTAGGCAAGGGGGCAACCCTGCTGGAGAGAAGGGAGCCCCGTGGGTGTGGGTTCTGGGGAAGACCCAAGCTGGCCGGCCCCCCAACGGCTCCTCGATGGCCCTTTCTCATTGGCTGGCAGGTGCGCTTCCTGGAGCAGCAGAACCAGGTCCTGGAGACCAAGTGGCGCCTCCTTCAGGAGCAGGGCTCCGACTCCAACAGCAGCAACAACAACCTGGAGCCGTTTTTTGAGAACTACATCAGCAGCCTCAAGGACTTCCTGAACGGACTGCACAACGAGAGGGACAAGCTGCAGGACGAGCTGAGGGGCATGGAGGAGCTGGTGGAGGACTTCAAGATGAAGTGCGTGCTGCTGCCAGGGTCCCAGGGCAGGGGAGGGGGAAGAAGGGGGGGGCACCCAGAGGCAGATGCAGAAGGCCTGGGCTCTGTGCTCAGGTGGCATTCTGTGCCAGTTGGCTGCAAGCTCATACAATTGTCTCCTACTTATTCCAACTTTCAGTATCCTGGCCTTGAAAACAGAGGCTCCAGGCCTGTGTGGGTCAGAAAGTCTTTTGGGCATTCGATGACGGGGCACATTCATACGATTTGGAGCATTTGGAGACATCTTCCGAATGAGTTTTTATTTTCCTCTCAGTTGACCTCTAAACGCAAAACAACTCACTTTAGACTTAAGGCTCAAGCTTTGGGGGCCATGTCATGACCAAGCCCTGTTCTAGCACTTGTAGCTCTATAGATTGGGCAAACTCTGGGGCTAAGGGGTGTCCCAGGGTAGGTGGAATGGAAGGGCCTCTTGTCTCCCAGGTATGAAGAGGAGATCAACAAGCGCACGGCCGCAGAGAACGACTTCGTAGTCTTGAAGAAGGTAAAGGAGCTTCTCCTCCCTCAGACCCAATTCTGCCCTAAAACTCGACTGGGCAGATGGCTTGAGGCTGAGGGGAGGTAGCTGTGTCCCTACTACCAGTTTCTGGGCTCTGTTAGGCTGTTTGGGTGAGGGTCAGGCTTCAGGAAGGAGGCCCCGGAGGGGCTGAGAGGGAGGCAGGACCTAGCGCCTCAGGGCCCCATGAGTTCCCTCCTGCAGCAGGCTCTAAGGACCATCCCACTTTTGCCCTGATCTCCTGAGGAGTGCATGGGGGGCACATGAATAGATTAGGCCTTGAGTTCTGATTGGAAGACAGGTAGCAGGAAGAAGCAGGGTTTGCAGTTTTCTTCTCACAGGGTGGTAAGGGAGAGATAAGAGTCTGTCAGAACCTTGTCACATTCTCTTCCTCTGGTCTCAGTGGCATGGCTCTGGCCAGCCAAGTTCCCCCCGAGAGCAAGCACAGGTCCAGAGGCACAGAGGCCAGTCAGAAATGTGAGGACCCTCACCCGCATGAACGTCACTGAGGGGAGCTCTGCCGGGGGCGGGGGCAGCCCATCCTCCTGTCAGAGTTCAGGACTGGGCAGTCTGTGGGCAGGAGGGGACAGTGACTGACTCTCTCCCAGGATGTGGATTGTGCCTACATAACCAAAGTGGAGCTGGAGGCCAAGGTGGAGAGTTTGACGGATGAGATCAACTTCCTGAAGGCCCTCTACGATGCCGTAAGTCTTCAAGCCCCCAAGGTGTCCCAGCTGGCTCTGTCCTGACAGAAACATCCCCCCTCCCCCTGCTCCTCAGTCTGTCCCTGCCCTATACCCTCCCCCCAACCCCCCAGAGTGTGGGTTTCCTCAGAGAGGACATGACTGCCTGGCTCTGTAGGAGCTGTCCCAGATGCAATCAGACACCAGTGACACGTCCGTGGTCCTGTCCATGGACAACAACCGCTGCCTGGACCTGGACAGCATCATCTCGGAGGTGCGCGCCCAGTACGAGCTGATCGCCCAGAGGAGCAAGGCCGAGGCCGAGGCCCTGTACCAGAGCAAGGTGGGTGAGCTCCAAGCAGCACTGGGGTCTTCTCTCCCATGTCCAGGTGGGCAGAGCCCACCCTCCCATTCTGCTGCCATGGCAACCCTGCTACCCTTCCTGCTGGTATGGGGTTACTCCCAGAATCTCCCCTCCTACCCGGGAACTGCCCCCTTGCCCCTGGCCTTAATCTAGTTATCTATGACGTTGCCCCAGGAGACATAGTGGGGGTGCAGCAGGGTTGCTAGTGGGGGCTAGTAGCTAGGAAACCAGGGATGCTGCCCAATGAGCAGCAGAAGATCTTCCCCACAGAAGACTTCCCTGCCCAGAGAGTCAAGGCCAAGAAGTCTGATCTTCAATCCCTCTGGCTGGGAGTGTCTTGCTGGCACTGGCCCATGTGTGGTTTGCATTTGAAGACCCTGCAGGGTTGAAGTCAGTATCCAGAAGAACGAGGGGAAGGTGTTGGTAGGGAGCTGAGCAAGCTAGTCTCTGGACACAAGGAATTCTGGGCACCTTCCCTCCCTGCATCCCCTCCCCCTGACGCCGAACAGGGCTGGCCCCCGATGCTTGTGATTCCTCTGGCTTTTCTTCTGCTTCAAAGCTCCTGGCAGTTAAGGAGATGGTTCTGGCCCAGAATGTGTTTGCAATCTAGTCTTGTGCTCTCACTCGACAGCAGGCTGAGTCTGGTCATGGGCTCAAGTGGTCGTGCCTCAGTTTCCTCATTCATAAAATGGGGATGACAGTGACCGCCTCATCAGGCGATAGTCAGGTGTCAGTAACAAGACACGTGGTGCCAGGTCTGGTCCACAAACGGCAGCTGCTGCACCAGGGATGGAATGCCTGGTTCCTCCGACCTGGTCCAAGGGACCCAACTGTTCCCAGCTTTCCTGCCCATGCCTCAGAGGACCTGGATCAGGGTGCTGGCAGGCCTTGCTGACTTTCTGAAAGTGTGACTCTTTCCCCTCAGCTGGGTGAGCTGCAGAGCACAGCGGGCAGGCATGGGGATGACCTGAAGAGCACCAAGAGTGAGATTTCCGAGCTCAACAGACTGATCCAGAGGCTGCGGGCTGAGATCGAGAGCGTCAAGAAGCAGGTGAGTGGGGGAAGAGAGGGCCAGGGCCAGAGACACGGGCTTTGGCTTGCATGGAGCTCTGGGGCACAGCGCATACCATAAAGGCCCCCGGTGTGGGTCCAGAGCAGCGCCAGCTCGGTGCTGAGCCAGAGATGGTGTTGGGACCTGGGCCCACCTCCCCGGAGACTGCAGGAACAGAAGCTGCTTGCCGGAGACCAGAGCAGGAGACTAGCCAAGGGTCCCCTCTAGAGAGGCTGGGGTGGAAGAGCTTTTCTGCTAACACAGGAAGGCTTCCTGGAGGAAGGAGGTTTTCTAAAGATACTCAAACCACAGAAGAGGAGAGAAGTCGAGGGGGAATCTGATTTCCTGCCCTGGGTCCTGGAGGCCAGGCGCTGCCAAGCCCACTCCGTGTCGTGTTAAGCACCAGATCCAGGCCCAGCGTGAACCTCTGGGGGCTGCCATGCCCTCAACACCCCAATGAGAAGCGGACGCCGGTCACATAGGACCTGGGTGAACGCCCCGTTTCTAAACTGCACTGCCTCCCCCCTGCAACCGCCAGAATGCCAACCTGGAGACGGCCATCGCCGACGCGGAGCAACGTGGGGAGCTGGCCCTCAAGGATGCCAACGCCAAGCTCCAGGAGCTCAAAGCGGCCCTGCAGCAGGCCAAGGAGGAGCTGGCCCGGCTGCTGAAGGAGTACCAGGAGCTGATGAACGTCAAGCTGGCGCTGGATGTGGAGATCGCCACCTACAGGACCCTCCTGGAGGGCGAGGAGTGCCGGTGAGTGGGGGCTCCCCGCTGGGCCCCCAAGCCTGCTGCCTGGACATGCAGGCTCCAGGCCCAGCCTCCTTCCCCGGCTCTGAGAGATTGCCAGGCATCCAGGAGAACCACATTTTCTGTACGACCGACCGTTGTCCCCACACCCCCACCCCACCCCACCCCATCCAGTTCACAGGCAGCACACCAGCACACTCATTACTGGGACTTTTTTTTTTCCCCAATGTTTTTGGACAAATGGGTTTCTGGAGCTGGTCCTTGGACTCAAGGCTCTGACCGATGCCGATTTGGATATTTATTGATTTAATGAATGGGGGGAGGATGGGTAATTGCCAGGACAATCCGTGCTCTGTTCCTCCAACAGTTGGTGGAAAGGGTGGCGGTCTCACCTGACCTCAGCCCAGAGAAACAGGCGTCCAGGGCTTGTTTGTCACCCCTGATGCAGTTCTTTCTGCCATGGCCACGCGCCAGTGAGAAGCTGGGGGGTGGGAGTGAGGGCTGGGGGGCTCCCGCAGCTGCTCGCCCGCGTTGGTGCATTTCACGAGATGGTTAACAGGAGGCTGGTCTTCCCGCAGGATGTCCGGGGAGTGCCAGAGCTCCGTGAGCATTGGTGAGTGTCAGACGTGGCCCTGGGAAGGGGAGGAGGGTCCTTCGCCCCGCGGGGGTCAGAGGCTCTGCATCCCCTCTGCAGGGGGAGAGGTGGCAGAGGGGCCAAGGGGCTCCTCCCTCACAATCTCCGGGACAATCTCCGCGGGCGGTGCCCGGGGACTGCTCCGTGGGTTCAGTCCGGGGGGCGGTCCCTGTGGGCTGGACGCTGGGCCTGAGCAGGCCCCCTCCAGCTATCCTCGGACCCCCGACCTCTCCTCTTTTGCAGAGATGGTTCACAACGCCAGCGGGAGCAGCACCAGCGGCGGCGGCGGCGGCAGCAGCGGCTACCTGGGCGGCGCCAGGGGCGGCAGCGGCTCTCTGGGCGGAGGCGCCGGGGGTCGCGGGGGTCTGGGCAGCCGCGGGGGCTCGGGCGGCGGCAGCTCGGGGGAGCGCGGCGGCTCCTACTCCAGCGGCTCCAGCTCCATGACGCGCCGGGGCGCGTCCGGCGCGGGCAGCTCGGTGGTGCGCGGAGGGTCCTGGGCCGTCGCCGGCGGCAGCAGCAGCAGCTCTTCCCGCAGGTCTCAAAGTTCCTCCCAGAGCCAGCGATCCCAGCAAAAATTCTAGCCGGTGGCCGGGCTCCCAGTCCCTTTCCTGCCACCTTGCACTCCAGCTCTGCAGATCCCTTGCACGCCCTGAAACAGTGACACTCTCCCCCTGGAGGGGTTTCAGACCTGCCCCCCAGGGCCAAGCCTTCCCGGATGGTTGGTACGCTGGGAAGGGTGACGGGCTGGAACGCCACCCCCTCCCACCGGGCCCGCCCAGCCAGTGCCACCGCCCAGCCACTTGTCCCACTGCCCCCTGAGGGCACCCAGGTCCCCGTCCAGGTAGCCAGCAGAGTCCACTGCGCCCCACCTCGCCTTACCCCCGGTCCCCATCTCCTGCTGCTGCTTTGATTTCCCCTTCCTGTCTCCAGAAAAATAGTTTTCTGTTCTGTACCTTCAATAAACTGCATTGTGTTTCTGACATCGTGGTGGAGTTTTCACTGTGGATTCCAAGGCCCTTGGGCCAGGGATGACACTCAGCCCCTTCCTGGCACACAGCGGTGCCCTGCGCAGGGGGAACCCCAGAGTGAGTCCTGAGAGCAGCAGGCAGGAGTTCGGCTTTCACAGAGATCGATTTTCTTACTTGATAAGATTTTGCACCATAAAATTTCTTTGCGTCTGAAAAATGCTAAAGGTTAGAAGGTCTTGCTTTTGAGTAATTTCAAGCACATCTAAGACTGTCTAGTAATTATAGCTGATCATGATCAAGTCAGTTGCTGATACAGTCGAAAATTCAAAAACAATGATAAAAAGGATAAAAGCCAATGTGTTGGATGGACATGCACGTCTGATGAGTACATGCGAACACGTTTGATCTGATGTGCCTTGGAGTCTTAACTACTAAGTTGTGAGAGTGGACAGGTCACCCACCTGACCCCCCACACAGCACAGAAGAAAGGCAGATCCAGGAAATTTATTTATTTTTTCTACTCCCAGCTATGCTCAAGGCTTACTCCTGACTCTGTGTTCAGGGACTCCCAGTGGGGCTCGGGGGCCATATGTTGTGCTGGGGATGGAACCTGGGTGGGCCACATGCAAGGCAAGCACCTTGCCAGCTGGCCCCAGGAAGTGTTTGACCCCAGGAAGTGTCTGACCCCAGGAAGTGTCTGACCCCAGGAAGTGTCTGACCCCAGGAAGTGTCTGGCCCCAGGAAGTGTTTGACCCCAGGAAGTGTCTGGCCCCAGGAAGTGTCTGACCCCAGGAAGTGTCTGACCCCAGGAAGTGTTTGACCCCAGGAAGTGTCTGGCCCCAGGAAGTGTCTGACCCCAGGAAGTGTCTGACCCCAGGAAGTGTTTGACCCCAGGAAGTGTCTGGCCCCAGGAAGTGTTTGACCCCAGGAAGTGTCTGACCCCAGGAAGTGTTTGACCCCAGGAAGTGTCTGACCCCAGGAAGTGTTTGACCCCAGGAAGTGTCAGGCCCCAGGAGGTGTTTGACCCCAGGAAGTGTCTGGCCCCAGGAAGTGTTTGACCCCAGGAAGTGTCTGACCCCAGGAAGTGTTTGACCCCAGGAAGTGTTTGACCCCAGGAAGTGTCTGGCTCCAGGAAGAGTTTGGCCCCAGGAAGTGTTTGATCAGAACACAGGGTGCAGTTCAGGGCAGAGCAGCTCCATACATACAGAGAGAGAAACAAAAAATCAAAGTGCACTCAGATCGATTGGGGGATTGGTGGTGGACGATTGTAATCAAGTAGGGTTCATGGATGTTGTGCTTTCCCATGCCTACGAAAGTTATCTTTACATTCAGTAGCAACCTGGAGCATGAAGCATCATTATGACTAACAAAGTACGGAGCGATAGCACAGCAGTAGGGCATTTGCCTTACAAGCGGCCAACATGGCCGACCAGAGTTCGATTCCTCCGCCCCTCTCGGAGAGCCCGGCAAGCTACTGCCGAGAGTATCTTGCCCGCATGGCAGAGCCTGGCAAGCTACCTGTGACGTATTCGATAGGCCAAACACAGTAACAACAAGTCTCATGATGGAGACGTTACTGGGCCCACTCAAGCAAATCGATGAACAATGGGAGGACCGTGATCATGATAGCTGGGGGGCTGGAGAGATAGTATAGTGGGTAAGGTGCTTGTCTTGCGTGTGGCCGATGAGGGTTTGATTTCTGGAGTCCCATAAGGTCGCCTGAACCTTTGAGGAGTAAGCCCTCAGCATTGCCAGGTGTGGTCCCAAACAAACAAAAACAAAACAAAAGCAAAAACTTTATTGCTATAAAAATGAAAGTAAAGTGAATGCTGTTGGAAAAATGACACCCACCGACTTGCTGGACACAGGGTCTTATGTGCATCTTCCATTTGTAAAAAGAACAATGAAGTGAGATGTGAAAACTGGGTTGGTCTGTAAAGAATGGCTGTGGATGAGTATCTGTGTGATACATTCTTTATAAAATGCAGTCCTCATTAGCATGAAGCACTGACAAAGTTGTCAGATAAACAGAAAGGAGGACACACCTAATTAATGGTGATCACAGAAACTCTCAGTGAAGTGAACACAGCACCCAGAATGTCAAACACTCACTAGACTAGGCAAACACAACCAGAAACCATAGTGTCCGTGAAGAATGTCCCAGCTCTAAATTTTTTTAAATTATGGGTTATTTATTTATTTTATTGAATCATCATGAGCTACACTTACAAAGCTATCAAGTTTGAGTTTCAGTCATACAATGATAGAACACCCATCACTCCACCAGTGTACATTTTCCACCACCAATATCCCCAGATTCTGGAAACAACCCGAGTCCTTAAGGACAGACTACTGGTTAAAGAAACTTTGGTACATCTACACAATGGAATACTATGTAGCTGTTAGGAAAGATGAAGTCATGAAATTTACTAATAAGTGGATGGTCATGGAGAGTATCATTCTAAGTGAAATGAATCAGAAAGACCCATGTCTAAAATCTTACCTGAATTGTCTAATCCAAAGGGAGGGAGGCCACCTGCACTTAGAGCAGGTGTAGTCTCACCTTCCAGAATCAAACCCAAGGCTGGTCACACTTCCAGGTTGTGAGTCGACAGGTGTGTCTTTAGGCTCAGGATAGGAGAAATAACGTTCAGCTTGTCTCCAACTGACCAAGGAATTACGATGGTCCTTGAAGTAGATGGTTAAGCAAAGCTCTTCTATGTCTTTTGAATGGTTCACAATAAATCACATAGTCCTGTTTTCCTTCTCCAGTGATGTTCTTACTGACGAAGGGAAGCTAGGTTTGGTAGGTTAGGAGGTAGGTTTGGTAACAGATGGGTACACATTGGGCAATCCAGTACTCACTAAAACTGATGTTCTCTTGTTACTTGCTTAGCAATCTACTCACGCTTTTATTTTTTATGAATGAGACCGATCATCTTTACAGAGGCAGGCTGTGTTTTACATCCATTTTAAAAATGAATAAACAGAGGGATGGGATGGATTTGTTGATCTAGGGCCATGCAATTAGTAAGTGGTGGAACCAAGATCCAAACTTTCCTTAACTCCAAAGTCCCCCTAAAGAGCCCCATGAGGCAGAAAATCGGACTGTTCAGGGGGCAGTGCTCAGACTTTGGAGCAGGGCTGCTGATGGGAACTGTCCCTGTGTTCACAAGCTGTGATCACCTGACAACCCCCCCTCCCCCAGCCCTCACCCAAGTCCCTCTAGTTAAATAAGATTGTGTGACACCCTCTGTTTAACTCCTGATGCATTATGAGAGCTTAATAAGGGATGGTTGGGCTGGAGCGATAGCACAGCGGGTAGGGCGTTTGCCTTGCACGCAGCCAACATGGCCGACCCAAGTTCGATTCCTCCACCCCTCTCGGAGAGCCTGGCAAGCTACCAAAGAGTATCTCACCCGCACGGCAGAGCTTGGCAAGCTACCCGTGACATATTCGATATGCCAAACACAGTAACAACCAAGTCTCACAATGGAGACGATACTGGGCCCGCTCGAGCAAATCGATGAACAACAGGAGGACCGTGACCGTGACAACAATAAGGGATGGTCACTATTTATGGCCAACATTTCCAGAATTCACCTGCTCTTTTATGGTGAGGTAATAATGAATTGTTCATTCTTTAAGCTCATATGATACACTATCTCTCTGACCAGGGAAAGGAGAGTCACTGACCTGGAACTTGCCACCGGATTTATATCTCCCCTCCACCACCCCACCCCCACTCCAATGGACTTGCAACTCTGGTCCCTACCACAATCCTGAGGTCAGTATCCTTTAATCTGTCCCTCTCTCTCTTGGATTCAGCACGGAAGAGAATTGTCTGCTCAGGCAACCCCAGTTCCCTGCTGGGCCTCAAGGTTTCTCTTGGAATTCAATCCAAGTCTAACCTGAAGCCCTGTTTTGGGTCCACACCTGCGTGGCTTTGCCTCAGAGACAGGAGTTGGCAGCTTTATAAATGGGTGTAGAAATAGTCATGGCTGCCAGCATGTTGGTGGAAGAGTTTAATATGCCTGGAACAATATTATCTCTGGATCTCAGCCATGAGAATGCTCAGGGCTGTGTTAGACCTTGTAAGGGCATCTCACCTGATAGCATCTTTTAGAGAGAGAAAAGAGAGAGATAGACACAGAGAGGGGGGATTATAGTCAAATAGATATCAGAGGTTATAAATGTTTTTTGGATTTTTGGGTTACTGTCCTCAATGAGGCCCCTTGGAGGAGGGTCTCCAAGGGGAGTTTCCCTCTCCGCCCTGAGCAGAGCCCCAACAGCTGAAGACCTCCGGGACCCAGCCAAAGCCATGCTGAGACCACTCTCCACACGCTTGGACGAGGAACTGGCAGAGGATCCCAGGTGTGTGGGACCCGGGGCTGAGGTCTCCAAGCCTGCTCGGTTCGGGACTGGGCCTCCTCCACCCAGTTCCCCCACCTTCTGGTAGCTAGACAGTTACACCCACCAACTGCCATGTAACCCCATCAATGGCCAGGATCCAGAGACTCTAAAACCAAGCTCTCAGAAGCGACCTCTTATTCTCTAGTTCTCACTCTTAGAGAACCTGGCAGGACACTGAGAGTATCATACCCGCCTATATGCCTGACTAGGAACACCTGTAAAGGTGATTAGAGGCTGCCCCAAAAGCTTCCATCCCTCTCAGAGAGCCTGGCAAGCTACCGAGAGTATCCCGCCCTCATGGTAGAGCCTGACATGCTAACCGCAGCATATTCAATATGCTAAAAACAGTAACAATGAATGGTCCTCATTCCCCTGATCCTGAAGGAGCCCCCAATATGTCATCGGGCTACACTAGCACGTGACAGGGATGAACAGAGACATTACTGGGCCCGCTCGAGCGAATCCATGAACAGTGGGGTGATAGTGATAGTGATAGTTGGGTTACACTCCAATACTCAGGTGTTAGTCCTGGTTCTGCACTCAATAATTACTCCTGATGGTGCTTGGGGCATCATATGGGATGCGGGGGATCAAACTCGCATCAGTTGCATGCAAGGCAAATGCCCTACCTGCTGTGCTATTGCTCCTGCACCATCAGAGGCTATTTTTACCAATTGTGGTACAAAGTGGAACTTGAAATGTTAGTTGCAGCCCCCAAAACCTCCTTTACACCAGAACCCAGTGGATGCATCACCAAGGGTGTTCTTGTGTGTCCAACACCGCTGTCCCACTTGTAAGCAGGATCTGCTCAAGAGGCGGGTGGAGTGCTCCTTAGGAACACCTGTCCTGGCTGCAGGAGTGCAGAGGCTGCTGGGAACAGCTCACAGGTTGTTATGGATTGAGAGGGAGGATCTCAGCTCCAGTTCTTATGCACAGTCAACATTCTTCTGTCACATCGACAAGGTTTCTTTCTTTCTTTGTTTCTGCTTCTTTCTTGGAATATGAAAGTGCCAGAATGCTGTCATTGAGATATCTAGGACTGATACTCTTTTTACATAAAAAATATTGAATTACCATGAGTTACAAAGTTATTTATGATTGAGTTTCAGCCAAACAATGTTCCAATTCCTTTATCAGTGTCCACTTTCGTCCACTAATACCCCCAGCTCACTCCCACCCCGTAGTGCTGTTATTCCTTTCTTTTTCTTTTTGGGTCACACCCAGGGATGTTCAGGGGTTAGTCCTGGCTCTGCACTCAGGAATTACTCTTGGTGGTTCTGGGGGGACCATATGGGATGCTGGGGGATCGAACCCTGGTTGGCCAGGTGCAAGGCAAACACCCTACCTGCTGTGCTATTGCTCCAGCCCCAGGTCCTGCTATTCTTAAGCAGGAAGAAGAGGCTTGGGAATGTCGGAGCCAAGGTCAGGGTTTGACACAGGCCCAGGAGCTGCTCTCCATAGGCAGGCCACAGCAACTCCCTATTTCAAAGACATCAACCTTCACCCTGTCCTCCCGTTGTTCATCGATTTGCTCGAGCGGGCCCAGTAATGTCTCCATTGTGAGACTTCTTGTTACTGTGTTTGGAATATTGAATACTCTCTGTAGCTTGCCAGGCTCTTCGAGAACCTTCACCCTACATCTGGTCAATTGTGCTCCTCTGTTATCAGATGGGAACTGCCTAGAGAAATTCTTCCTCCCCTCCTCTCTCTTACCAAGGACCCTGCCTGTCGCCATGTCCCTGTAATACTTCTGCACTGCGATATCCATCTCCAACCCTGGAAGATGCAGGACGGGATGGGGAGTAGATTTATGGGGGCTGCCTCTGCCAATGACACCCATACCTCTCTCAGACCTTGTCACTGGTCCAGCCTGTTGACTGATAACTGCCTGGGCCTCACCCCATTGGCAGCCCTGGGTTTCGGGAAATGGGAGACAGGACGGGCAGGCTGTAGACCACAATTGACTCCCCACTTTCTTCTGAAAGAAAGCATCAGGGAAGGTGGTGAAAGATGTAGGAGAGAAGGGGCACCCCTTATTCAAAGACCTCGCCCCTTCCTCAATATGTATTGATGGGGGTGCCCGGGCTCAAACCTTTGTTTAACCATTTTCATCTGTGTATTCTGGGACAGCTTACTTGATCTTTTGTATTCTTTTTTTTCCATCAGGAAAATGATAATAAAAATTTTTTTCTTCATTAAGTTAGTTTTCTGAAGCTATCCATACCATAGACTAATATTGTACGTGGCCCACAAAAAACATTTGATAAGAACTTATCATTATTACTAAGATGGTGATGGGTACTGTGATGATGGTGATGATGATGGTGATGATATGGGCTGAATGGAATCTCAGGAGGTCAATTTCACTCATTCTTCTATTTTCTCATACTTTTCTGCTTATAAAAATCACTTGGGACTTTTGAAAAATTAGTTAACACAACTACAGTGCAGGTCAGTGAAATCTGCAGAGGTGGCTTTTAAAGCTCTCCAGGTGAGGCCAACAAGCAACAAACTTAGAAACCACATCCATCTCTGTGCCATCCAACCAGTGGAGGGGCTTTTCTTAGGGACAATTTTTCTGGAAATCTCGCTTATCATCTAATGTCGACCTGAGATTAAATGTCTCATTTGGGACTGGTACCATCCCTCTTGCTTCCCTTTAAGCCAATGTTCTCTTGCTTTGAGGGAGCAGAGGACGGCTGTTTACTAACACTTGCTGGGTGTATCTTCCCTAGCCCTTCCAAGGAAAGACAACTTCCCACCACCCAGTGGCACAGGACACACAGAGACAGAGTTGGGTATTGATGCTAGATACTGACAGCGAGTCAGAGTTAGAGACCAAAGATGCTTTGTAAAGCTGTCTGCAGTGTCAACCTAAATTTGATTAAAAGTCTGAATTCCCCCATGTTCAGCAGGAGGCTGAATGAAAATGGGGGTAAGTTCTGGAAAAATTCTCTTCCAAGGCCTCTGTGCCCTCAGACTCCTGAGTTCCCTCCTGCTCTTTCCCATCCTTCCTCCAGGAAGTTTCCTTGTCCTGTGTCCCTCTGGCCTTTGGTGCTAATACTTTCCTAGGTCTCTCCACGACCCTAGTTTCCAACCCCAGAGTACCCACCTCATCCCATACGTCATCCCTGGAGGTGAGTTTGAGTCTGTTGCCTGCTTCGTGGAACCTTCTCCGGTTGCTTCTCTTTAGCAAAACTGCCCCCACCCCTTGCTCTGGTCTCAGGGCTGTTTCCATGACAAATGCCATCAATCACACTAATAGTCCCTGACCGAGTGTTGACTGTCTTACACGCCGGACTAGTGTTTCATGAAACACCAGAATCCGTGTTTCACGCTTTCCCTAATTGCCTCTGGCTTCAACTCCATTCTGATTCCTCCAGTCCCTGCGACCACAGGCCAGTAGAAGCAGGACTGGCAGCTGAGACCGGTGGTGGCACATTTCAGGCTCACCCTCTCTCTGTGTTGCGGTGTCTCCTGGAAACGGTCCACCAAGCAGAGCCAGCAGAGGTGGAGGTGAGAAGAAGGTGTGGCTTCAGGCTGCCCACAGAGCCCTCCTGCCTGGCAGGCCTTCTGGCCGCTGCTCCCCATGCCATCCCACATCGCTCTGCTCTTTCCCACAGTCTGCCGTTTCCCACCTGGCAGCAGTGATTTCAGACTCAACAACAGCAGAACATTTGCTTGTTGTGCACAGGCGAATGAAAAGGACATTTATAATATTAGGGAAAAGACCTCCTTTAACCCTTACTAAACCAATTTGCTTTCGATGTGACTCCTCTCTGTTCTTGATTTTATGAGTTCGGAGATATTGCAGAGATACCACTGTGTACCATTTCATTCATTCCCTGTCACATCTGAAGCATTATCCAATGCTGTTGCATGGTCCTAACAGAAATAATTATGTCTAAGTGGGAAAACCATCATTTAGGCTGGACATCGGTATCCCTCACGAGTTAAGTTATAGATGAAACCACCAACTCTTTGAGCCTGGAGAGCAAATGTGCCCCATTGTTGGCCATCCTTGATGCTGGCTGAGAGAGCTTGGCCCCAGACCTGGTGTCTAGGAGAGTGTTGCAGCACGAACACCCCGAACACCACAGCACTGCTTCGTAAGCGCATGGGCAACAGAGGAGTTTTACAATTGTTGAGTCTTTAAAAAGTAAGGTGTGTGTGTGTGTGTGTGTGTGTGTGTGTGGTGTGTCTGTGTGTGTGTGAACACCACTTGTAGCAGCTAGAGAGATAGAACAGTGGATAGGGTGCTTGCCTTGCACGTGGCTGACCCAGCTTTGACCTCCGGCATCCCTTATAGTCCCCTCAAGTCCCTCCGGGGGTGATCCCTGAGAGCAGAGCCAGGAGTTACCCCTGAGCACCTTCGGGTGTGGCATAAACCTCATCCTCCCAAAAAAATCATTCTTTTAGGGTAATCCATTTCACTCTAGTTTACAGAAAACATTGTCTATAACAGGTTGGAAATACGGAAAAGAAAAGAGCAAAACAGAAAGAGAATAGGGTAGATCAGTCTTTGGGTCTAGAAGACAGTGTGGAGGCTCTGTGAATTCACATGCAGCTCTCCAGAGATCCAGAACCTCATCCGTCTTATCTCTGAGAAGCCTGAAGCTTACAGAGCATCTACAAACTACTTCTCCTGGCTTCCACTTGCACTCAATGACCACAATGCTGTGTTTTGGCATGATTAAAACTTGGGATATGCCAGTGGGCGGTAAGAGTGGGGAGCAGGGGGTGGGCGTGGGGAGGCCAGAGCAGAATCTTGGCCTCACCAGCGCAGTGCTGTGGCACCACGTGTCTCCACCCTCTTCTATGCTGTGGTTCCAAGGCAGCTAGATTGCCCTAGATCTCCCAGGCACACCCCAAAACAAACAACTCGATGGTGGCGTCTCTTAGGAAGATCTCAATGCATGTTTGGGGAAAACTTTAGAGGAGTTTCCAGCAGCTGGATCCTTAGTGATTACCGCACACCGATCTCTAAATGGCCAGAGATGAATGATAAATGATCAAGCCGGGGAAGTTTGTCTACAGTGTGCTTTTTTGCAACTCCTAGATGTGAGATCTTAAACAGATGCTCCTGGCAGGCGAGCTAAACATAGTCCCCTCCCAGGATCCGGAATGCCCAGCCCAGCAAGGATGTATATATAGGGACCGCGCCAATCTCTTACCACAGGAGTCAGAGCTCCTTCCCTCCCCTGATCTCTGCCTCTTTCCAGTTTCTCTCCTTGGCTTCCCTGGATGCCCCAGCAATCATGAGCCGCCAGTTCAGCTCTCAGTCTGCGTTTAGCTCCCGGAGCAGGCGGGCTTACCGTTCTGGCTTCTCTGGGGGCTCTGGTGGTGGGAGCCGGGCAGCAGGGTCTGTGTGCGTGGCCCGGGGGAGGTGTGGCGGCGGTGGTGGTGGCTATGGGGGCTATGCCAGGAGCTTTGGCTCTCAGAGCCTCTACAATCTGGGCGGCAGTAAGAGTATCTCCATTAGCCTAGTGGGGAGAAGCCCTAGTGGTTTCCGGCAGGGAGGGGGATTTGGAGGGGGCAGGAGCTTTGGGGGTGGTGGTTTTGGAGGTGGCGGCTATGGAGGAGGTGGATTTCGGGGTGCTGGATTTGGAGGTAGCAGCTTTGGGTTCGGGGGCTTTGGTCCTTCTTGCCCCCCGGGGGGCATCCAAGAGGTGACTGTTAACCAGAGCCTCTTGCAACCACTCAACCTGGAGGTGGACCCTGAAATTCAGAGGGTCAAGAGCCAGGAGCGGGAGCAGATCATGGTTCTCAACAACAAATTCGCCTCCTTCATTGACAAGGTGAGTGCCCCAAGGGAAGCGGAGGGTCTGATCGAGTTTGCCATCTCTCAGCACATGGCTGCCTAAGTTTGGTCCTGACAACCGCCTCCAGACATGTGTTCTGGGATTTGAAACAAACAGTTGCCTCACTTAGGGTCCCATTTTGACTACTGGGAGGGGGATCTACTTTGGCAGCAGAGTAGATAAGAGGTACAAAGACCAACAAAAAATGTAAGGTTAATAAATTTATTTTAATTTATCATTATTTGCTTTAAATCCACTCATCCATCTATTCATCTAACTGTTCACCCATCTTTCACTGAATTATCAATCCAGCTTCTATCATGTCATCCATGCACTGAATTACTACCCACTTACCCACACATCCATCCATCCATCCATCCATCCATGCATATACACATACATACATACAACATCCACCCTTACACTTATCTACCCACTGACTCACCCACACATCCATCCATACACTGGGCTACCTATTTACCCACTGCCGTACCCACCTATCCACACGTGCATCCACCCATGCATCCATGCATCCATCTATCCATCAATCTACACACGCATCCATACATACATACATACACTGATCTACTTATGTACTCTTCACTGACCCACACAGCCATCCATCTACCCATCCATCCACTTATCCAGCCATTCATGGAAATACCCACCCCCACCCCTATATCCATCCATCTCACAGACATTCACTAAATATCTACTGCATGCCATATTCTGTGCCAAGTTCTACAGAGTGACTAGAACACAGGTCCATAGAAACTCCAGCTATAAAGAGGAGAGAGTTCTGACAGTATTTGGGAGTATGTTAGTAGGTATAGCATTCATCACTTTGTCCTTTGAGTTGATAGCTCTAAGGATGGTGTGATGAGTTCTGCCTGCTAGGTCCAGGGATCCTATATCTGACAAGGGTCTTAAAGGTCGAAAAAAAATCCAACAAATCCTCAGAGCAGAGATTTCCAGGCAAGAAGGACATAAAAACATGTGATGTTGCCAGGAATTTTCAAATGGTTAAAATTCCTGGAGAAAATGGTATGACAGAGGAAAGACGAGAGAAGTGGGGAGGAAGTCAGAGAGGCAGACAAGTACTGTAGGGGAATCCATAGAGGTTGATATGAGCACCATGCTGAGGACTGTTCTGATCCAGTAATGGACCAGAGGGAGTCACGGCTCTCCCAGTTCCCTGAATCCATTCAGGTGAGGTGTGGTTCAGGCCCAGAACATCAAGCACAGGCTGGTGGTAAGGACCACATCCTGGCATTTCCTTTTCCAAGAGGTGGAAGTATGGCAGCCATTGGAGACTTCCTAGAAAGTTCTTTGTTTTCAGGGATGTGATGGGAAGTTCAACGATGAACTTTTAGATATTCAGTGATGTTTTCTCAGTTGAGTCCAGAGCTTGACCTGTGGCCTGAGTCAGAGTAGCCATAGTACCAGCCCTCTGCTGGGTGTGTGACCCCTCTAATATGGTGTGGACACTGAAGACAGCCAGCGTGTATGGCCAAGAGAATTGAGGCCCAGAGTTCAACAGAGAAAATGTGTCTGGATACTTGTATTCACCTGGAATGAGAACTTGGCTATCACCTGCTCCTTTTCCCACACACATACTCAACAGGGGCAGGGAAAGTGGGAACAAGGAGGGGAATGTAATGGAGACAGAGAGTGGGGTCAAGACCAGGCCAAGGAACGAACAGGGCACTTGAATGGGCCATGGCTTGCTGGCAACTGGATGCGAGAGACTCTCATTTGATTGCGGTTCCTGCGGTAATGGAAATCTTTGGTTTTATGACACAGGGCTATGGGCAGAGGCTCGGAGGCAAGTGGCTGTGACTTCCTGTCCTTCCCTAAGGACACGATCTGTGATGAGCAGGGGTGACCTCCCCTCCAGCAGGCTGGAAGGGGGCATGTGTCTATGAAAGCGATTTCTGATGCACTTTCTCATCTGGTCCTTCTGTTTTCGTCCTTAAAGCATAAATCCTCTTCCAAACGTCTTACTAGTGCCCTTCTTTAAAAACATACCACTTCACCTCTCGGTTAGAATCTTCTATTGGCTTCTTATCTCCTTTGGAATGAAAGGACCCGTGGTTTGGTCCTCTTAACCCACAGCTGCTGTGTCCCCGGGATTGCATTTCTGAGGATTGGGGGAAGTTTCAATTACCACTACATGGAACAGCACTCAAGTGTCAAGCATTCCATGAGCAGAGAGAGGGGCAAACTAGAGTTCACAAACTGATATTTTTCTAGAAAGTTTCAAACTTACCATCTGCACTTGCCCTCTGACTCCTCACCTGCTTCTCTCTGGTTTCCCAGCAACCATTGCATTCCTACACCCTGCTCCCATCCCAGACCTGCCCCTGGACCTTTGCACTTGACACCCTGTTTGATTAGAACTTCTAGAAGAAAAGAGTGCTCTGGTTCCTCCCTCACCTCCATCAGGTTCTTATAGACAGGAGGGCCTTCCCGGGTCTCCCTGGGTAAAGAAGCACCCCCAGCCCAGTATTCCTGTTCACTAGCCTTGGTAACTTCCTCTTTTGCCTTATAGCCATTTGGTGTGGTTCATTTCTTTAAAGTTGTCTCCATGAGCACAAGGTAAATTCCCAGAAAAGCAGGGGTTTTATATGTAGGGCTTAGAATCCCATTTCCAGCACCCACACCAGCACTGGCAGACAATAACTGCTCAATAAATAGGCATTAAATCAAATCCGAATCATCTCCCTTCCACCACCTGCCACCATGGGTCAGACTTAGACCCTCAGAGTAAGAGAATGAGGAAAAAAAGGAGTTTTTTTTTCCTCTGAAGGCCGAGGAAGCGGCCTTCAGACAAAAAGGGATCCATAGCTCCCCATGACCATACTGCCCTGGCATGGTTCAACTGAGCTGAACTTCCCTGTTCAGGCCTGGGCTAATGATTGTCCTGAGATTCGACTCTAGCAGGTGGTTTCAAATCCATCTGCACATCACCTGTCTGGGATATTTACTAGCTCTCGCCCTCAAGTTGGATGCAGCACCCATGGGTCACAGCAACTGTGTCTGTGGGAGAATAGATCTGGTGCCATCTTCATGGCTTCCTATCCCAGCAAGAGAGCAACCTGCTGTAACCCAAACCACTGCACATCTGTCAGCCAGGCAGAGCACTGAGGGGCTTAGGGGAACTGCTTGTGGGACCAGGAAGTAGCTATGACCGGAAGGCAATGAGCAGGCATGGGGACACGAGTGACCAAGTGGAGGGTTTTTTCCAGTAAGAAATCTAGCTCAGCACAGTGCTGAATTGCATCTATTCTCTGAGTTCTCCCTGAGTATTGTTAATGAGGTATAACCTGGGAAAGGAATTTTTTAAATTAATTTTATTGAATCACCGTGAGATTGTTATAAGCTTTCATGTTTGGGTTACAATCACACAATAATCAAACACCCATCCCTCCACCAGTGCACATTCCCCACCACCAACATCCCTGGTATAACCCCCCTTTCCCATCCTCCCTCTGCCTCCATGTCAGATATGATTCCCGATAATCTTTCTCTACTTTTTGACATTATGGTTTGCAATAGAGACCCTGAGAGGTTATGATGTTTGGTCTTTTATCTACTTTCTGCACACATCTCCCATCCCGATTCCTCCAGCCATCTTTTTCTTAGCGATCCCTTCTCTATTCCAGCTGCCTTCTCCCCCTTGCTCATGAGGCAGGCTTCCAGTTATCTGGCCCTTGTATCTACTGTCCTTAGGTATCAGCCTCATGTTATGTTGTTTTATACTCCACAAATGAGTGCAGTCCTTCTATGTCTATCCCGGAGAGGGAATTTTTTGTGGGAGGCTAGGAAGAGGTGTGGAACTGGGAAAAATCACAATGGCTTTCAGTGATTTTTCTAGTTGCTAAGTTCCGTGAGGAAGTCCTGGTGCAGGAGGTTTACTCCATGGCTTGGAAGCTGGCCTCACAAGCTGGGGGAAAGGGCAGTTCAGATAGAGAAGGGGACACCAAGTAAGTGTGCTTGGAGGACCTGCTAGGGATGGGAGATGCGTGCTCAAAGTAGACTATAGAGGGAACACGATGGTCATTCAGTACCTCTATTGCGAACCACAACACCCAAAGGGAGAGAGAGAACAAAAGGGAATGCCTGGCCGCAGAGGTGGGGTGGGTGGGGGTGGGGTGGGAGGGATGCTGGGGTCATCGGTGGTGGAGGGTGGGCACTGGTGGAGGGATGGGTACTCAGCATTGTATGACTGAAACACAAGCACAAAAATATGTAAGTCTGTAGCTGTAGCTCACGGTGATTCACTAATAAAAAATTAAAAAAAAAAAAAAGAAGTCCTGGTGCAGCTTGAGCCAGCTTCTACCTTTGCAAGTTGTCTGCCCTGGGGAGAACCATGTTTATCACTGAGCCTCTAAGAGGGGGTCAGGGTGGAGGGTGTTCCACTTATCTCAGAGCAAGCAGAGTCAGTTGAGTGTTGCTTGACGTGAAGAGTTCCCCCTGAGACCACAGGAGGCACTCAGGTCACCCCTGCTAGGAAAGTGAACGATGCCAGGCAGTACTCCAGAGGGAGGCTTCTTTCCATGGATTGCTCACAACATGGGGCACTGGACTTGCCCTTATTTTCTCTGCTCCTGGGAGTGCCGCCAGGGTGGAAGCAGGCAGGTGCGGGAGCTTCTCACGGCTGTGCACGCTGTCAACACACACACACCTGTGAGAACGGGTTGCCTAATCACCAGCATGACTCAAGGAAAAACAGGGAACCCTGGGAAGGAATATTCTCTGCACCTCTGCAGAGAGGCACCCCTGCCCCCAGGACATCTTAAGGACCCGGGAATTGGGGGCAGCCTCCTTAGCCCCTAGTATAGGGGAGTCTCTTTGGGAATCTGTTTGAACCACATGAAGCAGTGGGCGTGCCCCATGTGCAGCTCCCAGAGAAATTCTGGAGAGAATGTATATGTGCGTCATGCAGGTGACATGATGTGTGTTTGTGCATATGTGTGTGCATGTGTGCAGGTGTATGGGCACATGTGTGTGTATGCTGGAGCAAGGCCAGAAGCATCACTGTGTTAGCTGGGGACGGGGAGGGTAAGCTGTACTTTGTATCAGGGGTTTTGGGGGCGAAGGTGGTAAGCATGTTGAGTGATATCTATTCTCTAGTCCATGTGAATATTTTCTAAACCCAGACAACCCCCGGCAGTCTCCACTTTAGAGAAGCTGAATGCACACTATACAACACTCCCAAACAGGTCACAGTTACTATCAGACTTCTAAGTGTTGGAAGCATTTAAATGAGGCGATCTTCCAGAAAAATACATAAGGCCAGGAGTGGAGGAGACAAGGTTAAGGATGGACACTCCCAGGCAAATGTGCTGGGAAATCATTTTAATATTCAGAATCAAATGGTATCTTCCCTTCTGGTATGTATTCCTCTCTTCCATGACAAAAACATGTCAACCAAGAGAAATGCACTGTGAGCATGTCAGGGATCCAGACGCTCTAGATTACCACTTGCTTGTGTGGTACCCATGGGGAGACTGAGAGTTCTGTGACGGTGATGCTAGTAGCTCCAGAAACAGACACTCAAGAGCAGTGGTGCCCCCTCAAACTAGGGTTTGCTTTCTGTTCTTTTCAGGCAAGTTGGCCTTTTGGCTGTGGGTCAGCCATCGTCCAGGGGTCACCTGTGAGAATTCCCGTTGGCTTCTGTTCGTCCTGTTCTCTGGTCAAGCAAAGCTCTAGGGGCTTCTCTGAGGGCTGGTGATGCTGTGGATTCATGAGTCCCATCCCCAGGAGGGAGTCTCTCAGCTCCACAGCCTGGGGTGAACTTGGAGGTCTCTTGCTCTTAGGTACGCTTCCTGGAGCAGCAGAACCAGGTGCTCCAAACAAAATGGGAGCTGCTGCAGCAGGTAAATACCTCCACCCGCACCAACAACCTGGAGCCCATCCTGGAGAACTACATCAGCGAGCTGCGAAAACAGGTGGACTTCCTAAATGCGGAGCAGGTGCGCCAGAACTCCGAAGTCAAGAACATGCAGGACGTTGTGGAAGACTACAAGAGCAAGTGAGGCTCTGGGAAAGGCCAAGGGGTCATGGCCAGGCACCGGCTCATGGCATGAGACACTCTACTTACAAGCTACATGTGTAAAGGGTGCAGGCAGGCAGGCACTGCAAGGCCCCTGTGGGCTGCCATGGTGCATCCGGCATCCCTAGGAGGAAGACTCTGCCAGTCAGCTCTGAGTTCCATGGGGAAGGGCTGAGCAGGTTCCTGGATATTGGAATCAGATAAACCTGAGTCTAATGTGAACATTTTTTGGGGGGGGGGCTTTTTGGGTCACACCCGGCGATGCTCAGGGGTTACTCCTGGCTCATGCATGCAGGAATTACTCCTGGCAGTGTTCGGGGGACCATATGGGATGCTGGGAATCGAACCCGGGTCAGCCGCATGCAGGGCAAATGCCCTACCTGCTGTGCTATAATAGCTCCAGTCCCTAGTGTGAGCTTTTTCCAGACTCATGCTGCCTGCAAATGCATCTTACTAAGTATTTGGATTTAACATTAAAATGGGGTGGCTGATAAGTGCCTCCCTGTTGAATTGTTGTAGGGGATAGACTCTTGGCTCAGTTGAAATCAGATGGCAGCAGTAGGACGGGAATGAGGCTGGAGTGTCTGTCTTTCTGGCATGCTTCCTGAGATGGGTAGGCTGGGCACTACACATGGTAGACCATTGGTCCAGGTGAAAGGAGGCAGGACCAGTTCCCAGACTGTGTCTGAACATACTAAGCACTCAACCAGCTCCAGCTTTTACGACTCACAATAGAGTGAGGGGCTGTGGGGCAGGCTTAACTCCAGACCAGATCCTCCAGCCTTGCAGGAAAGCCCCGAGCAGCTGCCTCCTCTCCATGCTGGGGTGAGAGTCAAGACAGCAAGTTGAAATTCACAGTGAAGGTGATGGGGAATAGAACCATGGATGAATTTGCTTTCTCTTTTACAAAATGTAGTCAAAGAGGTTTATCCTTTATGTCTTCAATAACAAACAAACAAACAAACCCAAGTGTGATCATTTTACAAAGGTAAAACTTTTTTGCGGGGGAGAGGGAGGGTTGTTCTGTGTCGTCTGGAATGTGGTTCTCTGTTCCCTCTGTCGACCTAGAGAACTGGGAGCTATTTCTAACTGCTGCCGGGAAGAGTGGCAGGACCTGGCAGGGGCCAGCCAGAGCCCAGAGCAGCAGGATCCAGGGAAATGCCAACAGGGAGGATTGTGGAGGGGCCAAAGGCAGTTTTAATGGCTCACTGGGTCTTTCTGTCCCCCACAGGTATGAGGATGAAATCAACCGGAGAACCAACACTGAGAATGACTTTGTCATCCTGAAGAAGGTGAGGACAGGGCTGTCCTGTGGGGATGGGAACAGGAGGGAACGCCCATGAGATGATGTGATGGGGACAAACAGCGTGCCCTCTGGCACCAGCTTGTTAAGTGTGTTACCCCAACGTAACATTCCTCACACAAAGAGGAAGGTCCTAAAGTCGCTCTGCATGGAATCTTGGGGAACTCTGGAGTCACTTTCTCCCCAGTCCCGGGAGAATTCAGATGGCAGCTTATCATCTAACCATGGGATCTGGGGAGGGTGCTGAGTGCTGTGTGTGACTGATGGAGAAGAGCTGGGGTCACACTTCTCCCAGGAAAGCCAGGGGTGCAGGTCCCTGACTTGAGTGAGGTTTAGGCCATTTGTGGGCAGGAAATGGGCTTAAGAGTCTTCTAGGGTGCTGGCGAGAGCCGGCAGCAACAGGCCATTAGCGCCGGTTTGTACTTCCTGTGTAGGATGTGGATGCCGCTTACATGAACAAGATGGACCTGCAATCCAAGGTGGACACACTGTTTGGGGAGATCAACTTCCTGAAATATTTATTTGATACAGTGAGTGCAGCCCTTTTGGGAACCACTTCTCCTTTCTCCCAGCACCTCAAGCTTCTGGATTGGGGAAGGGGAGCCCTGGAACCAGCTACCAGTGAGGCCCGGAACTTCTCTGTTCCCTGCCCTTCTCTGCTCTGTGGTCTTGTTCCCTCGGGCTTGTTGTGCAGAATCCTTAGATGGGGTTCCAGGGAAAGGGAGGCAGGAGAAGGTGAGGCAGCCCCACTGCCTTCTGGGAAATGCAACTAACATCCAGGTCCTCCGGGGACAAGGCTACCAGGATGCTTCATTAGTGCCAGGAAGTCTCAGTGCATAGGAGAGGGCAGTGATCCCTTAAAGGAGGTGAAGACTACAGCAGGGAGGGGAAACCTGCCCCTGCCTACCCTGGGAGCAACTGCTCTGGTCAGATGCTGTATAGTGGCAGCCTTACTGTATCCCAAGTATCTCCTTCCGATAGATGAAAAAGCCGGGGTGCTGGGAAGTTTCATTTCGTGCTCAGCCCTCTAGCTAGTCAATGGTACAGGCCAGATTCAAGAAGGAATGTGAGTGGCTATTTAGTGGGATTCCTTCCTATTACTCCTGAGAACTGAGGGGGGTTCATGGAGCGAGTCTGTCTGTCAGAGGGTTCAAGATGGTGGTGAAGCTGGAGTAAAGAGGGGATGGAGGGAGCAGGGACGGCAAGAAGCTCAGGGCATGTCTCAAGGGCTGTATTCAGGGCTCTTCCTCTCCCTAGAGGCTAGGGTGGGCGTCTCCATCCTCAGAGGAGGAGCCTCTAAGGCCCCGGCAACTGCCCCTCAATCTTCACATCTGGTCCAGGCTTCTCCAGGGTCACTTGGGGAAATGGCAGAGGGAAACAGGCTCTGGAGGAGATGGGACAAAGTTAGCTCTTCCTCTGGCCTACAGGAATTGTCCCAGATGCAGACTCACATCAGCGACACCAATGTCATCCTGTCCATGGACAACAACCGCTTCCTGGACCTGGACAGCATCATCGATGCCGTGAGGACCCAGTATGAGATCATTGCCCAGAGGAGCAAGGATGAGGCTGAGGCGCTATACCAGACCAAGGTGACTACTGCCCCCTCCCAGCCATTACTTCCAAACCTTCCTCCAGGACTGGCAGCATCTTTCTCTTATTCTAAAGTAAAACATGTTCAGTATAGAAAAACTTCGATAAAGATCACTCGTATCCCACTACCTCTATTAACTGCGGGCCAGAATATTTCCTATCATTTCTTGGTAGTGAACATTTATTGGAAATGTCTATGTTCCACACTTATAAATAGAAAGTTTTATATTTATAAACATAAAATTTGTACTTATAAAGCTTCATTCCATACCGTCTATGTTGTTTATATAATGTGCTATATTTAGATACACTATGTGTAGGTTCTTTTGTTTGTATATATTCATTTATTTCCCCTTTACAACAGCCCTGAGAGTCAGGAACTAACTAGGTCCAGAAAACAAGAGTGTCAGATTATTGACTTTCCTATGATTTTGTGTCTGATAAGTGGCAGAGGCAGAATTTATGCTCAGAGGTGCTATCTAACGAAGGCACACTCTCAACCATGATAATATTTTTGTTCTTTAAAGATTTAAAAAATACAATTTAATCTTTTTTCTCTTGCTTATCACTTTCGGATGCCTTTTCATGACATTAACTATTCCATACCATTTTTCACAGTAACACCTATTTCTGGGTGGGAATACTCCCTCACTCATGTGCCAAACATCCTGTAGCTAAGTGTAAGACACATCTTTGGCTACTTTAGCCTGAGTTGACCAGGATCTCTATAGAGAGTGAAGACCGGTTGAAAGGGCAAAGGCCCATCACTAAATTCTTCATTGCTGGCACTCATCTCCTTGGTGGGTTACTTGCGGCCAAGTTCCCTCCCTGGCCTCTGTACCACAGTCTTGTACACTGGTGTTCAGGGGGGCATGAATCTCAGCACCAGACCCCGGGGCCAAGAACAGGAAGTGTAGAAAGCAGAATGCCCATGACCCCCATTCAGGGTCACAGCCTTTGAGTTCCAAATGATGGGGTCACATTGACTTGTTTCAGGGCTGGAGGAAAAGGGGGATGAATTTGGGGCGAACTGTGGGGAAATGGGGTCCTGAAAAAGCTATGGAAATCATCCTCGAAAAGGATAAAAATAAGTTTGGGTGAGCAAAGTGAGGGGGGCTTCACGGTCCATGGTCACGGTCCTCCCGTTGTTCGTCGATTTGCTCGAGTGGGCCCAGTAACATCTCCATTGGAGACTTTGTTGTTATTGTGTTTGGCATATCGAATATGTCACGGGAGCTTGCCAGGCTCTGCCGTGCGGGCGAGAGACTCTGCCGGGCTCTCCGAGAGGGGCGGAGGAATCGAACCGGAGTTGGCCGTGTTGGCCGCGTGCAAGGCAAACGCCCTAGTGCTGTGCTATCGCTCCAGCCCCAAGGGGGGAGGGGTCTTAGGGTAAATAAAGTGGAGGTATAGATGTGGAAAAGAAGAGATGGAAAGGGATCCAGGATGTAGGTGAGTCTGGGATGTGGGTCTGGATGAGGGACTGGTGGTCCCGACTGGTGGTGGTAATGGGTGTGTCAAACTGAAGGGCTCTGTCAACCAGGCAATTGGTTGCAACCAGGAACCTACTAGAAACCCTGAGTAGGGCCCGGGAAGGTAGAGCCCTGCTCAGAGGGGTGCACGGTGACCGGGGACTCACTGTGGTACCTTTGACCCTCAGTACCAGGAGCTCCAGATTACAGCCGGGAGACACGGGGATGAGCTGAAGAACAGCAAGATGGAGATCGCAGAGCTCAACCGCACCATCCAGAGGCTGCAGGCAGAGATTGGCAACATCAAGAAGCAGGTGGGACGGGCACCCGGGCCAGCCGACCACAGGCACCGCCACCCCACAGAGTCCTGCTCTTGCCTCTCACCCCCACGTCTTTGCTTCTTCTCCTTCCCATGAGCAGATTGACCAGATGCATTCGGCCATCTCGGATGCAGAGGAGAGAGGAGAGCGGGCCCTCCAGGATGCCAAGCAGAAGCTGCTGGACTTGGAGGACGCCCTGCAGCAGTCCAAGGAGGAGCTGGCCCGGCTGCTGCGCGACTACCAGGCGCTGCTGGGGGTCAAGCTGTCCCTGGACGTGGAGATCGCCACCTACCGCAAGCTGCTGGAGGGCGAGGAGAGCCGGTGGGTCCTGTCCTGGGGCCAGAGTCCATAGGATTGTGAAGAGAGAGGACAGGCCCGCATTTGGTGGGGGTGTGTGTGGGGGTCAGGGTGCGGGTGACTAGAAGCTCAGGGTGAGCAGGAGCAAAGGCCATGTGTGTTGGCCGTTAGCATCACTCCCTTGCCTCTAAGCCGGATGTCCTGACACCCCAGCCTCACAGTCATGCCCCAGGGGTGATCCCCCAATGCCCAAGGGCTTCCTGAAATGCGACTCACTGGTCCCCTGGCACCCCACTATTCCCCTGCTTGGGAGCATGCTTTCCCAAGGTTGTGGGGGGAGTTCTCAGGTCAGCTGCTCCTTTGGGGTCTGACTGGTACGTCTGCTTGCTTGTTCCGCAGGATGTCGGGAGAGCTGCAGAATCACGTGAGCATCTGTAAGTGGCAGCATCCAGGGCCTGCTGGCGGGCTGGGCAGAGGGCGGGCCCGGAGGGCTGGCGACCTGCTGGTGTCAGTTCCAGTCTCAGGCAATGAAAGCCAACAGGCAGACACACACACAGCTCCCAAGACTGGGGGAAATGTGCTGAAATAAGTCGAGGCGATTTCAGTGTCCCCTTTCGTCTTAATTTGTATTTATTTATTCATTTATTTATTTATTTATTTATTTATTTTTGGATCACACCCAGCGATGCACAGGGGTTCCTCCTGGCTCTGCACTCAGGAATTACCCCTGGCATGCTCAGGGGACCATATGGGATGCTGGGAATCGAACCCGGGTCAGCCGCGTGCAAGGCAAATGCCTTCCCCGCTATGCTATTGCTCCGGGCCCTTTGTCTTAATTTTTATGACACCCAGGGGTTCCTTTCTGTCTCCCCAGCTGTGCAGAGCAGCCAGGTGACAGTCAGCGGCTCAGGCTCTGGAGGCGGCGGCGGCCGAGGCTCAGGCGGCTACAGCGGCGGAGGCAGCGGCGGCGGCTACGGCGGCGGCGGGAGCCGGGGCGGCGGCGGCGGGGCCGGTTACGGAGGGGGCTCCCGGGGCGGCAGCGGAGGGGGCTACGGGTCGAGCAGCAAAAGCAGCGGCAAGTACGGGGGCCGGGGCGGCTCCTCCCGCGTGCAGATCATCCAAACGTCCACCAACACCTCCCACAAGCACATCCTGGAGTAGAGGCGGAGCCGCACGTCCCGCCTGGCACGCGCTGCCCTGTCCCCCCTCCTACCCACCACCCCTACCCCTGCCCTTGACTTTCCCCTGATGGGTCTCAGCAGCTTTGCCAGTACATCCCCCTGTCCACGGGGAAGCCGGGGGATAACCCCAAACAGCTACTGCGTCTTTGCAGACTGGTGTGCAGTCAGAGCTGGGCCACCGGCAACTCCTTCAGCACTTGGGGTGGGTGTGGGGGCTGCCCCCTACACCCCCCCGCCCCAGGATTCCAGCTTAGCCAAGGAGAGAAAGAAAGCCCCAAAGCACCACCAAAGCGAGTGAGTGGGTGTGGTGGTGGAACTCCAGTTATCTCTCACACCCGTGCCTGCACCTGGCTGCTGGGTGAACACCCCACACCGCTCAGGGCGTCCTCAAAGAGGGTTCCCGGGAGTGGCCAGGCGGGGACCTTGTGCAGGGGCCATCCTGCCATGTTGCTCTGTGAGCCCCATGGGCACAGTTGGTGGGGCCAGGCTGTGCTGATGCGTCACACACCAATAGCTCCCATCCATTCTGGTCCTGAGTCCCTGTGTCTGGGGTTGCCTACCCCATGTGGGGTCTCAGAGGACAGGTGGTCTCGCCTGCTCTTCCCTGATCCTCCCGAGTTCTGCTCCATCGGGCTGTCCTGGGGGTTGGCCAACAGGTGGGCACACTCCACCCAATTTGCTCTGCCAGGTGCCCGTGGAGTCCGAGGCATGGGCTTGGGGCTTGAGAGCCTTCATTGCTGAACACATCAGGAAGCTGCCCTGCCCTAGCAATGGAGTTCTAAGGCTCCTTCCAGAGCGCCCAGTCCCCTCTGCTCTCTGTACTCCATTACCAAGAACCTCCTGAGAATAGGACTTCTCATGCTGGCCTGACTTCAGGCTTCGGGGTGTGCTGGAGGAGATGGAAAGGAAACTCTGGGCCACCAGCTGGCCAGGGAGAAGGCAGCCAACGTGGCTTCCAGACGTGGGGCTTCCTGCACGTGCCAGCTGATTCTAGCTCAGCTCCACGCTCTCCCTCCTCCGGGGGCATCGGGTGGGCTCAGGTGCTGTCCCCTGGAGAGAGCTGCCACCTCATCATTTCCTGGTTGAAGGTTGTACCTTGAAGGGTTTGTCATTTCTGGTGTTCCTCCAATAAATTTTCTCAGATCTCAAACTGTTTGGTCAGGAGGTGAATTATTTCCTCTTTGGTTTCTACAGGCCTCTGAAGGTAATCATGTGCAGGAGTCCAGGTTCTTACTTTGAGTACTTTTTTTTTTATTGCATGAGTAATACATAATCTTAGAACACCTTGCAGGCACAATCTTACTAATCCTCACAGTGACTGATCACTCAGCTGTCACTACATACGCCTTGGCCAGATGTTGTTCAACACATCTGTGTCACCAGCCACAACCGGGAGAGGGGGTGCAATGTGGAGCAATCATGTCGCTCGATGTTAAGGCAACCCACTCCCCTCCCCTTCTGTGAGAGGTTATGGGGATGGGAAGTTTCAGAGAGAGGAGAATCAGTGTGTGTCCCTGTGACACGATAGCCTGGGGGGGGAGAAGGGGGGTCCTGCTGGGGGACGCAGACCACCTACCTGGACAGGAGCAGAGGGAGCTGTGGCAGGTGCCGGTGTGGGGAGGGGAGTTGGTGCTACACAGGAGATCTGGACCATGGAGAGGGACTGGGGGATAGAGTGGGGCTGGTCCGACAGAGACACAGAGGAAGGGTTGAGTGTGTGGGAGTGCTGGGAGCTCAGAGGGGGCTGAGTGCAGGAGCGGCTGAGCCAAGGGGTCGAGGCTGAGCTGTCCATCTCAGGGTAACTCCCTGGAGGGATCATCAGGTCGAAAGTGGAGGACAGAGCAAAGGAAGCCAGCGACTGTAAGCGCTCGGAGCCCATGCAAGGGAGAGCCTCACAAAGGTGTGACCTACTTTCTCATTCTGTGGAGGGACCCAGATGGAATTTGGATATGGGGTTGATTCAAGCCTGATGGCATCTGGGGCTGATAAGACACTGTGTTCCCAGGCACGCCCTGCACTCTCTGAGTGGCTTCTCCCTGTCCCTGCAACTGGCCTGTGTGTGTATGGGGTGGGGTGGGGCGGGGGGACTGGGCTGAGCAAGGGAGAGAGGGGCAGGGGGCTGCCGATAGCAAGGAGGGGGGTGCAGGCAGAAGCGCTGGCCTCCACCTGCAGCTCAAGCCCAACCGAGGGCAGAGGAGCTAGATACAATCTCGAGTGTTCAGCCGACAGACACGCCTGAGCCTTTACGTCTTCTTCAAGCTCAGGCCTGGGAACCAGGAAGAGAGCGTGGGCAGGTCTACTCTGGCTCCTTACGCTTAGATGGCTTAGGATGCTTCTAGCTGGAGCACAGTCAGGGGCCGGGGCCCCCCTCTCACCTCCCAGGGGTGGGGCACTAAAAGGTACTGGAAGAATCCAGGAGACCTTTCTTCTTTTCTTTTCTTTTTTTTTTTTTTTGAGAAGTTTTATTGGATCACCGTGAGATGCAGTTCCAAACTTGCATGATTGTGTTTCAGTCAAACAGTGCTCGAGCACCCATTCCTCCACCAGTGCACATTTTCTACCACCATTGTTCCCAGTGTCCCACCCACCACCCCCACCCCACTCCCTGCCTCTGTAGCAGATACAGTTCTTCTTACTCTCTCTCTCTTCTTACTCTCTCAATGCTCAATTTTGGGCATTGTGATTTGTAATACAATTATTAAGAGGTCATCGTGTTTGGTCCTTGGTCTACTTTCAGCACACATCTCCCATCCTGGACAGTCCCTCCAACCATCATTTACTTAGTGGTTCCTTCTCTGTTCCAACTGCCTTCTCCCCCAGCATGTGGGATCGGCTTCCCAGGAGACCTTTCTTTGGGGGACATGCGACATCACTGCAGAGACTGGAAGTACATCTCCAGGAAAGAGGGGCTCACCTAAGCAGATGATCTAGAAGGACAGGTGGAGAGTCAGTTCATTGAGCTCAAGCGAAGCAACAGCCATGGCTCCCAAGATGGGAAGGTCCACGTCGGGAGCTAGCAAAGCACATGCCGAGGCTGGCTGAGTCTTTGGCAAGAGGTTGAGGTGGGGGGATCTGCCTATGGCAACTGCTGTAAGAGCCCATGAAATGGCACCTGGGAAAAGAAGCACCCAAGTCTCTGTTTCCTGTTTGGGAACATCCAGGCTGGATGCCAGGGAAGGATCAAGTCAGGGAGAGGCCATGGGTCCCAGCCAGGGCCATCCAAGGAATGCAAACTTTCTGGCAACAGCACTCTGAGAGAGGGCAGGAGCTTCTTCTCCCTGGGAACCTGCATGGACGTCTGGTGCTCATGAGAATCCACACTCAGTAGAGGCCAAATGGCCAGGGCCCCTGGTTATCTCCTCGACCTTGGCAGGAAGTGGGTTTCTTCTCAGAAACGGGGCATTGCATTTTCTGTTCAGAGGCCTTGATCATCTGAGACTGGGGGGACAGCTGGAAAGACAGATGCATCTTGGGAACATGGGAGTGGAGCTACTGCAGATCTGAGGAGGGAGGAGTGAATTCCGAAGGGAGTGTGAGTATCTCCCTATGATACTCTGGGTCTGAGCCATGGGAGCGAGAGAGAAAGAGGGGCCGGTGGGGAGGCTTCCTGGGAGGCAAAGAGTCCTCCTGTTGGACAGTGCCACCGGGAACAAAAGCCTCTCCTTGATGAAAATAGTAAAACAAGGCCCCAGCCCCAGCCAAGTGTCTGTTTTCTATCTGGGAACATTCTATTTGGCTGGGGGGATCGAGCCAGAAGAGGCCTTGGGTCTCCACAGCAAGACTCGCCCACGTGTGGCTCTCACTGGTCCCAGTAGAGGCAGGAAGACCCTCTGTGGGTGCAGGCACGCCACCCCTGCTGATGACCAGGCTGTTCCCCACAAGGCAAACCTCGGAGGAGGAGCAGAGCAGGCCCAGCCACTAATCAGCAGGGGGGTGGCACCAGGGAGCGGGCACTCAGGGCAGCAGCCTCCCAGGGAACGTGCCAACTGCTCCTCCTGCACTGGCAGGGCGGGGCGCTGGGAATCTAAATTTAATTCCCCCAGTGTCTCATCTACATAGATTTTGATCTTCGGCCGAGTGAATGGGATGAGGCATCACTGGCTTCACACAGTTCTAACTCCATCTGACCTCGGACCTGGGAAAGTTCTCCATGCAGGGAGGCGCCTTTCAGGAATGTTGCTCTCAGTTATCAGTCCAGTGGCCCACAATGTGTCTGCAAATGATGACCCTCTTCCAGCACAAGGGGGGCTCCATTATTTCGTGAGAGTGGCAGCCCTTTTTGGATCCGTCCCGTGCTCTCTTGCCAGCTGAGCTGGGAACTAGGGACTGGGGGTCTGGGGGGTATGGGGAGATTGGTTCTGAAAAGTCTTGGCCTTTCTGAACTTTGGTCATTCCCAGTTCCCAGGCACCACCTCTTAGACCTGTCCTGGGGTGCTTAGCTCTGGGGCCCCTGCCCCCTGCAGAGCCCACATTCCTCAGTGAGAGTCGTTCCAAGTCTAGCCTAGTTCCCTCAGTGTGCAGCACTGTCTAATCTCCCTGTTACAGATTTAAGGTACCTTCCCCCCCTTAATCCCCTCCCTGCACCCCAGAAAAATAAAGCTTTCTCCTGGGAGGTGACACTATTCCAAGAATGTAAATTCCCTTGTCTAGAGCTTCTCACTCTTTCCAGTAAAACCAGATGCTCCAAAACTCTCCCTGGGGGCTGAGGATGTGGCTCAGTGGTAGGGCATTTGCCTTTCGTACATAAACCCCCAGATTCCATCCCAGGAATAACACACACACACACACACACACACAGACACACACACATACACCCTCCTCCACCTCCTCCTCCTGCTCTCTATTTGCCATGTGCAATCCCTACATAGATATAGTTCGTATCTTACAGATGAGGACGTTTAGGCTCAGAGAGGTCAATGGCTTCGCTAAAGGCACACAGCCTAAACTGTGCCCTCATGGTCCCATGTGGCTGTCTCCCAGCCTCCGAGGAAGCCAACCTGCACCTCTGCTCTCACACCCTTCGCTGGCTCCCTTTTCTGGAGGGATACCGCCCCCGAAGCCAGCCAGCGCCTCTGAGGTCTCCTCCTCTCTGGGTCCCAAGCACACTGCCCCTCACACTGCAACACCACCTCCTAAGAAGCCTAAGAAACCTTGGCCCCTCCTCTGCTGGGTGCCAGCTTTCAACATCTTGCCACGCCTCCCGCCTCCCCATTGTCTGCCTCCCCCTTCACCCCTCCCAACCTCCAGCTTCCCCCACTCCCCTGAAGTTCCTTCTCCCACGTCCCTGGTGGAGTCCCTCGGGGCTTGGTTGCTTGTCACTGCATGTCTCCCACTTTTTTTTTCCAATCCCATCCCTGAAAAGCTCTCACCACACCTGCCCCTGCCCATGCCCACAGCCTGCCTGGGGCACCCATCTCTCAAGATCAGGTTGGGGGGAGCTGTGGGTTGCTGGGATTGAGGGGGTGGTATCCTGGAGCGCTTCTCCCCAGCGGGTATGGGATACCCCTTAGGAACAGGGGACTGGGCGGGGGTAGGCTACAGGGGAGATGGGGTGGTGGGAGGGCACCCAAAGACAATGAGGACTTCACCTTATTTTCAAAAGGCTTGTGGTGTAATTGAGGGGCCAGCAAATATATTCCTGCCTTCCTTCCCTCACCTCACCCCCTCACACACACATGAAAATGAATCAATCAATCAGTATGCAATTGGATCTGTCAGCAACCAGGCTTGGAAAAGGAAACCAATGGAACAGTTGAGTGGTGTTAATCAAGGAACCCTCTCTGGAGGAGTGGACCTGTTCCCTGCTTGGCAGAGCAGAAGTGATACACTCATTTGCTTCCGTGGCGTCATGGACCCAAACCCAATTCAAGTCTGGAATTCTCAGGAACTGAGCTCTTAGGTGCCCCAGCACTGGGCTATGGAAGGAATTTGAATGGGTTTCTGAGACAATTGAAATGGCTTCCAGAAGAGAGGTGTAGGAGGGCCTGGGAAGCTGGGGAGGGAGGCAGGTGAAGGCGTGAGGAGCGTTAAAAGTATGGGGAGGCAAGCAGGTAGAAGGGAGTGACGAGGGAGAGCAGGAAAACAGTGGATGGTGGATCAGGGGGACGAGAGCTGAAGGTGGGCTTGTCCTAGGAATTAGGCCAACTTGGCTTGTCAAGTACCAGCAGGGAAACATGAACACACGTCAAACCTTGATGAACCCAAGTTACCTTTGTAGAAGATAACAAACCAGTATCTCCACCATGTGGCATTTCTGTGATGTTTAAATGAGATGTAGTTCTGCGTACAGAGTCAGCGCCCTCATATTTAGCACCTCTTTCCAGGTAGTCTTTGTTCTAGAAATACAGAGCACACAAATGAGCTAGGATCCAGGACGCAACTTGAATGCCCACTTGTTTTCTATCTCCCTCCACTTCTCTATCCCACCCGCACTGGCCTCAGGTCATCAGGAGTAATGGGGCTCCCTTTGCCGGCTGCATGGTGCTTCCTGGCCCCATGGGGCCACCTTAGAAGTGGACAGTGGAGTAAGATAGGAGCTTGAGTTAGACTTCAGGGGATCGATTCCCAGTTATTATTTGGACAACTTTGCCTTCCTGGGGCCAGACCTTCTCACTTCTTTGACAGGCATGCTGAAGAGTGTGGTCTTTCGAGTTGAGAGACTAGCAAGGGGCCAGAGTCTATAATTCTCTACACACTTGTCAACCTTCCTCAGTTCAGATGGAAGGCTACTGACAGTGAGACCCAAAATGCTTCCTCAATGGGTGGCTAAGCAAGTCACCCCAAATCTCTAGAGACCAACCACCGGTTTTCTCTCTCATAAAATGAATTGTAGCCCCCTCAAAAGCCTTATTTCAAGAGTTCCTGAGTGGTTAGAACTCATGGGTATTCTTAGTGGGGTGGCCCATAGAAACTGGGGTGATTTTTAGGTTTTCCTTCTGCTTCTGGTGTCTCTCCCTTCTCATGGGAGAGGCTCTGTGAACTGACTATGGATCGTTTGGTGGGTCCCGGCTTAGGTTTTTCCCTGTGTCAGCTTCTCGGGGGATGGAGGCAGGACTCATTTCAGATGTCTGTTGTGGGATGGAGGGGAGAGAGAATGGGAGCACGCATGCAGGTACACATCCCCACCCCTCCAAAGTGCTAGAAGGAATCAATTGCGCAGAGATCGGTTTCATGAGGGAGTGTGCTGAACTAAAGGCATTTTGAAGGGCTGTCAGGGATGATTAGGCAACTATCATTAGCACTCAGACCATCCCAGATCCCATTGTTCCTAGTCAGGAACAAGATCTAGATTACTCATCCTTCCAGAGATACCTGGTGTGGCAGCCCAAGGACATGAGTCTGGGGACAGAGTCCTCACAGCAATATCATGGTGTGGGGGGAGCGGAGCTGTGGAGAGATGAGAGGAGTCCTCTCTGGACGTGGGGGTAGGGAAGGACCTAGGAGAGGCAGAGTAGGCTCCGTGGTGAGGGAGAGGGCTGGTGAAGGCTAGCCCTCAGCTGTCCTGGTCAGGATTCCAGGAAGCTTGGCTGGGTGGTCTCCCCAGCTTCCCCTTCTCTCAAAAGTTTTGTCTTCCGTGGTAAAGACTTCCAACAAGGTGCATGGCTGACCCCTTCAAGCTGCCCAGAGCCAGCCAGTTCGGGGCTAGGCTTTCCTCACTGAATCTCCGGGGGCCTGGGGTTCACATGCAACATGAACAGTCTGTCAGGCTCTGAGAAGGCTCAGAGTGGCAGAGCTCAGGTGTTCTTAGATCTCAGAGCCTCTGCTCTCTATTAAGACTGACCAGAAGAGGCTCTCCATGAGAGCCGCTGGGGTTTCCTGGGCTGCCATAATGCATGCTGAGTGTTCTTCCACTTAAACTCTGACTGTCCACCTTCCCCTCTTCAGAGGAAAGAGAAGAAACTTTTCCTCAGCACATGAGTGTGCATGAGGTCAAAAATTCAAAGGGATGACCAGAGCTTCCCGTGCTGTCTGTCTTGCAGGCAGTGGGTGGCACATCTCAAATTCAGCTGCTGTGCTGGTACTCCTCACAGAAGGGATCCTGGGACACTCTAACTCAGCGTATTTGGTTTAAATCCCAAATTTCCAGCTATGTGAATGTGGTCAGGATATTGAAGATCTGTTACCTCATTTTAAAAATGGGTAGAATAATAGCATGCATCTCAAAAGAGTGAAGAGAAGAATACATGGAAAACCAGGGCTTGGCACACGGTTAGTTTTTGATACATGTTAGCGGGAGTTAAGAGTATTATTATTGTCCAGAAATAATGGCCACGTGTCGACCAGGCTTTCCAGACCCCAGCACCGCCCTCCCTTTCAAATACGTTTACACGTTTCTCTCCACGGAGTCTACTTTGAAGCTTGAGCTACCTGTCAAGCCTCTCTCCTCCCTTTGCTGAGCTAAATGTGTGGACTCACTTCTATCCGCCCATCTCCCTGCAGCTCCTGTTTGCACCTGTCTGCTGGGGCTGGTGTTTCTGTCTCCCGCCCTGGCCTCTCTTTGAGCAAAGGAATCAGGGAAAACTTAGAAAAGATTCCATCTTTCTCTTTGGGTCCTTCCAGTGCACCTGTCTGTCCATCCATCCAGCTTGGAGATAGCTTCTCTTTAAATATCCATGCAGTTATAAAGTTTTCATCTCATAAGAAATAACTTCTCTCACGTGTTCACTTCAAGTCCCGGTCTGTGGCAGGGGCCATCCCCTGGTGTGCTCTGGGATCTAGAAAAGGCAGGGCTCGGAAGTGGGGCAGAGAGTTGAGATTGGTCCACCACCTCCACCATCTGCTAAGATTCGAGCAGGGGCGACAACTCTCCTTGCCAAACCCTAAGGGAGAGTGCACCCCAGTGCTTAAAGGGCAAGGCTGGAAGGGAATGTATGAAACTTTGTGAAAGAAGGTGATGAAACATTACCGAGAAGCACCAGGTGGCAGATGTGGGGTCTTATTTTCCCAAAGTCGCAAGTACTTGAAGAGAGATCTTGTCTGATAAAATGATTACCACACCAGTGATCTTGCATACACTGCATTTTTGAGAGCCATCCTGGGAGTTAGGTGTGTAGTGTTTATCCGTATTGTTGAGGCTCGTAAAAATCTTGTATGGCTGCAGGCAAGCCAAACCCTTGAGAGGCACCACATCCCGCTGACTCGAGGACCAAGCCCAATGGTACTCCCTGTATATAAGGGGAAGTCTCTGAGCCAGAGACAGAGGAGTGTTAAACTCCTTTCCTGTCTCCTCTTAGCTCTTGATTTTTCTCTAAATCAACATGAGTCGACAATTTAGCTCTAGGTCCGGGTACCGATGTGGAGGAGGGGGCTTCAGCTCTGGCTCTGCTGGAGCTGTCAGCCATCAGCGCCGGACCACCAGCTGCACTATGCGCCGTAGTGGAGGAGGAGGTGGTGGGAGAATGTTAGGTGGAGGATGTGGTGGTGGTGGTGGTGGTAGTGGTTTTGGAAGCCGGAGTCTTGTTAGTCTTGGTGGCAGTAAAAGCATCTCCATAAGTGTGGCCAGAGGAGGTGGCCACGGTGGCTTTGGGGGAGGTAGCTTTGGCGGTGGTGGCTTTGGAGGTGGTTTTCGCAGTGGGGGAGGTTTTGGTGGTGGTGGTTTTGGCAGTGGAGGTGGCTTTGGTGGAGGTGGTTTTGGAGGTGGTGGCTTTGGAGGCGGTGGTTTTGGGGGTGGATTTGGGCCAGTGTGCCCTCCTGGTGGCATCCAAGAAGTCACCATCAACCAGAGCCTTCTGCAACCCCTCAACGTGGAGATTGACCCTGAGATCCAAAAAGTCAAATCTCAAGAAAGGGAGCAAATCAAGACACTCAACAACCAGTTTGCCTCCTTCATTGACAAGGTGAGTATCTGCTTGGGGCCTGGGGACAGCTTTTCCTGGTCTTTTTGACACTGGTAAAACCAAGACATGTTTGGGTTGGGACTTCAAGGTCTTGGGTTGCATGATTTAAAGGACATTTTGTGGAACTGTCTTCTAGAGGTATGTGAAAATTATGCTTCTGAATGATGCTAATAATGACTAAACTCTTGGTCAAAGGAGTTTCAGCTTATACAAATGTGGGTCCATTCAATATCACTTTGAGGGGGGGTTGGTTTATAAATTTAGCTCTTGAGCTGAAGAGGGACTCACATCTGTTGAATGAAGATCCCAGAAATGGGTCTAACTCAACCTTCTAGAGTGGAAATGAGAAGCCTAGGAAGGTCTTGCTAAGCATTAAAAGGGAACTGAGTGGGAGTTGAGTGCACTGGGACACAGCACAGTACTGTGTCTAGCAAGTCAGTATCACATGGGTTGCTGTCAGGGGGATGATTCCACTCCTGGGAATTTTATAGTGATGTTGGGTCAGGGTGAGAATAATTCAATGTACTTATGTTTTGAAGTTTCTGTTCTGAGAATATACAAACTTTTGGGTCCATTGGGTCCACTTTAACTTGTGCTTGATAATTAATCATTTCAACTCAATATTTATCCACAATAAAATTGAAATTCAATTTTGGATTTTCTCAACATGCTCATCAGCTGTGATATGCTCAGAAAATACAAACCAAGGTTTATGGCAATCTACCTAAAACACTATGGGAAGACGAATTGCTTAAGTATCACATATCTCTCTCACAGTGTAATTAAGATTGTCATTTCCCTATGTTGTTTCTCTGTGCTATTTCTCTTTGCAATTTATTTCTTTGAGCTACTCCCTTCTAAGGTTACACTGAAACAAGGCTATACTTGTTCTCAGGGAAACACAACCTTCTCTGAACAGAGCTTTTTTATGATGATGATACTAGCTTAACAATCTCTGTCATGGCTGGAAAACGAGGAATTGAAGCTTATCTAATAAGATCCAGCCTTGGAGTGCAGCAGCCCTTGGTTTGCAAGGACCATAGATCCCATTTTTGCACCAGTGGGTAATGATGGGGTCTTGTGTTCTCAGGTGCGCTTCCTGGAACAGCAGAACCAGGTGCTGCAGACCAAATGGGAGCTGCTGCAGCAGGTGGATACCTCCACCAAGACCCAGAGCTTAGAACCCTGCTTTGAGTCATACATCAGCATGCTGAGAAAGAAGGTGGACCAGCTGAAGGGCGACCAGTCTCGGATGGACTCCGAACTAAAGAATATGCAAGATATGGTGGAAGATTACAGGAACAAGTAAGGGAATATGACAAGTCTTGATTTTTGCTTGAAAATATACCCAGAAAAACATAAGCTAAGATTTTGAAGATCAGTATGTGTTTTCTTTCTTTCTTTCTTTCTTTCTTTCTTTCTTTCTTTCTTTCTTTCTTTCTTTCTTCCTTCCTTCCTTCCTTCTTTCTTTCCTTCTTTCTTTCTTCCTCTTCCTCCTCCTTCTCCTCCTCCTCCTTCTCCTCCTTCTCCTCCTCCTCCCCCTCCTCCTCTTCCTCCTCCTCCTCCTCCTCCTCCTTTTCTTCTTCTTCTTCTTCTTCTTCTTCTTCTTCTTCTTCTTCTTCTTCTTCTTCTTCTTCTTCTTCTTCTTCTTCTTCTTCTTCTCCTCCTCCTCCTTCTTCCTTCTTTTTAGATTATGTGCAAATCAATTTGTTCCTTACTTTCTAGAAATAATTTGGTGGTTTTGTTGCTCAGAAGGAAGGGAATACTTATGGTGTTTCTGACTAGAAAGAGGAAAGCAGGGATAGATGATGCTGGATTTAGTCTACAGACTGAAGGCCTTCCCAATTCTCTGGTTCTCCTAATCACTTCTGGTTTCCTTGTAGGTATGAAGAGGAGATCAACAAGAGGACAAATGCAGAGAATGAATTTGTGACCATCAAGAAGGTAAGAAAATTCTGTAGATTAGACCCCATTTTGGAAATCTATAGAAGAGGGTCTCTGGTTAGGAAATAAAAGTCATGCCTGCAGATAACCAACAGCAGGTGGCCATGCAGGCCCTGTGGTCCACCAGGAGGAGAGAACTTTGGAGTAGATTCCTCTGATCCTTTCTGCCTATATAAGCAGTTCTATGATGGTGACTAGAGCCTGCCCTGGGGAAACTAGGAATTATTTTTCTTGTATTCCGCTAGGATGTGGATTCTGCTTATATGACAAAGGTGGACCTTCAGGCCAAAGTTGACAACCTTCAGCAGGAAATCGAGTTTCTCACAGCACTCTATCAAATGGTAAGTCTTCCAGTTTCTACTGAATTTTCCCAAATGGAGAAAAATTTAAGCCTGAATGTCCTACTGCCCAGAAGAGCTGGTGTATCTTCCAGCTCTTGGCCCCCTCTCTGCCTAAACTGTTTCTGGTTTCTTTGAACATGAAAAAGTTCCTGAACTATTATGTCTTACAGGAGCTGTCTCAGATGCAGACTAATATCAGTGAAACTAATGTCATCCTGTCCATGGACAACAATCGGTCCCTGGATCTGGACAGCATCATTGCTGAGGTCAAGAGTCAGTATGAAGAGATTGCACAGAGAAGCAAAGTTGAGGCTGAAGCCTTGTACCAGACCAAGGTGAGGGGGAAAAGTTTGTCTTGCTGTTTTGTGTTATCTCTTAAGTTTGTGTGCATAAGGCAGGGTGCACTAAGTGCATCGAATGACTTGCTCCCCCTTCTTTAGTATGAAGAGCTCCAGATTACCGCTGACAAACACGGGGACAATTTGAAAACCTCAAAGATGGAGATTTCTGAGCTGAATCGCATGATCCAGAGAATCAGAGCTGAAATTGAGAGTGTCAAGAAGCAGGTATTGTTTTTTCCTTTTGGCCCTACTTATATGGGCAATCCTTACTAACTGGAAAACATTCTTTGTGTCAACTCTTCGCACCAAGGTTCTGTTGTTCTCTCAATTTCTTTTGATGGCTATGCCGGTTTCCAGAATTCAGTTCTCTTGCAATCCTAGAGAAACTCGAGAAAAAGACCCAGTAGAGAAAGAGATGCCATGGTCATGAGTGACCTAGGTCAGGACCTTCGTGAGTTTTAGGAGTGAAATATAGGCAGCCAGGAAAGTTTGGGACTAGGCAGTTAGAAGAATGTCAAGTCTGTAGGACTCAGGCTCAAGAATCACCTTGAGGGCTGGAGCGATAGCACAGCAGGTAGGGCATTTGCCTTGCATGCAGCCAACCTGGGTTTGATTCCCAGCATCCCATGTGGTCCCCTGAGCACCACCAGGAGTAATTCTTGAGTGTGTAAGCCAGGAGTAACCCCTGTACATCGCCAGGTGTGACCCAAAAAGCAAAAATTAAAAATAAAAACAAATATAAATAAAATAAAAAAGAATCACCTTAAAAGGCTTGGCAGGAAGAGGACACAGTGACGTGTTGTCTGGAGGTAAACGCATGAGAGGATGTACGAGTCCAGGTTCTCTCATACCCAGACTCCTGGCCCACTGGGCTGGAGGAGGGATTGTGTTGGGATGGAAAGGTCAAGATGGGTTAGTCGAAAGGAGAGAGTCACGTGCTGTATTCTCCTTTTTCAGAACTCTGGGCTGCAACAGTCCATCAGTGATGCAGAGCAGCGAGGTGAGAACGCCCTGAAAGATGCCCAGGGCAAACTGAATGAGCTGGAGGATGCCCTGAACCAAGCCAAGGAGGACCTGGCCCGGCTGCTGCGTGACTACCAGGAGCTGATGAGCACCAAGCTGTCCCTGGATATGGAGATTGCCACCTACAGGACCCTCTTGGAAGGAGAGGAAAGCCGGTGAGGAAGGGCCCCTGGGGGTATTGGGTGCAGTGACGGCTCCCTTCCCTGTAAGCTGGCTGGAGTTTAGCAGCTTGTCCTGGGAAGGCAGGAGGATAGGGAGATGGCTGACTATCTCCATGAGGTGCTGAGATGGAGCTCACTGTCCATGGGACTCGCTCAGGTGTCATCTGCTCCCAAAGGTGCCTTCTAACTTCAGACTGGCAGCAAAGCTCTGGTCTGGTTTTATGAAAACTTCCCAAGCTAAGAGAAAGAAAGAAAGAAAGAAAGAAAGAAAGAAAGAAAGAAAGAAAGGAAGGAGGGAGAGAAAAAAGAAAGAGGGAGAGAAAGAAAAAAGAAAGAGAAAGAAAGAAAGAAAGAAAGAAAGAAGAGAGAAAGAAAAGAAAGAGGGAGAGAAAGAAAAAAGAAATAAAGGAAGGAAGGAAGGAAGAAAGAAAGAAAGAAAGAAAGAAGAAAGAAAGGAAAGAAAGAGGGAGAGAAAAAAGAAAGAGGGAGAGAAAGAAAAAAGAAAGAGAAAGAAAGAAAGAAAGAAGAGAGAAAGAAAAGAAAGAGGGAGAGAAAAAAGAAAGGGAGAGAAAGAAAAAAGGAAGAAAGAAAGAAAGAAAGAAAGAAAGAAAGAAAGAAAGAAAGAAAGAAAGAAAGAGCAAGCAAGTCACACAAAGCCATCCAGGGGGTCTCAGAGGGGACCCGCTTAGGCCCTGGTGAACTGGGTGAGGTCTCTCAGCGCAGAGCGGGGGAGAGGGCTTGGAGGGCGGTGGGGGGAAGGCAGGGGATTCACTCTTCTCTCTCCGCCAGGATGTCGGGAGAGTGCACCCCCAACGTGAGTGTGTGTAAGTACCGGGGTGGTCCCAGGGGGCGGGGGCGGCTTGGCGGGGGAGGCGTCCGGCCGGACAGATTGGAACTAACTGCGCGTCCCCTTGCAGCGGTGAGCACCAGCCACAGCAGCATCAGCGGCGGCCGCAGCGGCGGCGGCGGCAGCTACGGCTCCGGCGGCGGCGGCGGCGGCGGGTACCGAACCGGCGGCAGCGGCGGCGGCGGCGGCGGCAGCGGCGGGTACCGCACCGGCGGCAGCGGCGGCGGCAGCTACGGGTCCGGCGGCGGCAGCGGCGGCGGCAGCGGGGGCCAGAGAGGCGGGTCGGGAGGCGGCGCCGGCGCCGGCGGCGGCAGCAGCTCCGGGGGCGGCCGGGGTTCGGGCGGTGGCAGCTCTGGGGGCAGCTTTGGCTCTTCTGGCGGCCGGGAGTCCGGCTCTGGGGGCAGCAAGACCACCAGTGGCAGTTCCAGCGTGAAGTTTGTGTCCACTAGCTACTCCCGAGGGCCCAGATAGAGCCTCCTCGCCTGTTGGCTCGCCCACTCCGTCACCTACCCACACCTGCAAGGCAAGAACAGAGCTCCATCCAGCCTGGGTGGAGAAAACAAAAAACAAACCCCCCAAAAAACGCTATGTGTAGTTAGTCGGTTCCTCCCGCCGGTTCCTCCCGCCGTCCCCAGTTCTTTCCTTTTCTGCCTACCTTTCCAAAGAAGCTTTTCCATCTCAGTCCCTCCCGGCTAGGACCCTGCTCCGTGCTTTGCCCAAGACCTAGATGAGCAGTGACAGGTCGTGCTATCACATTCCAGAGCACCTAAGTCAGCCGAGGGGGGCTGCTGGGACCCCAGGGTTCTCCCCCACAGAAACCCCCAGTCCCAACAGCGCCTGTCACCTCCCTTTTCTTGCAGGCGGCTCTGTGCTGCTTCGGTTTTTGTACATACGGTGTAAGCAAATCGTCTTTTGTGGAGACGGCTTGAACTCTGCGTGTCCCTGTGTTGCTGCAATAAACTGCATTTGAAATTCTCAGAGTCTCTTCTGCCTTCATTCATGGTCCTGTCTACCCGGGAAGGGTGGTGGCAGAGGAGTGTGTGTGTGTGTGTGTGTGTGTGTGTGTGCGCGCGCACGCACGCTGTCTTGGGAAACACGTACCCCAACTGGGCAAATGGAGAAGCAACACTGACCTTTAAACACTCTACACCCTCTTTTTCTTCTTTCCCTTTTTCTCTTTCAGGTGTCATGATTTGCAGTACTGTCCATGATGCTAGGGGGTGTTCATGCTTACAGTGCTCCAACACCATACCCTTTGCCAGAACCTCTATCACTGTCTCCGTAAACACTTCACATGCCATTAGAACATGGGGTGCACATGTGGGGTGGGGGTGGGGGCAGACAGAAATGGAGAGACAAGGGTAGCGGGTGTCTTCATCAGAGAAGTCTTTCCTGAGAGGAGAGTGGGCCGGCAGGTTGCCAGGAGCTTGGCACTGAGAAGAAGGGGCTGTGTTGCATGGAAGAGGTGTTAATATGGAACAGCCAGAGACGAGAGGAGAGTGGGTAATGCAGGCTCAGCAGCTGCTTTCCAGAACTCAGAGCACAGCAGAGAGGTGAGTGGCCCCTTCTGCTGTGAGGCCACACTCAAGCTGCTTCACCTAAGGAGTTCCCACGGGGACTGGCAGCTGGTTCTTGTGAAATAAGGCACAGAGTAACTCAATAGTCAGAAGCACAGCTTTGAACTCAGAGATGATAGGCTTTGACCACCAGTGCTTAGTATCTCTGGGAGAATGTGCTATCAGCCTCACCGTGGCTCAGTTTTACTATCTGAAAAATGGGAGTAAGAGTTCCCCCTGGGAATTGCTGTGAGGATTGAATGAGATGAGGAGAGGTCACGGCTTAGCACCTAGTGAGCACTAGGATGACTTCTTGCTCTCAGTGCTAAGGTGATGACGCTGTTGGTGAACTGGCTGTTGTACCACGGCTAGCTGGCCACCAGATAGCTCAGGAGATGTTTGCTCTGAGGAACAAATGAACATCAGAGTTTCAGGGGGTCTAGGATCACAACAAGGCAGTCAGCTTCTCTGAGGATCAGTTCAGCTTCCAACGAGGAAAATCTTTCCGGTTTCAGTGTTAATCAAGGCTGAGGCAAGCATGGAGAGTACCGGTCAGCAGTGTCATTCCTGGCACTTCTTAGGGACCACATGTGGTCAGGAGATAGAAGTGGGGTTAGTCTCTTGCAAGGTAATGCTCTCTGTTTGTGTATTTGTGTTTGCTTCTTTTGGGACCACATCTGGTTGTACTCAGGGCTTACTCCTGCCTCTGACCCCAGGGGTCACTTCTGACCAGTTTGGGGGACCATCTGGGTAATGGAAATTGAACTGGGATCAGCCAGGTGCAAGGCAAGTGCCTTAGCTGCCGTATGTACTATGGCTACAGCCCGTCAGCAGAAGTATTATGGGAGGACCACACAGTGAAAGTCATTCCCGTACCCCAAGTCTCCTTCACCTGAGCTTTTCCCTGACTGAACTCTGAAGAGCATGATGATGGAGAGAAAGAAGCAAGAAATTTGATTCTAAGCGCGTGGGATTAACCCATTCTGGTATTCAAGGGGCAAACAAGGGTACATTGTCCACCACTGAGAGGATATGTGAGTCCTTGAACTGGACACTTGATCATTCTAAGCCTCAGCGGTCTTGTAGGCAAGTGGGGGTGAAAATATTTGCCCGAAGACAGCAAGAATATACCATATACAATGTAAAAATGCTTTCTGAACTGTAGCTATGCTATATAGAAGGTCACTGTCACTGTCACTGTCCTCCCATTGTTCATCGATTTGCTCGAGTGGGCCCAGTAACGTCTCCATTGTGAGACTTGTTACTGTGTTTGGCATATTGAATACATCACGGGTAGCTTGCCAGGCTTTGCCGTGTGGATGAGATACTCTCGGTAGCTTGTGGGGCTCTCTGAGAGGGGCGGAGGAATTGAACCCGGCTCGTAATGGAAATTAAAAGGGAGAGAAAAATAAAGGAGAGAAGGTGATTGGATGATGCAACACCTGGGACCATATGAGTGAACCAATGAGAATATTATAGTACTTGGCACAACTTTTATAATTTTGTTCTTTTTGTTTTGGAACGACATTCAACTGTTCTCAGGGTTCATTCCTGGCTCTGTGCTCAGAGATGATTCCTGGCACTGTTTAGGGTCCATGTGCAATGCGGGGGTAGAACTGGGGTTGGTCTCTTGCAAGGCTTATCAGCTGTGTTTTCGTAATTTGGGTCTTCTAATTTCCTTCTTAGGTTATAGCTTCCTTTAAAGATTATTAAATATTGGGAATGTCCTTGTTCACCTTGTTTGGACTTGGGTTTTCTTGATAAGGTTAAATATGGAACAGAGAAAATTATGTGAACACGTTATAAGATAAGTAAGATTAAGAGTCCATTACATCAGCATTTGAAAATCAGCAAAGAAAAAAAATCTGGATTCTATTCAGCTCTACAGTTTGTGCACATATATTACGTGTTAGGTATGAATGAGACCAAATACTGGGGATTTGTATATGAGTGAGTACTGATTTTTTTTTGTCTCAAAGAACTTAGAGACTAGAATGTCGAAGCATGTACAAACATGACCTTACAATGAGCACAACAATGCAATGGAAGAAACACACACAAGGCATAGAAAAGGTACCTTCAGATGGGAGAATGAGTATGAGTAAAAGTGGTGCCTGGCAGATTGGGTGTTCAAGGAGTTAAAGGAGTTTGCCTGTCCAAGAAGGAAAGTCAAGACAGACTAGGACACTTAAGGCAAAGGTCGCTCCTGGCAAGAATAAAATGGAATAAGACTGGACAAGTGAAATTGTATACATGATCAGATCATCAAAAGGGCATGAACTTAGTGACAGGGAATGAGGGTAAACAGTCTCATATAACCAAGAAGGACCTTTGAGAAAAGTGTTGAACAAAATCTGGACTCTAATTCATCATGGGTCAGAAGTTTTCAGGTGAAGCGTATTTGTTTATTAAAACCTTCTACGTACTGTACCAATGGAGCAGGGGCTGGTGGCGGTGGGGGTGAGGGTGGGGGACGAAGCCTGAGCACTAGTGGAATGAGGACCCAGCCCAAAGCAGAACTGTCTAGGACTTGAGTATCCCTTAAGAACTCTTCTCTGTTTCTGGGAGATTTGTCATGTAAATATACTTTAGAGTACTTTATGGGTAGAAAATCTGTGAAAGGGGAGAAGCAGCCTGGCATGGCACCCACTAGGCGAATAACAGGCGTTTTAGAGGTATCACTCGGGCCAAGTTGGAGGAGGAAAGCTTAAAGGTAGGAAGATTTGCTAGATTATTGGGTAGGTTCACCCAAAAGATTACACAGACCCATACCTTGTTTCAAATTCTTAAAGTTGTTAGAGAGATCAGGAATGAGGATGAGGATCTGCACCCAGAAGTCCTTTGCGGTGGGGTGGTGGCAAGGCCAGTGGGAAGCAAACAGAAGCAGGAGAGGGACTTCATGTTCCTGGCTTGGAACATAATATATCAAGTGCGTTATGACAGGAGAAACAGTAAGTCAGTTCTTTGGAGGTACTTCTACTGTAGATGTGTAAACTGAAGGTCATCGAATCTGAAAGTTAGGGCATCCCTCAGATAACTCAGGATGCAGAGAATCCCCATCAGGAAAGTCAGCAATATGAAGGCAAAGATGGAGAAATGGAGAAATCTTCTAATTCTCAATTGGGAAAAACAGTTATTTAGGGGCTAACCAGCCCGAATACTGAGGTCCCCCAGAACTAGTAAGGTCCTCTCAACATCTTTGATTTCAATACCTCATCCTTGGTTGGGTCCAGTGGATTTGATATGTGGTTCTTGTCCAAGTAATAATATTCAGAAGAAGTGAGTGAATTAGTACATCTGGGTGATTAAAAATAAAATCAATGTTTTGGCAAATTTATGTAACTTTATGTAAAATGACACTGAGGAACTTATAACTTTCCTCAAAGGAATGACTGTGATGTGAAAAATGATTCTGTTGTTTTAGCTTATCTTTATTAAATATTTTTGCTGTATCTAACTGCTGCACAGGTATCATAAAAGACTATGAAGTTCTATCATTCTTCTACTTTTGAACTAGAAGTTACATTCTTTTTTGGGGGAAGGGTCACACCTGGCGATGCACAGGGGTTACTCCTGGCTCTGTACTCAGGAGTTACTCCTGGCGAAGCTAAGGGGACCATATGGGATGCTGGGGATTGCTATCGCTCCAGCCCCAAGAAGTTACATTCTTTATGTTGCAGGATTCTATACTTTTTTATTTTGAAAATATGTCAATCCTTAAACCAATTAATAATTTGAAACTAAGAGTTTACAGTTTTTTTCCTATATTTTTTGTAATCAAACAAGACCATAATTTTGGTCTTATCACAATCTTTATAAATATTATCAGTGGTTGAAGAAAAAGTAAAAGCTCCTATTTATTTCTGCTGTGTTGCTGAGTTTCCTTTCTCTAAGTAACTGCAGTTTCATAAGATTTCTTTCTAAGTATTTATGCACGAGTAGGCCCATGAATTTCTTTCTGTTTCTCAGATGTCCTACCATCCAACTACAAAGTGATGGTGTTCATTTGGCTGGGATTGGAATTGCAAATTCTCTAGCAGGTGGGCCTATTGGGACTTGGCTGTGGCTTTTGCTCATAGGACTAAAGCAAAATACCAAAGCATTTTGCTACATATATATATATATGCTGGAGCGATAGCACAGTGGGTAGGGCATTTGCCTTGCACGTGGCTCACCCGGGTTTGATTCCTCCATCCCTCTTGGAGAACTCGGCAAGCTACAAGAGAGTCTGGCAAGCTCCCCATGGCATATTCGATATGCCAAAAACAGTAGCAAGTCTCACAATGGAAATGTTACTAGTGCCCGCTGGAGCAAATCAATGAACAACAGGAAGACAGTGCTACAGTGATGTACATATATATACTGTCACTGTCACAAGACAAACATATATATGTATATATATATACATATATATATTTGTCGTCTTGTTGTTCATTGATTTGCTCGAGCCGGCCCAGTAACATCTCCATTGTGACTTGTTACTGTATTTGGCATATTGAATACATCACAGGTAGCTTGCCAGGCTTTGCCGTGCGGGCGAGATACTCTTGATAGCTTGCCAGGCTCTCCAAGAGGGGCGGAGGAATCAAACTTGGGTCGGCCGCGTGCAAGGCAAATGCCCTACCGCTGTGCTATCGCTCCAGATATATATATACATATATATATATATATATATATATATATATATTTGGTTTTGGGACCACACCTGGTGATGCTCAGGGCATACTCCTGGTTATGCATGTAGGAATCACTCCTGCAGGTGCTGGGGTACATTATGGGATGCCAGGGATCGAACCTGGGTTGGCTGAATGCAAGGTAAGCACCCTACCCACTGTACTCTGCCTCTCCCTGTCTTTGTCCTAAAATATCTGCACACACCTGCTCTGCCAGGGCCAGGATCCCTGTGTCTTCTTCCTAGTGCCTCAGTTGGGAGGTCAGGTCCCTCAGTCCATCGCTGGCCAAGTTTCTCTGATCCCAGGGCCCCTGAGCCATCTCTCCTCTCCAGGACTGAAGGGTCTTCACTAGCCTCGGGGTCTCTTCAGCAGCCTTTGAGATGCAGAATCCCAGAAGATGATATTGAACTGGAGTCTAAGCTTCTGCATCAAAGTTTAGCTATCAGAAGCTCCCAGATATCATGGAAATGGAAACATTTTGTTGGTCCCCTGAAGGGGCTCTGAGGAAAAATCATACAGTTTTCCTGTGTTATCAAAACTGGGGGGACATTGTGAACATTTTATGGGAAGTTTATAGACACTGATAAAAGTTTCTTCTGAAGACAAATAGGCTTTCTTTAGGTCATTTAATTTTTTTCTTGTTTTTGGGGGCCACACCTGGTGATGCTGAGGGCTTACTCCTGGCTCTGTGCTCAGGAATCATTTCCGATAGTGCTCAGGGGACCGGGATACTGTCCTGGCAACCTAAACAGGATGAACTTCGCCATCCACCATACAAAAGGCAAAAAAAAAAAAAATCCTGCGAAGTATTTAATAAAAATGAAACAGCTTTCTCTGGGTTGTTCCAGGAGTTGCCTTTCTTAGCACTTCGGCACTGCGAAACCACATTGCAGGGGTGAGAGTAATGTGTGACTTGGGTTCTAGGTTCAACATCATGAGCAGAGGGGCTCTGCGAAGCCCTGCGGGGGCCTGGGTGTGCCCATCAGGGGGCACAGCAGCCTTGGTACACTCACTGTTGATTTCCAGAGAGCACAGGACAGTCCCATCGACTAAGGCCATTTTGGGCAGACAGATTTAGAGCATGCTGGGGAGAAGTTGAAGCACATATTTGTTCTATATCGTGTGTGTGTGTGTGTGTGTGTGTGTGTGTGTGTATGTGTGTGTGTGTGTGTTGGGAGAGGGGGGTGGTAGAAAGGCTATTTCACCATCTTAGAGTATATCTGGAGCCCTTCAGTCATGTAACTCTTTCCTTTCACTTCTGTCTTATTTGCCTTCAAAGAAACTTATTCTCACAAATACAGAGACAGAAGGAGGAAGAGATGGGAGAAAAGAACGCAGAGACCACCCCTTGTCAGGACCAGAACAAGCAGGAGAAAGCATCCAAGAGGGTCCAGGGATGACGTGGGACCAGGTGGAGCAGGAGAGTGACCACCTTCCAAGGAGCAGGGGGAAGAGAAGTCATGTGAGTGGAAGGTCCTAGAGGAATTCAGGTGGAAAGAGACTAGGACGATGGTGAGGACTTGGGCGGTGGGAGGAACAGAGAAAGCACTCCAGGCCCCCTCCCTGGGCTTGGCCAGCTGGCTGGCTGCAACTGGGGGCCAGAGATGAGGTCTAGAGAGCTGCTGCCTCTGTGCCAGATGGAAGAAGGGTGAAGATGCCCAAGGGCCGTTTGGGCGGCACCAGCACTTTTCAGTTGTGTGTTGGAAGGAGGAAGATGCCCAAACTGCCCTGGGAAGCTCTGCGTCACTAGCTTGTCCCTCCCATCCCCGCTGAAGGGAATGTGGCACTCCCTGTCAATCCATTATCAGAAAAATGGCACAGTCTTAGTCAACTTGTGACCTCTCCAGGAGCACGCTGGGTTATTCCCACCCCTCCCTGGTGCCCACACCCACTTTCCAATCTGTCAATAGGCCCGGAGAGTTCTCTCTCTGGTGTGCAGTGTCCCCTGCTGGTGTGCAGGCTTTGTTACACACGCAGAGGGGCCTGTATTGATCCCAAGGCTGCCTCTCACAGGCGCCAAGAGGACCAAGAAGAGGACACCACAAGGCCATTTCAGAAACTGTCTTGGGAATCTCTAAACAAACAAATGAAAAGGAGAGAAAAAAAAAAAAAGAAAGAGTTTTTCTTGGTTCGGATCTATTGGTCACAAATATACACAGAAGAAGTGGAGTCCTGACTGGTGCAGAGTCTTGGAGACAGGGAAAAAGCTGTCCCCTCATGGGTGTTGAGATGAGGCAACCTGGACATGGAGAAAGCTAAAGTTCAAAGCTCATGGGAGGGCTGGAGAAATATTACAGCGGATAGGGCGCTTGCCTTGCAAGCGGCCAACCTGGGGTCGATCCCTGGCTTCCCATAATGGTCCCCTGAGCACCTCCAGAAGTAACCCCGGAGCGTCGCTTAGTGTGGCCTCAAAATAAATAAATAAATAAATAAAACACAACAGAAAAAGCTCATGGGAGATCAGGGTCAGGAGCTGGGCAGAGTCTGATAAGGGAGCGTGCTTTGGAAACAGAGGCTGGCTTTGCTGGAAAGTGACATTGTCACTGAGGAAATGTCACTCAGGCTCAGCTGTCATGGTGGCAGAAGCTGCCTCTAGTGACGAGAGGTTGATGCTATTGATGACATAGGAGAATGTTCCTGAGGTCAGGGGCACTTCAGAAGAGAGTCAACCCCCGGATGGGCCACCTCGCACCCATTACTGAGCCCCTCTGGCTTCCTCTCTGTTTCACAACTTCCCCAGAGGACCTGCTTTTCTTCCTCCCTTGTTCTCAGACCCAACTTCCAAACCATCTGGTGGTGGTGCTCAGCTGGAGCCCAGGGCCCCCACTCACACAGGGGATGCATGTAGTTTAACCACTTAAACAACACCCCATGTATTTTGATATTTTGACCAGTTATTTTAAAAGTTTGGTTTGGGTTTGTGCTGCTCTGAGGGGTGATTAGGAGAACTTTCCTGTTTGTTCAGTTAAGAAGATGGATGCTGGCATTTAGTCCTTGAGCTGGCTTACTCGGTATGAGCTGAAGACTGAGGTGCGGCCATCTTGTCTCTCCTGTAACTCAGGTCCTTAATGAACCTTAATTAGCTGGAAGATGAGAAGGGGGGTGGAGAGGGCAGGTCCCTGGCTTAGGCTCTTCTGATCCCACAAACTATGCGTTCTTACTTTCCACATTTCTACTCAGTACTCAAGGGTGGAGTTGAAAAGTCCCTTTGGTTATCAGCTTGAGTCTGTCTTGTTGACACAGTTGATTTCCTTTTCTCTTACACCTAGTGGAGCTGGAAGAACATTCTGGGCCAGGGAGCAGAGTGATGCAAAACCTCTCTGCTGAAGGCGGCAGGAGCTGGCCCTGTTATGGAAACCGTCCTTCTGGGCATTTGCAGCTGGACACTTGCTATCTGTTCTCCTGCTAGCCATGAGGGCATGGTAGTGTTTAGCAAGCATTCTCTAGGCTCCCGAGAGAGGGCTCCATTTCAGTTTCCTTCTCCTTGGTAACCCTCTCTTGACTTGCTAATCCATAAACAAGGTTTCCATGGTGAGGCCATTGGCTTTAAGGCAATGTGGAGTGGCTTGAGCAAGGCGCCACCTCATTGGCGCTTGCGACCTGCCACGTGTTATCGTGGGGTGGTTTGCCCTGGCAGGACTGAGGGAGGTGGAGCATAATTCTGTCATAGTAGGACGTTCCTAGCGTGTGGTATTGGGAGGTTTGTCGATGTAAGGCTTGGATTATCTTCTCCAAGATCCCACCTGTTATCCCTTTGCGGACCACTCACAGGGCTGAACAGGAAAGCATAGTCAGTCTGACATCCTAACAATCTGGAGGGCTGGGGTTGGGGGTAGGCATTGTAATGAAAGATCTAGAAACCTGGGAAGGGCAAAGGTCATCTTGACTTCCTGTTGTTCATCTTGGTCAGTAACAGTGTTACCTGTGTCTGGAACAACCTCTACTGCTGCCTCTGGAGACCTTTTCAGACTCAGCTTTTGGGTGTCAGGGGTGGTGGGTCTCAGTGACCCAAGCTAGGGGGTAGAGGGGAGGTGGGGGGGGAGGTTCCTGCTCTGTCACTCATGTAAGCTTGACCAATCACTGAAGCCCGTGTCTTCACCATAAAACGGGAGGTCACATTGGGTGTTCTCCTGCCTGGTGCTGAATTGCGGCTGCTCTGTGTAGCAGGTTGGGGTGAGGTGCTGTTGGGAGATGCTCAGATCTCTTGACTCGGTGTGGGGAGCAGGGCACTGAGGTGGGGGTCTCGGAGGGTGTGGAGGCTGCAGATATCGGGGTGCTTTCAGACAGATTCTGGCCCTTTCCAGACTACTCCAAGTGCTCATAGGGACTGGGCCCATGGCTGACCCTATTCATTGGAGGACATTGTAAGGGTGAAATGACATGCAGGAGGGGGTGACATGAGGGCTTGCTGGTGGCCACTGTAGGGGTGGTGCCAATGAGGAGACCTCTGGAAAAGGCTTTCTGCAAAGACTAAGGGGGCTCAGAGCCAGCTTCCCCAAGCTCCACTTCTCTGGGTTTGGACTGTGTCAGGGGTCCTCTTAAGAGAAGATGTGCTCATTTTGGGGGGGCATCGACTCTTCTGCTGGGACCAGGACTACCAGCTCGGTGTTGAGAAGTTACCCCATGAGCAGGCTGACAGGAGTCCTGAGGAAAAGGGAATAGGGGGACTCTGAGGCTGACTTGTGAGCCTCAGGGTGCCATGTCTGGTTGGGCTGCAAGAGACAGTCTTGGGGATGGTGGTGCTTAGTTTTATTACCACAGTGTTGGAATTTATAGACATTTCCTGCCACTTCGACAGACCACGGGAAAGCAGGGCGCCTGGGAGCAACGTCGGTGTGGAATGCCCAGTTTCATCTTCATGATTTCACGCATTTTCCTGTTATTTCTCCAGTATGATCGTGCACAACTGAGAGATGACCAAATAGAGGCCCTAAAAGACTAGGGGGGTTACAAGCCAGTGGGTGGGGGCCGGCATGCAGCGCAACGTGCACACACAAATGTGACCTTAGTCAGCACCTGGCATGAAGCATGGGCTTGGTTTCATTCCAGGAACCCTGCCAGGGTAATTTATTATTACAGCTTCTCTTAATTGGAAAATCCCTTAGAGTCTTTCTGTGCCAGGATGGAGGGTCAGCAGAAAGAAGACTGGGGGGGAAAGGAAGTGCCCCCTTTCCATGCCGGGGTTTAGAAACTTGCAGTTACCACCACCCACACAGAGAGGGCAGCTCAGGCTTAGATGCAGGCTCAGAAACTTCCTTCCTCATGCCTTGCCTTTACAGGCCTGCCAGGACCCTCACCAGGGACGAGGAGGGCCCCTCTTCATCCCCTGGAGGGGCCCTGTCTCCCTACCTTTGGAGACCACACCCCACCATGCCTGCCAGAGTTGGGTGTAGCTGCTCAAAGCCAGCAATGAAACCTCCCCGTTTTCCCCTGTCTTAGCAGGAGGAGAAATAAGAGCACTCCCCAGCCCCGTGACCCAGCACTGTCTTTGCACGGTTCTCCCCCAGCTCCCCAGAAAGCAGGTGGAGACCACTCACCCTGGGCCGAGGCGGGGGTCTGAGCTTTAGAGCAAAGTCAAGGTGTGCTTTTCCGGATTCATCCCGGCAGCCTTGGGGACTGTTGCACTGTAACACTGTCCTCCCGTCGTTCATCGATTTGCTCAAGTGGGCACCAGTAACCTCTCCATTGTAAGACTTTGTTGTTACTGTTTTTGGCATATCGAATACAGACGGGGAGCTTGCCAGGTTCTGCCGTGCAGGCGGGATACTCTTGGTAGCTTGCTGGGCTCTCCGAAAGGGACGGAGGAATTGACCCCGGGTTGGCCGCATGCAAGGCAAACACCCTACCCTCTGTGCTATTGCTCCATCCCGGCTTGGGGGACTACATTATCCAACTTGCTGCCTGAGAAGTGGTAGCCCCCAGAAATCTCCAAATTACCCACCTTTAATAGGGAAGGGCTGGGGGTTAGGAGGCTTCCACAGAATCAAGGGTTAGGAAAACCACAAGCAGCCTGCAGATCCGCTGATCTGGAAAGGAGGAAAGTGGGGTGGGAAATCCAGGAGGAGGGTGGCTGGTGAGTAAGAGATGCAGCCCCGGGGGCTGGCACTGCTGACACGCTGTGCAGACAGCCCGGGACTGGCGCCTGGATTCCCTCCTCCCTTCTCCGGGGTGGGATGGCATCTCCCCTCCTGCCAGCTCTTCTTGTCCTGGTCCACCAGGGTTCAGCCCTGGTGCTGCTCTGACAGGTTGCTCTGTGCCAAAGAGAGTGGATGGAGACCCCCGGAACTCCCTCTATCCTTCTCTGCTTTCTCCCTCGATGACACACCAAAGGGGCCTCTGGTTGCCCGGTGCTCGGTGCCCAAATTGTACCTTCCAGTTCCCGTGACCTATAGACTTCCTGGGACACAGAGGTGAGGGAGGACGCCCCTGCTTCTCCCACTCAGGCCGACTATCTTCCACCTGCCAGCTCCCCCATGCTCCCTCCTCTGTGCTCCCCAGCCCACACATCCATCCATCCTCTCGGGCATGGGCACGACCCCCCTAGCTTCCTGCCCTGGCCTGACTTCTTGCTATGGCATTGTCGTGAGCCGGTTCTGGGAGTCAGGGCCAGGCAGGCAGCCGGCAGCATGGGGAAGAGAAAGCAGGCCAGCACAGAGGGGTGGAAACAGGTTTGGGTCACAGGCCCCAGAGAGAACCTGAAAGCATTTTCCTCCCTCCCCTCAGCGAAACTCACAGCCTTGTACAACTGCTGACTTTTGCAAGAGCTTTATAATAGCTCCAGGCTCTTCTCAAGGTCCCAGCTCAGGGACTTGGGGGCTGGTACCCACCAACAGAGACCAGTCTTTGGAGACAGTGGAGTACTGAGTAAGGCAAGAAAGGGAGTAAAGGCACAGGCAGAGAAGGGGCCCAGGGGAGGAGAAGGGGGCATCAATGGGGTCCATCAAACTTTCCATCACAGGGCGATAAAGAGCAGAAGAAGCTTAGAGGGAGGAAAGTTGGGGGTACCTGGAGAGGCACCCCTGGGGGCCTGGCAAAGCCCAGGACAGCATGTGATGGGCACCAGCCCACGGCACTGCAGCAAGCACTTCCTGGGCCTATGCCACCACAGCTGCATTGTCAGCAGATTAAACACGCCACCAGGGCCAGCAGAACAGACACCCGGTGGGACAGGGGTGGCACAGGGGGAGGCATCTGCCAAGAGGCCAAGCAATGGGGCCAAATCTCTCTTGTCCTGGAGGCTCAGTAGCACCCATGCTGCCACGGTGTGTCGGGGGGTCCCCCCAGGAAGTCCTGTCTGGCCAAACCAGCCCCTCCTCTCTGCTGCCTGGGGACAAGGAGACTGTGAGGACTCTCCTCCCACTAAGTTCCACAGAAAGTGGAGCACAGCAGAGACATGCCTGCATGGCCCTACCACGGCATCCCCATCCCGAATTCTGTCCCTATCCCCTTCCTGCCATAGGAGTTATTTCTGCTTTGGTGGATGTCATGGAGCGAGCCCTACAGAGAGAAGCACAGAGGCCCCCAACACATGGACAACTCTCTGGGTGTCGGACAGGGACCTCAGAGGACAGGCCATACCAGAGGGGGTGGCGCTGGGGAGCCTCCTGAATTGCGGGGGCCTGGGGGAGATTAGAATCCATTTCATGCCCTCATTTAGGATCCAGCTGAAGCGGGTGTGGGAAGGTGGGGGCCACACTCTCTCCCCCTCCCCCTGTGACTCAGCGACCTCCAGTGAGATGCTCCTTTGCCATTTCCTTCTGTCGGATCTTTCTCTGTGTGCAAGAGGCACAGCCCTGAGGTACACAGACCTGCAGGAACCTGCTGAAATGCTTGACACAAAAGGGGCTTCCCTATCTCCAGGGGACGAGAAATAATTTTTCTCTTTTGCTTATTTTTTGACATAGCTGTCCTCCCGTTGTTCATCGATTTGCTCAAGCGGGCCCACATAGCACAGCAGGTAGGGCGTTTGCCTTGCATGCAGCCAACATGGCCGACCCGAGTTCGGTTCCTCTGCCTCTCTTGGAGAGCCTGGCAAGCTACCAAGAGTATCTTGCCCTCACGGCAAAGCCTGGCAAGCTACCCGTGTTGTATTTGATATGCCAAACACAGTAACAAGTCTCACAATGTTACTGGGCCCACTCGAGAAAATCGATGAACAATGGGAGGACAGTGACTTATTTTTTAGGTCACACCTGGAAGTGTTCAGGAGCTGCTCAGGAGACCATAGGTGATGTCGGGATTGAAGTCCTCAGTTGCGAGACACATGCCCTCCCCACTGTATCTCTCTGGCCCCTACACACTTCTGAGGAAGTTTTACTCTAAGGGGAATGAGGCCAGCACAGAGCTGCCTCTCAGATCCTAACTGCCCTTGCCAACTCGAGTTTGGTACCCAGCACCACATAGGATCCCCCTGTCCCACCAGGAGTGATTCCTGAGCACAGAACCAAGAGTAAACCCTGAGCAATACCAGGTGTGCGTGTGTGTGTGTGTGTGTGTGTGTGTGTGTGTTGGGGGTGGGGGAGGAGAGAAAGTCCCTCATTCAAAAAGACACAGGCCTTTGAACATGTGTTTTAATTTTTTTTCTTTTGATAAAAATGCTAGCAGTTGGACCGGAGAGCTAGTACAGTTGGTAGGGTGTTTGCCTTGTAAGGGGAAAACTCAATCCCTGGCACTACATATGGTCCCCTAAGTCCTGCCAGAAGTGATCCCTGAGCATGAAGCAAGGTGTGGCCCCAAAACAAAACAAACGCTTACTACCCACGCCTGCAGGGACTCCTCAACTCCTGCTGGCGGGCAGGACTCCCCCTTCAGCGGAAGCCCTTCCCACTGACCCTTCTCCTTCCTCCCCAGCTTCTGCTTTTGGGGACACTGAACCTGATGCTGTGCCTGCAGGCTTTGTTTTCCAAGCTCTGCCCAAGTCCTACCATGCCCAGACTTCCCCTTGGTGTGTCCATTTGAAGCACAAATGGACAGTCCCCTGAGTGGGACCCTGAGTGGGACCCCACACACCTGCCATCCAGCCACAGCTGACAGATGACAAAGGTGTGAGCAGAAGGGTTGTGCCCATAGGCCCCAGCACCACAAGTGGGTGCCTACTCCGTGAGCCCTTCACCAATGTCCTCCCATACCTCCCTTCATTCACGAAGCTGCCAGAGGGCCTTGCCAAAGTCACAAGGGGGGAGTTCTTGGCGAAGTGACAGAGCCTCAGAGCTAAACGGGGTCTTCCGAGTTTGTGGCTGCACTCACCTTATAAAAGTCCTGTGAATAGAGACAAAAATCCCGCTTTGAATACCTGATGGGCAATGAAGTGTGCCGCTGGCTCATAAACAATATAATTTGTATCATAAACTTAACTCATCCCCAATGAATGACTGTATTAGCTCTAATAAACCTTCACTGCCTCATTTACAAGGATTCCACTGTTTTTGATTTGGCTTATTATGTTTTTTAGAATTTTAAAGGCTTTTTAAGAACTGAGATGACCCATGGTTTTTGATGTGGGCAAAACACTGAAAGTTCCCCATTCAAAAAGATCCAGATCCATTAATAAAAAAAAAACTCACGGTGATTCATTACTTAAAAAAATAAATAAAAGACCCAGATCTTCAGACATTTATTTATTTATTTTTTATATAAAAATGCTGAGGCCATTCTCCACACGCATTAAGGTACCGGCAGAGGAACAAAGGCATGCGGGTCCCGGGGCTGAGATCTCCAAGCCTGCTTGGGTCGGGGCTGAACATCCTCCACCCAGATCCTCCATCTCCCAGTATGCGGGGGTCACACCCACCAACTGACCCCTTGGCGCCGTGTAATCCCATCAACGGCCAAGACCCAGAGGCTACAAAACCCAGCTCCCGGAAGCGTGCGGCTGCATTTGTGGCTGCACAACATCTTATTATCTCATTCTTACTTTGGACAACCTGGCAGGCTACCGAATGTAACCTGCCCACATGGCAGAATCTGGCAAACTCCCCGTGGTGTACCCAATATGCCAAATGCCAGTAACAGTGATGGGTCTCATTCTCCTAACCCTGAAAGAGCCTTGAATATGGCACTTTAAAATCTCAGAGCTAGGACAAAGGAGATGTTACTGGTGCCTGCTTGAGGCAATCGATGAACAACAGGATGATCATGATTGTGATCAGAGACAAAAGTGAAAGTGACACATGGCAGGGCACATGTCAGAGCTGCAGCCCAAGAGAGGCACATTTTAGGACACAAGGCCCTAAAATGGGAATGGGATCATTCAGAGTTACTTCTCTTGTGGAGTAACCCCCATGAGGAGGGGAGGAACGCTCCCGTTGTCTGAATGTTGGGGGCCAAGGACCTTAGAGTTCCATGTGATGTCCAGGCCACAGCTCAGGAAGAGAAGTGGCATCTACTAGATGCAGGTGGAGGTTGGGTTGCCCACTGTTCACCTAGCATGGGGCAAGGTCCTGCTCTAGCCTTCCTGTGGTTTGCAGTGAAGGGGTGGGGGCTGGCTTGTTTCTGAGCAGTGAGCACCACCTGCTTCCCTGACACAACTAGCTTGTGTGGTCAACATCACTGTGCCCCAGAACGGAGTTGAAGACAGCGGGTGGGTTCTATCCTGAGGCCTGAGGACATAGCATCGTGTCAGCCTGGATTGTAGTCACTGCCACTTGGCCCATGGCACCTTAAAATTAACAGCGATGGACTGTGTGGTAAGAAAAGGGGCTGAGGGGCTGGAGAGATAAGCACAGTGGGTAGGGCGCTTTCTTTGCATGTGGCCACCCTGGATTGGATCCCTGGCATCCTGTATGTTCGCCAGGGCCTGCCAGGAGTGATCCCTGAGTGCAGAGCCTGTTGTAAGCCCTGAGCATAGCTGAGTTTTGTCAAAGAAAGAAAGAAAGAAAGAAAGAAAGAAAGAAAGAAAGAGGGAGGGAGAGAGGGAGGGAGGGAAGGAAAGAAAGAAAGAAAGGAAGAAAGGAAGGAAGGAAGGGAGGGAGGGAGGGAGGGAGGGAGGAAGGAAGGAAGGAAGGAAGGAAGGAAGGAAGGAAGGGAGACGGAAGGAGGGAGGGAGAGAGAGGGAGGGAGGGAGGGAGGAAGAAAGGAAGAAAGAAAGAAAGAAAGAAAGAAAGAAAGAAAGAAAGAAAAAGAGAGGAGAGAGAGAAAAAGAGAAAGGAAGGAAGGAAGGAAGGAAGGAAGAAAGAAAGAAAGAAAGAAAGAAAGAAAGAAAGAAAGAAAGAGAGATAGGGAGGGAAGGAGGGAGAGAGGGAGGGAGGGCGGAGGGAGGGAGGAAAGAAGGAAGGAAGGAAGGAAGGAAGGAAAAAAGAGAGGAGAGAGAGGAGAGAGAGAAAAAGAGAAAGAAAGAAAGAAAGAAAGAGAGAGAGAGAGGAAGGAAGGAAGGAAGGAAGGAAGGAAGGAAGGAAGGAAGGAAGGAAGGAAGGAAAGGAGGGATGGAGTTGATTGAAAATAATTTAAAAGGGGCAGTTTATGAGGTAGGAAAGGAGGGGCTGCTGGGTGGGGGGTTGGGTGGCAGACTGAGCAAGCAGCTTTCAAAAGCGACTTACAAAAAAATGCCCTAAGGAGAGATTGAGCAAGTGGCTCCTGCTGGGAGCTCGTTGGCCTCTGGTCCCACCTTCCACCAGGGTTGCTGCCTCGCCTCTCTCGCTGCTGCCACTGTGTCTGTCCTCTGATGGGGTGTGCAGGGCCCGCCTGAGCTGGCTCTGGGCATTGCTGTTGAACAGGGTCTGAGCAGGCTGGGCGGCCAACAGCCTCCCTGTTCTCTGAGCTTCTTCCTGGACCTGATGTTCTGAACTAAGTGGCAGGGGCTGGAAATGAGGGTTTGTTTTTGTTTTGGTTATCAGCACATAGGCATTGAGAAGTAGAGAGCTTCGAGAGGGCTCAGAATCTCTGCTTTCCCTTCAGGGTTTTTTTTTTTTTAAGGAGAGTAACCTCCCTGGCTTGTGGATGGGGGGCTGTGGTGGTGATGGGTGGGATAGGACAGAGGCAGAAAAATGTGGAGGTGGGAGCTTTAGGGAATAGGAAGGTGAAAGACTGGGAAGATGGTAGCATTGTGTCCATCCCATCTCCACAGCAGGAAAACCTATAGTTCCGACCCAATGCCCTAGACATGAGAATGATATTGTAGACTCATTTCCTGAATAATGGTTTCAAGCAGCATCGATGGTATGAAGGTTTGGGGGTGAAGATAATCTTGGTGCTGGCTCTGAACGCCATATGTCAGGACAGGGTCACTGCACTCTGGGGAGGACTGTAAGAGAGGAAGGGGGCCCTGTGGGATTCATCTTGGCCTGGAGAAGCTGATGTTGTCATCCACTGGTGAAACAGTTCACCCGCTTTTGCTTACTCTTGAGGCAGGCTTTTCTGCTATACAGGCAAAGAATGTGCTCTTGAAAATCTACAGAAAAAAAGCATTTGGGATATTTGGGAGCCTGGACTTGCTCTGAAAGGATTTTTTTCTATGACATCTTTGCACGGCAGAGCTTACCAACCACACCAATAGTAATAATAACCTATGGGATTGTGGGGATCCAAGCTGACGTTCCCAATTTATAGATGAAGAAACTGAATACTTCATGGTTGGAAGCCTGCCTCAAGGACTTGGGGCAGAGGGCAGTTGGGACAGAGAAGAGACCATCATGACATTGCTGGTTGGAAGTGATGGCTCTGGATGAGAGATGTGTGCTGAAAGTGGGCAAAGGATCAAACATGATGGCCACACAGTATCTGTATTGCAAACCATCGTGCTCAAAAGGAGAGAAAGAGGGGGAGGATAGGGAGAGGGGGACAGAGGGAGGGAGGGAGGGAGGGAGGGAGGGAGAGAGGGACAGAAAGGAAGGGAGGGAAAAAGAGTGATGGAGGGAGAGAGATAGATAGAGGGAGAGAGAGGAAGAGAGAGATGGAGAGAGGGGGGAGAGGGAGAGGGGGAGAGAGATGGAGGGAGGAAGAGAGATAGAGAGAGAGAACACTTGCCATAGAGTGAGGCTGGGTGGGGGGAGTGGCAGGAGGGATATATTGGTGGTGGGAAATGTATACTGGTGGAGGGAATGGGTGTTGGGACATTGTATGACTGAAACTCAGTCATGAAAGCTTTGTAACTGTATCTCATGGTGATTCAATAAAAAAGAAAAAGAAAAGAAACTGAGGAACTCTGTGGAAGTTATCACCAAAGTCATAGCTGGGAAAAAGTCTTGACAGTCCTTTCATTCCTGTCAAGAACATGAAACTGGTTATTTAGACGACACATTGAGATTATGAAAAAGGACAAGCTAAAAAATGTGGAAATAAAGTACATGATGTAAGAACTGAGTGCCATTAATTCTACCCTCCTAGAGAAGAGGAGGGCTCTCCCTGTTTAACTCGACTTTCAATAACAAGCCAATGGATCTGAAGAGGGGGAGAAGGTACCTACTGGGGAAACTGGGGAAAGAGAGCCCCTGTGAGCCTCGGAAGAAGCACCTGATAGTCTCTGGGCACCAGCCAGAGTTCAGTAAATGCTAAAAGTTCCTGCTCATCTTTGCTGAGGGACCCAGATTGCCCCCACCTCCACCCCCAAGCTGGCATGGCCTCGGCACAGTCACGGTGCAGTAATGGACAATTAGGGCGTTGTTCAGATATCCATAGATAATGACACATTTGACTCTGGATTGAGGTTCTCTCCAAAGCTCCTAGCTCTATGATTTATTGGCAAGATTATGATTATATAACCCAGGTTGGGGAAAAAAATCAAGGAGACACATGGGTTTGCCTCTTTCAGCATTCTCTCATTGCAAACCAAACATTTTGCATAGCTCAGCTCCCTGTTCTTCACCCTTTCTAGCACCCAGACTCTTTGCTGTGATGCAGAATTGGAGACTTGGAATGGAGTGAGGCAAGGTCAGAAAGGTCTGTGTAATGAGATTCTGCTGTTAGTGAAGAATCTGTCTCTTTATCTTGTTAAACTTTTACAACATCCATGTTCATTCCTTTTTATAGAGAAGAAAACTGTGGCTCAGGGACACTTAGAGTAAATCCATGTCATTGGACTGAAGTGTAAAGAAACGGGCTGAAAACCTAAAATAAATCTTTCACCTTATTTTATGTGTTCTTCCAGAATCTGAGAAAGTCTGGTTCTGTAATTCTGGAGCTTATTAGAAGTACATGGTCACAGTACGTGAAAAGAAAAAAAAGAAACCTTAGTTTCATCTCAGTGACACTCAGTACTTATATCAGGCATCTGGTAAGGTTCTTGCTATTGATTTTCTGTTGGATACCTACTACAGAGCTTAGAGTCACCAGAACTAGTCATTGACTTAAATGGGACTCAGACCTGAGCTTCCAACTATCAGTTCAAGAATCAGTAAAGAATCTTGGCACTTTCCTTCACACACTGACCAGAAATACCCCGGGAAGAGAAATTTCTTTCCTGTATCCAGAAGTTCTAACCATCCATTTTTCTATTATCCTTTTCTATTATTTTTACAGTGCTGATATGGAGATGGAGGGGATTTTGAGGGTAGGAGAGAAGCTCTGAAGGCACCTTTGGAGCATTGGTGGCATGCTTGGCACAGCTCCCCCCCCCCCCCACACACACACCCCTGTAGAAATAGGGTGACACCACAGGTGAACAACTATCTACAAGATAGATTTAACGGGAGGCCAACAATGCCTCCAAAGGCCTACAGTGTCCCTTTGGTGTCAAGGACTCCACTGGCAAAGGAAGAGGCTTGACTGAGCTCTGGCATGGATGAATCGAGAGTCTTTTGATATTCCCCTATCTCTTAGATCTATCATGAAGTTCCCACTTCTATATTGTTTAGCAGAATGACTGGACAATGAACAATTCCTAACAGATAAAATCCATAAGCACTGGATCCTGGAACTTTGGCACATTTTCTGTTGGGTGCCCAGACCAAGGCAGATACAGGAACTTGCCTTAAGCTCTGCACCCTCTGGGTTTTCATGTGGAAGATAATAGAAAAATGGATGGTTAGAACTTCTGAATATAGGAAAGAAATTTCTCTTCCTGGAGTATTTCTTGTCAGTGTGTGAAGGAAAGAGCCAAGATTCTTTAAAGAACGACCACTCTTTTTTTTTAAGCAAATATTTACTCAGTAATTGTGGTCACTCTAAGATAATTTTTTACATTAGTGAAACACCATGAGGTAGAGTTGTAGACTTACAATTTTTAAAAAAATTTTATTAGTGAAACACCATGAGGTACAGTTGTAGACTTTTGGACTTGGGTTTCAGTTACACAATGATTCAGTACCCATCCCTCCACCAGTGCCCATTCTCCATCATTTACATTTTAAAAAAAAATTTTGTCAGTGAAACACCATAATTGTAGATTTACATTTTTTTGTGCTGGGGTTTCAATGACTTACAAAGTTTTGTGCTGGGGTTTCAATGACTTACAAAGTTTTGTGCTTGTGTTTCAGTTATACAATGATTGAGTACCCATCCCTCCACCAGTGCCCATTCCTCACCTCCAATGCTCCCAGCATCCCTCCCACCCCCCTGACCCCCCCTTCCCACCCCACCCTTGTGGCAGGGCATTCCCTTTTGTTCTCTCTCTCCTTTTGGGTGCTGTGGTTTGCAAAAGAGGCATTGAGTGGCAGTCATGAAGAACGACCACTCTTTTGTAGTTTCCCAGGCCAACTTCTTTCTTTAGAAGGATGCCTGCTTCACCACATTGATCTGTGCTCCATGAATGCACTGGAAATGCTTACCAGAGCTGAGGGAAAAGTGAGGCAGGCTCTGAGTGTGGTACTGAGGGGCTCCCCCAGTCTCCAAAGCTGTCAGCTCTTTCATCAGCCGAAGTGGCGAGCCTGCACAGGCCCAGTGATAGCTGGCATCCCTCGGGTCGGTCCAGAGCAGAGAAACAGCATTCTGCAGAAGGCCCTTCTTCAGATTGAGAAACCTCCATCCTGATCTTCTCTTCTGATGATTTTACAAAAATCAAATTGCGTGACAGATGCCCAGATAAACTGGAGAAGTGTGCAATCGTAGCAAGTTTTGGGATGGAGCTGATTAGCAAATTTTGAACGGCTATTAGCTTGATAATCACTCAGCAGGAGTAGCTTCCAGGCAGACCAAACCCATGCCTAAGTGGGCCCACACCCAGGCACACCAACACCTACTCCGGGTATAAAAAGGGACCCTGAGAGTGTCGGGCAGCAGTGTGGAGTCTCCAGCTCCAAATCTTCTCAATCAAGAGCATCAGCTTTCCTCCCTGGGCAAAGGCATCATGAGCTGTCAGATGTCGTGCAAATCGCGAGTCAGAGGAGGCGGCGGAGGTGGCAGTGGGTTCCGGAGCTTCAGCAGCGGCTCAGCCGTGATGAGCGGTGGCAGCCGGCGCTCTGGCTCCGGCTTCTCCTGCCTGAGCCGCCACGGAGGCGGTGGCGGCGGTGGCAGGGGCTGCGGCGGCGGTGGCTTTGGCAGCCAGAGTCTGGTGGGCCTGGGAGGCTCCAAGAGCATCTCCATGAGCGTGGCTGGAGGAGGAGGAGGAGGCATGGGCGCCGGTGGATTTGGCGGCAGAGGAGGTGGCTTCGGCGGAGGCAGCGGCTTCGGAGGTGGCAGCGGCTTCGGCGGTGGCAGCGGGTTCGGCGGTGGCGGTTTTGGCGGAGGAGGCTTCGGTGGAAGCCGGTTCGGAGGCGGCGGTGGCTTCGGAGGCGGCGGTGGCTTCGGAGGCTTTGGAGGGCCTGGGGGCGCTGGCCCCGGAGGATTCCCTGGTGGAGGCATCCACGAAGTGTCCATCAACCAGAGCCTCCTGCAGCCTCTCAACGTGAAGGTTGACCCGGAGATTCAGAACGTGAAGTCTCAGGAGCGGGAGCAGATCAAAACGCTCAACAACAAGTTTGCCTCCTTCATCGACAAGGTGAGTGCCGAGAAGCCAACTCCAGCCCGTGCTGAGGATGTTCTGCCTCCAGTGAGATCTGAAAAGCAGCGGAGGAGGAGAGCAGTTTCCTTCAGGAGGCTTTGGGGGAGTCATGCCAGCCTTGGAAACTGGCTTTGTGGGCTACCTCTTCCAGGACAGTCCGCCCTTAGCAAGGATGTAGTTGCCTTTGGCTTTATTGTTTCAGCCAAACCATCCTTTTTCACGGAGAATTCTGGAAAAACCTAAAGAAAGATGGAAAGAGAAGGGTTATGGGCCCTGTTACTGCAGGAGCTAAAGGCTTTGTGGAATTGTCCTCATCTGAGCATCTTAGCTTCCCTGGAAGCTGCTTCTCTGCTAAATCCCAGCTTGCGGAACCTGCAGTGTGAACTTGGGGCTGTGTCACCGAATGGAATCCCTGCCTGCAAAAGCAGGGAATCTCAGTTTCGTGGCCCATTAAGTCTTTATTGGTGTCACTTTAAGGGTTATAGGGTTTTCTCTTTAAGGCAGAGGAGCCTGGCTTAGGAATTTACGAGGTTCTTAAAACCTGGGCGGAGGAGCCCTGCCCTGCAGGGTGCTCAGACTCGGTGCTTTAAGGAACTGTGCCAGAGAGCCTGCTTTTGGTTTTCCCCAAGACTTAGACGACTGTTGCCAGGAATTCAGCTAGGATGGGAAGCGAAATGGCCCGGAGTCTTAGGAGCAGCTTCAAACAAAATAGTGGGCGGTGAAGTAGGAAGGAGGTTGTTTGCAGAGGTGCCAGAGGAGACACTGAAGCTTCCCTGGTATAGAGAGAGGAACCCGGGTCATCACATCTCTAGCCTTCCAGCAGGGAGGACAAAGTTATCCAGAAAGCTGAGCCGAGCTGCCTCGGCGAGTGGAGCCGACAGTTAGGGGACAACCCAGGACTCATGGTTCTCCTTCTGGCCGTGACAGGTGCGCTTCCTGGAGCAGCAGAACCAGGTGCTACAGACCAAATGGGAGCTGCTGCAGCAGATGGACGTCAGCACCCGCAGCACCAACCTGGACCCCATTTTCCAGGCCTACATTGCCCAACTGAAGAAATACTTGGATTCTCTCAATGCAGAGAGAACATCACAAGAGTCAGAGCTGAGCAACATGCAGGATCTTGTGGAAGATTTTAAGAAAAAGTAGGTGACTATAAATGTGGAGTAAAGATAAATACTCACCATTCCCCCCAGAAAGCCACGCATTTTCCCCGGCACTTGTGGTGATAGAGGGGGAGAAGCTTCTGCCTCCTTGTTGATTGTTTCTGGAGATGTTTAGGTCTTTAGCTAACATGCTTTCTACCTGTTTGAGAGTTAACCTATAGACAAGTAACCTTATGGGGTGATTGTAGGTTCAGTTTCTACAGTTGCAGTGCATTCAGTATTCCCAGATAGAGATTGTAGGTTCGATTTTTACTATTACAGAGCATTCAATATTCCCAGATAATAGGGTCTTTTAGGCGAATCTGGAAGAAAAAGAAAAAGAAGAAAGTGAATCTTAAGGATGATCTGACAGTTGTGTGTTTGGGTCTCAACAGGTATGAGGATGAGATCAACAAGCGCACAAGTGCCGAGAATGACTTTGTGACCCTCAAGAAGGTAAGGAAGAGAATGTCATGGCTGGGGTAGGATGGGGAATCTTCTGAGGATCATGGTGCCCAAAGAGACAGATTAGGGGACAACTCTAAGAGAAAATAGCAGTGACCAGGGACAGTGACAGGCTAGCACCCAGCTCTCTGAGAGACAAACTGTCTCTAGTTAAAGCTTCCAGAGCCATAGTGCGAATTTTCTAGAACATTTCTCATCAGAAACTTCCTAAAGCCTGTACTGGGTCATGTAAGGTACAAGCACAGGAAACACTTTATTGTTTTTGTAACTGAGCAAGGATCAGACCTTCCCTTTAGATGCTGACCTGAAGAGGTTGGCTGACACAGGTTTGAGCTAGAAGGCAAGAAGTGTGGGTTTTCAGCCTGGACCCTCAGCGGCTTTGGTGTCAAAGCCAGAGAAATTCAGAAGAGGTGGCCTGGACAGATGGGCATGGACAGAGAGGCTTCGAGAGTGAGGATGAATAATATTCACACTGTTTCTTAAACAGGAGGGTGACTATGGTGGGCAAAACTATCACACGCAAGGTTCTGATGATGTTGGATGGGGTGTGTGACCACAGTGATCGTGAGCATAGAGATCCCACCAGAGGCATCGATGGAGCCCATAACAAATGAGGCTCCTTGGGGACATAGTGCACATATGGTGTCTGGGCAATTGGAAAGCATGTGACGGGGACAGAGTGGAGCGGATGGCTTAGAGAAGCTGTGACCCAGTCATGGAACTCTGTAAGAGGGGCTCAGGGAGTGGGACTTTCAACCTGACCTTTCCTACAGGACGTGGACGGTGCCTACATGACTAAAGTGGAGCTTCAGTCCAAGGTGGATGTGCTGAGCCAGGAGATTGAATTCCTGAGAGTTCTCTATGATACGGTAAGGAGAGGCCTCTAGAAGGGACCTTGGCTTCTCACTCTCACTCAAAAGAACAGTCATCCTGGCTGATGGGAGTGGGGCTTATGGACTACCAACTTCAACTCCCAGTTACTCCAAATCCTGAGGATTTAGGTCAAGAAATCCCTGGAGAACTTCCCCTCAAACTATTCTCAAATGTTCTGGCTCTCCTAGGAAGAGATGCAGCCTGTCCCACCCTGTATCTCATACTTATGAGACCTGTGGCACCCTTTCTTCTTCCTGACCATGTGCACACTCTTAGTTTCTGAAGCAGAAAGCAGTGTGAGGCCTTTGCCATCCACTGGCTTCTTTCTAGGGGAACTTCTCAATGGTTCTCAAGAAAACCTTGGCAGAAGACAAAGAATGGTTCTAGATGGTTTTCAGTGTCTCCTGGGGCAGACTTTGCCGGAGAGTCAGGGTTTTCTCTTACATGAGAGGTGAAATGCTGCTCCACTGCCTTGGGTCATGGACAGGGAAGTCATGGCAAACCTGTGTTGTAGGAGCTGTCCCAGATGCACCAGAATGTCACCGACACCAATGTCATCCTGTCCATGGACAACAACCGCAGCCTGGACCTGGACAGCATCATCAGTGAGGTCCAGTCCCAGTATGAGGAGATCGCACAGAGGAGCAAGATGGAGGCTGAGGCCCTGTACCACAGCAAGGCAAGTGCTAGCATTGCAGGAGGCCCAGCTCCTTCTAACAAGCTGGGTAGTCGTCTGGCCACAAAGGGATTCATGCTTCTGTGTAGTGGAAGTTGAATATCATTCCCAAGGAGGAATGTTCATGAATCCCCGCCCCCCAGGTGCTCAACTGAGAAAGGGACTAAGTCCTTTTGGGGGTATGAGATGGTACCCCATTTTCCTCGATTCCAGCCATGACACCCAGTCTTGCCCTCCATCTCTGGGAGGAGCCACTCCCTGGCTGTGGCACCTGTGGCTGCCCCTCAGTAGCCACTGTCCTCTTCCTTCCTACACAGTATGAGGAGCTGCAGGTGACGGCAGTGAAACATGGAGACAGCCTGAAAGAGATCAAGATGGAGATCAGTGAGCTGAACCGCATGATTCAGAGACTGCAAGGGGAGATCGCCCACGTGAAGAAGCAGGTAAGAAGCAGCCCTTAGCTACCCCTAAGGGCTAGTGCAGCTTCCACTCTCCTCCCCCTTAGTCCCTTAGATGTTGGGTGGCAGCTGGGCTAAGAAGGTGTGGAGGCATGTATGTGTATCTGAAGTCATACTGAGAAACTCGAATCTAGCTTCTGTTGCTCCCACTTCACAGAATGTAAGGTCTGCCCCGATTTTGAGAATGTCCCCTGGTTCACTACCTATTAACATCCATGGGGAGGAAGGGAAGAGTAGCCAACAAAGCAAGAAGGCAGTGAACTCACCCCAGATTTGCCACTGTCGCATCTCAGTTTTGCTGGGCCCGGGTTCCAAGTACCAGCCAGCAGGGTGGTGCAGAGTCAGTGAGGGGTGCCAGGAGTGGGGACAGAGTTGGAGACTCACTTCGGAAGAAATGACCCAGGCCAGAGAGTCAAGCCTGCAAGCTCTCAGTAGTTAGTGAAGCAGAGATGGGCTCATGACTCTAGTTCTGCACCCCATGATGCCCCAGGGGCCACAGCAAGCCTTAGCCCAGTTGTTTATGACTTGCATTAATTCTGGAGGCTGGGAATGGGGGCACACTGCCAGGGCTAGGATTCCGCCTTCCTGCTCCCTCCTCCCTTCTGCCAGGCAGAGCTCCTGTATTCAAGCAGAAACCTGGTCTCTTTCTCTCCTAGTGCAAGAGCGTGCAGGACTCCATCGCCGATGCTGAGCAGAGGGGAGAGAATGCCATCAAGGATGCCAGGAACAAGCTCACTGAGCTGGAGGAAGCCCTGCAGCAGGCCCGGGAGGACCTGGCCCGGTTGTTGCGTGACTACCAGGAGCTGATGAGCACCAAGCTGTCCCTGGACATGGAAATCGCCACCTACCGCAAACTGCTGGAGGGCGAGGAGTGCCGGTGAGGGGCTTGATGGGCAGAAGGCACCTGGATACTTCCCTGCTCTTTTAGAACGAGGATGGCAGGAGGAGACAGGGCCAGGAGGGAGGGGCAGGGCCCCGAAGGCTGAGAGCTGATGACACGATGTTGCTTCGGCAGAGATGTAGAAAGAAGCATTTTTGTGCCTTTGTAGATCTATCAATGTAAGGTGACTAATAGAACAAATTGTCCTTCAATCCACTGGGCTGCGATTGCAAAAGCTGCTAAAATGGGTCAGTCCTAGACTGCCCGATACCCACCCGGGTCTCTGGGTCTGGGGTGAGGGGGTATGTGGCCTCTACTCTTTCCACTTGGTGCCCCAGACAGAGGAGCTGTGGTGCTAGAACGTGTCAGCTGCTGAGGCATACCCACTCACTCAGGGCAGGTGTGGGTTTCTGGAGAGAAAAACAGAACCATGTGCACCCACCCCCTTTCCTGAGAGAGGAACTCCTTCCTCTGGGGTCTGAGATGTTGGTCAGTGTCTCTGGGGTGGTTTGGTCTGACTGAAGCGGCTGGCAGGGAGCCCAGAGATGGGGGAGCCTTGTGCTGGGGGGCAGTACTCGGGGACTCTCCGGAGGCCTTGCCTCCCACCTTCAGCTTGCAAAAGCAGCCCAGGAAGAGTAAATAGGACTGATGCATCTGGGTTCCGGCTGGAGGGCGCTGGGAGGGCTCCAGGGAGCGGGCATCGGGCGCTCTCCTCCGGTGGCCGCAGCAGCAACTGTCTCCCCTTCCCTGCAGGATGTCTGGCGACCTCAGCAGCAACGTGAGCATCTGTAAGTCGCGGGCTGCTGCCCTGCCCTGTCCTTGGCGGGAGGGGCTGCCGAGGCTCGTGGATCCTGGAGGCTCACGCGGGGTCTCTCTCTCTCTCCCTCCCCAGCGGTGACCAGCAGCACCGTTTCCTCCAACGTGGCATCCAAGGCGGGCTTCGGCAGCGGCGGCGGCGGCGGCGGTAGAGGCTCCGGCTCCGGCGGCGGCAGAGGCTCTGGCTCCGGCGGCGGCTTCAGCTCAGGCAGCCGAGGCGGCTCCGGCTCCAGGGGCGGCGGCGGCTCCGGCGGCGGCTACGGCTCCGGCGGCGGCTCCGGCAGCGGCTCTCGCGGCGGCTCCGGCTCCGGCGGCGGCTCCAGAGGCGGCTCCGGCGGCAGCTACGGCTCCGGCGGCGGCTCGGGCGGCGGCTCCAGAGGCGGCTCCGGCTCGGGCGGCGGCTCCAGGGGCGGCTCCGGAAAGGGGGGCTTCAGCTCCGAGAAGTCGAGCTCCGGCGAAGCCTACAGCTCCAGCGTGTCCTTCTCCTTCCGATAAAGACCCGGCGACCCCCCGGACGCCCCCCGCTCGGGAGCGGAGAGTTCCTGTTACCGCGCACTGCCCCCTGCTGCCACCCCCACCCCTCCCCCGCCACACCCGGGACCCCCTTCCCCACGCCTCGGCTTCCCCCCGGGATTGTGTTTCTGTGTACATAGCCTGGCTCTCGCTGGCTCTCCCCGCTGAGCGCTGCAGCGGTCTCGGTGTCTGTACAATAAACCTCATTTGCAACTGAGCACGGGCGACGCGTGTTTTCTGTCGGGTTTTGGCGCAAGTGGGTGGGTGGCCCGGAGCTGTGGCCCACGGGGGCTCCCTCGGGGCGCGCCTGAAAAGGGAAGGTGGAAGGAGAGGCGCTTCCCGGCGAAGCGCGGGCGGGGGAGGAGCGAGGCGAGGTGGGAAGTTGGCAGGGGGCTGGGAAATCCCAGGAGAAATGCAGCGGGGACGCGGATTGGGGGAGTCTGGGGCAATTCTCTGCTCTAGAACAAAATCCACTCTTTAGAAGCATCTCCCACAGACTGCTGGCCCCACCCCGACTCCAGCCGCTCTGGCCAGGACCCCCAGAGGGCATGTGGGGAGGGGCGAGCAGGGGGGCTGTGCTCAGTGACAGGATTCTCCGAGCCAGAGTGGAGGGCCAAGGGGGCTCCCCAGAAGGACACTCTGGAGCTGTAGACATCACCAGAACTCAGCGTTTCCGAACCCCCTTTCCACAACCCCCTTTCCAGAACCCCCTCTGCAGCCGCCCAAGCCCTGGTAACCTCTCAAAGCCCCCAAGCTACTTCCAGGCTGTGTTTCCTCCGCCTTTGAGCTTCCAATGCAGAGTTCCCTCAGCCTGACCCCTGCCTGGTCTCCCAGAAGCCCTGTATTGGAGTGGGGGGTGGTTAGTGGGTCTGGGGGGGTGGTGGTCAGACTCTCAGCAAAGCTGAAGAAGCCGGTCTGAGAAAACCCTCAGAGAACTGCAAAGTGTTCTCCAAGTCAACAGTGACTGTTGTCCCAGAATGTGCACCCTCCCTCCTCCAAAGACAGTCCCCAGCATGTTCAGGGTTAATGGCCTTCTCTTCTCTGCACAGCAGCCTGCCTCAGGGCACCTCTTTCCAGTGTTGTAAAGATGATTTTTGCCCCTTCTCCACAGAAATATAGACCTGACAAGGACTTCCTACGAGCTCTGGAATGGTTGGGCAGCAGAAAGGGACTCTTGTGGCTTAAGACTTGATAGTTTCAGTTGGGTTGGGTCTAGGTGCACGCAGGTGATACTCAGGCTCAGGAGAGATGGCTTCAAACAACTCAGAAAAAGTTCTTTTCTACACATTCCACCTCCACTTTAAATTCTTAGTGAAGTTTTCAAATTCTTGGCTGGGTTTTGAGCCTTGTTCTCTTGCTGGAGGTTGCAGCAGGTGGCACTGAGAAATGCAGGGGCATGCTCATGGGAAGGAAACAATGTCATCAGTCAGACCCTGGGGGACAGGGTAACAATCCATGAGGCTAGCTCTTCTCAGAGTTGCCCATGTCTTGATCCGTGGGGTAATACCTAATGCCTCCGGGGGGGCTGGGGGGAAGAAGTTTCCAGGCACTGAAAGATATATAGGATCAACTCAGAAATAATAATGATTCATCGAATAGAAGAGGAGTGCTTTCAATCTTATTTTAGGAGGCCAGCATTAGATTGATACCAAGATTGATACATTAACTAATGTATTCTTCATATTGAGGTTGTAGAAAAAGATATCATCTCAATAGATGTTTGGGCAAAATTCAACATTGATTCATAATTAGAAGCATAAAAAATTAAGCATGGAAAGAAACTTTCTTTTTCATCCCCCCTTTTTATTGAATCACTATGAATTATAAAGTTACAAAGACATTTATGATTGAATTTCAGGCATATATTGTTCCAATACCAATCCCTTCACCAGTGCCCACTTCCCTCTACCAGTGTCCACAGTTTCCCCTCTGACCCCCCAGTCTGCCTCTGGGGCAGGCACTTTTCTCCTCCTCCATTATCCTTGTGTTCCCTTCCCTAACTTATCCCTTCACCCCTGCCCCAGTGCCAACCTTCCAACTGAAGACCAGTTCTGCTCTTCTTTTCTATTGCCATTGGATATTTGGTATTCTGCTGTGAGGTTTCTTTATATTCCCCCATATGGGAGAGATCATTCTGAGTCTGTTTCTCTTCCTCTGGCTGATTTCACTCAGTATGGTACTCTCCAGATCCATTCATGTTGCAGCAAATTGCACGACTTTATCTTTTCTTAAAACTGCATAGTTTTCCATTGTGTATATGTACCATAGTTTCTATCAAGTCGCCTGTGAAGGAAACTTTCCTGACCTGAAAAGCTCATCTCCAAAGACCCACAGCGAACAAGCTTAACGGTGAGAGTCTTAATGTTTTTCTTTTAAGGTTGAGGATAGGTAAAAATATATGCTGTTCCTACAATAATGCTGCCTTTTTAACATCATTCTGAAATTCATAAGCAATGCCATATTGTAAGAAAAATAAATAAAAATATACAGAGTAGGAGAAAAATACAATTGATCTTATTCAGATACAAAGTGATTATTTATATAGAAGATTCCCTCAAAAAGAAATAATAGATGCTAGGACTAATACTCAAGTTTTACCAGGTTATGGGTTACAGTTTAGGAGCAAATAATCGGAAATTGAGCTAAAGAAAGTTGTATCGTTTACAATAGGACAAAAAAAGGGGCATAATGTACATAAACATGCAGGTAAACAAATTTATGCATGTTTACCCCACTGATGGGCTGGAGCAATAGCACAGCGGGTAGGGCGTTTGGTTTGCCTTGCACGCGGCCCACGCGGCCAACACGAGTTTGATGCCTCTGTCCCTCTCGGAGAGCTTGGCAAGCTATCGAGAGTATCTTGCCCGCATGCATGGCAAAGCCTGGCAAGCTACCCGTGATGCATTTGATATGCCAAACACTGTGACAACAAGTCTCACAATGGAGACATTACTGGGCCCACTCGAGCAAATCAATGAACAACGGGAGGACAGTGCTACAGTGCTACCCCACTGATTAAAGGGATTAGAGAAGAACTAAATAGATGCAGAGACGACCACACCCATAGATCGGAAGACTCATATTGATAAGATGTCTATTCTTCCCAAACTAATTTATATGTTTGATGAACTCTCACTTAAAAGCACAGCAAGGGGGGTGGCGGGAGAGGTACAGGGAGGTATTGGTTCTGGGAAATGTACACTGGTGGAGGGATGGGTGTTGGAACATTGTATGACTGAAAATTGGGAAAGCTATGTAACTGTATCTCACAGGGAAACGGTAAAAGGTAAAGGTAAAGGCCCTCCCGTTGATCGTCGATTTGCTCGAGCGGGCCCAGTAACATCTCCATTGGAGACTTTTGTTGTTACTGTGTCTGGCATATCGAATACTCTCGGTAACTTGCCGGGCTCTCCGAGAGGGGCGGAGGAATCGAACTCAGGTCCGCCATGTTGGCCGCCTGTAAGGCGAACGCCCTACCCACTGTGCTATCGGTGATTCAGTAAAAAAAAAAAAAAGCGATAGCACAGTGGTAGGGTGTTTGCCTAGCAAGCAGCCAACATGGCCGATCAGAGTTCGATTCCTCCGCCCCTCCCGGAGAGCCCAGCAAGCTACCGAGAGTATCTCGCCCTCACGGCAGAGCCTGACAAGCTCCCCGTGATGTATTCGATATGCAAAACACAGTAACAACAAAAGTCTCCAGTGGAGAAGTTACTGGGCCCGCTCAAGCAAATCAATGAACAACGGGAGGACAGGACAGTGACAGGACAGAAAAAGCACAGCAAGATTTTGTGAACTTAAGAAGTTTATTTACAGTATTTATGAACACAGAAAATACATAGGTTAAAAAATTCTTGAGAAAATAACTTGGAGGACTCAGACTACTTGATTTTAAGATTTATTATCATTGGGGCTGGAGGGATAGTAGAGTGGAGAAGGCATTTGCCTTGTACATGCTGACCCAGATTGGATCCCTGGCAACCCATATTGTCCCCTGAGCACCACTAGGAATGATTTCTAAGTGCAGAGCCAGGAGGAACCCCTGAGTTTTGCCGAGTGTGATCTCAAAAGTTAGAAAAATATTTATTACAATAATCAAGTAATAATCAATACAATGTGGAGCTGATTAAAGGTTAACTATGCAGACCAATGTACCAAAATAGAGAGTAAAAGATGTACTATTAAAAAGTATAGGTCAAAATAAGTAAAATCGACCCTATGCCAAAACGATATAATTTGATTTTTCATTAATAGTTCCATTTGAGAAACTAATAGACAAGTTCTCTGTGGTCTTGAGTTAAGCAAAGATGTCTTAGATATAGCACTGGAATTATGAGTCATAGCACTGTAGCACTGTTTTCCCATTGTTCATCGATTTGCTTGAGCGGGCACCAGTAATGTCTCATAACAAATTGTGAGACTTGTTACTGTGTTTGACATATCGAATACGTCACGGGTAGCTTGCCAGCCTTTCCCGTGCGGGCAAGATACTCTTGGTAGCATGCTGGGCTCTCCGAGAGGGGCGGAGGAATTGAAGTCGGATCGTCCACCTGCAAGGCAAACACCCTATCCACTGTGCTATTGCTCCAGTCCCATGAACCATAAGAGAAAATAAATGAAAAAATTAAGATTCATAGGGTCGAAGATAGTATGGGAGTATAGGCGATTGCTTTGCACATAGCTGACCTTGGTTCAATACCTAGCCTGTGGTCCCCCAAGCATGGCCAGGAGTCATCTCTGAGCACAGAGTCAGGAGTAAGCCTCTGGTTGTGGCCCCCAAACAAAACAAAATTAGACTTTATCAAAATTACACCCCCTTACAAAACTGAGCTTACCAAGTCAGGGGGTGTGGGGGTAGGGTGGTTAGGAGGATACTCTGAGGATATACCTTCACAAAGGTGGAGGAAGGCAGACATTCAGGTGGAGGGTGTGGTGGAGGGCGTGGGGCTGGAACACCGTATGCATGAAACCCTGTCATTAATGTTACAGCAAATCATAGCGCTACAAATAAAATGAAATTAAAAACCCCTCTTTGAAAGACACTATAAAGAAAATAAAAAGATAAGCCATAGCCTGGGAGGACATATCTTAAAAAACATATCTGATAAATAACCTGTAGCTAGAATAAAAAAATTATCAAAACTCATTAAAAAGAAAACAAACAAATCAATAAAAACAGGCAAAAGATTTGAGCAAACACTTCATCAGAGACTAGAGCTGGTAAATAAAAACATTAAAAGATAGTAAACATCATTAGTCACCAGGGAAATGCAAATTAAAGCCTGTGCGATATGACTATAACCTATTAGAATGTCTAAAGCAAACAGCCAAACAACACCAGGGCCAAATCAAGGTGTCAGCAGGACTGATTCCCCTAAGGCTCTAGGGGAGGATGTACTGTCCTCTCTGTTTCCTGTGGTACCTCCATTCTCTGGTCACTGAACCCTATCTTCCAAACTCACTCAGGCTTCTTCTTCTGCCATCTTTTCTTGTTCTCTGTAGTCAAGTTTCCTTCTCTCTCCCTCTTTAAGAGTACCTGTAATCACATGTAGTGGTAGAGGACAATATCTTCGCCAGAAAATGCATCACATATGGAAAGTTCTCTTTTCCAAACAATGTAACTCTCACTGGTTCTGGGACTTGGGCTACCATTCATGAACCTCACCACCACCCCCATCACTCTTTCTTACACTGACTGTGAAAAGACAGGCTTCCTTCTGTTCTGAAGATCTGTGTCCTATCTGCTTCTCTCTGAACATCTTAACCTGGATTTTACATGACCTTGTGCATCTTTTATCTGCTCTTCCTTCCTTCCTTCCTTCCTTCCTTCCTTCCTTCCTTCCTTCCTTCCTTCCTTCCCATTTCCTTCCTTTCCTCCTTCCTTCCTTCCTTCCTTCCTTCCTTCCTTCCTTCCTTCCTTCCTTCCTTTCTTCCTTCCCATTTCCTTCCTTTCCTCCTTCCTTCCTTCCTTCCTTCCTTCCTTCCTTCCTTCCTTCCTTTCTTCCTTCCCATTTCCTTCCTTTCCTCCTTCCTTCCTTCCTTCCTTCCTTCCTTCCTTCCTTCCTTCCTCCCTCTCACCTTTTTTTTTCTTTGCTTTTGGGTTACACTCGTCTATGCTCAGGGCTCCCTCATGGTCCTGTGCTCAGTAACCACTCCTGGCTGACTCAAGAGACCATACAGGGTTCCAGGTATTAAACCTGGTCAGCCGTGTACAAGGCAAGCTCCTTCCCTGCTGTACTCTCTCTCTGGCTCCAGAAACTTTCAGTAAGCATATGGTTAACCTGATTCAAGACTCAGCTTTCTGTGGCTTGTGTGAACAGTCATTGCTGTGCTCTGAGAGCAGCAGGTAACAGAGGTGTTATGTATCTCTTCAAGGAAGAGCTCTTTAAGGGTGGGATGGGCCATTCTCCCCTTCCACTTGATGGCTGAGATGTGGATAAGAAGGATGGAGCTCATCTAGGAGCATGAGGATGTTATCTTGGCACTAAACTAGTGACATAATAATGATGGGGTGACAAGATAGTAAAATCTTAGGGCCTGACATTGAGGGACTGTACAAATATCATTGGCACCATGTTTTAATATGAGAAAGAATACTCCTCATTTGCAGTAAAACCATATACTAATTAGTGGTAGCCAGAAAATGTCCCTCTTGAAGACATTCATATCCAAATCCCCAGGGCCTGTGAACATGTCATGTTACATGACAAGAGATAGCTAAAATTGCAGATGGAATTAAAGTCACTAAATAAACAACTGTGCTGGATCACTCAAGCATGATCCTTTATTGCCCCAGGTAACTGTTGATGTGCTTTCCTTCATTGGCAATGTTTTTCTCCATTCTGGGATTTCTTCCAAGTGAAAGTATTGGTTTTACATTTCCACAGCAATGTACTTGCTCCACTTCCTTTCCAACAGTGACTATTGCCCATCTCTCTTTCCAATAGATAGATTCATATGCTAATTATTTTGTATTTTTCATGACATTTTAATAAGGATCAATTAAGGTTAATTTCTTGCCCTGAAGATGTCGAGTTATTGAAACATTGGTTGTTCAAAAGTTTTTTGTTTACTGCTGAGTTACCTTGACTACTAAGTTAAAAATCTACTGAGAATTGGTGTATGTGTCAATATTTAGAGTCATATCTGTTCATGGATCGATGTGTCTGTTTTGAAACACTAACCCCAGGCAGTTATAATCACTTAAGTGTTGAAAAGAGGTAGTGTAGTTCTTTCAACTTCTTTTCCAGTTATGTTGGATACTTCAGATCCTTTAATCTTCTATGTAATTTTTAGTATCAGTATCAAGAAATACTGCTGAGTTTTAATTGCTACGGTGTCAAATCTCTAGATCAATTTGGGGGAGAACTGACATTTTAGTATCTTGAGTCTTCTGTGGATATCACCATTTAGGTCTTTTGTTCTAAGGATATACATTGTGGGTGTGGTAGAGTAAAGTCAGTTGTAGCCAAGAGGGGAAATGAGAACAAAGTTTGGTGGGAAGAAATTTATCATAGTCAAAGATCCCAGCAGGGATCAATACATGCTCTGCTGGGCAGAGGGGAAAGTACCATGGTGAGTCAGAAAGGAGCAAGGAGAAAGCATAGGCCCTGGAACTTCTGGTGCTTCCCGCAAAAGACAAGGCATATTAGAGTAAACAACTCAGATCCTTGAAATTGGGAATTCTGGCAAGTGATGAACTACAGAGGTGACCTCTCACTGCCTAGTCTGGCTCTAGGAGTATCTGGGACAGAAGAACTATTGGATTGGTGGGCAAACCTTAGACAAGAAGGCGAATGAAGAGCTCTGGGCTAGTTGGTTTGCCTGTGGAAGACTTGCCCTTTGCTGCCTCTAAGAATGGGCTGGTCTGGTCAGGAGCAGTCTCCTCTCAGATGAAAAGATTTTTAAAATGTCAAACCACATTAAAGACACAAAAAAACACAAAAACAATTACTACGTTTCTAGATTTTCTGAGCATTTGTTTTGTAGTTTCAGTGTAAAGATCTTGTACATAGGTAAAGGTAAAGGTAAAGGCCCTCCCGTTGTTCGTCGATTTGCTCTAGCGGGCCCAGTAACGTCTCCATTGGAGACTTTGTTGTTACTGTGTTTGGCATATCGAATACACCACGGGGAGCTTGCCAGGCTCTGCCGTGCGGGCGAGATACTCTCGGTAGCTTGCCGGGCTCTCCGAGAGGGGCGGAGGAATCGAACTCGGGTTGGCCGTGTTGGCTGCGTGCAAGGCAAACGCCCTACCGCTGTGCTATCGCTCCAGCCCATTTGTCAATTATCATAACATAATAATTTATGTTATTCTAGATGGCATTTAAAGCATTCAATTTTCTATTTGTTGCTAGCATACAGAAATTAATCAAGATGTATTGACCTGTTTTGTGAGCTTGCTAAACTTATTATAGTAGCTATTTTTACATTTCTTTGGATTTTATTTGAAATTAACTGAGTTTTCCAAAAATGTAGGCAATTTTGATTCTTCTTTTACAGTATTTTAAGTGTCCTTTAAGTATTTTTAAAGTATCTTGAGTCTTCTATGAATATTTTTTCTCATCCAACTGCTATTGCTTCAGAAGAAAGTTGAATAGAAGTAGCAAAATTGTTATATTTTTATTCCCAAAGCATTTATTATTCTATCATTACCTATAATATTAAATGTAATTTTATAAAGATGATCTTTATCAAGTGGAGGGAATTTCCTAATATTCCTAGTATGTTAGGCATTTAAAAATAATAGCTGAGGATTGAATTTTGTCAAGTGATTTTGTTGCATCTATTCTGGTAATTAATTTTTTCTTTATCTGTTAATATGACAAATTATGCCAATAGATTTTCAAGTGTTAAAGAAATATTTTATCCCTGGAATAAACTCCACTTGGCTACTTTTTTCAGCTCATGACCTTCAAAAAGATTGACGCTAGATTAAATACGCAGGATTGTTCGGGGGGGAAAAAATTGGAGAAAGTGATTTTGAAAATATAGCCACAAGATCCGTTTCCACTGGTGCTTGGGGGCCAGTCAAAGGAGAGACCGGGTGATGGATTGAGAAAGAGAGCAGATTGGAAGATGATGGACTCAGGTATCAGAATCACCATCTTGTCTGCTCGTTCATGAGCACAGAGAACGAGAGCATGGAGCATGTTCATAGAAAGTCGGGGGGACTTGCCCACAATGGGCTCCAGGATGAGCAAGAAAACTCACAGGTGGACAGGTCCCCTTAGGCAGTCCCTTCTTATCTCAAAGCCTAAAGAAAGTAAGGGTGAGGCTTTTTAGGGGGGTAAGAAGAGTAACTTTATCTTTAGGAGCTGGAGCAATAGCACAGCGGGTAGGGCGTTTGCCTTGCACGTGGCCGACCCGGGTTCGATTCCCAGCATCCCATAGGGTCCCCTGAGCACCGCCAGGGGTAATTCCTGAGTGCAGAGCCAGGAGTAACCCCTGTGCATTGCCGGTTGTGACCCAAAAAGCAAATATATATATATATATATATATATATATATATATATATATATATCTTTAGGCTTTGGGGAAGAGTAAGACAGGATGGTTGTCCTTGGCCTTGCTTGGTGTACAACTTGATGCTCCTGATTTCTTTAGGCAGGTTTCAAAAATAGTGATGACTTCGACTAGAGCCCCTGCTTTGCCTAGGAAGACAAAGTTTAAAATGAGAGGGTTATGCAAGCCTGTTCTGCCTCAAGCTGGAAACCCCCCCATCTCCCTGTCACTCTTGTCAGTTTAATCTCTTCAGAGTTGACTTGGCCCATCCTTGTCCGGCCCTCATCTTCCTTGTCTTCTGGGACCCACCTAAGACTTTCCCAACACTCCCATCTAGTGGGGCTAGGCTTGTCTAGTGGGGCTCCCTGTCCCCCATGTCTCTATAATAACAGCTTTCTGCCCCTGTTCCCACACCTCCAACACCTACTCAGCGTTCACTCCCCCCACAACAGCGTTCTTGCCACGTCTCCACTGTATTTAATATCGGATTTACTTCAGTGTTTCTCTCTGAGTTCCTGGTCAGTAAGCCTTGGCTGAAACCCTGTCTCTACCATTTAACTAGTTGCATCATTCGTGCAAGTTCTTTATCTTCCGCATCTTAGTTTCCACCATAGTATCTTCCTCATAGCACTATTGTGAGGATTAAGTGCGATTATCTTTGCAAAGCTCTTAATTTCGTTTTTAGCTCCAGAACAAAATCAGCAGGCAATCCATGTTATACAGGCTGCTGGGGAAAGACATAATTGTGGTTCTTTGTAATATGCCAACAGTAAAAGCTAAGCCACATTTCCGTCCCTTGAGACATTTCTGCAATCCTATGGTTGTGAAGCAGACGGGTAGATTGGGGGCTTGTGAGATGGGGTGCTGGCATTGAGTTCTTGGGGTGTAATAAAACCAAACTGGGATTTGAGGAAGTTACTCTGTAACTAGTCCTAAAACAGCTGAAAGTATTATTGCCAGACCCATGTTGTGGACACAGGGACTATCTGATAAGACTAGAACTGGTGCCAGCACAGGCCCAGAGAAGCTGGACCCTGAATCCTCTCCAGAGAGAAGCACCAGCAGGGACAAAGGGTTGTGATAAGCACATAAAGGTAAATACCAAAAGTTTCATGCTCTTCTCCTTGACGCCACAGCAACAGACTCTGATCTAGGTAGAAAGTCCTATATGGGGGTAGTTTGGGAGAAAATCTATAAAACTGGCTTTGCAAAACTCTCCATTCGTAGGGTGGCCGCCTCTCCACCTGAAGTGTGTACTCTTGCCTCTCTTGTTCTCTCCTCAGAATCTCTAAACAAAACTGTTTTATTTCACTATTCATTTCCTCCTGAAATTCTTTTCTGTGAAGGAAAGGCAGCGGATAAAGACAGGGTAAGATTTAGGATTGACTTTCCTTTCCTGCGAAGAGCAATTCCTCACTCCAGCCTGAGTCTGCAGCACCTGAGAAATTAGATGGGAGGGGTCCTTTCCCATGCTATGCAGAAAAGGTGCCTCTAGCCACAGCTGAGGGACTGGTGATATGTGAGTTCTGTACCATGAAGGGACTCATCACAAATTTTCATCAGTCCTATATTTCCCTGGGCACTTTGCTGGGTGCGCCAGGTGGGCAGAGAGGGACATGGTAGACCCTCTTCTCAATGCTGCCATCTCTCCTTTCTCCACACTTCTTACAAGTCACCTGCAACAATTAAAATGATGTATCAAGGGTAGATGTCACTATCACTCCATTTTACAAAGAGTGAAACAAGGACTGAAAAATCTACAGACACAAAACTAGAAGACAGGGGAGCTAGACCTGGCACCCCATCCCATTTCCACTCTAATAGATTTTCTTCCTCTCTTTGATCGGATTAGGGGTGTTCAGACATGGTGTAGCACTTGCTACTGAGACCAGGATGAGGAGGGAAGGTGCAGGGATATAGGGTGGGGATGCAGCACCACCTCTGAACCTGACTTCAGAGACGAGTGAGAGAGACTGTGATCTCTGCCCACACATGTGTCCGGATACCCAGGGAGGGCCAGGCGTGAAGTTTCAAGGGGAGGAGTGGAGTTAAGGGTTCACATTAAGACACCAAGTAAGTGTGGGGGCCTGTATTTTCCCTTCCTGAAAGGCAGTGAGAGGAGGAGCCTGGGAATAGAGTCATAGTGATCCAATGAAGGGATGCAGAGTGTTTCCTAAGGGAATGTTTGTGCCACTTCCCTCCCCGGGAGTGAGGACCCTTACAGGACTCCATTGCTTTTACTGTAAGAATTCCTGCTCATTCCTTTTAATGCAGCAAAATAGAGATAGAAACTTTTAAATTGATTATTACATGAAACAACTACCATGAACATTTTGATACAAGTATTTTAAGGTTTTACTTTTAGTTAGTTATTAAAAAAAAAAAAAGGCCAAAGCATAGGGCATTTGCCTTGTACATGGCTTACCCAGGTTTGTTCCCCGGGAGTCCTGAGAACTTTAGGGCATACTGCTAGGCTAAAGCTCCCAGCCTCCAAAACCACCACTGAGGCCAAAATATGATCCATTGAGCAATCCTAGGAGTTGTCCTTGAGACACAGATCCAGGAGTAAGCTCTGCACAACCGCTGGTTGTGGCCCCAAACAAAACAAGACAAAACAGGGGGGAAAAAACTAAAAAACAAACTCCAGCAAAGCTCACATTACATCCCTGGCTCCTGTTCCAGACTCCTTTCCTGTGCTTCTTCTCATTTAATGATCATACTGGTGATGCTATTTTGAGTTCTCCTTTCTCACTCAACTTAGAGTAGAAATTCTCTCTTAGTCTAAGCTTGCAACTGTATATAATTACCTGTATGTAAACATAAATAATAGCAAATATTTACATAACAGTAATTCAACTGATAGACAATTGAACTATTTTCGATCCTCTTTTGACCTTTCATGTTTTGGGAAAAAATGATTGCGTATGTAATTCTTTGGTAGGAGGTTGAAGAAGAAGGTTGAAGTCCCCATCACCCACAGAGACACCACTAAGTGACTGAGTATGTCTCTCTGGTTCACTTTTTCTTCTTTCAGTTCTGCAGTGCGGGGGCTGACCCCAGAACTTCACTCACAGAGCACATGCTCTACCACGGAGACACAGTGTTTGTGGTATCTAGGTATCAGTGTCTAATCCATCAGTGTCACTGTCCAAAACTTCTAGAAGATGTATCTTGAGTTTCGATACTGCTCTGACAGAAATAAAGAGTGTTGAAATATCCACAGTCTCAGAAAACACTGAGAGCTTTGTGGGTAGAATTGCATATTCTTGCTATGACCTAGATCAGAAAATTGATAAAAGAAAAATAAGTACCCCCTGCTAACAGAGCAATAATGATGTGTTTCACTGTTTCTAAGCAGATGGCATTATTTATTTTCTTGTCACTTTAGTTTCAGGGGAGCCAAGCCCAGAAATTTATTTTTGGCTCACTGCCATCCCGAGATGCTTTATCTGAACATACAGGGGGAGTCCTAAGCGCTCTAGTAGGAAACCATTGAGAAACTTCTCAGCGTCCTGTGGACCTTCTGGAACAATGAGGTATAGGCCGGAGGCAGCAGAGCAGAGCTATCAACTAAGACTCAGCCGCCACAACCATGGTCACATTGTCAGCCTTGAAGGAGCCACAAAATCGTCAACATCAGGGAAGTTGCAGGCCTGGGCTGGGGTAGCAATTCTGGGAACTATGGAGATGATGGACTTTCCGGGTTGTGCAATCTTGACAGGGTGGATTTTGACCTCAGTTGTGGTTTTGTAGGACTGGGAGCTTTAGCCTGGCAGTGTGCCCAAAGGTATCCAGAAAGCCATAACCAACCAAAGCTAGTGCGGCCTCTGAAAGGGCAGATGGGCCGAGCAGCAGGAGGTGAAGAGGTTAGAGCAGAGTAGATCAAGGAACTGGACTCATTTGCATCTTCAGGCCTTTGTGAATAGGTGAGTGCTGGTATGTGCAGGGAGGAGCCAGGCCCAGGTCCTGGTGACCTGCAGGAAGGACTTCCTGCCACTCTGGAAATGTGTCGTGTTGGCTACCATACTGCAGAGCACAGGTCCAGTCGATCTGAGGCCCTCCCTGCTATCTCTCGAAGTCAGCACTGGGGAGGATGCCCAGCATGCTCATCAGGTTCTCCAGCCTCCCAAGGAGACTGGATCCAAAACCCCAGCAACATGCCGCTTCCACAGCAAACTCAGGGCCAGCGGCTCCATGCAAAGATAAAGATTATGCTCTCCTGCCTGGATGGTGTAGGGAAAAATCAGACAGGTCCTGTCAAGTGTCAATATGTTCAGACATTGGCCATGGTGTCTTCTTCACCAGATGCTGTGTGATTCTGGGTCTAAGAGTCTCTCAGAACACTGGCATTTTCCCCTCAGAGTCAGATAATGTGGATGGCAAAAAGTCAATGGCATCCAGTTGATGGGTTCTGGAATAGGACCATGAGGTTTTCGTAAGTTTAGGTGGTTGATTTTTAAATTCTCTTAGCCAGGTTGGGAGTGGTGAATTCATAGCCTGGAAGAATACTGCCTTTCAGATCATCTAGTCTCAATGCTGAGAGGAAGACAAGTAGCTTTCTTACTAGCAGTGCCACACAATCTGATCCAGGAGTAATTTTGGATTTATAGTGAATAGCCCCAGGAAGATGGAGGCAGGAAAGATGCATGTTCAGTGTGTGAATGCTCAGGATTTCATGGAAGGAATTTTCCAGTTCTACCTCATCCCACCTTTCTCTTCTATAAGGAGGATCTACTATGGCTAGCACTATTGTATAGATTTTTCACGCCCTCAAATTTCTCCAAATAGTCAGGTCAACTACCTGCTTATCACAGCACTCAGAAGTTTGGGAGGCAGGGACAGGAGTCTTGGAGTTGATTCTCCCTGTGCTGTCTCTCCACCCTCGCTCTACTATGACCACTGGTCATTGGGATGAAGAGCGAGGATCTCATAGGGATTAAGCAGAGCAGAGAGGACCCATCTGAGCTACCAGACACTTCAGGCAGATGACCACCAACCTCGGAGACAGGTGGGGGTGCCAGTGTGGCACAGGGAGGTTTTAAAGTGAGGTAAGGATGAAAAACTCAGCCAGGCACAGACCTCCTGTGACTGTTGCAGGCCCCTGGCAGACCCGGCCTGCAAGGTGCCTCCTGGATACAGAGCAGGGCGGCTGTCCATGGGGTCTGGGACTCCTGACTGATGTGGAAGCTGCCCTGTGAGTCAAGTAGGAGCTGGACTGGCTCCTGCCAGCCTTACAAGGAGCCGAGGTGCTCACAGTTGTGTTTGGACTTGATCACCACCCACCACAAGCCGGGCAGGGGGAGAGCCTGAGGACAGAATGGGGACATGTCCCTCAGGAGTGGCTGCCCAGCATCACTCTCTGGATGATCCTGAGATGACTCCCAGGCTTCTGCGGCAGCAAAGGTGATGGAGTGTGTGTAAGGGGGCGGGATTGGGAGTGGGGGTATCCGGAATGCACAGCACTGGCGTCGTGTGTAGAATTCTCAACTCCTCCAGCACTTCTCTCTGATCCTCTGGAGCAAAGTGGAAAATGGAGAGATTTCCCTGCTGTTGGGAGAGAATCTTGCTTTACTCCACTCTACCCAGTTCCGTCTCTAGGGAAGCCTGTCTTGGAGGGGGGCCCTAGGGCGAGGGGGCCTGAGAAAGGAAGAGCAGCTGGGGGGTGTCCAGGAGCAGAACCACAAGCTCCCAGAGGGTCAGTGCATGAACTGAGGACAGCAACCTTGTCCCTCCCAGTGGAGCTGGACACTCCTGGGCTCCCGGGCTTTCCAGGTGACACTGAGTGAAAAACGTCAGGGCAGACTGAACCTTCCTTCCTCCTGAAAGTTCTCTTCCACTGAGCCCCAGCCACATTGTTTGCATAATCTCGATTGTTCTCATGCCCACAGGCTGGGGGAGTCACCACCAGCATGGGCTCCTTTGGGGAATCAGGGGATCTCGGGCTGTTCAGGGCACCTTCTCCTTTTCTGAACCAGGGAGGGAGGGCCCCCTTCTGCACCCCCACACACCCAGGAGTCTGGGACCCAGCTCTGAGCATGCTCTTCTCATGCAGCATGATGTGTGGCTTTTGACAATCTGCTCCCTTTGCAAGGGGGTTGGCTAAAGGGGCTCCGGGACTCCCTCTGCCACTAGGACCCTACTACCGCTCACCTCCAGGCCATCAGACTGAGACTCGTCAGGAAGATGCCCCTTAGGGTGTGTGAGAGTTGGATTCTCAGGGACCCAGGGGACATGGAGGGCTGCCCCCGCATGATATCTCGGCAGCCCTGGTATCAAGCACCATCCAGGATTCCGGCGCACCTGGCTCTGCATTCTGTTCTGGGGACAGTCTCTGTGTGGGCAGGTCATGTTCTCAGAGGAGCCCAGGCAGCCCCTGGCTCTGCAGAGGGGGTTGTGGAATATTCAGAGACCAGCAGACACTCGTGAGACCCAGATGTGCAGGCAGTGGTTCTGGCTCAAGGAAGCATGAGTCTGTTTCTACAAGAACCCGAGGCTCTAGCTGGGGCATGGAATCTAGCAGGCCTCCCTCTCAGGGGCCTAGCCAAGTGCCTGGTCCTGAGCTCCTGTGTCTGTCAACCTGAAAGTCCGCCCCACCCCCACCCCCCATTCAACTCTGCATCCACTTTTCATTTTCTTTTTTTTTCCTTTTTGGGTCACACCCGGCGATGCACAGGGTTTACTCCTGGCTTTGAACTCAGGAATTACTCCGGGCGGTGCTTGCGGGATCATATGGGATGCTGGGAATTGAACCCGGGTCGGCCACATGCAAGGCAAATGCCCTAACCGCTGTACTATCGCTCCAGCCCCCAACTTCTCATTTTCTTGAGCTGTTTGGAGACAGTGGGCTGGAGTGATAGCACAGCGGGTAGGGCGTTTGCCTTGCACTCGGTTGACCTGGCTGACCTGGGTTCAATTCCTCTGTCCCTCTCAGAGAGCCCGGGAAGCTACCAAGAGTATCTTGCCTGCATGGCAAAGCTTGGCAAGCTACCCATGGACATATTCGATATGCCAAACACAGTAACAACAAGTCTCACAATGGAGATGTTACTGGGCCCGCTCGAGCAAACCGATGAACAACAGAAGGACAGTGCTACAGTGCTACAGTTTGGAGACAGTATCCAGGGTCAAAACAAGTTCTCCGTAGTGTCATCAGGCCTTTGTGCTGCCACTCACTGGCCCTGCCCATCCCTGCACCCCTGGTCTTCTTACTCTGCACTATCCCCCTTCCCAGTACAGAACCAAAATCTCTTCTACCTCAGTCTTGAAGTTCAGGCAAGCACCCATCAGCTTTCCTAGCATCGCTACTGCTCTGCCAACACATTGAGCGTCTGTGACTATGGTTGGTGGGTTCTTGGTTTGATTTGAGTTTCTCGAGCCTTTCTGGGGCACCAGACTTTACCTCCATTGATTCCACAGCAAGGGAGGAGGACAGAGGAAGAACAATGGAACCCTAGGGGTGCAGAGTGTCAGTTGGGCCTCTGTTCCCAGACACAGCAAGTGAGCTGGTCCTGTCAGTCTGGCAAGACTGGGCTACGTTTGTGTGTGCCCTTGTGCAGGTATGAGGAGACATATGTCAGAGAAGCATTAGGGCCATACTCAGGTGGGGCCTAGTTTCAAGTGAACATCCTGCCTGACCCATTGGGTTGGAGGGGTATGAGGGGAGCCCTGCACCAGCACCTCATTGGAGACATCTTATCTCTTGTGCCGCCTTAGGAAACACAACGTACTTCTCCCCACCCATCCCATCCTACCCACCTTCCGTAACTTCCCATAAACTTCATGGGATATTGACCCTGCTTGGAAACTTTCAAAATCTGCACTAATCAGATAGGAGCATAATATTGTTCATTCCTAGCTGCAACACACACATGCACACACACAACTCACACACGTTCACACAGATACAACACACTCATACACACACTCTAACATGCACACTTACACATACTCACACAAGTTTACACAGACTTCACAGCACGCTCACATAGGCTTATACAGACATCTGCCTACACACTTCCACCCGCCTACACACTCACTCATGTTCACACATACACACATCACACATGCTCACACATATGCAGCCACTCACATCCACACATAGGCACACACATATACATTCATATACACAATCACATTCACACACATATACTCAAACATACACTCTCACAGACTCATACACTCACACTCATACTCATACAACACACAATACCCATGCATTCCATACATACATACATACACACACACACACACACACACACACACACTATTCTCCTGATCAGTTATGTGCTTCTAGGTCTGCTGACAGGTCAAGTTCTTTCTGGTCTCCTTTAGGAGGGCATGCAGAAATGACCTTTACATTCCATTTGTGGAAGAAATCGAAGCTTTCCATTTCTAAACCGGTTTGCTTTAGATCCTTAAATCTTGCTTGGCAGCCAACTTGTCCTTACTGCCTAATGAGGTGCTAATAGTGTTTTATCATTATTGCTGTCAGGATCATTATCAGAGAAATGGCCAGAAGGTGTGGAATGGCAAGAAGGTACCTGGAGCTCAGACCAGAGAGATTCTGCTGCTTTGTCTTAGGGAGTAAAGGGCAAGAACCTGGGATCTCAGCGGGCTGCCTGACTTCCATTCCTGGCTCCCAGCTGTGTGGCCTTAGGTGAGTAACTTAACCTCTCTGGATCTCAGATAGTATATATGTGAAACAGTGTATCTTAGTCATGGGACTTAGATAGGGTTATTTTGGGAATTAATGTGCTCAGACCAACCTGGCACGTGGTAACTGTTTAATAATGTTGCAAGAGAATATACTTAACATTTGATGTCACCACCACATGTGAAGACACCATACGCTATGCTTCTCTGTGACATGCCCTCCCTTACCTGGTCACCTCTAACCTGTTCTCCATTTCTGCACTTTAGAAATGTTCTCCCAATGGCATCATCTGATATGGAAAACTCTCTGATTGGCTTTTTCATGCAGCATCACTCCCTGGAGATTCATCCCTACTTTGTTCCTCAATGCCAAGGAGTGAGGACACCGGGATACGGATGTGCCTGTTTGTCCACCACTGAAGGGCTTCAGCGTTGGTCATGTTCTGGGACTTCTAGGAATGAAACAGCCATAAATTTTTGTGTGTAGTTTTTTTCAGTTTAAACATAAAATTTCATTTCTCTTGGTCAAGAGCCAAGGATACGATCACTAGATTTAGGGAAACTGCATACCAGTTTTTAAAAACGGTGCTAACCTGGTTTTTACAGTGCAGCCTAGTAGGAAGACCTAGCAATGACCAAGTGGTCCGGCTTTCTGAATCCTTAAGGAGTCTTCATTCGGCACTGTCTCTAGGTTTTATTTTAGCCATACAGATGAACTGTGGTTTAAATGTACACTTCCTTCATAATGCTGAATATCATTCCACAAGCTTAACTCCCATCTGAACATTATCGTCAGAAAAATGTCTCTTCTTGTCTTTTGCCATTTTTTAGTGAAATTACTTGTTTATTTTATTGCTAAGTTTGGAGAGTGCATTATACATTCTAGATTCTAGTATTTTGTAGGGTGAAGTGGTTTGCAATTAATGTCTCCCAGCATTTGTTCTTTTTGCCTTTAAAAAGAATATTGTGCAGAGCAAAGTTTTAAATAATTCTTTTCCACTTATGGATCATGCTTTTAATATCAAGTCAAAGAGTTGTTTAACTAGCACAAGATCCTGAAGATTTTCTCCCAAAGTTGTTCAGTTTATGTTTCACATTTATGTCTGTGGCCTATTTTGAGTTGCATGGAGGCCCTTTAGTTAATTTTGTTGTATAAAATTCAGGTGAAGAGTTTGTGTTCTTGTACTTGGTTATTTGAATGTTGGCTTATAGATTTTCAGTTGCTTCCACACCATTTACTGATAGATTAGTTTCTTTCTTTAATTTATTTTTGATCCCAGGTTAAAAATGACTTGGGTTCCATTTATGTTTTTTATTTGTATGTGTGCTTTTGATGTATAAAATTGTTTGAATTATATCTTCCAAAAGATTGATGTTACACATATTAAATATTTAAATGTGACCTTATTTGGAATGAATATATATCTTTTTTTCCTTTTTTAAAAAATTTATTTATTGAATCACCATGAGAACAGTCACAAAGTCTTTCAGTTTAAGTCTCTGCCGGTAATACAATGATCAAACACCCGTCCCTTCACCAGTGCACATTTTCCACCACCAAGAACCCCAGTATACCTCCCTCCCACCCACCCCCCACCTGTGTGGCAGATTTCCACTTTACTCTCTCTCTCTCTCTCTCTCTCTCTCTCCATTGATCACATTCAATATTACGACAAAAGACCCAACATTATTATTTGAAATTTCCCCCAACTCTCAGACCTGCCAAAAAGACATCATTAGATAATTTGTTTTCTATTGCCAATTATGAAGAGCATACAATGTCTTGTGGCTGCAATAGTGGCCACGCAAATTTGGATTTCTGATATTTTAGTAATAAGCCTACAGGGATTACTGCCCAAAGCCCCTGGGTTCTGAGATTGGTTTGTGTGCCTCTGGGATCATGGTCGTTCAGAAGCCGGTGGCAACCCGGGGCATTGTCATGGTGGGGAGAAGGGCCAATTCCACCCCCATCCCATGATGTCCCACGTGCCTCGTCAATGCATTCTCATACCTGATTGTACATTAGGTTTTAAAAGATGCAGGCCACCATGCCACAGCCACAAGGGGGAACAGGCGGAGGGAGAGACACCCTTCCCCTCCCAGGGTGGCATAGCACCGTAGTTAAATGCAGAATCCAGATGCATTTGGGTTGGGCATTATATTTTGCTCAGATTTTCTCACCATCATTCAAGCCTGTCTTTCAGGGACAAAGGCTAGATGATTTACTTTCCATTGATCACTTTGCACATCAGGAAATGTCGCGCAGCCGCATAAGCGGTTCAGAAAATAGTCCTGGTACCTGCACACGGATCCATGCTTGTAGAAGCTCATGGTTGCTGGGATTCCATCTGGAGAAGGTGGGCAGACAGCACCTACCGCATCTGGGACCTCCTGGTGATATAGGCTCAATATGGGGCCCGGAGAATTCTCTGGGAGTTGTGGAGCCCGCCAGCCCGTTTTCTTTTTGCTGCTGTGTGCTGTAAGATGGCGCTGGGGGTGGGTTGTGGGAGTGACTTCCGGGATCAGAGGCTGCCTGGGAACCGGGGCGGGACTGCCTGGCCTGGCATCTCCACGCGGTTTGGAAAATAGTCCTGGTACCCGCATATGGAGCGATGCTTGCAGAAAATTATGGTTGCCGGGATTCCATCTGGAGGAAATGAATATATTTTTAAAAATCTCCCTTGAGACTTCTCCTAACTTCGCCTATATTTAGTGCAGTAGCTGATGAGGCCTTATGTTAAGGTTCTTTCTTCTCTTCTAGAACTCCAGTGACATGACTGTTAGTTTTTTTTTTTTCACTGTATTCCCCAGGTCACTGAGGATCAGTTTACTCATTTTCCCGGTCTTCTCTCTGTTGCTCATGGTGGGATGGTGGGTAATTTTTGTTGTTCTGTTTTCAAGTTTATAGGCTCTTTCCTCTCACCTGCCCCTGTGCCTGGCTGTTCCTCGCTGGGGTCCCTTGGAGGGGAGCGGGTTGAGCTTTCCTCCCCACCCCGACCAGGGCTCCGGCAGCCGAAGACCTCCAGGACCAGCCACCACCATGCTGAGACCACTCTCCGCACACATGAAGGTACTGGCAGAGGGACAAAGCCACGCGGGTTCCGGGGCCAAGATCTCCAAGCCTACTCGAATTGGAGTCGAGCATCCTCCACCCAGATCCTCCAAATTACAGTAGGCGGGGTCACACCCACCACCTGGCCCCCTGGCGCCGTGTAATCCCATCAACGGCCAAGACTCAGAGACTACAAAATGCAGATTCTGGACGAGACCAGTGCAGTCAGTCTCCTGCCCCTGTGCCTGGCTGTTCCTCGCCGGGGTCCCTTGGAAGGGAGCGGGTTGAGCTTTCCTCCCCACCCCGACCAGGGCTCCGGCAACCGAAGACTTCCAGGACCAGCCACCACCATGCTGAAACCACTCTCCGCACACATGAAGGTACTGGCAGAGGGACAAAGCCACGCGGGTTCTGGGGCCGAGATCTCCAAGCCTACTCGAATTGGAGTCGAGCATCCTCCACCCAGATCCTCCAAATTACAGTAGGCGGGGTCACACCCACCACCTGGCCCCCTGGCGCCGTGTAATCCCATCAATGGCCAAGACTCAGAGACTACAAAATGCAGATCCCGGAACCGCGCGGCCGCATTTGCGGCCGCGCGACATCTTATCAGAACATCTTTTTAGGATATCTCATTATCTCATTCCTACTCTGGACAAATTGCAGGCTATCGAATATAGGCTGCCCACAGGGCAGAGTCTGGCAAACTCCCCGTGGAGCACCAAATATGCCAAATACCAGTAACAATGATGGGTCTCATTCTCCTAAAGAGCCTTGAATATAATCTCAGGGCTAGGATGAAAGAGACGTTACTGGGGCCTGCTCGAGGCAATTGACGATTGACGATTCCTCTCACCTTTAAATTTTGCTGTTTGGCCCATTTTTTCAAGTTTGTGTTTTGGTTATTGAGTTAATTCTCAGACTTTCACTTGGTTCCTCTTGGTAATTCTCTCTCTCTCTCTCTCTCTCTCTCTCTCTCTCTCTCTTTGTTTTAGGTTTTAATTTGACCATTTGGTTAGTAATTTTATGATGTCTGCTTTAAAATCTGTGTCAGATAATTCAAACATCTTGTCTCCTTGATGTTGGTCTGTTTACTGGCTTTTTAAAAATTCTGTTTGAGATCTACCTTATTCTCAGTATGATAAGCAATTTCTAATAAAAATTTTGAACATTTGGGGTATCACGTTACAAGACTCTGGATCTTATTTAAATCTTCCATTTTAGCAGTTTCCTTCTGGTTTTATCCTAACAGGAGAGAGTGGATGCCACCTGTGGTAGTCAGATTGGTGTGTGAGTGTGGTAGTGGGGAAGTTGGGGGTGCCAGGAAATCTGGGCTCTCCACATAGTCCACCCACACTGGCTGAATTAGGTTCATGCCTGGTAAGGGTGGAAGTTCCAGCTCCCTCACCGGCCTTCCCTGACATTCCCTAGTAGTAGACACCTGGAGAGTCAGGATACCTCTCTTGAGAGCCTGGACTTCCATATTGCTTTGACTGGAGTGTTGGATAACACTGATTTGTCCTTTTACCCCCGACACAGGGAGCTTAAGTTTATTGGGTTGCACCTACCACAGTGCCCCCGAGTCTTTCCCACTTCTCTATGTTTATCTTTTAACTTCTCCTTTGCGCTCTGCTTCCCCTATCTGTTAATCACTTAATCTCCCAAATCAGACCCCATGACGTATAAAGTCAGATTCCTCTAAGGACTCTGGATTTTGTATCACTTGTATCACTTGTCATCCCATTACTTATCAGTTTGCTCGAATGGGCACCAGTAACATTTCCATTTGTCCCTGTCACATTCTAGTGTAGCCCAAAGGGGTCTGCTTGCTCCAGGAACACGAAGAGCCTCAAACTGTTCATTCAGTGTCTTGATGAAGAAGTCTGGTCATCTCATAAGTGGGCGGTCAGGCATTCTTTTGATGCTCTGTGGAATGCAGTCAGTAACAGTTCTAGTCCAGTGGTCGACTCCAAATCACGTTACGTGTCCAGCCCATCTGATTTTTAACACCTTGGCAAATAAGACAGCATCCCTGATTCTCGATCAGTCGGTGGAGATCGAAACTCTGGATTCCTTCTCTCACTTGGGTGAAACGTGATATTTCGAGCATAGCTCTTTTGATTCCTCTTTGGGAGACCCAAATAGCATTCTCATACTGTTTTTGTAGGGCCCAGGTCTCTGAGGCATAAGCTAGTTCAGGGAGAATGGTGGAGTTGAAGAGCTGTGCCCAGAGCTGGAGGTTCTTCATCCTCTTAACAACTCCTATGACTCTCTTGAAGGCATTCCAAGCTGCTGTCTTCATCCTGCACAGCTCAGGTGCCAGGTCATTTGTCATGTTGAGTTCTCAACCTAGGTACACATAACTTCTGCATTTGGAGATGTTCGTTCCATTGAGAGCAAATGGAATGTCAGGAACTAGTTCGTTTCTCATGAACATTGTCTTGGTGAGATTCAACTGCAGTCCGACATTTCCACACTCATGGTCGAAGTTGGCCAGCATTCATGTCGCTTAGCTGATGTTTGGTGTTATTAAAACGATGTCATCAGCGAAGCAGAGGTGGTGTAGTTGCTGACCGTATATCTTCACTTCCATTTCTTCCCATTCCAGTTGTCACATGACATTCTTAAGGGTGGCACTGAAGAGTTTCGGTGAAATGGTATTGCCCTGTGGAACCCCTCTCTTGACATCAATGATCACTTCCATGTAGAATGATGAGATCCTGGTGGTGAATCTGTAATACAACTCATGGAGGATCCTGATGTACTGAGTTTGAATGCCCTGTTTGGCTAGGGCTTCAATGACCACTTCAGTCTCAACAGAATCAAAGGCCTTCTTTAAATTGATGAAAGTTAGACAGAACAGCATCTCAAACTCTGGCGAAACTTCAGTGAGCTTGGTTATCGTGCGGATATGGTCGATTGTGCTGAATTCTTTGTGGAACCCGGCTTGCTCGCATGGTTGTCCTTCATCTACTGTTCTGCCAATCCTATTTAGGATGACTCTAGTGAATAACTTGTAGACAATGAACAATAGACAGATCGGGCAATAGTTGCCTATGTCATGGATGTCTCCATTCTTGTACAACAGAACGGTCCTGCTGGTTTTCCATTGGGACAGAACCTTGCATTCAGATAGGTAGCGTGTGAAGAGCCGAGCCAATGTATTGACAAGTACTGCTGGCAGATTCTTCAGGTATTTGGGTCTGACCTTGTCTGGACAGGTACTGTACACTTCTTTACCGACAAAATGACTTGTCAGTTTTCGGAAGAGAGAATGTTGGAAACAACATATCCTGTGGAATTTAGTATGTGGGCAGGTAGACGTGGCTATCAAAGAGATCCGAGTAGAAGTTGTGGATAACCTTTTCCATTGCCCCTCTGGAAGATGTGATAGATCCATCAGGATGTCAGAGGGCTGATGTCAGAGGGATCTTGGTCTTTTAGTTGGTGAAGGACAGGTGAGCTTTGCGAATACTTTTCCTGACTTCTGCTGCATCAGCCAATGCTGCTGCTATTCTCTCTTTGAGGTCTTCCTTTATTGCTTCTCTGCACAGATTTTTGAGCATGGACATTAGCTTGTGATTGCCGGAGGCTTGCGCCAAACCACCTTGGCTAATGAGCTCGAAAGTTTCCGAAGACAGGTGTCTTTTTGCGGCTCTCTCTCTCTCTCTCTCTCTCTCTCTCTCTCTCTCTCTCTCTCTCTCTCTCCCTCTCTCGGAGTTCCTCGCATAATCATGAAGGTGCTGAATCAGATCAGTCGATTGTATTCTTCATCGATGTTGTTAATGATGGCATCTTTTCATATTGCCGCAATAGTGCCAAAGAGCTCCCAGTTGGTGGTCGTTCTGGGAGTTTAAGAAGAGAATTCCCAGAATGGATTTTGTATATGCAAGTGAAATGTTGCTTTTCTCTTTTTTTTTTTCTTTTTGGGTCACACCAGGTGATGCACAGGGGTTACTCCTGGCTCTGCACTCAGAAATTACTCCTGGCAGTGCTCAGGGGACCATATGGGATTCTGGGAATTGAACCCAGGTTGGCCACATGCAAGGCAAATGTCCTACCCTCTATGCTATCGCTCCAGCCCCACTTTTCTCTTTTCTTTGTGTCCTTTGCATAGTTTACTTTAGAGCAATGTCCTTTTTTATAAAGACACAGGAAGATAATTAATGCTATGCTTTTGTAATTTCGGAGTTAATTGACTCCAAATAATATTTACTCCAGGAATCTGTCATATTTACTTGACTTAAGCCTTAGATGCCCTTAGTTCCTAACACCCCAAAAGGAGGGTCCCGATGAGGGACTTGGATGGACCCAGGGCCTGCTGTAAGCTACCCAGGCATCAAAAGGGACAAGCTGTAAACTACCCTGACATTGAAAAGGGACAGGCCAAGCACCATAAAATGTATGTTAAGAGCACAGTCATGGACAAGCTCTGTCATGACCCAAAAAGAAGTAACTGGATAAGGAGCCTGTTGGGGTTAGGAAAAACTAACCTGGCCTAAGGACTGTAGTCTGGGATATATAGTGAGATGTCCCCAGGAAAAGCCACCCTTCAAGCTTGATACATCTCTTACATTGTCCATACAAAATGACTAGAAATATTATTAAAAAGTAAATTTAGATAAACATTTTAATGGATACTGAGTAAGAAAGGGGAAAGTAATACATCTTAGTTGGAATTCTACCCTTGGGTGGATCTCCTAACAGGATGAGATTTTGGTCCTAGAAGCTTCTCCGGAAGGAAGGACTTGACATCTGTTGATTGTGCAACCACACCTATGTGTAATTGCTACCCCCAACTCCTGAGGATTTTCTCTATAACTAAGCCTGTGAGACTGGGATAAGGAAGAGACTGGACTAGGGCACACAGTGAGACTGGAAAAAACGGGAACTGATTATCAAGTAGCCTGGAGCACCACCCTCCTCCCACCCCCCCCCCCTTCCCTGGTTCCCTCCTTCGTTCGCCCATCACTGTTGACTGGTTGGGGGGAGGGAGAGAGATGGCCCCTGACCACCGAATACACGCATCACACACCCACACTTTGAGCTCCACCGGAATAAGGAGCTACTCCCAGCACAGTGTTTGGGGCTCAGTTTCAGCAGTGCTGGGGAAATATCTGGTTTTAGAGAGTGAAACCAGGGCAAATGCTCAGTCTTCTGAGCCATCTCCTCAGCCCAGTACTCTGTCTTAGAGGGTGCATTTTGAGCGGTCCCCAAGAAGCGCTGTCCCTTGCTCACCTTCCTGGTGGCTGTGCCTCTGGCAGTGATTAAAGATAGAGGCTGGGGTCTGGGTCTTGTCCTCTGGAACTTCCTGGTTCTCATCCCTGTAACTTAGGTAGAGACATTGAACTGGAGAAGATAAATGGCACATTTTGGGGGCTGACCTGGTAGGAGGGACCGGGTCCACATGAGTGACCCGATAATCCTCTCCAAGTGGCCCAGTGGCAGGCCAGGGGGGGTGTGGTAGGGGAGATTGGAAGGCCCTGCTGCTCCCTAGCCCTCACACCCTGAACTGCAGCCTTGGGGTTCACAGTGGAAATCTAGGTTTCAGCCCCAAGGGAGGGAGTGCCCCATGACCTGGGACACTGTTTGACCAAGACTTGGGACAGCCTCTGGTGATGAGATTGCCCAGTGCTGTGGCTGGGAGTGAAACTGAAACTGTCTATGAAAAGGAATCTTCTTAACTCCAAAATAACTGTTTAGACAAGTAAAGAAAAAAAAATAGAGAAGGAAGTTGAACATGGCTTGGTTCAATAGGATTAGAAGCATAATAAGGTGACATAATACACAACAGAAAGATCTAATCTTTGTACAGAAACAGAGATTGACATACTGTTCATTGCAATACGACATGCATTAAAATAAACATCTATTGTCTTTGTAATACAATTTTACAAAGACCATAATCTACTGTGGGGGTATTAGAGATTTGGAAAGAATCTTGAGTCACACACATGAGTAATGTCAAGGGTCTAATGAAATACAAGAGTCTCATGCCGTGGAACTGTGAGTGATAAGTCGGCCTCAGAGGGTGTTCTAAGAATGAATGACTGCATGAATGAGCAAGGCAATGTCCACTGGCTGGACAGGCAGACACACAGACAGTTCTGCTTGGCTCTGACGGTGAGTAAGAAAAGCAGCCCAGCGGGGCCTCTGGGATTCACGCGCAGGAAGAGCTGATGGAACATTTGCTGTGGGGTCAGAAGCCCCTGCTTCACGGACCCAGGGCCAGCGTTGCTAGGAAGCAAAGTCCTGAGACCCTGCTAAACCCCGCCCACAGGTTAGAAAGGCAAAGGGCGTGGCTTCTGCAGGGCGGATGCTAACGCCACCCCCAGTTAAATTCCCCCTGTATAGCCCATAAGGTCCAGTTCCAAAGAGGCTCCACATAGTTACACAGGAACACCAAAAAGGAAGAGGCTATCCTAGAGAGGGAAAGAATTGCTCAACAGCCCAAGACTGCCACACTCACCATGGGAAAACAGCGCAGAACCCCACTGGGAGGAGTGGAGGAAGACAGGAGCCCTGAAGCCTCCACCAGGAACATCCACGCACAAAATCTCTCTGATCAAGAGTTCAGAGACGAAATGGTGAGGATGTTTAATGAGCTCAACAAAACAGTTGAACATTTGTTGTCCTCAGTTCTCTGAGCCTGGTTCCCCCATCTGTGAATGTGGGGGATTACAGACCTTCTCCAGTCAAACTGAGAAAACCGGATGAGTCTTTGGGAGCCATGGGTCCCCCGGGGCAGCTATCAGGGAGGCTATACCTATGTGTCTCTTCCTACTGGGGAAGTGGTGGGATTAGGGGTAGGAGGGACTTTGTGTAATTGCACCCTGGCAGGTGTGGGGAAGTCTGTTGGTAGAACAGAGCAGGGGCTACTAGCTAGGGGCAACCTGGATGCCCAGGGCACTAGCCACCTTGAGAACTGTCTGCGGGAGCCCTGGGAAGCCTGGCTGGGGAGTCTCTACCTAACCACATAAAAGCAGCTCAGCCTGGTTCCTGACACAGCCCATCTGATGCTGGGGCACAGAGATCTCTCAGATGACATCGTCAATTACAGATCTTCCCTCTGCACCCCTGCAATCCAGTCCCTCCCCCCTTCCTCCAGCCCTGGGGAAGGACGATTGAGGTGGTGACAAACCCCACAGCCAAGATCTCTCTGGGGATAATCTGGCCAGACTAATTATCCCGTGTTAATTAGGTAAAACTCAAATTACATGAAAGAGGTTTGCAAGCCCAGCACTTTGGGGGTTTTCAAGCTATTTACCTGGTGTCTCTGATTTTGCTGGGAGAAAATGATTTCTGGCTCCCAGGCAAGTTAAACCCACCAATTAGGACAAAGAGTCCCTCTGGAGCCCTATAAAGGGGGAACCAAGATCTCCGCAAGTGAATTGCATCGGGGTTTGGCTTGGCATCTCACTCCAGCTCTCTGGCTTCCCCAGCATGAACCGCCAGTTCACCTACAAGTCCGGAACTACCGCCAAGGGGGGCTTCAGTGGCTGCTCTGCCGTGCTCACGGGGGCCAGCTCGTCCTCCTACAGGGCAGGGGCCAAGGGGCTCGGCGGGGGCTTCAGCAGTCGGAGCCTCTACAGCCTGGGGGGCACCCGGGGCATCTCCTTCAATGTAGCCAGCAGCAGTGGACGGGCAGGAGGGTTCGGTTTTGGCCGCGGCCGGGCCAGCGGCTTTGCCGGCAGCATGTTCGGCAGCGTGAACCTGGGGCCCACCTGCCCGACTGTGTGCCCCCCAGGAGGCATCCACCAGGTCACCATCAACAAGAGCCTCCTGGCCCCCCTCAACGTGGAGCTGGACCCCGAGATCCAGAAAGTGCGCGCCCAGGAGCGGGAGCAGATCAAGGCTCTGAACAACAAGTTCGCCTCCTTCATTGACAAGGTGGGACTTTCTGGAGGAAGCCAAGCAGATCCCCTTCCTTGCTCTTAGAACCCTCATTCTGAGCAGAGGAAAGCGGGTCACCTTGCCAGAGGCAGGTACAGGGAGCACACAGGAGGGAAAGGTGGCACATCCGGGGGCAGAGATGCCAGGAAAGCAAGCGGTGATGATGGGTGTGGCAGGAGAGGCGCCTACGGTGGGCTCCGGGAGGTAGGAACATGGCCTCAGTGTTGAGATCTAGGAGAGTGGTGGCCGTAAACCATGAATGTCAGGAAAGGGGAATCCTTTGGCTGGCCGTGGTACAGCCTAGAGAAGCCCCAACCAGAAAGGTGAGTGACGGGAGCCTCCACAGTGCTCTCTGCCCCAGTGGTGTCACATGTTAGAAATGCACATTCCCAGGCCCTTCTCAGACCCTCGTGGGTGCACTGGATTTGAGAACTACTGAGAAGCAAGGGAATGGGGGGAGCTGGGAAATACATCTCTGGAGCTTGTCAGGGTGGCAGAGAGGTAGGTGCAGAGTCAGCCCAGTGACTGGGGTGTCTGGAAGGCAGCCTGTCTAGAAGTGGGGGGGGACCCAGGGTGTATGTGTTGGTTTTTTGGGGGTGATGGGCACAGGAGGGCCTTAGCCTTGGTCCTGAAAAAAGGATTTGGCAATGTGGGGAGTGCTGGGCCAGGAGACAGGACTTCTGCCAGTGGGGAGCACTGCCTTCTCCTTGGGAAAGAGTCTTTGGGTCATGGAGTGTGGGACATGAATGCCAGAGTACTCCCTTCCGTACCCCAAAGACCATAGGAACCTGCCCCTGGCTGGGCTGGGAGAGGTCACAGCGTCTGAGGACCCAGAGAGGACACAGCAATGCCAGGCTCCTGGCAGAGTCCCCTGTGTGAGGCCACTAGAGTCCTCCTAGCACATCCAAGGGGCAGTCTGGGAGGGGGACCCCGGCTGAATGGATCGACACTGGTCAGGCTAAGGCAGGTGTGGAGAGGGGGCGAATCTTGGCAAAGAGAAATGACGCAGAGGCTCCTCTTGTGCGTAGGGGCTACCCCCAAGGAGGGGCACCCCAGTCAGACTAAGAGGGGTCGGGTCAAGCCCGACAGGCTAGTCCATGAGAGCACCCCCAGCCCTCCCGAGGGAGCCCCTGGCCTCTTTCCCTGACTGTCGGTGCTCCCAGGTGCGCTTCCTGGAGCAGCAGAACCAGGTGCTGGAGACCAAGTGGGAGCTGCTGCAGCAGCTGGACCTGAGCAACTGCAAGAACAACCTGGAGCCCATCCTGGAGGGCTTCATCAGCAGCCTGCGGAAGCAGCTGGAAGGGCTGTCGGGGGACAGGGTGAGGCTGGACTCGGAGCTCAGGAACATGCGAGACGTGGTGGAGGACTACAAGAAGAGGTGAGCAGAGGACAGTGCCCTGGGACTGGACTTTCCCAGCAGGTGTCGAGACCCCCTGAAAGGCCCCTCAGCTCTCTGCCTAGGCATGGGGAGGGCTCCTCTTCCTGTCCCATGCACAAGTTCTGTCTGCCTTCATCTGCTTGGGAGATTGCCAGGAGCTGGGGTGCCCCTGAATCCTGGCTGAAAGGGGCAGTGGTATGCTGCTGGGATTTGGACATGGAATGGGAGGAGGGGGAACCTTCTTTCCTCAGTCTTCAGAGGAAAACCATTCTCCAGGGTGTTCAGTCCCCAGCCCCAAGAGAGGTTGGCTCACGTGCTGGCCAGACTTTGAAGTGAACAGAACAGCAGAGATGCAGATGGCTCCCTTAGGTGGGCACCTCTTCTCCATCACCATGGGGACGATTACAGAGAGGCTTTCCTGCAGGTATGAGGAGGAAATCAATAAGCGCACAACAGCAGAGAACGACTTTGTGGTGCTGAAGAAGGTGAGGAGGGGTGGCGGAGGTGAGCTCGGGAGCAGATGGAGGGGTGTATTCCTGGATAGAGCCCCCCCCCCCGCCCAGAGAGGGCTGCTTGGGAGTTCCTGGGTCACCTGGAGTTTTACCCAGCTTTATTTCGAGTCTATCACTGTGTTGAATGTGCATGGGTCAGGAGCTGAGTGCCAGTGCTCAGTACTACGGTTGTGTTCATACTGGCTCAGAGAACAGAACCCACTCTGAGAGGAGATAGACTTTACTTCCGACTCAGCCACCTCCAGCAAACGTCTGTGGCTGACCCGTGGGCATCTCCATGCCTTTTCCCAGGTCCTCTCTGGGAAACAGGTGGTGACGGGCAGACAGGGTCCCAGAGGCATGGTAGGGGGGCACTGCCTAAGACTCACCAGACAGGATCCTGTGCCCCAGGACTGTGGCTCAGAGTCGGGGCTGGAGATCCAGCTCCCAAGGGAGACCTCCAGGGGCTGGAGGAAGGGCCCCCTCAAGGATGTCCGGCTTCCCTCAGGATGTGGATGCTGCTTACATGAGCAAGGTGGAGCTGCAGGCCAAGGTGGATGCTCTGGACCGAGAAATCAAGTTCTTCAAGTGCCTGTACGAGGGGGTAAGGCCTCAGCCCCTCCTGCCCTGTCGTTGGTGAATGGGAAGATCCTTTCCTTATTGCTCAGTCACTTTCAGAGCTGGGGGATCCCCAGCACAGAGGACATCTTGCTTGGTACCCACCAATGATATAGGACTTCAGTTCAGCCAGACCTCCTTAGGGAAGCCAACGTTTTAAAAAAATTTTTATTAGTGAAACACCATGAGGTACAGTTGTAGATTTACAAATTTTTGTGCTTGGGTTTCAATTATACAATGATCAAATACCCATCCCTCCACCAGGGCCCATTTTCCACCACCATGGATCCCAGTATCCCTCCCACACCCATCCCCCCATCCCACCCTGCCTCTGTGGCAGGGCAATTCCCTTTTCTTCTCTCTCTCCTTTTGGGTGTTGTGGTCTGCAAAAGAGGCATTGAGTGGCAATCATGTTCAGTCCATAGTCTACTTTCAACATGCATCTCCCTCCTGGGAGGGTCCTCCAAAAACCCTTTATTTGGTGCTTCCTTCTCTATCTGAGCTGCCCTTTCCCCTAGAATGCCTGGAGGCCTCTAAGCCATGGAGCAATCCTCCTGGTACTGGTCTCGGCTATTCTTGGGTATTAATCTCCTATTTTGTTACTTTATGTCCCCCAGATGAATGCAATATTTTTAGGGAAGCCAACTTTCTGAGGGCTGCCTCTGACCTCCAGCCAAAGACCTCCTCATTTCTGTCACCTCTGCTGCTTGGTTGTCACCTGGGCTCTGGGCAGGGATTCCCAGAGATGGGATAGGGAGTAATAGACTATTCTCCAGCACTTGGGACCCTCTGGCTTCAAGCCTCAGCCTGTTGGCCAAGCCTCCTGGGTTTTTGTCTCTTGCTCCCTCCTGTGAGTGCCCCTTCCACCACCCCCACTTACCAAGCCCAGGCAGCAGACTTAGGGCTGAGATTTTCTGGGGCTGTTTCATGCCCACCCAGCAGTTTTCCTATGTAGTGTGGAATCTTCTGGGCTGGTACATTAATGGATGCTTTGGGCAGTACATCTTTTTTTAAAATTTTTATTAGTGAAACACCATGAGGTACAGTTTTAGACTTACAGATTTTTGTGCTTGGGATTCAGTTATACAATGATTGAGTACCCATCCCTCCACCAATACCCATTTCCCACCGCCACTGATCCCAGTATCCTTCCCACCCCTCATCCTCCACCATCCCACTCCGCCTCTGTGTCAGGGCATTCCCCTTTGTTCTCTCTCTCCTTTTGGGTGCTGTGGTTTGCAAAAGAGGCATTGAGTGGCAATCACGTTTGGTCCAGAGTCTACTTTCAGCACGCATCTCCCATCCTGGGAGGATCCTCCCAACACCCTTTACTTGGTGCTCCCTACTCTGTCTGAGCTGCCTTTTCCCCTAGCATGTGCTGCCTGGCCTTCTGTGACAGGCTGGCCTTCAAGCCATGGAGTGAACCTTCTGATACTTATCTCAACTATTCTTGGATGTTAGTCTCCTATTTTTTTACTTTATATTCTTGGGGCAGTACATCTTAGCATCCTTTAGGGGGTCAGGGACTTTCCTGCTGGGCAGGAGCCATTCCTTCACCCTTCTCTGCTCACAAAGGGCATTTCGTGCTTCTCTCTGTCCCCTATAGGAGATCGCTCAGCTCCAGTCCCACATCAGCGACACGTCCGTCATCCTATCCATGGACAACAACCGGAAACTGGACCTGGACAGCATCATTGCCGAGGTGCGCGCTCAGTATGAGGACATCGCCCTGAAGAGCAAGGCCGAGGCTGAGGCGCTGTACCAGACGAAGGTGAGCTGCACGCAACCCCCCTCCACCCCCAGCTTAAGCCACAGGTGCAGTCCCCTGACCCGCCATTGCCACACACTTGCTGGGAGCGCAGCACTATCCCCTGGAGGAGGAGGAGCACTGTCCTCAGATCCACTTAGACCAGACAGGCCTGCAGGTGCAGAGCGAGACAAGGAACACTTGCAGGCAGGGCTGCAGGGGGCGGTCAGTGCTTCGGGCGGCAGGAGCAGTGGGCTGGCTGGTCATGACTGACTTTTTTGGAAGTGTAATTTTGGGCGGAGTTCAGGAGGGAGAAAAACATGGAAGTTAGCATCTCGACTCCCTAATTATAATAAATGAGGGGGTCTCTTTGGTCTGATCTGAGATCAGGGAACTCCCACCTTTTTTCATTCAAGTCTAACTGCGAGGATAAAGGGGGAGTCTGAGTCCCTTAGATCTTAATGCCTCTAATGGGTAGTGGGTGGTGAAATGATTCTTAGATATAATTTGGCCTCTCAGATCGAGATGGCAGCTTCCTAATTGTTCCCTGCTGTTCATCAGATTCCTTTGCAAGAGATATTCACACGGAGATTTTGTCATGTCCCTCCCTGGCCTCGGGACAAAGGAGCTTTGGCCTTGTAGGGGTGGCAGGAGGGAGACCTTCATGATGTAGAAGACAAACAGGTCTGAACTTGGATTCAGCTTCAGGCCTACAGCCCCAACATTCAAATCCCGCCTGTAAACCCTGGTCAGGGATGGCCAGCGACCTGACTGTGCCGGGCTGTCAATGGCCAGTGCTTAATCACTCGGAGTCTTCTGGAAGAATTAAACACAACTGGGATCTTTTGTTGTTGGGTCTTACTCAGATCTGCATTTCTCTAGTTAGAATAAGCACCCACAAAAAGCACCTAATTCTGAGAACTTGCAATAAGAATAATAGGAAACAATAAAGTTATTATTCCCCTTTAGCGATAAAGAAGCCGGGACTTGGGGAGTTTCAGTGACTGTTGAGGTGATTTAACCAGGAGTGATGGCGGGATCAGACTGACCACAGTGGTAGAGAAAGGGCAGGGCTGACCAGCCTGAAGCACGGTCCTTAAGTCTGGAGAGGGCCCTGCTGCCTGTCTCAGAGAGAACCTGCTCATGCAGACCAGGGGATTTGTCCTTCCATGCTGTTCAGTATGGGGCAGGGCTGATCCACTCATGTAGACTTGCCAACAAGCAAGAGAAAGTCACCAATCAGGAGTCAAATGTCTCATTAGCATCAAAGATAAAATGAAGGAGCTTAGAGAGATACTCCTACCTTGAAGTGTGTGTGTGTGTGTGTGTGTGTGTGTGTGTGTGTGTGTGTGTGTGTGAGAGAGAGAGAGAGAGAGAGAGAGAGAGAGAGAGAGAGAGAGAGATCTTTAAGAGAAATTTTGAATCCAGGGCCAGGGCCAAGCCTCACTCCAGGGATAGAGACAGGTAATGCACCAACACCAGCATAGCGTTCTCTGCTTTATTTTAGGAACAGTGGTTAACAATACTATTAGTGATATGGTTTCACATATAGTACATTCCAGAACCACACCCTTCACTGCAGTGTCCACTTGCCTCCACCACTGTCCTGTGTCCCCCTCCCTCATCGTATTCTCTTCCCCTCCCCTCTGGTAACTTCCCACTGAAGATGAGTTCTCAGTTTCTGTAGCCTTTGGGCATTTGTGATTCCCCTACTTTGTTTCTTTAAATCCCACATATGAGAGATCATTCTGTGTCTGTCCCTCTCCTGACCAACTTCACTCAGCATGATACTATCCAGGTCCATCCAGGTATCAGCAAACTGCATGATTTTATCTTTTCTTAACAGCTGGGTAGTATTCCACTGTGTATATATACCATAGCTTCTTTATCCAATCCTCTCTTCTTGGACACTTGGGTTGTTTCCAATATTGGCTATTGTGAATAATGTTGCAATCAACATAGATGTCTTTCCTGAACAGTTTTTGAGCCCTTCAGGTAAATGTCAAGAAGTGGAATTGCTGGGTGATATGAGAGTTTAGTTCTTTTTTTTTTTAAATACCAGAGTTCTTAATATCACAAATCTTTTATGCTCACCGTAAGCCAAATTCTGGGGTAGAAGTCATCGCTGCTAATAATTCAGTAGATGGCGTCAAAGGTAGAAATAATGCCAGCTAGAATCCCCAACACTTATGAACAGTGGTCTTAGAGAATAGCCAAATTTCCAGTTTCCTCCATGAGCAGAAAACAAAGCCAGGGTTGGGGAGGGAAGGAAGTCACAGAAAATGTGGGAACCCATTTCTTCAATTTTGGTTCATTCATTCATTCATTGGTTCATCAGAGTTCTTCTGAGCAGTGGTCAGACATTGCACTGGTCACTGGTATCAGAATCCAAAGACCTCTGCCAACTAGTCATTTTGAGTCTGTGGGGGGTGTACAGGCATGTGTGATCACGGCAGTGTGGCCAGATAGCCCTGTAGATTCGTGATTTTTCAACCACTAGTCCATGCACAGTGACGGTCTGCAGATGAAAAAAAAAATGAAAACCTCTAGCCTTGATTAGAACTGCAGGTCCATGAACCTTTATGCCGGATGGGTATCAGCCTGTAGGTATAGAAATATTGAAGAACACAGCTACCGGAAGCTGAGTGTGTAGGCGCTGATAGGCTTATTTCTACCATGCTCCCCAATGCACCAGAACACGCTGGGTCTCAAGTCCGTGCTTTGGAATCTCTCCTTAGTTCCAAGAGCTCCAGTTGGCAGCTGGCCGGCATGGTGATGACCTCAAACACACCAAGAACGAGATCTCAGAGCTGACCCGGCTTATCCAGAGGCTGCGTTCAGAGATCGAGAGCGTGAAGAAGCAGGTGACAGGGTGCTGGGGTTTCCAGGCTCATTCCTGAGCGGGAGGGTGAACTGTCAGTCACACCCCCCACACCGGACTCCTCCTTCTTTGGGTCCTCCCCACCAGAAGTCCCTTCCACAAATACGGAAACACCCCACGCAATTAGCTCCCATCTATCTGCTCTTTAAATGGAAGATCTTCTCTGAAAGCTAAGGGCTAGTCACAGCTGCCAGGACTTATCACAGAATTGGTGCTTGGGTTTTTGCTCCTGGGAATGAGGCTGGACAGAGAAGGGTCCAACTGCAGTATGAGCGTGGAAGGTAAAGTGAGGCTTGGGTGCCCTTGAGCTTAGGGGAAATGCTGTCATTTTTTGGTTTGTTTTGTTTGAGGCCACTCTCAGCAGTGCTCGGGGGTTGCTCCTGGCTCTGCACTCAAGAATCATTCCTGGCGGTGCTCAGGGGACCATATGGGGTGCTGGGGAATGAACCCAGGTTGACTGCATGCAAGACAAGCATCCGACCCACTGTACTCTCACTGTGGCCCCTGAAACACTACTTTCTGGACTTCAGTGCTCCAACCTGGAGATGGCCATCGCTGATGCGGAGCAGCGGGGCGACTGTGCCCTCAAGGATGCCCGGGCCAAGCTGGACGAGCTGGAGGAGGCTCTGCAGAAGGCCAAGGAGGAGCTGGCCCGGATGCTGCGCGAGTACCAGGAGCTGATGAGCACCAAGCTGGCGCTGGACATTGAGATCGCCACCTACAGGAAGCTGCTGGAGGGCGAGGAGTGCAGGTGGGTAGTGGCAGCAGTCTTAGAATTAATAGAGCTGGAAGAAGGGCAGGAATCCCCTGACTCAGTTTCCCAGCATGGGTTGGGCAGGTGGCTGCAGGCTGGGTTGCTTCACAGGTGCTCTAGGAAAGAGCCGTAGGTGGCAATCTAATGAGACTGTGGCTTCCCTTAGTCCCCGGCCAATCTTCAGTGTGGGGCTAGTGTGTGTCAAACACCACCCGCCTCTCACAAATGTCCCTGTCTTGGAAAGAGGATTCCATCTGCAGTGTTCTGGGGCATGCAACAATAATTAACATGTTAAAATAATTTTAACATGTTTTATTTTCCTTAGATAGCACATATTTATCAGGCAGGATTATTTGTCTACTTCCCTGTAATCTAAATATTTCTTTTAATAGAAACACGTTTTTATTATGAAAGGCAGAGTCCACAAGAAATGTGAAATATTTAGCTCTGTGTATTATACATACTCATAGCAGTGACCGTGTGGGGCAGGCAGCCTGGGCACGTGGGAAACCCTTGCCCAATTGAGCTCTGCTTTATAAACGGGACCCAGAGAGGAATTACTGGCATGAGGGTCCACAGGCTTAGATCAGTTGTGACAATGGTTGGTATTGATTTTTCCATACAAACAATGGAAATGGGGCCACGAAAGGCCCAGCATGGGATTCTGGGAGAGCGGGCTTGGTCGCAAGAGGTGGGGTGCTCCAAGTGAGGAGAGCAGATTGAGGAGGGAGAGAGGGGTGTGCAGGGAGCCTGGGGTGCAGTTACTGCCAGTGGGGCAGGGAAGGGGTGGGACTGAGCACTGCTGATTGTCAGATCGAGGATGAAACTGGAATCCATGTGCTTTTCCCTTCCTGCAGGATGTCTGGAGAATATACCAACTCTGTGAGCATTTGTGAGTATCGCTTCTAGTTCTAGTCCATTCACACACATTAAGCAAATAGGTGTCTGCCCCAAGGACCACCTCCTGGAACATTCTGGGTGCTGCAGAATGTCATCCTCTTTGTCCTGTCCCCTCAAAAGCTCACCCTGGCCACTTTCAAATCCTACTCCCACTTTCCTGCAGGCCTGAAGGGGAGAATAGACAGTCTCACCCCCTCATGGGCACTGAGATCCTTGCCAGAGCAGCTGCCCCACAGATGGCCCAGCTCAGATGGCCCACAGAGCAGGAGGAGACACTTTGAAAACAGCCACGAATGAATTCTTGGTGGCCTATGGGAAGCTTGGGCTTCATTTGCTCTTCAGTGGATCAAAGCACTCACCCCTTGTTTGTCCAAAGACAGAGAAGTGTCCTAATGTGTGTGTGTGTGGGGGGGGGTCTCTGTTTTCTGGTGCTTGAGCAGCTCAGGAATGGAGCTTGTGCCACCAAACCCAAGGACGGAAGTGAAGTGTTGGCCTACGGGGGAGGCATTGAAGGCAATGGGGCCATCCCTGTCCTGCGACACACACTCATCCCTCCCTCCTTCCTCCACAGCTGTCATCAGCAGCTCTGCAGCTGGAACCACGGGCGCTGGAGCTGGCTTTGGGTTCAGTGGTGCGAGCACCTACGGCTACCGGTCCAGTTCTGTGGGTGGGGGCTACGGCATGCTGTCTGGGGGCTGCGTCACTGGCAGCGGGAACTGCAGCCCCCGCGGGGAAGCCAAAACCAGGCTGGGGGGTGCGAGCGAATTCAAGGATGCCCAAGGAAAGGCCCCTGCTCTGAGCTCACCTGCCAAGAAAAACACCAGATAAAATGCAAATCATTTCCCACCTGGTTTCGGTGGACTCCTCTCCAGGAAATTCACATTTGTCATCATTCCTTCTTGCTTTTCTTTGTCTCTGACCATTTCCTTCTTTCTACCTCTCCACCCGCGTCTTTTGAAATATAGAATCAGGAGTCAGAACCCAATCTCTGCCTCATACCACTGGACTTCTTAACTCCCTTCCTGAAGTGTTGCCACAGTCTTGGTGCTCACTCTAACTTGTTTGCACGATTCTTGCAGAGGAACGCTTTCTGTCCAGTGCACCCCCTGGGTGCCTTGGCTGCCCTTCTGGGTCTTGGATCATAAGGTTCTTTGACCATGTGTTCTATGGGCTCACAAAACCAGAGGCCCACTGACAGTCCTTCTAGAACCATCTCCTGTTAGAATCACATAACCATGTATAACACTTGGTTGTTATAGGTTGTGTCTTAGGCGTGCTCCCTATAGAGTACATGGCTGGCAATTTCCTTGGAGGCTGGTCCTGTCAGCAAATGGATTTGTTCTCTTGTCCCCACTCAGGCCTCACTCTCTGGTTTTTGCATCTCGCTGATAAACCTATGCTACACGTTCAAGTCCAGGCTGCCTTCTCTCTCCCAAGGAAATCCTCATCTCAAACCCTTTCTCTTCTGGAAGCAGGGGGCCAAGGTCTGGTCTGTTTTATAAAGTACCAAGGGTTTTTTGATCCAAGAGAAAGACATCTTTGCCTGGGCTGCAGGATTCTATCACCATCTGGCTTTTGTGCTGCTCAGGAGTCATCTCTGTCTGGTGTTAGAACCCTTCTTAGAAGCAGAAGCACCTTCTAAGCCATGCTTTATTGGGGTCCTTGCTCCAGTGAATGGAAAATACTTCATACTATTTAGATGGTCAGGACGGGGAAGGAATCGCCACCTATAGCAAGATTTAAAACTGGTCAAGAGGCAGCAGAAGGTCAATTCCAGGAAGCCTGGGGCTTGAGTTAGCTCTTCATTTTTCTCAATGGTAGATTCTCTAAGTGATTTCCTATGTTCTCTGGTCCTCAGTGGAGTTTCATTGGGTTGGGCAGAGATGGAAATGTACCTGTGTTTGGGTTGCATTAGGGCACAGCCCATCATGTATATCACAATGTGTATCACTATGTATATCACTCAGCTTCCAAAATTCTCCTGAGCTCAGATTCCTCATAGGTCCCCAGGCCATGACAGTACTGTCAGGATGCAAATGATGTGAAGAACAAGTGAGATGGGCTCACATTCCAGAGAGTGTTCCCAGGGGCATGTGAATGGGCTCACCATGGGCACAGGGAGAGTCCCAGAGTTCAAGTCAATAGTCTTGAACTCAGACTCTGCAGACTGGCAATCATAAGCTAAGCTCTTGATCCCTTACTGCTTCACTTCTTTAGCTATCAAATAGGCAGAATGATACTCCCAGCATACTGTTAGACTGAAAGAAGAAAACAAGAAAGAAGACATCTTGTGCAATTCCTGGTGCAAAACCCGTGCTTAATAAATGTCTTTTGGAAACAGAATCTTGCCTTCAATCTTTAATTGAAAAACTCAACTTAACCTCAGCTCACTGAAAGAAGGGCTTAGTTGCTGGAAACCTGAACTTTCAGAAGATTATCTTATCATTCAAATGCAAATTAATTATTTCCCAAAGGAGATAAAAGTGACAGAATAGCTAGTCTTGGGCAATAACTAGTGTCTTGGAGTTGGGATTTTCTGCTATAGAACTTATGGGAGAAGTTAACACTTTGGGTGGCAGAGGGACCCACATTTGAGTCCCCTTCTGTGAATTACTGTGTGATATTGGCAAGATGCTTCTGCTTCATGAGCCTCTGTTTGTTCATATATAAAAAGGAGTTAATAGAAGTTCCCATAATTCTTGTAAATTGCCATGAGAATTAAATTTATTGAGAGAATACACGAGAGTTCAGGGCCTAATAGAGTATTTCTACTAAAGGATGGCTATTAAACCATTGCTATCGTCACTACTAGGATGGTACTAGGATAGTGCCTGGAAATTCCGTCTAGGGATGTGAATACATGGAGCGTATGTGAAAAGGAGGAAGGGAAGGTCTAGCAGGGATCAGATTAGCTGTGGGACTAGGGCTGAAGAGCATTGACTTTCAAGATACATCTCTACCGCCCATCATTTATTCCTGGATCCAGATCATCAACTTTGACTGATTCTGTGGACAAACTTAAAGCTTTAGTGGCATGACTGAAAACAACAGGAATTTTTCCACTCACAGCCCAAGGCAAAGTAGGGCAACTCTTCTGGATGGCTCGTTCATAGTTGCAGGGATCCAAGCTTTTGTTCTTCATCCTGACACATAGACTCGAGGCCTGCGCGGTTTCTGGGGTCAGAGAAGAAAGACTGAGATGATACCTGGACTGAAAACGGCCTCTGCTATCCTACATCAGGCCTCCCCCTCGGAGTAATTCATGTCAGTGCTACCACAAAGGCTCAACTGAACCCCAAACAGGACTAGAAAAAGAGAAGGGCACGGGGCCTGAGTGATTACCTGACAGCTGTCACCAGCCTTCGAGCTCCCTCTCCCTGAGCCATGCTGGGATGATGCAGGCACATGATCTCTAGTCCCTAGCTTCCCTGGTTCAAGACACAGGGCTTGCTCCTGGTTCTGTGCTCAGGGATCACACTTGGTGGTACTCAGGGGACCATATGTGGTGCTGAGGATGGAACCAGGATCAGCTGTGTGCAAAGCAAGCGTTCCACCTTGTGCACTCTCTCTCCATCCCTGTTCCCAACTCCTTAAACTGTAAACTCTGGATCATGTAGCTTTTTAACAATCTTTTTAAAAAAGATTGTTGGGTTGAATTTCCCTCCCCACCCCGAGCAGAGCCCCGGCAGCCGAAGACCTCCAGAACCAGCCACAACCATGCTGAGACCACTCTCCATATACATGAAGGAACCGGCAGAGGAACACAGGCATGCGGGTCCTGGGGCTGAGATCTCTAAGCCTGCTCAGATTGGGGCTGAGCATCCTCCACCCAGATCCTCCATCTTCCAGTAGGCAGGGGTCACACCAACCAACTGGCCCCGGCGCCAGGTAATCCCATCAATGGTCAAGACCCAGAGACTATAAAACCCAGCTCCCGGATTATTATCTTATTTTCTCGTTCTTACTTTGGACAACCTGGCAGGCTACCGAATGTAACCTGTCCACATGGCAGAGTCTGGCAAACTCCCCGTGGGGTACCCAATATGCCAAATACCAGTAACAATGATGGGTCTCATTCTCCTAACCCCAAAAGAGCCTTGAATATGGCACTTTTTAAAATCTCAGGGCTAGGATGAAGGAGACGTTACTGGTGCCTGCTCCAGGCAATCGACGAACAACAGGATGATCATGATCGTGATCATGATTTTAAAAATAAATTCCCTTAGGGCTTATAATTACTAAATATTTGATTTGTGTATCAATTTTATCCCTATATGCCATAACCCATAAAAGTTTCCTGGGTGACCCCAACCATCAATTGACAGCCCTGGAGGCCTCCAAGCACCACTGGCTGTGGCCCCAGTGGTCTGAGCACTGCAGGGCTGGGTAGCATCTCACCCTCATGCCCAGCGTTCAACTGACTGGCCTCATGGTAGAGAACCACTGCGTTCTCTACTGCAGTACTCGCAGCCTTCTTCAGCAGTACTTGAGTATACCCCCACATATCTTGGGCAAAAAGGGGTTTGATCACTTGACTTCCCGTTAATCATCGATTTGCTCAAGCGGGCGCCAGTAACGTCTCCATTTGTCCCTGTCGCGTGCTAGTGTAGCCCAATGTCATCTGTTTGCTCTTGGAACACAAAGAGCCTCAAACCGATCGTTCATGAGCTTGATGAGGAAGTCTGACCATCTGGTAGGTGGGCGGCAACGCGGTCTTTTGACATCCCGTGGAATCCAGTCGGTAACAGCTCTAGTCCAGCGGTCGTCTTTAAATCTCATTACGTGACCAGCCCATCTGATTTTTGACACCTTGACAAATGAGACAGCATCCCTGATTCTTGATCGTCGACAGAGGTCAGAACTCCGAATTTTTTCTCTCATTTGAGTGAAACGTGATATTCCAAGCATAGCTTTTTCAATTCCTCTTTGGGAGACCCGAATAGCGTTCTCATCCTGTTTGTGTAGGACCCAGGTCCTACTTTCTCTACTGCAGTACTTGTAGCCTTCTTCAGCAGTACTTGAGAACACCCCCACATATCTTGGGCAAAAAGGGGTTTAAGTGGGAAAAATTAAGAAACCCTGCTTTAGTTCATGGAAGTAATCTCCCTTTTGTTTTGACAGTGTAACCTCATGCGTATTGCCAAAAAAGAAGGTTAGACTAAACAAACAGATAAATGTTGTATTGTATTTTGACATTATTCTTGTTTTAGAAAATTTTCTAAGTCTGTTTAGAGTTGGCAAATTCCAGTCTATTGAGGAAAAAATGAAGCTACTGTGTTCACTGTAGCTTATATTTATATAAATGTATTTATAAAGTATATTTATTCATTTCTTGGTTCCTAGATGATATTTGACAAAAGAGAGTTTGGTAGTCAAAAATAATTTTATTTTTGTTCTATTAAATCCTTAGTCAGTATACAGTGTCCCATTTTTATTTCTATCTACCATTTGTAGCTAGAAGTTTACTTGCATTTTGGTGGTCTATTTTTGGGCCACACCGGTGGGTTCTCAGGGCTTACTCTTTGCTCTGCTCTCAGGGATCACTCCTGGTGGGGCTCATGGGACCAGGTATGGTGCCACAGATCGAATCCAGGCAGCCACAGGCAAAGCAAGTGCCTTTCCCCCTATACTAGCTCTCCAGTCCCATACTTGCCTTTTATAAGCTATTACTGCTTATAAGATAGTGTTGCAACACTTCTCTCTCACTGTCCTGTATTTATCTGAGAGTTGCGTTTCCTGTAGACAGCAAAAAAGCTACCCTTTTCAAAAGTACTTGGTTCTATCATCATAATAGAATTTAAGTGTAAATCAATAACATAAAAATGCTACAAAATTTTCTGAACACTTGGAAATTTAACAGTACATTAAAATACTATCTTAGGGGTGGGCTGGGGGTGGTGGGAGAGACACTGGGAATATTGGCGGTGGTGAATGGGCACTGGTGGAGGGATGGGTGCTCGATCATTGACATGTAAGCACGAAAGTTTGTAAGTATGTAACTGTACCTCACGGTGATTCATTAATTAAAAAAAATACTATTCCAAGGGTAAAAGAAGAAATTCATTCAAGAACAGTTAGAAAGTACTTTGAAATACTTTGAAAAGATTTTACTCCCTTGCTTAAAAAAATTTACTATATTTTTAACATTTATGATTTTTTTGACTCCTCAAACTTTCTTTTGAAAGTTTTTTGTTGGTGGTGGTACAGTTCTCTTTCATTGATTTTCTCATTTCAGTGAATTTCATGAAGACTGTGGTTTTGCGTTCTTCCTTAGGTAGCTTGAATAGCTTCGTTCTATTATCAGTTCTTTCCAGGATATTGTTTCAATCTATAAGACATCTACACAAATTGTGTAGAAAATTTCTTTTCTTTCCCTATTATATCCAGTGCTTTATAAGGATGGGGTTGGAGCCTATGTTGAAGTGGGTCAGGGTGGCAACTGGAGAATTCAGCCTGTGACCGAGATAGTAATCAGGAGTTTGCACTTAGTGTGTGTGTGTGTGTGTGTGTGTGTGTGTGTGTGTGTGTGTGTGTGGTGGCAACCCAGGTATTCAGTCTGAGAGACTGACCTCTGTTGTGGCACTGAACTTGAACTGAGAAGCACAGGGTGACTGAAGTAGCCCAGTTAGAGGCAGTCACTAGACTGCCTCAGTCATGGGGCGTGGTAGAAAGTCAATGCAGGAGTGGGTGTAAGAGAGCTTGGGGCCTCTGTCTCAGGTGGTGACAGACAATGTAACCCGGGGACTGGCAGGGAGCAGAGTCTGGCTGGCCATGGGCCAGACAGGGTGCACAGCAGACGGTGGGGCCTCCTTGTAACTGATTACTCTTTGGGAGGTCAACAAGGTGCTTTCTGTCTGGGGGTGTGGCACTATCAGACAAGGACTGATAGAGGACATGTCTGTCTGCTGAGATTAAGCACTCTTGATAATTATCCTCGATTTCTTTTTTTTGATTCATTCAGGCATGCTGCACCTTTTAATTGGTAAATTCAGAACATTAGAGCAATTATTAAAATATAGGTTTAGTTTCTATTTTATATTCATTTGGGGGTGATTTTTTGCTTTGTCAGAATTCCTTTTTCTCCCTTTTCTCTTATAATTGAACACCGTCCTTCTGTGTTATGTTTTGAGTATCTTTTCCATTTTCTTATTTTTTTCTCCATAGATTTTTTTTAAGATTGTCTTGAGATCTATAAAGTTTATATCGTGACCTATGGATAGATTGGTCTTCTACTCATATTTATGGGTCACATGTTTATGTTTCTTCACCCTATGTTGTGCGATTGTGCTCTTATTACTTCTAGGTAAAAGTTGCGTTTCATTTTATGCCTCTCTTTAATGTTTCTTGTAGGGCGAGTTTGGTGGTGATGAATTGTTTAATGTTTGCAAAAATTCTTATTCCTTTTTCCATACAAAATGACAATCTTTCACTTCAGATATTGTTGGTAGAAATCCTGTCTCTTAGGACTTTGATTGCAATGTGCATTTCCAACCATTGCCTGCCTTATTTTGACTGAAAAATTTACTGAAATGAGGAGTTCCCTTGTATGTGATTCATTTCCCTCTAGATGCTTGTGTAATATGTTCTTATCTCTAGTCTTTAATGCTCTAATTGTAATATATCCGGAGGCATATTTGTTTGGCTCTATTTCACTTGGGGCTTTCTGAAGCTCTTGTAGTTTTCCCCCAAATTAGGGAAGTTCTCAGCTATCATTTCTTCAAAGGTGGTTTCTTTTTTCTCCCTTCCACAGAGACCCCTATCATGTAGATAATTCTGCTCTGGATGAAGTTCCGAAAAACCCTTGAACTCTTTGCATTTCCATAATTCCTTTTCCAGTGTTCTCTCGCTGCCTTAGTTTCCAACTCACCAATGCTCTCAGCTATTTCTGACTCTGAGGAAACCCTTCTAAAGTATTCTTTAGTTCAATTATTGCACTTTTGAAGTTTATTAATTGCGTTTGAAGCTTTTTATTAATATTATTATTCTCAGTTTTTGTTATCTGTCTCATTTTGGTTTATTTTTTTTGATAGACTTTTTTTTCCCCTTCCCTTAGTGCTGTTACAAATGTTGCTTTAAATGTGTCTTCAGTAATGCTACCCAGTTCCAACTCATGGATATTTCCCTGGGGGTCTTGCTTTCCTCCATAAGTTCTAGCAAATTTCTGTGTTTGCTATTTATTCTCGAAACCTCTGTGTTGAGAATAATATCTATCTTTCATTTGGTCGCTATGTTGCCTTGTATTTGGGTTATTGGCAGCAGAATAGTGTCCTGGGTTCCTCACTCTTGCCACTCTGGTATGAACCTATAGACTGACCTTTTTGCCTGTGTTTAAGTGGTTGGGGCTCTGGTGCCAGTACAGGGAAGAAGTGGAGGCAGCAGGAAGTAAAGATGTTCCTTGTAGGAAGTCTCACTAGAGTGGGAGCAGAGGGGCTAGAGTCGCCCTCTGTCCTAGACTGATCCCCTACCAGGCTCTCCCAGCCACAACAGGTGGTCACTTATTCCTTGGCTGGGGTCCACCCTGATCTGTGGGTTCTGCAACTCAAATCTTGCACAAGCGTGCAGATAGCAGGAGGGGATCTGAGAGCCTTGGGCTCTGTGACTGGGTTGCAGCACCCAGACAGTCACAGCAGGTATGGGTGGTGATTCTCTCTGTCTCGGTGGCTCGGTTAAAGATAACCTCTCTTCCTAGCCACTTTGTGCCCAGTACAGCCTGTTTGACAGGCCCCTTTCAGTTTGGGGGCTCTGGGTTCCAACCAGGAGGCAGAAGCATCTTTCGGAGAATTTGCCAGGGATGGCTCCGTAGGGTATTTTGCTTAAAATAGAAATTAGCTGTGGAGAAGCTGTACCGAGGCTCTCAAAGAGCAATGCCCAGGCTGGATCTCCCGCCACCAGCTCACCGGCTCACGCTGTCAGTCGGCCAGCTGCAGTGTGCAGGCAGGCAGCCTCGAGAACCATCTTCCAGCTGCGCGCAACCCCTCCGGCAGAGGTGTGACTGCTGCCCCTTCAGTCCAGCTCCTTGGCTGTTTCCGACTTTGCCATTTCTCTCTGCTCTTCCAGCCCAGCATTTCCTGGGTCCCGGCTCTGTGTTCATTCCTGGCCGTGTGTGCTCCCCTCACTGACGCTGTCCCCAAGAATCAGAGTCCTGATATGATGTGAATGACTCAGTCCAGACTCAGCGCCAAATCACAGCCTTCCTTCCTCCCTCCTGCCAGGTGCCCTGGTGGTACCCTTGAATCAGGGGCTACAAGGATCCTTTCTGTCCCAATGTACCTATTTTCCTGAAGGCACTGACCCTCCTTCCTCTTTGCTAGTTTGGTTGTGTGTGTGTGTGTGTGTGTGTGTGTATGTGTGTGTGTCACACCCAGTGACCCAGTGATGCTCAGGGGCTATTACTCCTGGTGGTGCTCGGGGACCATATGGGATATCTGGAATCAAACCCAGGTTGGTTGCAGATAAAACAAGTGCACTGCACACTGTACTATCTCTCTAGCCCTTCCACTAGTTTTAAAGCAATTATTCATTCACAAAATATATTAGAAGACTCATCCTAGTAGAAAATTCAGAAAGAAAAAAAATGAAGGTCAACCTCTTTGTTGCAGCTGTGTGTGGAAAGCAGAGAGCTCTGGGCCTCTCTTGGGTATTAAAGAATCATTGAGCAAACTATGACTCGAAAGGTGTCTCTTTAGTTTCGTAGTTAAAAACCTGTCGTGGATCCTTCCAGGAACACACCTTCTACCTGATGCCTGTTGGTTTCTTAGCCACTAGAGTCCAGGGCAAAAGATTCTGTTTAATCAGCAACACGTATGCCATCTCTGCTGACAGTGGTTCCTTTGGCTGTAGATCTCTGGTTCCAAAGAGAGAAGCGTTGGCCGAGTTTGCCTGTACGGGGGTTGCTCTCACCCAGAGTGGATGGCCGTGTTGACCCATGGACCTGAGATGAGGGAAGCTGCTGATAGAGACCAGGGGCCATGAGAACCCCTCCTGCGGGACCTTTGTCACCTTTTGATCTGCCCACACACCACACAGCTGATGTCTTTGCGACCTGGTGTGTCACCTTGTCTCATCATCTGAAGAAAGGGGATCCTGGGGATTGAGGAATTCCTGATTCATCCTAGCTAGTCAGCCCTTCCTGGGCAGATAAGGAAAGGTCATTCTACCTGCTTGCTCACCTGGCAGCAGTGGCTTGGCTTTTTCAAACGTTTTCAGAAAATAAAGACAAGGACAACTTCAAAGTTTCCCTTGGAAAGTCTACTTTATGCAAATCTCACCCATTTCAACTTAAACTCGGGACCATTTTTATCCTCAAAGGCCAGAATTTAAAGAATTTTTTCTTGTGTGTGTGCAGGGTCACAAAATGAGAAGCAATTATGGAACAGAGGGAGCAATATTGTGAAATAATGAAAAGAATCTTGAATTTCTTCAATGACCATCATTGACTTCCTTCTCCAGAGGGAGTGGACAGCAGCCCCATCTTTTAGCACAGAAAGTCCACTTTGGGCCCCTCTCAGGACACCCCAGACTCTTCTATCTGTTCATCTGAGGTGGCGCCAGCCCCATTACTCACCCCTGTCCCCATGGCCCTGTTCCCCGTGGGGTAAACAGCATGGTTGTCATTAAGCTCTGTGATTGGTTCTGGGGAGACTGTGTCCATCAGTCACCCTCGGGCCACCCCCCCGCGAAACCTAAGGGACACTCAGACTCCAGGGTATAACTGAAGGTCTAGTTTCATCCTCACTGTCTGGGCAGGAGCCAAGGCCTGGGCTGAGCGTGGGGGTGAGGCCAGAGGGGCCGGTCAATCTGATGGGAGAAAGGAAATGTATTCCAAGGACATCCATGGGCAGACTGAGAAATCAGTGACAATACAGGACCCACCTGGGGGCCAGAGGAGCGCATGAGAAAGGGATGCTTCTAAGGGGAGAGAAGAATGAAAGGGACTCAGATTGGAAAGCAGGAAAATGGATTAGATTGAAGAAAGATGCTCCTGGGCTTAGATGGGATAAAATTCTAGAACCTTCTTTTAGCCTATCAAAGGAGTCTTCTTGGTTCTTCACATTTTCGTACAGAATGAGTCATCAGGGCAGCCAAAGTCTTGATTAGAAGTTCCTTCGATTGGATGGATACCACAAAACCCCGGGATAGGCATCTGCCTAAAGCATTTCTGTGCCATCTCCCCAGTTTGTTGTTGGTGTGTTGTGGGGGGTGCGGAGGGTTGGGATACAACCTGCATTGCTCAGGGGCTATTCCTGATGAGTCTCGGACCATCACATGCAATACTGGAGCTTGAACTGGGATTGACCCCTTGCAAGGCAAGTGACTTAACCCTCCATCTCCCCAGTCTCCTTCCCTCCTTCCAAACTAGAATCCCGACTCCCAGTTTGAGTCCAGAACTGCTTTTCGGGGGGAACTTCGCGTCCACCCCCACAGTCCCCTCATTGGCCTTGTTCTTCTCGCTGCTGTGCGGATGCAAGGGGAAGACCCCAGTGACTGGTCACAAGTCTGTGTCCTCCGAATGTTTGTGCTCTGGAAAAAGGACAGAGCCTCTTTATCCCAGGAAAGCAGCGGGGAACAACCAGGAAACTATTTTCTGGCATATTCTTGACCTTGCTGGTACACTCCTGGAGCCGGATCGGCCTGGTCACCTGCCCCTCGCCCCCCACGCCCCCTCCAATACCCTTCCCTTGCCCTCCCTCCCCTGGCTGCCCCTTCCAGCAAGCCCAGGCCCACCGGCAGCTTCTATTGAAGATCCTGACAGCGATATAACCTCAGTAATTGGAGAGCAGAGAGCGGAGATAAGGTCGCCAAATTATTATAATGCAGGAGGGAAGCAAGGCAAATGCAGGGTTCTGGCCACTTTATGGGGGATTCACGGCGAGTTCAGGGTGGAGGAGACAAAAATCTCGGTCGGGAATGGTAATTTACGAAAACAGAACCGCAAGGGGCCCCAGCGTGGCCTAAGAGGCGTCCCGGACCTGCAAATTAGGCTGCTCCCGGCGGCCGGGCCCCGGGCCGGGCTATTTAAGGGGCGACGGAGCGGGCCGGGACAGCCACTCTGCGCCCCTCTCCCGCGCCAGGACAGCCGCCTGCGCCCCTCTCCTGCGCCGCGCCAGCCCCCCGGTCCTCGCAGCATGAGCCGCCAGTTGCACCACTACCCCGGCGGGGAGCGCCTGGGCTTCAGCGGCTGCTCCGCGGTGATCTCGGGCCGGGTCAGCAGCAGCTCGGCCTCCTTCCGCGCCGGCGTCAAGAGCACCGCGGCCTTCGGCAGCCGCAGCCTCTTCAGCGTGGGGGGCGTGGGGGGCGGCCGCCGGCTGGCCCTGAGCGCGGGCGCTGGCCGCGGCGCCGCCTACGCGCTGGGCCACTGCGCGGGCGCCGGCGGCGGGCGCGTGGCCGGCTTCGTGGGCACCGTGTTCGGCAGCGCCGGGCTGGGGCCCGCGTGCCCCTCCGTGTGCCCGCCCGGCGGCATCCCCCAGGTCACCGTCAACAAGAGCCTCCTGGCCCCCCTCAACATGGAGCTGGACCCCGAGATCCAGAAGGTGCGCGCCCAGGAGCGGGAGCAGATCAAGGCTCTGAACAACAAGTTCGCCTCCTTCATCGACAAGGTGGGTCCCGGGCGTCCCCCTTTCCGCGCAGAGGGGACCAGGCGGGGTGGTACTCGTGCCGCGGGGGCAGCTGTGTGGACCCCTGGGCTGCTGGGCGTCTCTGAGCCCCTTCCCCGTCCGTCAAGTGGGCAAGGAAGGGCTCGCCCTGAGAGCTGGACAGAGGTAGGTGTTTTAAAGTGCTTGGCACAAGAGCAGTCCCCCTGATGGGATCGTTTTGTTTGTTTGCTTGCTTCTTTTTTTTTTTTTGTTTGTTTGGGGCCACACTCAGTGATGTTCAGGGGTTACTCCTGGCTCTGCACTCAGGAATGACTCCCGGAGGTGCTGGGGGACCATATGGAATGCCGGGGATCGAACCCCGGGAACTTGCTGCTGTACTGTTGCTCCAGCTCCCTGATTGGAGTTTAATTTCTTCCACTGCACACTGAGATCCTTGCAAAGGAGCGCGTGGAAATCAGGGACAGGGCAGTGTGGAATCAGCTCTTTCATCAGACTCGGGGCTGGGGTCTCCGAGTAACCCAACTCCGAGAGTAACCTAGTGAGAGTTATAGAGCCTGATTCTTAGGAGAGGAAGAATGAACTGGAATGCGTTGGAGGATAGGGACCAGCATGGGGTTGCTCCTCAGGAGCGTATTTGAGGAGGACAGAGAAAAGGACCAGAGCCCTGAGCCATCGCCTGCAGGAGGAAGATTCGGAGGGAGAGCTTGGGGATCATGCCGGTGTGGGAACCACCCAGATGTTGGAGTTGGAGGTTGTGACCCCATAAACAGGAAGGAGATCAGAAGCGCACCTTTCTGGTCTCTGCCTGGCAGAGGGGCCAAGGGGCTGGATCCTGAGTGACAGGGAACACAGACCATATGCCTCCCTTGGTACCTGGTGGTTCTCATTTAGCAACCCACAGCCCACGACTCTGATCATTCTGCCGTGAAGATAAGGAATGGAGATGAGGGAGGTTGAGATATGGTGGTAGACAGACAGCACTGTGCTCGGGCAGGCAATGTGAGGGGTGGGATGGGGAGGGGCAGGGATGGTAGCACAATTCTGATCCCAGAAGAAAAGGATGCCTTCTCCCTCCCAATCTGGTCTTTCCCAATCTCTCTCTCTCTCTCTCTCTCTCTCTCTGTCATTCTCTTTCACTCTCACTCTCCTTTTCTCCCCCTTCCTCCCTGTTCACTTTTGATACTCAGGGTTTACTCCTGGAATTACTCTCGGTGGTGCTCAGGGGACCATCTAAGGTGCCAGGGATCGAACCTGGGTAGGTGGCATGCAAGGCAAGCACCCTACCTTACGCACCATCACTCTAGCCCTGGTCTTTCTCACAACTGTGAAAAGGAAAACACTGTCGAGTCGCCACAGAGTTTGCAGTGATCTAGTTCCTAAATGTGATGTCTTTGGTTGCTTAGCCAAAGGAAGCTTGTGAAGATGTATGTGATAGTCTGCTTTGGAAACTGAGGCACAGACGTGCATAGTAAAAGCATGTGAGAAAGTGTGCACTAAGCAGGGGTGTAACTCCAGGACCAATCTCCATCCCCATTCCTCCCCTGCCTCCCACTTCCTTCTCTCTAAAAACATCAACAGTTGTAGCAAAAGAAGTGCCCTTCATCCAGTGAGAGCTCATGGCACCGTCAGAGCTGCACCCCAACCCATCTCCCCCTCTTTTCTCTTGACCTGGACATATAGTTGAGTATGTATACATAGCTGAGTCCACCTGGGTCTTTCCTGTCCTGACCCTCTCCCAGGATGACCGCCTCTCAGCTCTGGGGTCCTCTCCCTACTCAGGAGAGGCGCCCGTGGAGAGATTCTGGGCTAGGGCCACCTTTGTCTTCCAGGTGCGCTTCCTGGAGCAGCAGAACCAGGTGCTGGAAACCAAGTGGAACCTTCTGCAACAGCTGGAACTCAACAACTGCAAGAAAAACCTGGAACCCTTTTTTGAGGGCTACATCAGCACCCTGCGGAAGCAGCTCGAGGCACTGTCGGGAGACAGGGTGAGGCTGGACTCGGAGCTGAGGAACATGCAGGATCTGGTGGAGGAGTCCAAGAAGAGGTGAGTGGTGGGGCCGAGAAGCCGCCCCTGAGATCACACCTCACCTGTGTTTGCTCTTGAGAATGTTCTAGTTCATTTGCCCACACAACTGCCATGAGCCTCTCATGAGGCTCAGGATAACGGAAGATCAACCCCAAAGGGTGCTCCAAGTGCTTCATCTTTCACCCTGGAAATGAAGGAACAGAGAGAGGCAGGGTACGGGATGGGGAGACTCTCCTTGAAGCCCCATAGATAAACACAAAGAATCTGATGGCTCCTGAGTGAGATTTTCTATTTGAGAGCAAGAAAGCCTGCACACTTCCTCCCACAACAGATCTTGAAGCTAAGCTGAAATCCGTTTTCAAGCCCTCTATCCTGTCGAGGCATTTCCCTGCTGCTGCTGGATCCCCTTGATAGAGAGTCCTGGAGATTAGGCTTGGGACCAACCATCCTTTCTCTCGTGGGTAGAGCCAGCAAGGAGGGAAGAGAACGTTTAAACTAGTGAGCTGCTGTGTTTTGGAAGCTTGTTTCCAGGTGCCAGGAACTCCAAGGAATCCTAGGGAGAAAGCCTTGATGGAGCAGTAGAGATGGTCAGGGTGAGCGATTTCTCTTGCACCATGTTCAGTCTCTCTGTGTGTCCCACTCTTAACATCCCCTGCTCCCAGGGTCTGGACCACGTCCCTCTGAAAGCACATGACTCTGGTGCCAGGATTCTGTTTCTCTCAGAGATTGCCCAGTGCATGGGAATGAATATTCAACATGGATTAAAATGGGGGATAACTAAATAAATAGCAGATGGAATCCAGTAGAAATTTGAGCAGGACCCTGGTAATAAAGAAGTGGCCACAGGTCATCTTCTAGAAGGTGATCTAGAATCTCCACTTGCTAGTCCAACAGGTCCCGAGCCTCTGTGAACTTTAGCTTTAATATTTATGCAAATCAAACACAAATTTAATAATTATGCCAGGTACTGGTCCCTCCCGGGCTGCTTTGAGCAGCTGTTGAGAGGGTAATGCTAGCCAGGAATGTCTCACAACTCTTCTGAGTGCAGAAATGCTGCAGGTGGAAGATGCCACATCCCTCCTGTCAAGGGTCTGGGATCTGGGTTCCATCTTCACTGTTTTCTGTCTGGATGACTCATTTGCCATACTGGGAGAGAGTCACAGTCAATCTACCTCTTCGTTGCCTTGGGGAATAGATGAAATCGTGTGTGTGAAGAGTTTCATGCAGTGTTTAGCATGTAGTAAGAGAAGAAATACTGACTGAATTATTAATTGGAAATTAATTTCATCATTAATCTCTCCCACGGCAGTTATTTGTCCTTCTCTTTTCTATAGCCTAAGATATTCTAATTTCAGCACTCTTTTTTGTTTGTTTGTTTGTTTTTTGGGGGGGCTACACCTGGTGATGCTCAGAGGTTACTCCTGGCTCTGTGCTAAAGAATCACTCCTTGCGGGGCACATGAGTTGAACATGGGTCAACTGCATGCAAGGCAAGCACCCTACCTACCATACCATCTCTCCAGCCCCATAATCCCAGCATTCTTGTGCTTGAATGTCCAGGACTTTCTAGGAAAGTAAAGGTTCTTTGGAATGGCTGTGGGACAGTAGCATGCTTTGTGGCTGTAATTGTCAAGATTTTTTTCTCACAGACAATCTAAAATAACTTTTTTGTTCTGTTTCTGGGCCACACCCAATGGTGCTCAGGTCTTCCTCCTGGCTCTGTGCTCGCAAAATAATTTGAAACAACCCACAAATTAAAAGAGATCTCAAATAGAAAGAATAACAGAGGGACTGGAGAGATAGCACAGTGGTTAAAGGGCTTGCCTTGCATGTGGACAACCATGGTGTGACCCCCAGTACCAGGTATGGTTCCCTGAGCACTGCCAGGAGTGATCCCTGAGCAGAGTCAGGAATAATCCCTGAGCACTGCTAGCACTGCCCACTAGCATCCCCCAACCCCACCATTTTATAAAAATGTACGATTATATAGGAAAATTTGTATGAAATTTAAGTAGTTACAAAGATAATAATTTCAAGTATATGATGTATCTTACCATTCAAACTTGTAACCGGGGGCCAGAGTGATAGTACAGCAGGTAGGGCGTTTGCCTTGCATGCAGCCAACCTGGGTTCAGTCCCCAGCATCTCATATTGTCCCCTGACCACCGCCAGAAGTGATTCCTGATTGTAGAGCCAGGAGTAGCCGCTGAGTATTGTTGGGTGTGACCCAAAAAGCAAAAAACAGAACAAACAACAACAACAACAAAAATAACAACTTGTAACAGGCATATCAAATTAAATTGTTTAGATATGCCAGCTTGAGTCCTATGTCACATGATGCATCTATCCAGTCTACGTATCCTAGCTGTTGATTAGCTGCCACCGTTTATCCTAAAAGGAAACAAATACATTCTGCTTTAAGGCTGTAAATTTGGTCTTGATCATTTCTTCACTGGAATCCTAATTTCCATGCTACTTTCTCCACTTAATTTTGTCCCAGTGTGATGTATCTAATGCCTATATTGGTACATGGATCCCCCTAATCTGTATAAAAGTGCAGAGTTCTAAATTTGAAAGTTTCAGGGAGTTTGCTTCTTGTGAGTCTAAGTCTTCCTTCCTTCCTTCCTTCCTTCCTTCCTTCCTTCCTTCCTTCCTTCCTTCCTTTTCCCTCCCTCCTTCCCTCCCTCCCTTCCTTCCTTCCCTCCCTCCCTCCCTTCCTCTCTCCTTCCTTCCTTCCTTCCTTCCTTCCTTCCTTCCTTCCGTTTTTTCTTCCTCCTTCCTTCCTTCCCTCCCTCCCTCCCTCCCTTTCTCCCTCCCTCCCTCCCTTTCTCCCTCCCTCCCTCCCTCCCTCCTCCCTCCCTCCCTCCCTCCCTCCCTCCCTCCCTTCCTTCCTTCCTTCCTTCCCTCCCTCCCTCCCTCCCTCCCTCCCTTCCTCTCTCCTTCCTTCCTCCTTCCTTCCTTCCTTCCTTCCTTCCTTCCTTCCTTCCTTCCTTCTGCTTTTTCTTTCTCCTTGCTTGCTTCCTTCCTTCCTTCCTTCCATTTTTTCTTTCTTCCTCCTTCCTTCCTTCCCTCCCTCCCTCCCTCCTTCCCTCCCTCCCTCCCTCCCTCCCTCCTTCCTTCCTTCCTTCCTTCCTTCCTTCCTTCCGTTTTTCTTTCCTTCCTTTTTTCTTCCTTTGTTCCTTCTTTTCTTTTCATTGTTTTGTTTGTTTGTTTTTGGGTCACCCCTGGCACTTCTCAGAGCTTACTCCTTGCACTATGCTCAAGGACCATGCCTAGCAGGACTCAGGATACCATAAGGATTCCGGGAATCAAAACTTGGGTCAAGGCAAGCACCCTACCTGCTATAATATTGTTATGGCCCCTGAGTCTAAGTTTTATAATGTTAGGTATTTGTTTTGAACTGTGTAAAATATGGGTTACCGTTTTGTCCAATCATTAAATGTGAAAATGTATTTAGAAATACCTTTCTTAATGAATTGGAGAGGCAGATCAGTTTTCCATGTCAGTAACTGAGTGTAGTCCTCTGTGTATTTCATGCTCATTAGAGCATGTGCAGAGATTTTACTGAGAGGAGTTTTGCGAGGGCAGTATCACTCAGTTCTTTGGGTTCTGTCCAGATTTTATGCATTTTCTTCCTTTCATAGACCTTTCCTCATGTTCTGTGTAATTCACTTTTTAATCATGTGTTTCTCTCTGATCCATGAAGGAATTTTTTTCTTTGTTCACTGACTTATCCCAGATGCCTCTGAAGTACCCCGCATTTGACATTATTTCTTAGATGAAAGATTGCATGTCAGAGTCATAATTTATTGCTAAGGATCTAACAGATTTTGTGCTGACAACTCAGTTTCTATCTTTTTCTTTGTTGAAAGCAAAATTCAAAAGTTGTCGTGTGACTTGCAAAACCGGGATTTGTTTTCTAGTCAGTAAAATCATTTACCTTTCAGATTTGTGGGAAGTTTGCAAAATAGCTTTCCCCAGATGAATCAAATGACTGTTTAGACGCTGTTCTCTTGCTTCAGACATTGAGTTTAATTCAGTAGACTAGACAGCACTGGGAACGGGGCAACTTCTTAAAAATTATGGTCCCTCTCCCAACATTTTAATAAATGTACATAAATAAATGTTTTCACAATTTTAGAGCAGATTTATTTTATAGAAAATATTGACCATATATTTTCATTGGAAAAGTCAGCTTTCATTGTAAAATTAGAGAAATGAGATTTCATTGTTCAGAAAGCCTGACTTCATTTCTAAATTCAAATAAAAATCTCTGCATGTTCTCTAGGGATTACTATAAAATTTTACTCTGCAATTAATTAAGGAATTAAATCTTGGAGAGTACATTACTTGAATTATGCATTATAAGGTATCGTGATCACTCATTTATGAAGAGATAAATAGTGAAGTTGTATTTATTTAAAAAGCTATTTGTAACAAATGAATGTCGATTTTGATAATCATCATGATTAAGCTTTTCGTGTATTTGTTAGATAGAAAGATAAATGATTAAAAATTCACTGGTTTGTAATTTGCATCTTCGCTTTTATTTCTGTTCATTGGAAGGTAAGACTGAACATTTTACGTGAGGGAGATTGTTAGTAATAAAAGCTATAATATAATTTTAGATAAAAGATTTCAATTACCTTTGAATACATAGAATCTGAGATAATTTTTAAGACTGTTTTAAGTATTTTTTGTGCAGTTTAGGAGAAAAATCTGAAAGCTTTGGAAATATCTTCCAGTCTTATTTTAAATAACCCATTTCACTAACCCTTACTATTTCAGACACTCAACAGGGCCTGAGTTCTGTGTGTGTGTGTGTGTGTGTGTGTGTGTGTGTGTGTTTGTGCACTTGTGTGGAAAAGTCAGTGATGGATGAAAGAAAGAAAGAAAGAAAAAGCTCCCAAGAGTTGCTTGTGTTAAACTAAATGAAACGTAAAAAAGGCATTTTCTAGCATTACCTATGTGTTACCAATGGTCCTTTATACAAACATCCCTAAATCAGCTCTTTGGCATAGGAAGGGATGGAATAATGCAGCCTTAAAACATTTACTATCTTCATTTGTGCAAACTCTGTGGTAACACCTCAGCCCTGCCTCTAACACACACACACACACACACACACACACACACACACACACACACACACCCTCTTTCCGAGGCCTTGTACTTCACCTGGATCCAAAATTTGTATAAGAAGTAGGGTGCAATGTTAACAGTCTGCAGGCAGGAATGGATTTTGTTCAGTGCATAGGAAGTGTTTGTACCCTAGACAAATGCCCCTCACCAGTGTCCCAGGTGGTAGAGGCTCTGTGCTGTGATGGAGGAGGTGATGGCAAAGGGGTGGCCCAGGGACTCTCTGCTCCAAGGGCATGTTCAGATGGGTGCAGGAGGCAGCACATGCTGTGAGCAGCCATGTGTCTATTCCATGTGTCCTGCTATGATCTGTCAGGAGGGCTGTGTGTGCCCACGGGGTGCCGGCCCCAGCTATAGGCCCCTGTCAGGCAGCTCTTGGCATGGGAAGTGACCAAAAACTACCCAGGGAGCATTGGCAGAACAGAACCAGCCCCATGGACATGCTGTCCCGTCTCTCCCACAGGTACGAGGTGGAGATCAACAGACGTACAGCTGCTGAGAATGAGTTTGTGGTGCTCAAGAAGGTGAGGGGGGCTGGAGGAAGGTGGTGGGTTCCGGGACACCCGCTCTGTGATGTCTGGGGGTTGGGAGTCCCCCATGGGTCACTCAGACACCTGAGAGTTGAAGATCCCAGTGCTCGTCTTTCAGTCCAACCTGGGACATGTGCTGCTCCCTGGCCGGCCAGCGTCACTTCTGCGCCCCCGAAGTAGCCCTCACGTGAATGCTGACTTGATCTGCTCTCGGACTGGAGCCCTCCTGTGGGACATGGGACCACAGTGGGGACTGCTGTGCGTCTGCTGTGCAATGAGGGAGTGTGGAGACAGGGCAGCTGTCCCTCTTCTTTCTGTGTCCCCAGGACGTGGACGCGGCCTACATGAACAAGGTGGAGCTCCAGGCCAAGGTGGACTCCTTGGCGGACGAGATCAAGTTCTCCAAGTACCTCTATGACGAGGTGAGAAGCTCGCGGCTGTCTCGGGAGCATGGTCGGCAACGCCTGTGGGACTCTCAGCCCAAGGAGGGCAATGGTTTGGGCCGAGGGGGTCCAGAGCTGGATGCCCCTCAGCACAGTAGGAAGCTGGTCGCTGGCCCACAGTGTGCTAGCAGTCAAGGGGCTGTGAGGAGGACGTGGGAGCAAGAGAAGAAGCCTGTCCAGAAGGGGAACCGCAGGCGATGAGCCGTGGGTGCACGGGAGAAGATAGGACCGGTCACTGCTGCTGCAGGCAGCCTGGGACCCCCATGGCAGGGCAGAAGTAGGAGAGCTGGAGACCTGTTGGTGGGACCAGGAGAAAAGGAGTCTGCATGGACCCCTTCTCACTGGCTCCGCTCCCCAAAATGTCCCCAGGAGATCGCTCAGCTCCAGTCCCACATCAGCGACACGTCTGTGGTCCTGTCCATGGACAACAACCGGGACCTGGACCTGGACAGCATCATCGCTGAGGTGCGCGCCCAGTACGAGGACATCGCCCTGAAGAGCAAGGCCGAGGCCGAGGCACTGTACCAGACCAAGGTGGGCAGGGAACACGGGTGCCGAGACCTGACCACCCCCTCTTCCCCAAGCATGCCTTGTGGAACTGCCTCTGGGGGTCCAGGACTGGCCACCATCATTTGAACCATGTGAGGGGCTTCCATGGGGCCCTGTCCCCCCTGTCCCCTGCCAGGGCTCTGTAGCAAGGCCTCACCCATAACCCCAATCATGACCCCACAACATACACACACACACACACACACATACACACATACACACACACAAATTTTTCTGGGTAATCCTGGTTTTTAGTCTTGTCTCCAATTTTGTCACAGTGAAAACAGACACTCAGACTCTCCTGGGGTCTCACTCTAGACAACAGGGTCCTGTGAAACTGGTGAGGTGTGGGGGCTCTGTAGAAGGAAAACATTCTCCTCGCTAGCTCTGGGTTCTGCCTGTGCCTCTCAAACACTGAGAACCAGGAGGAGGCCCAGGGCCCTCTTACCATTCCTGGGACACCCCACAGGGCCCCGCTCAGGTTCTGTGCTCCCTACCCTCCTTGTCACCCACAGATCCAGGAGCTGCAGCTCACAGCCGGCCGGCATGGTGACGACCTCAAGCTCACCCGGGCTGAGATCTCTGAGATCAACCGGCTGATCCAGCGGATCCGTTCCGAGATAGGGAATGTGAAGAAGCAGGTGGGTTCGATCGAGGAAGGGAACCTCGTGGTCTCCATGGAGACAGCCAGCCATCGCGCCCCCACCAAATCCAACCCTGCTGAGGGAGGAGGGTGGTGCCAGCCAGACAGTGGTCCGTCTTGCCTGGGAGCAGCGGTTCCTGTTGAATTGGAGCCAACTTATCTCCAAACCTAAGGGACACACCAGGAACAGGCACCAGATACCTAGAGCCCCTGGACCTTAGCCTGGACACACGCTGAGGGAAGGGGCTCAGGAAAGCCGCGTGGCTGTGCCCGGTGCCCACTGAGGGCCCTCCTGCATGGGTCTGCTTCCATCTGCCAGAGTGAGCTGGGTCTCTGCAGCTCTAGAGCCAGACACTCATGGGGCAGGAGTTTCGTTAACAGCTACTAGTTCCCATTTAAAAAAATATTGTACAGGATTACACAAAATAAAGGCTTTCTCAGGGTTGGCAATAAACTTTTAGAGGTGACGACAGTGGGCCCACGTGTCCTTCCCCTTGACTGCCCCCCCCTTGCTGGGGTGATCCAGCACAGGAGTCAGGGGGGACAGTCACCGCTGGCAGTGCTGCAGGGGCAGATGCCCTGAGCAGATTCCAGGACTGGCTCAGGGTGAGGAATCCTTTCCCGCCTTCAGTGCTCCAACCTGGAGACGGCCATTGCCGACGCGGAGCAGCGCGGTGACTGTGCCCTCAAGGACGCCCGGGCCAAGCTGGACGAGCTGGAGGGCGCCCTGCAGCAGGCCAAGGAGGAGCTGGCCCGGATGCTGCGCGAGTACCAGGAGCTGATGAGCACCAAGCTGGCCCTGGACATGGAGATCGCCACCTACCGCAAGCTGCTGGAGGGCGAGGAGTGCCGGTGAGGGGCGCAGGCATCTGTCTGCGTTTGTCCCCAAGACAGATGATTTGTCTCTGCTGGGGTCCTTCTGAGAGAGTAGTTCTGGCGGGGTGCAGGAGCAAAGGCCCAACTTAGAGGAGAGGGAGTAATGGAGGGTGAGTGTCTTAGAGCTGGAGGAGAGGAAGCCAGGCAACGGATGTGCTGAGAAACAGCAGTGCCAGGGGTGGTGGCACCTTAGGTTGGGGTGGGGTGGGGGGCATGAGTGACCGCCAGGAGTCATCTGAGTTCAGGTGAGGTTCCGAGCCAGGGAGGAAGTGAGCTCATGCTTTTAATGCCCACAGACAAGGGCATAACTTGGGGCAGCGAAGGCCATTATCCCACACACCAGACAACACCCACCCCACTTTGATGGGAACTGAGTCTTTGAAGCAGATCGCTCACCCCTGGCTTTGGAGAGTGCCTGCTTGGGCTGATGGGGGTTGGGAGTGGGGAGCCAGGACAGGGTTGAAGGGGGCGCGTCTCTGGAGAAGAAGCTGGGACACGGGGAGAGAAGAGGGTTGGACACCCCCGTGAGGAGTAGTGGCTTACGGAGGGCTCATCCGCTGTCTCCCCCTTGCAGGATGTCTGGTGAATACCCCAACTCCGTGAGCATCTGTGAGTATCTGCAGCCCTTGGCTGCCTCCCAGACATCTCAGACCCTCTGACCCCAGGACTCTGAGAAGTCAGAATCCTGGAATAATCCTAGAGTGCATTCAGGGGAGGCTCAGGGACACCAAGAGGAGACTGGCTTCGGTCACCAAGGGGTTGAGAGAGGAATATGTCCCGGACCAACGGGAAGGGCAGGCGAGAGCCCAGGAAGGGTGAAGGGCTCAGGTTGATATGCTGTAACAACTGAGATCAATTTCTCTATTTCTGTAAAGACGGGACCAAAATCAGGGCCCTAGAATGCAGGGGTTGGGGGGGGGGGTGTAAGGTAAGGACTGAAAAGGCTGAAAAGCCCTCTTCTCTGATGTGAATACTCGTGATGGGTGCAGGGAAGTGCTACCCTGGAGGAGGTGAAGGTTATCACCAACTTGCTACGGCTTGTGGGCTAGATCGATGTAAAGCACAGGGCCCTGGGCCAGCACTTGAGAGATGCTCAGAGCAGGCACCAAGCCCCTTGTAAGGGGAAACTGCAGAGCAGAGTCTATGCACCAGTGAGGTCCCGACGCGGGAGAGATTTGAGGAGGGGCCAGGAGCCCCCGGACGGGCTGACGGGGCTGGGCCTCCTGTCTCTACCGCAGCCGTCATCAGCAACACCAACGCCGGGCCGGCAGGGGCTGGCTTCAGCGTGGGCTTCGGCGCCTCCAGCACCTACAGCTACAAACCGGCAGCAGCAGTGGCGGAAGTGAAGACCAAAGGCAGCTGTGGCAGCAGCGAGTTCAAGGACCCGCTGGCCAAGACCTCGGGCCCCAGCTGCGCGACCAAGAAGGCCTCCAGATGAGCGGTGGGCGCGGGACGGCTCTGCAAGCGGGCAGAGAGCTGCGGAGCCCCCACCCCCACGCCCCCCGGACCCTTCCCCAGTGCCCCCGGCTGTTGGTGACCCCGCTGTCGCTGTCTGCGGGCCGGTGCTCCGAGACCAACCCTGCCCTGAGCCCTGGCGCTGACCTCCCTCTGGCCAGTGTTCATGGGCCCCCAGGGCCTGCAGTCGCACCCACGCACAGGACGCTCCTCCCTTCCCTTGCCCCTCAGGCAAGCCTCTGGTCCCTGCACCCCTCCTGGGTCTCCGTGGCTAAGGGCCTCTCTGTCTCTGTGTTGTCCGACCGGGGTCCTGCCCAGGTCTCTGCTTCCCCTGCAATAAATGATGGCTGCCACAAGGGTCTTCGTGTCTCCCTATGGACTGTGGTCCCCACCTTGGCCTTGACATCGCCTCCTCCACCTCCCCCGGGCTGGGCTGCCCTCCGGCCTCCCCCAGACCTGAGCCATTTGGTCCTGGCCAGGCAGGCTCGGGGGAGAAGTGACTCCCAGAAATCGCTGAGATACTGCCAGTGTGCCCAGGGCAGGCTCCTGCCCCTTGTGCCCTGGGCCCTGAAGCAGGGGTGAGGAGCAGAGTCCTGCCTGGTCCAGAGGCTTTGGAGCTCTGCCCGGCACCCCATTGTCTGCAGCTGGCTGTGCTGCTCCCCCCCCTCGTATCCCTCGTAGCCCCTCATGCTCCTGCAGGTCAGCAGGCCCTGCCCGCCACCCTCTACTTCTCTGGCGGGTTCCCTTCCCCCTCCAGCTGGGATGTGGGCCTGGTTTTACTATGGTCCCTGTGTGTTCAGATGGCGGCACTCTGAGCAAGACCTCTGTCCAGGCATCCTGTTCAGGATCCCAGGGGGGGGGGGGGGTAAAAGGATGTGGACCCTCACTGGGCCGACTGTGCGGGGGCTGGGATAGGATTCTAAAGAAACAAGGAACGCACACTGGACCAGTGCCGTCAGGTCCTCAGTGCAGGTAGGAGTTGCTCAGGGGAGGAAGCGTGTGTGTGTGTGTGTGTGTGTGTGTGTGTGTGTGTGTGTGTGCGCGCAAGCCCAGCAAGGCACTGTGGGCCGAGTCCTCAGGGACAAGAGGCTAAGTCTAACTCAAGGTGCCTCACTCCCTTCATCCCTGCATGCTGGTTTTCCTCTGAGCAGCCTCTGTCCCAGCACACCCAAAGATCTTTGCCAATTGGATTCCCTGGCCCCCTCTCCCCAGAGATGGACATGTGCTCTGTCACTGCATGGAGGCCCCTCATTGGGACAAGTGTGTGTGTGTGTGTGTGTGTGTGTGTATGTTTGTGTCTGTGTGAGTGCGTGTGTGTCCCTACTAAAATGCCACCTCGCAGGGGCATGCATCTTCCGGTCCTCCAGGGAGACAGATGCCATCAAACCATGACGCTCTCAGTGAGAAGGCACTAGCACTCCCGCCCACCCACCCCACTGGCCCCCATCTCATAGCCGGCAAGCAGGCTGGTGGCCCCCTCCGCAGGCCTGCATGCCACTGTCCTCGTCCCCAACCTCTATGACAGTCAAGGTCCTGTCTTCCTGGAACCATGGTAGCCTTGCTCTGTGTCCCTTCACGCTGCCCCACATCCTCTCTGGCTTCGGGTCCACCAGTCTGACTCAGAATGAGAACCCTGTAGCCATTTGATGCGGGACTGTTTGACTTAGCCCCAGCCAGCCTACACAGGGAGGAGAGCCTCATGAGCACATCCACGCACGCGCACTCACACACACACACACGCACGCACATGCACACACACACACACACTCATATGCGCACACACACACACACACACGCACGCACATGCACACACACACACACTCATATGTGCGCGCGCGCGCGCGCACACACACACACACACACACACACACACACACTTGTCCCAACGAGGGACATCACGCAGTGACACAGCACATGTCAAGCCACGTATGTCATATGCACTCACTTGTCTGAAGTTCAAATAACTTGTCCCCCTAGCTGTGACACTTGTGGACACATGTTGAATGGGATCCGCAGACCCCTGGAGGAAGTCACAACTGTGGGGCGGTGCAAGAGGCCGCAAGGTACAGCCCTGCAGGCCGATGTGACCCTTGTGACAAACAGTGGCTGCAAAGTGACCTCTCCCGGGGCTCTGCATGCCCTTTGAGCATTTGTGCGTGGACTCGCTTGATTCTCCCCACATCCACCGCGGAGGTGCCATCTAATAAGACACATTTCACAGGGAAGGATATTTGGGCTCGGGTGGGAGGGGGGGAGATAAAACAGCTCAGCCAAAAGAAGGGAGTCCAGGTGAGACTTTCAGGAAGCCCCGGGACATTCCTGTCACTCGGAGTAGCCCTGTAACATGCATTTCTGAAGTCTCCACCAGACGGAGGTTCAGGGAGCCGAGGAGTCACCCTTTTTAACTAGTTCCCCCAGTTGATCTTGGAGCACGTTAAAAGTGGAGCGTCTGTGATGAGGATGAAGAGTCAGAAATAAGAATACCTAAGATGAGGCCCACTCAGGAAGACGAGTGACAGGAGAGGGCAGCTGAGATTTCTCTCTCGGGCGTCAGCCCTCAGACATATCATCAGAAGTGTCACGAAGAAAGAATATTTGGAATATGAAAGTAACCAGAAAGAGCCCGTCCAGATGGCAGCAGAGTTGCCGTCTCCAAACCCAGCTCGGGAGACGATGATGATGACCCTGTGCTTCTGGGCCTCACGCTCGCTGCAGCCGGCCCGCAAGAGCAGAGCCCTGGCGGAAAGGGCTGGGCATGGGGCCAGGGCACTGGGTCCCTTCCCTGGACACCTTCCTCCCATGCCTTCTCTCTCTCCAGCTGCTGTGGGTGTCCCAGCATGAAGGGTTCCTGTATTCTGGGCGTCTGCTGCCCCCAACCAGCTGCCCCGGGTACTGCACCTCCCCTGGTGCAGGGCTGAGGGGTGCCGCCCTGAGCAGAGAGCAGGCAGGATGTGGGCTGCCCACTGGGGGAGATGCTGTGTCTGGCCCCGGCAAGCTCAGGCTGGCTCCCAAGCCCCCAGGCTCTGACTCCTGGCTCCCCGCCCCGTCCTCTCTCTGGAGTCGGGGGGTAGCTGGTGTCGCCCCTACCTGAACCTCTTTACTGCCTGTCAGGGAACTCAGCCCCTCCTTGGGCCCCTGGGATTCCTGGCCCCAGTCCTGAGCAGTGCACCCGCCCAGTCCCGCCCCCCTCCCTCCCCGCCTGAGGTGTGTCAGACCCCTGGGCTGACGGTGAGGGCGAGGGCTCTGAGCGTGCTCTCTCTCTCTCTCTCTCTCTCTCTGTCTCTGTTCTGTGGTTGTTTTGTTTTCCAGTGAGTGAGCCAGGCATGAGGCGTAGGCAAACAGTCAAAGGCCTGGCAGAGGAAGAGATTAGAGCTAAGTGGGCTATCTAGGAAGACTTTCTGGAGGAGGTGAAAGACACTTAGCTTTCAGAGCCAGGGAGTGTCTTAAAGACTCTCTGGGTCCTGTCTGGCAGATGCTCTGAGGTTCGAGCTGCTCTTTCTCCGCCAGCCACCCTCACTCTCTCAGCACCGCCCTCCAGCCCCGTCCCACCCATGGGTGATCAGTTCTGATAGCACCCAGTGCTTGTGACCCTGCCCCTTAACTTTCACATCTGGGCAAATACTTCCCAGACCCCCAGAGAAGATGAGGTGCCACGTTACAAACCACTTCCAGTACCCCCTCCTGGCCCATTCTTGGCCCTGGTGCTCCGGCCCCTCACTCCGGCGTCTCTGAGTCTCGTCCTGGGTCCCTGTTCTCACTTCCATCTAGTCCATGCCGGGCAGGCTCTGGGGAGACCGAGTCCTTGAGAGGCGGCCCCAGACCGAGGCTGCCCAGGTCCCAGCCCGCGAGCTGACCTGGGCTTGGGAGATCCAGGGAGCAGGGTCAGGGACGTGTGTAGGGGCTGTCACCTGGGACGGGGAAAGACTCTGCCGCCAGCCCAGGGCCAGGGCTTTCTTTTCACCGCCTAGGCAGGTCGGGGTCCCTGCGCCTTTGTTTCCTCCTTTGTAAAGTGGGAAAATAAGTGCCAGGCTCGTGGGAGGGAGACGAGTTCGGGCTTGCGGCAAAGCCTCCACCAAGAACCTTCCCGCATCTTCCGGAGGGAGGCGCACCAGCCGCGGCCAGCAGCTTGGCCCGGCACTCCACCCTCCCAGACCACAGGCGTTTCCAGAAGTTTCCCTTCCTGTCTGCGGGGGCCTCAGCCCCAGCCTGACTCTTGCGTGTGCTGTGCACGGTGCCTTGGCCCCCTTGAGAACACCCCCATGCACATCTCCTGGCCTCAGCGTGCAGCTCTCCCTGTGAACCTACTCATCTCAGGGGCCTGTGGCCACCGGCCACCCCGGGAGCCCACCCTCAGGGCCATCTATCTCTGCTCTGTGTGGGCCCACGGGTCCAGGACCAGGCTGGTCTCCTGGCCGTTCTCTACAGGGGTGCAGGCCAGAACTTTGCCACGGCCTGGGCTGTGCTCTAAGGTCAGTGAGACCTGACCCCCACCTCAGGGCCCAGCTCCGAGCACCCCTAAGCCCCAGGAACCCTTAGTCTATGGATGGCGTGTCTCCCACCAGCTGTGGGGGACCCCACAGAGCTCTGGGGAGCTTGCTCCTGGTGACCGGCAGCCAGTGTGCCCCTCCTCAAGGCTGGGCCCCAGAGAAATTTTCTTTTTTAATTTTATTCTCGTCCCTTGCCAACCCCCAGGGCCCTTGCCAACCATGTTCAGGAGGAGCCTGGAGCCCCTTCTAGTGCTTCCAGGGGACCTCGCCCCTGCCCCTACCTGCCCGGAAGGGGCGATGCCTTTCATGACACTATGGAGGTTCTGACGGCAACTGGGACCCCCCAAGTGGCTCCCTGCTCCCCTCCTCCCCTCCCACTCCCTCAGTGTCTTCTAGGACCTTCGGCCCCTCCCCTGCCTCTTCCCTAATGTTCCTTCTGGGTGTCTGACTTTCACCTCTTCCTACCTGTCTCCCCTCCCCAGGTCCCTGAGCAGTCCTGCCTTCCTGGGGACCCCACACCCTCATCCCCATCCTAATGCCTTTCTACAGGGCCCCTCAGGCTGAGTTAGGCGGTCGCCATGCGCACTCTGGGGCAGCTGCTCAGCCCACCTCCCTGTGGCTCCCTCCTGCTGCTGGGAGCTGAGAGCGCGTCATTAGTGATGACGACCAGGGGGTTAATTGCGGCGCTTGTTTGCTTTGGAAATGGGTGAAGGAAGAGGCGGATGGAGAAGCAAGCTGACAGTCACGATCAAACGATGAAGCAGTACTTGCCCTGTGCTCAGCCGTCCTTCAAAGAGAACCCGCAGTGGAAGGGTGGGGCGGGGGGGAACCAGAGTGGACCCCACAGGCCCAGAAGCGGGTGGAGGCTGGGGGTGGGGCTCGGAGGCAGGGGGATGAGTGAATCACGCAGGAATGGGGCCCTGGCGGTGTTTGGAGCTGAGCGGACGGACGGAGGCGAGCGTGTCCTCCTGGGCAAGATGGTGCTTGTCGGCGTTTGCCCCAGGGAGGGGCCCGGAACGGCTCAGGAGTGTGGGGGTGACAGTCAGTCACGGGGAGCTTTCAGGAAAGAAAACAGAAGGGAGAGGAGGGGGAGGAGGACGGGGAGTTAAAGGGAGCGGGAGCCCCACGGCAGGGCAGGGGCCTGTCCCGACTCCGAAGCCTTCAGGTGCAGAGCGGGAGCAGGAGGAAGGCGCGAGATGGGGCCCCTCCGGGCTGCTCAGAGCCGCAGTGCTCCCAGAAAGCATGCAGCAGCTGCTGAGGGCAGGGCAGTGTCCTGGGGAGGGGACTTGAGGGCTCTGCAGTGGGAACCGACTGCCCGGGACTCAGAGAGGAGAATCCAGGCATCCCTGGGGCTGTAAGGGCGCAGGGGCTGGGCTGGAGGGAGCCGGGGAGCTGGGCCCCCTCGGGGGGGGGGGGGGAAATTCCCACCTTCCATGTCTCTCCATGGGAAGCCTGACTGCTCACTGGGGAGCTGTACTGGGGACAAGTGGGGGCAGCAGGGACCAGCAGGGGCCACAGGGACCCCAGCACAGGGCTGCATCTACAGGGGTGAGTCTTTTCTAAGTGACCTGCAGGCACCCCTGAGCCCTGCCTCCGTTCGGCACTGAGGTGCCCCCTAGAGCAGCGGGGAGGCCTGAGACCCCTCCTGCGCCCCTCGCTGGCAGGGAGTGTGTGAGGACGGGATGACGCCAACTCAGAGGGGGACCGGGAATGTGGGGTGGTGAGGGATCGGGCTTCCTTGGCCGAGTTCCGAGCCCCACGGCATCGGCCTGCACACAACGAACTTGGCCCCAAGAAACGGGCGTCTGGCCCGTGCCGCGGCCTGCCCAGAAAGACTCTGGGCTGGGAGCCTGCAGCAGTGCCGGGGTATGGGGCGGCAGAGCACAGCGCTCCCCTGGCCCATGCTCTTGCTCTCTGTGGGATTCGTGTTGAGGTCTGCAGGGCAGAGGGAGGGAGGGAGGGAGGGAGGGAGGGAGGGAGGGAGGGAGGGAGGGAGGGAGGGAGGGAGGGAGGAAGGGAGACCAGTGTAGGATGTGAGGGTTTGTGTTCAGCCTCAGCAGAGGGGGCTTCCTGGGGCCGGTTCTCTGCATTCTGAGGAACGGTGGGTGTGAGGCCTGAGCCATGAGGCTGCTCAGGACACAGAAGGCATCTGCCTTGGAAAGCCCCCTGACCCCAGGAATCCCGAGCTGGGTGGACCCCTGAAGAGTCTTGGCTGACAGCTCTGCTTGGTCTCCACTCTGAGTCGCCTCTACCGGCCCGTTCGGGAAGCTGTGTGGCTTCTCTCCACATCCTCTGGGGGTTTATGTTTGTTTTGTTTGGGGGCCACAGATGGCAGCGCTCAGGGATGACTCCTGACTCTGTGCTCAGGAATCACGGCTGGCGGTGCTCAGGGGGGGCATATGGGCTGCTGAGGGTCAAGTCCAGGTGTCATGTGCAAAGCAAACACCTTCCCCACTGTACTATCGCTCCGACCCCTCTCTGCACCCTCTTCCTACAGTCCCCCATCCCGCCTACCCCCCTCAAGGGTTCTGCCGCCTCTTGGACCCAGAGGATTTCATGTCCAGGGCACGTAGGAAAGGCGCGGGAGAGTGCAGGGAACAGCCACAACCACTGTGGTCCAAGGCTGCTGATACGGAGAGGAGGGGGGTGGGCTGCCTCACAGTGGTCCTGGGGCCCAGAACAATCGGGCTCTGCACCAAGGTTTGCAGAGAGGCATGGAAACCCTTGTTTCAGGCCTCCCCCTTCTAAGGAGCAGAGTTTTGTCCCCAAGGCTCATCCCCCCTCCAAGGACCCTCCAGGTCTCTTTCTTCCTCCGTGAATGGCTCGAGCTACAGGCGAATAGGTGTCCAGCCTGTCGACTGTGCCCGGTGGTCAGAGGCCAAAGGGAGCAGGCGTGACCATCAGCACCGCTTGGCAGATATCCCTGGATGTGAGCCATTCAGGATCACTCCGTGTTCTGCCTTTTATTCCCTCTGTGGTGGTGCTCTGCAGAGCAGGACATGGGTGTTCCAGAACCTTCCTGGATCCTCCAGGCACACCCTTAGCCAAGAAAGAACCAGAGTCTGGTGCACAGAGACTCAGCCGAGGTTGTGTGATCCTTCTCCCCACCCTGCCTTTCTGTGGGCCCTCACGGGCTTCCACTCGCTTCCTCGGGAGAAGGAAAGTGGCCGGGTCCACCTGCCCAGTCCCTTGCTGGCCTCTGCCCCCTCTGCCACACACTGGGCCACTGTGCCCAGTTCCCGCCCCCCCCCCACCCCCAAGCCCCACACATTGTGTTCAGAATGTTTGAGGAGGAGAACTTCAAATTCAGAGACGCTGAACCCCGCATCTCACCCGTGACCCAACGAGGTGAGTGAGAGCTAGGGGAGTCACAGCCAAGTCTCCCCCACGTCCATCTCCATGTCAGGTAGGGGGAGAAGACCTCGGCCACGTGTCTCAAGGTCTGGTGAGGCCTTCGGACGTGGTGGAAGGCCAGTTTGATCATCACTGAAGCCACCTCGATGAACTCCGGGTGTGGAGGGTGATGACTAATTAGAGGGCAGTCAGCATGCGGAGATGGGAACTGTCAGAAATCCTATTGTGGAGAACAAAGACTACTCCCTGCAATTAAATCCTCTAGGAACCAGCCAGGAGGGGCCCCGTGGGTGGCCACGATCTCCACACTGATGAGGGGAACCCCTCCCCCCACCACACACACACATCCCGACCTTTCTCCTCTCACTTCTCAGTGGAGACTGAGACCCGCAGCTCTGACCCGCAGGTCTCCTCACTGCTGACTCTTCCTGACCCCCGGCCAGTCTGTGGGGGCGGCTCCAGCCTCCAGGCCTGCACCACCCTACCCCCCCCCCCACTCCCCAGGGCTCTCAGCTTCCCCCTAAAAACCCACTTGGCTGTTTCTTGAAGTCTCTCCAGCCTGGGCCTTTCCTGCTGAACCCACCCTCTGGGTTTGGGTCCCCCACAGGCGGGATCCCACGTGGCCAGATGACGGCTGGTCCCCAGGTGGGATTCACTCGCCGGAGCCACATTTGTTGCCCATGTGGCAGCCCGGGATATGAAACACTGAAAAGTCTAGAATAAAGAAGTGGCCCCAACCACCAGGCTCTCCCGGCCCTCGGCCTGTCCCTGCTCTGGCCGGCTCTCTGAATCTCAGAGCGAGGCCTAGGCCAGGAATAAGCCCCCCATCCCTTCCTCATCTCAATGATATTTGAGAAATGCAGCTGCCCCAGGCCAGCACCTGGACCCTCAGGCCCTGCCACCAGCCAGGAGCCCCCCCATGGCCTTTGCCTCCTGGTCTGTCTGTTCCCTGATGGCGAGGAATAGGGAAAGACTAGGCCTGCCGAGCTGCCGCCAGCTCTGCATTCTAGCCGAGTGACCCTCAACACGTCCCTGCAGGTCTCCAAGCCTCAGTTTCTCCAGCTGCAAAGTCAGGAGCAGAAGGGGTGAAGTCAGAACTTTGACTGCGGCATGGCGTGGGCGCAATGCCAGGTGCGTGACAGAGGAACCCTCAGCACTGAGAGTCACTTTGCCTCAGTTTCCACTCTTGCTGCCACCAGGCCACGAATGAGGGCACAGCCTCGCCCAACTTCCCCTCGGAGTACTGCGGGGCTGCCGCCGACCCCCCTCAGCACAGGCCCTCAGCTCAGGCTGTGGCTGTGCTCCCCTGATCCCGAGCACAAGGCCCTCCTGCTAGACACTGCCACCGAGGAAGCTCTTTGTGGAGTTCCTCTCTTTGGTCTGAAGGTTCCTGGGCGGTGGGGGCCATGCGCTGGTCACATCCCTCCCGAAGGGGTTAAACACTGTTGACACCCGCCCACAACCTGCACTTGGAATCTGGTTTAGAAACCCACAAGGAACCCCTTCAATTATGCCCTCCCGTGCCCCAGGGTGGGCCCTGTTAGGAAGCTGGGGACACAAGGGCCCCAGAGGTGGAGTTTCCAGGGCTGCCTCAGAGAGACAACAGCTAGGCGAGCCCTGGGGGAAGGGCAGAGGATGTCCTGCTGAGGTCACTCTGGCTCTGCTCCGTGCCCTGCCCAGCCCCCCCTGGCCTGCCCTCTAGCTGGCCGGTGTCTCCTGCCTCTGACCCATCTACTTGGGGCCGGGCACCTCATGTCAATGACAGAACATGGCCATAGTCCTGAATTTGGTTAGAAGAGTCACCCCAGAATGTTGGGCTTGAAGATCCTTTCCAATACCCCCTACACACACACACACACACACACACACACACACACACACACACTGGTGGCTGAGATGAAAGGGTGGGCCTGGTCTTTTCCTGTCCCCCTGTGAAAGACTTCCCCAAAACACTCAGGAACAGGACAGCCCATCTCGAATCCAAGGATGAAACTCAAGGGCTCCCCTATCATGACTCTCGGGGGGGGTGTGAGTGGAGCGGGCAGTGCGTTCCCCAAGGAGAGAGGTGCAGATGTTGGCATTGCAGAGACCCCTGGTGGCACCGCTCAGACCAAGGCAGAAGCTTGCTCAGGAGGGGGAGGCCCAGGGCCTGACAGCTACCCAAAGAACTCTCAAGTTGGGAGGCAACCCCTGGGCAGCCCTGCTGGGGTCTTGGTCTCCCCAGGTTGTGTCCCCTTGCTGAACCACTGGTGGTCCTCCCGTGAGCCCCAGCTCTTCCTGCTTGGGCCTGGAGCTCTGAGAATCCACCCTGGCCTTCCTGGGCCTCACCTCACCCGGCTGGCTCCCCTGGGAGACTGGCTAGCTGAGAGAGGCTCTCCTTGGGCAGAGGCTGGTGCTCTGGAGACAGCCACGGCTTCTGGCTGCTGGTGACATGCTGAGCGTGGAGGCTGCCCGGGGGAGCTCACCCAGGAGATCAGGGAAGGGGATAGCCTGGGTCCCTAATTAGGAGCCCAGATAAACGGCGATTAGCCGGCCTCAGTCTGCAAGGGCAGCAGATTTGCTCCCTATCAGGAGTGCTTGGCTGCTACCAAGAGCCCAGCAAGCTCCCTCTCCAAACGGCCCCGGGCCTCCAGGCCTGCCGCGAGGCCCAGAGATAGGGGAGAGCCGCCCTTTTCCGGTGGGTGTTTGGGCTCGGCAGGATAAAAGCCGATGGCCCTCTGGGTGCCCATCAGTGCTGGCGATTCTGCGATCCCTCGTGTCTTCTTGCTCCACTCCACAGACCTCCGTCGCTCACCATGAGTCGGCAACTGAGCCTCAAGCCCTGCTCTGACAAGGCCAGCTTCAGTGGGCACTCAGCCGTGGTACTCAGGAAGCCCGTGGGCAGCGCCGCTTCGTACCGGGCAGCCGGCCAAGGGGCTGGGGCAGGCTTCAGCAGCCGGAGCCTGTACAGCCTGGGAGGGACTCGGTACATCCCCCTGAACATGGCTGGAGGTGGCAGCCGTGTGGGCTATGGCTTCGGGTCCAGCTCTGGCTATGGAGGAAGCCGGCCCACAGGCTTTGCGGGCAGCATGTTCGGCAGCGTGGCCCTGGGGCCTGCCTGCCCAACGGTTTGCCCCCCAGGGGGTATCCACCAGGTCACCGTCAACAAGAGCCTCCTGGCCCCCCTCAACGTGGAGCTGGACCCCGAGATCCAGCGGGTGCGCGCCCAGGAGCGGGAACAGATCAAGGCTCTGAACAACAAGTTCGCTTCCTTCATCGACAAGGTGGGTGGGAGACCGGAAGGCCAGACAGGCAGTGTTGGAGGGTGGGCAGGGGCTGGGGGCTCCCCATCATGGAGGGAGGGAAGGCAGGGGAGCGAGCTGCTTTGGGGCTTGAGGGGGCTTCTGTGGGACCACTGGGTGCAGCTCTGGATCCAATGCCGTGAAGGACTGAGCAAGCTCCCTGACCCCTGGAGGGCTCCTGCTCCCACAGGCAGACGCAGTCCAGACCGGACGAGCCCCTCGAGGCTGCCGGAGCTCCAGCCTCAGCGAGTTCTGCTGTGGTCCCAGGAGGCCCTAGAGAGAGCGTCTGTCATGGAGCTGGCAGGGATGGGCTCCTCTGAGTGGGGTCCACAGATGCTGAGTCCGAGGATATAAGGAAAACTTCTCCCATGTGGTGGGGGAGTCAGACGTGTGTCCAGGGGACCTCACAGCGTCCTCCTCATTCCCAGGTGCGCTTCCTGGAGCAGCAGAACCAGGTACTGGAGACCAAGTGGGAGCTGCTGCAGCAGCTGGACCTGAGCAACTGCAAGAAGAACCTGGAGCCCATCCTGGAGGGCTTCATCAGCAGCCTGCGGAAGCAGCTGGAAGGGCTGTCGGGGGACAGGGTGAGGCTGGACTCGGAGCTCAGGAACATGCGAGACGTGGTGGAGGACTACAAGAAGAGGTGAGTACCGCCAAAGGTTGTGGGCTCTATTCCCAGGGCCTCCTGGATGCCCTCCCTGTGCCTCTGTACAAAGGGTCTTGCGGGGTGGGGTGGGGGCAACAGGATCAAGGCATCACACCAACTGGTTTGATGAGAACTTCCGGCTTCATTGTCAGTAGAAGTTTCTGAGCCCCGAAGTTTGTCTCGGAGACTCCAGGAATTTCCCAGAGCCCAGCGGGTGGAATGCCAGGGAGGTAGCCGGGGACAGCGCAGGCACAGCCCAGCTACTGCTGCTGCCCCTGCCTGGCTAGAGGGACGAGGGCTCCCCAGACCTCTGAGTTTGCCTTCTGCCCTCAGGTACGAGGTGGAAATTAACCGGCGCACAGCCGCGGAGAATGACTTTGTGGTGCTCAAGAAGGTAAGGGGGAGACGGACCTTCGGACCCTCCCACCCCACCCACCCAACTCACTCAGAACTTCAGCCCAGGTCCCCTGATGGTTGGACAGAGAAGGAGTCAAAGCCAGGGGCTTGGTTATGGGGAGACCACGCCTGGGGGGCGGTGGGGAGAAGGCGGGAGAGTCCATGTCTGATCTAGTCTGGTCTCGAGCAAAGTCCTGGGCCTCTGTGGCTTCTTGGCTCCAGGCCACCCAGAGCAAACTCAGACCTCCTTCTCTTCTTCCATTCCCAGATATTCTGGGTCACTGTCACTGTCCTCCCATTGTTCATCAATTTGCTCAAGCGGGCACCAGTAACATTGTGAGACTTGTTACTGTTTTTGGCATATCGAATACATCACAAGGAGCTTGCCAGGCTTTGCTATGCGGGCGAGATACTCTCGGTAGATTGCCGGACTCTCTGAGAGGGGAGGAGGAATCGAACTCGGGTCGACCATGTTGGTCGCGTGCAAAGCAAATGCCCTAGAAGAAAATTCAATCCACAGGAATTTTTATTTATTCTATCTTCTTCTTGTGGGGAAAGAAAGAGGGGGGCAGGATCACATGGAGGTGGGGTGGGGCCGGCCAGGAGCAGGGTTTGACTTGGAACTCTGTGGCCCTTGGCAGGATGCAGATGCGGCCTATGCAGTGAAGGTGGAGCTGCAGGCCAAGGTGGACTCTCTGGACAAGGACATCAAGTTCCTCAAGTGCCTGTACGATGCGGTGAGGACCCCCGGCCTGTCTCCACTGCCTCTCTCTGGCTGAGGCTCCCCCAGGGACTGAATCTAGGGACTCCGTTCCAAAGCACTGAAGGGCATTTTGATGAAAAAGTGCCAAATCTTGCCCAGAGACTCATGGCCCCAAGGCAGACACAGGAGATGATGCCCTCCGAGGCCCACGCCAGGGGAATGGGCCTGTGAGGTTCTGGGGATGCAAGTAACCTTCTACCCAGAGCCCTGCGGCCCTGCCTCCTGCTGAATGTCCCCAGGCACACATCCTGGGCAACCCCTGTCCTCCTGCCTCCTGCTGATACTCTTCCAGCGGGGGCATTTTGCCCAGTCACAGACTCAGGGGCAGATAGGCAGAGCAGGGGCCCGGGGGACCCTCACTTGTCCCCACCTCTGCACTCAGGAGCTGGCCCAGATCCAGACGCACGCCAGTGAGACCTCGGTCATCCTGTCCATGGACAACAACCGGGACCTGGACCTGGACAGCATCATCGCCGAGGTGCGCGGGCACTATGAGGAGATCGCCCTGAAGAGCAAGGCTGAGGCTGAGGCGCTGTACCAGAGCAAGGTGGGTGCCTTCCTCTCCTGGCCCCCATGGCAGGCACAGTCCCTCCCGCACACAGTGGGGCTGTGAACACAGTAGGACTGCAAAGGCATTCTCTCCCAAGGGTGTCCTGGTGGAGACTCTGATCAAAGGTGGCCATGAGGTGGGTCTAGATGGACATTACCTACCGAGACGACAGGCAGCCCTCTGAGGACGGAGGGGAGGGAGGTGGTCCTCACGCGGAAAACTAAGACATTTCTAAGGACAGGAGTGTGTTGCCAGGAGCACAGGGAGCAGCACATGTGGAGGATAGCTTTGGGTGTCCTGAGATGGGCAGAGAACCATCTGCTCCGTCCTGACCAGTGGGGAAGGAGGAAAAGGGACATTTGGTCTTCTGTGCATGGGGAATTGTGCCTTCACATAAACCTTGTGCTGAGGAATCCTTTACCTGATTGCTCTCCAGTGCTCAGGCCCTGCCCTGCTCACATCTGTCTTGCTAATGTCTCTGCCCAACTCAGCCCTGGCTCTGTCACACCCACACCTGCCCTGCTCACACCCACCCTATTCACACTGTCTCTATTCACACCTGCTCTGTTCACACCTGTCCTGCTCACACTGTCTCTATTCACACCTGCTCCATTCACACCTGTCCTGCACATGCTGTCTCTATTCACACCTGCTCTGGTCACACCTGCCCTGCTCACACCTGCCCTGCTCACCCCTGGCTTCCTCACGCCTGCTCTGTTCACACCTACCTGGTTACATCTACACCTGCTCTTCTCCCACTGATCCTCTTCACACCTGCTCTGTTCACACCTATCCTACACACTCTGGCACCCTTCATATCTTCCCAGCTCATGCCTGCCCAGCTGGCACTTGCCCACTAAGCCCAGTCCTCCCTACCTGCTCGGCCCAGAGCTGCCCCATTCCCACCTGCCCTAGCCTAGCTCACCCTCTGCCTTAATTAAACCCACCCTGGGGAAGGATCCCCAGTCCTGCCCTCCTGCCCATGATCACAGCGTTCCCCATCTTGGACAACCAGACAAGGGGAGGGGGGAAGGTCTGCGCTCCCCGTTCTGGGTCAAGAGTCCCACTCCTCTAGGGCACACCTGGTTCTCTGCCCGTCACCAGTCCAGGGAGCATGGCTTGAGCTTGTCTGTTTTCTTCAGTGTCTTCAGCAGAACCACCCTGTACAAAGCACCTCTAGAAAGGTGCTGATTAGAGGTGCACAGAGCTTTGCTCATAGGCCAGGTTGGTTCAAAACAGTCCCACTGCATCTTTGCTTTGTCTGGTCCCCTGAGTACTGCGGGACAGAATGTGAAGGGAGCTGGGAGAGCAGTGAATGGGGTCCAGACTGCACACACAGTTCGGGGACACTGTGCCGGCTCCATCACTTCCGTCTGAGGCCACCCTGGGCTGGAACATAGCCCAGGACCCGGCCCTTCCTGCTGGTGGGGTGCAGTGGCTCCTGACTCCCGACAACCTTTCTGCCTTTGGGGAATCCAGATCCAGGAACTGCAGCTGGCAGCCAGCCGGCATGGCGACGACCTCAAACACACCAAGAATGAGATGTCGGAGCTCAATCGGCTCATCCAGCGGATCCGCTGTGAGATCACGAATGTGAAGAAGCAGGTGAGGAGGAGGCTATATTCCCAGGACCCCTAGCTCCAGGTGGTCCTGGCTCCAATCACTCTGGGCATAGTCCCAGAGGCCCGCAATCACCCCTAGACCTGAGCATAGCAGCACCTCACTAGTCCTTGCCCCAGGCAGCCCCCAAAAGGGGGTCCTGATTAAAAGGCTCAAACTCCCAGCCCCCCTCCCTGCCTGGCATGCTCTTGGCCACACACAGGCCACTTCCTCCTGCCTCTATAACCTGGGGTCCTGCTGGGTTCTGGCATCCTGCTCAGAACTGGGAGGAGCCTGGTGCTTTACCCAGGTGACACCGCCCCTCATTTAGACAATGGGGCCAGGCTGGAAAGGGACGCTCTTGCCCCAGTCAACCCCTTCCTGGCAGAGAGACATAGGGATTGCCACTCTTCCTCCATCCCCTCTTCCTCTCACACCCTCATGGGCAGCAAACCAGCCCCCACTTCAGTGTGTTCCTTGGGGGGGGCAGTCCTGATAAAGCCCTCAGCCTCTCCTTGTTTCCGGGGTCAGGGTCTGTCTGACTGGAAATCAGTAGATCTCAGCTGCACGTCCGTGGGGAGAACATGTCCTCTTCAAAGAGCCAGAGCAGTGCTGCTAGTGGCACAACAGTCAGACTCAGAGACTGGGGCAGCTCACTGTCCTCCCCCACAGGCAGTCTCCACGGGCTCTGGGCAGCCTGCTCCCAGGCTCCCTGAGGCCACCCTACCTGTCAGTTCTGTATTATCAAGCGTGTGTGACATTTCTAGACAGGAAGTGTCCACAGGCAGAAACTGGTGCAGAGGGCCCCTTTCCCAGCCGTTCCCCAGTCCTGGCTACTGTCTCGTTCTGACTCTCCCAGATGCAACGTCCTTGGACCCTGGAACCATCGGTAGCCTCCCACCCAGGGGCAGCATAACCTCGCAAGCATGGGGTTCACCCTGCATTTCTGAGGTGCAGCTGCTCTGACAGTGTGGCATGGTTCCCCTGAATATCCGTCTGGAAGCAAGCACAGACAGGGAGGAGGACCGGGCACAGTCAGCTCCCCTGGACCCTCGGGAGGTCCTCTGGGCCCCCTAAGCTCCCTGTTCTCTCCATCACAGTGCACCAACCTGGAGACGGCCATCGCAGACGCGGAGCAGCGGGGAGATAACGCCCTCAAGGATGCCCGGGCCAAGCTGGATGAGCTGGAGGGCGCCCTGCACCAGGCCAAGGAGGAGCTGGCCCGGATGCTGCGCGAGTACCAGGAGCTGATGAGCCTGAAGCTGGCCCTGGACATGGAGATCGCCACCTACCGCAAGCTGCTGGAGGGCGAGGAGTGCCGGTGAGGGGCGCGGGGGCTCCCTGCCAGGCTGGAGTTAGTTGGGAGGTGGGAGAAGAAGGACTAGCTGAACAGGCAACACCCGCATGGACAGGCATAGGGGCTGGATGGACATGGGGGACATGGGGGGGGGGGGGACTAGTGAGCTCAGTGACACCCTCCTGCCTGGAGCTCAACTGTGACCCAGGACGCACGGGGTGGGGGTGGCGTGAGGGTATGCAAGACAGCCTTGGGGTTGATGCCGGGCTTTGATGGTGATGAAACTAACTGTACAGTCTCTGTGACACGTGCGATGTTCCGGCTTCTCTGGGAAATGCGGGCATGGGGTGATCTCCAGTAAGGATGGAGTTCAGTGATTAGCTGCTGGGCACCTCGGGATGTCTGACTCTTGCTCTCTCCTCTGACATCTGTCTTGCAGGATGTCAGGCGAGAACCCTTCCTCCGTGAGCATCTGTGAGTGTCCCCTGAGATGGCCTGGGGGGGAGCGATTCTGACTGCATGCAGAAGCCAGAGACCCTAGAAAATGGCCATGTCACCATCATTCATGGGTGCTGCCTGGCCTGTCTGGGCTTCTGCCCTGGGAAGTTTTTCTAGCTTCAAAGGAAGCTTTTGTCCCCTTTGTCCCTGTTTGGTCCCTTTTGTCCTCTGGAAGCCACCCACCAGGTTCCTCCCCACAGGGAGGGCAAGGCTGAAACCCTCAGGGACTGTCTGTCCCCTGTGGTCCTCATTCTCACAAACCCTCGGTGTGGGTGTGGGATGGTGTGATGCTCGTTTGTCCCAGGGGCATCTATGGATGGCTGAGGCTGACTGGGCGTTTCTGGGGAGCTGACACTCGCTGACACCCTGCCCCTGCTCTGGTCCCTTCTCCACAGCTGTCATCAGTAGCAGCAGCGGGGGCAGCTACGGCTACCACCCGGCCTCCTCTGTGGGCACTGAGCTCACGGCCGGCAGCACTAGCAGTGCCCGAAGTGGACAGAACAAGACCAAAGGGAAAGGAGTGGGAGACCTCAAGGACCCCCAGGACAAGACCACCCCGGCCAGCACTCCTGCTAGGAAAGCCACCCGATGAGCCCCAGTCACCTCGGCACCTGGGAGAGCGACGGCCTAGTCACATCTGAAGACCCCAACACCTGCCTGGGCCTCTTCCCCGCCAGCCTCTCGCCTCCTAGGGGCCCCTGGAGACTTCCTGTCTTCATTTCTCTCTTTGGTTGCATGGGACGTTGGGTCCAACTCTAACTCCCCTTCTTGGTTCTGGAAAACTTTGATCATCCCTAGAGAGAGGAGAGGTGGGGAAGGTGAGGGGGTACAGTTTGTCCTGCACTGAGGTCTCCTCCGCCAGGATCTGGGCCGTGGGGGTGCTCCCACTGCTCAGTGGCCGTAGAAGAGAGACACTGCAGCCAGCTGCTGAGAACTGAGCCTTGCCAGCCCCCCTCGAAAGTGGTCTGTCCAAGAACTCGACCACTTAGAAGACTGTAGGTGCTCTCAGACCCCCAGCTGTGAGAAAGAGAAGTGGGGTTTTCTGACCCCTCATGTCACCACTCCCTTAGTGGCAGCCAGCAAGCATCTCCCAGGCCACAGGCTCCCTGGGTGCAGTGCCCCGAATGGTCCTCCAGCCCTGCGAGAGACACAGTCAGCGCTTGTGGATGGCAGAGAATACACCCTGAAATTATCCCCCAGTGCCAGGCGAAGTGGGGTGACCCTCACCTGGCTGAGCCCAGGGCTGCGTGCTTTCCCTGCAAGCTACCTGTTCCTCTCACCTGGGGAAGCTCAAGTTCTTTGCATGAGGGTAGAGTAGAATTCTGAGGCTTTGGCCTGGGACTGTGGGTGTGGCCGGTGTATGGTTCAGTCTGGTCTTTTCTCCAGGGCTGGGTCCTGTTGTAGCTTCGACTCTGATGCCACTGTCCTGAGCCAAGTCCAGTGAATGCAACTGACGTGTCTCAGAGGCGCTGCCCACACTGATGTAAATATCTCTCCCAAGAGTGATGCTCAGTCCCTCCTTGGCTTGCAATAAGGTCTTTAACTTCTGCTGTACATTCAATAAACTGCAATTGAGAAATCCCAGAGGTGCCCTCCAGCCAGCATGTCAACCCCCCCAAGCCCCCCAGCTCTGACAGTGACTGCCCCACACATGTGCGCAGCTGGTGGAAGCCAGAAGCAGGCCGAGCAGGATGCTTAGGCTAATGCCAAAAAAAGGGACGCAGACACAAAGGTGGATATGTCAAATCAGGACTAGTCTGCCCAGCATGGCGAGCCGTGCATGCCTGTGGTGTGTGTGTGTGTGTGTGTGTGTGCATGCTTGTGTGACTCTGTGTCATATGTGCCTATGTGCCCTGTGTATGTTGTTCATGTTGTGGGTGCCATTCTTGCAGTGGGTGCCGTGCATACCTGCATCCTGTGTTCCTGTGTGCCTGTGTGTTTCCATGTGCCTATGTGCCATGTGTGCCTGTTTATCTGTATGCCCATGTGCCTGCATGTCTGTGCGCCTGTGTGTCATGTGTGTCTGCATTCCTGTGTGCTTGTGTGCTGTTCATGCCTATGTGTCGTGTATGCCGGGGTGCCTGTGTGTCTGTGTGCCTGTGTGTCATGCATATCTGCATGCCTGTGTGCTTATGTGCCTACATGCCTGCATCCCTGTGTGTCATGTGTGCTTGTGTGTTGTGCGTACCTGCGTGCCTGTGGCCCATGCAGGAGGATGTGAGGCAGGCCTTGGGAAGAAGAGCGTCTGGAGGCTAATTACCAAGTAGGCGCTAGGACTGAGCATGAGCTCACCAGCATGGTGGGTTTGGGCACCGGCCCTGTGGACTCATCTTGGTGGCCTGGGTGGTTTCTGGTTTTCTGGGATGCATGGTGAGGCTGGATGTTCCCACAGCCTTAGCCCTCCACTGTGACTTTATCACAGGTCTGCTGGCTGTTCTCAGGCAATAGGACAGGGTTGTGTGAGACCAGGATCCCTACTGACTGCTCAGGGCCTTTCCTCAGCCAAAGTGGTTGAACCCAAAGGAGTCCAACGCAATCTACTGTGGGGAACCCAAGGCTGAGACGTAGGGGTCTCCTGCGCTAAGGCTATTTCCAAGATTGTTGTGGGCTCTGAGGATGGTGCCTTCAGTCCTCTGCTCCAGCTCATTCGCTAGCCAGCCACCTGTGGCACTCAGCCCAATCTGTGGTAGTTAGTCTTGTGCGCCTGGAGCCAGCTGAGACCTAATGAAAGTGACTCACTTCCCTCTGAGATGTGTAAAGATCGCAGGGCACGTTCCACAGCACCCAGGCCTCGAGCCAACGGTGCACCCCTGGCCATGAGCTCCAGGACCCCCTAAGACTTTTCCAGCACTGATGCTCTACTCTACCACCCCCAATAACTCATTCTTAGGGACCCAGTCACTGGGGCTGGGGAGAGCTTGGATTGAACCTGCCAGTAGAAATGGCCTTTAAGGGAATCTGTACATGTGGCCACCTCCAGACCACAGCAAGGCACACCCCAGCCTCCACAGCCGAGCACCCCACACTGGGACCTACGGTCTTGGGGTACGGAAGCAACCTGCCACCTGCAGTGTGCAGAGGACAGACTGATCATCTATCAGATAAAGAGGGGATTCTTGGTCATCCGGGATTCATGAAGCTCCTGATATTGGGGAGACAGGACCAGTCCTGGCCAGTGTCAGGTCCCCAGGTCAGATCATAGAGAAGAGGCCAAAGATAAAAGAACAAGCAGTGCACCTTGGCTGATGAGAACCCGAGGAGTGAAGCCACATTGGGGCTGGCCAAAGAACCTGGTCACTCACTCTGTTCCAGAGGTTCAGAGATGTCCATTAAGGGGCGAGCCACTTGGCCAGGGGTTGCCCAGGCTGGCATAGTCCCTGTGCGTGCACAGCCTGCTACATCTTCATAACTCCCTGTAACGAAGAGATTCTTCCCAGTACCATGCCCCTGAGAAGCCCTCCCGAATCCCCAGGCTGGGCGGAGAACCCGGTGGTCTCTAGTGTGATGACCTCCCTCATGATTGATTCCATTATCTGCCAACTTGAGGCCTTCAAGTGTTGGCATGGCCTTGGTCTTTGCTGAGATTTTCAGCAAGGAACACATAAAGAAATTTCATCTAACGGCCACTATGAGATGATTTCTTCTTTAAGAAATGTTGTGAGGACAACTGGCTATCCATATACAGAAGAATGCTGCTGGGTCCTACCATCGCTTCAAAGAGAAAAATTAAAGAGGTTCAACAAGCTAAATATAGAGCCAGAGTGACAGAGCTCTTTTTAAATAACAATTAAAAAGCTATTCACCTACACAGTTGGAAGCCTGCCTTATGAGCTGGGGGAGAAGGCATCTGGGGTAGAGAAGGGATCATTAAGTCAATGATGGTTGGAGGGATCATTCAAGATGGGACATGTGTGCTGAACGTAGATAAAGGACCAAACGTGATGGCCTCTCAGTATCTGTATTGAAAACCATAATGCCCAAAAGTAGAGAGAGGGTATGAGGGAAATTGTCTGACACAGAGGCAGGGAGAGGGTTGGGAAGGGAGGGTGCGATATGGGCGACATAGGTGGTGGAAAATGTGTACTGGTGGAGGGATGGATGTTTGATCTTGGTACGATGAAACTCAAACATGAAAGCTTTGTAACTGTTTCTCACAGTGATTCAATTTTTTAAAAAAAGCTATTCATGAATGAGTTTCAGACATACAGTATTCCAACATCCATCCTTTAATCAGTGTCCCCTTTTTTCCATCAGTATCCCCAGTTTCCCTCCCGCCCCAACCCCCTGCCTCTGTGGCACTTTTAATCACTTATAGGCACTTCTACAATACTGTTACCGTTACTGATAGGACTTCATGCGTATCACTTTGCCTTTTTTTCAATACCCTGACCTTATCCAGAGGAAATAAAACTCTTAAAAGAAATATAGGGGTCCATCTTTCTGACCTTGGATTTGTCAAAGGAATATGACACCCAAGAAAGAAAAGAGAAAATAAATAATTTGAACTTCAACAAAATGACACTTCTGTTATCAGTATAAAGACAGCGAAGAGATAATTTGCAGATTGATAGAAAATTATGCATCTGTAAAGGGTCTCATAATCACAATATATAAAGAACCATCACCATGCCGGCACCAGGTGGTCCCATCAATGGCCAAGACCCAGAGACTATAAAACCCAGCTCCCGGAAGTGTGCAGCCACATTTGTGGCCATGCGACATCTTATTATCTCGTTTTTACTTTGGAGAACCCGGCAGGCTACCGAAAGTATCCTGCCCACATGGCAGTCTGGCAAACTTCCCGTGTCGTACTCAATATGCCAAGTAACAATGATAGGTCTCATTCTCCTAGACCTGAAAGAGCATTGAATATGGCTCTTTTAAAATCTCAGGGCTAGGAAGAAGGAGGTGTTACTGGTGCCTGCTCAAGGCAATCGACAAACAACAGGATGATCGTGATTATGATCACCACACAATAGATAATCAAATTTTAAAATGAGTAAAGGATTTTTAACAGCCTCTCTACAAAGAATTTATGTACAAATGACCAAGAAGCACATGAAAAGGTGTTCACCATATACCAATCATCAACCAAGTGTACAACTATAACAAGGAAAAATTTCACACCCACTAGTATGGCTCTAATTTAAAAAAAAAAAGAAAAAGAAAGCACTGGCAAGGAAGCAGAGACACCGGAACCTTGGTTCCTTGCTAATGGGAGTGTTCAATGGTTCACCCACCATGGAGAAGGACAAACTTCCTCTACAGTTAACACAGAACAGCCGTGTGGCCGCTCAGTCCATTCCTGGGCATGGATGCCTAAAGCCACTGAAGATGGGGCTGAAACGCACACATGTGTATGTCCCTCTTAGGAGCAAAACTGTGCTCAATAGCCAAAGGTAGACACAGCCCGCCAATGTTTTGGGTTTTATTGTTGTTGTTGTTGTTGTTTGTTTTTTTGCTTTTATTTTTTTTATTTTATAGAGTAGTTCACAATATTTGATTGTATTTAATATTCAAAGGTTTCTCGGGAGTTCAAGATGCCGCTCTGTTTAACGTTCATTGATTTAAAGAAGGCCTTTGATTCTGTTGAGACAGAAACGGTCATTGAAGCCCTAGCCAATCAGGGCATTCAAGCCCAATACATCAAGATCCTCCGTGAGCTGTATTGCGGATTCACTACCAGGATCTCACCATTCTACAAAGAAGTGATCGTTGATGTCAAGAGAGGGGTGAGGCAGGGTGATACCATTTCACCAAAACTCTTCAGTGTCACCCTCGAGAACATCATGCGACGACTGGAATGGGAAGGAATGGGAGTGAAGATAGATGGTCGGCAATTACACCACCTCCGCTTTGCTGATGACGTTGTTTTAATAACACCAAACATCAGCCAAGTGGCACAAATGCTGGCCGACTTTGACCGTGAGTGTGGAAAGGTAGGACTACAGCTGAATCTTACGAAGACATTGTTTATGAGAAACAGCCTCGTTCCTGATGCCCCATTCGCTCTCAACGGAACGACCATCTCCGAATGCAACAGCTATGTGTACCTAGGTCGAGAAGACAACATGACAAATGACCTGGCACCCGAGCTGCGCAGGAGGAAGAGAGCGGCTTGGAACGCCTTCAAGAACGTCGAAGAAATAGCTAAGAGGACGAAGAACCTCCGGCTCCGGGCACATCTCTTTGATTCCACTGTTCTTCCTGCATTAACATATGCCTCAGAGACCTGGGCCCTACGCAAACAAGATGAGAACGCTATTCAGGTCTCCCAAAGAAGAATAGAAAGAGCTATGCTTGGAATATCACGTTTCACTCAAATGAGAGAGAGAATCCGGAGTTCTGACATCTGTCGACGATCAAGAATCAGGGACGCTGTCTCATTTGCCAAGGTGTCGAAAATCAGATGGGCTGGTCACGTAATGAGATTTAAAGACGACCGCTGGACTAGAGCTGTTACCAACTGGATTCCACGGGATGTCAAAAGACCGCGTGGCCGCCCACCTTCCAGATGGTCAGACTTCTTCGTCAAGATCATGAACAATCGGTTTGAGGCCCTTCATGTTCCCGGAGCGAACAGATGCCATTGGGCTACACTAGCACGCGACAGGGACAAATGGAGACGTTACTGGCTCCCGCTCGAGCAAATCGACGACTAACGGGAAGTTAAGTGATTAAGTGAATATTCAAACACCAATCCCACCACCATTACACCTTCCCAATACCATATTTTGGATGTTTCCATCCCAAACCCCAACCCCTGCCCCAAAGCAGAACCAAATAATGTATTTTGTATTGTTTGTTTGTTTGTTTTTAAAAATGCTGAAAATGCTACAAAAAAGTATCCTTAGAGGAAAGAGTGTGGAGATTGTTTTATTCTACCCAGGGGCCATTAGACAGCACAACACTTCATAGGACACACACTACCCATACTCCAAGAGTACCACACCACATCTGATGGGGTTCAAAGTAGGAGTTAACCAATCTTAGAGGGAAATATTTTCTTTGCATTTCGCCAACGTTTGAATAAGTGTGTCTCCCCGAAATCCATATGCTGAAATCCTAACCATCATCAGAGAGGCTGGTTTTAGCCTGGCAAGTCTTTCAGGGGGTGGAGCCCTTGTGAGTGGGCTTAGCCTTCTAGCAAATGGCTAGAAAACTTCTGAAAAGTTTTTTTTTCTTATGCGTTTGCTTTCCATTGATGTGACACCCACTAACTTAACCTCTCTAGGTCCACGTTCTGTTCCAGTTTGTGAATCCATCTCTATGAAAGATTGGAAGTACTGACCTAGGGAGTGGACAGAATGTCACTGCCCACAGTGGACAGAGTGGACAGTCCCCTTTAGGCAAAACATCTCATTGTGATGGTTATGAGTTAGTAGACTCATAACATACTGGACACAAGACTCCTTGTCCTTCCCACCACGCGAGCGGAAAAACTATAGTGATCGTGAAACCGTGGAGGGAAAGCATTGGAGACGCGGAATCTAGATGCTAGAACTAATCCCAAATGGGGCCCAGCGTAAGGTGCACTGTCCTCGGATACCTGAACGCAGGCTCAGGCCGGCAGAAGAGACTCAACTATTTAGCGAAGGGTACAGTCACCCATACCTATTCTGGTGGTCAGGGCAAGAGAAGCGCACAGAGCATGACCTCAAGGAGAATGAAGTGTGTGAGAAGTGTGAGATCCGTCCATAGCATCTTCTGGTACAGGGAAATATGTCAGGAAAATGTGAGACACCTGAGTCATGTGTGAAACCTGAGATGAAAATCTAGAACCTGTTATGAAATTTGCATCTTGTTTTTATTCATTTTTTAAAAAACCTGTACTGAGTCTCCTGCTTAAGTTCCTAGTACCTGAGTTCCTGCCAGTTTCAGCTTCCTGCCCTTGCCAACTACCTGCTGTTAACCCAACACCCTAAAGGCCCGTCCTTTGTATTTCTCAGTTCCCCTGCCACCTTTAACCCAGCCTGGGTCAAGCTCCCCCCTGTTGCCCTCCTCTCTAGTCTTTAACCCTAAGGTCCTAGAAGTCTGTATGTCTGGAAGTCACTTCCCATAAGTCCAGGGGCTTGTGATTCACCTGCCTTCCTTTGTTCCGTTTTCCCACCTTGGCTGTGTAACAAGTAAGCAGGTGCCCAAGTTTTTGCAAAGCCTCAGTCACCTGGGTCCGTGTGTAATAAATGTGTCTTTCCTTTATTTACTTATTTATTTATTTTTAAATTTCTATTAGTGAAACCCCATGAGGTACAGTTGTAGACTCACAAATTTTGTGCTTGGGTTTGAATTATACAATGATCAAGTACCCATCCCTCCACCAGTGCCCATTTCCCACCACCACGGATCCCAGTATCCCTCCCACTCCCCATCCCACCCCGCCTCTGTGGCAGGGCATTCCCTTTTGTTCTCTCCTTCTTATTGGGTGTTGTGGTACGCAAAAGAGGCAATGGGTGGCAATCATGTTTGGTCTATAGTCTACTTTCAGCACGCTTCTCCCATCCTGGGAGGATCCTCCCAACACCCTTTGTGTCTTTCCTTTAAACCATTAAAACATTCCTTCTCCCATTTATACTTTAACACATTTTTAAAAAATGTTAAAGTACTGTCCCAAACCTTTTGGTGGTCCACTCTGCATTTGGGAAGGAGATTTTTTTTCCTATTTTAATTTTTAAAAACCGAATCACCATGAATTACAGTTACATTATTAAGTTTCAGGTGTGCAACGTTCCAACACCAATCCCATCACTGGTGGTGTCCACTTCCCTCCACTAATGTCCGTTTCCCCTCCCACCACCCATCCTGCCTCTGTGGCAGGCACCTTCCCCTCCCCCACTGTCCTGGTGTTCCCTTCCCTAAGCCCTCCTCCCCCCTCAGTGGCAAGCCTCCTACGGAAGACCGGTTCTGCTCTTTGGTTCCATTGCCTTTGTATTTGATATTCCCTTACAAACGTTTTCTATATTCTACAAATGAGATAGAGCGCTCGGAGTTGGTTCCTCCTCCTCTGACAAACTTCACTCATAGGGACACTTTCCACATCTGTCCACATAGCAATCGATTGGGAAGGAGATTTTCTACCTCACTCCCAGCCCATCTTCATCCTGTGGAGTCTCCCTAGAGACACCAAGAAGGCCGAGAAGCTGATCAAGATGTCAGATCACACAGGAGGGTGTGTACCGGGAGTGGTCAGGGCTGTGGGTTTAGACTTCCTGTCTGTGCTTTCCATGTCTGGGTGTGGCAGGGCAGGGGCTGTGTGGACCCTGAGAGCACAGACCGCTGCCCAGAGTTTAAACTCTGGTGCAAATCCTGCCTCAGCCACTTGCCAGCTGTTGGGTCTTAACGAAGGCACTTCCCGACGTGTGCCTCCGTATCTTCATCTGTGGAATGGGCTCAGGAAAGCAGCGGCCTCTTAAGGCTGCTGGCAGGGCTAATGAGTTCGTACGGGAACTGCTCCCAGCGGTGGCCAGCTGAGCTCACACTGCAGTGCTGGGAGCTGCTATCACCACCGCCATCACCTTCATTACTATTTACCAGTGGCCTCCTGTCCTGTCCACCTCGGGGAGGAGTTGCAGTGACTTCCGGCAGTCCCATTTCAGAGATGTGGAAACTGAGGCTTAGGATATTGGGACACCTGCCCGTTGGTCACACGACAGCACCAGGACCTGAGTCCTTAGAGCCCCAGGGGCAAACACCCCCAGAGTCAGAAAGATGGCAGTGAATCCCAACAGATGCTTCAACAGAGGAAGCCAGGGAAGTCCAGGCGTGCTGGAGGCCGCCTCTCTGCGCCGTGAATGTGAGCTGCCTTCCTCTGGCTTTTATCCCCCAGGTCCTTGTGGTGACCTCACCTTCAGCCCTGCCTTCTGAAAACCTGCTAAACTGCTGGCCAGCCACCTGGGGGGCAGCTCTGTCTGTAGCCAGGTCCCCCTGAACAGTCCTGCATCTGGCTGGCTTGAAGCTGAGTGCCCTGCCTGCCCCACATAGCAGGAGGCTACACGGAAAAGGGGCTTGGAGTAGAAAATCTCCGTCCCAATCGGTTGCTACGTGGACAGATGTGGACTCACCAACAGTTGTCCATTTCCTGGATCCCTCTGCTGAGCTGACTGGCAGGACCTGAGCTGATGTCAGCCAAATAGCCCAGCCTATTCGCTCTAATTTGGGAGACAATTACTTGCCCGAAGAGTCTCCCGCCCCAGAGAACTCGGCCCCAGCTCCCCTCCCCCCACCAGGGCACCCACACCAACTCCTTGCCTGCACCCTGCTCATCAGACTCCTCCTGGCTTCCTGTTGTTCATCCTGTCACATGCACAGCTTAGGGTCTCAGTCTCTGCACCCATGGTCATCTTTCATGGATGGTCCAATCTGAGGGTCCTTTCCACCCACAGACCTGCCTGGGTCTCTCTGGTCATTTCACTTCCTGCCCACCAAGTTTTCTTCCCATCCCCAGAATCCAGGTCCGCTCCAGACAGCCCCAGAGGCTGTCTCCACGATCACTCCGGTCTGCTCTCCCCCTCAAGGGCTGCAGTCGGTCTTCTCCTCCTGTTTGCTTGGAAGCTGCCCCTGGAGGACTTCAGACCCCAGAATGCTGAGAGTGGGGAGTCAGTGGATCCTGATTGAGATCAAGGGGTGACAACATTTCAGACGGGGAAACAAAAGAACAAAGAAAAAGCTAGACATAGATTTACTGTGTGAGCCAAATAAAACTTTTTTTTGGGGGGGAGGGCAGAGAATTTTGGTTTGTGGGCCACACACCCAAAGGTGCTCAGTGCTTATTACTGTCTCTGTTTTAGGGATCAAACCTGGAAAGGTTCCGGGGACCATATGTCATTCTGGGGGTCCCGCTTGGGTGGGCTGTGTGAAAGGCAAGTGCCTTCAACCCTGTGCTATCTCTCCAGTCCAAACAAAACATTTTGACTCTTCATCAAGAGCCATGAGCATGCAATCTATGTAACAAGCAGTTTAAATATCCCTTTAATAGATGTGCCTGGTACCTTAGGGGCCCGACTCTCAGCTGACCCCTCCCTCCATTTCACAGAGGTGGGTCGTGCTCTCAGATGGCCCTGCCTGGTCCAGGAGCCCTCAGAATTCCATTCCCTCCTATCACATCCAGGCTCCCACTTAAGGGAGAGAAGGACAGAAGAATCTGGGACAAGACACATCACTTCCTGTTTCCCCACCAGCTTGACAGCCCTGATGGGACTCTGCCCCCAGCAGCACTGGTCTCCCCAGGTTGCAGTGAAGGCCTTTCTGAACTGAGTGAACTGTGTGTGCCCTGTCCCGGCCTCCATCCCTCTTCCCTCCATTCCCAAAGGTCAGCAAAAGAGCCCTACCTGGCCCCTCCCTTCCCTGGGGGTGGGCGGCCAGCCCCTCATTCCTTCCCTCATCAGCAACAGCAACCTTGGGCGTTCATGTTCCTTCCTAATGGCCAGTGTCCGATGAGTTAATTCAAGAAGGTATAATGGCTTGTTAATGACTCCACACGTTGCTCTTCCCTGGAGGAATGTGCCTTTGGAGGGATCGAGAAACCAAGTTGTTTGAGGGCCCCGGGTTTTGCCCTTCTCAGCATTTGGTAATTCTCAATAAGTATTTGACAAGTTGACCAATACTTGATCCATACTGATGGATGTCTGAAAATGGCTTCCTCTGGGGTCTTCTTGTGTGCAGCAGTGCTCGTGAAGCTCTGGTTGGCGTTAATCCTATTTATCACAATGAGCACTGATGATGGAGGACTCCCCATGATCAGAGCTGGTCGGAGAGTGCAGGTGGGGGTGGGTCTGGGTCTGAGGGGCCCTTCCAGGAGCAGATGGTGTAAGGGAATGTGCTCCATTCTATGTCTTCCCCTGTGGGGAGGAAGGGGAGAGGGGGGTGGGTTCTTGAAATCTAGCACCCTCACTCAGTGTGCTGATTAAGTCACAGCTGCCTGTGTCCTGGCTCTCTTGCATGCTTTCGAGGGCTGGCATGGGAGTTAGGCATGGCCCACAGCGCTCCCATCCTATTGACAGACAGAGAAACTGAGGTCTAGAGCTAAGCTTTGGTCGGGGACAGAGTGAAGATCAGAGCCCCTGCGCTTGGACTGAGGGTGTCACAGAAGCCCCCTTTGTCTGTGCCCGAGCTGTAGCTTGGTTGTTTAGAGAATTGTTGCCTGGGGCAGGAGTTGTCCACGCTGGAACTGGCTTTAGATGAAGGACAAGAGGAGGAACTGACCGGGCACATAGGCCCTGGGATACCATGTGAGCGCAGGGTCAGGGATGGAAGCATTAGACCCCCCAGGGATGAGAAGAGATGGTGGGGAGGGTGTGCTGGGGCTGGCAGGAATCACTTGCCACATTCTGGAGGTGCTGAGGGTAGACCAGTGTGAGGTGGCCTTTGGAGGGGCAGGGGGCACCAGGTGAAGGCCTGATAGAAGATCTTTTGGCATCATTCACCCACAGGCTCCTGGGACACGGAGCCTGGCACTCACAGGGAGTGCAAGGGGGAGAGTGGGACACTGAGAGTCCTGGGGGTCTCAGCTGGAGGGACGCAGACAGGTGTGGCCTGCCGAGGAGGCACGTGAGGGCCGCACAACACAAGTCAAGCACACGGTGAGGGTCTAGCGTCAAGCGGGTAGGAGGATGAAGAGGGATGGAGAGAATGTGGGACCAGGGATGGGAAACAAGAGAATTCTAGTGACCCAAGAAGGCGAAATGGTGAGAGAGAAAGGGAGGGGGAGGGTGTATCCAGGATAATTTGGACCTGGAGCCGGGTGTGAGCCCAGCCTGGTCCTGACTTCTCACACTGCTGAGTCCGTGCCTGGCTGAGAGCCGGTGGGCCCAGCTGCTGGGCAAGACCAAAGTCCTCCATGGGCCATGGAGAGCCAGGGACATGGCAGCAAGGACAGCTACAAGGGCAGGACCAGGCCCATGCAGGAGCCAGTCGCCCTGGAGGCAGGAGAGCAGGTGGGATCCAGATAGGCCCACGGGGTTAGAGCAGACTTGGTACGGGCAGCCCTCCCGGAAACTTCCATCCTATCCAGGCCTCACCTGCCTGGGCCCTTGGCTGCGGTGGGTCTCTGAGATGCCCAGGAGCGTGGTCTCCTCTTCACTCACGCTCTAAGTAGAGGGATCCCAACCCACAGATGCTCCTGTCTACCAGCAAGTTGCCTTGGGAGAAAGGACACCTCCCCCGCCATTTTTCTCTTGAGTCTGAGCGAGTCCCTTATCCCAGCAATGAGGCCCCAAGTCCCTCAGTGCCCCCAACCATCTCCCTGTTCATCCCCTTCTCCTGTCATTGAAGGGGGTCCCTTCTTACAGAGAGCTGTGGGGATCCATCCTTGGACACGCTAGTGACCCCAGGTGCCCACAGCTGGCTCCAGACTGGGAAGTTCCTGCTCGATGGAGAGAGATAAGGCTTCCCAAAGACCCCCACAGAAACCTTTGTTCTCTGGAATTAGTCCAGGAGGTCTGAGAGTTAGGGGTGAGACAAACGATGGCCCCTTTCTAGGAATGAAGGGGACGCAGTTGTGTTTGGAGCCCCCAGAGACCCGCCCTGTCCAGGGGAACTTTTCTCTTGCCAGAGTCCCCTGAGACACTGAGGCATGACCTAGACAAAAGTCATCAGGAAGGGGAGGTGAAGCACATTGCCAGCCCCCCGGGGAGCTGTCGGATGGGGTGTGGGGTGGGGAGTGGGCAAATTGCCCTCTAACAGCGGTTAATTAGATAAGACCAAATTACATGAGCAAGGCTTGCAAGCCCAGCAATTTGAAGGTTTCATGTTGTTTCAGAGATGGGGAGGGCTTGGTCTCTAGCTCAGCACAGAGAAAATGACTTCTTGCTCCCAGGCAGGGCCAACCCACGAATTAGGCTCTTGACTGCCCAACGTGAGTCCTGATGCCAAGCGCATATAAGGAAGGGCACCTGCTGGGAGCTCAGCGCAGCCTGCAGAACCCGTGTGGGACTGATTAGACCTTCGTTCCTTCCACATCTCCTCTCCGTTTCCACCAGCAACATGAGCCGCCAGTTCACCTGCAAGCCGGGAGCTACCTCCAAGGCGGGCTTCAGTGGCTGCTCAGCTGTGCTCTCCGGGGCCAGCTCGTCCTCCTACCGGTCAGGGCCCAAGGCCCTCAGTGGGGGCTTTGGCAGCCGGAGCCTCTACAGCCTGGGTGGCGTCCGCACCATCTCACTCAACATGGCCAGTGGGAAGAACGGAGGGTTCGGGTTTGGCCGGAGCCGGGCCAGTGGCTTTGCCGGCAGCATGTTCGGCAGCGTGAACCTGGGGCCCACCTGCCCGACTGTGTGCCCCCCAGGGGGCATCCACCAGGTCACCGTCAATGAGAGCCTCCTGGCCCCCCTCAACGTGGAGCTGGACCCTGAGATCCAGAAGGTGCGCGCCCAGGAGCGGGAGCAGATCAAGGCTCTGAACAACAAGTTCGCCTCCTTCATCGACAAGGTGGGTCTGCTGGAACCTGGGCGTCTTCGCGGGGCCTGTTCTGTCCTGTGTCCTCTCGGAACATGAGCTTCTGTGGCAGCGGGGACAGGGCAGTGGGCACGAGGAGCCACTGAGCAGGAGCTTTCTGAGTGCACATGGACAGCTGATGCGTGGGATTCCTGGTGAAGTCTTTGCCGAGGTCTGCGGGGCTGGGGCTCGTGAGGGTTCCTGGCAGGCCCTGCATAGTAATTCTAGCTTCTTCCAATGGAAGACCAGCTCTTTGCTTCCACCAAGCAGGGCCTATATCAGCACAGGACAGAGCAGAGCGACTGCCTGAGCATCCAGGGAAGCGGATCTTCCTTCACCCATTTATGCTGAGTTCATCTACAATCCATGGGCTGGAAGGAGCCTGAGCAGCCATGTGTGGCTTGTCCCAGGGCGGGGCCCTGGACTTGATATTTATTTCTGTCATAGGCCAGGGACTGGGCTCTAGAGGCAGGTAGCACTTGGGGAAGGAGTCCCCCAGGGCCACAGTCGGGTCTGGCCTGACCCCTTCATGGGTAGCTCTGTGGCAGTGACGGTGCTACTGGTTTGCCCAGTCAGTTGCTTCTGCTTCCTCGTCTGCACAGTGAGACAAAGTCCCGGGGGTGTCTGCCTGGTTTACCAGAGAAGAAAGGCTTGGCGAGATCCTGGCGGCATGCCCGATGCATACTAAGTCTTTCCCCGAATGATGCTTATTGTTATCATTTTTATCGCTGGGGAGTGAGGGGTAGGGTGTTGAGCAGGAGAGGAATCAAAGGCGTGCAGGAGGCCCCCAGCGATCATCCGGTCCAGATAGGCCCCAGCTTGACTCTCTGGAGATAAGAAATGATGGCTCCCAGGTGGTGAGTCAGCGGGAGCGGGAGGGAAAGGCCCTGGCCTTCTGGGGCGGGGGCTGGAGGGCGGGGCAGACAGTTCAGCTACTTGCTTCCAGTCCCAGTCCTGGGACAGGCCAACCCCACCAGATCTGAGACAGTGGGGGGCTGACACCCAGGACAAAGCCTCTGTGGTGGGCAGCCGGAGCTCAGTCACCCCAAGCTCTGAACCCCAGCTGGGAGGAAGCCTCAGCATGGGGGCCAGCACTCGCCCTTCCGAGCTCCTTCCCATGCAGAAAGGCAAAGTGTTCTGAGGTATCATTCTGAAGGGAGGGGGTTTGGCTGATCAGAGCCTGTAAAGGGGCCGGGCCGAAGGACAGGGAAAGAAAGAGGAAGGAGCATGAATCCCGCCTTTGTTCGCCTCCATGGACACAGTGGGCTGCTGGGAAGAGCTCAGAGGTTCAGAGTCCCAAGGGCTCCAAGACACTGTTCCAGCTGTTGCCAAGCACCCAGAGAAGAGGGGTCTAGCACCGCTCTGAGCCACATCCAGGGTCATCTAGAGGGGCGCTGTGATGTTCCCTGGTCTGAATGTGCTCTCAGCCGTGGGAAGCTTGGGATTGGCCACGGCCAACCAAACACTGGGGGTCTGGCTACAGGAAAGTGTTTGGTGGCTACTTCCATCCGACACTAACCCTCAGAGTTTCTGACAACCTGTTTTTAAACAGGAGCTGTGATTGTGTGGCTTAAGGGATGTCACATTTTAAAATCGGAGCCTCTCCCACTCCAATGAGACCAGAAAGGGGCTCACAGGTCCTCTTTGGGCCAGTGTTCTGGCCCTGTGAGGGTAGGGTGGCACAAAGATCCACTCCCCAACTGCCCCTCACCCCCGTGTGCAGCAGGAAAGGCAGTTCTGAGAAGCAGGATCAGGACGAGGCCACTTGCAAACTCTGGGACACGTGTCCTCCCCTGAGTTTAGAGCTGGAGAAACTCTTGGTGCACTGGGCCCCATTGAGCTGGATGTGACCCAGGCCCATAGCACACCCCATTTTCCAGAACAGTCCCTTTCCAGGGAGACGTTACCTAGTGTGGCCTGGTGAGGGTGGAGTGACGGCTGGCACGGATGACAGTGAACCCGGTCTGGGCTCTGAACTGGGCTCTTGGACAGAGGCTGACCTCTGGCTCAGTGTCCTGCCTATTAGATGGGGCCAAGGATTAGCCTGCCCGCCGCCCTGAGCTGTGGTGAGGGGAACATGTGAGGGTGAGGGTCGGAGGAACCTGGCCTTTGCAGGGTGTGTCACAGTGGTGCCCATCTCCCCCGAGCTCATCATTTTCTGGACTGTGCTCCCAGGTACGCTTCCTGGAGCAGCAGAACCAGGTGCTGGAGACCAAGTGGGAGCTGCTGCAGCAGCTGGACCTGACCAACTGCAAGAACAACCTGGAGCCCATCCTGGAGGGCTTCATCAGCAGCCTGCGGAAGCAGCTGGAAGGGCTGTCGGGGGACAGGGTGAGGCTGGACTCGGAGCTCAGGAACGTGCGGGACGTGGTGGAGGACTACAAGAAGAGGTGAGTGGTGAGCGGCTCCCCGCCCACAGGGAAGGCCCTTCATCCTGTGGGGGCAGGACCCTCCAGGCCCCCTATCTTCCCCTCCTGAGACTCTGGGGCAGTGGGTGGTAGTGATCCGAGTGGTACCAAGTAGAGCTGCCCTGTAAGACTGGAAATGGTCCCTGTTTCTCCAGCCTCCGGTGGGCTTTGACACCAGCCAGAGGATTCTCCAACTCGGGGGTGAGGGACGTCTCGCAGGAACCCTGTGTCCTGTCAGAGCTCTCGCATCTTTTGTGGTCCAAGGGGTTTAGATCCATCTGCTTCAGAGCCACAGCAAGAGGAAATGGAGAACTTGCTCCCATTCATTGCCAGAGACCTATTGGCTTTTGGGGAGGCTGGCTTTCTGCTCCCTAGGCAATGGCCCAGAAGACATTCACTCCACAACCTCCTTTCTCACTTTTGAAGCTAGATTTTTAATCATTTTTCTTCCAACAAGCCAAGTCCCTTCCTCCAGGAAGCCTTCCTTGCCAACTAGTTTTTGGAGGCCCAGCCTCTTGGGGCCTCCTGAGAGGTGGGCAAGTTGCTCACTTGGGGTCTCCCCAAGCCCAAAGGGTTCTCAGGAAGATGTGTTAACCGAGTGAGACCTGGTGTTCCCACAGGTATGAAGAGGAGATCAACAGGCGGACAGCTGCTGAAAACGAGTTTGTGCTGCTTAAGAAGGTGAGTGGGGGTCAGGGGCCAGGAGCTGTGAGCTGGCCTGCGTGCCATGCCTTCAGGGAGGGCTCTGGCTCAGAAACAGCTGGGGGGTGGCTGGGGAGGGCACTTGGAAAGGCGCCCCCAAAGCAAGGAGTCATTATTCTGAGGTTTCTGCACATTCCTGTGGGTGAGGCCTGTCTCTGAGTTAAGGGGCTCACTGGGCCGGGACCTCTCCCTAAGGGGCACCCCTTAGTCACCCTCTGTCCCGGAAGCAGGTTCTTAGGCAGGCCAGGCCCGGCCATTGGCCCTTCCTCCTTTCCTAAGGCCCCCAGAGAGAAAGGGCAGCTCTCCCTGGGCGGGGGTCTGGGTGGGGCGGGTGGACCTCCTGGCAGTGACAGCTGAGGGATATCTTTCAGGACGTGGACGCGGCTTATGCCAATAAAGTGGAGCTGCAGGCCAAGGTGGACTCCATGGACCACGAGATCAAGTTCCTGAAGTGTCTCTATGAAGCCGTGAGTCAATCTTCCTGCGTGGCTCCCTGAGGGTGGTGGAGGATGCTGGGAGAAGAACAGACCCCCCCCCCACCAGCCCACCCCCTGTCAGCCCCCAGGTGCTCCTCCATCTGCGCCCTCTCATTGTCCGGCTCCATGGGACCCCCCAGGAAACTCCCTTTGTCAGGAAGCACCCACCTGGGGTCCGGCTGCCTGGCTGAGGAGGGTGGTCAACCTCCCGAAGTTACGCTCCCGGGCCATCCCTGTGCGTCCCCGCAGGAGATCGCGCAGATCCAGTCTCACATCAGTGACATGTCCGTCATCCTGTCCATGGACAACAACCGGGACCTGGACCTGGACAGCATCATCAACGAGGTCCGCGCCCAGTATGAGGAGATCGCCCTGAAGAGCAAGGCCGAGGCCGAGGCGCTGTACCAGACCAAGGTGAGCTGCAGGGCTGGGGGCAGGTGCCGGGACCCGGCTGCAGCCTTCCAGGGTGGAGAGATGTCCCACCACCGCTGGGCGTCGCGTCCTCCCACTGCACACTCTATGCTCATGTGAGGCTCTGTGCTTTGGGGTCCCCCAGTTCCAGGAGCTCCAGCTGGCAGCCGGCAGACACGGGGATGACCTCAAAAACACCAAGAGCGAGATCTCAGAGCTGACCCGGCTCATCCAGAGAATCCGCTCTGAGATTGAGAATGTGAAGAAGCAGGTGAGGGGTCCGGCATGGTGGGTGGGTGGCAGAGGAGTGGTGATGAGGCTGGGGGCTGGGGCTGTGGGTGCGAGGGCAGAGGGGCCAAGGGGGTCCCAAGAGCAAACCCCAGAGAGACACCCCAGACAGCTCATCTCCTGCTCATCCCTAAGACATCTGCTCTGAAGCCCCCTCCCCAGGAAGCCTTCCCACATCTCCAACTGGCCTGGGACCACAGCCCTGGTGTCCCCTGGCTCTGGTCAGTGGGCTCTTCTGGTTCTGTGTGCCTCGCCCGTCTGCCACCTGCCTGTCCTGCCCAGCTAGGGGGGAGGTAGGGGCTGAGGACTTGCTCAGTGCCCAGGACTTTGTCAGTATCCAACATGCAGAGTAGTTGAGGCAGTGATGGTCAGGAGGTGGGCTCAGGGGACCATCAGGTGGGCCTTAGGTCCCTCTTGCATATCTTCACTAGAGCTGCTTGCAAGAACGGGGTGCAGTCTCAGCCCCGGAATAACAATGGCTGCAGTCGCCATAACACTGTACCCCTGAACCCTCACATAGAACCTGCGAGAGGAGCATGACTCAAGGCTACAGATAAGAAAACGGAAGCCCAGGACTGGGCGCTGGGCAGAGCTGGGGTCAGGCTCAGGGACACGCAGCCCCGTGGCTCAGGACCCACGCTCTTGCGCAGTACCCTGAACTTCAGCACTTAGAAGCTGTTGGACCGTAGGCAGCTGCCTGGCGCTCAGTGCTCAGGATGCCAAACAGGCCAGAGACATGCAGGTGCTACAGACACATGTGGGAATGAGCGTGCGGCACATGGCAAGAGCTGGGAACCAGAGGGCAGTCGCAGGGACCCTTCTCCCTGCACCCTCGTCTGTGGGACCCTATGCCTGGGCAGCCACCGGCACACCTGCTGCTCCATATTCCAGTGCTCTCTCCCACAGATGTCAGGAACTAGAGCAGAAGCCCATCTTACATCCTAGCACAGGGCGGCTAAGTAAATGCCTTTGCAATGTGGTAAAGAGGTCCTGCAGAATCGATTTGCGTCTCGGGGGGCCAGACCACCTTCTTTTTTCTCATCACCAGAGTCTAAACAGAGGGGAATGGAGACAGAGCTAAGGAAAGGTCTGTGGGCTCCGGAAGGGGCTGTGAGCTAGGAGACAGGGGAGTTGGGCATCCCTGCTCCGAGTCTCGAAGGACAAGCTGCATGTGGAAGGCTTCGATGACCCACTCCACTTTCCACTGCTCCAATCCCCCGTGTAGGCCTCTAACCTGGAGACGGCCATCGCCGATGCAGAGCAGCGAGGGGACAATGCCCTCAAGGATGCCCGGGCCAAGCTGGACGAGCTGGAGAGCGCCCTGCACCAGGCCAAGGATGAGCTGGCCCGGATGCTGCGCGAGTACCAGGAGCTGATGAGCACCAAGCTGGCCCTGGACATGGAGATCGCCACCTACCGGAAGCTGCTGGAGGGCGAGGAGTGCAGGTGAGGGGCGCGGGCTGCTTCTGGGTGTGTGGGGAGGACCAGAGGAGCACCCCCAGCCCATGAAAGACGAGTTCGGGGGGCTGGAGTAATAGCACAGCGGGTAGGGCATTTGCGGTCAACCCGGGTTCAATTCCCAGCATCCCATATGGTCCCCTGAACATCTCCAGGAGTAATTCCTGAGTGCAGAGCCAGGAGGAACTCCTGTGCATTGCCAGGTGTGACCCAAAAAGCAAAAAAAAAAAAAAAAAAAAGATGCGTTCCTGAGTGTGCAGAGGGGATGAGTGGTAGCCAACAGTGATACCCACCCCAGTTCCCTGCTCTTTCCTGGCACCAGCCGTGCTGTGTGGACAAACTCCTCCCTCCCTCACAATTCTCTTCCCCATAGCTGGCCACATTCCTATGCGTGCCCTCTGAGGCCCCAGACCTTGTGCTGGGCCTTCCTGCTGCATCTCCCGGCCTGCCAGGGCTTGAGATGAGCCTCAGGCCCATACTCCAGTGCCCCCACTGTTAAAACTCCATGCTCCAGTCTGGCCCTTGGAAAGTGGGCATGCCACCCCACCCCCACTGTATGTCTCATGCCAACTGCTGAGTGACTAGGGTTGTTGCCTGGTTACCCCCCAAGAGCATCAGTCTTTGTTTGTGCTAAAGAAAGTCCAGCATTCCCACAGGGTGCCGTCCCGGGCAGGAGGGGAGCTGGCTGTGAGGTGAGGAGATTGGAGAAGTGGGTGACTGCCGCTCCTTTTTCATTTCTTTCCCTCACAGGATGTCAGGAGAATTCCCCTCCCCTGTCAGCATCTGTAAGTACTCGTCTGTTTGGGCCTCAAATCTTAGACACAGGGGTTTGGGAGGTCACACAGCCAGAGGGCAGAGGCTTAATTCTGAGATGAGAAAACAAACCTGGTTGGGTCGGGAGGCGGGAGAGGGGTTGTGCAGGTTTGCAAGTTGTTATCAGACCTGGGCTGGGGAAATGGGGGCAGAGAGGGAATTATGGAACTTCTGGAGCTGCAGGGAGAGGAGGTCCAGGGACTTTGGGGGTCTCAGCAGGGTTGAGTTGACCCCGAGCTGGGGACAGCTAGCAGGGAGAAGGGGTCAGAGACCAGGAAGTCCAGCACTGAGTCACTAAAAGGCCCAGGGTGGAAGTTGGGGTGCCTGGCCCGTGAAGATGGGCCTCTGGACACTAGTTAGGAGCCAGCCAGATTGGGTAAAAGCGGTGAGGGGGGCAGGATGGGGGAGCCGTCTCTCTGATAGTATCTGAAGGGGGGTGCATCCGTGCCCGAGAGGGCTCCCATCCAACTCGCTGCTCTTAGAAGAGCCCATGTGGTCAAAGAGGAGTCCCCTTGCCTCCCCCAACCCTGCCTGAGGCTTCACCCCTTGCCCCCACAGCCATTATCAGCAGCACCAGCGGCAGTGGCAGCTACGGCTTCCGGCCCAGCTCGGTCAGCGGCGGCTACGTGGCCAACAGCACGAGCTGCATCTCGGGAGTGTGCAGTGTCCGCGGCGGTGAGAGCCGGGGCAGGGCCAGTGCCAGCGACTACAAGGATACCCTGGGCAAGGGCACCAGCCTGAGCGCCAACTCCAAGAAAGCGAGTCGGTAGAGAGGCCTGCCGACTACCCCACGCCCCGGCTCTGCCTCCCCCGCGCTGCCCCCAGACCACTGCCACACCCCTTCCCTGCTGGGCCTGCTCCTCATCCTCGGGCACTGACCCGGGCAACGCGCTGCCCCCTTACCTGTCTGCCTGAGCCTGGACAGGAGAGCACCTCCAAGTTCGCTGCAGTTCCTCCCCGCCCCACTGCAACCCAGCTCAACCCGGCTAGTCCCCCAATTTCTACCTCCCCAGACTCCGGCTCAGTCCTACTTGTTCCACCTGGTCCCCCGACCTCTGACGGGGGCGCACCTGGCACTCAGGGGCTGTCTGCCATGCTTAGAGCTGGCTCTGAGTTCTAGGGAAGGACTGAAGGGCAAAGATCACAGCACCCAGCTCCTGCCCGGCCTGGCCCGCCTCACCCCAGGCTGAGTGGGACACGTTCTGCTCAGGCCTCTCACCATCCTGCACACAGAAGCAGGCGAGGAGGAGGCGGCCCCACCCTCACCCCCTCACCCCTGCTGCATCATCAATAAACCGCACCAAACAGCAAATTCTCGTGGCTGGTTTCTGAGGGGTCAGGGGCTCGCTACGAGCCGGAGTCTCAGGGAGCACAGCAGGTACCACAGAGTCGGGAGCACAGCAGGTGGGCCTGCATTCTCAGAATAGGGAGGCAGCTTCAGAATATGTGGGGGAGCACAGCTAGTGGAGCACATGCTAAGTGGAGAAGGGAGGAAGAGACGAGGCAGAGCAGCATGTGCAGCCCGGTGGGGAGCCCGGCCCTTCCTGAGCACTGGCGCCTTCCCACTGGCAAGCAGGGCTCTGAGTCTTTCCCCCTTAATCCTTTCTTCTCTGCTCAGCGGACAGGCCGGGGTATCTCCCCAGCCGAGAGGGGTTGGGCTGCCCTGCACACTGGGCCTCTCTGCTGCAGAGCTGGGACAGGGGATGATTCCAGAACCTGAGGGGAAGCAGTAGACCCCAAGACTGCACCTGTCCCCTCTGAGAATACCACGGTGGGTCTGCCCTCTGGCAAGCAGCTCTGAGGACAGATAGATTTACAGTGACTAGAGCGAACAGGCTGACCTCAGCCAAGAGTCTTCTGGAGCTTCTAAGGCTGGAGATAGAGGGCCAGGAGGACGGGTACGTGGGCTGGACTGGAGGAGAGAATGTTCAAGGCCAGGTCCTAGAGGTGGACTCGAGCCCCCAACACTCAACTCAGCCTCTTGGCTGTTCTGAACTGTCTGCCACATGTGAGTGAAAGAAAGGGACTAGACATAGCAGGCTGGAGTGATAGCACAGCGGTAGGGCGTTCGCCTTACAAGCGGCCAACATGGCCGACCCGAGTTCAATTCCTCCGCCCCTCTCGGAGAGCCTGGCAATCTACCAAGAGTATCCCGGCCGCATGGCAGAGCCTGGCAAGCTCCCCGGAGTGTATTCGATACGCCAAACACAGTAACAACAAAGTCTCCAATGGAGACGTTACTGGGCCCGCTCGAGCAAATCGACGATCAACGGGAGGGCCTTTACCTTTACCTTACCTTTAGACATAGCAGCAAGCTTGCTCCCAGGACAGTGAGACAAAATGCATGTGCACGTGAGTCTGTGTGTGTCTTGTGTGCAAGCACATGTGCGTATAAATGTGTGCACGGCTGTGCCTTGTGTGTCCACAGGTGTGCCTCATGTATGCAGATGTGTAAATGCATGTGTGAGCATGTTGCATGTGTGAGTGGGATTGTATTGCGAATCTGTATGTGCTTTCACATGTGCATGTCTGTATGCACGTATGTGCATGTGCATGTGTGCCTATGTGTGTGTGTGCATGTCTTCACGACAGCTAAAGACATTGCCCTTTTCCCTGCTAAGATTCACGCACACCTGGTGTCCCTGCTCCCTCATCCCTCTGCAGTGGTGAAGGTGGAAGGAGGCAGCAGAAAGGACTCTCCAGTGGGGAGTTTTAGAGGAAATGGCCAGATTCTCACCACTGGGAGTCATAGCTGGCCATCTCCTGGATTGGGGGTGGGTATGACAAACTCTCTCACTTCCTTCGTGCCCAGGGACTGTGGGTCTCCTGCTGGAAAGAATGATCCTGTCTCTAAAGCAGCAGATCAAGGTGCTAGAAAGAGTGCAGATTTCCAGGAGATGGGGGCAGGGGGAGGAGGGGGACATGGTTGTACCTGAGGCTGTGTGAGTGCCCAGCCCCAGGTAGGGTCCTCGGTTGTCTGGTTGTCTGCTAGCAGGTCTTCTGGTGACAGTCTTCAGCTGGGAGTGAATTACAGACCAGGCTGGAACAGATGGACAATTTTTTTTGTTTTGTTTTTCGGGTCACACCTGACAATGCTCAGGGGTTACTCCTGGCTTTACACTCAGGAATAACTCCTGGCAGTGCTCAGGGGACCATATGGAATGCTGGGAATCAAACCCGGGTTGGCCACATGCAAGACAAAATACCTACCCGCTGTGCTATCACTCCAGCCCCAGCTGGACAATTTTGACAGTAAGAGACAACAAGGCTCTGTGGAAAGGCAGTGATGCAGTGATTAGGAGGTTGGGTGGCACTATTGCAAGACATTTACATGGTCATTTATTGAGGTTGCCAAAGGCAGTGGCTCTTTGCATAGACTGAAAAATAACTGAAGTTTTTAAAATTCTCACAGCGAAGACTCTACCCCAAACTAATTGAAGAAAGCTAGAGGAGGTGGGGGAAGGGGCAGGGCCCAAGTAACCACTAGTACCTGCTGTAGTGAGCAAAAGGACTTTAGACAGCAACCAGGGCTGAGTACCAATTGTCTGGAGTGTAATCCTAAGGATGCTGTAGGTGATTCAGATCCAGAGGGAAAGAATAGCAGGATCGATGACTAATGCCTCGTGTGGCACAGGTGGAGAAGGGCTGGTCTGCTCTCTCACTGATGCCTACGGGTGGCTTTCCAGGATACCCAGTAATCTTCTCCCAGTGTATTCCCCCAGTGTGAAAAATACTGGGAGTGAGAGAATGCCACTCTTACTATTTCACAGATGAAACAAACATCTCTATTTGTTTCAGGTCCAAAGCCCCCACCTCCTGCAACCATCCTATACCAGAGAAAATCCCCCAGGAACCGTGTGCATTGCCTGGGATGGGCGTTGAGTGCACAGTGTATTCACATGTCTCTGAGAGCATCCTCAGTGTATAAAAAGTCTGAAAATGGGAGTAAATACAACAAGGTCTTCGAATAAGGGAGAAGAACCAAGAGCTTACAGATGGCAGAATGCGCTCCTGAAAACCTGGGGGAGGGTTCTGAGAAAGTTCGTGCTTCATCACCTGGCGTTTTGGTGCCAGAGCAAAGGCACTGTGGAGTGCCAAGGGCAGTGTGGAAGGAGATGGGCAGGAGCAGGGATCTGGGGAGCAGGAGAGGGAGCCGATGGCTGAGTGTGAGTGTTAAGATAAGGTACAAATTTGCCTCCCTGCCTGCTCCACTGGGCGCATCCTTGGCCTGCAGCTAAGGGGCTCTCTGCAGTGTAGAGGCAGGGAGAGGAGAGAAGGCACTCAGGAAGGTGCTGTAGAGGACAAACTAGTGCAAACGAATAAATACGGGATGCAGGTGGGAGCCACCAAACCCAGTGACCAGAGAACTGGGTCCCACTGTGAGTAAAGGCCAAGGCCAGGGGCCCCAGATACCTTCAGTGGACTTTGCAGTGAGATAGGAGGGGGCTACTGGGACCCTCTTGACAACATCCTGCAAGTTGCTGAGACCTCAAAGAGGAAGGGACATGTCTGCAGGCTGAGAGATGCTGGGACAGGGATGACCTAGCAGCATCCACTGGACAGGAAAGCTTGTACCAGATGGAGCCTGGTGGGGACAGAGGGCCAAGTAGGGCGTGCCAAGCTAAGGGGTCATAGTTGAACTTGACCTTGGGAGAAGAGGAGGACCTGCGACAGTTTCCCTCACAGGAATGCTGGTATGGAGGGTGGGGAATCTTCACAAGTGCCCCCTACACTCTGAGACCCCTTCACTGTGTCACAACCCACTTCCTGCTCCCATCACTCCCCACCCCAGGGCCCAGTGATGAACCTGTCTTCACCTTTGTGCCCTACGCCTGCCCCACACCCACTAGTGTGTTGTCATCCCACTGGCCCTCTACTCTGCTGGGCTCAGCCTCCAGGCTGCCATGCGGGCTTTTCACCCTGGGACCCCCAGCCAGAGGGTCCCTGCACAGAGCAAGCCCGCCAGCCACAGCATGACTCAGAGACTTGCAGGACAGTGGACAGGCCAGAGGCATGGAACTGGGGACATTCAGGACACTTTGGGGCAGGAGTAAAAGGGGTTCGACCAGGCCCCTGGCAGTCTCACAGAGACTGTGGTCTTACAGAGACCACAGTCTGCTGACCCTTTTTAAATTATTTGTATTTCATAAGGTGGTTCATAATATTTGATTTCAGTTAATATTCAAACACCAATCCCACCACCATTACACCTTCCCACCAAGTTTGGGATGATTCCATCCCAAGCCCCAAGCCCTGTCCCAAAGCACATCCGAAATACTATATTTTGTATTGTCGGTTATGGAAAAACGTCTCATGACGTGTTGCACAGCCACATTTGCGGCTGTGCAGTCCAGAAATACGTTCACTCATACCAGAGGCTCAGTCCAAGTGTGTAGAAAACGGCCTTGAGCAAGGTGGCAGTTGGGTTATGGAGGTTCTCGGCTGCCCGGGCTGGGTCCCTTGGGGTGGGGAGGGCTCTCACCCGCCCCCCTCTGGGGCACCCTGAGTGAAGCAGACTGGCATGGAGTCCAGTGGCATGGCTATGGCAGGCATCATGTTGCTCTCTTCTGAGAGAAAAAGCCGTGTGACCTGAATGGTGACCAATGAGAAGATTATCTGGTGCTGGCAGGAGGTGGCTTATGGGCGTGACCCCTAGCTCACCAGAGACTGGGGGGGGGGGGGGGGGAAATGGGCAGAGGATCTCCGCTCCTGGTCCCGTTGAGCTCAGAGCCCAAGGTCACAAAGTTCCATGTTACCTGGGTTTTGTCGGACTTCGTTCATGCATCAATCTGCTGACCTTGACCTCTGCTTTCGTCCTTTTCTCCCCCTGCGAAATCTCACCCTGTCACCTCTCAGAGACAAGATCACTCCCGGGTCACCAAGCCAATGGCTGGAGCCAAGAATCTGGAGGGGGCTGTCTCTCCCAAGCCCACACTCTTTCCACATTGCCACCCAGCAGCCAGGCATGGGAACAGCCTCTGCCCACCCAGTAGGGCCGTCCCCATGCTGCCCTGATGTCCCACGGGCTCCCTGCCTATTTCCTGTGGGAACTGCTCTTAGCCTCCTTCCAACGCCTGGTGTCTCTGGGTCCTGGGCACTGTGCCAGGCTCCTTTGTCCCCTCCTGGCTGCCTCGTCAGCATCTCAACTCCCACAGAGGAGGATCTCCTTGATGGTGGGGCACACAGGCAGCGCTGAGACCAAGCTTCACCTTTGTTCCCCTTGAAACCCAGTTTCCCACGTGGGGGAGTGAGTGGGAAGCCACAGGGGTGTGAGGGATTGGGTTCGGGGGTTGCGGGATCATTTTGGAAAGAATGAAGCCCACAGGGACAGTTCAGCCTGGGAAAAGAAACAGCAAAAGAAGCTCAAGCCCAGCGAGAAGAATCTGGGAGCGGGGCCTGGGCCATGGCACGGTGGCATGAGCATAAGTCTGCAAATGACCCTCTTTTGATGCCCCAGCATCACGTGACCCTGGGCACCGCCCAGGATGTTCTGGGCCCTGAGCAGTACCGCCTCCTGGGGTCTAGCACTGACCTGCCTCCCCCGAGGACCCCCATAGAAGAGGGAGCTGGAGAGGCAGAGGTGGAGCCCCAGCTGGGTGAGGGGCTCCCCTGGACATTGTCCTTCATCACTCCCCGGTGTGGTAAGAAGTGACATGGCCACCACAGCCCCACTCTAACAGCTCCTCTGGGGAGACGGGACCACAGAGCCACCGAGGAAGGGTCTGCTCTGTGGTGGGCCCCTCCCCGCAGGTACACTGTTGTCTCGTCTGGCCTTGGAGGTCGGTTCCTTTTCAGCGCACTCACCCCTGGGCCTCATCGGGCCTCTCCACCCAACCTGACGGGTTGACATTCTCTCCGCAGCTCCTGGGAAAGCATCTTTCCAGCATGCCTTTCTCCCTCTCCCTCTTCCTGCCTTGGCTGCCCCTCATCCCCTCCCCGTCCAACCACCGTTCCCCCCAACCCCCCCCACACACATTCCCATTCTAGACATCTCTCTAGAAGTCAGGGCTGGGGAGTCACGGCCTCAGGATCCAGGGCTATCCCCGTCCAACGGGTGGAGGAGACCTTTTTCTGGAAGGAACCTGCTCATCTCAATTTGTTCTGCTCTGACCAGATCTCTGAGGCCCAGGACTCCCCTTTGCTCGGGGGCCTTCAGGTAGCCTGGAGAACCTTCTAGATGAGTAAAGGTGGATGAGTCAGGGCTTTTAACCAGCTGCGATCTAGAGGCGACAGGCAGAGTGGGAACATTCTTTTCATTTCCTCCCAGAGCGGGCAGCAGAGCCCCAGGGAAGGGGCTGCAAGCAGGCTGAGGCAGGTGGCGGGGGCACCGCCCCCTCGGAAGCCAATGAGGCGGGGTGTCCCCCAGCGGGCAGGCGAGCACAGGCCCCGGGCCCTGAAACCCTTTTCTCGCTGGAGCCAAGGTTGTCTTTTCTGTCCCGCTTGGTAGGAGGTGGTGGGCTACACCCCTGGCTCTGCCCGCTGACTTTCACAGCCCATCAGAACTCCTGTGAATGCTTAGGGGAGTGGAAGGGAGGGCACCAACCTCAGATCCGATACCTTTGCTCTTGCCATTGTGGCATTAAAAAAAGCCACAAGGACTGCCCGCCCACCTCCTTTGTAGAACAGAGGGACTCTTTTATTTGGTTTGTTTTGGGGCTGCAGCCAGGAATGCTCAGGGGTTACTCCTTGCTCTGCACTCAGGGATCACTCCTGGCAGTGCCTGGGGGAGTCATTTAGGAGTGCCAGTGTTCATGCCCGGGTGGGCTGCATGCAAGGCAAGCGCCCTACATGCTGTTCTATCTCTCTGGCCCCCAAACACAGGGGCCTGTGATTCTTCCTATTTGACCATAGGAAGAATCACTTTCAGAATAAAGTCCAGGCCTTGGGATTACACAGTTAGGGCAGTTAGAACACCACCCAGCACTCACAGTTCTCTGATAGCACCAGGTGGAAGGGAGAGTCTCGGGGCAGTGCCTCGAGAGACTCCCCTCCCCTGCAATCTCTGCCTCTCCAGGAAAGCCTGCCAAGCGCAGCGTTAGAAAATCACCAAAAGTGCCAAGGAAAGGGAGACCCAGAAAAGAAGAAATAGATGCTGAGGCCTCAGCAGAGTCTATGCCTGGGCGGTGGTGGAAGAGCGGGGTTGAGAGCATACATCGGGACCCAAACTCTCGGGCAGGGCTGTTGCTTCCAGCAGCTCCTGGTCCTCCCTGTGGACTTCCTCTTCTGCAGAACGGGAGTTGTCATCAAAACAACCTCCTGGCTTTGTTGTGGATGAAACACGAAGCACCAGCTGGTGATAAAATGGCGTTGTTCTCACTGGTTCCATTGCTATTATTAGAAACAGTTGTTATACTAGAAACCACCGGTAGTTTCTAGGGCCTCCAATCCTGATTGGGTTCCCCAGTTCTCAAAATGCGGGTCTCCTCTCCTTATCTTGTGCCCCAGCTGCTGACACTGAGCCCATGCTGCTCAGGGAGCTCCCTGCATCTGCAGAGAGTGCGGTTTCCCCTGAAACGGAGCCTTGATCTGCACCCAGGCTTGGGGCTGGCCCACGTAGCCGCCACCTGTGGCTGTGACAACGCTTTCCTTCCACCAGGATTGGTGCTCTCAGCCTGGTGAGACTGCCTGCGTCCTCCCCGACATCCTTTTTCTCCCAGTTGCTGTGGGCAGAGCCTGGGATGGGGAAGGGACTTTCTTGGGCAGAGTTTACAGTAGAACCGCTATAAGCTGAAGTTGATTTTTTCCCCCTTGTTGGTGAGTACTAGATCCCATACAGATCTGGACTCTGAGCTCAGGGCTCTAGCCCACCCCCACCCTCACCCCTCTCTGCAGCTCTGCTGAGGCCCCCTGTCTCTCACCAGTGAGTCAGCTAACGCTGGAGGGTCTTAAGGCAAGAGCAGGCAGGCAGGGCTGAGACTGGGCACCCGGCCCAGGATGGAATCTCTCTGCATGGCACTGTGATCGATGATTCAGGGCTGGTGTCTGGAAACTGGGCAGGGAGCCAGGGTGGGAAAGAGAATAGGCTGAAAAACAAACGTCCATCCAGGAGAACAAAAGAAGGGGAATCTGGGAGGGCAGAGAGCTGTAATCTACACTGTGGTTCCTGAGCGGGTAGGGAGGGACTGTCTGTGGGAGCTCGAACAGGCAGAGACTGGGAGTGGGAGAGGGGTAAAGAGAAGGACAGAGACATTACGCACCTGTAAGCGCTGAATCAGCAGTCCGAAAAATGTATATCTATGACAGGGGCACACACAGATCGACACATACCTGTGCATGAGTGTGCGCATTTATATGCCTGCGCACAGGATTACTATACATGAAATACACCGCACACTTACAAACGATCATAAAATATACAATACTACTGGTGATAAACTCTCAAAGCTGGTTTTTACAAAATGCTTTTGACTGACTTTTGCTAAGCTTGCTCATATCCGTAGAGAAATCTGTGATTATAAGATAGCTCCCATATAAATATGGGTTCATATTTTCATCGTAACCATCAAAACAATGCAACAGTGAAGGTAGGTGCTGGAAATGCACTCATTCCTAGATGACGTCAGGGACTCCTTTGCTGAATCGAGTCATTGTTTGTGAATACTGGAAAATTCTTGTGTCAAATGTTTCAAGTATTTACAACATAAAGGCTATCATGTAATGGTTAAACTCTTGTAAATTTAACATTTTCTACATACCTTAATTAAATTGAGATCAGGACTAGCCAACAGAGTCATAATGCAAGCCAAGCATATACTTCTTAAGTTTTCTAGTAACCACATCTAAAAGCCTACTGAAAAGTTTACAATACACTATGATTAACCCAATATGCACAAACTATTATTATTTTAACGTGTAATTTTAACATGCAATATAAAATTATCAATAGTGGGGGCTGGAGAGGGAAGCAGAGAGATAAGGTGCTAGCTCCCTTGCCTTTCACGCCACTGACTGTCATTCCCAACACATTACATCCCATATGGTTCTCTGAGCTCTCCCAGGAGTGAGCCCTGAGCACAGAACCAAGTGCTCACTCCTGGGAACCAACAAGACCTGAGAATCATCAGGTGTGGCCCCCAAACCAAAAACAACAATTATGAATTAGGAATGTCACATTATTATTTTTTTTTTTGCTAAGGCATTGAAACTCAAAGTGTTTTTCACATTTACAACACATCAACATTTGATCTAGCCATACCTTAGGTGCTCAGTAGTTCACTAACGTTGGGGTTAGTGATAGAGAGCAACTCTGGAGAATTGAACAAACAAAAATGTAAGTCCCGATTTGTAGTGTTTGGTTCTCCCTCAGATGGGTCTGCTCTCAGGTAGGATCTCAGATAACTGGATTCAATGTTTCTGATCAGAAAGAACCAGAAATATGCCCCCCCCGCACACACACAGACACACACACGCGTGCGCGTGCACACACACACACACACACAGAACAGTAAAATAACTAGGGATTTTGAGTTATAAGTATTTGATGGAGAGACAGTACAGCATATAAGGCCTTTTTCTTGCTCATGCCTAACCTGGATTTGATCCCCAGCATCCCATATGGTCCCCAGAGTACCGGCAGGAGTGAGCCCTGAGCACAGATCCAGGAGCGATCCCTGAGCACAGATCCAGGAGCAAGACCTGAGTACCAAAAATCTAAAACCAAAAATAAACCAAAATTTTAATTTGATGAATTATAAGTTGTTATCATTTCAGCTAAATTGGCTCTGTTTAGAATAAAATTCTTTAAAAGTCAAAAATTGTTGAAAATTTAGCAATTGACTATTAGAAATCAGATGACTACTCTGGCAGGGTACACATCAGTGAAGAGAACAAAGGGATGTAGAGTTTCCCAGCCAGGACTTAAATGGAGCTTCTTTTTCTTCATTAAACAGAACATGAGGGCTAATGTCCTGAAGTGCCCAGGCATTTGGCCAAGCATCACTCTAAGTGTGTCTGTGAGGCTGTTTCCAGATTATCTGGACGTTATGAATCAAGAGACAGTAAAGCAGATGGTTACTCCCAATTGGTAGGTTCGGGGGCTCTCTCCTATTCCATCAATTGAAGATCCAGGCCCAAATAGAACAAACCCTGAATCAGACGGAAATTTGCTACCTTGAATATCTGAGAGGACATTGCTCTTCCCTCTGGGCCTCAGAAACTTTTTGTGGGTCCTACACAGACCAGCACTGTGCCAGCAGCTCAGTGGTACAGGTGATCTGTGGATCCAACTCACTGGTCTCACAGTCTCCACTAGTACAGAAACCAAGTCTCCCTCTTCCTGTCCATTCCTCCCTCTCTCTCCACTTACCCATTGTCTCTGATTGGTCCTGTTTCTCTGGAGAAGCTAGACTAAATCACGAAAGTCCATTCTGACAAAAGAATTGAGCTGATGTATAAGGATTGGTCAGAGGACTCAGAATGGGCTAATAAAATGCTGACTCTAAGGCCGTGGCTCTCAGGGCCTCACAGAAGTCCGTGGGAACAATAACAATGTCTAAGCTATACGGGTGGTCTGTGGGAGAGAGGTTACGAGGATGTGGGTTCCGGGCCCAGTTCTGTGAGGATGGGGCTAGCTGAGCCTTCCAGCTTCCAGGATGGTTTTGTCACATGAAGAGAGAGAGACAGAGACAGAGACAGACAGAGCCACAGAGACAGGGAAAGGAGTGGGGTGGGGTGGGGCTGCATTAAGGTATCACTGTATCACTGTATCACTGTCCTCCCATTGTTCATCGATTTGCTCGAGGGGGCCCAGTAACGTCTCCATTGTGACAATTGTTACTGTGTTTGGCATATCGAATACGTCACGGGTAGCTTGCCAGGCTTTGCCGTGGGGGCGAGATACTCTTGGTAGCTTGCCGGGCTCTCTGAGAGGGGCGGAGGAATCGAACTTGGGTCGGCCATGTTGGCCGCTTGCAAGGCAAACGCCCTACCTGCTGTGCTATCACTCTAGACCCTGCATTAAGGTAGAAACAGCATTTGAGATAGACTTCTGAAGCATGTCTTTTTCCACAGATCAAGGTGTGATTGATGGGAATCCCAGGTGTGTGGCATTGTGAGGGCAAAGCAAGGGCAGGAATGTGAAGGACGAGTGGGGAAGGGGATGAGCCCCCCGCGTGACTGAGGAGTAGGAAGTAGGGCAGAGTGGGCAGGGAGCAGTCTGCTCAGAGAGCACCTGGGGACCTGCTGAGCCAGAGCTCCCCACCACATGTGGGGACCCCAAGACTCAGGGGGGAGGGTCTGAGGGAGGCTCAGGCCCCCAACACATGTGAGTAATAGATATGGTTTCTATATTCATGCCCAGACCCACACATTTATGAGTTTGTCCTAGTAGGCGCCCAAAGGCTTGGATCAAGGGTCTGCATTTTGGTCCCAGCTTTTGATGTTCATCAACATCACCGATGAAAACAAGCCCAAAACTCTTATGGAGATGTGCTCGGGTCTTGACTCTCAAAAGGCAGTCTCCAGAGACAACATGAACTGTAGGAAGAATAGCATAAAATGCCCAAGAAGTAAACAAGAAAAGTGTTTAATCAAGAAAAAGTTTCCATTGAAAGGTAGTTGTGGGCATTTGAATGCTTCAGCTTTGCTTGCATTGTGGGGAGCCCAGCCACTCCCTCTCTGCATCTCAGCCCACAGCCCTGACATGCTGAGGAGAGTGTGGTCCTGAGTATGGTCCCTCCTGGGTGAAGATCATCAACTTGCTTCCCTGAAACCTTTCCTTATGAAATCCTCTACAACTCTCTCATTTCATATAGGTAAGGAAATATAAGGTCAGAGAGACCATGAAGCAAGCTTAAGACCACCGACCGCAAGTTGCTCCCACTCTCTTCTGGCCTGATGAGGTGCAGAGTACTAAAGAGAGGGGTGTTGGGATGTTCAGTCTTCTCCTGTCTCTGCTCCTAGCTATGGTCCTGTATCTTAAGGCTCCACACGGGGGAAACTGGTGCTGAGAAAGGTTTCCAGAAAAGTTGGATACTCCAGGGGTGGGGACGCCAAAGATCAGAGACTGACAGGACTACCAGGGATGGTCAAGGCCGCACCTGAAGGCCATGTGCCAGTGGGGCCATGGTGGTGAGCTCAGTGCCCTGGAGTGGGAAGGGACCAGAAGTCCTGAGGTGAGAAGCTTTTCAGGAATTTCTCCTGGGCACTGCCAGGTTAGTGAGAATAGCTCTCAGCATCTCTAGTGGGCACCAGGTGCTGCTCGTCACAGACAGGGTGGGAATGGGGCACTCCCACTCCCACGTGCACGGAACCTCCCACGGATGCAGCTGTTTTGACGGCCTGGTCAGAAGCTGCCACTTGCTCTACTCACCTTCTCACCTGTAAGGACTATAATTTGGCTTTCCAGGTGCTCATTTGCGGTTTCCAGACTCTCCAGGGTGTCATTACGGAAATGGACTCAGCACCTCCCTGACTTTGAGTCAGGTGAACTGCAGGTTCAGGCCCAGAGCTGGACATTCCAAGACAGAAAGCAGCCAGTGGGGTGGGGGGCTCTCCTCACTGTCACAGAAGGGGTTCGCCCTCCCCTCCCACTGAGATGGGACAGACCTACAGTCAGAGGGGAGCCTGATCTTGTCAGGGGCTAGAAAATAGATCGGAAGTAGAATTCCAACACTGTTCTCCAGGCACTGGAAGGAGGAAGGGCGTCCTTTTAGGAGGATGATGAGGGGACTGTGAGACCCAGCTTGCTCCTTGAGACCTGTCAACGCTATGACTCCCCCAGTAGAGACAATTGTGTTGCTGGCACAGGATCATGTCTGGGTGTGTCACAACCTGTTTTATAGTCCCGGCAATAGTTTGATCTGTATTAGAAATGATGTGGCTAACAAACTTGTCTTCTAAGGATAATTTATCAGATAAGCCCACAAGCCAGTTTAACAATTTTTAAAAAGTATCAGTACAGGTGATCTGTGGATCTGAAAAATCCTGATGGGGACTTGAATGACTATAGTGTGGGAACTAGGGAAGAATGTGTGTCCATATTTATTAAGGAATGAAAATAGGCCCTGCTGGAGATCTGGGATTTGGGTGGGCCATGAAGGCTACAGCCAGCTCTAGGAGTGTGTGAGCAGGGCAGTGTTGGACACTTGTGTAGGCAGCTGAGGCTGTAACCACAGTCTTCTCCCTAGGAATTAGTATAGGCTGAGTCAGAGACAGGGTAGCTAAGAAATGTCCCCAAATAAAAAAATATTTGTTTAAGAAGAATGGAAGGGGCTGGAGCGATAGCACAGCGGGTAGGGCGTTCGCCTTACAAGCGGCCAACATGGCCGACCCGAGTTTGATTCCTCCGCCCCTCTCGGAGAGCCCGGCAAGCTACCGAGAGTATTCGATATGCCAGACACAGTAACAACAAAGTCTCCAATGGAGACGTTACTGGGCCCGCTCGAGCAAATCGACGATCAACGGGAGGGCCTTTACCTTACCTTAAGAATGGAGGAGCAAACCTATTCTCTGTAGCTCCACAGAGCAGAACCAAGATGGAGAAGCAGATACTTCTCTGCTTCTCCATAGAGAAAAGCTAACTTTCAACCCATGATGAGGAGGAAATTTTTTCGGAGTCTAAAAACTGCTCATGGATCAGGTGGTAGAAGAGCTCTCTTCATTGACCTCAAGAGGTGCTGGGGAAAGGTATCCTCACTGGTACCTTCAGGAAAGTACAGTATGGTCTTGCAGTGGGGAGGTGGTGTGGAGATAGTTGTTCTCTGAGTAGCTGAGGAGGTCGACCAGATGGCTCCCTGGCTGCTGTTCCCAGTCCTAGTTGATGTCCAAGAGGAGACACTTAACTAATAGGTCAAAGACCAATTCTGGAATGATATGAATGAGGACAGGGCAGTGAGACTCTGAAACCTCATGGAGAGGCCTCTGTCCCTCCGCTTTCAGAAGATTTTTGCATGCAGACCCTGCCCAAGATTCCTGTGCATGTAAAACAAGCACAGGCTGACTCTGAGCGTATTAGCATCAAGAACGTGGCCAACCTGCTGCCCAGCCTGAGGCCAAGCTTGAATTTTGGTATCAGACCAGGTAATTGATAGTGCTGGAGGCCCTTGAAAGTGTCAGCCCTACTGACTCATGAGGTGGGGCTCAGTTTGGTAAGCTGAACCTAATGGTTGGGTGTACCTTAAACCACGCTGGATTGGTTTCCTTGGGGAGTAAACTCAAGCTATCTCTTCCTCTGCTCCGTTTTCTTTCATCTGGGACTGTCCCCTGCCAGTGGAGAACTGCGGGGCAGTCATACTCATTTCCCTAGAGGAATATGGTGGGGACCCTAGTGGTGGGAACCCGTATGAAGTGGGTGAGGAAGAAGAGGGCAGAATACCTAGCAACCCGTATTTCTTTTCAGGTAGAGTATTATCTTTAGCTTGCGCTCCCAGTTGAGATCACTCTGAGATAAACCCCTTTGGCATGGCCCTATTCTCTTCAAGTTGTAGAACCTCTTTCAGAATTCTAATACAAAAGGCTCTTTTTGTTCTCTGCCAATCCAGAAGGCAATGGAGCTTTAGGAAGAAGAACAGTGTGGGTCCTGTTTGGGGTAAACACTCTGGGACTGTCTGTGGAGGCCTAGGAATGGCTCCAGCGCTTATTCATAGGGAGCTGGGGAATATCTGCCTTTGTTCACCGGGACAGCATATGACACTGGGATAAACGTTTTTGACTCACTGATAGACTCTTCCCAACAGCTGCATCTGTATCTTTCTTGGCCTCAACAGACCAGTAGTTGGCAGTAAGTAATGGGGAGTTCAGGATGGACAAGGGCAGCAATGGGTAAAATCAATTGACTGAGAAACCTGAAAAAAAGAAAAAGGACAAGGCCTGGCAGGAAAGTGGGGTGATCTTCACAAGTAGCCTGAAACCCCAATGGAGACAAGGAGCAGGCATGAGGTTGAGAGCCAATTTCATCAAAGAATAGCAAAGAATCAGTCTGATTCCAGCTGGATTTATTCCTGCCCTCATCCAGTGGTTAGTGAGTACCAACGAAAGAAAGGTACCATGTAAGGAAAGGAAATGCACAGGAGTTAGGAGGAAAATGTCATTGCTGAGAAAAGGAATATTCAGGGGCCCAATCTAACGTGAACTCTCCAACTGAGAGACTGCTGGAGTAGACAGAAGGCCACAGTGAGCACAGACTCCAGGGCAGAGAAGCATATATAACCAAACACACACACACACACACACACACACACACACACACACACACACACTAGCCCGGGGCCTGCAGCCTGTCCCTGTTCAGCAGATCTAGGTTTGCACCCGCAGGTACAGTGTGGAGTGGGCAAGTAAGAGAAAGCTTGATCCTAAGAGGAACAGAACTCAGGAGGACAGGTGGACAGGGCTGGGGTAAGAGGAGGGATGAGACCATAAAGTTGGGAGAAGGTGACCTGGGTGTGAATGACACAAATCAGATTCCCTGGGTCAGAGCAAAATCTGATGTATTTTTCTGTTGCTGCCATACGAAATGAGCCAAAGAAACAAATTCGTTTTGGACATCAGAGTCTAAAGTGTTGGCGAGGTTGCATTTCTTCTTGAAGCTGTGGGGGGTAATCCATTCATTTCCTTGCCATCTCCAGTTTCTGAATGGTGCCCGCATTCCTTGGCATGGTCCCTTTCTTCTTTCCTCAAAGTTGGTAGCAGGCATCAGGTGCATCACTCTGAGATCTCCTCTTGTCCTCCTCCTCCACACATAAGGGCCCTTGGGATTCCACTATGCCTATCTTGGTGATCGAGGATCATTCCCCTGATGTGATTAGCAAACTTCATTCCTCCCACAGCTTCCATTTCCTTCGCTATGGAGCATGGCATATTCTCAGGTCCCGCAGACTAGGGCATGGGCATCCTTGCAGGTCATTGCTTGGTCTACCATAGAGGTAAGGAAGGAACGGGGAAGCTCCCGCATGGTCTTGAGCAAAGGAGGACTGTGCTTTATGGAGACACAGGGCATAACCCTGATTCTCAGGGCCAGTGTGACCTCATTTTCCAGGCCCAGAACAATGGAGCCATGTTATGTCTGAGGTCTTGCAGACCATAACGTGTTATTGTTCTCTGCGGAGGGCAGTGTGCCAACCTACAGGAGGCCTTGCCTGGCGCCAGAGTGAGGGGGCCTACCCTGAGGGATCCCCGGGTTTGCTGGCGGCTGGAGACTGCCCACGAGGCTGGGGCATGACTATCTGGTTGTAGGCATTGATAGCCACTGAGTATCTCCCTCCGCTGGACTGGGAGGCCACTCCTCATGGGCTTGTCTGAAGGGTGAGAAGGCCGCTGGGTGGGACAAGCCCTGGAGGCAGACTCGGAAACCGGTTGGGACTCCCTGGTGACTGGGAGGGAAAGAAGGGCCTGGTGGGGCGGGGAAGGGTCAGCGTGAATGCAGCTTTTGTTCCTTCCCTGGTGTATGTGCCACCTGGGCAGGTAGATAGCAGGTGAAGAACACTGAGAGCAGAGTTAGGGCGCTCCATCTTGCTACCTCGAGCTGGAGGGCCAGTGGGACCATCGATTTCTTGGTGGGTCGAGTGGGGGCCTCGGAGCGGCCACTGCAGGTAGAAAGAGACAGTGGCGTGCATTATGTCACTACGTGGATTTTTACTGTTGTTAATTAAGTGCTATGCTCACTGGAGGGTGCTTCAGCATGTGAACTACAGGTGGGGGGTTATGAAGCAAACTTCTGCGTGCTGCTTAAAATCATAGCCCTTAGGAACAGGCAGAGCTGGGACCAGAACTCAGGGTTGGTATTTGTGAACTATGTGAACCTAGCTAAGGTGTGTTTCCTTTCAGGGTTTCTGAAAGCAGGGAAATGCCTTGTAGCCAATGGATAATGGGAGTGGTACCTAGCACAAGCCACACCGAATCTTAAAGCACACTGTCAGGCATGAGTAAATACTCAATAGCCATTCGTCTGAATGGAGTTTGGAGGTAGGCCCAATGTCCTCCCCCAAAAGCAAAGGCTTCCTCTGTGAAGGAACAGGGTTCATTTCTTTTCTGGCAGCCTCATGTAAGGAGTTGGTCTAATCCTTCTGAGGGTATGAGGGATTAGGTCCAAGGATCAAAAGCACCAAACAACCCTCAGGCTGGATCATCCATTCTGCCCTCCTATTGATGGGCTCTGCTATCTGTTGCAAATTTCTGCAGGTCCCTTCCGGCCTCTCAGCCCTAGGGAGTTGCAGAGATGGAAAGGGTGAGAAATAGAAGGAGACGCTGAGGTTGAACCAAGATATGAACCACACTCACCAAGCTGGGGAAGCAGTGCTGAGCTCTTCCCCCAATCATGGTTTATGCTGTTTGGGGGTCACAGAAAGTCACAGAATTTCAGCATTACGTCCCCCTCTCCCCCCAGCAATCACCAGACCTGTCTATCCCCTTTGGGAGAGACTGCTTCTAGGTCTTTGCCTCTTGTTTTTACAAGGAAGCCACAATTGGGAAAAAGAGAGAAATAAAGACAGACAGGGAGACAGAGACAGGGCTGTCTGCGTCAGCCCCTCGTGGCAGAAAAGAAGCTGAGCTGGTGGGAGGTCAGAGTGGACCCATCTGTGTGAGTGTGTGTATGTGTGTGTGTGTGTGTGTGTCTGTGTGTGTCTGTGTGTGTGTGAAGATAGCACCAAGGACTGGAACACAGGCTTTGCATTCTCGAGGCCTGGTTCAACCCCTTGCACTGCATGAGCCCAGAGGTACTAGGAGTAGCCCCTGATCCTTCATAGGAGGAGTCTCCGAATACCACCAAAGCCTCCTTACCTGTCTCGGCTAGAGGACGAGGTAGATGAGTCCTTCCCTGCCTTACCATGTTAGAGAAGTTACGTGCCCACAGCATCAAGCACACTTGCCCTCCAGCCAAGGACATAAGCAAACACTGAGCGTGGACAGCGAAAGGCCCTCTTGCATATTCACTGCTTTTAGATTGATGCACACAGTCTGTCAGACAGAGGCTGACACAGTGAGTTAAGGGTTTATTGAAAAGCTAAAACCACCCTCTAGGAGAAGGCAAAGTGCAGCAATTTTTGCTGTCCGTTCTTTTATTCAAACAAAACAGAACAAAAACTTCCTCCGAAGAATTAAAATATTTGTTGATTTCCAACCCCTGGTTTCAATCCACCAAGGGGGATTTTCAAAGACTTTGGTATGTCATTGGCAAAACACCCTTCCAATGAGGGAAGAACATTCCCCAGGCTTGCAGGGACCTGCTAGAGGGAAGCGAAGCTCCTCTGTGAATCTCAGCCCACACTGCCAATTGCCTGCTGGAGCTGAGGGAGGGGGGCCAAGGCTGCTCCCCACAGCCCCTGTGTGTCTGCCCCACCCCTCCCGCCCAGCTCCAGCTCCCCAGACCCTGCAGGGTGATGCCCTTCCCTCTGGTTTCCCCCAAGAAGGATGCCACGGGAAGGCTGGGGGAGGCTCCAGCATGACGATCCCCCCAAAAGACTGGATTAGGACCCAGCCAGGCCTCAGAGAGGGACCCCGAGCTTTGGCCCCTGTGCTGTGATAAAGGCTGGAATGTGAAGATTCGACTCCAAGGGACCAAATACACTCAACTCCAAGTTGGGTTAAATGCTCCAATTTAGGCTACCAAAAACTTGGGGGCACCCCAGGGCCCCACAGCAGAGCTCCGATGCCCTTATGGGCATCTGCATCTCTCCACGCCTATTTCTAGAAGCAGAACCTAAAAATCATCTGTGACAGCCTTGGGCAGACATGGGATATCCAGCTCCTCATTCCATGAAGACCAGTGTACCCCTCCTCCCCTTTCAGGCCTGAGAATTCTCCAAGCGCAAGCTGGGTTCCAGAGTTGGGGTGGGGGCAGGATTCCCGCTGGTTTTGGGTGGAGGCAGAATTTTCCCTCCGTTCCTCCCTGAGGCTAGGGCTTTATGGAGAATTGCTGGGGCCGGCACACCCCTCCACCTGCCCTTCCCCATCCTGCCCAATCTGGCTCTCAACTCTCCCAGATGGGGCTGCCAACATCCACCGAGGGAATCAGGTGACTCATGCCGCAACTATTGCTCCCCGCTTTTGTGTCGAGCGCACCCAGGACAGAGGCCCGCGAAGGGAGGGATGCCACAGCTGTGTTCTCTCCTGGAGGGGGCTGGGGCAAAGTGGGGGTTACAGGCAAGCTAGAAGCAGTATTCTGGGTGGGAGGGAAGAATCGAGGAAGAATTTAGAGGCTCTTGGTCAGGGGGAGTTGTGTCTCCTTTGAAGGAGAAAAGACACCCACTCCCTGGATAGGATCCTGAGCAGAGGCAGAGGTGGCGCTAGCAGGGTCTCCCCACCCCTGCACAGGTGTGTGGAAGGGGGGGGGGTCCAGAGGTGTGTTCTGTGTCTCTGTGTCTGTGTCTCTGCTGGTGAGTCCTTTGTGCAAATCCGCAGTTGACCTTGGGGCACTATTTTCTGCTGAAAGCCGTGCCGAATTCATGCGCAGGTGGGTCTGCTCCCAAGTGCCCTCCCTCTAGAAAGCGCCTAGTTTGTAGGGGCCTATTCCATAATCTTCCATTAAAGACCCCAGACGATAGCAGGTTTCCCAGGGCAGGAGGGGATCTGGCTTTTTATACTCACCCCTGGAGCACCCAGAACCAACCTACCCCTGAGTGGTGTTGGGGGACGTGGGGCAGGTCTTTCTATCAAATGCTGCCCCTCCTCTGACAGGGCCACCCCCAGGGCCAGGCACTGCTACCCAAATAGTTGCTCCATCTTGGAGGGGGCAGCGCTGTCCTGAAGGTGGGGGTAGTGGTGTTGGGGAAGCTCCGTCATGATCCTGCAGCCTTGGGAGCTCCCTTCGAGGGGTGCCTGCAGGTCCCTCTGCTGCTGCCTGTCTGGAGCTGGCATCTCAGAGGGTTTCCCTCCTGCCTGCCTGTAGGCGGGGAGCAAAGGAGGGCCCATTCCTTCCAAGCTTGCACAGAAAAGTTCTGCTTGTCTCTTGAAGGAGGCACCCAGACACTCCTGCCACAGTCACTGCCACCCACACACCTTTGGTCCCTGGCATGTGCATGAGAACTTGGCACCTGCCAGCAATTCTCAGAGTGACCAGATGCATTCCTTACGCCCCAGCTTCGAGGAGGAGCAAAGAGAGAAGAGAATGTCCCAGTGTCTCAGAGGCGAGGCTGCCTCATGGGCAGGGGGACACTGTGGCCAGGGCTCTGAGTGTGTGTGTGTGTGTGTGTGTGTGTTGATTCTTTGAACAGTGCTCTCCCACTGGAGATGAAGAATTCTGGCTGGCAGCCCCGAGACACTTGTACCAAACTCTGAGAGGTTCCAACGGAGCCCAAGAAACTCCCATATGCCTCATGGCTCCCAAGACACTCAGATCTATTCTCCAAGAGGTATCAGAATATAACATTGATGAATTCAGTGACTTCCTCTCTGAGAGTCTCAGGAAGTCTCTGGGCCAGGGGCAGGCCTGCACCCATCAGCTGTGCCCTTGAGCTCTCTGGGTCCTGGTACCCCCATTCCGGATTCATACTCCCATGGGGCTGGTCCCCCCACCCCCCCGCGTGGCTCAGAGCCACAGTCTCCACTTCCTTGTGGCAACCACAGACTTTCTCGAGAGATCCCTGAGCCCGGCTGGGTCCTGGAGCCTTTGCTCATGAGATTGTAGCCCTCCGCCCTGAAATGTTAGCCCCTCCCTCATGCCAACCTCCCTCCGGTTCCAGCCTGGGTCCCCCTAACAGCTCTTCATGGCCCAAGTGCTGTGCGGCCTGAGATGCTTTTGCTCTGAGGCAAAGAGGTAACCCCACTCGGGTCTCCAGCCCAAATGAGAAGTGTGGTGCAGGACAGAGACAAGCAAAAGCCTAGTCAGAGCCCCCTCTTTTACCTAGTGCCCCGAGGCACCCAGACAAACAGGAGACTTGGGGGAGAGGATCCCTCCTAAAGTCTAGGGGAAGACTGTCAAGCCCACTGTCTGCCCCCCCAAACCTGGTTGCAGAACAACCCACAGACTTAGGACTCCATTTTCCACGCCCCGGGCCTTGCCAGAGCCTTTGGGCTGGAGCTCCAGTGAACGCGGCCGTTCCCGCTGCTCGAAGCAGGCCAGCTCCCCGTTATAACAGGCCGGCAGGCGCTCGACATGTTTCTGATGAGATTAGGAGGCTCCTGAAGGTATGTGTTTGCAGCAGCCTCCGGCCTGTATCAACAGATACGATGACTCACCTCTTCCCTGGCATAACTGAGGGCTTGCTGGAACACACCTGGGGGTACTGGGGGTGCGGAAGACTGCAGCTCCCCCGCTGCCAGGGCTGTCATGAGGGAGCGCACCCACCCCTCCCCCCTCCCAGCTCCAGAGGACTAGAGAGCAGGGAAATGGATTGGCGGTGGGGGGCACAAGCATTCTGGCTGGGAGAGAGGCTGAGGAGGGCCCAGCGGGTACCTGAGGCTGGAGAACGGGGGGGACGGGCAGCCGTTCTCTGTCCGGATCCTGCAGGAGAGAGGAGAACGGGAAGGAGCTTGTGGGGTGAAGGACAGACAGCTGCTCTGAGCAGTGGCAAGTTACCTCCAGAGCACCAAGCATGCCCAGGGTGAGAAGCACAGGAGTTCACTTTGCCCTAGTTCAGGCCCAGTGTTGTTCACTCTGTGTGTGTGTGTGTGTGTGTGTGTGTGTGTGTGTGTGTGTGTGTGTGTGTGTGTGTGTGCACCCCTGGTCTCGGAAGCATCCCAAAGAACTTGGATCAAACTTGGATCAAAGCCCCCTCCCCGGTCCCCACACTGCAGAGAGGCCTCTGCCAAGCCCCCAGAGCTGCCAGGAAGAAAGCGCGTGCACCCCGCACCCCGCACCCCTGCAGGTGTGCCGCTGAGCTCACAGCTGCCCCCCAGGCATGCCCAGCCCACTTAATCATTCGCAGCCCTGCACGCTCCCGCCCAGCCCGTGGGAGAGGATAAAAGGGGGTGCCTGGCGGGCGGGAGCCGCCGCTCTCTGCATCTCTCCACCGCCCCGCGCTCTCCTCTTCTCTCCGTCCGCCTCCCGCCTGCCCGGGTCCGAGCTCGCCCACGGGCCACGCCGTCATGTCTCGCCAGTCCAGCGTGTCCTTCCGCAGCGGGGGCAGCCGCAGCTTCAGCGCGGCCTCTGCCATCACCCCGTCGGTGTCGCGCACCAGCTTCACCTCCGTGTCCCGCTCCGGGGGCGGCGGGGGCGGCATGGGCAGGGTCAGCCTGGGGGGCGCCTGCGGAGCCGGGGGCTACGGCAGCCGGAGCCTCTACAACGTGGGGGGCTCCAAGCGGATCTCCATGAGCAGCAGCGGCGGCGGCTTCCGGAGCCGATTCGGGGCCGGGGGCGGCTACGGCTTCGGAGGGGGCGTCGGGGGCGGCTTCGGCTTCGGCGGAGGCGCTGGCGGGGGCATGGGGCTCGGGGGCGGCGCTGGCTTCGGGGGCGGCTTCGGCGGCGCCGGCTTCCCCGTGTGCCCCCCGGGAGGCATCCAAGAGGTGACGGTCAACCAGAGCCTCCTGACGCCCCTCAACCTGCAAATCGACCCCACCATCCAGCGCGTGCGCACCGAGGAGCGCGAGCAGATCAAGACCCTCAACAACAAGTTCGCCTCCTTCATCGACAAGGTGAGGCCCCCTGGGCTTCGCTGGGTGCGAAGGCGCCCCGGGTCCGGGTCTGCACCGCCGCCCAGGCGTGCGGGACCAGGGCAGAGACCCTGACTCCGTGCCAACCCCGTCTTAGCTTGCAGTTCTGTGCTGGCGTTCGCTGCCAGTGCCTGCTTTCCCAACTAGACAGGCATCTGGAAAGTGAGGGAGGGTCTTATTTCTTCCCATCTGCAAAGTGAGGGAGGGTCTTATTTCTTCCCACCTGCAAAGTGAGGGCCGGTCATATTTCTTCCCTTCCACAGAAGCCCTAGCAGGGCTTCCTGGGGCCCGTCGGGCAAAGAGGCACATCTGTGCTTCACATAGCGGACCCGCAATTAGATGAGATCATGGGGCAACTACTCCAGCACACCGGCCACCACTGGCCTGCTCTTCTGTGTGGTCTGAGCCTTGGACAGAGAGTCCTGTCTCTCTTGGAAATATGAGCCCTCGATGCCTCATTCTGGCCCTTTCCTCCCGCACCCGAGGCTAGGTTTTGTCTGGGAAAGGTTAAGAAAGATGAGGAAATGGGAGGAAAGCTAGTGACCCTGACACTGGAACCAGAAGCTCACCCGTCTCCATCTTCCACCCTTGCCCTCCAGGTGCGCTTTTTGGAACAGCAGAACAAGGTCCTGGACACCAAGTGGACTCTGCTCCAGGAGCAGGGCACCAAGACCGTGAGGCAGAACTTGGAGCCTCTGTTCGAGCAGTACATCAACAACCTCAGGAGACAGCTGGACAGCGTCCTCGGGGAGAGAGGCCGCCTGGACTCTGAGCTCAGGAACATGCAGGACCTGGTGGAGGACTTCAAGAACAAGTGAGTTGCGATGGGGACAGGGTACGGGCCTCCTGGCACCAAATGCCCCTCACAGCCAGAGTGCAGAAGCACATACCTGCCAGGCACACCTGATTCCCTAAGCACTGAAACCAGGTCCATGTTCAGAAAGTTCCAACCCCAGGGTCCACTCCTCTGCGAGGCACTGTGGTCAGAGCAGCCCGCGGATCTGGTCCCAGCTGGTGAAATACACAGTCATGCACCCTTGTTTGGTGCCATCTCCCCAACATCCAGCGCAGGATTTGAACCGCTTCCCCTCAAGGCAGGAACTGAATGACACAACTCCACTTGGTGGCTCGAAGGATTTCTTTTGTCCTTATCAGTCAACAACTGGGTTGCTGAAGATTTTATTTGTCCAGTATTTGAGAGGCTGAGAAAGCCCCCTACCTACCCCACAAAGGGGAATGGATTTGATGGAGAGGATAAAAGGGAATTAAGGAAATTAAGGAAAAATAACACAGCTTTTGTGCAGGAGTATTCTTCAGACAACCCGGTTACCATCAAACTAGCTTGATGTCAGTAGGCAGTGACAAAAGAAATAGTTTCAGTGGGAAAGAATCTTGCCCAAAGGTTCATAGTGGCCCCCTCCACTCCCTGTCTGTTCGCTGGCGTGAGGGATTCTTTCCTGATCAGAAAATGAATGAGTGATCCCAGCTGGCTTTAGGCAGTAAAGATTCCAGCCCCCAGTTTTCCCTGACCATCATCCCTTTTGTCTCTAGGTATGAAGATGAAATCAACAAGCGCACCACGGCTGAGAATGAGTTTGTGATGCTGAAAAAGGTGCGTGGGTGGGGAGAATCTGTATCCTGGGGCTACATGCACTAAAGGTGCCACTTGTTTAAGTTGGGGTGGAAATAGGGTGCAGAACCAACATCCCTGTTCCTCCAGGATGTGGACGCTGCTTACATGAGCAAGGTGGAGCTGGAGGCCAAGGTGGATGCCCTGATGGATGAGATCAACTTCATGAAGATGTTCTTTGAGGCGGTAAGAAATGATCCCTATTCAAGGTCCAGAGAGGTGGGTGCCAGGGTCCTCACTTGTAGGGCTTAGGGTGTCTGGGTGTGTGAGACACTCGAGCGTTACCTGACTTTCAGTGGGCTTGCCTTCCCACCCTTCCGTATTATTTGACTTTGTGCCCGAATAATTAATCCCCTTTTTGAAAGTCAAACTGAAGACAAAAGACCTCTCCACTAATCTTTCTGCAGATGAGGTTCCAATATGTGAGTCATTAGAGTCAGAGTTTAACCTTTTCATGGGGGGGGGGGGGGGAGACAGGGGAGAAACCACACCCTCTCTGTTCTCTCCCAGTGCGGCATGCCCACAACTAGATTTCTTTAGAATAAGTGATAAGCCCCGAAGGCTTGCTTCTGAGATATTACATAGCAGAAGTTTCTTGGAGGCTCAGAATGAGAACAGTTTTTGTTCAATGAGTTTCATTCTGATTTTTAATTGATTAGGCGCTCACCTACATTTCTCATGCCAATGGTTATCACTTTTTGCTTTGAGCAGAGCTGAGAACCAAACTAATTCTCCTCATGTAAGACATGCGCTTTACCACTGGGCCACAGCCCTGGCTAGTCATTTGTTTTTGCTTATTTGTTTGAGGTTCTCATCTGGGGCTTCTGTTCTATCCCTGGCAGTGACTGCTTCTGACTCATCCTCAGGGGTCACTCCTGAGTGTGCTCAGGGGACTATTCTTGCCAGGGATTGAACCCAGGCCTCCTGCATGCAGAGCACATGCTCAGCCATTGAGCTATGGCTCCAGTCTGTGTCTAGTCCTTTTTATCTGAAGCTGACACAGTGAATGGGGGATTTGAGTTCATGTGCTATTAAGTAACCCAGAATCAGATAACTGACTTCCAGTGTCCCCACAGGAGCTGTCCCAGATACAGACACACGTCTCAGACACATCTGTAGTCCTGTCCATGGACAACAACCGCTCCCTGGACCTGGACAGCATCATTGCCGAGGTCAAGGCCCAATATGAGGATATCGCCAACCGCAGCCGGACGGAAGCTGAGTCCTGGTACCAGACCAAGGTGGGTGCTGTGGGCAATGTATCTCAAGTGAGGGGATCAGACCTCACGGTTACCATAAGGAGGGGACCTCGGAAGGCTACTGAGGCCTCTTGGAGTGAGTTCTGGGCATAGTCAATTTTTGGCTTTTGCCACATAAACTCAAAGGCCATAAGGAGGCTGTCATTCTGGATAGCAGCCCGGCATCTCCAGGAAAGCAAAGGCACTGAGGAGACCATCTGAGGGCAGGTCTTTGGGAGAAATCCACAGGCCCGGGATGAACATGCCCTTGACACTTCTGGGTCATTTCTGCCTGTGCACTTGGGGGAAAAGCTTTCCAAGCCCATGTAACTGAAACCATTTCTCTTTTCTGGTGGTACCAGTACGAGGAACTGCAGCAGACCGCTGGCCGGCACGGTGATGACCTCCGCAACACCAAGCATGAAATCTCTGAGATGAACCGGATGATCCAGAGGCTGAGATCCGAGATTGACAATGTTAAGAAGCAGGTAGGCTGAGGTTGAAAGAAGGGGCCAGAGAGGGAGGAATGTTTTTTCTCTTCAACTCTTTTTCTCTACAAACACACACACACACACACACACACACACACACACACACACGTACAAGTTCCAACACTTCAACGTCCCATCATCCACCAGGAGCAGGAACCTCAGATGAGGCTCAGTCACACACTCTTCCTTCCCTCCTTTCTCTCTGTAGTGTGCCAACCTGCAGAATGCCATCGCTGACGCAGAGCAGCGTGGGGAACTGGCCATCAAGGATGCCAGGAGCAAGCTGGCCGAGCTGGAGGATGCCCTGCAGAAGGCCAAGCAGGACATGGCACGGCTGCTGCGCGAGTACCAGGAGCTGATGAACACCAAGCTGGCCCTGGACGTGGAGATCGCCACCTACCGCAAGCTGCTGGAGGGCGAAGAGTGCAGGTGGGCAGCGCAGGGCAGATAGCAAAAGCCCAGGATGGTCCCCCAGATAAGAAAATAGTGCTTCCTCTTCACTACCGCATGATAATATCCACCATCAATCCCTTTCCATCCTACACTTGGCACAAGCTGGCCTTTATGCTGTGTCCCTGACACATTTCTGACCCTGTTCCCACCACTTATACTCTCGGATACCCCCTTTCTTCAAACAACTAAGAAGGCCAACCTCCACTCTTGAAGTACTTCTTCCTTCAGGAAGACTTTCTGGGTAATTTCTGCTTAGTTAAACTCCCCTGCCTTTGGCTTCTCCAAGTACTCCATTTCTTCTGATCTCACGAAAGGGCTTCATACATATTCACAGTTCCTACAAGAATCTTAGCCATGCTTTTCATATGGAGGGCGGAGAACGCCGTGAATTATAATCTTCCTTAGATAACCTATTTCTAGGTCAAGTCCTCTTTGGGAAGTCCCTCCAGAGGGCAGTTCTTCCTCTATTTGAATCAGACAGGCAGGCACCCTGGCTCCAGGCACAAGTATGAGAGTTATGTGTACAGATTGACACTGTGTTTGAGGGAGTTATAACTCTTATTTTGTTTTCTCCTTTCAGACTGAGCGGAGAAGGAGTTGGGCCAGTCAACATCTGTAAGTAACTTTAAACAAATATTAACAGTAAGGATAATATGGGGCATTTTGTGCCAACGTTGAGTCCCGCTGTTCTTAGATCCCATTATATGGTTATTTGATAGCTTAGCGAGAAGCAGGGGGTGGAGTGAGAAGAGCACAGGTTGGGACATGGAGCAGTGTGACTCATGTCTTTCCTCGTAAAGGATAGGCCTTATGCCTCATCCATGTCATCCCCCATGTCCATGCCTTGCCCCTGCCCCCAAACTCTCAGTAGCCTGCCTGTCCACTGTGTTCACCCATTTACTGTGAGGCCCCTGCCCCGAGAGCTCGAACCTCGTCTGTCCCCCTCTAAGGGAACCAGGTCCCAGAAGAGAATCAAATCAGTTCAGTGCAGGCTCAGTCTGGCAGAGTGGCCTCACCACGGTCTCCTTCTATCCTCTACAGCGGTCGTCACAAACAGCGTCTCCTCGGGCTACGGCGGTGGCAGCAGCTTTGGAGGAGGCTTCGGCAGTGGCCTTGGTGGTGGTGGTGGCGGCAGCAGCTACTACTCCAGCAGCAGCGGGGGCATGGGCCTAGGAGGTGGGCTTAGTGTCGGGGGCTCTGGCTTCAGTGCAAGTAGCGGCCGAGGCATGGGCATGGGTTTCGGCAGTGGTGGGGGCAGCAGCTCCAGCGTCAAATTTGTCTCCACCACCTCCTCCTCCCGGAAGAGCTTCAAGAGCTAAGATGCAAGAGCCCGCTGCAAGGCACACCTACACGTGCAGCCGTCAGCCACGATGACAGTCTCTCCTAGGAGGCTACAAGTTTTCTGTTTCCCTGGAGTGTAGTCAGAGCCACAGTCCTTTGTTCCCAGAGGAGTGCAGTTCCCCATTCTTGTGTCTCCCGTGTCATGATTCTATGTCCTGCTTGAAATCAGCCGTCAGATTTCCACAGTATGGTCCCTCAGGGCAGAAGTAGCCAAAGGTTTCCAGTATCTAAACCATCAAAGCCTCCGCCCCAGACCCCTAAATTTGTTCTCATTCTCACTACCTTCAGAGTGTGTTCAATAAAATGCTTTTATAATATAAACTCTTGTGCAGAATTGGTTTTTTGGAAGCCTCTAATCATCCTAGAGACTCCGTGAGGATGGATATGTTCAGCTATGACCAATTGTATCGATGTTTCACAGGGAAAATGAAATGACCTTGAAGGGAGGTTGGCCCCCATGGATGGTCCAGAGACAAGCACTTGGGAAGTTCTAGAATGAAGACATCAATGTCCCAAGTTTTCCTCCTTCCACCCCAATTCTATGGCAGACACTTCCCCCACACCCCACCCTCTGTGCGTGTATCTTTCCTTTTGGGCATAATGGTTTGCAATATAGGTCCTGAAAAGTTATCATGTATATCCCTTGTACTGACTTGTGGCAAGTTGCCAACTTTGGATCAATCCTCCTGGCCCTAGTTTCGATTGTCCTTGAGTATTAGTCTCATACAATGATTTTTAGATCCCACAAATGAGTGCAGTATTGCAATCTTGATAGATTTTAGAGTGCTTTGTTAGAGAAGGGTTTCATTCCAGGTGGGCCCATTGCATGGAACGGCATAAATGAATCAACATAAAAATTGTAAATAAGGAAGAGATGGACTTCAGAAGCAAAAAGGTATAAGAAATGTTCAGCTTGACCTAGTATTTTGGGTGCTGAGGGGATTTCTTGACAGAAACAACTATGGGGCTTTTTTGTTTTTGTGTTTTCTTTTTGGGTCACACCTGGCGGTGCTCAGGAGTTACTCCTGGTTCTGTACTCAGGAATTACTCCTGGTGGTGCTCGGGGGACCATATGGGATGCTGGGGATCAAACCCGGGTCAGACGCGTGCAAGGCAAACACCCTACCCTCTGTGCTATAGCTCCAGTCCCACGATGGAATTTTTCCTGGTTCCCAAATACTTCCAGGAATTCAGTGAAGACGGCAACTTGTGTAAGACAATTGGTGCGTCCTTCCCATGAGTGTCATTGTGTATTTGCATATTCCTGAATTAGTGTATCCAACAAATCTCTTCAGATTCATCAATGCATTCTCATACCTGTGCTCTGGAAGAAAGTCAAATGCATTTAAATCTTGCCTCAGAGACTATGAGCAATGATTGGACTTTGAGGTGCTCCAGGGGAATATGTCCCTTCAGAGGTGAAGCAAGCTGTGATTAAGGTCCTCAAACTGGCATGGAACAGAACATTATGACAAATCAAGAGAGCAATGTATTGACCAATTGCTGATTGAGTCAGTAATTTCAGTAATATTGGCTACGGGACCTCAATGGATGTGACCACATTATTAGGTTGTGGTACAGTAATGAATTTTCTAAGCTTAAAAACAGTCAAATTGGGTTGTTGAATGGCAAAATGGGGCTTTATCACCCCCTCTAATCTGACCCCTTATAATGGGCTTCACTCATTGAAAGCCATGTTTTAATTTACAGCAAGACAAATTAGCTACTTAGCCAGGGGAATGTCCATGGAGTTTCATATTGTTAGGTCAGCTTGTAAGATTCATGGGCTTGTTTTATCTGTTACTTATTGGATCCGGATATCCACGACCACTTTTGGGGGCAGTTAATGCAATGGTCATGTAAGTCAGTAGTTCTTATCAGTACGGTCAGGCATACCTGCCTCTTGTCTATTCTGTGTTCAACCACTTCCCAAAGAATACAGGGTACCTTGGTTACATTGAGTGAAACCCCAGACACAAGTGTAGTTTGAGCTTTATTATTAATTAAGACATGGGGTTTTATATTTCATCTGAAGTTAAAATTAATTTGAAACCTATGGGTGATAAAGCCAGTCTCACAATCCTCCCCCACTATATAAATAAATATATGTTCTATCATATATCTTTCATAAATTCTTTTAGTAAATTTTAATTTTCCAGATGAATCAAATTGGTTTTTTTTTTGTTTTTGTTTTGGGGCCATACCCAAAGATTCTCAGAGCTTACTCCTGATTCGGTGCTCAAGGGTCACTCCTGGTGATGAACTGAAGTGGGGACCATATGGGGTGCTGAGGATCAAACCTGAGTTGACTATGTGCAATGCAAATGCCTTACCAGCTGTACGGTTGCAAAAACCTGCTGCCTACAATCTCTCTAGCCCCAGAAAATGACAAATACTTATATAAGCATATCCAATGCACCCTTTGATAGTTACTTCCATTAAATGATTTCTCTTGATGGAATCAGAGTGATATTACAGTGGGTGTGGTGCTTGCCGTGCATGTGGCTGACCCAAGTTCAACCCCCTGCATTACATCCCCTGAGCACCAGCAGGAATGATTCCTGAGTGCAGAGTCCGGAGTAAGACCTGAGGACTATCAGTTGGGTGATCCCCAAACATATATATATATATGTATATATACACATATATACACACAAATACGCATATATGTATATATTTATATATGTGTGTGTTCACGGCAGAGCCTGGCAAGCTACCCGTGGCATATTCAATATGCCAAAAACAGTAACAATAACAGGTCTCATTCCCCTGACCCTGAAAGAATCTCCAATACAGCAGCATTGGGAAAGACAAGTAAGGAGAGGCTGCTAAAATCTCAGGGCTGGGACGAATGGAGACGTTACTGGCACCCATTCAAATAAATCGATGAACAATGGGATGACAGTGATATGTGTGTATGTATGTTTATATATATTTTGTGGAGGGGAGGGCGTTGAAGGCACACCTGTTGGTGCTCAGAGCTTACTCTTGTCTCTGTGTGGGAGATCACTTCTGGCAGTGCTCGAGGGAGCATGTGATGTTCCAGGGATCAAACTCAGGCTAGTTCCATTCAAGGCAAGCACCCTACCAGATGTACTATGGCTTTGACCCCCAGTTTCACTTCTTTTCCACCATCACCTCAAATCCATCTCTAGCCAACACTGCTTGCTTGGTTGGGGGTAAAGGGGGAGTTGTAAAGTATTTATAGGTAATATTGGAATTCGGAAACCTGATCCATGAGTAACAAATCATTGGTGGCTCAGTGTAGTAAGTTTGTGAGACCAAAGCACCAAGGGAGCTCAGAGCTCCAGAGAGACCCACATTTATGTGAGTTTGACCCCCAGGAATTCCACTCCATCCTCACAGTGAACATCACAGAAAAAGCCCTGGCAGACGGAGGGCAGGTGTGTTCTAAAATACAACAGGGTCTGCTGTTTTAAGCCTTGCCCCTGAAAAAATGACTTTACTAGAGCCTGACCAGTCCGATTTCAACACTTTTAGCCATCCTTTAACATCCAGGTCAGTGAGGAAACAGAGAAATGCAAGTGCAGGTGACAGTGCTGGGGCTGGTCACACAGAAGACTGCCATCCAGAAACAGCATCACGATTGCTTCCTTGATCCCCAATCTCTAAAGGCCGGCTTACCCTTACCCCCAGTTAGTCATTCAAATGGTGAGAATCTAAAGTTCTGACAATAACAAAAGTTGGTGAGAGTGAAGAGCAGTAGAAACTTTCGTCTACTAGTGACAGGAGGACAAAATTATAGGACCACTGTTTAAGATAGTTTGTCAATTTCTTATTTTATAATGTAGCTATTTATATTTTCCTTGATATTTTCCAAATGAGCAAAAAGCATGCATATATACATACACACACATACATCTTCACATGGATGCTGAACGTAGCATCAATTCTTCAATTGCAACATATGCACTAGGTGTTAACTGTATGGGGTGATGGGATAGGGGGTAGATGAGGACATTGTGCTTTCTCTCAGTTTTGAATGAACCTAAAACTTCCCTAAAAATTAAAATCTATTTTAAATGGTATAACCAGTTTTTAGATTAATATTCATTTGCTCTTGATGTAGCAATTCCTTTCTAACCATTTATTTAGGCGAAATAAACAATTTGTCCACACAAACACACAAGCATATTCATAACTTCTTTACAGAGAATTTACAGTACCTTAGGAACTCACCAGTAAAAATGAAAATAAACAGTGGTACATTCATAGCAATGACACATCACTCAACAATAAAAAGAATGAACTACTAATATAATCATCTGGATGAATCCCGAAAAAATGCTGAGTGATAAAAGTCAGACACACACAAAAATTATTTATCTCTGTAGTAAAAGTAAATATATGTATCTTTGTATATATGTGTACGTTTAAAACTATATACTGTGTGATTCTATTTATATGAAGTTCTATTTTGTTTTGTTTGGGGCCACACCCAGCTGTGCTCAAGATTTACTCCTAAAAGTGCTCAAGGGACCATCTGTGGTTCCACGGATCAAACCAAAGTCAGTCAAATGCAAGTCAAGCACATTGACTGGTATACTGTCTCTCTGGCCCTAATAAATATGGTTTTGAGGAACAAGGGGACTGAGGTAACACCAGCAGTGCTCAGGGCTTACTTCTGGCTCTTTGATCAAGGACCACTCCTAGCAGTGCTCAGGGGATCATATGTAGTGCTGGTTATTGTGCCTGGGTCGGCTATTTGCAAGGTATTACCATAACCCTTGTACTCTTTCTCTGGCCCTTATAAGATGTTCTAAGAACAAATTAACCAGCGGGTAAGGCGTTTGCCTTGCACGCAGCCGATATGGCCAACCCAGGTTCGATTTCTCTCCCCCTCTCAGAGAGCCCGGCAAGCTATCGAGAGTATCTTGCCTGCATGGCAAAGCCTGGAAAACTCCCCATGATGTATTCAATATGCCAAAAACAGTAACAACAAGTCTCACAATTTGTTGTGAGACGTTACTGGTGCCTGCTCGAGCAAATCGATGAACAACGGGAGGACAGTGCTAACAGTATTTTATTAAAACAGTGATTTTTGTGAAAGTAGAATTATAAAGAAGGGCAAGTGAGTTTCCTGGAATAAAGGATTATTCTGTATCTTAATGTTGTGTGGGTTATTTAAGTGCAGAGTTTTATCTAAACTAAGTGGACTCTTTAGATCTAGGCTTTAGATTTATTTCATTGTTAGGTGGATTATATCACAAAATATTGAAGAGAAATCATATTTGAATTCTTAAGTTGCTAAAGAGAAGATGGAGAAGAAAATTGGAAATAAAATCTAGAACTGAAAAAACAGTACAGCAAGTAAGGCACTTGTCTTGTATATGACTGACCTGAGTTCTATCCTTAGCACCATATATGGTACCCCAAGCTCTTCCAGAAGTGAGCCCTGAACACAGAGCCAGGAGTAAGTCCTGAGCTCATTAGGCATGGCCCCCAACCAAACAAGACAAGAAATTGAATCTAGGTTACTCTATGAGCAGTTTCTTACCAGAGGGTCCAAACTTTCCCGACCAAGCAACATGTTCTGTGCCTATTGAGAAAATCAGGACTGTTTCCGAGAATTTGCATGGGAGTAGGAGGGAAGCAGAGCGAAACAGGAAGGAAATTACAGTTATCAGATCCCCGAGGCCTTCTTTATAGCATTAGTTCCATAGTTTGATGCCAGAGCAGCACTGATCTATCACTAAACCCAACCTGGGGCTTAAAGTGAGATTACAAAGGATTAGCCACTAACTGCCAAGAAATCATGGAGTCCTTGCTCTCTAGGATACTCCCAGTCCAGCAGTCAGATGATACTGAGAGAAAGTTGAAGGGGTAGCAATTATGCCACATCATCCTAAATTGTGGAGCGTTATCCAGTGCATTTATAATTAACCTCCTACTTCCCTTCACTAATGTAAGAGGAGCTGACCCAGAAGGCAGATGCAGTAAGACATTGTTCCATAAGACCTCACCTCAGACTGTGTCTTACATGAGCTATGCCAAGTCATTGATGCATCTCATTAAATGGGTGCTGGAGTACTTATACCAAGTGCACTTCTGGTTAATAATACAGTCTAATGATCAGCCCTGCAGCAGTGAGGAGGCAGAACCAGAAGTTCCAAGTGGAAACAGAATTGAGAAGGGAGACAGGAGTGGAAGTGGGGTAGCAGTAGATGGAAAAAGAAACCAGACTCCTGGTCACTCCTCGCCAGTCAGTTCCCTCACGTTGGTTAGGAAAGCCGAGGGCATTCCTTTCACCCAAACACACCCTTCAGTCCCCAACCCAGTGACACACAAATCATCTAATGACACATGACATATGTGGGCAATTATTCATACTAGTACCAATACCAGCATGGGCAGAGCTGAAAAGAAAGAAGCACTTTCAAAATGTTTTGTTTGGTAACTAGGTTCCATATGAACATGTTCCAAAGTCCATTTAAGGAAACTCTCCTTTCTGTGATTGGATAAACACTCAGTATAAGTTCTTTATAGCAGCTGCCTGTGTCAATCCCATCGCTGACATTCCCCTATCCCGGGTTGCATAGTACATTGGGGTCTTGAGTTGACATTCAGGGTGCTTCCCTTCAACTTCCCAGGCCCTATGGAAGGGGGTTTGAGTCACTCCCACTAGAAGAACATGGAGCGACATCCAGGGATATGGGCTGCAGCTCCAGAGACAATGGTCTAGTGCTTTTACCCATCATCCCTGTGAGCCCGGGGGAAGGGGTTTTTCCATATCCTCTGCACCCTTGAATAGAGCCCATCACACTGAGAAATAAAATTGTTGGAAATGTGCTAACAATTTCATTCCCATTCCGGAGGCCAGAGGGATAGTATTGCAGATAGGTGTTCGCTTTTCATACAGCACACCCAGATTTGATCCTTGGAATCCCCTAGGTCCCCCAGGGCCTGCCAGGAGTGGCCCCTGAACACAGAGCCAGGCAGAAGCCATGAGTACAGCATCAGGTACATGTCCCATAACAAAACAAAACAAAACAAAACAAAAAACCATCAGAACAAGGAAGTAATATGCTAGAGTGTGGTTAAAATTTCCCAGGGATTATACCCAGATACTGGCAACTTTCCTGTGTTCTCTGTAAAGGATGGTGGACAGTGTGTGTGAAACCAGAAACATAAAGGAAAATGCTCCCGTTCAAATGCAAGTTGCGTGTTTATGCAACCTGGATACTATGCCGGACCACTTAGAACATTTCGATGCATTTTCAACCATTCAAAGTAGCATAAAGGGCTGCTCTTATCGCCCCTACTTTGCAGCCTCTGTGTTCCCCCGTGCATCTGCCTGCTTCTCTCAGTGGGTACTCCTGGGAATGGGATGGGGCTGTGGGATTCCCTGCACACAAACATCATCTATGCTGGGACTTGCGGGGATGATGCACTTAGGCTTAAGCTTTTGATGATGACGACAATAACCCACCCTTCCTTCATCCAGAGCTCCACCCAGGGAGGCAGACAGAAAAGGCAGATCCTCTGCGAGTAGACTATCCAGAGGCATAGGTACCTTGGTTCCCTCCTGACCCCCTGCATGCTGTGGGAAAAAAATGAAGGACAAAAATGAGAAACAAGAAGGTCAAGCTAATCCCCAGGCTCCAGAACAAAGGCTGTCCTCGTCCACGGCCATAGGAGTCAGCACCATCTCCTGGATGGAGATTCTCCAGAGCCTGCCCGGGAGGAGGCCAGCTGCCTTCGTTGTTACTCATGCGTCTTGCTTCAGTGCGTCTCACATAGTTATTTGAACCATCATCCTTTGTTCTAATCTCTTGAAGCAGGTGGCTTCCCCACCCTGCACTCTGGGAAAATAGGAGTCCCCTAGGCGCCACTGTAAGGCTCCAGGCTCACTGGGCAGGGCGGATTTCAGTGGAGAAGCAGCAGGGTCACCCCATAGCCCACTTCGGGAGCTACAACAGGTGCGGGTCAGAGGCCCAACTGGAGAGCAAGAGGGAAGAATAGCAAATCCTCTCTTTTGTTTGGTTTTGTGTGTTTGGGCCACACCTGGAGATGCTCAGGAGTCTCTCCTGATTCTGCATTCAGGAATCAATCCTGGTGGTACTCAGGGGACCATATGGGATGGCAGAGATCTAACCTGGGTTAACCATGTGAAAGACAAAGTGCCCTACCCACTATACTATCTCTCTGGCCCCACATCCTCTTGTAACTGTTTCCTGTTTGGACTGAAATCCTTCTCTGTCATCAACTTAACAATGAAACATCATTGACCACAATGATATTATTTGAGGATCCAATTTCATTATACAACATTTTGCTTAAAGCGGAAGTTTCTAAAAAGTCATCTACCGGGTCAAGTGAAGAGTCACATACCATGGCCTGGTGTGGACTTCAACCTGAAATGGATCTCAGGAATACTATATCCCTTTAAGCCCCCCACCCCCACCCCAGGAAAGAAAACCAGGGTCCAGAGAACTAAGGGAAAACTTGACCTTATAAGATTGATGGCACTGGGAAAGAGCATAATCAGAAATAGGTCTGCCACAGGGCCCCTCTTTACAAGCTCCTCCATCTCTCAGGAACCCCTTGGTTTACACCTCACCCAAAGTCACTGGAATTGATTCCCAGGGAGCTCCCTGGGAGGAGGGAGGTGGATGGGAATTTCCCAGGGAGCTCCCTGGAAGGTGGAGGAGTTGATGGGAATTTCTGAACTTCTGAAGATGGCCCAGCCTCACCCTGGTAAAGAAAGAGAAACAGCTCTGAAGGGCAGTTGATCCAGTGACACGCTGACGCAGGGTCCCCTGTCCCTGTGTACACCCACCTAAGGAGGCCAGCCCTGAAGGAGGGGAGAGTGGCTGTCAGAACCTTCACCCAAGGCCTGATGCCCCCTCCTCCCTTTGGCCACTGCTTCCAGACCTGCATCTCTGGCAGTGCTCTTCCCTAACTGATGCTCAAGCACCAGCAGGTTTGCAAACTATGCTTCAAATCCTCCTGCCCCTCCACCTTCCATGGCCTCAGGGGCAAAAGCAAACCCCTATAGGGTTTCTAGGTCCAGCATATTGCAAAGACTGTGATGTTGGGTTCATTATCTTTCATTCCATGTCCTTCCCTACACACACACTCACAAACACACATACATACAGGCACTGCACCTCCAGAGACTTCTGAACACACCGACCTTCTTCCTGCTTCACAATAATAATGATATTAATTCATTTTCATTGAGATAATACTAAGTCCTTTTCATCAATCGTCTCTTGTAAAGTTTGCCATATCACCGTGACGTTGTTATTATTTTCACCCCCAGGTTATGGCTAGAAGAAATTAGAAATTAGCATAAAGGGACACAGGTTGGGAGGCCAGCATGTAAGATTGAGCACTGTCTCCAGAGCCCATGCTCTCCACTAGGAGTTGGGAAGCTTCTTTTGAAGATCCAAAGAGCCCATCCAAAGATCCTCTACCCATTTTCCTCAAGTCTCTGATGACCCACCGGTAACGCCCATCAACCACCTCCTGCCAGCACCAGATCATCTCCTCATCGGCCACCATCCAGATCACACGGCTTTTTCTCCCAAAAGGGAGCAACATGATGCCAGCCATAGCCATGCCACCAGACCCCCTGTCAGGCTGTTTCACTCGGGGAACTCCAGAGGGGGGCAGGTGAGAGCCCTCCCTGCCCCTAGGGACCCAGCGCCAGCAGTCAAACCCCTGCAGAACCCAACTGCTGCCATGTTCAAGGCTATTTCCCAGATACTCGGGCTGAGCCTCGCATATGTGTTGAACATATTCCTGGACTGCGTGGCCGCATTTGTGGCCACACAACACATCATAAGACGGTTTTCCATTACAGACAATACAAAATATACTATTTTGGCTGTGCTTTGGGACAGGGATTAGGGCTTGGGCTGGAAACATCCCAAACTGGGTGGTAGGGTTGGTGTTTGAATAGTAACTGTAATCAAACATGGTGAACCACCTTACAAAATTTAAAAAATTTTTTAAATAAAAAAATTTGAAAAACAAAGAGCCCATCTGTGAGGCTTCGCAAGCCATATGCTCTTATGGCTTCTCACCTCTGTCACTGCAGAGGAAAGACAGCCATCACCATGGGCATGGCCCTTGCCACAACAGAACACCAGGCAAATGCATAATGTTCCTGTCTGGCTCATTATCCTCCTTACTGCCCCCTCCCCGTGCCTCCCCAGCATCAGCCCTGCCCAGCCTGAAAGCCTCAATCCCGAGAGGGGAAGAGTGGCTCAGAGCTTCGTGCATGGAAGGCAACACACCTTTCCCAGAACTGGGTGGAAGCACATTGCTTGGTCAACCATTGTGCAACCGAGTGGAGGGAGGGAAGCTGCTTCCATTTCTTGGGAAGGTAGCTTTTTCCTGCCTGGTGCTGAGTTAGCATCTACCTTGGGCAGGGAATGCCCTGGCCTGCTGGTGCTCTGCCCCCTAAGCCACTGGAGGGCAGGATGCTTATCAGTCACACAAAGTTTGCTCCATCAAAGAGGGAACTAGTCTTTCTCCTGTGGTTGCCCATATACCCACATGTGCTCAGAGAACAAGCCTATGGTGTCTTTCTCTCTGCATCTTATCCCTGAACTTTAATATAAGGACTAGAAAAAAATAGAACCTCACCGCCCACTAAATCAGTCCTGCTGGCTTAGCACACTCCTTCCCTCTGAGAGGTTCGAAGTACAGAGATTGGAAATTTAAATTTGGTATTTACTTGTGACATCATCCCACTTGTAAGGGCACATTTTTCATGATTCACTATTTCTATACAGCCCTTAACTTTCTGTACACACCCCATTAAGCTGTCTGATACTGAATTCTTATGAAGTGCCAAAATTTATAGAAATACGATTCAGTGGAAGCCCTTTATAATTTTCCCCCTATGAATTCTAAACTTAAATGCAAAGGGAAAAATCTAAACCTATTGAAAAGGAGGACAAGATCCATGGGCCAAGAACAAAGATATGCCTCTCCCCTGGCTTTTGATTTCAATTAGAAGCAAAGGTTTTATGACTCCAATAAGAAAGAAGTACTTTCCAGAGAGAGAGAGAGCATAGGGCTTGTGATGTCTGCACTGCATTCAGCCAACCCCAGTTTGATCCCAGCACCATATCTGGTTCCTTGAGTACAAAGCCAGGAGTGGCCTGAGCAACGCCAGGAGTACCCAAAGAAATTAAAAAATGGGAAAATGTACATAATCAGCTCCATGGTGAGCACTTACTGAGGAGAGGCTTCAGGTTGTGCAGAAGGTAGGGTTCTCAGGAGCAGAATGGGGTGACTGCAAAACCCAGGAAACTGACACTGGTGGTAATCACAGATCAGAGATCCAATATTGATCTCAGGGTATAAACACGGTATTCTTCCCCCCTCCGCTTCTAAAAAGAACTGAAGTGCGCCATCCCTGTGCCCAGGCCACCAGGAGCCCGAGACACTCACACAAGTTGGAACACGGTGGGAAAGCCCTGCAGGCCACATCTTGCTGAGGCCACCGGGCAAATGCCTGAAAGTCTCCAGGCCGCACCCTGATGGGAAGGGGTGGTGCTGGGCAGGACAGCTCTGTGTGGGCAGGGGGCACACAGAGTGTCTGCGTAAGCAGAAGGAAGAGACAATTATCACAGATCAGCTTCTGTCTCCTTTGTTTGAGAACATGACTAAGCCGTGACTTCAGTAAGTTCATCTCCAGGCCTATTGTGTTAAGATCAAGTCAAGGCTGGAAGGCAAGAGAATTGCTTCCTGACAAAGGCAATCTTCCTATTTCATACCTTTCTAGGGGCTGGGGTGATCTCACTGTTTGTAAAGCCCAGCCCCTCCCCATGGGTAAGCTCACCTCCCAGGAAAGCCCAGCCCAGGCCACCGCATATAAGGAGCCCGCGGCAGCTCCCCTCCACACTGCTCCTCTGCTACCCACAGCCTCTCTCCATTCACTCTCCAGCACTCACTCTCCAGACAGCATGTCCGTCAGATCTACCATGAGGACCCAAAGCAGCAGCCACCGCGGCTTCAGCGCCTGCTCGGCCCGGGTGCCCGGGGGCTCCCGCTCCGGCTTCAGCAGCATGTCCGTGTCCCGCTCCAGGGGCAGCGGAGCGTGCTCAGGGGCCGGCTTTGGCAGCCGCAGCCTCTATGGCCTGGGGGGCTCCAAGAGGATATCCATTGGAGGGGGCAGCTGTGCCATCAGCGGAGGATATGGCAGCAGAGCTGGTGGCAGCTTCGGCTTTGGAGGAGGCCTGGGCAGTGGATTTGGCTTTGGCGGTGCCGCTGGCAGTGGCTTCGGGCTCGGCGGCGGCTACGGGGGCTCGGGCTTCCCCGTGTGCCCCCCGGGAGGCATCCAAGAGGTCACCGTCAACCAGAACCTGCTCACCCCTCTGAACCTGCAAATCGACCCCACCATCCAGCGCGTGCGCACGGAGGAACGCGAGCAGATCAAGACCCTCAACAACAAGTTCGCCTCCTTCATTGACAAGGTAAAGCCACTGCACCTGCCCTCCCGGACCCCACCACCACCCTAGTGACCTGAGCCCCGCAAGAGAGACTCAGAGGACAAGGGGACACAGACCCACTGTCCAAGGGAAGTGGGTGGCATCCGTGAGGACACAGGCAGAAAGGATGGATGGCACCAGGTGGCCCTGTCTCCTTAAACTCCGCCTTTCTGCCAAGGAAACAGGCTCAGTCTCTCAGTGCCCTAAGAAAAGAACAGAAATAATAAGTCAGTCGGGGTGATTAGCACTAGAATCCAAGACATTACAAGAAAATGCAATAGAAATTTCCATGGGCTTTTGGGAAAATGGAAAATAGAGATAAGAATCTTTGGTAGGAGTAGAAACACTGATCCAACACAGCATGACCTTTAAAGCAACATCATTTAGAGACTATCAGGCACTCACGGCTAACGTAGATAAGAATTCATCAGTAGTTACTTTCACATTCAATCACAAAATTTTAAATATATGCAACTGTTAATGAGGTCTTAACCAAAATAGAATTGGGAAATTTATTAAGAAAGACTCTCAATATGCCATCGAGTTTGTCAACATGATTAGAGAAGCTGACAGACACCGATAGACAAAGGCTCCATGATTTTGGGGGTGACAAACCTCAAAGGTGCCATGGGTGGCTTCCCATAGAGAGGCAAGTTGCTCGTGAAGATTCTAGGAGTCAACACCAGCGCCAGAGGTTGTACAATTCTATTCTAATCAGTAGAGGGCTGCATGGGGACCTGACTACTTCTTCTCTTTCTCCTTCCTCTATCTAACAAATGACCACGTATCTTCCTCCAGGTGCGCTTCCTGGAACAACAGAACAAGGTTCTGGACACCAAGTGGGCTCTGCTCCAGGAGCAGGGCACCAAGACCGTGAGGCAGAACCTGGAGCCCATGTTCGAGCAGTACATCAACAACCTCAGGAGACAGCTGGACAGCATCCTTGGCGAGAGAGGCCGCCTGGACTCTGAGCTCAGGGGCATGCAGGACATGGTAGAGGACTTCAAGAACAAGTGAGTTCAATATGAAAAAGGGGCACCATTTCCAGCAGAGTGCGCGTGCACACACACACACACACACACACACACACACACACACACACCCATTTTAGGTGGTCTTCAATCCTGAGCAAAATATGGGCTTGGAAATGAAAAGCACAATTAACCCATAACCAGTCTAAAGGAAAAAAAAGGACCCAAAAGAGAGTTTGAAGAATAAAATTGGAAGTCCTTTAGGTCCACAGGAAAAAAACCCCATAATATAGTCTTCTTATTGCATGAAAGTTCAACGTGGGAATAGTCAGTTTTTGGATGGTCACTGTATGGCTGCCTCTCCTATACTCAGTCTTGTCTCAATAAAGGTTCATCTCTTTCCAATTCTAGATATGAAGATGAAATCAACAAGCGTACCACAGCAGAGAATGAATTTGTGACCCTCAAGAAGGTGAGTTTGTCGAAGAATGAGAAATTAGAGGGCTATTTTTCCTTGCCCAGGAAGGGATCTGGGTCCCTGCCCACATCCCAGAGAAGAGGTTGGGAGAGTCCAAGGCGGTTATGCTGGAAGGAGGCTCAGCTGACTGCAGGTTTCTGGTTTCTTCCCCAGGATGTAGATGCTGCCTACATGAACAAGGTTGAGCTTCAAGCCAAGGTCGACACTCTCATGGATGAGATCAACTTCCTGAGAGCCCTCTATGAGGCAGTAAGTGGGCATCTCAAAGGGTGAAGACCTTAATTTTGGTGGCTCTCATAGATGCCCTCTGCCCTCTCAGATCAATGTGCAGTGGAAGATGATCTCACCATCTTTTGTTGCAGGAGCTGTCCCAGATGCAGACTCACGTCTCAGACACATCCGTGGTCCTGTCCATGGACAACAACCGCTTCCTGGACCTGGACAGCATCATTGCCGAGGTCAAGGCCCAATACGAGGAGATTGCCCAAAGAAGCCGTGCTGAGGCTGAGTCCTGGTACCAGATCAAGGTGAGTGGGCAGCTGGTAGCTGTTGAGAAATGCCTGCCCCTTCCATGGAGCCCAGCAAGGTGAGAAATTTCCCTGTGAACTCTACTGCCAGAAAGCAGGAGTCCTCTCACAGGGTAGACATGCTACTCCAGAGGAACTCACATTTCTGGAATACATGTCCAAGATGCCATGAGCTTGTTCTCAGGTTTAGGTTGGAACATTGTCATTCCAAAGACAGTCTCTGGTCCTTAAAAAATTGTCTGTGGCCTTAAGAGATAAACTGGTTCTAAAATCTCTTGTAGAAAGTGCATCAGGCTGATGTTTATGAGATGCCCGTTTCCATGTGAGGGCCACCATTGGGATGGAGAGCTCAAACATGTCCCCTTCTCTCTCTCTCTCTCTCTCTCTCTCTCTCTCTCTCTCTCTCTCTCTCTCTGGATGGCAGTATGAAGAGCTTCAGAGGTCAGCCGGCAGACATGGTGATGATCTGCGCAACACCAAGCAGGAGATTGCCGAGATCAACCGCATGATCCAGAGGCTCCGATCTGAGATCGACCATGTCAAGAAACAGGTCTGTTTGGGGACAGTGAAGGACACAAGCATTGTCACCTTGCTAGATCGCCAGTGGTCTTCTTCCTTCATTTGGGAAATTCCTGGACACTGAGAGAGCTTCTGGGATGAGGGACATGCAAGGTTTCCCCTTCCTAGTGCCCACATTTATCACATATGATCCCAAATCTATCACCAGTTGTGGTGGTCAAATTCCAAAGGGCAAATATCATAATGATGCCATCAAGAGGCATGGAAAAGAGCTCACTATGAATCTTTAATAAATGACAAGTACCAAAACATTGATTAGAAAAAAGTCAGCCATAAATTGGGTGAAGATCACCTAACATTCATGGTAAGGAAGGTCTAGGAGAGAGACAAGATGTGGATTCACTTTTCTACAAATATGAGACTTGAGGCAAATCTCGGTGGTTGATGTGAAACTCATCATCTCAGAGGACATGTGTAACTTTTAACTTTACTGTGGCATTCAAATGTATTACCAAAAACTGTACATATTCATAACAAGCTTGAGCCATTTCTGCCTCTGCCCCTAGGCTCATGTCTACTGTAACAAATCATCACCCAAATGCTCACGAAGGTCTGGACACAAAGGGCACACCTCTCAGGCACTCAGCCACGAGAAAAAATTGCAAAGGGGGCATCTTAGAAATCCTTCTCATAATATCTAGGCTCATAAGCTCTCCCTCCCTCAGAAAGGAACCCATAGACAGTGTCCTCTGAAAACCACACTGTCAGTTCATCCTGCCATTCTTCCCCCTCTAGTGTGCCAACCTGCAGTCTGCCATTGCTGATGCGGAGCAGCGTGGAGAGATGGCACTCAAGGATGCCAAGAATAAGTTGGTCGATCTGGAAGACGCCCTGCAGAAGGCCAAGCAGGACATGGCCAGGCTGCTGAAGGAGTACCAGGAGCTGATGAATGTCAAGCTGGCCCTGGATGTAGAAATCGCCACCTACAGGAAGCTGCTGGAGGGCGAGGAGTGCAGGTGGGTACCTCCCTGGCACTCCCCAGTTATCTGGAGACAGCTCCACCGGGTCTTGCTAATGAGCAACACAGCTGAATGCCACCATCATCACAATCACTACTCTCTGTAACACCTTCAAGACCAGTCCCCCAGGTCTCTGCTTACAACCAAGCCCCCTGTGTGTTCAGTAGTTGTCTCTGAGGCCTCACCCTCCCTGTGTTTCCTCCCTCCTAGGCTGAATGGAGAAGGCGTTGGACAAGTCAACATCTGTAAGTACCTTTGCTCCCTCCACCTCCTCGCCCTTGTGCCCTTGGGACTCGGTCAGGCTGGAGAATGGACTGCCGTGTCTTATGTCCTTGTTCCTGCCCCTCTGCAGCTGTGGTGCAGTCCACCGTCTCTGGAGGCTACGGCAGTGGCAGTGGTGGCAGCAGTGGCTTGAGCATGGGCGGAGGCAGTAGCTACTCCTATGGCAGCGGCCACAGCCTGGGAGGCGGCTTCAGTTCCGGCAGCGGCAGAGGCATGGGCGGTGGCTTCAGCTCCTCCGGAGGCAGCACTTCCACCATCAAGTACACCACCACCTCATCCTCCAGCCGGAAGAGCTACAGGAACTGAAGTCCCACCCTGCACTCTTGGTCCCACCACATCTCACGCCCCTGATGTGCTTCACTCTTCTGAGGCTGTTCCTTTTCTCTTGGCTCCTGGCTTCAGTTCTGAGAGAACTGAAATGGCTGAGCGCCTGCCTTTCTCATCTCTCTATCCCTCCTCCAGCTGCGTTCAGCCTTCTCTCAGCAGTCACTACCTGACCCAGACCCCAGAACAGCCAACTTCCCTTGCTTTTCACTGTGTCAGCAACTGCCTCTTTCCAGTGCTGAGATCCTTTATTACAGTGTTTGCTAATGCCTAATGCTCTATGACACAGTGTCTGTGTCTCAATACTCTCCTCCAGTCTTCTCGCTCTGCCAACCGCTAAATAAAGCAGATTTATAATATGGCACATGGTTTAGCATTGCCTTCATTTTTTTCACCAGTAGTTCTGAAACTTTTTATCTAATGAATGACTCTTCACGAATGTAGGGTACTCCCAATCTCATTTCCCTCCTTGCGAGAGATACAACAACCAATGGGTTGGCATCCCCTCACACCCAGGTCGGCTTCTTGTATCAGATTCCAGGTAAATATTTGGCAAGTGAAGTGGGAGGAAGGAAGCACTCCATAATCTGTTTGGATTGGAAATCCCAGGTTCTAGCAGCTCTGGGTTGCATTTTTAACCACCGCTCCTGCGGCCCTAGTGGTCTTCTATAAAGTTCATAACAACACATTACCTATCATTAGAGCCCAAGATCACCTATAAGAGAATCTGGTATTTGATTCATATACCTAATTGCCAATGACTGGGAAACTTGCATGACAACATGTGTCAAAAGAAACTAAAACATGTGTTCTCTTGAAATGCATCCTGGGGAAATAGTACTACACCCGGGAGAGGAGTGTACATGGCAGTGAACTTCCATGATCTTTACCACAAAGAAAAATAGGTGAAGTAGAGGTGCTGAAATAGAAATTTTAGATTTCAGGGAGCTGGGGAGATGGCTCATAGGACTGGAGCACAAGCTTAGCATGGCGTCCTTAGTGCGATTCCCAGCATTCCATGGTCCCATCAGCAATACAGGGAGCTATACTGAGCAGGGAGTAGCCCCTGAGCAATGCCGAATATGGTCTATATTCACATGCAATTTAGAGATGCTGATTAAGTGTGAGGGAAAACCAGAGTGGAAAGTCTCCTTCTCCCAGAAGCCTCCCTCAGACTGGGAAAAGACAACTATCTCCTTATTGCTCTGAAGAGAAGTTATAGCCCTCTCCCCGGTAGGAATGGGAAAGGGGAAACTGGGGACATCATGCTTGGGACTCTGTCACATCCACTCTTGTAGCCACTGGCAGGGTCCCTATTTGCTCCCAATCTCTTGTTCCCACCTGGAAAGTGAATCCCCACAGGATTAGCTGGCTTACTGGAGGGTCTGTTGGGTGCTGTTGGGTTAGTAACCAGCTTTGTTCACCTCAACTGTTCCCTTCTGCACCCAGCAGTGTGGGCAGCTCTCACCGGGCACTTCCTCATTTTCTACCCAGATTCTCCCAGCAACAGATATGTGGTGACTGGCTGTGGAGTGTAAGCCTTCTCATTACAGGTACTATTATGGACCCATGAGGAACAAGGGGAACTAAAGTAACTGACAAGCCAAATGATGTAAATGACAGAACTAGGAAGTACTAGGGTAGAGTCCCAGCTTCCAGGTTGTTTAGTAAGAACATTTTTTTATGTAAGAGTATTGCTATTTATTCAGTCACTGATTAGCTGATTGAATTGGGCATGAACTCGACCTTACTTTTTTTTTCATAATTTTGTTTATTTTTTCTTCTTATATTTACTTATTGAATCACTGTGGGAAAAGTTACAAAGCTTTCAATGTTAAGTCTTGGTCATACAATAATCAAACACCTTTCCCTTCACCAGTACTGATTTTTCACCACCAAGAACCCCAATATATCCCCCTCCCACCCTTCTCAATGCCTGTGAGGCAGATGATTTCTTTTTTTTTCCCCCTTTTTTTTTTGGTAGGAGTACTGCTATTTATTCAGCCACTGATTAGCTGATTGAATTGTACATGAACTCCACCTTACTTTTTTTTCTTTTTCCATTTTTAATAATTTTATTATTGAATCACCGTGAGAACAGTTACAAAGCTTTTTGGGTCTAAGTCTCAGTCATACAATGAAACACCCATACCTTCACCAGTGCCCATTCTTCACCACCAAAAATCCCAGTATACCCCCATCCCACACCCTCCCCCTGCCTGTGGGGCAGATGATTTCTACATTACTCTCTCTCTACTTTGATCACATTCACTATTTCGACACCAGACCCACCATTATTTAAGATTTTACCCCAACACTCAGATCTGCTCAAAAGGCAACAATAGACAATTTGTGTTCTATTGCTGGTTATGAATAACATATGATGTCGTGTGGCTGCAGTAGGGCCGTGTGGTTTTGAAATTCTGAAATTTTAACACTTAAATCTGGAGGAATTTCTGCCAAAAGCCACTGGATTTAGAGATCTGCTCCTGAGTCTCTGGGATCATAGCCGTTGAGCAGCTTGATGAGGAGCCAAAGAGGCCGTTCGTGGGCGATGACTTGGGGTCTCATTGGGGTGGGGAAGACAGGCCCGGCTCCACCCCTCCCCCCCATCCTGTGAGACCCAACAAGTTTCGTCACTGCGGGCCCAAGCCTGACTGTCCAATGGCCTCTGGAGGATGACAGCCACCAAGTCGCCAAGAGGGAGCAGGCGGAAGGACAGCACCCATTCCCCCCTGGGGTGGCCTGGTGACAGTAACCTACTGCGGGGTCCGGACACATTTCTGACAAAAGCCGCTGGGTTTCGAGATTTGTTTCTGAGTCTCTGGGATCAAGGCCGTTGAGCAGCTTGATGAGGAGCCAGAGAGGCCGTTTGTGGGCGATGACTTGGGGTCTCGTTAGGGTGGGGAGGACAGGCCTGGCTCCACCTCCCCCCCCATCCCGTGAGACCCAACAGGTTTCGTCACTGCGGGCCCAAGCCTGACTGCCCAATGGCCTCTGGAGGATGACAGCCACCAAGTCGCCAAGAGGGAGCAGGCGGAGGGACAACACCCTTTCCTCCCAGGGGTGGCTTGGTGACAGTAACGTACTGTGGAGTCCAAATGCATTTCTGCCAAACGCCACTGGGTTTTGAGATTTATTTCTGAGTCTCTGGGATCCTGGCCGTTAAGCAGCTTGATGAGGAGCCAGAGAGGCCATTCGTGGGCGATGACTTGGGGTCTCGTTGGGGTGGGGAGGACAAGCCCGGCTCCACCCTCATCCCGTGAGGCCCTGTGTGTCTTGTCACTGGGGGCCCAAATGTGACTATCTAGTGGCCTCAGACGGATGGCGGCTACTGGGCCGCCAGGGGGAACAGGCCAAGGCACAAAACCTATTTCCACCTGGGTTGGCCCAGCACCAGTAGCCTACTGCAGAGACCAGACGCATTTCTACCTAAAGCCACTGGGTTCTGAGATTCGTTTCTGAGTCTCTGGGATCATGTCCATTAAGCAGTTCAATCAGGAACCAAAGAGGCCTTGCCTCCATTTATATAGCTGAGCCAGAGGTGGTTTGTGGGTGTGTTTCCCACATACCTAACTTTTGGCCTTTTACTTTCTTGGTAAACTTTGCCCCAAGTTTTTGGGGTCTGGCCAAAGGCACAGCAGCAATTTTGGGGTATCTGGAAGTCTGAAGGTGCCATGAGGCTGCTGATGCACTCGCCTCACAGGTACAGATTGACCTGCTGGCGGCACCATACCCCCGAGGCAGGTGATTTCTACTTAACTTTTCTGTACATTGATTACATTCATTATTTTGACAAAAGATGTGCCATTATTGTTTAAAATTCCCCCCCCCCCCCATAATCAGAATTGCTGAAAAAGCATTGGGAAATACTTCGTTTTCTATAGCTGGTTATGAGAATCATATAATGATTTTGGATTTCTGCAGAGTCAGATAATCACGAGATTGGTTTCTGTGCATCTGGTGTTACGTCTGTGCCGGAGAGCCATTCTTGGGGGGCAACTCGTGATCTCGGTAGGGCGTGAAGGACGAGCTGGTACCATCCCCCTTCCCATGAGACTGCAGTTGCCCCATCACCGCCGGCACATACCTGGCTTTCCTATAAGCTCTGAGACAGCGGCCACCTTGTTGCGGGGGGGAGGGGGGGAGGCAGAAGGGAGCAACATCCTTTCCCTCCCTGGGAGGCATGGTGCCATAGTTTAATGCATGGTCCATTTACTTATCTGCCGCAAGCTGCCAGGCTCTGGATTAAGTCCTTTTGCCTCTGGAGCCATGGCCGTGCCGGAGAGCCGCTTATGGGGTGCAACTTGTGACCTCGGTAGGGCGTGAAGGACGAGCCAGTACCACCCCCCTTCCCATGAGACTGCAGTTGTCCCGTCACCGCCAGCTCATACCTGGCTTTCCTATAAGCTCTGAGGCGGCGGCCACCTTGTATGTGGTCCAGATGCATTTCTGCCAAAAGCTGCTGGGTTTTGAGATTTGTTTCTGAGTCTCTGGGATCATGGCCGTTAATCAGCTTGATCAGAAGCCAAAGAGGCTGTTTATAGGCAGCGACTCGGGGTCTCATTGGGATGGGGAGGAAGGGGCCGGTTCCACCCCCATCTGGTGAGGCCCCACGTGTCTCTCACTGCAGGCCCAAACCTGACTTCCAGTGGCCTCTGGAGGATGGCAGTCACTGGGCTGCCAGGGGGAACAGACCAACGCACAAAACCTATTCCCACCTGAGTGGCCCAGCGCCAGTAACCTACTGCAGGAACAGGACACATTTTTGCCAAAAGCCTTTGGGTTCCGAGATTCGTTTCTGAGTCTCTGGGATCATGGCCGTTAAGCAGTTTGATCAGGAACCAGAGAGGCCATGCTTCTAATTATATAGCTGAGCCGGAGGTGGTTTGTGGGTGTGTCTCCCACATACCTAACTTTTGGCCGTTTACTTTCTTGGTAAACTTTGCCCCAAGTTTTTGGGGTCTGGACAAAGGCACAGCAGCGATTTTGGGGTATCTGGAAGTCTGAAGGGGCCATCAGGTTGCTGATGCACTCGCCTCACAGCTACATATTGACCTGCTGGTGGCACCATACCCCCTAGTAAGAACATTTTTTCTGAAACATCATCCTTGCAAATGTTGGACTTGCCAGCCTTCAAAGTCAAGTGGTATAATTGCTTTCTATATTACATTGTTCTGTCATGTTTATAAGACATGATAGGTGTGTGTCCCTTCAGTTCTACTACTCTGGAGAACCCTGAGTAATACTCTTTGGAATGAAGGAGAAATGACAGATTCTCATACTGGGATTGGGGAAGGGGTGGGAATTGTACAAGATAATGCTGAAGTATCTTTCAATACTAAGATGTAGGGAAGTAATCAAGAGGCTATCTTAAAATATTCCCAATGGCTAACTCGAACACTTTAAGGCACAAATAGTTTATAGCCCAAAGTATAAAATATTCATGAGCCGATATTGATATGGGAAACAGAATTTCATTGTCGGTATAAGACATCTGAGATTAACGTAAATAGCCTTTTTTCATTTTGCATATTTCTTATTTTTATTATTTCTAATTTTATTTGAAACAACATGCTTTTCAACACTGTAAATGATAAGGCTTCATACTTATCGCAGTCCAAGTTCACACTCCCCCCTTAGAATGTCCACTTACTTTGCCATTTCTCAGTGTCCCCACCCCTCAGTCTCTCATTCCTGAATATTGGTAAGCTCTATTTTGCAGTCCATGTTCTCATGTTCTCACGAGGTGAAGCTTTGACCATTCGTTATTTCTTTACTACTCTTTTTAATATCCAACATATGATGAAAATCACTCTGTGTCTGTTCTTCTTTGGATGGCTTCAGTCACCATAACATTCTCTAGATCCATTCCACATAGTATCAAATTGTATGACTCCATTTTTTTCTCACAAGAGAATAGTATTTTAAAGCTGAGTTTTATGATATTCCACTATATACCATAATTTCTGTATATGTTCTTTGTTACAAAATAAGAAAAAGATTAAATCTTGAAAGACCAAGCCCATGAGAACAAAATATTTTGTTTAGATTCCTTTACCCCTTCAGAACTGAGTTGGAAGAAATGAATTAATTAAACTTTTGTGATATCACAAAATTTGTTTCTGAGGCAAGGAGCTAGTCCTCAGTCCAATAGTGGTTCCATGTTGAATTTGACTACAGAAAAGATCAGCCAATTGCGTACTCCAGAGTGTACAGAGTTCATGTTTTTAAATATAGAAAATGCATCTTTGTAAAAACATACTCAAATACAAGTTCTTGTAGTGACTAGTTATCTCCAAATTCTGCCTTGCTGCAATCTCCTGTGATCCAGCTTGTTGGCATGTGAGCCAACCAAAGTGTACCCCAATGCATGGACTCCCCTCTTGGTGTGGTGGGGGGAGTGGGCAGCACAGTCAGGGAGACAGTGGCACAAAGTATTGAAAGTAAGTGGCTCTTCTCTCAGTGTTTCATGAACCAAGAGGCAACCGCTCGAGACCTCCCTGCTAGCTAGTTACTGAACTTGGCCTTAAAGTACTGAGCTTGGCCTTAAGGGACGCTGACAGTAGGTCCAAATTCGATGGGGTGGGATGAGAGAAGGGTTGGGGTGCCCATCTCTGGCAGCAGCTCTATTCTACTTTGACCTCAACTCCTGCAGGGAAATCCTTTCTCCACCACATGCTAAATTTAGGGCTCCGTTGCTTTCCTAATTTCATTGTCTCAGCCCCAGTCAGCAGTTGTCCTCTGGACTGTAAGCTGCTGGACACTCATCTACTTATTGTGTAGTTTCTGAGGACTCAGGTCTCTGAACCCATCATGCATTTTAGACCTGATATTGACCCTCATGCATACCGTTTGACTTTGCTTTGAATCACTAAAGTCAGTCTTCATTAAATCTTATGTAAAGGTTTCCCCTCTCCAAGTCCCCTGATGACCCTGCTTATTCCTTTTTTTATCAACACACCTGAAGATACTTTTTGTGGTCTCCTTCATTTAGTCAGTAAACCTGGCTTTATCAGACTACATACTAATGGGATTTATGGCAAACCCATTGATATACAGGATATTATGTATCCTGTATTTGTCAGCTGATGACTATGTCTTCCATGGAACATAAACTCCAAAGGGTGGAGGGAAAATTTTAGCCATTCCATATTGACATATATAGGTCCTCAATAAATATTCACTAAAGTAGGTAAAGAGATATACATGATAACCTTTCAGTATCTGTGTTGAAAACCATAATGCCCCAAAAAAGAAAGAGACAGAGACAGAGAGAACAGAGAGACAGATAAAGAGACAGAGATAGAACTGTCTGCCATACAGGCAGGCAAGAGTTGGGGTAGGAGGGAAACTGGGGTGGTGGAAAATTAGTGGTGGGAAATGTACACTGGTAAAGGGATGGGTGCTGGAACATTATATGACTGAAACCCGATCGTGAACAAATTTGTAACTATATATCTCACTGTGATTCAAATGGGTAAATAGTCAGAAAATCTTTTATTTATTCATTTTTGGTTTGGGGCTCAGGGGCTCAGCAGCACTCGGGGGCTACTCCTGGCTAGTTGCTCGGTCACTCTGCAGTACTCAGAGGACCATGTGTTGTCAAAGTTCAAATCCAGGCTTCTTGCATGCAAAGTATGAGCTCCAGCCCATTGAGCCATCCCTCCACTTTCAAACCCAATAAATACTTTAAACATTATTTGAAAGCTTTAATTAATTATGTACATGTGAAACCATTAAACCATGCAGAGTCTCCTGCCCCTGTGCCTGGCTGTCCTCGCCAGGGCCGCTTGGAGGGGTTGAGTTTCCCTCCCTGCCCCGACCAGGGCTCCGGCAGCCAAAGACCTCCAGAACCAACCACAACCATGCTGAGACCACTCTCTGCACGCATGAAAGTACAGGCAGAGGAACAAAGACATGCAGGTCCCGGGGCTGAGATCTCCAAACCTGCTCGGATCGGGGCTGAGCATCCTCCACCCAGATCCTCCATCTTCCAGTAGGCAGGGGTCATACCCACAAACTGGCCCCCTGGCGCTGTGCTCCCGGAAGGACATCTTGTTATCTCATTCTTACTTTGGACAACCTGGCAGGCTACTGAATGTAACCTACCCACACGGCAGAGTCTGGCAAACTCCCCGTGGTGTACCCAATATGCCAAATACCAGTAACAATGATGGGTCTCATTCTCCTAACCCTGAAAGAGCCTTGAATATTGCACTTTTTAAAATCTCTGGGCTAGGACGAAGGAGACGTTACTGGGACCTGCTCGAGGCAATCGACGAACCACAGGATGATCATGATCGTGATTGTGAAACCATCATTAACAGTATTATAAATTATAGTATCCCAATTTCTGGGTGTGATCCCTGGGTCACCGGAGATTGGTGGAAGCAGGCAGGGCAGGGCGGGGGGGGACTTCTGGGTGTGATTCCTGGGTTACCGGAGATTGGTGGAAGCAGGCAGAGGATCTCTGTTTCCTGGTCCTGTTGAGCCTGGAGTCCAAGGTCACAAAGTTCCGCTTACCTGGTTCTGTGGGGCTTCTCTCATGACTGAGGCTTGGCCCGAGTGTCCGGAAAGCGGCATCTGGGTAGTGGAGGTAGTGGAGGTAGTTGGCCAATGAGGTATTTATCTGGCACTGGCAGTGTGGGGCTTATGGGTGTTATCCCTGGGTTGCCAAAAATTGGAGGAAAATTCTACTTCACAGAGCAGGGAGAAAAGGATGCAAAGTTTAAGAAGAGAACTTCCAGAACGACCACCAACTAGGGACTCTTTGGCACTGTTGCAGCAACATGGGAAGATGCCGTCGTTGACGACATCAATGAGGAATACAACTGACTGCTTCAGCTCCTCCATGATTGTGTGAGGAGTGCCAAAAGAGAGAAAGCCACAAAAAGACACCTGTCTTCAGAAACTCTTGAGCTCATTTGCCAATGTGGCTTGGCGCGAGCCTCAGGCAACCACAAACTAATGACTGAACTCGAAAAGCAGTGCTGAGAAGCGATAAAGGAAGACCTCAAGAGAGAAGAGCAGCAGTGCTGGCCAATGAGGCAGAAGCCGGGAAAAGTATTCACAATGCCCGCCTGTCCTTCGCCAACTACAAGACCAAGATGACTGCCCTCCGATATCCTGATGAATCTATCACATCTTCCAGAAGGGCAATGGAGAAGATTATCTATGACTTCTACTTGGATCTCCCCGATAGCCACGTCCAACTGCCCATATACCAAATTCTGCAGGATGGATATGTCGTTCCCAAAATTCTACCTTCCAAAGTCCAACATGTCATTTTGTTGATAAAGAAGCAAACAGCACCTAGCCCAGACAAGGTCAGACCTGAACACCTGAAGAATCTGCCATCAGTACTCGTCAATACGCTGGCTTGACTCTTCACATGCTACCTGTCTGAATGCAACGTTCCTTCCCCAATGGAAAACCAGCAGGACCGCTCTACTGTACAAGAAGGGAGACATCCACAACATTGGCAACTATTGCCTGATCTGCCTGTTGTCCATCGTCTACAAGCTATTCACTCGAGTCATCCTGGATAGGATCAGCAGAACACTAGATGAAGGACAAATATGCGAGGAAGCCAGGTTCCGAAAAGGATTCAGCACAACTGACCATATCCACACGGTGACCAAGCTCATTGAGGTTTCTCGAGAGTTCAAGATGCCGCTCTAACGTTCATCAATTTAAAGAAGGCCTTTGATTCTATTGAGACTGAAGTTGCCATCGAAGTCACAGTCAAACAGGGCATTCAAACTCAGTACATCAGGATCCTCTGTGAGCTGTATTACAGATTCACCACCAGCATCTCACTATTCTACTAGGAAGTGAGAGGGATTTGGCAGGGCAATACCATTTCACTGAAACTCTTCAGTGCCACTCTTGAGAACGTCATGTGATGACTGGAATGGGAAGGAATGAGAGTGAAGATAGATAGTCGGCAACTACACCACCTCCGCTTCGCTGATGACATCGTTCTAATAACACCAAACATTAGCCAAGTGGCACAAATGCTGACTGATTTTGACCGTGAGTGTGGAAAGGTTGGACTGCAACTGAATCTCATGAAGACAATGTTTATGAAAAACGGACTAGTTCCTGCCGTTCCATTTGCCCTCAGTGGAATGAAGATCTCTGAATGCAGCTGTTATGTGTACCTAGGTCGAGAACTCAACTTGACGAACAACCTGGCACCTGAGCTGCACAGGAGGAAGAGAGCAGCGTGGAATGCCTTCAAGAGTATCAAAGAAATAGCTAAGAGGACGAAGAACCTATGGCTCCAGGCACATCTCTTCAACTCCACCATTCTCCCTGCACTAACATACACCTCAGAGACCTGTGCCCTATGAAAACAGGATGAGAACACTTTTCGGGACTCCCAAAGAGGAATCGAAAGAGCTACGCTTGGAATATCACACTTCACTCAAGTGAGAGAAGAAATCCAGAGTTCCAACCTCCATCGACAATTGAGAATCTGGGACACTGTCTCATTTGCCAAGGCATCGAAAATCAGATGGGCTGGACTCATAATGCGATTTGAAGATGACCACTGGACTAGAGTTGTTACTGACCAGAGTCCACGGGACATCAAAAGAATGCATTTCCGCCCACCTACGAGATGGTCAGACTTCTTCATCAAGACCCTGAACAAACGGTTTGAGGCTCTTCGTGTTCCTATAGTGAGCAGACGCCATTGGGCTACACTAGCACGAGACAGGGACAAATGGAGACATTACTGGCCCCTGCTCAAGCAAATCAATGAGTAACAGGATATCAAGTGATCAAGTATCCCAATCAATTAAAAAGTTGAAAATAAAGAAAAAAACTAATGTAAAAATATATTTTAGTGAAAAAACAAGTTTCACAGCATATATTAGTATAAACAACATACATGCTTCACATATTTTAATCTCTGGTAATAAAACCCGACAAAGTTTACTTTTTTTTTAGATCACACCTGTAGATGAACAGGGGTTACTCCTGGCTCTGCTCTCAGGAATTACTCCTGTCGGTGCTCAGGGTACCATATGGAATGCTGGAACTCGAACCCAGGTTGGCTGTGTGCGAGCAAACGCCCTACCTGCTGTGCTGTCACTCCAACCCCGAAAAAGTTTACTTAGCTACATGATTTATATTATATCCCCAGTCAGACATATGACTTATTCTAGAATTTAGGTGGCCACAAAGAAATAATAAAAGCATACATGGTATTTAAATATTAAATTTATTTTAACAGTAATATTGATATTGACATTTTGGATCTCTCATAGGTACATACAAAATAAACAAAATCAAGGCTCTGGAGAGACAGTACAGTGGGCAAAGCACTTTCCTTGCTTGCAGCCAATGGCCAGCAACACAAATGGTCTCTCCATCCCCACCAGGAGTGATTCCCTGAGCACAGAACCAGGAGTAATCACCGAGCACAGCCGGATGTGGCCCAAACCCTCACCACAATCACCCCTACACCAAAAGAAAATAAGTAATATGCTTTTGTCATTCAAAGGCAACTTCTCAGTATGAGAAAAAATAGATGCAGAAGAAAAATCATCCTAGAACCTCTACAGAATTGGAAATAATCAGCACAGACTTCTGGTATTTTTTAAAGGACCTACACCTAGCAGTGTTGGGGATCGGGCAAATGTGCTGGGACTAAGCTCACAGTCTGCACATGTCACGCATGTGCTCTTTCCCTTTAAGTCACGTCCTGGCCCTCAAATTCTGATTTTTTTTAAATCACAGTTTTGCATTTTTTTCTAGTTCCATTCATTATAAAATTTCAAAGCAAAGACAACCCACTAACAACGAGCAATCCTAGTATGCAAATTCAGGTTTAGGAATATCAATTTCCAAGAAAGGGAACCAGAACTAGTTGGCAAAAGGGATGATGTCATCTCTGTTGCAAGTACAAGGTCAGCCCAAGACATTTTATCCCACAAAACTAGGATACTAACAACTTAAATGGGGTCCTGTCAAAAGGACACATAAATCAATCTGAAGAGAAATCATTGGCCTAAAATGAGACCAATAAAATGACAAAAGCATCAATGTCTACACTGAATAAAAATATATCAAATAAATTGTGAAATTATAATTATATCATGCAGAAATTTCCTGGTCCCTTTGGGTGTGGTGATGGTTCCTATCAATTACCGGGAATGCTGGTAAGAAAAGGAAAAGAATTAAGCATTTATTCTGATTTTTCTTTGGATTATGTGTTAAGTTACCTGAAGAGTAAATGATGAAAAGTTCTGCATTACAGATGAGTCCCAGCTAATAAATGCAGAAAGCAAGATGAGAAAACTATATAGTTGACTTCTTAATCACTTAATCACTTAACTTCCCGTTAGTCAGCGATTTGCTCGAGTGGGCGCCAGTAACGTCTCCATTTGTCCCTGTCACGTGCTAGTGTAGTCCAATGGCATCTGTTCGCTCTGGGAACATGAAGAGCCTCAAACCAATCGTTCATGATCTTCACGAAGAAGTCTGACCATCTGGTAGGTGGGCGGCCACGCGGTCTTTTGACATCCCATGGAATCCAGTCAGTAACAGCTCTAGTCCAGCGGTCATCTTTAAATCTCATTACGTGACCAGTCCATCTGATTTTTGACACCTTGGCAAATGAGACAGCGTCCCTGATTCTTGATCGTCAACGGATGTCGGAACTCCGGATTTTTTCTCTCATTTGAGTGAAACGTGATATTCCAAGCATAGCTCTTTCTATTCTTCTTTGGGAGACCTGAATAGCGTTCTCATCCTGTTTGCGTAGGGCCCAGGTCTCTGAGGCATATGTTAATGCAGGAAGAACAGTGGAATCAAAGAGATATGCCCGGAGTCGGAGGTTCTTCGTCCTCTTAGCTATTTCTTCGACGTTCTTGAAGGCGTTCCAAGCCGCTCTCTTCCTCCTGCGCAGCTCGGGTGCCAGGTCATTTGTCATGTTGACTTCTCGACCTAGTAGTACACATAGCTGTTGCATTCAGAGATGGTCGTTCCGTTGAGAGCGAATGGGGCATCAGGAACGAGGCTGTTTCTCATAAACATTGTCTTCGTAAGATTCAGCTACCTTTCTAGTCCTACCTAGTCCTACCTTTCCACACTCATGGTCAAAGTCGGCCAGCATTTGTGCTGCTTGGCTGATGTTTGGTGTTATTAAAACAATGTCATCAGCAAAGCGGAGGTGGTGTAATTGCCGACCATCTATCTTCACTCCCATTCCTTCCCATTCCAGTCGTCGCATGATGTTCTCGAGGGTGGCACTGAAGAGTTTCGGTGAAATGGTATCACCCTGCCGAACCCCTCTCTTTACATCAACGATCACTTCTTTGTAGAATGGTGAGATCCTGGTAGTGAATCCGCAATACAGCTCACGGAGAATCTTGATGTATTGGGCTTGAATGCCCTGGGTGGCTAGGGCTTCGATGACCGCTTCCGTCTCAACAGAATCAAAGGCCTTCTTTAAATCAATGAACGTTAAACAGAGCGGCTTCTTGAACTCCCGAGAAACCTCAATGAGTTTGGTTATTGTGTGGATATGGTCGATGGTGCTGAATCCTTTGCGGAACCCGGCTTGCTCGCATGGTTGTCCTTCATCTATGTTCTGCCAATCCTATTTAGGATGACTCGAGTGAACAACTTGTAGATGACAGACAAAAGGCAGATCGGGCGATAGTTGCCTATGTCATGGATGTCTCCCTTCTTGAACAGTAGTACGGTCCTGCTGGTTTTCCATTGGGATGGAACCTTGCATTCAGACAGGTAGCGAGTGAAGAGCCGAGCCAGTGTATTGATGAGTACTGATGGCAGGTTCTTCAGGTGTTCAGGTCTGACCTTGTCTGGGCTGGATGCTGTTTGTTTCTTTACCGACAAAATGGTGTGTCGGATTTCGGAAGGGAGAACGTTGGGAACGACATATCCATCCTGTGGAATTTGGTATGTTGGCAAGTGGACATGGCTATTGAAGAGATTTGAGTAGAAGTCATGGATAATCTTCTCCATTGCCATTCTGAAGGATGTGATGGATCCATCAGGACGTCGGAGGGCAGTCATCTTGGTCTTGTAATTGGCGAAGGACAGGCGGGCGTAACGAATACTTTTCCCAGCTTCTGCCGCATCTACCAGTACTTCTGCTCTTCTCTCTTTGAGGTCTTCCTTGATTCCATCTCTGCACTGCTTTGCGAGCTCGGACGTTAGCTTGCGGTTGCCTGAGGCATGTGCCAAACAACGCTGGCGAATTAGCTCAAGAGTTTTCGAAGACAGGCGTTTTTTTGTGGCTATCTCTCTCTTGACGTTCCTCGCACATTCATGGAGGTGCTCAACCAGTCGATCGTATTCCTCATCAATGTTGTCAACAATGGCATCTTCCCAAGTTGCCGCAATAGTGCCAAAGAGTTCCCAGTTGGTGGTCGTTCTGGGAGTTCTCTTTTTGAACTTTGCAGCCCTTTCTCCCCGCTCTGTCAAGTAGAATTTTGCACGAAGGAGACGGTGGTCTGATCCCGTTAGAAATTTTGGGACAACAGCGACATCGGTCAGGCAAAACCATCGATTGAATATGATGTGGTCTATTTCGTTGTGGAATCCTCCACCGGGAGACTCCCATGTCCAACGTTTAGATTCTGTCTTCTGGAACTGTGAGTTACCATGAATGGTCTTGGTCGACATGATGAACTCAGACAGTCTCTCACCCTGTTTGTTCCATTCTAGGCCATGGGTCCCGATGTGAAGTTCTTCAGCTGATCTTCTCAGTCCTATCTTGGCATTAAAATCACCCACGATGATCTTGTAGAAGGTGTGGTCTTCTTTATAGAACTTCTCCAGCTCCATGTAGAACTTCTCGATTTCTCTTTCATCATAATGAGATGTTGGTGCATAGACAACGAAGATAGAAACTGCAGGCAGTGAGCCACATCTATTCAAATGTAAACGTCCGATTCGGGTTGTTGGCATTCGAATGAATCAATGCTCTTGGCCAAGTTTGTGTTGACAAGGACACCGACGCCTCCGACACCTCTTTTATCGCATGTTCCGAGGAACAATTCTTCTCCAGTGTTGAAAACGGCATGGTGAGATTCGTGCCTTCTTGTCTCGGTCAGACTAATGATGTCGTACTTGATCATTCGCGCTTGTACCATCAGGTCTTCGATGGATGTATCTGATGCTAGCGTACGTGCATTGAAAGTACAGATGATCATTTTTGTCTTCCTTCGTTGTGGCAGCCTAGTTCGGCCATGAGATTTTGTCGGCCTCTCCTTTCTCATCCTTCTCAGTGCTGCCATGTCGGTGAAGCCTTCAGGGTCAGGTGAATGAGACCAGTTGTAGTTACTGGTTTTGGCATATCGAATACACAACGGATAGCTTGCCAGGCTCTTCCGTGCGGGCGGAATACTCTCGGTAGCTTGCCAATCTTTCCGAGAGGGAGAGAGGCTTTTGGGGCAACCTCTAATCACCCTTGTAGGTGTTACCATATTTGAACCCTATCAAATATGGTACGACAATTCCGGAAGATGGGTATTTAGTGTCTTACCTCCACTACCCAGCCGTCGCCACACTCCAGGACGCTTTCCGGACCCATCATACAACACATCATAATTGTACTTAACCCCTCAAAAATAGTGAATGTGAGAATTTATCAATTAATATTATACATATGTATATAACAACTGGGGACCAAAGAGATAGCATAGTGGGTAAACAGCCCATCAGTTTGATACCCAGCACCACATATGGTCCCCGAATCCCTGAGCATCACAGGCTGCGACCCAAAAGGGGATCCCTGAATGCAGTCAGGAGAAAACCCTGAGCATTGCTGGATATTGTCAGTCCCTCAAAAAATAAAAAACAGAAGTAGAAAGAAAAGAAATGACTGTTGATTATGACAGCTATTATACTGTTGTGCAACTGGATTAAAAAGTCATTACTGGACATGCATGCAAATACAAGTGCAATGACTAAGTGTCTGCATTTCCTCTAAGCTACTGCAAAAAGACACAAAGGATTTAAATATAAAAAGAGGAATTAGATGAAACACTAAGAAGAAAATTTTAATTGTTAAGTGTTTTGTACCCAGAGGTTTATATTCTGCTCTCTCTCTTTTCTCTCTCTCTCTTTCTCTCTCATTGGATCTATATGCAATTTTTGAAGATAGAAATTTTGATTGGACAAAACAGCAAACACAGAAACATAGCAAAGATATATTTGGGAGTTAAATTTCTAGTTATGGTAAATCTGACATCCCATCAAAAACATTCAGAGGACTTAAAACCTGACTCCAAGGAAGAGGCGTGAGAATAACTATACACTGAATAAAATCATTTCCATAAATTATAAAGGAAAATGAGCCAGAGTGATAGTACAGTGGCTAAGGTGTTTGCCTTTCACATGTCTGACCCAAGTTTCATCCCCACCATCCCAAATGGTCCCTGAGCAGAGCCAGGAGTAATCCCTAAGTGCAAAGCCAGGAGAAACCCCTGAGCATCACGGGCTGCGACCCAAAAGGGGGAAAAAAAGGAAAATATATCTTTTAGCTTAATTAAACTTTTTAATTTAATAAAATACTATTTTCTTGTGCTAATTTAGGCTCAAATTTTAAAGATATTTAATATTAAAATTTTTAGTGTAATATAATTTTTAAACTAAATTTATGAACAGCAGGCTTCTTTAACCTCATGGAGCAAAGGGAAGTATTTCTTCCTTCTCAGAAAGTACCCTGAGACAACAGGGAGAACAAAACACAAAGCTAAATTCGACCCTTAATTACCAAAGGGAAGAGTTCTTAAAAATCTCCAAATGGGAGAAAACATAAAAAAAGTATTCTCACAGAGAGCTACAAACACATCGGATAGGAAAACAGAGAGATACCACAGCTGTAAGTTTCAGAAATGACCCCATGAGGCAAACGCAGTTGAACCAAATGTGGTAATCATCAGGAACACCAAGCAAAGCCAACACTGAGATTTTAGTACGTGCCAGGCACTGTTGACTCATGGAATTTAGACCAAGGCAACATAAATGAAATTTCCTCAGGTGCAAGCAAATTGAAGAATCCCTTACTTGTAACAAACAGAACTGGGTGTGTGAGCTGAAGACAGACTCCCATCTGGCATGAAGTTTCAAGAACCTGCAGGACAGAGTTTGAATAAGGAATCAGAGTCAAAGCCAAGAGCAGCATTTTATTGCTGGAAAAAAATAAAGCAGAAAAACTGAATTGTAAGCCACTCTGCAGCCACCTGTGTTGGTTTGGGAAGAGCCACAACTGAGTAGTACTCAAAACTCAGTGAAAAAGACACCATAATAACATATGAGAGCAAAGGGGCTGCAGAGTGAGTCAAAGCACTAGCTTGTATGGCTAAGAAAAGGAACAGAGGTAAGGTAAAGCCACGGTGGAAAGTCTAAGTTGAAAGCTGTACAAAGAGAAAAGCCATTGAGGAATACACATAGGGACATGCTGGTGAGCATGGGGAGGGCAGGCACTTCCAAAATACCCACCTTGAGCATCAAGAGGGCATCAGGAGCACATCAGACAAAAGAGATGTGGGAGACCAAAGGAGAAGCAACAAAAGTGTACAATGAATGTGCTGCTATGTACATGTATAACATTTTATGTACATACATAGAAGCATAATAAATAAATATTTGTTGTATATTCTCTGCGTATATTTTACATGTAAGATAAATGCAAACACACCTTACATATTTGCAATTTATGTATTCAGAGAGTTTTCCCAGTACTATACTTACTCTTCACATATACACTTCCCCAACTCTTTCCCTCTGATTATCCTTCACCCCCCTCTCACCTTCTCTCTCTCCTTCCCCCTTTCATTTTTCCCTTCCCCTAATGCACACACGCACAGGCATGCCCCAGGAAAAGTACGGAAGTTTAATATTGCTACAAGGATATACACACTTACCCTTCATATGTAGAAATTGGATGCCTGGAGAATAAACTTCTATTTCTATTTTGTTCCTTCAATGTGTCCACTGTCACTGTCCTCCCATTGTTCATCAACTTGCTTGAGCGGGCCCAGTAATGTCTCCATTTTTGAGATTTGTTGTTACTGTGCTTGGCATATCGAATATATCACAGGTAGAGTGCCAGCCTTTGCCATGCAGACGAGATACTCTCGGTAGCTTGCCAGGCTCTCCGAGAGGGGCAGAGGAATCGAACCCGGCTCTGCCGGGCTGGCTACGCACAAGGCAAACGCCCTACTGCTGTGCTATCGCTCCAGCCCCTTCAATGTGTATTAATTAAAAATTAAAATACATAGGGTGTGTAAGTGACAATATTCGAAGTACGCATAGGTATTCTATGACATCTACACGAGGGATACATTTCATTAGGCTTCTTGTTTTAACTGTCCCTTACAGACTATAATAAGGACACAGTGGCCCATTCAGTGACACACAAGCATGAAGTGATGAAAATACAATGGGGAAAAGCTTCACACACAAATAAACTGGTTTCTTTTGGGAGGGGGTTGGATGGCCACACCCAACAGTGCTCAGGGCTTATTCATAACTCTGCACTCAGGGTTCAGTCCTGACAGGGCTTGGGGAACCATGTGGGATGCCAGGAATTGAACTCCAGTCAACCACCTGTAAAGCTAGCACCCTGCTCTCTGCACTATCTCTCCAGCCCCATAACCAAGTTTCTTTAACAACAACAACAACATATATACATATGTTTGTATATGTATTTTTTCAAGTAAAAAGGAATTTGATGATTTAAAAAACTTATAACTTAAAAGATATATCATTCAAATACAGCATGCATAGTGTTTATTTGGATTCTGACTTGACAGCCAAAAATATTAGATAAAAAAAATAAAGCATACAGGATATTTCAAAGATCTAATAAACACTTGTTGATGTCAGCAACTATATCAACTTTAAAATACAAAACTACCAATTCGATTGCAAAAGTCTTTTCTTTAGATATAGAAAGCGAATAATATGTTCAAGAAATTCCAGGGTCTCTGGGATGTGCCTTCAAACAATTTAATGTTGATAGTGTATTTGGTGGGGAAGTAGGGGGGAAAGCCCGTTCATGCGATAATTTTTACAAGTCCAGGATCCAGATATGAAGGAAACAGGATGCTTTTCTCCTTCTCCAGCAGCGTGAAATTATCCATAAAAGGGGAAAATAAGTACCAATTATCTTCCTCACTGGGAAAGAATGATAATCGTTCGTTTAAGACACCTTAACAGATCGCCTTTGATCTCCCGTATCTCAGCCGAGTGGACCGTGCGTGCTGAGGGCAATTAGTAAGTCCTGATGGAGCAGGGCATGCAGAACCTTTGTCAGAGACGGTGACTAACCCCGAGCTCAGTGAATGGAGAATAGCCTCATTGTGCTGAGAGCGCATCAGAGCTGGAAGGCAGGAGAAATTTTCCCTGACTAAAGAAAGCCTAAACGCAATCTTCCGATTTCATAACTTTCGGCTAATCCCAATGTGATCTCACCTTTGCTAGAGCCCAGCCCCTCCCCACCTGCAAGCTCACCTCCCGGGCGAGCCCGGCCCGGCCACCGCATATAAGGAGCCCGCGGCAGCTCCCCTCCACACTGCTCCTCTGCTACCCACAGCCTCTCTCCATCCACCCTCCAGCACTCGCGCTCCAGGCAGCATGTCCAGCAGATCCACGATGAGGACCCAAAGCAGCAGCCACCGCGGCTTCAGCGCCGGCTCGGCCCGGGTGCCCGGGGGCTCCCGCTCCGGCTTCAGCAGCGTGTCCGTGTCCCGCTCCAGGGGCAGCGGGGGGCTCGGCGGAGCGTGCTCAGGGGCCGGCTTTGGCAGCCGCAGCCTCTACGGCCTGGGGGGCTCCAAGAGGATATCCATCGGAGGGGGCAGCTGTGCCATCGGCGGAGGATACGGCAGCAGAGCTGGGGGCAGCTTCGGCTTTGGAGGAGGCCTGGGCAGCGGATTTGGCTTTGGCGGTGCCGCTGGCAGTGGCTTCGGGCTCGGCGGCGGCTACGGGGGCTCGGGCTTCCCCGTGTGCCCCCCGGGAGGCATCCAAGAGGTCACCGTCAACCAGAACCTGCTCACCCCTCTGAACCTGCAAATCGACCCCTCCATCCAGCGCGTGCGCACGGAGGAACGCGAGCAGATCAAGACCCTCAACAACAAGTTCGCCTCCTTCATTGACAAGGTAAAGCCACTGCACCTGCTCTCCCCGGGGCGCTTTCAGGGACCCCACGACCACCCCGAGGACCCGAGCCCCGCAAGGGATACTCAGAAGACAAGGGGACGCCGACCCAAGGGAAGTGGGTGGCATCCGTGAAGACACAGGCAGGAAGGATGGATGGCACCAGGTGGCCCCGTCTCTTTATACTCCCCCTTTCTGCCCAGGAAACAGGTTCAGTCTCTCAATGCCCTAAGAAAGGAAACAGAAGTGACAAGTCAGTCAGAATGTGTTGTCTCTAGCTTCCAAGAATACAAGAATACAGGAAAATGCGATAAAAAACTGTTCTGGGCAAGGGGCAGAATGAACAAAACTTGAGAAAAAAAGGATATTCTGGTAGGACTAGAAACATTGACAAGGTGGCCAGCATGTTATATTGGTAGATAGAGCATGGCCATCGAAGGAGCATCATTTCAAGGGGAACTTAGATAAGCACCCATCCTAGGTTGCAATGGAGCACAATCGTGAATTTCTAAGTACATGTTTTGCCAAACTAGGTCCTAACCGAAAGAGTTGGGGGATATATTAAGAAAGAATCTACCAAACAAGTCGTGTGGTTGAGCTTTTCAAAAAGATGAGAAAAGGCTTGCTCTCCAAGCCCTTGTTTCCTCTAGAGCATGTATCTTGCTGGCTGTCTAAATGTCTACTTGCTGATAGCTTTTTCCACTCTGGGGAAGTCAGCATTATCTCTGGAACGTGAATTTCTTCTCTTTCTCTCCACTCACATCTTTTTAAGCAAGTATAATTCAATACAAACTTTAAGATTGAACTGCTGCGAGATACACAGTCCCAAAGCTGTTCACGATGGAGTTTCAGTCATACTGAATGTTCTGACACCCATCCCTCCACCAGTGTATAATTCCCATCACCAGTTTTCCCAGTCTCCTTCCCACCACCCCACCTCCAGTTGGCCTCTTCAAAAAAAAAAAAGGAGATGGAAGATGCTGAGAGGTTCCGTGACTTTAGAGCTGACAAACGTCACAAGTGCAAAGAGCAGATTTTTATAAAGAGATGGGTTGCATGTGGAAAGGCTGTGGAGCAGATTCCAGGCACAAGGAACTTTTGCAAGTTCTATTATAACCAGCAGCCAGACTTGGGCAGACAGTGTGAGGACCTGAATACTCGTCTCTTTCTCCTTCCTCTGTCTGACAAATGACCACTTGTCTTCCTCCAGGTGCGCTTCCTGGAACAGCAGAACAAGGTTCTGGACACCAAGTGGGCTCTGCTCCAGGAGCAGGGCACCAGGACCGTGAGGCAGAACCTGGAGCCCATGTTCGAGCAGTACATCAACAACCTCAGGAGACAGCTGGACAGCATCCTTGGCGAGAGAGGCCGCCTGGACTCTGAGCTCAGGGGCATGCAGGACATGGTAGAGGACTTCAAGAACAAGTGAGTTCAATACGAAAAAGAGGCACCATTTCCAGCAGCACGCAAACACACACACACACACACACACACACACACACACACAAACACGTTTGAGGTGGCCTTCAATCCTGAGCAAAATATGGGCATGGAAATGAAAAACACAATTAACCCCTAACCAGCCTAAAAAACAAAAGGGACCTAAGAGACTATGTGAAGAATAAAATTGGAAGCCCTTTAGGTCCACAGAGAAAAACATGATTTAGTCTACTTATTGGCATGAAAGCTCAAAGTGGGAATAGTTAGTTTGTGGATGGTCATTGTATGGCTGCCTCTCCTGTACTCAGCCTTGTCTCAATAAAGGTTCATCTCTTTCCAATTCCAGATATGAGGATGAAATCAACAAGCGTACCGCAGCAGAGAATGAATTCGTGACCCTCAAGAAAGTGAGTCAAATGATGAGAAATTAAGTGTCAAATGATGAGAAATTAAAGGGACTGTTTTTCCTTGCCCAGAAAGGGATCTGGGTCCCTGCCCACATCCCAGAGAATAAGCTGGGAGAGTTCAAGGCAGCTATGCTGGAAGGAGGCTCAGCTGACTGCAGGTTTCTGGTTTCTTCCTCAGGATGTGGACACTGCCTACATGAACAAGGTGGAGCTTCAAGCCAAAGTGGACAATCTCATGGATGAGATTAACTTCCTGAGAGCTTTCTATGAGGCTGTAAGTTTTCCCGTCACCATCTTCTTTTTCCTGTGGGCTTCTTAAGGGTGAAGAAGTTGTTTTGTGGGCTTTCAGGGATACCCTCAGCCCTCTCAAGTGTAAGTTCAGGGAATATTGACCTGACCATCTTTGGTTGCAGGAACTTTCCCAGATGCAGACTCACATCTCAGACACATCTGTGGTCCTGTCCATGGACAACAACCGCTTCCTGAATCTGGACAGCATCATCGCTGAGGTCAAGGCCCAATATGAGGAGATCGCCCAGAGAAGCCGTGCTGAGGCTGAGTCCTGGTACCAGTCTAAGGTGAGTGGGCAGCTGGCGGCTGCTAAGGAATATCTGACCCTTCTCTGGATACCAGAAAGGTGACATATTTAGCTGATGAAATCTACTGCTATGGAGCAGGAATCCTCTCACAGGATAGGCATGCTACTCCAGGGCAACTCTTGTTTCTAGAACAGTCCAAGACTATTATGTCATCCCCAAAGCAGGAGGAAAACTAAATGGATATGAATAAAGTTCTTTGCCTTTGTCTACCCTAAGCTGGTTCTCAGGTGCAGTGTGGAACACTGTCATTCCAAAGGCAGTTTCTGGGCGCCTAACAGGCAGGTCTGTGACCTTAAAAGCTCAGCTTGTTTTAAAACTCTCTTGTAGGTAGTGCATTAGGCTGATGCTTATGAGATGCCTGATTCCGTGTGAGGGCCACACTTGACATGAAAAGCTCACACATGTCCTCTTCTCTCTCTCTCTCTCTCTCTCTCTCTGAATGGCAGTATGAAGAGCTTCAGAGGTCAGCTGGCAGACATGGTGATGACCTGCGCAACACCAAGCAGGAGATTGCCGAGATCAACCGCATGATCCAGAGGCTCCGATCTGAGATCGACCACGTCAAGAAACAGGTCTGGTGCGGGACCGTGGGGGATACAAGCCTTGCCTTCTTACTAGATCCCCAGTGGTCTTCCTCCTTAATTGTGGAAAGTCATGACACTGAGGGAGCTTTAGGGAAAGAGGAAATGCAGTGTTTTCCCTTCCTAGTGCCCACAGTTATCATATTTGATCCCAAACCTAATCACAGTACAAAGTCTTGAGTGTCAAATACCAATGGATGAAAGTGACAATAGTACCGTTTAGAGGCATGGATAATAAATCATATTATGGAGAATGATTGGCTTGTGAACACCAAATAAATGTTGAGAAATATTATGCAAATATTTTCTAACTTAACATGAATAAAAGAATAAAGAATAGGTTTGAGAAACATTTCAGCATGGATAAAGTTAGGTCTCAAAACTGAGCTATGGAAAGTATTAATATCATTGTGGGTGCAATATTTAATATGGAATTAATATGCAATATTATATTAATATATTTCTTATTATCACATACAAAACTTCATTATATGAAATAATAAAGAATTCCCTGGTTTAGCTTTGAAAATAATACTCATTAAGTGGAGTGGGTTCATTTCTTCCAAATCTGCTTCTATAGTTTCAATGTAGGTTTTCTATTGATTATCAGTCACATCTTCAAGTAAAGTATTTATTACATAGGGACTTAGCTTCCATCCAATTTTTTCACCTAGCAAAAATGCTAATATAATGGAAGAAGACTGCAAGATTCAGAGGTCCTTCTCAATGATCTGTCTCACTGAGGAAGAAACCATAGTCAGTATCCTTTGAGAGCCACACTGTCAGTTCATCCTGCCATTCTTCCCCCTCTAGTGTGCCAACCTGCAGTCTGCCATTGCTGACGCGGAGCAGCGTGGAGAGATGGCACTCAAGGATGCCAAGAATAAGTTGGTCGATCTGGAAGACGCCCTGCAGAAGGCCAAGCAGGACATGGCCAGGCTGCTGAAGGAGTACCAGGAGCTGATGAATGTCAAGCTGGCCCTGGATGTAGAAATCGCCACCTACAGGAAGCTGCTGGAGGGCGAGGAGTGCAGGTGGGTACCTCCCTGGCACTCCCCAATTATCTGGAGACAGCTCCACCGGGTCTTGCTAATGAGCAACACAGCTGAATGCCACCATCATCACAATCACTACTCTCTGTAACACCTTCAAGACCAGTCCCCCAGGTCTCTGCTTACAACCAAGCCCCCTGTGTGTTCAGTAGTTGTCTCTGAGGTCTCACCCTCCCTGTGTTTCCTCCCTCCTAGGCTGAATGGAGAAGGCGTTGGACAAGTCAACATCTGTAAGTACCTTTGTTCCCTCCACCTCCTCGCCCTTGTGCCCTTGGGACTGGGTCAGGCTGGAGAATGGACTGCCGTGTCTTATGCCCTTGTCCCTGCCCCTCTGCAGCTGTGGTGCAGTCCACCGTCTCTGGAGGCTATGGCAGTGGCAGTGGTGGCAGCAGCGGCTTGAGCATGGGCGGAGGCAGTGGCTACTCCTATGGTAGTGGCCACAGCCTGGGAGGCGGCTTCAGTTCCGGCAGCGGCAGAGGCATGGGCGGTGGCTTCAGCTCCTCCGGAGGCAGCACTTCCACCATCAAGTACACCACCACCTCATCCTCCAGCCGGAAGAGCTACAGAAACTGAAGTCCCACCCTGCACTCTTGGTCCCACCACATCTCACGCCCCTGATGTGCATCACTCTTCTGAAGCTGCTCCTCTTCTCCTGGCTCCAACTGCTTTTGCTGTATGGAAGAGAAATGAAGTGGCTGGTTGCTTGCTTTTCTTATCTCTCTGTTCCTGCTCCACCTGAGTTTCCATCACTCACTGTCACATGTCAGCCTCTCTTTTTACATCACAAAATTATCATAACTGGGTCCTTTTGTTTCTAAAACATTGCACTTATACCTTGTTTGTTAGTATTTGAGATTGAGCACTTAAATAAAACTACACTCAACTGCTTTCATTACGAACATCATTTGGTGCTCCTACTCTGGAACCAAGCAGTTCCCCTTGTTTTCAGGGTCCCAGATTTCCCCAGCCCAGTATCTCAGTGCTGACATCTCCCTTACACTGGTCTTGAAAGTTCAAGGGACTGGTCCTAAGATGCACCGCATCTCAATTCATGTTTTGTTTTCTTTTCTCTTTGCTCTCTGCTAATTGCTAAATAAAGCAGATCTATAATATAATGAATGTTTGGTATTGTTTTCCTTTGTCTCCAAATCCTTGGGCATTTTCAGACAAACGTGTGTACATGTGTGAAAGATATTCCCAGTTCCTACATTCTTCACTCTCTACTTCACTGCCAGAGAGGGGCAACAACAAACACTCTGGTGTTCTAACACAGAGATTTCCTCTCCAGACCAGTTTTACATAAATGTTGAGCTCGTGATGTGGGAGCAATATGGTCCACCATCCTTGAATATACAGGTAATAAATGCTTTCACTGCCCTCTATCTCATAAGACCACTCCAGAACCTGGCTGAGTATCTATCCCAAATTCCCAATTAGAGCAACATATTTCTGGCCATTCAGAGCTAAAGAATATTTAACAAGGAAGCAATACACTTTGGTTTTTAAATCAGAATTTACTTCAGGAGCAAGCTATGTGCCTGTGAATAAAGAAAAAAATAATTCATCCTCTGAACTGCAAATACACTCTAGATCAATTTCATTTTTTTCATTTCATTTCATCATCCTGTTAATCGTCGATTGCCTCGAGCAGGCCCCAGTAATGTCTCTTTCATCCTAGCCCTGACATTATATTCACGGCTCTTTAGGAGAATGAGACCCATCATTGTTACTGGTATTTGGCATATTTCGTACGCCACGGGGAGTTTGCCAGACTCTGCCCTGTGGGCAGGCTACATTCGATAGCCTGCAAGTTTGTCCAAAGTAGGAATGAGATAATAAGATGTCATAAAAATAAAGTTTTGATAAGATGTCGCGCAGCCACGAATGCGGCCGCGCGGTTCCGGGATCTGCATTTTATAGTCTCTGAGTCTTGGCCGCTGATGGGATTACACGGCGCCAGGGGGCCAGGTGGTGGGTGTGACCCCCGCCTGCTGGAATTTGGAGGATCTGGATGGAAGATGCTCGACTCCAATCCGAGTAGGCTTGGAGGTCTCGGCCCCGGAACCCGCGTGGCTTTGTCCCTCTGCCAGTACCTTCATGTGTGCGGAGAGTGGTCTCAGCATGGTGGTGGCTGGTCCTGAAGATCTTCGGCTGCCGGAGCCCCGGTCGGGGCGGGGAGGAAAGCTCAACCCGCTCCCCTCCAAGGGGTCCTGGCGAGGGACACCCAGGCACGGGGGCAAAAAGACTGCAGCGTTCTCGTCCGGGATCTGCATTTTATAGTCTCTGAGTCTTGGCCGCTGATGGGATTACACGGCGCCAGGGGGCCAGGTGGTGGGTGTGACCCCCGCCTGCTGGAATTTGGAGGATCTGGATGGAAGATGCTCGACTCCAATCCGAGTAGGCTTGGAGGTCTCGGCCCCGGAACCCGCGTGGCTTTGTCCCTCTGCCAGTACCTTCATGTGTGCGGAGAGTGGTCTCAGCATGGTGGTGGCTGGTCCTGAAGCTTTCCTCCCCGCCCCGACCGGGGCTCCGGCAGCCGAAGATCTTCAGGACCAGCCACCACCATGCTGAGACCACTCTCCGCACACATGAAGGTACTGGCAGAGGGACAAAGCCACGCGGGTTCCGGGGCCGAGACCTCCAAGCCTACTCGGATTGGAGTCGAGCATCTTCCATCCAGATCCTCCAAATTCCAGCAGGCGGGGGTCACACCCACCACCTGGCCCCCTGGCGCCGTGTAATCCCATCAGCGGCCAAGACTCAGAGACTATAAAATGCAGATCCCGGACGAGAACGCTGCAGTCTTTTTGCCCCCGTGCCTGGGTGTCCCTCGCCGGGACCCCTTGGAGGGGAGCGGGTTGAGCTTTCCTCCCCGCCCCGACCGGGGCTCCGGCAGCCAAAGACTCTAGATCAAAGATTCCCAAAATTACTGGCCAAGTGCTGCCCTTCAGAAAAAAAAAACTCATTACCTCCATGATAGCACAGCGGTAGGGCGTTCGCCTTACAAGCGGCCAACATGGCCGACCCGAGTTCGATTCCTCCGCCCCTCTTGGAGAGCCTGGCAAGCTGCCGAGAGTATTCGATATGCCAAACACAGTAACAACAAAGTCTCCAATGGAGACGTTACTGGGCCCGCTCGAGCAAATCGACGATCAACGGGAGGGCCTTTACCTTTACCTTATTACGTCCATGAAGTATACCTCCTTTTAGAAAAAAAAAAAATCCTGCAAAGCACTTCCCAATTGCCCTTAATTTACTACCAACCCCCTTCCCACTGATGGTTCCCAAAAGCAGGAATTGCAAACTTCAAGATATGAAGCCCACTGCCCTAGATATGCATACTGAGGAAATGGCAACAATGCACACTAGAGTGCTTAGATGGGTGTGCATGTCAAGATGATGTCAGTAAGCACTGGAAACACTTTCTCTGGACTTGAAACCAAATCCAGGAGCTGATTTCTTCCAGTGAAAAGGGGGGAAAAAGGAGTAGAAATTTCCAGAGACCTTCCTGAAAGGGTGCACCTAGGGCCACCTAGAGGGTTAACTCTAGTGTTCTTCTGTTTGTCCTTCATGAATGGATGGGGAAGGCTCAGACCGTGGTGCAACATTGCCCAGTCATCAACTTTTGCACTTTGGCCACAACAGTCCCTATTTCCTCCTGAGTGATCATTATTGCCCTATTCCCAGGATCTCAGATAAGAGAAATATTCTTCAATTTGATCATTTAATTCTATTATATCAGTATCTGATGTGTTCTAACTGTTCTCTACAATGTGGACAGCCTCTCCCCATGGAATTTCGTCACTCATTAGCCAGAGCTTCCCTACAAGAGGCAGGCAAGTTCTCAGATCTAAACTCACTGATAAACAATGCGAGGACAGTGCTCCAGAATTTTTATTAGTGAAACACGAACTGAACAAATTCCTAGGACACTTGTAAAATTTTTATTTTATGTATTTACTCTGTACTTACTATTTACCATTGAAGATATTAAAGAAGTCACAGTCATGGTCCTCCCGCTGTTCAACGATTTGCTCGAGCGGGCCCAATAACGTCTCCATCGTGAGACTTGTTCTTACTGTGCTTGGCGTATCAAATACATCACGGGTAGCTTGCCAGGCTTTGCCATACGGGCGGAGGAATCAAACTCGGGTCAGCCATGTTGGCTGCATGCAAGGCAAACGCCCTACCCACTGTGCTATCACTCCAGCCCACATGAAAAAAAAAAAACTCAACGATAATCTATTTCCTATGTACCAAGGAGAAAACAATGGACAAAAAAACAACTCATCACAAATAATAATAACAAAATTATTATGGGAACTGAAGAGATAGTACAATGAGTACAATGCTTGCGTTGCATGTAGCCAACCTGGATTCAATCCCTGGAACCTAATATGGTCCCACAAGGCCACCAGGAGTGATGCCTGAGTACAGAGCCAGAGAACCGCAGGGTGTGGCACAAAATAGTAAGAAGGCAGCCTGCAAAACAGAATTCAAATATTTAATCTGAATCTGGGGCAGTTTGCAACAGAAGACAAAAATACTCCAAATCCTGCATCAAAGTCATTGTAAAAACATCAGAAGCTATCCAAATTTTATAGGAGCCATGAAAAACAGCCAAACATTTAGTTTGTAATAACCAAGAAACTACCTAATCAAGAAAATCCATCTCTAAAATTACAAACTTTGTAATGCTTTTTCAGCAATTGCCCTATCCTCAACCGAATGTAGTTGTGGTCTCAAACAGAATTCTGCCTACTTTCTACTCTAGTTCCCAACATTCATCACATCCACCCACCCCTCAGTCTACCCTCTCCCCCAGCACATGAGCCTTGAACTAAAAGAGATTAGTTGCTGATCCAATTTGCAGATTATTGTGTAAGTCTTTTCCAACATGCCTGGGAAGTCTTGATAGGCTTATGCAAGTTTTTCCTCTTTGTTTTGCGTAAGTACAAATACAGGCAAGAGAAGCAGCAGGCACAGCTAGTAAAAACTACAAGGCAGACTACAAACCCATAGAGAGAGGCCTGAGGCAAGAGATTATAGGAAAAGACCATCTGGACATATAAGGTCTAGAGGCTAAATTCGGGTAAGAGTCTTTGGGAAATGAGAACGCCCCAAAGCACCTGTGCATCCAAGAGAATTTAGAAATCCATGTATCTGTCTCGGCAAGACATATGCTCATAAAAGTCTTGAGAAGAGCTTATGTATTCACCTTAAGATGACCTCTAAGTTCAGAGCAAGCTCTGCTAAGTGGGATGGGTGTAACAAGGACAAAATACAAACACTGGAAGAGGTAGTTGTTTCTGCCTTGCTATTTTGCTGTTGATGTAATTTCAGCTCTTGGCATACAATAGTTTTCTGTCAAAACAATTGCTGAATACAAGCTTAAAGAGCAGACTAACATTAAAGTTTCACTGAACACAAGGCACGACTGATTCATCGAACACAATTGAATCAATGCAAATGACAAGTTTTCTGTGCAAATCCAAGAACTTTTGGCTTGTAGTAGTCAGAACTGGGAGTGTGACCCTCTGAGGCAGATCCAAATCTGTCAGGAAACTTCAGAAATTCAAGATAATTATTCATTCTGTCTATTATCCTATTTGTAATCCCAAATCACACTCACCCCTATCACCACCCACATCAGAATACTTTCTGCAAATGGCCAAGTTAAAAAAAATTACCACATTCAAAGATATAAACAGATCAGAAAGGAACCATTCCAGAACCCATAAAAATAATAGACACTTAAAAATAAAATTCATAAGAGAAACAAAAGGCAGATAATAATTATACATCAGAATAGTCACCATAAAATGTTGCCAAGAAATTAAAACAAATCCTCTATAAAATTAGAGCAAAGCATAATAAGACATCTTCTTGACATCTATTTCAATGCTTATTTACAGAAGTGACACATGAGGCAGACAAAGCAATATAAAGCCAACATGCGTGTAAAGGTCAACTATTATCAGTACAAAAAGCAATCGGTAGGCTTAGTGTGTAATTAAGATCAGGCAAGAAACACGAAGTGGAGGTCACATAGCCTTGAAGTAAAGGCAAGAATATCTATAGATAAGGAAGATCCAACACTAGCATAATTGGAACCTCTAAAGGAAATGTGTAGACAACCTCTCCCACATCAATGCACACAAACAATCCTCACAAAGCATAAATCCTAATCTCAAACATTTATTTTGAAAGATAAACATGCACTACTTATTCATTTTTAATATTAAAATATTATCTCCACAATATGAAGGCACCATCTCATGCCAGTGAGAAAGGCATATATCCAAAAGTGAGGATGTGACGAGACAAGCACCCTCAGTCTCTGTTGAGGAAATGTCTGATTCAACCTCAAAAAAGTAAGAATAGAGCTCCCATATGATTCAGTGAAACCACTTCTTGTCATCTACCTCCAAAACACAAAAACATAAATTTGAAAGAATATATACACACCAATGTTTGTTGCAGCACTTGATACTATAACCAAGATATGGAAATAATCCAGATGTCCAAAAATTAATGGACCAAGAAGTAGTATATATATAATGGAATACTATGCAGCTGTCATAAAGTATGAAAGCATGCAAGTTGTCCCTATATAGATAGAACTAGGGGAAATTGTACTGAGTTAAGTCAGTTAGAAGGCAAGGGATGTCACAAAAGGATCTCTCTCATACGTGGAATATAAAGATACACAGTAAGGGAGCAGCAAAATAACTAAAAGGAACAGAACTGTAGAGCTTGTCTATAGAATTAAGCGTAGGGGTGTAAGGGGGTGAATGGTAGGAGCCTTCATGATTTTGGTGGAGGGAAGTGAGCACTCTGATGTAGGTGTGGTGTTGGAACAAAACATCATTATATACATCACAATATCTCAATATGTTGCAAAAATTCTCCCTGAACCAGAGAAATGAGAGAAATCATTTTAATTATTCTGGCACTGGCAGACCTAGCAGACTTCCTGCTCCATAGACTGCGTCCTGAACAAAGGCAAAAGCTCTAGCTGATGGGGGCCAGAGTATCTGTAGGCAGCTGACAGGAGAGGATAGAAGCAGACATTTCCAAGCATGTTATTTTGCAAAACAAGGTCTGGACCACCTCAAGGACATTAGCACATTAGAGGCCATTCCCAGGTTACCGAGGTTTCAGAGCCAGACTAGGACCATTTCAGGACATCCAGAATGCATTCCATGGTTCTATCATCTGGTCCATATTCAGCTGCGCCTTGAAAGCTCCCGCTCTCTGGTGTTGGCCAGCTTAAAATTACCCAGTTTCAAATGTGAGCCAACTGCATTGTCTTCATCAAATAAAGATGGAAGGGGGCGAAACCACAAAAAGGCGATTTAAGTAAAAAGATACAATCATATTTCATTCCAACTAGTAATAAAGTTTAAATATATGCAAACAAATCTGGGAACCTGGCCGCTTCTGGCAGAAATGCCTCTGGACTGAGAACTAAGCTACTGTCCCGTGCTGCCCCGGGAGGGGAAGGGGGTTTGTCCCTCTACTTTTTCTCCCGTGGTGGCAGCATGGCAAACACCAACTTTCAGAGCCTATGGGACAGAGAGTTATGGGCTTGCAGTGACGGGGAACACGGGGCCTCTCAGGATGGGGGGCCTTCCCCCTGCCCGGACCAGATCCCGAGTCGCCGTCCACGAAGGCCTCCTCCACTCCGGAATGGCCATGATTACAGAGGCGCACGAACCAATCTGGGAACCTGGCCGCTTCTGGCAGAAATGCCTCTGGATTTAATTACTAAATTTACTAAAATTACTAAAATACCAAAAATCAAAAATAATATGCCCTTCATTTTCAGCAATAGAAAACAAATTATCTAATGATGTCTTTTCAGCAGATCTGATAGTTGGGGGAAATTTCCAAATAATAATAGTGGGTCTTTTGTTGAAAATTTAAATGTAATCAAAGTAAAGATAAACTAAAGTGGAAATCATCTGCCTCACAAACACGGGGATATATGGGGGTTATGGGGGGTATACTGGGGTTCTTGGTGGTGGAAAATAAGCACTGGTGAAGGGATGGGTGTTTGATCATTGTATGACCGAGACTTAAACTTGAAAGCTTTGTAACTGTTCTCACAGTGATTCAATAAAGAAAAATTTTAAATAAAAAAAATTTAAAAGTTTAAATACATGAAGTACTCTTACTTTACTACTATATTTAAATAGCAGTTATAGGAGTACAAAGGGAAGAATAATAAATAAATGACACCAGCAAATGCTATCATAAAAGCTACAAAACAGTTTAAGAAATGCATTTTACATGATTGTCACTCAGTGCCTGCCTCTCTTGCAAACCACAGCACCCAAAAGGAGAGAGAGAGAACAAAAGGGAATGCCCTGCCACAGAGGCAGGGTAGGATGGGGGGGATGCGGGGTAGGAGGGATACTGGGACCCGTGGTGGTGGAAAATGGGCACTAGTGGAGGGATGGGTGCTTGTTCATTGTATAACTGAGACCCAAGCACAAAAATTTGTAAGTCTATAACTGTACCTCATGGTGTTTCACTAATGAAAAAAAAAAAAGAATTTTCCCCTGGTTGATAGAGAAGGGAGCACCAAATAAAGGGTCTTGGGAGGATCCTCCCAGGATGGAAGAAGCATGCTGAAAGTAGACTATAGACTGAACATGATTACCACTCAATGCCTCTTTTGCAAACCACAGCACCCAAAAGGAGAGAGAGAACAAAAGGGAATGCCCTGCCGCAGAGGCAGGGTGAGATGGGGGGTGGGAGGGATACTGGGATCCGTGGTGGTGGAAAATGGGCACTGGTGGAGGGATGGGTACTTAATCATTGTATAATTGAAACCCAAGCACAAAAATTTGTAAGCCTACAACTGCACTTCTTGGTTTGTCACTAATAAAATTTTTAAATAAAAGGAAAAAAATGCCTGGCAAGCTACCCGTGTCATATTCGATATTCCAAACACAGCAACAACGAGTCTCATGATGGAGACGTTACTGGTCCCGCTCGAGCAAATTGATAAACAACGGGAGGACCGTTACCGTGACCGTGACCGTGACCGTGGAAAAAAATGCACTTTAAGTGGGAAGAAATGAAGACATGAAGGGGGATATAATTTAAAGGAAATAGTATGGACATTATTTGGATCCTTATTTGAACATATTGCAAAAATAATCTAGGGTAAATTGGATTTTCACTTGACACTTAATGAAGCTAAGGAACTATTTAAGTTTTTGAGATATAAAATTATATTTGGTGATTTTTTTAAAGCGTATACCATCTTGACATTAATATTATATCATTTTCCAATGAAATTTTATGGTCTTCTAGAATTTCCTTCTCAAAGACTTTGAGAAAGTACGTGTTTAAAATAAAGCTGGCCTTGACATAATTAATACTTGCAAAACCTGGGTGACAACCGTTGAAGGGCATGTTATGATACTTTTATATTTTTATAGTTCAATGTTTTACATGAAAGGCAAAGCAAGACAAAAAACATATGTGCAATCATTGTGGAAATGTCAACATTTTTATTATGACTTATGCAGTAGACTTCCTTTCCATTTCCAGTTTTATTTTAGCTGGTAAAAAAAAATGCAAGGGTGGAGATGAGCAGTCTGAGATACAAACAAGACCTATTAAACCTAGGTCTGAGACAGTGACTAACAGCTATCTCAGTGAATTGAAAATAGTCTTATTGTAATGGGCACATGGGTAGTGGTGAGGCACAGTAACTATACATCAAAACCGTAAATGTTAATATTATTGTAAGTGTTACCTGAATTATGCAAGGCAGACGCCCTACCCGCTGTGCTATAGGGCGTATAGGTAGGGCGTTTGCCTTACAAGCGGCCAACATGGCCAACCCGAGTTCGATTCCTCCGCCCCTCTCGGAGAGCCCAGCAAGCTACCGAGAGTATTCGATATGCCAGACACAGTAACAACAAAGTCTCCAATGGAGACGTTACTGGGCCCGCTCGAGCAAATCGACGATCAACGGGAGGGCCTTTACCTTTTTTTTACCTTTTTTACCTGAATTATAATAATTTTTAAAAAGAAAAGAAAATAGTTTTATTAGGATCCTTTTAAATAGGAAAGGTGTATTTTTTCCCTGCCTAAAAGAAGCTCCAAATGGAATATTCATATTTCATTCCCTTTCTATCAACCTGGGTATGTTCTCACTGTTTTAATTTTGTTTATTTATTTTTTGTTTATTTGTTTGTTTGGTGAACACACCCAGCAGTCCTCTTGGACTTACTTCTTTTTTTAATTTAATTTTATTTTTATAAAGTTGTTCACAATAATTTATTACATTCAATATTCCAACACCAATCCCACCACCATTACACCTTCCTTACCACCGTTATTTCAAATTTTCCCACCACCACTCTAGCCTGTCCCCAAAGATGGTCCTAAATAATTTATTTTGTATTGCTTTTTATGAATAATCTGCTAAAAATGATCCCAAAAATTTTCCTTAGAGGAAAGTGTGTGAAGATTGTTGTATCTCACCCTGGAGCCATTAAGATATAAGAGATTACTAACATGTTATTTCGGCTGATCCTTGTAATATTTTTTGCTAATATATATCTTTGTTTTGATTGAGGTTGGTTGCCTTCTTTACACCCCCTCAAATGTGGTATGCTACTCTTGGTACATCAATGGCATAGAGTACAAGAAATCCTAAAATTTTAAACAGGGTGATACAGCTGGAGTTGAATTTTTAACTGGATGGTGACTTTGGGGTCCAGAAGCATCTCTGCAGCTTGTTGTTCTCTTCCAAGATTTATTTGTGAGTCTCTGGGTCATGGCTGTCAATGAGCTTATATGGCACCAGAGGCAGTTTGTGGGCATGGCTGCCAGGTTCCGGGATGAACAGCGAGATGGGGGAGGCCACCAGTTCCTGACTCTGTGAGAACCTGGAGATTTCGGTCACAAAACCTGCTACCTGGGTTTTTCAATAGATTCATTTCCGTAGGTGAGGCTCGTCCAGAGCCTATGGAAATGGACTTTTGAGTATGGTGCCAATTGGGTTCTGGAGCTTTTTGACTGCCGGGGCTCTGGTGGGGCAGGTGGTGGGACTCATCCACCCCCCTCCAGGGTGTTAGGGCTTACTTAGGACTTTGTGATCAGGGATGACTCCTAGAAGTATTCAGGGAACCATATATGACACCAGGGATAGAACCCAAGTCAGCTGGGTGCAAGACAAGCATCCTACCTGTTGTACTATCTCTCAAGCCCCATGAGGTCACTGTTTTTAATGCCCTCAAGGGCCCTTCACCCTTTACCCGATCCTGGTCCCCATTCCCCAGCATCATCTCTTTATCTTGATGCTCCTTCTCCTCTTACTCTCAGAATTAGAGCTGGAGTTGCCTTGTCTTTATGTTCTCTGTCCCTCTCTACTGAACTTGTGCTTCCTCTGCTCTCTGTCAGCCAAATCACAGACACCCTTTTGACAACCCTCTAGGAAGGAAACTGTCCTGAGAAGAAAATTACCTCTTCCCTTTGGGAACGTGAAGATTGGTCTGGATCATTTTCACAGTGGAGGATGTTCCCTTCAATATCTAGTTGTCCTGCCCATTAAAGAAGTCCTTAAGCACTCCTTCAAAGTTTGACAAATCATTGTATTCCTATTCAGCAGTCCTGGGTGATGGCTGATACCACCCACTCTACACTCTACAGTTATACCTGTTGATGGTTTCTTCTGCTCTCTGCTTTCTTTTGTTGAGCCAATTAAAGCCAGTGTTGAACAGAGAGGTTTTCTGTTTGATGGTATTTCCAGTCGTGGTGTATTGGTTCTAAAACTGCCTCATCCCACACACTGTTCCTCATCTTTGGAGAATCATCTCTCGGCCCCTCTGACGACATCCTCTGCTTCATTCCCAACCATATCAGTCAACACGATGTGATTCTTAGTTATTCTGTGGGTGGATGACTGCCAACAGCTATTCAGCCCTCTTAAACCGAGGGCTCTTTCTCAGAACAAAGTCTTCTTCAGAACAGCTGGAAAGAAAGGGGGGCGAGAGTCCTGGAGGCTGGGTGAGCAGAATCTGATTACTGGGTATTGATCTATCAGCACCCCCGTGATTTCTGAGATTCCCTCAGAGATTCTGTTCTCAGCGCCCCCGTTGCCAGCACAGTGTGCAACACTGACCCAACTGCAGAAAGGGAAGTTGGTAGGAAGGAGAACACTTGATTCCTCTCTGTTATGGTTCAGACTTTTTCAGGTTTTGTTTCTTTTTGTTTGTTTTGGTTTTTGAGTCACACCTGGTGATGCTCAGGGGTTACCCCTGGCTCTGCACTTAGAGATCACTCCTGGCAGAACTCTGCATTCCATATGGGATGCCAGGGATCAAACCTGAGTCAGCCACATGCTAGGCAAGCCCCCTTCCCACTGTACTATCTCTCTGACCCCAAAACAGGTTTGTTGTTGTGTGTGTTTGGGCTTTTTTTTCTGGGGGTAGGGAGTGAGGAGGGTGAGCAACACTTGACATGTTTCAGCACTTACTCCTGGCTCTGTATACAAGGATCACTCCTGGTAGACTCAGGAGACCATATGGGGTGCAGGTGATCAAACCCAGGTTGGCTGCATGCAAGGCAAGTGCCCTACTCACTGTACTATTTCTCCAGCCCTATATTTTAGGCTTTCGCTATCAAATTATTGCTTTGATTAAATTATCTGAGATTTGCCGTCAGAATAAATTGAGAACTTGGTGGATATATTTAAAGCCACAAGTCCTAAATGAGTTGAAATGTATTATCTTTGTACCCACAGATACTTGGGCTCCAATGAAAAAATTCTCTTGACCAAGGATGGCCAAATTTCATAGAACCATACACTTTCAAACATAAAGCCTTTGACAACCTATTTCACATCTCAATGTGAGGTTCTCATGATGGCCACTCAATACCTCGATTGCAAATCACAACACCCAAAAGGAGAGAGAGAGCAAAAGGGAATGCCCTGCCACAGAGGTGGGGTGGGGTTGGGGGATGTGGTGGGGGTGGTGGGAGGATTACTGGGATCCTTGGTGGTGGAGAATGGGCACTGGTGGACGGATGGGTACTTGATCATTGTATGACTGAAACGTAAGCATGAAAGTTTGTAAGACTGTAACTGTACCTCACAGTAATTCATTAAAAAAAATTTTTTAAAAAGTGAAGTTCACATAAAAGTCACATAAAATGAATAAATTAAACCTCCAAGTTGCCTAGAGTGGGATTTTAAATGATGGTACAAAAAGGTGAGGCTGAGGTTGTGTAGGTCACAGAGGACACCCAGGTCAGCTTAGAAGTTGTTCTGGTGGGAAATATTCTCTTTTTTGTGATAAAATATGCAAAAGAATATTTCTGAGGGCACATGTATGAAAATTTTGAGAAGCAAAAGTATATGTTGGAGGTTCATTCAAATCTTTTCAGTTATCAATGTCAGATCGCTCCTCCCTGTAGAATCTATGTAGACATAGACTCGACCCTTCAGGCCACACTTACTTACGTTTCTTCCTGAATCTGGCTGATCTGACATTCCATATGGGTTCCTGTTTGTATGCAAAGGAATAAGAAGCTGCAAACTTGCATGAGAACATCAGTGACGGGCACAGTTGCCACTATATGCAACTGATGTGCAACCTGGCCAGAAGCTCTCCCCTGGGTCCTGGAGCAGGTGGAGATCTTGCCTTCCCTAGGCGGTCTGTCTGTGGGCACCCAAGGGTATTGCTGCCCAACAAGTGCCTGGACAGAATCCTCAGAGCTGAGAGATGTCTGAGAACTGGGCGCCTCCTATCTTCTAATGCAGATCTAGACAGGAAGGTTGAGGGCAGGGTGGGAGCCAGCTTAGAACTTAAAGGAGAGAGAACAAAAGGGAATGCTCTGCCACAGAGGCGGGGTGGGATGGGAGGAATGGGGGATGGGAGGGATACTGGGATCAGTGGTTGTGGAGAATGGGCACTGGTGGAGGGATAGGTACTCAATCATTGTATAACTGAAACCCAAGCACAAAAATCTGTAAGTCTACAACTGTACCTCATGGTGTTTCACTAATAAAAATTTTTTTAAAAAAAGAACTTCCCAAGTCCTGGGTTGAAGAGATAGTACAGCAGCTAGGGTGCTTGTCTTGCACATAGCAAACCCAGGTTTGATTCCCAGCATTCCATGTGGTTCCCTGAGGAACCAGGAAGGATCCCTAAGTGCAGAACCACGAGTAAATAAGACCTGAGCATCACCATGTGTGGCAACCTCCCCATCCCCTTTGAAAAGAACTTACAGAGTCCCAGAAGCTGACAGAGAAGCTTCCCCTGTGAGAAGCTCCTTGCTGACAGGTTGTCACCAGGTCCTCATCACTCTTGAGTGAGGGCCAGATGAGGCACGGGAAGACCCTTCCTTTCACCCCTGAGCATGGCCAACATGACAAAACTGAGGACATGCAGTTCAATTTGCATGTCACATAAACTGCAGGCATAACTTATTGTGTCTCAAACACTGCTTGTGCTAAAAAAAATTATTCCTTTATCTGGAATTTGAATTGAGTATCATAGCTTGTCTTTTCTTTGCTAAACCAGGAAATCCTACCTGTGAAATACATCAATTCTCATACTGAACTACAGAGGCCTTGAGGGTCAGCCTGTGTCAGGTGGGCCTGTGCCCTTGCAGAATTCAAACTCCTGCCCCTGATCTCTATGGTAGAGTGGAAGACAAGAGATTGGGGCCAAAGGTAAGCTCCTTCCCTGCTTCAGTTCCAGGCTACAGCCACACGGCAGTCCCACACAAACCAAGTCGCATAGCCGTGAGCTCCCCTGGGTTTTCCCACAGTTCCTGTGCCTGGTGTCTCCTGCTCCCAAGCCTAGCATGTGTTTCTAGAATTTCTCAGGTAGATCCATAGGAAGGGAGACAGCAGTAGTAACTGGTGTGCCATCATCGCTGGAATTTGAACCATGGATTGCTTTTAAATGGTTTGTGTTTAACATTGCTACTGTGACTTATGAAGAGAAGCAGATATATCCGAGAGTGATTCTGGCGTACCACTTGCATTGCATTTGAACCCATCCATCTTCTCTTTGTTCATTCTCTTCCTTGTGCCATCACATCACCGCAATTGCTACGCTTTCTCCTCCTCGAATGTTTCTGACACAGTAATTTCTCTCAGTGTTTATTTGCCAATACTCTCTGCTCAACACTCTTGTTTAGGTCTTATTGCTGCAACTGGGTATCGTTCTCATAGAGAACTTGAGTTAGGAAATTAGACACGTTTCAGTCCTACTTTCTAATTACTTTGAGGAAGTACAGGATAATTATCAATTTGTTCCCAACCACCTTGCCAAACCTTAGCTGGGTTATAATGATGCAGCCAAGTGACCCAAGGTGAGGCAGAGGCGGGCCTGTGTCCTTGCAGAATTCAAACTCCTGCCCAGCTAGGGGCTGTGGTCCTGCCCACTAACCGGCTCTGTCACTTGCCCTCTGGCCTTGGGATGAGATGCAGGTGCTGAGTGAGGAGGGACTGCCCGGCCTTCTCACCACCCCTTCCAGTCCTAGCCTCGCTTGCCCCCTGCTGGGGCTGCCACTTCCCTGGGGTGGGCTCTGCACCTAAGCCGAGCATCTCTGGACAATGACATCAGCTGGTGACGCACTCCAAGAGTAAACACCCAGCAGGGTTGTCCTTTGGCTTGAGAACTGCAGCCCACACGGGAGTAGGCAGGAGGGCAGCTTTGCCTGAGCTGGCACCGGGCCCTGCTCCCTCCTCCCCCAGCTCTGGGCCCCAGCCAAGCATCATCACGCCTGTCCTCTTCCTGAGAACCTGACAAGACTCTGGAGCTGAGTTCTCCCACTCGGACTTCTCTTTTCTCATCCCTGATGATGGAGGAATGTGTGGAATGGGACTGTCTTGTCCTGCCTTCCTTCACCTCAAAACATGTTTTTAGAATGTTGTTTGTTTAGCTGTGCCCTCTGTTCCTTTTCAACCTGCAGAGCCACTCGGCAAGGCAGCAGTGGGGGCACACTCTAGCATAGTGGGGTCTAAACACAGCAGCGACATTTACACAATGGAGTACTATGTAGCTGTTAGAAAAGACGAAGTCACAAAATTTACATACAAGTGGTACTACATGGAAAGTATCATGCTAAGCCAAATGAGTCAGAAAGAGAGGGACAGAAATAGAAAGACTGCATTCATCTGGGGAACGTAAAGTAACAAAATAAGAGACTAACACCCAAGAATAGCCAAGATAAGTACCAGGGGGTTCACTCCATGGCTTGGAGGCCAGCCACACATGCTAGGGGGAAAGGCAACTCAGATAGAGAAGGGAGCACCAAATCAAGGGTGTTGGGAGGATCCTCCTAGGATGGGAGAAGCATGCTGAAAATAGACTATAGATCGAACATGATTGCCACTCAATTCCTCTTTTGCAAACCACAGCTCCCAAAAGGAGAGAGAGAACAAAAGGGGGTGCCCTACACTCTAGGGGAAAAGGCAACTCAGATAGAGAAGGGATCACCAAATAAAGGGTGTTGGGAGGTTCCTCTCAGGGTGGGAGATGCGTGATGAGAGTAGACTATAGACCGAATGTGATTGCCACTCAATGCCTCTTTTGCAAACCACAACACCCAAAAGGAGAGAGAGAACAAAGGGGAATGCCCTGCCACAGAGACAGGGTGGGATGGGAGGGATGGGGGATGGGAGGGATACTGGGATCCGTGGTGGTGGGAAATGGGCACTGGTGGAGGGATGGGTATTTGATCATCGTATAATTGAAACCCAAGCACAAAATTTGTAAGTCTAAAACTGTACCTCATGGTGTCTCACTAATAAAAATTTTTAAAAAATAAGTAAATACAGCAGCGAGTGAGAGGGAAGAAGTCTCACCTGCATGCTTCAGTGGATGCTTCCACTGGGTGAAGCTCCTGACTTGAAAGTAGCGCTCTGGCTCACACACACACACACACACACACACGTGTGAACCCATGCACACATGCACATTCACACACATGCATGAGCTTGCATACACACATACAGGTAAACCATCACATTCAGCATGAAGATCTCTGAGCAGAGCAGATCCCACTTGAGAGCTAAGCAAATGTTCACAAATCACAAATCAATCATCCTGTTATTTGTCAATTGCCTCGAGCAGGACCCAGTAATGTCTCCTTCATCCTAGCCCTGAGATTATATTCAAGGCTCTTTAGGAGAATGAGACCCATCATTGTTACTGGTATTTGGCATATTGGGTACACCACGGGGAGTTTGCCAGACTCTGCCATCTGGGCAGGCTACATTCGGTAACCTGCCAGTTTGTCCAAAGTAGGAATGAGATAATAAGATGTCATAATAAGATGTCGCACGGCCGCGAATGCAAATATTATTTCTTTTTATTTTATCTATTTATTTTGGTTCTTGAGCCATATCCAGCAGTGCTCAGGGCTTACTCCTGGCTCTGCACTCAAGAATCACTCCTGGTGGGGCGAGGGGGGCGGGGTGGCGGCGGACTGTAGTGGTGTTAAGAGTAGAACACAGGTCGGCTGCATGCAAAGGAAGGCCACACCACTCTGTATGATTGCTCTAGTCCCAGGGTGTTATTTCTTGTAAGGGGGAAAAATGCAAAAGATGCAAGAAAATTATTTGTTTAGTACTAAACCCACAAAATAGCATGATGTCTAAACAAAATTAGTGGAGGAAGTGCAGGCACCTACCTCACAGAGGCATTAAACAGAAAAGAAAACAAAACACAATCTATCGCAGAATCACATGCCCTAAAAGATTCTGGAAAGAATCTACAGAAATCTCACAACTTCTCTGCCGAGAGGGTTTTCCTGGAGGGGCTCAGAAGCACTTTTGATTCCCAATTGAGTTTCTCTCTCTGTGGTCCGCATGACTTCCACGGGGCTATGACTGTGGAGAAACCACCTGGGTCCTGGTGATGTGCTCCCTTTCCTCACACCTCCTCTTTCCCAACCCACTCAGCACATCATTAGGCTCTGGGCTCACTCCAGGCTTCATATCTTGCTTCACGAAGCAGCTTGGGGCAAGTGGAAAGCCCTTTGAACATTCCTTTGAAAGGAGCTAGTGGTTTCTCCATGGCCTGGCGAGAGCCTATCCAAAGTCCAGAGTAAGCCTGATGGGGCCTGGCCCAGGGCACAATGGGGACCAACCCCTCCACACACCCCTTCTAGGAAGGGGATGAGGGCTGGGCCATTCCAGCTGCTCAGACATGATCCTGGTCTGTCCAGGGGATGCTCCGTCATCCCATGGGAGTCCAGGGCTGTGTCTGCACAGGGCCCCCTATAACAGTCCCAAGAGATTCCAAGGGGGTCACAGGTGAAAATGGCATAAAGGAGGGGGATAGGTATGGCATGAGACTCGGGGACCCCAGAAGGAAGTGAGCATGAAGAAAATAGTGAAGTGACCAAGGACAGAGAAGTGTCAAGAGGTAGGGTAACCCACAGAGCCACACACCCAGCACCACACATCCAACCAGAGAGAACTCTTGAGCACTCGCCAGCACACTGCCCCTGTTTTCAGCTTTCTAAGCTCCAGTCACCGAGAGTTAGCCATCTGCCATCCTCCTTGTACCTCGAGCCACTCACTCACTCTCGGCTCAGTGGCTCCCAGTTGGTTCTCCAACGCCAAGGTAATTGCCACCCTTGGTATCGTCGGTGTCACTGGTGTGTGTGTTCAGGCAGCCCAGCATGAGGCCCGGACTCTGAGGCCGAGGCGTGCAGCCCCACGTCCGGTAGCTCCTGCCCTGAGACTCCCAGGGTGCGTCACTGCCGGCTCAGCCCAGACGGGCGTATGTTTGGCCCCGTGAGAACCCACCTGAAGTGTCTGCCCAGGTCACACTGTGACTTACCCCTGAGAAATGCTGAGCCACACAGCTGCCCTGGCCTCCCACTGTACCGTGTCCTCATGAGCACTCCAGCTGTGGGCTGCAATCAGGAGAGAGGACTCACCCTTGGCACCCCCCTTGTGATTCTCCACTCACTCGCACGCCGCTCACTGACTGAATGTCCTGCCTGTGATTCTGTCCTAGACCCGGGATTCTGCTTCAGCCTTTCTAACAGGCTTGTTCCACCTGCCCTGTGGCCCCACAGTCCCTGGAGTCTGGGGGGAGTGGGAAGCACAGAAAAAAATCTCTTTCTTTCTAGCACAGGAGGGACCCTGCGACCTCAGCACAGGCAGGAGATGAGCTTCCTAGTTCCCAGGCTGACTTCCACGACTTTGGGCCTTACTCTCCGGGACAAGCCCTAAATGAGTCTGGCAGGATACAGATATACAGGATACAGGTTACCCTCACACACACATACCCCCCGGCCCTTCGCCAACTTCTCTGGAACTGAGGCTGAGGTAGGCATCCGTGGCCTATAGTGCTAGAGCCAGGCCTCCAAGGAGAAGGCATCCCTGCCAGGTGTCTCAATGACCCTTCCCTGGTGCCCTCACACCTCAGTGTCCCCTACTACCCGCCCCTGCCCCACGCCCAGTACTTCCTATGCCAACTCCTGTCCACACAGTGATACCCTATGGCAATGGTCATTTCCTTGACGCAGAGTTGTCGACGGGCCCTCCTTCCCTGCCATAAACCCAGGGCGTCACACCTCCTGGGTCTCAACCAGCATTTGTAGAAGGAATAAATGAACAATAAACAAATGCCCCTTGTTGGAGGGCTGAGGTCAGACATGCCTCACAGACGACAGCACCCGTAAGAGAGGAGACTAGAAAGCAAGAAGGAGGAAGAGCGTGCGATGTCCCAGCTCATGAACTGCTGAGCTGGTCCCAAGAGCAGCGGGAGATGAGGCTCCTGCTCCCACCTGTTACACCCAGTAGGTGGCATCCCCTCCCCCACCCTCAACTGCAGCCCCCAAGCCAGCATCAAGGCCATGAGCTGGTGTAAACAGCCTCCTGCTCTGTGCCCCTCTCTCAGCCCACCCAGCCTGCACCCACAGGCGGTGGCCTCATGCCATGCCCACCTGCTGGGGGCCTCGGGCTGTGCTCCTCTGTTCCCATGGGCCCTGTGAGGCCTTGCCACCCAGGAGGCGCCGCAGGTGCGTTTCACACTCCCCCCACATGCCCCGCTCCAGGGACTCAGCTTGGCAGCTCCCTCTCTGCAGGAACCAGGGAAACTTGGCAAAGCAGCTCTGGGAACGATGCTGGGAACAAGGAAGTCATTAACACCCCGGGCTGAATGTCCAGGACACCCTGCAATCCCTTCCGCCTCCATCTCTTCAGACGCTTTCTCTCGGTGCACTGTGGGCGCTCGGGATGTTGGCATCACCTCCTCCGTCTTGGGATATGAGGCGTTTCTCCCGGGCGGGGCTCACCGATGCTCACACCCTGGTTCCCTCCTCACTAAGGCTCCTTCCACTCCAAAGGCTGAGCTCCTGCGCTTCATCTCTCTACCCAGAGGTGGCTGGCACTAGAGATGGAGCTTGGGCAACTGGAACAATGTGTCTGCATGCCTGGGCTTTGCAGGAGCATGTCAGAAGGTCTTGGTCGCAGAGGGAAGGGGGTCCTCCCACTTGCTTCTCTAAGGCACCAGTTTTTTGTTTGTTTGTTTGTTTGTTTTGCTTGTTGGGTCACACCCGGAGATGCTCAGGGGTTACTCCTGGCTCATGCACTCAGGAATTGCTCCTGGCGGTGCTCGGGGGACCATATGGGATGCTGGGAATCGAACCTGTGTCGGCCATGTTGGCTGCGTGCAAGGCAAACGCCCTAGCCGCTGTGCTATTGCTCCAGCCCCCAGCACCAGTTTAAAAATGGCCTGCTGGGTGGGGGGGGGGGGGGGTGTTGGGCAGGGACTCAGCTGCCCCTGCACAGCTCTGACCCTCCTATTGGCCCTAGGGCTGAGGGCAATGCCCAAATACTTTGGGCAGGGATGGGAGTAGAGGAGGAAGGTTTACCCCATGCATGCAGTGGTCCAGGTCCTGAATGGGGTGGATTCTGGACACACACACACACACACACACACACACACACACACACACACACACTTCCCCCGCCCCCGCACACAGAGTGCCTTCAAAGCATAACCATGGTCACCTAAACAAGGACAAAGGGCACGTGACATGGGGAGGCCCCATCCGTGGGGAGCTTTGACCGTCCAGAGCACGGAGTATTGGAACTTAGGAATGCCACACAGTTACCTCCCTCGCTGGAAGCCCAGCTTCTATCCCCCTACTCCCACCCTGTAGGACCGCCAGCTTCCTTTCTTTCAGTGATCACACCAGGAAGGGTAAGGCAGCATCTCCTCACTGTTCTCCCATCCTGGAACCATGAACTCCTGACAGTGGAGCTAATCACAGCTGTTAGCCAAGATAGAGTCCCCCAGACAGCAATCAGGTTGTGTGGAGCCACTCCCAAAGCAAGTGGGAGGACCCCCTTCCCTCTGCGACCAAGACCTTCTGACATGCTCCTACAAAGCCCAGACATGCAGATGCATTGTTCCAGTTGCCCACAAGGGGGGTCAGGGAACATGATTGCCACCCCATGCCTCTTTCGCAAACCACAGCACCCCAAAGGAGAGAGAGAACAGGAGGGAATGCCCTGCCACAGAGGCAGGGTGGGGTGGGGGGATGGGGGGTGGGAGGGATACTGGGATCCGTGGTGGTGGGAAATGGGCACTGGTGGAGGGATGGGTACTCGATCACTGTATAACTGAAACCCAAGCACAAAAATTTGTAAGTCTAAAACTGTACCTCATGGTGTTTCGCTAATAAAAATTTTAAAAATAAATAAATAAATAAAAATGCAACTCATGACCAGGAAAAAAAAGAAAGAAAAGGGGGGTTCAGGGGTGGCATTGTTGCTTGGGCCCTCAGACATGTGCCCAGGAGCTGATTCTAGGTTCTAGGTCAGCCTGCTCCAGAGGGTCCCCTAATCTCCCGCATCCCCAGCTGGCCTGCTGTCTAGTCTGCACCTCTCTGGGCCACCAGGTTGGAAGGAAAAGCTGCCATTACATCCTGCCTCTTGGTTTCAGGGGGCAGCATGCCTTTGACCTCCCTCCCCACTCCTCCTGGCCTCCTTCACTGCCCTTGCCTGCTGCCCAGTGGGGTCTCCTTGGCATCCTTGAAAGCCTCCCCATTTCTCTGAAGACGGGAGGCCCCTCTCTGAGAAGAGAAACTGAGACATTCACCCCTTCCAGCCTTGGTCACCTATGCATAGGCCTTAATTCTTGAATCTACCACAGCCCCAAACCTCAAAATTCCTCCAGAAACACCCAGTCTTCTACAATCAGAGAGCTTGTGGAGATTTGGGGAACAGAACAGAAAGGCTCTAAATAGCTCTTCTTCCAATTACACAACCCACGTCAGTGGGAAATCAGCCACAATACTGTGTAGCAAGTGGGGTAGTGTTAACAGTGGAGAGATCCTTGTCCCTCAAAGGAACACTAAGCCCAGGAAACATATTGACATGGGAGCCACACCTGGGTGGTCTCAGAGATATGCCAAAGGGTATGCCTGGACACAGTTTATTTGATCTAACTTCTTAGGGTGAAGTCCAGGCAGAATTATAAAGTGGGTGAAAGCCAAAAAAGAATTTTTCCCTTGGTTTCTGAGAAGAAGGAAGACAAGAATATTAATACCTATGTTTTGAGGTTTTGAAGGGGAGGTGGTCAGTGGCTGGATATGGTAGACACTCATGGGGTCATTTCCCACCAGGATCAAGGTCACAGTGAAGGTGAAAGATCCCAGAAAAGGAAGTGAGGGAGGCAGAGAGGTGGACGCTTCTCTCCCCCCATTTCTCTCACCCAAGGCCAAGCAAACCTCACAAACCAGCAGCCAGGCCAGGAGCTCGGAGGTGGTAGGAAGGAAGGCGCTGAGCACCACCAGACAGAGGCTATGGCTGAGGGAAATGAACATCTAAAGGGTATGAGAGACCCGACAGGACCTGGGCTCCCCAAAGAGGACGTAGGGAGTAGGGAGCAACGCTAAGGGAAGGCAAGTCCAGCAAAGTATGTTCAGCTGCGTGATAAAGAACAGTAGGGTCGGGGGTGGCTCTGTGGTGGGGGGAGACATTCCCAGCCTTGGTCACCTATGCATAGGCCTTAATTCATCCAGCGCAGATGCTCCCCATCCTAGACCCTCCACCTGCCTTTGCTCCTTGGAAAGCCCAGCTTTGCTTAGCCTGGCTCAGAAAACAAGTGTCCCTTCTTCTGGGAGAAGATGATCTTGCCCAGAGAACAGAAGACAAAGGCGGCAATTGCTTCCACCCGATGCCCGCTAGGGCCTGGGAGAGCTGGCCACAGGTGAGAAACTCCTGAGCGCCGCTGGGTCAACAAAGCTCGTGACTCACAGGTTCCTGGGCAAACTGAGACTCTTACAGCCTCTCCACCGAGGAGAGGTTCTGCCCCCGGATGCCGCTCCACGGAGGAAGGAACTCCGAGAACAGAGCAGCCTAGATCCTGGCATCAGGCAAGATGACCGTGACCCTCAGGAAAGGCACCCGTGGGACAGAGCCTGGGCTCCATCTGTGCCCCCCACAGCCTAGCAGTGCTGAGTCCTCCTCTACCACACGGACACAGCACATGCATCCCTCTGCTTGCATGCTCCTTTCCTCCAAGTCCCGGTCAGGAGCTAGAAGTCAGGGTCTGAGATGGCTCAGAGGACTGGGCGTGCCAGCTTTGCATGCAGGAGCCCTGGGCTCCATCCCCGGCACCACACAATTCCCTGAGCGACCCCCAAGTTCTGCTCTGGGAGTAGCCCCCACACCACTGGGTGCACCCCTTCCCCCAAAAGACAAGAGAGCTAGAAACCAGCAAGGCAAAAGGATCTCTTGCCGCTGGTGCCCTGCATGGTGGAGAGGGGAGCAGAGATGCAGAAAAGGGGCCGTGCGCAGCCTTGCAGGCTCCCAGACAGTTTGTCAGTGGATGCGCATGGTTCACAGGTCAAATAGAAGAAGAAAGAATCTCGGCCTCACATAAGCCAAGACGTATTTGGAAGGTTCAAGGCCCAGGAACTCTGGTCTCAATGGAAGGAGAATCTGGCCTGGGAGACTCAGGGGCTATGACAGCCCCAAACCAAGTTGGAAGCTGGTAACCCCCTATGCAGTCAGAGGCTCCCACTGGTCTCCCACCGGGACTGAGAGTCTGTTGTTGAAGGCGCAGAACATGGGCACAGCACCTCTCCAATCCTGCTGCGGGTCCTTCCTGATTTGCCAACTTGACTGTATGAGGAGACACGGCAAACAGCCACTCAGCACCCAGTGCCCTGCGAGGGGTACACACCCGGCTCCAGACTCCCCGCTGGGTGGTCTCCAACTCCAAGACTCAAGGCGTTTACAGAGGAGCCAAGTCCACACGTGCACACACGCACACTCACAGTCCCGATGTGTGCAGAGAGGATTCGGAAGCTCAGGAGTAAAATTAAGGGCAGTGAGAACCAGGTGGATTTCTCAGGAAGGGGCAGGTAGGGCTGGATTTTCAAGATCTGGAAAGACCGTTTGGGGGGAGTATGGTGGTGGCGCGGTGGAGGTGAGGGGGTTGTTGCTGGGAAATCACCGCTGAGAAAATGCTCAGGAATAAGAAGCAACAGGAAGGAACAGGAAACGGTGACCCTCCAGCCCTCACACTGACACAAACTGTTTGGACAGAAGCGAGTCGGTCCCAGGCCTAAGGAAGCGGTTTGGAGATGAGACAGTGTTTTTGCGTCCATGAAAAGATGCATGATTAGGCCATGACTGAAAGCAATTAACGTGCTTCTCATTCGTCTGCTGATCAAGTTGCAACTAGAAAGGAGTTTCCACCGTGGGGGAGGGAGGGATGCCCGGGAACCAACACCAACCGGTAGCGCTTTTTTTTCACCCCATTTCCAGAGTGGAGTGATGTGAGCTCAGGCCTGGCAAATGCCTGGGGGATGCCATCAGAGGCTGCCATCCGCCTGCCCCGCCCCTGCCAAGGGCCGATAAAAGCTCAGGGGGCCTGGGGCTGTCCAGATGCCCCATCTCCTCCGGCCCCCTTCATCAGCCCTGACAGGAGCGCGTCCCAGCCGCCTTCCTCAGCTACCATGTCCAGGCAGTCGACCATCACTTTCCAGACGGGCAGCCGTCGGGGCTTCAGTGCGGCCTCAGCCACCAGCCCAGCCCATGGACGCTCCAGATTTAGCTCCATCTCCATGGTCCGGCCCTCAGGGACCAGTGGAGGACTGGGGAGGGTCAGCGGGCACGGCGCTGCCTTTGGAAGCCGCAGCCTCTACAACCTGGGGGGCACCAAGCGGGTTTCTGTGGGTGGATGTGGAAGCGGCTTCCGGAGTGGCTTTGGCGGTAGGGTGGGCAGCGGGTTTGGGGTCAGCAGTGGGTTTGGGTGTGGGGGTGGGGTGGGAGGGGGCTTTGGAAGCCCCGGCTTCCCCATCTGCCCCTCTGGGAGTATCCAAGAGGTGACCGTCAACCAGAGCCTCCTGACACCCCTCAACCTGCAAATCGACCCCACCATCCAGCGCGTGAGGAAGGAGGAGAAGGAACAGATCAAGACCCTCAACAACAAGTTCGCCTCCTTCATCGACAAGGTGAGAGGAAGTCTCATCTGTTCTGTGGAATCAGCAGCCTGAACTCTGGGTGGGACCCCGGCCCCCAGCAGGAGCAGTGGTGGGGTGTCCTTCCTCAACCACAGCGCCACAGGACCTCTGAGGAAAATGAGGCAACCCCTGGTGAGACCACTTGCTCCACAGGAGCTTCTAGAAATTTTCCCTTGTTCTTCTGAGGAGCTTCATGGACTGGTCCAGTCACCACCACTCAGGGAAGAGTGAACTTGTTCTCCACAGGAGGGATTTCTACTGAGCAAACCCAGAGCAGCATTGCTGAGGCTCTCAAGCATGAATGGACCCCCACCCCTACCCCCACCCCACAGACTGCCTATTCCCAAGATTCGAGTTCAGTGGGAGCCCTCAGAACACCGGGGCAGCACCCAGGGCTTTCTCACTGGGAGCTGCAGGTGTCCACTTGTGGTTGGCAGAGGGCTGTCGAGTGGGACTTGTGCTTCTCTTCTTTCCCTTATTTGTGGGTGTGTTGGGGCTCAGCCTCCCCCCTGGTCCCCAGATTTCACCCTCCTCGCCTACCCCCAACCAGGTGCGCTTCCTGGAGCAGCAGAACAAGGTCCTGGAAACCAAGTGGAGCCTCCTGCAGGATCAGGGTACCAGGACTGTGAGGCAGAGCCTGGAGCCCTTCTTCGATGCCTACATCAATGACCTCCGGCGGCAGCTGGACAGCGTCACCAGCGAGCGGGGCCGGCTGGACGCTGAGCTGAGGAACATGCAGGACGTCGTTGAAGATTTCAAAGTCAGGTAAGTGACAGGCAGGCTGTGGGCCCACACGGTTATCTGGGAGGTGCCAAGAAGCAGATGGCAGCATCAGTTGGAATACTGGGCATGTGAAGATGCTGCCGTGTGGGGAAATGAAGGGACACTCTGATCGGGCTGTTTGCAAGAGGTTTGTTCTACATCCCCTGGCCTTCGAGGGATCTCTGTAGCCTCTCTCCAAGTGGAAAGAGAGGACATTCTTTTGCAGCCAGCATGTGGTTTAGTTCCACTGGACATGGCTCTGTTACTGAGGCCACTTGCCTTTTCAGTATGCACATACGTTAGAGTGTAACCATAGCGATCTGAGTCTCCAGAAGGCAAGTGTGGAAGGACCACAATCCCCAAGGCAGCATGAAACATGCCCTGGAAAAGCAGGCTAGTCAAGCCCTTAGCTGGCTTCCCTGGGCTTCTGAATTTGCACTATTGCACTACACCTAGTTTCAAGAAGCACACTTCTCAGAAGCGCCCCCCCCCACAACCCCCGAGTTTCACCGAGGGGAGAGAGAGGGCCTGCAAAATTTCTTAGGAACTGTGTCCAATAGATAAAGTTCCCCTCCACCTGTCCCACACACAGTTCTAGTAGGCACTTCAAGCAGCAGAATTCTTTCAAGGCTGGAATTAGGGAGCTCGAAGAAGGTGGAGTTACATCAGCACCTCTTGCTCTTCTCATTAGTTCTGTGCCCACCACCTAGTCTTACAGAAACCGAGCAGCATAGATTATCCCCTTTTATAGAGGAGGAAAGAGAGGTTACGTGAGTCACTAGAGTCACACGCAGGTCAGCAGGAGAGCCGAAGCAGATTCGAGGTGCCTGAACTCTTGCTCCTGCAGCACCGTTCACTCCTCCCAGGAAGGTTTCCCCAACATCCACCCCCTCTTTTCTGCCCTCACAGGTATGAGGATGAAATTAATAAGCGCACAGCAGCAGAGAACGAGTTTGTGGCCCTGAAGAAGGTGGGTGGAAATCTCTCTCAAAAGAGGAGACTCATAGTGTGGGGTAACCCAACATCTAGGTCTCTCCGGAAATGTGCCCTCACCCTTGGCACACTGAGGAGAGCACAAATCTGCTCAAGTTCCCTGGAGAGACCTGGCCTTGAGAATCCTGGCTGGGTCTCTGTTCACTCAGGAACCTAAGCCCCCAATTCTCAGCAATCACTCACCCTGAGTGCTGAACCCCAGACACAGAGTTTGCTGAAACCCAGCCCAGAAGGGGGCGCACAGGGAATTGGACATGTGCAACTCTTTTTGGAGTGCTGCTTGGGGCCAGGGTCTCAGAACCCCTCTCCTTCAAGGATGTGGACGCCGCCTACATGAACAAGATAGAGTTGGAAGCCAAGGTCCACTCTCTGACCGATGAGACCAATTTCTTCCGGATGCTCTTTGAGGCGGTAGGAGCGCGTGGGTGTGTTTGTTCCTCCTAGGTCTGAAGCTAGCAAGTATGGGATGTTGCAGAAACTGGTGTCCACCGTGCCCCTGCCCAGCTCTGGGCCCCAGATTCTCCAGGGGGATGGGGGGATTGGGAACCCGAGAGTGGTGCCTGAAATCTGGCCACACTGAAGCCTACTGCAGCCCTGAGCTTCTGACCCTGCCTCGTAACCAGCTGGAGAGGCTCTCTCATCCCAGATCAAGAGGTAACACCCCCAAAGGATCCAAACTCACTTCCTCTACCTCCAAGGACAGCTCAGGAGGGCTGGATGTGCTCAATCCCCTGGTCAAGGTGCTTCTTGCCATTTGAGATGCTTTTTCCTGAGCACTGGAACCTGGGTCTGGGGACAGGGAAGGAAAGAGGGATGGGGTCACATTGCGAGGGGCAACAGCACCCTGAGATCACCGATCCTGCAGAATTCTTACATGCTGGCATATGAACCAACCTGGGTCCTTTTCAAGTCCCAGTAGTTTGGATTCAGAGAAAACTCACTCTTCACTCCAGTGTTTCCGAAAGTGATTGATTTTACCCTCTACCCCGCCTTATCAAGGTGCTAGAACAATCCAGGGAAGGCAGTGGTAGCCAAGGATGCATATGGGGGTGCAGTTTTGTTGTTCATTTTTAAAAGGCTAATTTTCAGCGGAACACTGAGTGAGTTTTCTTTTTGAAAAGGGGTGAGAGGTCAACTAGATTTGGCACCTCTGCTCTATAGTTAGGAAAGTTACCAGGATAGGAGCCTGGAGACAAGCTACTGGGCTCATACTCCCACTGCCTTGCTCCTGAATTGCCAGAGGGCCCCTCTCTGGCTGGATGTGTGCAGGAGAAGGCCTCAGCAGGGCTGCCCAGGAGGGGATTCCTGCCCTAGAAGAGTGGTATGTCCCAGGGTTCCTGGGTGGCTTCTTCTCTGCCACAGTGACCTTGGGTTTGCGGCCCTGCAGGAGCTGGCCCAGATGCAGACCCAAGTCAGTGACACGTCCGTGGTCCTGTCCATGGACAACAACCGCTCCCTGGACCTGGACAGCATCATCGCCGAGGTCAAGGCCCAGTACGAGGACATCGCTAACCGCAGCCGGGCTGAGGCTGAGTCCTGGTACCAGACTAAGGTGGGCACTGTGGGCACTTCCATGATCTGCCCTGGGCAGAGTGTTCACTGCAGTCCCAACACATCCTTCAGCAAGTAGCCACAGGCCTCAGGGGATATGCAAGTTTTTATCCCTTTGCATTTGGCAGAAGTATTTCTGAGGCTGTGAAAACTTAGCTTGTTAAGCATGCGGAAACCCATCCATATGTACCAGCGTGTGGCCAGGCATGCTGAGCGCTCAATAACCTCATCACTTACAATCCGTTTGGGTGCTGGGTGAGACCCCAAAACAGCCAGCCAGCAGCCATAAAGCTGTGACTAAAAGACTTATTTATTCAAGGCACGCATAACTCCCATCCATGCCCAGTGAGTTGCAGGGCTAGGAAGGAATTAAGTACAAACAGAACTCTGTGTCTGGGAGGTGTGAAGCGAGTGGGCAAGGGAATAGGAAGTGAAGAGGCAGCATAATAAAGTGCTTCCAAGAAGAGGTGGACTTTCAGTCCACTTTGAGAAGCAAGAGGACTGAAGGTGGCCAGAGGGAGGGGAAGGTGTTCAAGACCAGCCTGTGGGGCTGAGAGGCAGAATGAACGCCTGGTGGAACAAGGCACATATGAGGCAGAGGAGGAAGTCAAGAGAAACCACAGCTGCAGAAGCCTTTGGAGGAATGCAGAGGGTTGGGGAACCCCACCCAATGGTCAACCACCTGGGGAAATTTGCATCTTTAGATGAGAGCTGCTTGAGAGACAGGATCCATTAGAACCTTCCAGACCGGGCTCCATTCAGCCTCCCTCCATCCCCTGCCTTCTACCCTCTCCTTTCCTCCTCCTACTTCCCCCACTCTGGGACTCAAAGGGCTCTTAAAAGAGCTGGTCCTTAGTGGTCTGGATGTCCGTCCCGCAGCCAGGAACTCCCCAAGGACCGTGTTCAGCTTGTTGCTCATTCTTGGGGCCATGTTCCTTTGTGCTGCTTCACAGAAACTGTTTTTCCTGTCTGGAATGTTCTAGATGCCCCCCATGCCCAACCCAATCATTCAGATCACTCTTTCTCATACCCAGGCACAGCATGAGCTCCTCCGCTTTCTGGAAGCACCTCCTTGACCTCCAATGCCCCTCACCCCTCTCTCACACCTCGCCAGGCCCTTTGTTCCCTGTGGGGAGGGCCCACATCACTTGAGGCACTTCCTGCATCAGGACCTCTACATTCTGTAGCTTCCCACACCTGTGATGAGGAGAGTGCACAGTGCTTCTGCTCTGTGATAGTCACAGGGTTGCATCCGTGTCTGGGAAGCAAGTGTGCTCCAGAAAGCTCAGCCGAATTGTGGCGCCCGGGGGTGAGGGAGTGATCAGTCCACGGATGGGGCTTCTGAGGCACCGAGGAACAGACTCAACGCGCACTTGGGGTGCCCGGGCTGGGCGCTTGGAGATCCCACTGACCCTGCTCTGGACCTTTCAGTATGAGGAGCTGCAGGTCTCCGCGGGCCGGCATGGTGATGACCTCCGCAACACCAAGCAGGAGATCTCTGAGATGAACCGCATGATCCAGAGGCTGAGAGCCGAGATCGATAATGTCAAGAAGCAGGTACTGTTTGGGCAGCTCGAGAATGCACCCAGTTCTTCCAGGTGGTACTCTATGTCCTGCAGACGCGTCCCCACATGGCCACGCAACCTCGAGGGTCGGCAGGTTAAGACTCATGGCTTCCTCCCTGTCTTCCAGTGCGCCAGCCTGCAGACAGCCATCGCCGATGCAGAGCAGCGTGGGGAACTGGCCCTCAAGGATGCGCGGGCCAAGCTGGTAGACCTGGAGGAGGCCCTGCAGAAGGCCAAGCAGGACATGGCGCGGCTGCTGCGCGAGTACCAGGAGCTGATGAACGTGAAGCTGGCCCTGGACGTGGAGATCGCCACCTACCGCAAGCTGCTGGAGGGCGAGGAGTGCAGGTGAGCGCAGAGAACTGGGCCTGTCTCGTCAGGAAGAGGGGGCCAAAGGCGGGTGCAATTGGGCTATGGTGGACGGTCGCTGCTATTCTTCTAGTAAACCATTGCCAACCTCCTATGTTTGAGCTGTAAAACTCTAGGACCCCATGAAAGTAAATTCTACCTAATGGAGGCAGGACTGGACAAGTGATGGGAATAGCTTTGGACTGGGAGTAAACTAAGATTTGGACTTAAGGTTCTATCACTAACTAGTCAAGGAACCGTAGGTAAAGCTGTTTCTACCTGTTACCATAAATTTCTTCAGTGATAGGATAAAGACCAAGTGCCCTGACCCCCAGTCACAGTGGGCATTTTGAGCTCTGGCAAGACCAGCCGTGTGACTCAGGGCAAAGCCCTTAACATCTCCCTGGCTCAGAATCCTCTTCTGTAAACCAGAAACAACAATAGTGTTAGTTAGAAGAAAACAGGTGAAGCTCTGAGAACAATGCTGGGCACACATATTCTTCACCAGTGTTAGCAGTCACTCAACTTCCTGGCCAACGATACACACGGGTTTGGGCATCTAAAGAATCTGGCTTTAAATCCAGTTTTGTTGGCATAACCTCTCTGAGTGACAGTGTCACTGCTTGTCAGAGTGAGAGACAAATGCCTACTCACTGGGTCGTGGAGAGAACGAGGTAGCATCAGGTAGATAACAGGTACACCATGAATATTAGCTCTTAGTCATCTAAGTGCATGTGTGAGAATGAGCGTCCCTCCTTCCTCGGGAAGCTAACTGAAAATACTCTCGTTGCTACAACAAAAGCAGGCAGATTTTTGTTGTTATTGCATGTGTGATTCAGACCTCACCACACCAACAACCCATCACTGCCCGGTGCAAAGAAATTCATTGTGGATGGAGAGATTTTCTCATCTCATGCCTTTCTGTTCACCTCAATGCACGATTAGCTTTCCTTTCCGGAAGTCTAAATCTCCCTAGTTTAAATCTAATTCTAAAATAACTGGTTTTGCTCCTCTGAACTTCAAACTCTACATTATACCATTCATTACTGTTTTAGGTTTTGTTTTGTTTTGTTTTGTTTTCGGGGTGAGTGGTGGGTGTCTCTCAAGAGATACTCAGGAGTGCCTGGGGTCCTTCCCGGCAATTCTCAGAACCATGCATGTGGTTCATTGGGAGGGCCCAAGGATGTGGTACTGCTCAGATGCTGTGGTGGATTACCCTGGTGCTATACTCAGCGGTATCCAGGTTTGTACCGACATGAGGTACCAGGATCAGTCATATGCTAAGGCATGTACCTTAAACCCTGTAATATCTCTCTGGCCCTAGATTATAAATGTCTAATACAATATTCAATATCGATGTGGAAGTTTCCATTGCTTCTATAATAAAATACCAAAGGGCTTTGAAAAACTCTTAGATCAGTTGCACATTCCCCCCTTACCTGGCCCACTGCTGACTTGCTTACTTCCCTTCTCCCACCAGGCTGAGTGGAGAAGGCGTCTCTCCCGTTAACATCTGTAAGTATGACCCCGTTGCGTGGCCTTTACTGCATGTGTGGGAGAGGGTTGGGGGGTGGGCAGGGAGGCGGAAGGGCGTGTGATGGACAGGCAGAGGGAACCACCTGGCTGGGTTCACTCTGAACCTGAGGCCTGAATTCCCTGGAAGGAGAGCACTATTAAGGAGAGCATCGTTCAGGGCAGGATTCTTGCCTCTTTGCAAGCACCGAGGGGTGAGGAGGGGTTTTCTGGGATCCTACTGCCTGCGTTTGGAGCCGTGGTTCTCAACCCTCTTACACCTGCAGAGCCTGCACAGGCCTGAGCACAGCTGTAGAAAACCCATGAGCCGAGCCTCCCCAACCCAAGAATCCACATGGATCTTCCTGGGGCTCGGGACTAGCTCAAGATGGGAATCGAGATAGATGGGATTTGTAGAAACTCCAGCCCTGTTCAACCTTCCAAGGGAACCTTTCCAATGGATCCTAGGGGATTGTCCACAAGGCAGCCCTCCCAGAAACAACTGGGGAGCCTCTGCAGAGGGTATCTGCAGAAGGTGACCCCAGGTTGCCAAGGCAGTGAGAGCACCCAAAGGGGAGCAGTTGGGTGCGTTCCCTCAGAAACAGAAGAGGTGTCAGCCAGCTGCCATGGTGCTGGATTCCGGCTGCCAGCTGGAAGCAGGGCTTGGCTCCCAGAGCTCGTTGCTGGCCTCTGGAGGTGAGAGAAGGGACTTGCTCCACCTCCTGAAACCAGGCGCAAGTGCACTCTTGATGCATGAGGCAGGAAAGTGTAGCTTCCAGGTTACCCCGGGCCCTCAGACATCCCCTCCCCCGTATCCACCTTCCACCGTCTTCTTGACTCATTTTTGGGACTGAAGCCTAATTGCCAAGGCTTCGTTCCTCCCTGTCTCTGGAAAGCACTGAAACATCTGAACTCTGTTCTTGGGGCTACCCCCCCGACAAAGCCCCACACGCAGGGTTACTGTGAGACGCGTTGTCTCATGGTTCTGGAAGCAAGAAAGTCAAAACCGAGGTGTCTGTGGGGGAAAGTTCGTCCTTGCCTCTCCCTGCCACCAGGCCTCTGGTCTCCCCACTTTTACAACTGTATCACCCCCTTCTGCCTCCGATAATATGACCTTTCCCTGTCTCTCTGTCCTTTGTTTGTTCTTTCTCTGTGCTTCTTGAGTAACACCCAGAGATGCACAGGGGTACTCCTGGTTCTGCACTCAGAAATGACGCCTGGCGATGCTCAGGGGACCTTATGGGATGCTGGGGATCAAACCCGAGTTGGCTGCGTGCAAGGCAAACACCCTACCCACTGTGCTATTGCTCCAGCCCTCCTGTCTGTCTGTCCTTACAAGGACATCTCCCCTCTCCTTAGAGGGACACTAGTCCTACTGGATTAGGGTCACCCTTACCTTTATCTCAGCTGGATTACATCTGCCAGAGCCTAATTCCAAACAGGGTCTCAGTCACAGTGTGGGTGGGGAGAACGGGTCTGTTAGACTTTCCATGTAATTTAAGGAGGAAACAGTTCATTCAAAACGGAATCCAGGGGCTGGAGAGATAGTACAGTGGAGACGGCATTTGCCTTGCACACAGTTGACCCGGGTTTGATCCCCAGCATCCTATATGATTCCCCAATAATTCCACAACTCAGGAATAATTCCTGAGTACAGAGCCAGGAGTAACCCCTGAGCATCGCCAGGTGTGGCTCAAAAACCAAAACCAACAAAAAACCAAAAATGGGAATCCATTTTTCTAATGTTAGTGTGCCCCTGAAGAACGCAAGGGTTGTGACTTGTTTGAGGGGATGGTGGTTTCCAAAGTTGGGCGGGGAGGAATGTAAGGGGAGCACATAGACCCACTGGGCTATAGGTCTCTTGTTCAATCAGAAATATTCCAGCCTCTCAGGAATTCTGAGGGGAGTCCGGGGGCAATCAGGAGAGGCCCAGAGACACACCGGAGGCTTTCAGAGGGAAGACAGACCCCTGCCTCGGTCCAGAGGAAAGTGGGCCTAATTGAAGGGCCCAGGACAACAGGAGCCAGAGAATGACACCCCAAACAGCGCCCTAGGAGAGGCTTGTGCCCAGTGAGTTGTGGAAGCAGAAGAGAGGTACCAAGTAGAGAGATGGAAGAAGGTGGTCAGGACACTGTTCCCCTCGGGAATTCAGCTCAGGAAAGTCCCTGCGGAGGCACAGGTCAGGGACCCCACACTGACAACCCTGGGGTTGGGAGAGGAGGCAGCTACCTGAGCAGACCCCAGGGCCCCTCAGCGCTTCAGAACACAGCCCGACTTCTGGGCTGCCTCTCCCAGCCTGACCCCGCTCCTCTCCTCCTCTGGCAGCGGTGGTCACGTCCACCATGTCCAGCGGCTATAGCGGTGGCAGCAGCCTGGGAGGATCCGGCCTGGGTCTCTGTGGAGGCAGCGGCTACTCCTTCGCACCCGGTGGCCACAGCAGCCACAGCCTGGGTGCGGGCCTGGCAGGCTCCGGCTTTAGCGCCAGCAGCTGCCGCAGCCTTGGAGGCGGTGGCTCCAGCGTCAAGTTCATCTCCACCACGTCCTCCAGCCGGAAGAGCTTCAAGCACTGATGCCGCCCCTCTTGCTGTGGCATCGCAGAGCCCTGCCCCTGAACATCCTGCCCTCCCCATGGCCTGGCGAATCCCCCTCCCCGGCCCGAGCCAGACTGCTCTGGGTGCCTTCTCTGTCTCTGTGCCAAAGTCCCCTCCCTCCTGAATTTCCCTCCTGGCGCCTCTTGGGAGCCTTCCCTCAGTGCTGCCTTGCATCCATTTGGGGAGTGTCTCCTCAGCCACCCCCCCCCCGTATCTATTAAATGCAATGGAATGTACTTGGTGTTGCCCTCCGTTTGGCAGGGTGGGGGGGTGGGGTATGGGGAGAACAGACCCCGTCCTTCTGCAGGCCTCCTCCGGCTCAGCAACCCACGGCAGAAAGGTCCAGACCAGCAGATACTGTCTCCTTCCTCCCCAAGGACTCACTGCCTGCAGCGGACACCCTCCCGCTCTGCCCACTTCCTCCTACCTCTCCTGGGGATGCCTCTTCTGAGAAGTGTGGCCCCTGGGCAGAGGCTCTGCCCTGCCTCCCACTCCTGTCCAGTCCCTCCGGGCCAGCTCTGCCCTCCCCACAGCAGACTGGGAGGCGGGGTGGGGTGGGGACGCAACCCACCAACCTAAGGACTCTGTGTTCCCTACAGCTTCAGACTTGCAGGCCCAGCAGAGAAATGACAGGTGAGGCCAGGAGTTAAAAGTCAGCCCCTAGGGCAGCCTTTCCCCAAGCCAAGGAGCAAGTCGGTGTAATTGCAGGCCAGTGAGACATCCTGGAAGCTCCCACATTCCTGGTTTATAAAGTCGAAGGCCCCCTCCCATGAGGGTGCCGCCCAGCACGGAGACCCACACGGGCTTGGAGGCGGGGGCCAGTGCCCAGGAGCAAGCTAGGGTCTGGGGTGGGATTGCTGCACCTGGGAACCAGGACTCAGAACCCCCATTCCCACCCCACACCAACAGGGGGATGGAGCCAGAGTTAAGTGGAGACCAGGAGCAATGAGGGAAATCCCAAGGGTGATGGGTGGGGGGACTGGGAAGAACGGACAGGAAGAGAGAAGTGACACTAAGGAAGCTGGCGGTATGGCTCAGCGGTCAAACACTTGCCCGGCCTGTGTGAGCCTTGGGGTTGATGAAACTCTGGGTTTGGTCTCTAGTGGCAAAAAATACATACATGGGAAAACAAAGAAGCAGCCTACGTAGGCCAGAGAGATGGTTCAACAGTTAGAGTGCATGCTTTGTATACTGGAGACCTAAGGTCAGAACTACATTGTCCCCAAGGCACCCAGACAGGAATAGCCCTGAGTAACCACCCAGTGCGAAGGAAGGAAGGAAGGAAGGAAGGAAGGAAGGAAGGAAGGAAGGAAGGGAGGGAGGGAGGGAGGGAGGGAGGGAGGGAGGGAGGGAGGGAGGGAGGGAGGGAGGGAAGGAAAGAAGGAAGGAAGGAAGGAAGGAAGGAAGGAAGGAAGGAAGGAAGGGTGGGAAGGAGGGAGGGAGGGAGGGAGGGAGGGAAGGAAAGAAGGAAGGAAGGAAGGAAGGAAGGAAGGAAGGAAGGAAGGAAGGGTGGAAAGGAGGGAGGGAGGGAGGGAGGGAGGGAAGGAGAGAAGGAAGGAAGGAAAGAAGGAAGGGAGGGAGGGAGGGAGGGTGGGAAGGAAGGGAGGGAGGGAGGAAGGAAGGGAGGGAGGGAGGAAGGAAGGAAGGAAGGGTGGAAAGGAGGGAGGGAGGGAAAGAAGGAAGTAAGTAAGGGAAGGAAGGAAAGAAAGGAGGGAGGGAGGGAAAGAAGGAAGGAATGAAGGAAGGAAAGAAGGAAGAAAAGAAGGAAGGAAGGAAGGAAGGAAGGAAGGAAGGAAGGAAGGAGAGAAGGAAGGAAGGAAAGAAGGAAGGGAGGGAGGGAGGGAAGGTGGGAAGGAAGGGAGGGAGGAAGGGAGGGAGGGAGGGAGGAAGGAAGGAAGGAAGGAAGGAGGGAAGGAGAGAAGGAGAGAAGGAAGGAAGGAAAGAAGGGAGGGAGGGAGGGAGGGAGGAAGGAAGGGAGGGAGGGAGGGAGGAAGGAAGAAAGGAAGGAAGGAAGGAAGGAAGGAAGGAAGGAAGGAAGGAAGGAAGGAGGGAAGGAGAGAAGGAAGGAAGGAAAGAAGGAAGGGAGGGAGGGAGGGAGGGAGGGTGGGAAGGAAGGGAGGGAGGGAGGAAGGAAGGGAGGGAGGGAGGGAGGAAGGAAGGAAGGAAGGAAGGAAGGAAGGAGGGAAGGAGAGAAGGAGAGAAGGAAGGAAAGAAGGAAGGGAGGGAGGGAGGGAGGGAGGGTGGGAAGGAAGGGAGGGAGGGAGGAAGGAAGGGAGGGAGGGAGGGAGGAAGGAAGGAAGGAAGGAAGGAAGGAGGGAAGGAGAGAAGGAGAGAAGGAAGGAAGGAAAGAAGGAAGGGAGGGAGGGAGGGAGGGACAGAGGGAGGGAGGGAGGGAGGAAGGAAGGAAGGAAGGAAGGAAGGAAGGAAGGAAGGAAGGAAGGAAGACACTGGGAAGGAAAATCAATGGGTTAATGGGTAGGAGTCGGGGAGTAAGTTAAGCCTCTGGGACCAGAGCATGAAGTGGGGTGGCTGGGAACTGGCCATGAAAACCCCAGTGGCTTCTGCCCTTGGACAAACTACTGTCCTCTGCAGTGAGGGTCCATGATCCTGGGTAGGAGACCTGTATCCCGGCACCAGCCCATCCCTCACCAGCCATGAGACCTCAGTCCCTGAGGTACAGGGCAGCTCCCTGTGCAAAACAAGAATAAGAACAGTGTTCTCCACCCTCCTGGAGCCATGGGAAGGTTCCAGAAGCAGGTATAAAGTCAGTCCTCAGGGAAGCTGCTCTGTGAGCTGACAATGGTGGCACTCTCATCTGCCCTGGCAGCACCACTCTCGAGCGTGAGAATCAAAGGACACGGCTGAGACCAAGGGAACCCTAGTGACAGGGGCCTTTTTCTCCCAAGGGAACAGAGGAGCACCAGCAGGTGCTGGGGCTCAGGTCCAGGCCCCAGGACAGAGACCACAGGCCCAGAGGAGAAGCAGTGAGGGTGTCCCAGCACGTGGCTGAGAAGCAGGTGGGTGGGGGGCCCAGGCCACAGACCTGCCCCGGGCCCAAATCCCCAGGTCCGGTCCTGCCCCGGCGAGGGTGTTCCACGGGATGATTAGTGGGGCAGGGAGACGGGCTGGGGCCAGACATGCCACCGGGGTGAGCTCAGCAAAGTGGTCTTTGATCTTCTCCGGCCAAGCCCAGTTCTTGCACAGGATAAAAGTCAAGGAGAGCGGGGAGAGCCAGGCTCTGCTGACCCCGCGGACGTCTCGATCCTCTCTCGGACAGCCACTCCCACCATGAGCCAGCGATCCTCCGTCACCATCAAGTCCGGTGGCACCCGGAACTTCAGCGCGTCCTCGGCCAGCCTCATGCCCGGCTGCCGGACCAGCTTCACGTCCTCCTCTGTGTGCCAAACCGGGAAGAGCTTTGGGGGCGGCTTTGGCACCCGGAGCCTCCACGGCCTTGCGGGTAGCAAGAGAATCTCCACCAGTGGGGGCTACCGCTCCAGCCGGGCCAGCTTCGGGGGTGCTGGCTATGGGCTGGGTCTGGGGGGCAGAATGGGGGGCGCCTTTGGTGGCTACGGCATGGGGAGTGGGGCAGTGTGTGGACCTGGGGGTATCCAGGAGGTGACCGTCAACCAGAGCCTCCTGACACCCCTCCACCTGGAGATCGACCCCTCGCTCCAACGGGTGCGGAAGGAGGAGAAGGAGCAGATCAAGACTCTCAACAACAAGTTCGCCTCCTTCATCGACAAGGTGAGCGGTCGGTGGGCTCACCCTCAAACAGCTGAGTCTCAGGCGGTGGGGTCAAGGTCTCTAAGCTTCGCGGAGGTCCAGGTGCCACTTGCCCCGCCAACAGTGGTCCTCCACCTCGCTGGGTGGACGGGGGTTTCCACCCCGTCAAGGTAGAAGCAGGAAAAGGCCCGACTTCAGGACTCAGCACTTTCTGACCCTCTGTCAGGACGTGGCCTTCTCATGGACGGACAGATTTAAAATTAGAACAGTGGGGTGGACACAAGTAGGGGAAAGGCAGAGAGAAATGAAAGGCTGTGGGTCAGCTCCCAGGAGTGGGCTGGGCCACTTCCTCCTGTTCTGTCCACAGGACAGATCTTCCGTGCCAACCTCCTTAGTCACTTGGGTTTGACAAGGGGGTGCCCATACTTTTCTTTTGGGCGAGAAGGAAGCTGTGGTTTCAGCTGAGTTCCCACCCATTGCGGGTGCCCTGCAGTGCTAGAGAGGACCCCCTGTGGGGAAGGAACGGCTTCTCTCAAGGACCTGCAGGGGCTGTCTGCCTGGAAAGAGCCAGTTCCAGAGGCTGGGCACTGAGACTGGGCATTCAGACTGGAGCTCAATGAAGTGACCAGCTACCCAGGCTCTGCGTTGGCTCTGGTGCTGGGTGTCACCTCAACACTCAGGACACTAAGGTGTCTACGGGCCTGACAGGCTCTGGAAGCTCTGGAGTTTGGGAGCTCTTGAGTTCTGGAGCTCAGAACTCAAACTTAACCACCGAGGCAGCGGCTCCTCCTCCCCCCCCACCCTGTATTGCCCCACTTGGTCTGGGGTTTGCACCAACAGATGTGAGGTTTCCAAAAGCCTGACTCTGAGGTCTTTATCTTGGCTCACACGCAGAAGACGTGAGAGTCCAGGGCTGGGACGAAAGCAGACCTGGAGCCAGCACTTCTGGTCTCCCTCTGATGACAGGAGACAAGCGGGGGGAGGGGGTGCAGGAGGGGGGAATGGCAGGTGCCAGGAAGGAGGAGGAGGAGCACTATTCTAGCTCCCTTCTTCTCAGAGGCCCCGTGTGCCCAGACACTTCCGAGAGGAGGGCTTGGAGAGGGGGGAGGGGGAGACTTCTCACACCCTGCAGTTGTCCCAGCAATGAGGGGAAACCAAAGGAGTCGTTCACGACAGCAACGGGAGCAGGGGCGCATGATGGAACCAGGCCTAGGAGACCTCCATGGGACCACATAGTGACTTGTTCTGGGCAGCCCTGGAGTATGGGTCACTGAATTCCAATTTGAGGTCTAGAGAAATCACATCCAGAAGAAAGTAGTCGGATAACATTTCCTCCCAAGAACCTCCTGCCCCCTCCTTGGGAATTGCGCTCGCCCATTCATGAGCTAGGCGCCTCTCCTTCCTCGCTTCCTCTTGCTCTCTTTGCCTGTCCTACTCCAAGATGTGTTGGAGTCACTGCACAGCACTGCCTGAGCTCCCTGTGCTCTGGCTCTTCTGAAGAGGAAAGTGGGGAGCCTGCAACAGGGCCCGGGCACTGTCATGGACTGGGAGGTGTGAAGTGGGGAATGCTGTCTCCCTCCAAGGCCTGAGCATCCCCACCACCACAAGACTGCTACTCGGAAGCCCTCACAGCCTCTCCCTCTCTGGCCGGGCCAGGTGCGCTTCCTGGAGCAGCAGAACAAGGTCCTAGAAACAAAATGGAGCCTCCTGCAGGAGCACAAAACCACCAGGGCCAACTTGGAGCCCATGTTTGAAGCTTACATCAGCACCCTGCGGCGGCAGCTGGACTGCCTGGGCGGAGAGCGCTCCAGGCTGGAGACGGAGCTGAAGAACATGCAGGACGTGGTGGAGGACTTCAAGAACAAGTGAGTACACCCAGCCCTTCCCCAGGGCTCCCCGAAAGATCCCAGACCCAGGGGGCTAGACCGCATGCTGAAGTCGGAAGTGAGCTAGACTGAAAAGTGGGAGGAGACAGGGTCCCTGCAGTGCAGAGGCACCGGGGTTATAGATGCGGATGAAAAGCACACACGAGAGAGGACGATGCACCAAGCAAGCACCACACAGACCCATCGTGCAAAGCACAGCCTGTGGAATGGGAGCCCCTCACTCCATTGTCTCAGCCCAAACCCATTGCGAATTTACCTAAAGCTCAGGCCATCACTCAGCCCTGACCAAGAGGTGTGCAGAAAGCCAATAGAAATGCATTTGCTGCAGTCCCAGGGACACACACACACACACACACACACACACACACACTGCTAAACATAACGGTGAACCAGTGCCTCTTGGCACATTTAATATTTCATTTCTGTAGCACTGCACTGTAGCACTGTCCTCCCGTTGTTCATCAATTTGTTCGAGCGATCCCAGTCTCCATCGTGAGACTTGTTTTTGGCACATCAAATACATCACAGGTGCTTGTCAGGCTTTGGCATGTAGGTGAGATACTCTCAGTAGCTTGCTGAGCTCTCCGAGAGGGGCGGAGGAATCGAATTCAGGTCGGCCGGGTCAGCCATGTTCAAGGCAAACACCCTATCGCTGTGCTATCACTCCAGCCCTATTTAATTTCATTGTTCTAATTTCGTCCTAATCATCTCATTCCAGACCCAAGTAAGTGACTTGATAGGGAGGTTTGGATTCTGTTTGGCTGTGGCAGGAAGCTTCAGATTGGAGAGTTCAGTCAGCATGGCAGCCACTGGCTGTCTGTGACTGATCATATTCAAACTGAAGTGGAACCAAATGCAGAATTTAATTCCTTGGTCCCATTAACCACCACTGAGTGTATTTCAAGTGTTCAACAGCCACACGTGGTGAATGGGTCCCTTGTTGAGCACTTTTGCAGAGCATTCCCAGGAGCACAGAAAGGCCTCGTGGAGGCATTTAAGATTTATAGTCAGTGGAGTTAGAATGTGGACCTCAAGAGAACAAATCTCTCTGAACCCCAGTTCCTTGCCCTGTTTTTAAAAAAAGATATTAACAGAACCATATCACAGAGGTCGGGGTTGAGAATTGTTAAGTCAAAACTTGCACATAAAATGCTTGGTAGAATACCTAAAGCCTGGCATATAGCATCGTATTGGCAATTTGGGTATCTTTGTGCAGACACAGACAAGAGAAGGAAGTGCAAGTGGATCATTTATGATATGTACGCAAATATGGGATAAGAGTGTTTCCATCTAAGAGGGCTACCTGGAGGAGGAGACTAATGTTCAATATTGAGAAGGGAAAAGGCCCAGAGGAGGGATGTGGGTTCTGCTGGTTCAGGGCTGGCCTGGAAAGCTGCTGCTACCACATCACCTGCTCCTGGTTATTCACTGTGTCATTCCTGTGGCAGACACATAAAGGTTCTACCTGGGGCCAAGGGATGCCTGCCCTCTGGCAAAGACACAGAAAACAGGTGGCAAGGCTCTAGAGGAAGAAAAAGGAGGAAAGGAGACCATATCGTTTCCAAAAGAACTTCAGGGGAGGCACACAGGCCCCACAGACAGCACAGGCACTGGGTGGGCGTGAGCTGGACAGCTCGTGTCTTTCCTGGTAAGGTCATGGACTCAGTCCCTGGTACTGCATTACCTGCCTTCCAGACCATGGGTGGACCCCTGAGTCCTGCCAGGAGAGTGGCACTGGTTGACCCTAAATACTGCAGGGGGGCAACCGCAATAGCAAATACAAGAGGGTAGAGGCGTCTCCCTGGCCACACACACTATATAGTACCCCACTTGGTGGTCTTGCAAGAACAACTATTGAGGCAGAGAGGATTGGTCGGGGAGTGGGTCACCTAGAGACTTCCTGGAGATCCGTGAGCGAGGGGGCACCCCCACATGCCTCTCGGGGACAGATGGGCAGTGGGGTTGCTGTCCAAAGGCAAAGTAAAGCAAGCTCCCGTTGGCCTAAAGATGTTCCCAGCTCATGAGGCTGTGACCTGGGCGGCTCTGGAAGGGCACCCGGGTATGGGTGTGGGAGCCAGCGGGGGTCTGGGAGAGCCACCTGGACACTTCTCTCAGCCCTCCCCTCAGAGGAGAGTCTGGCTTATAAAGGAGGTGCGCCTGCCCCTCACTGGCCCCAGAACTCACTCAGGGAGTCACAGTGCCGTGAAACCTCCTCGGCAGGAACACGGGTCACTCTGTGCTTTGGGGGCTCAGGGTTGGAAGAGGGACTTGGGGGGGAGGGGAGCAATCACATGTACAATAAGCAGGTGATGCGGTAGCAGCAGCTTTCCAGGTCAGCCCTGAAACTCACCCAGCCTGCCTGCTTCCACCTCACCAGCCCCCACTCCCGACGCCCCTAACTTCTGGACCCTTCCTACAGGTACGAAGAGGAAATCAACAGACGCACAGCAGCAGAGAATGAATTTGTGATGCTCAAGAAGGTAAGGCCGCCACAGTGCTCCCTCCTCACCCCAGCACCTCTGGGCATGCCAGTTGCCATGTTAGCGAGGGCCCCTGCCCGCAGGACTCAGTCTAAGCTGGGCAGCCAATCTGGAAGCAGCTTTCACCGTAGAGGTGTGGAAGGGTAGGCTCAGGGAGGTTTAGCTGCCCAGTTACCCAGATCATCGGGGGTCAGGATTCCAGAGCCCACCTGGAAACCTCCACCTGGAAATCTCCATGCACCCTTGCCCCGTGGAGGTGGGTGTGGGAGAGGGGATGGGTCTCTGGGACAGAAAGTTGGGTTCAAGAGGGTGGTACAGGACAGGGACCAGCTGCCAGCTCCTACCTGGGACGTCCTGCCAAGCAAGAGCGGAAAGCAGAGAAGTGGCACTGAGCTATGGAGGCAGATCTTGGGGAGAGGCAAAGGAGGTCATGAAGGGGTCCAGGATGGAGGAGCCTTTGGACCTCTTCCAGTTATTAGCGGTTAATGAGCCCGGGGGTCTTTGCTGAGAGCCGAGTCCTCACCCAGTGTGGGCCCGGACCACAGTCAGGACCTGTATTCACTCTGGGAGCTGAAGTTCTCCCCACAAACTAGCAGGCAGAGGAGCTGGCAGGCAGGGCAGGGTGGCACTCGCAAAATGTTCTGTGTCCAGGATGTGGATGCTGCCTACATGAATAAGGTGGAGCTGGAGGCCAAGGTAGACGCCCTGATGGACGAGATCAACTTCCTGAGGGCTTTCTTCGAGGCGGTAAGTGATGCCAGAGACCCCCCTCTGAAGAGCTGGAACTGGGGAGTCTTGGCTGACCACAGAGACTTAGTCCTAACTTAGTCCTCTCTGTTGCCCCCCACCCCACCCTTCCTGGTCAGACTTCATGGAGTAGCTGCTACTTCTCCAACAAAGGAGAAAATAGGGCTCCCAAGGACAGCTGCTAGGTCAAGGTCACAGGAGACATTCAACCTGGACTGAGCTGGCAGTTTCTGTTAAAGAGACAAACAAACTGCTTGTCACTGCATTATGTGGGACTTCTGCATTCATCCCCGAGCTGGACTGGGGGCAGCTCAATAAATAATTAGTGAGTCCTCAGGTGTCTCGAGAAGCACAGGGCACAACTGCCCGTCTCTCCTGTAGACATGCTCTGTCTCCTTTGTCGTACTGGTTCCTGTACTGCAGTTAAGAAGATGGGACTCCAGGAGTTTCTTCCAATACAGTGGAGGAGACAGAATGAAATGAGTCAAGGAGCGAACTATACCATTTCAGTCCCCTTAGGGACAGCAGAGAAGACAGATCAGAGGCAGGCGATCCTTGAAGAGACTCTGGAAGAATAGAGGACTTGAGCCAGGTTTAGAAGCAGGGAGGGTCTAGCCAGCCTGATTGGGAAGCAGAAATGCCCCTGTTAAGGGTTCGAGCCCAAGGAGGTCCAGGGAACTGGAGCCAAGTAGAGAGACAGAGCTTTCATTAGAGGGCACCAGCTATGTTCAGGCACACATGTTCTGCCAGGCCGCCTACGAAGATGATAATCTTACTGGATCTATTTCGTACCCGATGGAATTCTGTCAAGAATCGGAGCTGGGTTCTGGGTCTTCAGAAGGATGGTTTGACCATCCCAACTCCCACAAGGGACAAAGATGCCTCATTTTCTTGTTCTGTTTTTGTTTGGAGGTCATATCTGGCAGTACTCAGGGCTTACTCCTTACTCTGTGCTCAGGGATCTCTGCTGGTGGGTTCTGGGGATTGTATGTGGTGTCGGGGATCAAACCCAGGTCAGCCACATGCAAGGCAAGTTCCCTACTTCCTGTACCATCTCTCTGGTCTGGGAAGGTCCCATTTTCCCTGCTTATCTACTTACTCCAGGACTAACACCTGCTGAGGCGATGGCTCCTAATTCTGAACTAGCCACTAGCCTACCCATCCCCAGGGCAGAGACCCTCCTGCAAAATAAGCTACTGGGAAAAACTAATTCAGCAGCACTGCCACTTGCAATGGAAATGGGTAAAGCAATGGTTCATAAAGGCAAGAAATCCGACTTAGATTTGTGCTTTGGCTCAGTGACTCTTGAATTTTACAGATCCTCAGAATATTTTAGAAGCCAATTATGGTTCAATGTCTAAGGTAACACCCTAAAGGTTACATTTCCAACCTGCCAATGCTGCTAGACTGGGTCATTTTTTGAGGACATGAGTTCTCGTTTAAGGCTTCTGAAACTTTTCCTTTTGCCTGAGATGACCCCACAGGAACAGCACTGCCACAAAACCCTCAGAATTACTACAGGGTTGATTTAGAATTCATTTTTGGTCTGATTTTTGGTCATTGCACTCTCAGAAACCTTTCACTGTTGCCAAATTGTTCACAAACTTTCCCACCCCCTCATCTATTCAGATTCTATAGTGAGTCTTGACCTACAGTTTAAGAAGGCAGGTTCTAGAAAATTCTGAAGAGTGATCACTAATAGATGAATTGCAAACTCACTATCTCACAGCTCATTGTATGTGCACATGTGAAAACTAATCTCACAGAGAAGGCACTAGAACACCCACTAAGATAGATGTCAAACCTTCTCACAGATTCCAGAAGTGGTCCGGGGCCCTTTCTACAGTATGGGGTAATTTCTGTTTTCCAACTAGAGTCTCTCCACCCTGTCCTAAGTTGCAGGGTGAAGTCACCATGGGACACAGCAGAATGTGCTGTCTCCTTCTGCCTCCGTTTTCTTTACAAGATGATTTCTTTATTTGGTGTGAAATACTACATTTTCTCGGAACATGGTACTCTGCTTCTAGTAGAAGACACGAGGCCACCTTGACAGTGGGGTGCCTTCTGAAAAGCCTAGCCGAGCCCCCTTTCAGCTGCTCCTTTCCTGCAGATGAGCACATGATAAAGGATGGAGGTCAACTCAGAGACCTCCCTAATGGCCTTCCCAGCCCTCTCAGACTTAAGGAGGATGCTCCACCCCACGTGTGGGTCCTGAGGACCTGGTCACAGGTGGTGACATGATGGTGTGCACATACACGTAAATACACATGTAGTACACACACACACACACACACACACACACACACACACACACACATACACACTGCTCTAGTTCTCCCTTTTTGCACCCATCACAGGAGCTGGCTCAGCTGCAGGCCCAGATCTCAGAAACCTCCGTGGTCCTGTCCATGGACAACAATCGCAAGCTGGACCTGGATAGTATCATCTCTGAGGTGAAGGCCCAGTATGAGGACATCGCCAACCGCAGCCGGGCCGAGGCTGAGTCCTGGTACCAGACCAAGGTGAGAGCTCAGGGTCAATTCATGAAACTGTCTGAGCAAGCTGGGATTGCTAAGGTCAATTCCTTGAGAGTCTTGTCTGTGGATAACACAGTCTGATGGGCTCAAAGGGATCGGAGTACAGTTTGAGACTGACCTTTCAACCTAAGCACTCCCTAGAGAGCACCAGCAGAACCTGGGTAAATGCAAGACAGGAGGAGGTCAGGTCATCTCTCAGGGTGAGGATGGACACTCCTCTAGTGGCCTGAAAGAAGGTCTGAAAGTACAGTTCTGGACTCCGGGACCAGCGGGAGAGAAAGGGCCCAAAGCAGATCTAACCTCCTGGATTCAAATGAAAGAAGTAAATTGACTAAGGGTGCGAGATTGTAGTGGATCAAACATGGGCCACAGCATGAGATTGTACAGGTTGGAGTAATCACTCTAAGAGTCATTAAGGATATAGGGTGTGGAACCAAGAAGAGCGAACTCTAAGGAACTGAAAAATTAGAATGTTGGGGATGGCAGCAGATGCTGAGTTTGTAAGGGTGAGAGTGTGAGTTTGGGAGGAAGTCAAGGAAGAGAAAAGAAAGCCCAGACCCAAGAAGAAAGAGTGGGCGGAGGGTGCTAGGCTTTGCCAAGAGGCAACATGGCTGGATTCAGGGGAGAAAGGTGGGTGGGGGCCAGGGAAGCTATTCCAGGCCCAGCCAGGTGACTGTCTGCTCTTCCCTGCCCACCCCGCCCCACCCTGTCTCCTGTGTCTCCTTCCCCAGTACGAGGAGCTGCAGCGGTCAGCCGGCCAGCATGGGGACGACCTCCGCACCACGAAGATGGAGATTTCTGAGCTGAACCGTATGATGCAGCGGCTGCGCTCTGAGATCGACAACCTGAAGAAACAGGTGAAGCCCAGCTCCCGGAATCCTTCCCCCACGCAGGCCTGGGGCCGCCCTGATCAGCCCACACATGGGCACCCTGGCGAGAAGAGGGACATCCAGGAACATAGACATGCAGCCGATTCCTTGAGATGCTTGTCTGTGGACAACGCAGCCTGATGGGCTCAAAGGGATCCGAGTACAGTTTGAGACTGAACCCCCCAACCTGAGCACTCCCTAGAGAGCACCAGCAGGACCTGGGGGGAATGGCAAGGCAGGAAGGCCTCAGGCCATCTCTCAGTGTGAGGATGGACACTCCTCTAGTAGCTTGAAAGCAGGACCCAGAGGCCAGGACCTTCTTCTAAGGTTTGGGCCAATATTTATTCCACCAGCAAAGTTCTGTTCTGGGGAGGTGACTGCAGCAAAAGCTTGACCTGCTTTGCTCACCTCCTAGCCAGGGAAGTCCCCCTCTCCCCACGGCCCAAGTCAAGTTCTCCAACCTGAATAAGTCTCAAAACATCGAAGGGAAATGGAGAATCATCTGGTTGTTAAAGTTGCCGGAATCTCCGGCCTCTCACATGCAATCCATTTTGGGAAAAGCTTGCATATTCCTGCCCTAACGCCCACGTGTTACTGCATTCTCTGTGGACGGTATCACAGATCCCCATGTCCCCCCGCAGTGTTCCACTCTCCAGAGTGCCATCGCTGACGCCGAGCAGCGTGGGGAGCTGGCCCTCAAGGACGCCAGGAACAAGCTGGCCGAGCTGGAGGAGGCCCTGCAGAAGGCCAAGCAGGACATGGCACGCCAGCTGCGCGAGTACCAGGAGCTCATGAACGTCAAGCTGGCCCTGGACATGGAGATCGCCACCTACCGCAAGCTGCTGGAGGGCGAGGAGTGCAGGTGGGCAGCCGTCCCCCTCCGCGACACACAGGGACACTGGTAGAGCCAGAGAATAAGAGCCCCACCATGCCAGGCCCAGAGAGAATTCCCAGGCAGGTGGGCAGTAGACAGTACAGTGGTCAGGGCATATGCCCGACCCACATACAATCCCTAGCACCCATACCCAGTCCCTGTCATGACAGGACCCAAGCAACAGCACATTTAACACCCTTCGCCCCCACAGTTGGCAGAATACCAGCAGGTGGCATCAGGCTCCCTGAACACCATTGGGGGACCCCTCTCCCCCCAAAATTCCAGGGCAGAAAAACACGTGTGGTAAGATGGACACGTGTGGTAAGAGTCCCATCCACAGCTTCTGTTGGGTGCAGAGCAGGGGGGCAGTGGCCAAAGGTGTCAGGGAAAGTGGACAAAGCTTACTGGAGAGTCATTGCTGATCCTGTGACAATGAGGCCATCCTACGGATAAGCCTCGGGGCTCTTCAATCTGACTGTCCCTCTCTTCCTGGCTAGCACGACCCCCTCTCTCCCCTGCTCCCCACTTCTCTCTATTTTGTCCTGCCTCCTTCCAGCCATGCCTGCACCACCTCACATTACCCCCAAAGCAAATAAGATGAACAAAGTTGCTGGTGGCACCCATGAGCATGCTAGTGGACCAGTGGGCATGCTGGTGGCACCCATGGGTGTGCTGGTGACACCATGCGGATGTGCTGGTGGTACCCTGTGAACATGCTAGTGGCACCCATGGGCGTGATGGCAGGTGTGCTGCTGGCATCTGTGAATGTGCTGGTGGACCCGTGAGTGGGCTGATGTTTGAATACAAAGACCAGGACCCTTCAGTCCTCAGCAAACCAAATATCTCTTTCTCTCCCCCCACTGCCACAGACTCACTGGAGAAGGTGTCGGGCCTGTGAACATCTGTGAGTAAATGTCTTGGGGAGATGGGGAAGTGGGAGACAAGTGGATGCTAACGCCTCACTAATGAGCAAACCAACGAGCTCGCTGGGGCCAGGGTGTCATTGAGATCCTCTGAGGGGTCCTGCAGAGACCTGCACAGTCAGGAGAGACTGTGGGGCCCCACCTTCCCTGCAGTGATGGACCCAGGGAGAGGGCCCTGGAGAAGTCGGTATCTTTCTGCACCTCCGACTGCTCACTCAGCTCTTTTAGGAACCTGGACTGAGGAAGGACCTTAGGCTGGACGTGCACTGACCGCCAGGCTAGACTGGTACCCTTTCAGGGCCTCGGCTTCCAGGAACCATTCTGGGAGGAACCATCAGAGCTAGTGGGGAGGGGGTCTCAGAATTTGGGGAGATGGGAGCTAGGTGGCACCCAGGAACCCTGAGTCCCACATGAGCAGTGAGAGCTCCTGGGGGGGGGGGGGGGGACAGGGAGGGAATCTGAGGAGCAACTTGAAACCCACCGCACAGTGGCAGCAGCTTCCTCTGGGGACTGGAGGGGAGGAGGAGGCCTGTGTGGGTGGGTCTCCGTCTCCACTTCTCAAAGGATGGAGGGGACTTTCAACCCTAACCAAGTAGTTTCTTTAGATGCTTCCCACGCCATTCTGGGCTGGCAGGGCAGGAAGGAGTACAGAGTGGAGGATTCCTTTCTGTCAGGTGTGACCTGGGGGGGGGGGGGGGGCTCCATTCATTCCTTCAGAAGGTGGGGGAAGTGGACTAGTAAGTCCCTCGGGCCCACGGAGGTCCTGCTTCCCCAGCCTGGGCAAAGTGTCCTGGTCAGGAGGGAGGCGCAGGGGGAGCGTCGCCTGCCCCTGGCTCCCGGGAGTGGAGAGATTCTCACCGCACTCCAACTGGCAGGAACCCCGCAGCGCGCTGTGCTGTGCGTCTCCCTGGGACCCCGTGGCGCACTGTGCTGTGTCTCCCCGGGACCCCGGAGCGCTGTGCTGTGCGTCTCCCCGGGCCCCGCAGCGTGCTCTCCCGTGTCTCCCGCAGCCGTGGTCTCCTCCTCCTGCGGCGGCGGCAGCGGCTACAGCGCGGGCGGCGGCCTCTGTGCGGGAGGCGGCAGCTTCGGCGGCGGCTTCAGCAGCGGCTTCGGCGGTGGCCTGTGCGGGGGCGGCGGCTTCAGCGCCAACAGCAGCCGCAGCATGGGCAGCAGCTCCAGCGTGCGCGTCGTGACCAAGACGTCGTCCACCAAGAAGAGTTACCGGAGCTAAAGAACACCCCGCACCGCGCTTTCCCCCCAACCCCCCCCCCTGGGCCGGCTGCTCCCAGCCCATTGGGGACACCCCCAGTTCCTCAGACCTGCCGCTTTCTTTGCCTGACCGACACCCGCATGCACGAATCCCGCTGCAGAGGGCCCCGGGGCAGGTGGTCTGGCGCGTCCCTCTTGCTCCACACAGGGCCCCAAGGAGGCACCCCACCCACTGCGAACCCCAGAGTTCAGCCAGGGTCCTGCCAAGGCTGCTGACGCTAACCTCGCTGCTCTGGCCTAGACCCGGCTGGGTAGAGCTGGGACCCTCTGGGCATGTTGTGCCTCCTTTGGGACCCAGATCTCTCTGTGTGACTCCAGGCCTTCCGCGGGGCTTAGAAGGGAGCATGGTGTTTCAGGGAGGCTGAGCAGGGCAGTGCAGGGATCCCAGTCCTGTCCTTTCTCCCCCACACAGGGGCGACTGAAGTCCTGTCCTTTCTCCCCCGCACAGGGGCAACTGAAGACCCCACATAGGTCCCTGTTCCCTGAGAAAGGTGGCCAGCCTTGCCCACACCTTGCCTCCTACCCCCTCATTCTTACTCCAGGCTCCCCGCCCCCTACACCTGCTCCTCAATAGGATGCGTGAATGAGAAATCCGTCTTCTTGAGAATAGCCAACCTGGGCTGGAGCGATTGCACGGCGGGGAGGGCATTTGCTTTGTACACAGCCGACCCGGGTTCGATTCCAAGCATCCCATATGGTCCCCTGAACCATATGCACACAATTCCTGCGTGCATTAGCCAGGAGTAACCCCTGTGCATCGCCGGGTGTGACTCAAAAAGAAACAAAAAGCCAACCAACCCTTGATTAAGTCATTCTGGAATGGAAGGATTTTGTCATGAACCCCGAAGTTTTTTATGGCCTGGGAACACATAAAATGTTAGTGTCGTGGGCCACTGAAAGCTCAAAAAAAATGTTAATGTGGAGCTCATCTTGCCCATCTGCCTCACTGAAGGCAAGGCTAGAACAGCAGTCCCTGGGCAGAAAGGTTCATGTGATGATTGGGGAGGAGGGGCAGGACCCCCAAAGCAGGAACAGAGGTGGGAGCACCCATCCAAAGTCAATGTCTGGACACATACTGGCTCTTCCCCCAGGTCTCCAGGACACTCTTCTGGAAACTTCCCTTCCCACCTTTTTCTTTGCTTATTCCTTCTCTTCTCACCCTCCTCCACTTCAGCTGTCTCTCCTCTCAACCCACCTGCTCCCGAAGCCTGACCCCTGCCACCTAGCCCCCCCCACCCCAATTCTTCCTGCTCAGCTAGTTTACATTCCATATTTTCTCCTAACTTTCCCTGTCTCTCTCCCCATGTCAGCAAGGCTTGAGGTGTGGGTTTTCCTGTCCCCCACCCTAGGTGGACCCCAAGGAAATGCACCTACTGCCTTGCCCTGGGCAAAACTGGGAGAGCTGAGGGGGTGGACTAGAGCTAACAAGTGCCTCTGCGCCTGCCCTGGCCACTTAGTCCCGGCTGTCTGTTCCTGAAACGGCTTCAATAAAATGTCACCCAGCACTCATGGTCTGGACTGAGCCTGTGTCCTGTCTCACAGCTGTGAGGCTGGTGTTCTCGGGAGGAGAGATGAATCCAAGCATACCCCTCCCCTGCTCTGATCCTGGGGGTGGGTTCCACTCCAAGAAGCCCAGCAGGGTCCCTGACGCCACCCTCCGGCACAGATGTGATCCCCGGGTCACCTGCAGTTCCCCTGACCACCTGGCAGGATTTGCACTGGCTTCCCACCTCCTGGGCCCAGCTCATGGTAGAATGACAATTCTCCTGGTATCCAAAACTGGACCCCACCCACCTCTGCCTCCCACCATGGCCCAAAGTTTCAACTCTCACCTCCCAAGTCCCACCCTTTCCTCTCCGGAACTGCAGGGCTCCAGGAACAGAGGAAAGGATAGGGGGACATCTCCCCCATTAGACTGAGAACTCCGAGTGCAAGAAACGATGATGCCTGGAGTCTTCTCCCAGGAAAGGTGGGGGAAAAAGGGAAGGCCTCTGTGCATTGGGGCAGCCCTGGATTCCTGACCTGCCATCCCCCCAGGGACGGTCACACAGCTGATGCCACCAGCCACAGACAGGACTCGTGGCTCAGAGCTTCTTCAAGATCCTCAGTTGTCTCTCCTTTCAAGTCTGAAGAACTGCTCAGTCACTAGAATTAAAGCAAATGCCCATGTCAAGATCTTGGGGGACGGGGGTGTCCAAGGATGAGGTGTGAGGTCCCAAAAGGTGACTGTTGCCATTGTTGTGGACTTGAGTATGGGCCCCGGAAACTGGAAGGGGTGGACCCCTGGGCCTCACAAAGGCCGCACTCATGGGAAGGAAGATAAGGAGGGGCGGGGCAGGGGACATTTAAGCATCCCCAAAGGACAGTGACCTGTGAGCAGGGGAGAAGCTGATACCAGCATGCACCTGCATAATTCCGGAGTTCAACAACTACCTCCTAGCTCTCGTCAGACCAGAGCAGGCTTGGGGTAGGGGAAAGAGAACTGAGCAGCCAGGCAGACATGCAGACCCAATGCTGGACATGGACACACAAGTGGGGGCTCCAAAGATCTCCCCCACCCCCGTTATCTCCCCTCTGGTTACACAGCGCACCTGCTGCAGCCTCCGTGCTCTGAGCAGGTGCCGCAAACGAGGTCTGGAGTCCTGGAGAACGGGGCATAGCCGAACAGGCTCTGGCCTGGCCTGAGGGATGACACCTCCACCCCCACGACGCTCCTTCCTGAGCACTGCTGGGCCCCCTCAGAGCCTGCCGAGAGCTCCTGGGGCTGGCGCCTCTGCAGAAAAAGGTGGGGAAGTAGAGGGGCCCCAGGCGCTAATCTAGCCCCGTAATCCAGCCCCTCTGCTCTGCCTCTTGGGGCCGACTCTCACTTTCCTCAAGGCTGTGCCTCCCTGAGCACCCAGACTCGCGTCTTCTCTCGTCACCCCCGCAAACACGGAAGGAGGACAAATGGGTCTTTACGGGCCTGCCCCACTGACCATTGGCTCCTTCTCACTGCTCTTTGCTACCCTAATTATCTGCCTTGGGACTGAGCAGCTGCCAATATCCCAAGCTCATAAAACTGATTTAATGGTGATTTGGGGTTTGACCCAGCTCCGCCCCCCACCCCCCACCAGATAAAAGGGCGGAGGCCGAGCTGGCCACTGACTTCCAGCCCCACCTTTTCCCGGCCAAGGCCCCGTCCCGTTGCGTCCCTCTCCGGCCATGTCAAGCCACTCGTTCCAGCAGGGCCCCCGGTGTGGCGGTCGGAGCTTCAGCTCCTGCTCGGCAGTGCTCCCCCGGACGGTCACCTACACGGCAGTGAGCAAAAGCTCCTGCCGGGCAGGCGGTGGCGGAGGGCTCCGTGCCCTGGGCTGCCTGGGCTCCCGGAGCCTGTGCAATGTGGGCTATGGGAGACCTCGCGTGGCCTCCCGCTGTGGCCTGCCTGGCTTCGGGTACCGGGTGGGCGCCGCCTGCGGGCCTTCCCCCTGCATCACCCCCGTCACCATCAATGAGAGCCTGCTGGTGCCTCTCGACTTGGAGATTGACCCCACCGTGCAGAGGGTGAAGAGAGATGAGAAGGAGCAGATCAAGAGTCTCAACAACCGTTTCGTGTCCTTCATCAATAAGGTAAGGAGGAGACCAGGAGCCAGAGCAGAGTGAGGCGTTGGGGCTTGTCCGGAAGGGACAGATCACGGGGAGGCCATGCTGAACCCATCCACACTCCAGTCGGGGCTTCTCCCATACCTGACCACCACCGCCAGTTACTGGAGCACGGAACTCCAAACAGGTCAACGCTTTTGCTGGCTGGTCCTTTTCGAAACTATCACCTCCCTCTGGAGATGTTCTGATCACCCCGGGGCCTGATGTTAGAGGAAATTCCAAAGCAGCAAGAGATCCTGAAAGGATCCACCAGCTTTGCAGAGCATCACGCGTCTTGATAGAGCGTAAACAACAGAGCTACCTCCTGGGAGTCTGGATGAGACCCCAGATCTGGAGGCAGGGATGGGCTGTGACCTAGAACTTCCTGTCAGCTCAGGCCTCTTCAGAGCAGTTACAGCTAGACATGTGGGGTGGCGCAGCCAAAGTCTGTCCGAGCCACCACTCCGAAGGGCTCCAGGAGAGTGGCCTGTGCTTTGACACAGGGAACAGGCCTGCCCCCTCAGCAGACAGGGATCTGGTCTGTCCCCAGACCTCAGGGAAGTTCTTAGAAGGATCAGGACTGGGACTCTGAGGCTGAGGGCAGAGTCCTGACCAAAAATCAGGAGATTCTGGGTCCTGTTCTTGGATCCCCTCACCTTACCCCAAGGCCCTGTGCCACGCAGCAGTGGCCAGCCTCGGGTGGTCCGCTGCCCATAGGGGAAGGAAGCAGAGGCTAGAGCAGTAATGTAGTACATGCACGGGAGTCCAGAGGCACTGTGTCAGCACATAGCGATCAACCCCTTTCTGCCTCATTTTTCTTTATTCGGTTATTCATCGCATTTTTTTTTTACTTTTGGGTCATACATGGGGATGCTCAGGGTTCTCCTGGCTCTGTGCTCAGGGATCACTCCAGCCATTTCAAGGACCCATATGTGGTGCAGGGGATGGAACTGGGATCAGCTGCATGAAAGGCAACTACTCTACCTGCTACGCTATTACTCTGACCCTTGAATTTCCCTTTTCACATTTTATTTTGATCGGTGTGGTTTACAAAACTGTTGTTGGCATGGTTTCATACATAAAAATTCTAGCACTGGGGTCAGAGAGATAGATTGACCCAGGTTCAACCCCCAGCACCCCAACCTGCCAAGTGGGATCCCTGAATGCAGATCCAGGAGTAAATCCTGAACACTTCTGGGTATGGCCAAAAAACAAAGTAATGATTTTTTTTAATTCAGCTTTCTTGAGCATGATTTTTTTTAATTCCAGTACCAAACCCTCCCTCCACCATCATCCCCATGTTCCTCGTTGGGCCCCCACCACTCTCCCTTACAGTAAGCTTCCTACTGGGAACCAGTTCTTCATTTCTATTTCTTTTGTGTACCTGTATTCCATTATTGTCTTTCTTTATATCCCTCACATGAAAGAGATCATTCGATGTCTGTGCCTCTCCTTCTGGCTAACTTCAATCAGCCTCATATGCTCCAGATCTATGCAAGCAGCTACAAATTATAGGATTTCACCTCTTTTCAAAGCCGAGCGGCCTCCCATCATGTTTGTGTACCACAGCTGTTTTTATCCAGTCATTCCTTCTTGGACACGAGCTGTGTCTGGGCTACTGTGACTGGTGCCAGAATGAACCTGGGGCCGCCTCATGTTTTACTTTCATTAAATTCTGGTCACCCACCCAGACCAACCTCATAGTTTGGATCATGAGCTGGGCCACACCACATCTGGGAGTCTGGGGACCTCTGGCCATGTGGCCGTTCACCAGAGGTGGGGTACAATTATTCACTCAACAGCTTTCTTGAGCATGAGGACAAATACGGACCACCCCCCTAATCCCTGACAAGGCCTTGGGCCATAGCTGGGTGGCCGCCACCAACTCTCTCAGCTTCTCCTACTCTTGGTTTCAAACCAAACCGCGAAGATGAAGGTGGTTGCCTGGGATGCTCTCCACATGGCATAGAGACTTTTCCTGGATGTGGCTGTTTGAGATTCAGCAGAACAAGTGGGAAGAGCTCAGCGTGCTCGGACACAGGCCTGCGTCTCCCCTTCCACCCTGAGATCCCCTGAACTGGCACTGAACAAAACCCAATTTCCAGCACAAGGGTTCACGTCAGTCTGGGATTTCCAAAGTGCTTCCCAGGCATCAGCTCAAGCAGGGACTTTAGAATCTCACGTGGGGGGAACCCCGATGTTTGGGATGGCCTGGCTAAGGTTACAAGGCCAGTGAGGCCCAGAGAGGCCAGCCTGGCAGTGGCCCTTGCCCGGGCATCTTGGAGCAACACCTTCCAGTATAACACACCCCCCCCCAAGTGAAAGGTTGGGGCACGGACAGAGGAAATACAGAGACACATTCCCGGAAGCCAGTCCACACAGAGTCCCGATCTTTGCAAGGCTTAGCACATCTGCAGCAGGTGTTAAGAGAAAACCTTCTGATCTGCTTCTCCCACACCCACCAACTTTTCCCAAGCCACGTCCCCCTGTTCTCGACCGCAGGTCCGGTTCCTGGAGCAGAAGAACAAGCTGCTGGAGACCAAGTGGAACTTCATGCAGCAGCAGAGGTGCTGCCAGAGCAACATGGAGCCCCTCTTTGAGACGTACATCTGTGCGCTGCGCCGGCAGCTGGAGTGCGTGGCCGGGGACCGCACCAAGCTGGAGGCCGAGCTCTGCAGCCTGCAGAATGCGCTGGAGGGCTACAAGAAGAAGTGAGTCCGCTCCGCTCTCGCCCCGGAGCCGCAAGCCATCTGGGCTTCTGTGTGCTTGGCTATAAAAATGGGGAACCCAAAATTAGCTCATCAGGCAGCAGGTCAATTAGGCAGGAGGGCGTAGGCGGGGCATGTTGGAGTCTGTCCCCGAAGCGCTGACCCTGAGTGCTGGTCTCCTTTTCCCACCCACCCCCACATGGTGCCTCCTGCATCCTCCCTCCCAGCGAGAAGGTTCTTCCTCCTGCCATCCACTGGGCTCTGGGACTCCGGGGCTCAGCTCCAGGCTCTGGTCCTGCCCCTTCCTCCATCCATCCCCGACCTGTGCCTGAGCCACTTCTGAGTCCCCGGGCCTCCCCCCTCTGAGCCTTTGCTCCTGCCGCTCTTTCATCAGCTTCAACCTGCACCCTGGCTAATAGCGCCCCATTCTCTCCCACACCCCGGTCTGGACGTCAGCTGCCCTCCTGTCCCTGCTCTCACTATCCCCCTTGTCCCAGTCCCAGTTCTTTGTGGTCAGGGCTCTGCTGCCAGCCTGACATGCCCACCCTGTGCCACCCTGTACCTGAGTCACAGCAGGAGGAGGGGGGTGATGATTACGTTGAAGATGAACTAGCAGACTTGTGGGTCCTGTGTTTGCAGGAGGCCAGATCTCAGGGAATTCCCGGTCTGCCTGGGCTCAGGGTCCCAGGAGACCATGTGTTGGGGAGTGGGGCGGGGCGTGGAGAGAGACTCGTTTTTATGGACAAGGAACAGTGTAGAGATGTGAAGAGCAAGAAGGAGGTCCAAAGGAGAGGGTCCACGGATAGCGCCTCAGACCAGGCATCCATGCCGTGGGGCCAACCAGGGGTCAGATGATGTGCTGGAGAGTGTGGGCATTACAGAGAGATGGAGAAGCTTCGCACCTTTCTCCAAAATGCCCCATACCAGTAATATAATGTGTTACAGGGAAGAAAGAGTGAGAGAATAGAAGGAACCCGGGAAGCCTTCCTGAAGGAGGTGATGTTTTCTCGGGGCCCGGAACGATGAACTCTTAGCAAAGTTGCTTCTCACAGTGTAGACCCGGGAAAAGGGGACAGAGTGGGAACAGGTGACAAGGAAAATTCAGCGAGAAGGAACCACTCAAGCAGAAAGTGTCAGGTGAAAGGCAGCACATAGCAGGAGCAGCACCTTCCATGGGCCTGAGATACAACGTGGGCAGGAGACGTGCTTTGCTTTCATGATGATGAAGTGGGATTTGAAAGTGAAGCCAGAGGAGAAGGATGAGATCAAGGGGTGCTGGGACATGAGCCTGTTCAGCACGCACCCATGACCTGTGCTTTTCAGAGACTCACTCCCGTGCTATGTTAACTCACAGTTGCCCTGCATGGCAGGACCAGCTTCTCCTCACTGGACAGAGAACAAAGCTGAGGCAGAGAGACCGAGTTACAGATCTAACCTGAGGCAGAGCCAAGATTCAAACCCAGCCTCCCCCCTCCCCCCAAAGTAGTATAGGAAACTTTACAGGACTTCATACTTTAAGGGCTCCCGCTAGTAGCTACGGACCCCAGCCTTTGCTCTTGACATGCCCTCTGAATGTGGAGATGCTCCCTAATGTTCCTGCCAAGAGGGCTCTGTCGGTTTTTTATGTCTCTGTCAAGGGTAGCTCACCAGTTGGGAACCCAGAGGTGTAGTGAATAAATGGCCAGCCTGTGAGACCATTGATGGTTGCCCAAGCAGCTCTATAAATAAATAAATAAAATAAAATAAAATAAAAGGCCAGGCTCAGGCGCCCAGTGCCCTTCCTTGCGAGAAGGAAGGCTGAGCATAGGGAAGCTTAGTGTCATTTCCAATGACGCCTTGTTGCTCATCACGCTGAGTCACTTCACCAGACTCAACCCCCGGACCCCCATGCTGCCGCCTTGGGGAGCAGCGATGGGAGAGGAGCTCCCAGAGCCTCGAGGAAACTGGGCTGCCTTTATGGGTCGGACGAGGCGTAATTGCTACCTCTGCACCCCGCACCGGGGCCAGGTACAGAGCCCTTGGTGTGGAGGGGTTCGGGCAGCTGGGATCCCCATGGTGCAGCCAACTCAGTGTTCTGCCCGAAGACAGTGGTATGCAGCAGGCAACCATTTTCCTCCATCCTCCCAGGGGAAACTACTAGAATATATGGGCATCCTGACAGCAGCTTCAGCAGGACTGTGGGGGCTCCCTCCCAGGAGCAGCTAAGGGGGACAAGGGATGCGGTGAGACTTCTATGAGACCCTGAGTCTCTTCCTTTTTAAAATTTTCTTGTTTGACTTTTTATTTTTATTGAAGTGACATGATTTACATATGTTCATATGCACGCTTCAGGCATAGAAAGTCACTGCCTGATGCCCAGCCCCAAAGTACCAGAGCCCTTGGTGTGGAGGGGCTCAGGCAGCTGGGATCCCCATGGTCACCACTGTGACTAAATTCCACCTTTCACCTCTCCACTCTTTTACCAGATCTCCGTTCCCTTGGTTCTGTTATCAGAATTTAAGGGTTTGCTTTTATTAGACATTATTCACTCCCTTGCATTGTCTTCTTATACACCATATGTGAGAGAGCAGTCTTCTGGCATTTGTCACTCCGCTTCTGACTTAGTTCGCTGAACGTGACTCCGCATTGCCTGGAACACTTCCTACAATCCCTAGATGTCTCTGGGCTCCGTGGAGGCAGATGGAAGAGCCCACGCCAGGCTGACTCGGTGATTCCTGAGGACGTTCACTTGGGGCAGGTCCTTGACTCTGACCTGACACCAAAGTCCCTTCCCGATCCCACAGGCCTAACACAAAGATTTCTCTGCCCTCCCCACCAGATACGAAGAGGAGCTCTCCCTGCGGCCCTCCGCTGAGAATGAGTTTGTGGCACTAAAGAAGGTGAGCAAGGGTGGCAGGGGAGGGGAACGGGCCCTGAGGGGGCCAGCGAGCCTCGGGACACTCCGCCCCTGCACAGTGTCCAAGGTGCCTGCCGAACGCCCACCCACAGGGAAGCCTCGCCGTCAGTCCCCCTGTGGGCCCCAGGCAGGAGTCTGGCCCCTGCGCATGGGGCAGTGGCCTGGCCTCCACTTTGGAGCAAAGTTGGTTCATGGTTGTGCTTACACGGGCACCAGAGCCAGAGCAGTGACCAACACCAGCTCAAAAGCTACAGATTCAAGCCCCAGCCCCTGAAAATAGTTGCTCAGCAGATGGCAATGGTTAGATGGCAAGTGTGTCCCTGGCCCGAAGGCCCCAGAGGGGGCCCTTTGGGAGTCCACCCAGCTCCTTCCCACACCCCGTCCCCTCAGATGCCCCCTCATCAGGCTGCGAGGCCTGCACTTGGGGCCCTCCCTCCTTCCCTCGCTCCTGGCTTTCCCAACCCCTTTACTCCCACAAGGACCTAAGTGAGGAAAGTCAGGTTCCATGCCTGTCCCTGGCCAGGTGGGTGATGCCCCCCACCAGCCCCGAGGTTTTGCTCTCTCACCGCTCTGCTGTAGGACGTGGACACGGCCTTCCTGATGAAGGCCGACCTGGAGACCAACGTGGAGGCTCTGGTCCAGGAGATCGACTTCTTGAAGGGCCTGTATGAAGAGGTACCAGTATCCTGCGGGGCCCCTGAGGTGGGAGGCCCCTGGGCAGTGACAGCATCCATCTCAGGGTACGTGGACCGGAAGTCAGGCCGTGAGACTCCCAGTCACCCAGGGCCGTGGTAGTGAGGGGAGTGATGAGGGCCTGGGACAGCCATGGTGAGGTCCCGCCAGACCTACTCTGGGAAGGCCAAAGCCCAGCCCCCCTCCCCGCCTCCCCTGCTACCTTGAAGGGCTCACTTGTCCCCTCCTGTCCTCTCCCCAGGAGATCTGCCTGCTCCAGTCTCAGATCTCAGAGACCTCGGTCATTGTCAAGATGGACAACAGCCGGGAGCTGGACGTGGATGGCATCATAGCCGAGATCAAGGCCCAGTATGACGAAATCGCCAGCCGCAGCAAAGCGGAAGCAGAAGCCTGGTACCAGTGCCGGGTGAGGCCCCGGGGTGGGGGGGCCCAGGCCACTCTCCCCCAGGAAGTGGCCGAGGAGGCCGTGACAGCCGTGCTGTGCCACTGAAACAGAGAACCTCATAAACCCCTGAGCCTGTTGTTTGTGCCACGTCTCTGCAGAGGAGGTGGGAGGGGGCCCACGGACAAGCCTGGTTGTCCTCAGGCTACAGGGTGCCCCAGCTTTATGCGCCCATAGACTCACTGGAAGTGCTTATCTAAGTGGCATTCAAGGAATACTAATTGGTGATGAGGGCAAGGAAAAATCCGGGCGTGGGAGGAGGCGAATGTCACCGAGTGGTTCCTACTGGTGGAGCCAAAATGGTGATTAAAGTGGCCTAGACTGTGGTAATTAGGGGCTTGCTGGGAGGGTGGTTGGTGCCCTTAAGGGCAACTCGATTGGACGGATATTATCATCTCCGTCTTACCTGCCTCATCTGTGATGGGCACTGGTCATTCATCCCTTCGCTCGTTCCCTGAGCAACTGTGTACTGAGCACCGGCCAAGCGCCGGGCAAAGCTGCAGAGGCTAGAGCTGCACCAGGGAGCAGGACAGCCAGTAGCCCTACCTCTGCGGGCCTTCCTGCCAGAGGCAGGTGCAGGGAAGGACTTGGCAACACACAGGACAAATCAGCACCACAGGTGCAAGTTCCAGGTGGCTGCTGGGGAGGAAATGTTCGGCAGGGAGGCTCAGGGAGCATCCTGGAAATAGAATTTTCAACCAAGTGGCCTGGGAAAGACGCCTTCACAATCCCTGTCCTGTACGAGATCACCATCCAGGGGAAGAGAAACGTGGGAGACCACCTACCCAAGGCAGCAGAAAGTGGGGACTGAGTGGGGCTGTGGGCTTCCGGGGAGCAGCAGGAGGGAGAGGCAGGCCTGGCTTTGGCTCTGCACCCTGAAGACGAAGGGTGACCAGAAGGGGTTGGGTTGTATTTGGCTAAAAGACGGCAGGCAACAGAAAAGGAGGTGCCTACTTTGAGACAGTTGGGAGGGGCCTGGGACCATAGAGCTGTGCTGGACACTTTGACTTTGTCGCTGGAGGCAATGGGTACCACTGTCCAGGGGACTCCTCTACCCCAGTGAGCTGCTGCCCATCTTCTGGTGAGGCTCAGTGATGGGGTCTAAGAATAATGACCCTTCCATGACCAGCTTCCCCAGCTGTCTCCTCCCATCCGTCAGGGGACCTCTGGGATAACAGCATCATCCATCGGAAATGAAAGAAAACCCTATCATGGTAGTATGGCATTTAGCTGTGAGGCTCAGAGAGAGCGAGAGAAAGAGAGTTGGGTCAGAAAGATAATACAGCAGGTAGGGTATTTGCCTTGCATGCAGCCGACCAGCATTTGATGTCCTGCACCCCATATAGTTCCCCAAGCACCATCTGATTCCTGAGTGCAAAGCCAGGAATAACCCCTGAGCATTGCTGGGTGTGACCTAACAACAAAAAAAAAGGGAAAAAAAGGAAAGAAAGAGACATATAGGTGGTTAAAGAAAATTCAGTCTCTTTTAATTATTTTTCTTAATTGAATCACCATGAGTTACAAAGTTACAAAGATATTTGTGATTGAGTTTCAGGGGTACAATGTTTCGACGCCAATCCCTTGACGGTAGGTGCCTGCTACCTTCCACCAGTGCCTCTGTGGCAAATATATTTCCTTGGTGGTCTCCCCCACCATACTAGTGTTCTCTTCCCTAACTTATCCTCCACCCTGACCCAGTGGCAAGCTTCCTGTGGAAAACCAGTGATTCTGCTGTTTGGTTCATTGCCTTTGGGCATTCAATATACCCCTAACAAAGTTTCTTTGTATCCCCATATGAGAGAGATCATTCTGAGCCGGCTCCTTTTCCTCCGACTTCAGGATTTACTTTTCAGTGTTGACTCTTCAGTGTTTACTAAAATCATTTGAAGCACAGGACAGGCTTCCCAGGAGGGGTGGGGAGGGGACTTCCTGTATCGTGGTCAGGAATTAAGGCTCCTTCTGGCCTCTGTTCCACTACCCTAAACACACAGCGATAGTCCACTGGCTGCCTGGGGTCCCAAGATGGCTGCCACTTGCCTCCTTGTAGACAGCAAGAAGAAGGGGGCGGAGAGGAACATGCCAACTGAGTGAGTCAGACCCCACTTTAAAGGGCTTTCCCGGAAGCCCTCCCCAGTCGGGCCCCTGCCCGTGGATCTCACTGGGAGGCTTCCCTGGGCTTACTGCCACTCCAGACAAAGGCAGAGTTCTATTTAGAGAAGAGGAATGAAAACATTGATTGGCAATTACAGTCTTTCCCATAATCAAGCTGAGGTGCTTCTTGCTTGTCTTGAGTTGACAGTGTAAACGGCTCCCATCTGCTGTCGGCAGGAAGCTTGAAGTTGCCCATTATGATTCATCTATAAGTGTGATCTAGAACAAGTAATCTACCACAAACAAGAGATGCTGCATGCAGAGATTTTGTAAAAAGAGTTAAGCCATGGGAACTTTGGTTGTTTTTTTTTTTCTCTTTTTCATTGGATTGTTTGAAAGGGTACTACCTGAACTTTCTCACCCTGATGGGCAGACCTGGTCATTCTGGTCATTCCTGAGTTCTTAGTCTCTTAGGTGGCCCCAGCCCAGCCCAGAAGCCCCTTCCAGCATCTGGAGGAGTGATGGAACAAAAGGGAGGAGGCCCTTCAGCACCCTTTTCTCCCTACATAAATATGTAAAAGAGAGATGCCTGGAAGCTTGGAGGAGAATTTAACAGCAGAAAGGCTCAAGGCCAAAAGGCGAGCTAGTATAAGGAGAGTCCACCCAGGGGAAGGGTTGGGAGCAGAGAGAGGCAAAATACAGAGGATAAGAACATACCTGCATCACATCGTCACATCGGCCTCTGGGGCTCTGACCTCTCCATCCCGTCGACAGTACGAGGAGCTGAGGATGACGGCCGGAAACCACTGTGACAACCTCCGCAACCGCAAGAACGAGATCCTGGAAATGAACAAACTGATCCAGCGACTGCAGCAGGATATTGAGAATGTCAAGGCCCAGGTGAGACGGGCCCATGCGGATCCACTGTCTGGGGAAGCACCAGGCAGAAGCCATGGTCCAGGCGGTGCCTGGGGGTTTCTCCCAGCTTGGTGCTGGGGCAGGGGGTTCGCTGTGCTTGGGGACTTAGGCAGACTCAGTGCTTCTTTTGTTTGTTAGTCTTGTGTTGGGGGGCTACATCTGTCCATGCTCGGGAATCACTCCTAGTGGTGCTCAGGGAACCATATGGGGGTGCCAGGGGTCAAACTCAAGTCAGCTACCTGCAAGGCAAATGCCCTCCCTGCTGTGTCATCGCTCAGGCCCCAAGTCTCAGTGCTTCTTGCACACAAAGGAGGCACAAGCACTTTGAGCTGTGTCCCCAGTCTCGGCTTTGGGGATTTCTGTGGCACTTCCGTCATGAAGGCACAGCTGGCCTAGTTAGTCCCAGCCCCTCTGAGCCTCATGGGATTCTCGTCCTGTGGGCCAGCCCCGTCAGGGAGCATCCCCCAGTGGAGCACAGGGCATTTTGATCCCCCCAGAAAATGGCAAAGGGCCCTGTGTGTGTCCAAAGAGCCAAGTTCCGATGGCGCAGGAAAGGGCAGAGACCTGCGGGGCTCCAGGAGGGCTGGGCCAAGGACCAGACACACTGTCTGCTCTTTGCTCATGACGGTCACATGCTCTTTGCTCTTCTGAGTCCCCCAGAGACCCCCATAACACCTTTCTGTGCCCTCTCCCAGCGCTGCAAACTGGAGGCCGCCGTGGCCGAGGCGGAGCAGCAGGGCGAGGCGGCCCTCTCCGACGCCAAGTGCAAGCTGGCCGGCCTGGAGGAGGCCCTGCAGAAGGCCAAGCAGGACATGGCGTGCCTGCTCAAGGAGTACCAGGAGGTGATGAACTCCAAACTGGGCCTGGACATCGAGATCGCCACCTACCGGCGCCTGCTGGAGGGCGAGGAGCACAGGTGAGCGGGAGGGGTCCAGCCAGGCTATGTGTGGGGTCTCCTGCCCTCTGTGCCGCTGCCACCACCGCCCACCCCGCAGTGGCTTTCCAGCATGAGAACCATGGCACCACCACGTGCCTGGCACATGCATGACCGGGACAGGCGCCAGCAGCGTTGGCTAGCATGCTCCCCAAGCAATGACCTGTTTTTCCTATTCCCTCTCTCTCGCCCCCAGGCTGTGCGAAGGCATTGGACCTGTGAACATCTGTGAGTACAGGAGCATTTCCTGCGGGCTCTGGGGCCAGGGGAGGGTCAGGGTCATGCAGATCGGTCCCACCAGCCCATTTCCCATGGGCCTCCGCCAGCCCAGATTGGGTGGGGGGGGGTGGGTTCTGCTCAAGGGTGAGGCTCCCCCTGGGGCCTTTCCAAATACTGATCAGGAAGATTAGGGCCCAACCAGGCAGCCTGGTCTCGACTCAGGACTCCCCTGACAAAGAGGTGTGTGCTCCTGAGAGAAGAATGATTTGACTCAGGGACGAGCCCGGCAGAGACTGGGAAAGGGGGTGGCAGCACCAGGGCCATGGGGATAGGTAGGGACATGGGGCAGGGGAGGGGATGCCCAAGTACTTCTCCAGCGTGTGTGGAAGACACAGGCGGGGTGTCCATCACGGCGAGTGGCAGCAAGGGAAGGGCCGGGCCCTCAGCCGTCAGACCCTGAGCGTCTCTCCTGTCCCCACAGCCGTGAGCAGCTCCAAAGGCGCCATGTTGTATGAACCATGCATGGTCAACACGCCCGTGCTGAGGACCGAGTACTGCCCGGGGACCACCAGCGTCCTCAAGAGCACCGGGGGCTGCAGCGTGGTGGGCACTGGGGAGCTCTACATTCCCTGGGAGCCACAGGGGCTCATGAGCTGTGGGAGTGGGCGCAGCTCGAGCATGAAGCCGGGGGCGGGGGGCAACGCTTCCTGCCACAAGTGTTAGCCCAGCCCTGGCGACAGGAAGCCCAGGGGCAGGGCCTCCGCCGCCAGCCTGAAGACGAGGGCGCTCCAGACCCCCTTCGGCACGTACTTCAGGTTCCCTTGGGCTTCCACTGGAAGCTGCCCCTCAAGTCCAGCTCTTCCTTCAAGTGCCACCTTTCCCTGGGCCGTGTGCAGAGCTCAAGCTGGGCAGGGGGTCCGGGGCAGGCAGAGAAAGAGAATACAAGGCCCATGTCCCTGGACTCACATTCACACCCTGGTGTGCCCGAGAAAGTGGCGGCAGCCCCCAGCTCCTTCTCTAGGAGAGAAGACCACGTGAGCACTTCTCAGTTCCAGCTGGGGGATGTCCCAGGGGGATCTCCCCCCAAAACCAGCCCTTACCTCTGGCTCTCATGCCCCTGAGACAAATAGACTTCTTTTCCCATCCACATGCACTCTTGCAAGTGTCCATAGGAGACGAGACGTACAAAAAATACCCAACAAAACAAACTTCCTGAGTCCAAGGTAAATGCCTGTGTCTCTAGATGGCCTGGTTCTGTCCTGGTCCTTCTGGCACAGAATCCAGAGGTGCTTTCAGGGCAGTAGATTTTCCTGCCTACCTAGCTTGTGCCCACATTATGCAAATACAGGCTTTCCTGGGCGTTGGGAGCAAAGGCAAGAGGATGTGGATTATTTGCTGGACCAAGGGACAGCCGACTTAATTTGCTCAGTGGAACCAGAGTTCCCTTCCATCATCATCCTTCCGGGCTCACACTCCCTTTAGTTCCTCTCGTGTTGGATCTGGTAGAAGTGTGTTTTCCTGGCAACAGTGATGTTGTGAGGTTGCCCCAGCTTCGGCTTCAGCATCCTCGAGGCCCCGCCCCTAGCGCTGGTCACAGAGGCCACGCCCACCCAGCGCCAGCTCGTCCTGGTTCCCTGGGCGTGTCTGTTGCCAATAAACTAACTGTTCAGAGGTTCCAGGAATCAGGATTATTCACCGACTCTGCGGGGCATGGCGTGGCTGAGGGGGGGACCCCAGAGCAGCCTTTGGGAGCTGGAAAAGGAAGATTATGATACAGGTGGGGAAACTATCTGAAGGATTGGCAAGCAGCCTGTGAAATAAATGTGGATTCATACAAATCGTACTTAAAACCCACACGAAGCACCCGCATAGTTTGCAAGTCACTTGCCACATTAAAAATCAGGACAGAGTGATAGTTCGGCAGGTAGGACACTTAACCTAGCACACAGCTGACCCGGATTTGCTGCTCCCTGATACTACGTATGGTTCTACAAGTCCTACCAGGATTGATCCCTGAGCACAGAGCCAGGAGTAAGCTGTGAGCACCACAGGTGTGTCAAAAAAAAAACAAAAAACTATTGCACAGAGCCCCCTCACCACATGAATGAGTCACGGGGCCCCTAACATGTCCATACTCAGCACCCTCAAACCCTGGGTTCTCCTACACCACCCCACCCCACCCCACCAAACCTGACAGCTCACTCGGCAATATGGTAATGATGGAGAGCAGGCATTGGGGGTGAGGGGGTGGAGGGGGGCATCTCTAGTCTCCACTCCCTCTTAGGGAGCCCCCAGCATTGCAGTTGAGATTGGGGAACTGCAGGTCTCTGTTGTGAGGGTCCCACTGCCCTGGTTTGGGCTTTTGTGGTTTGGGGCGCTTTTTGTGGGGCCAGGGAGGGAATCCAGGGCCTCGCCCTTTCGAGGCAAATTCTCAACAGATGAGCCATCTCCCCAGCCCCAAACGCCCTGTTGTGTTGCCTCAGCGACCCACACGCTCCCCCTGGTGGCTCCCTGCTCCTCCGCCAGCACAGCCCCTCAGGGAGCCAAGCCCCATACAGAGCTGACTAAGACACCCCTGAACCCTGCAGGGTCCTTGGGCTCAGGCACACATGCAGGAGTCATGAATCACGAGAGCTGAGGATTGGCGAGCCACAAGGAAAAGCCCGCGAGGATCACCCCTGGACGGGGGCCAGGAGGGGCTCCTGAGCCGTGGGCAGAGCAGAGGCCCACTCGAGGGCCACCTCCTCATCACTCTTCCCCTCTCACACAGTGTCCTCTTGCCAAACAAGCACCTGTGGGCCAGGACATTGAGACACACACAGAAGGTGGCCCAGGCAGGGCGTCTGACCCAGGGGGCAGAGCAGACATGGTGCCCAAAGGTGGGGATGTCACCTGGTATCGCCTGGCAGCAACTCGAAGTGTTCAGTCTTGGACATAGGATCCAACTATTCCGTTCCCGGAATCAGACCCCGAGGAACAGAGCACTTGGCCTCCCAGAAACTTGGGTGCAGAGCTCCTTACAACACTATCCACGCTGGCTCAAAGGTCCAAACAACCCAGAGTCCATCTGTGGACACATGGAATAACCCAAGTGTGGCCTCTGGACACTGGACATTGTTCTGTCCCAGCAAGGAGTGATCCCAGTTCATGGAGGAACATGGAAGCAGTAAGGCAGGTCAAAGAGGAGGTCCTTCCTGAGAAAGTTCTAGTAGGGAAATCAGCAGAGACAGTGAAGGTATTAGCACCTGTTTAGGTCTGGGGCAAACAGGGTCAGGGAAATGTCTGGTGATGACAACTAAAGCTCTTTTTGAGAAAGAAATATTCTTGTTTTTATTTTTTGGGAAGGTCACACTTAGCGATGCACAAGGGTTACCCCTGGCTCTGCACTCAGGAATTACTCCTGGCAGTGCTCAGGGGATCATATGGGATGCTGGGAATCGAACCTGGGTTGGCCACATGCAAACCAAATGTCCTACCCGCTGTGCTATCGCTCCAGCTCGAAAGAAACGTTCTTGACCAAAGAAGGTTTTGACAAAAAGAACACTTCAGATGAACATGTTCTAAAAAGTATTGTGGTGGTCGTCACATGTATCTGTGGCTCTATTTAAACTAATAAATTGTGCTTTGAATGATGCTTCCCCAGCACTACGGAGGCCCTGTTGGATGGACCAGATGGTTCTGTGCTCACTGGAAACACCCTAGCAGTACTGGACCCCCTGAGATATCCTCATGGCCACCAAATAAGGCAATTTATTTAAAAGGAGGTCCAGCGGTGTGGGTGATGCTCTGGAGGCTTCTGTATGGCTAAATGAAAAAAGAAATTATAACTGGTCGTGAAGGGGGACACAGGCGAGTCTCCCCGTACCTCTCCTCATAGTCACTGGCTGGGAAGTTCTCCGGAAGGACATGAAACTGGGTTCAGGACAACAGGACCGAGTCGGTGTCTGGGATCCCAGGGACACACTTCCCACTTGGGCAAGGAGGAAGGAACAAGGAGCAACAGGTCTCAGAGCTTGTTCCCCTGCAGATCCTGTCACTCTGGACCCAGCCCCAAGGCCAGCTCAGCTCCTGGCTGACAAATGACGCAAAACTCTAGAAGCTTCTGGGATGCTGGCCCTGAGTCAGCAAGAACAGAGAGATTCCATGACTGCCTGTCGGCGCCCAGAGGACAAGCTGCCTGGGGCCAGGCCACACCCTCAGTACGGCAGAGACGAAGGGGCACCTTCGCCACCTGCACTGCAATCCCAGAGCCCTCACCAGTGTCCACTGTGGAGGGACCATCTGGAAGCACCTAGTAGACACTCCACCTCCTCCAGGGAGTGGGTTAGGTGCTCGAGTTCTGTGGCTTGAGAAGGCCACCTCCACCCTGAACACTCCTGAACGCTGTCTCCAAATGCCCTTACCCCCTTCCTCCCCAGCTAGGAGAAAGCTCTGGACAAGTGGGACAAATCTCCCAGAGAGTCACGTTCCATTCACCGGGTAACCATAACCTGAGCATCCCCCCCAACTGCACTCCTTGTGAGGCCCTGGGAAAATCCAGTCAGGCCCTCTGCCCTCCTCAGGGACACGAGGAAGTAAGGCCATCTGCAAAAAGCCAGTACCTCCCTTCCCTGCAAGGGACTTGGACACCCAAACCCCAGCCCCCGCTCCAGAGTGCCCCCTGAGGTTGAATAGGCCAACAAGTGGCTTAGTTGGGTGTCAGAACTAGGGAAAAAAAAAAAAACAACTTGTGTTGTGTTAGTCTGCTCAGAATGTCTTAAATTTCCTCAGCCCACCGTCCCGCTTCTCCAGTACTCTCTCGGTCCCAGCACAGCCCTTTCCTCATGCCAGTCCCAAGAGCTGGCCCAGGGCACCTCGGCTGCCCCGTCCACCCGACTCAGGACCTGAAGCAGTGGGGTAGACAAAGGAGGAGAGGAGCACGGAGTGGGAAGGGAGAGAGGCTGAGCCTCCTGGCCAGCACCAACACGCAGACCCGGCACACCTCAGATTCCCAGCCAAGGCTGTGGGTGCACGCTGCTCTGTGTGTGTGTGTTTCCTTGTAGTGATGGCAGCAGAGTGGGCAACAGGAAGGGAAGGATTAAGCTGGAAAAGACATGAGCCCCACCCAAAGGCTCAAGTTCCCCCACCAGGGAGAGGGTCTAAGATGCCACCAACCTGTCATTGGTCTGAGGGCCTGGGCCAGGGTAGATCCGGCCTTTCCCACCTGCCCCCTTCCTTCGGCCTGTGACTCTTGAGCGGCCTGTCCCAGTGGGCAGGTCTCGGCAGGAGGACCTTGAGCCCAGCCTGGCTCTCCTGCACACACTTGTCCCCAGGCAAAACAGAAACGCTCAGAAGGCGGCTTTGAGCAAAGCCTTCCCAGCCTTGGGATTTCCCTCTCACCTTCCTGGCTTCCCACGCTGGCAGGAACACACACACACACACACACACACACACACGCACGCACACACACATGCACACACATACACACACACACACACACACACACACACAACCCACTCAGCTAGCCAGCAGGGCCCCACCTCTAGCCTGCCCCACTCAGCACTTTTCGCCATCCCCCCCTCAGCAGATAGCATCGTGATGAGCCAGCGGGTCATGGTGAGGCGGACACCCAGGCCGGCTGACAGACACCAGGAAGAGAAAACAGACACCACAGCAAAACCTCATCCCAGGGCTTCCCGGGAAACGCCTCCCCTCTCCCGGCCTGCCACCCCCCAAAGAATGGCTGAGGTTGGCACGATGCATCATCGGGTGAAATAATGCCTCTGGACAATACGGATGACGGGGCAGCTCATTCCCGAGCAGGGGCCAGGCTTGACTGCTCCCCAGTCCCCCCCACCCTGCACGGCTCTGACTCGGGGCCCAGTCCGGGAAGGGCTGTGGGGAACACGAAGGTCATCGCCAATGGAGCAGAAGAAGGTGGAGTGCTTCGGGGAAGAGGAGTGTCTTGTCTTGGAAGCGAGGGGCACTGCCAAAGACAGAGGAAGGGGTAGAGAGAAGGGGGGGTGCAAGGTAAGAACTGGGGGACACCAGGTGTTGCATGATCTGCGCCCCCATTTTCACACTGGAAGTGAATTTCTGCTGAGTAGCTATAGATCTATTTCACAGACGAGGAAACTGAGGCTTAGAGAGATTAAACAAAGGTCACCAATAAGCCTTGGAGAACAGTGGTTGTTTCGAATGGTCAGGCCTGGTGAGACTAGAAAGCCAATCAGCTTTGGCTAGTGGTGGTACTCAGTTGTCTGTTGATAAGTACCTTCTGCCTGCACCTGGGCAGAACCTGCACATTCTGCCTCCATATACCCCCATTCCTGACCACCTGCTGCTAGCCGCAAAATGGAAACTGAGTCTTGTTCCCTACCAGGGCTCAATAAATTCTGTCCTCTGTCCAACATGGCCACTGACCTTCTCTGTGCCATCCCTTCGGTTCCCTGCTCTGCCCCCTCACAGGGCTTCGCTGGCCCCTTCCCAGTCTCCAAGGACAGCGCCTGACCGGGCCTCCAAGGGCAAGGCTGCCCTATCCTTCAAACGGACATCCCAAGGTTAATGGTCCTGCCTACTCCGGAGTATCTGCGTCATCACCATCTCCAGCCTTTCCTGTCTGGGAGCCTGGAGTCGCCTTAGTCTGAAATACTTGCCAAACCCAAACGCTGGAATTTCTCCTCTGTTTCCTCTTTGTTCCTTTCATTCCATTTTCCTCCTGCTTGTAGCCTGGCTGGAGTATTCATCCAGTCATCACACTAGCCTGGGTGTCTGTCCCGCACCACTGCAGGGAGGACGCAGAGGAGAAGACCGACTCACAACTTACATCCTGAGGTTTCCGTGTCATCTGGGGAAGCCACCTGGCAGAAGAGCACATCATGCAGGAGAAGTCCAGGAGCCACAGCTCCAAAACAAGGACGCAGTGGGGAAAGGACACACCAGACATGTAGAGGGGACTTGCTATCAAGGGTGGCCTCTGTGCAGGGCAGGGCAGGGGAGGAAGCAGTCAGGTAGCTCGTGGAGGAAAAGGGGATCCCAGCAGAGAACACACATGTGGGGAGATGTGAGAGCCAGGAGACGTCTTTCCTGGTTACGGACAGCAGGTGACTGAGGCAATAGGGCAGAGAGACAGAAACAGTCGTGGGGAGGAGGGGTGCTCTGGATGACAGGGACTTCGAGGGAGTTGGGGGAACCCTTGGAGGGGGTTAAGCATAGATAAATAGCTTGGTGCAGAAGAACTGCCCCCCAGCAGGAAGCTTGCCACATCGCGGGTTGGAGGGAGGGCAGCTCGGACAGAGAAGGGACCACTTGACCATGAGAGTAGAAAATGACCACTCTGGACTGGGTACTGAAAGGAAGGAAAGGGATATTCATGATACCCTTTCAGTAACAGTACTGCAAACCATGGTGCCGAAAAGGAAAAATGAGGAGAAAGTGTGTCTGCTGTAGAGGCAGGCTAGGTGGGACGGGGGACTGTGGGAAGGAAACTGGGGACATTGGTGGCGGGGACACTGGTGAAGGGATGGGCGTCGGAACGTTATATGACTAAAACTCAATCCCAAACAACTTTGTAGCTGTGCCTCAATAGTAACGAAGAAAAGGAAAAACATAAAAAGGGCCTGGGCCCAAGACAAGATTTTAGAGGGTCACTCTGACGCTCAAAGAAGAGGTTGAAGGGAAAGGGAGCCAAGCTAGAGTTGAGGACGATGCCTGGACAGAACCAGTGACGGGTTGGGCTTGCCGAGCAGGCAGTAGAAGATGCAGTAAGAAGAGACTTAGCAGCCAGAGCCCCAAAGTCTGCTCTTCTGCGTCTTCCTCCTTTAGACGTCTAGCTGTAGCTGTGTCTACGCAAAAAGTAATAAGCTAGGAATAGAGAGACTTGTCCTTAATTTGATACATTTATCACACACACACCCAAAACACCAGCCAACCAACCAACCAACCAAACAAACAAACAAAAACACAGCTAATGTCACACTTCATGGTGAGAAATTTGGGGCATTTCCACTCTAATCAGGAAAAGGCAAGAACATTTCCTTTGACTGGTGTTTTTTAACATGATTTTGGTAGATCTAGCAAATGCAGTTAGACAAGAAAAGAAAATAAATCATACATGAAGAAGAAGAAAAAATACTGAAGACTTGCGATGGTTATCTTGTTATAAACTCACATTCCCTTCCAAGTAGATACCCAAGAGTGTAGAGAATCTCCTTTATTCAAATATAGGTTTCCCCAGGCTCAAGATAGGCAGAATTCGCCACATTGCATACTAGATTATAAATCATAAACTGGGTCCTGAACTTTCTACACTATCGATAACAATAATAATGTCTAGTAGCTTAGAACTTTTTATTTTCTATCCAAAAATAGATGGGATAGAAATAAGAATCTTTATATCCAGATTCTTACTGCTATCCTAGTCAAAAAATTATCAGTAAGTCAAGAAAACGTCACCAACAACTATATATCAATTAGAACATATTTCTGGGGTCTTGAAATCATGTGGCTAACTTTCTACAGTCAAATGGCCAAACACTATTGGCACATTTTGGATTCAGGTTATACCACAAAAGTGTTGACTGGTAGAAGTCCTCAAGATTTATCTTCCTCACCACCACAAGAATAGACTGTCCTGGCTATATTGAACCCCAGCACCAAACACACAGCTTGGGACACTATAGGTAATTGTTGTAGAATAAATAAATAAATAAATAAATAAATAAATATCTCCTTTCAGTGTCTTAAATAAGATATTTATCTGCACTAACCAAATAAACTTCACTAAAAATTTAAGCAAGTTATGGACTGTAGATAAAACACTGCAAAAGGTTTTACTATGCATTTGTAGGGATGCACTAAACTATATTCTCACAGTATCATTTCTTATTCAAGACTGTGTAGACCTGTCTCTCTCCTGCACACACATACACACACGCACACACACACACACACACACACACACACAAATATCTATCGAGAGGTCTTTTTCTGAAGGACAGATGCATCCCTTAGTGAACCTCCTTCTGGCCCTGCTAACCATGAGAACTTTCTGGCGGTTAGCCACACTTGCAGTGAAAAGGTCTATTGGATTTATGACCAGATCAAATTAATGTCCCCATAATGGCAATTGTGGTGGACTTGTGGGAAAAAATAGGACCATAATGTTTATGTGTTTATGTGTTTTTAATGTTTATAGGTTTGATGTGACAGTGCTGATCCCAAAGAGAGTAGGTGTGTCAGATTAGCTCACTGTGAAGGAGGTTAGAGGCTTAAAGAGTTTCTGCTAACTACCCAAGCTCATAAATGTCTCCAAATGGCTTTTTCGTTTTTATGGGGCCAATCCTCAAATCCCCACATACATAAAAGGGTTGAGAGCAATCCACTAGCCTCATTGGACTCTCAGCTCCTGTCACCCCTATTCTGAGATCGCCCTTCTGCTCCCCCAAGAAGCCATCATGTCTTGCCGCTCCTACCGAGTCAGCTCTGGCCGCCGGATGGGCAACTTCAGCTCTTGCTCCGCCGTGGCACCCCAGAGCATGAATCGCTTCCGGGCCAGCTCTGCCTCCTGCCGCAGTGGATCCAGCTTCCGGGGTCATGGTGGCTTTGGGAGCAGGAGTGTCGTCTCCTTCGGATCCTGCTCACCCCGGATGGCCATGGGGTGCCCTCGTCCCATCCGCTGTGGAGTTGGCTTCGGTGCTGGCAGCGGAACGGCCTATGGCTTTGGTGATGGGAGCTGCGCTGGTCTAGGCTTTGGTGCCGGTAGCAGCGTCGGTCTGGGGTTTGGGGCTGGCGGTGGCTTTAGCGGTGGTTTCGGTGGCCCTGGCTTCGGCTACAGGATTGGTGGTGGTGGAGTGCCCGCTGCCCCCTCTATCACAGCAGTGACTGTCAACCAGAGTCTGCTGACCCCCCTCAACCTGGAGATTGACCCCAATGCCCAGAGGGTGAAGAAGGATGAAAAGGAGCAAATCAAGACCCTGAACAACAAATTTGCCTCCTTCATCGACAAGGTACCTAAGACTGCTGAACCGGGACTGGGCGGATAAGAGCTCAAAGGCATCAGGAAGTTCTTTTCCTTAAGAGGAACTGGTGTGGGCACAGCACAGTGAATGTGGTCAGAGGCTTCAGGTGCCAACCTGAGGCACTGTGGCTTGATCTTGGGGTGACTCTGCAGAGCAAGGACGGGCTTCAGGAAGCGCTAGGTGGTAGAGCAGACCTGGGCTGTGTCTTCTGGAAGACAGAAGAGCATCCAAACTTGCAAGCAAACTGAGCCCAGCCAGCTGCCTGGTCACTTGGAAGCAGCTCCTGAAGCAGGCCAGACACCTGGACATTGGACGGGCAGGAGCTGGTACAAGGATAAAGGCTCCTCTGGAATACTTTTGCTCTTTTTGAGGGCTGGAGTGATAGCACAGAGGTAGGGCATTTGCCTCGCATGCAGCCAACATGGCCGACCCGAGTTCAATTCCTCTGCCCCTCTCGGAGAGCCCGGCAAGCTACCGAGAGTATCTCGCCCGCACGGCAGAGCCTGGCAAGCTACCCATGATGCGTTCAATATGCCAAACACAGTAACAACAAAAAGTCTCCGATGGAGACATTACTGGGCCCGCTCGAGCAAATCGATGAACAATGGGAGGACAGTGACAGTGACAGTGAACTTTTCTCACTTCTGAGGCTGGCTGGGCCCATCCGTCCAGGCTTAGGAAAGCAGGGAATGGATTTGACCAATTTTTTTACAAGCCACAAGAACTCAGACCTTGTGGTAGGTGGTATGCTGGGGCTTAGCCAAGGTGTCTGGGCTGGGGAGACAGTGACCTACCCCAGGGTTCAGTCTTCAGGCTGAAGAGAGGAAGGTTGTGAGGGGAGGCTATCCCACATCCCGTGTCTACAGGAAGCAGGAATGCTCAGGTGGGAGACAGAGGGATGCCCAGCACCCAGAGTTTTGGTGTTCTCTGAACTGCAGGAGCAAGAGTCTATGGACTCCAGGATCTCCGACACTGTACTGCAGAGGGACCATCTGGGATGTGAGGGATAACTTGAAAGACGAGAATCCCTGTCTCCTAGTGCCACATCTCACTCACCTGTTCTTTGCTTAGCAATTCGTTTTCTGCCAGGGACGGCTGGCACCCATTTTAAACTCAGGTGGATTCCATTTTCGCAAAGGCCAGGCGAGCTGCCGTGGGACGGCAGAATGGGAAACGGTGTGGGAGGCCTTTGGCTCCAAATGCCCGGCTGAACAGGAGGAGGTTTAGAGCTAAGCCTGCTCTTGGAACTACACTGAGTTAGAGGGAGAATAAGAGACAAGCGAGGAGAGAACGGTGTCCTCTCAGGCCACCTGGTCCTCATGAGTCAGCATCTCAGCTGCCATCTCTTTGCTTCGTGGGTTTAGGTGCGCTTCCTGGAACAGCAGAACAAGCTCCTGGAGACCAAGTGGAACTTCCTCCAAGAGCAGAAATGTGCCAGGAGCAACATGGAGCCCCTCTTTGCGAGCTACATCAGTAACCTGCGGAGGCAGCTGGACATCGTCTCCAATGACCGGGCCCGGCTCGAGGCTGAGAGGAACCACCTGCAGGATGTCCTGGAGGGTTTCAAAAAGAAGTGAGTGGCCTCTGGGCTGCACAGGCCAAGGGCAGGCCCCGCTTCTCCCCCACTTGGCAGCCCAGCTCTGACAAAAACAGCTGAGTAGATGGGGGTGACGTGCAGTTGTGTTTCAGACACAATCTGAAGACTGGGGAGAACACGGTGATCTGGAAGGGCAGGGGAGGGGCCCTGTGTGGGAAAGATAGGGGGCATATGGTCTGTCCCAAGCTTGCCTGGGGGTGGAGAGGGGCTGTCTTGGCTTGGGGGTCAACACAGCTGTGGCCACCAGTGGGTCCAACTTGCTCGATGTCACGTGTAGTGGCTGTGAGTCTTTCCCAGAAGAACAGTGAGTCTGTACAGATCTCCAGATCCCACACCCAAGTCTGAAAGGAAACAGGGACTTGGGGAGACTCAGACTTGCTGGTTCATAAGAGGTCTCAAAGAGGGGACAGAGTAGATGTTACATAGATGACCACAGTGACCCATGCTCTGGCAGGAGCCGAGAGCATAAATGTCCACTGAATTGTGGACCATTGCCCCCACCCCCACCCCCAGGAAGAACTCACCCTCCCAATCCTTCCCATCCAGGTATGAAGAAGAGGTGGTGTTCCGGGCCAACGCTGAGAATGAGTTTGTGACCCTGAAGAAGGTAAGGGACAGAGTCAGGCTGACTATCCCCTCCAGAGGGAGATTTCAAGAGATCCCAGGAAACTGCTAAATCCGGGGTTACTCAAGAGCCCCCTCGGACATTCAATCAGGCCCCATGCTAGTTGTCAGGCTTCATTAGAGCTGAGGGGTCAGCCCTTAGCGAGTCTGGGGCTAACCAGACTCTTCTCACCTCTAAGTAAGATCAGACCACACCTGCCCTCAGCAAGATCGTGTGGTGCGGGGGAGAAAAACCCTCACTCAGGGGCGGTTCCACCCATGGCGCTGCCCCTATTCATGGCCTCAGCCCCATGGGGACTGTCCTGATGGTCCCACATCTCACAGCCCACCAGAGGACGCAGTGCCTCTCCATGAGCATCAATCTTTCTCTCCCGTGTAGGACGTGGACGCAGCTTTCTTAAACAAGTCTGATCTGGAGGCCAACGCAGACTCCTTAACCCAGGATATTGACTTCCTGAAAGCCTTGTACATGGAGGTGAGCAGTCGTGGCCTCAGATCGGGCTCTGGAGACCCATGCTCGCTGGTGTCTTCACATGGACAGGCATGCTTTGTGACAGTATCAACACACACACACACACACACACACACACACACACATGTCCTCGCTGTATCACTGGATCTCAGCAGAGTCAGGTATGCGGCCTCGGGAGCCTGACTCAGGCTGGACACAACCCGTGAATCTATCGCTCACCTCACCATGGGCCAATCCGAAGGAGGAGTCTAGGAATGTCGCTCCCTAGCAGCTGATTCGAGGACGCTGGAAAACAGATGTAAAAAGAATTGCTTGGCCTAATTAGTCAAGCAAACGCTTTTGTTTCATCCAGGTGTCACCAGCATAAGCCCTCTATGCCAAGTGCCAGGCGTTGGGTGGGACGGTGGGGGAGCTCCCCTGAGGCCCTCTGCCTCAGGCCATTTCCAGGCATTTCCCTGGCTCTGTGCAGGGCTCAGGAGAGAGGGGTTCTGAGCTCTGGGTGATCTGTAACTGGCAATTTGTGGAGAAGCCAGAGTTTAAATCCTATCATACCCATCCCCCCACCTGAGGCCACTGGCAATGCACCTGAGTGCACTGAGGTTCCAGATGCCTCTGTGGACATGGAGTCCAATGGAAACGGTCTGGGGCTTCCTTTCCTTGGCTGGCCCCCGGGGCTGGCCACACCTGAATCGGGTGCTTTGCTCCCAACCTGGGGGCCACAGCTTTGGGCTCTGTGGGGGCTCTGAGCCACTTCCTGCCCACCTCACTCCCCACAGGAGATACAGCTGCTGCAGTCACACATCTCAGAGACGTCGGTCATTGTGAAGATGGACAACAGCCGGGACTTGAACCTCGATGGCATCATCGCTGACATCAAGGCCCAGTACGAGGAGATCGCCAGGCGCAGCCGGGCGGATGCGGAGGCCTGGTACCAGACCAAGGTGAGCGGGCAGGATGGGGCCGGGGCCCAGGGAGCAGACCCGGGGGGGATCCCAACCCCAGCAGGGCTGTGAACCCCCAAACTCACGTCTCTCCCCGCCCCCAGTATGAGGAGATGCGGGTGACAGCTGGACAGCACTGTGACAACTTGCGCAACACCCGGGACGAGATCAACGAGCTGACCCGCCTGATCCAGAGGCTGAAGGCCGAGATCGAGCACGCCAAGGCACAGGTGGGCAGAGGGGAGTAGAGGCAGGGTGCCCCCACTGCAGGCTTTGGGGAGCCCCTCGTCTGATAAGGTGAAGGAGTCAGAAACAGACGGTGCCAGAAACAGAAGCAAGCGGGAATTTGACCAGGAAGGCTTCCTGGAGGAGGAAAACATGGGCAGGAAGAATCTCCAGGCAGAAGGGAAATCTGGGGCCAACTTAGAGAGGCAAGTGAGGCGGAAAGAACCGGTCTGCCCCAAGACCCCAGGAAGTGCAAGTCCCTGGGGACAGAAAATGAAGGAAAGCGATGGCTCCCCCCTGTCCTGCCCTCCCCGCAGTTACAAGTTATCAGCGTCCTTAGAGATGCAGCCCCCTGAGTTCCATCCCTGGCTCAGCACCAGGCTGGTTCCCAGCGACAAGGAGCAATGTCCAGCACCACCTGGGGGTCCCCGGCCCCTGCCAAAGCCCACCTCCTTCCCTACAGCGGGCCAAGCTAGAGGCCTCCGTGGCCGAGGCGGAGCAGCAGGGCGAGGCGGCCCTCTCCGACGCCAAGTGCAAGCTGGCCGACCTGGAGGGAGCCCTGCAGCAGGCCAAGCAGGACATGGCGCGGCAGCTGCGTGAGTACCAGGAGCTGATGAACGTCAAGCTGGGCCTGGACATCGAGATCGCCACCTACCGGCGCCTGCTGGAGGGCGAGGAGATCCGGTAAGTGCTCCCGGCCGCAGGGGCAGTGTCCCTGACAGGCAGGGGGCCTCTCACTCACTGGGAGGGGTCCAGGGAAGACACTCAACAGCGAGGTCTTTTCTGCATCTTTTCTGCTCACGAGTCAGGGTTGGAAGACGGTGCTGGAGCTATGTCCCCTAAATGCAAGAGACACCAGGCCTGTGGGCAGCCCTGCCAGATGGGCTCCGTTTTGCAGGGACGGGGTGGGCGGGCTTGTGGGACCAGAGTGGGGAGAGAGGGGGCTTCAAATCTTTTGAGTTACTGATTTGGGGTTAGGGTTCAAGAATATATAACCTTTCAAAGCAGATGTTTCTCGTAGCTGGGAACAAGAGCACCACGTCCTTTTCTAAGAGCCCATTTGCTAGTAAACCTGCAACCCACAAGGTACCCGCCGCTGACCCATTTCTCTCTCCCTACAGCATCTGCGAAGGCGTCGGACCCGTAAACATATGTAAGGAACTTCCTCTTTTGCCCTTCACACATCTGTCTCCTGGGTCCCTTCCATCTTCCTTTCGCTGAGGGTCCTTGGTGGGGTCAGGAGTTCAGGGCAGGCTTGGCCAAGACATTCCAGGGTGCAGGGACCCCAGAGCTAAGGTCTCAGCTATCCCCCAGAAACTTCCTTCCGAAGAAAAGCAATCGCAAATCACAAAGCACTGGGTCAAGAAGGTTCTAGAACAAGGTCAGCCTTTTGGTTTAGCGTGGCCTTATCCTTTGAGGCCCAAGACCCTGGGTAGACTGGCAAGACCTGCAGCATGGTATTCCCTCCCTACACTTCAGGTAGCAGGGGTCCTGCACCCTTGTGCTGTCCCACAGGCCGTGCCCCTGCATGTGTGCCGCTGGACAGGGCCCCCACACCTGCTTTCAGGAAGTCTGATCTTACTGAGAAGGGAAACCCTACGCATTATCACCCCGAATCCCAAAACACAGCTTTGGCGGGGAGTAGTGGGCCTTGTCATCCCCCTTTCGGTCACTCAGAGAACACGCATGCTCTCGCTGTGCCGGAAGTCACAGTCAGAAGAGAAACTCAGGAGCAGACGCTCTCAGGGACACCCCGTAGCCATTGGAGGGTCTCAGAAGATGAGATGGCAGCATTCTCAGCAAGAGTTAGTGGGATGCAGCCGTGGGCATGGAGGCGTGCCCAGGGACAGGCAGAGAGCTACAGAGCAGAGACTGCAGAGGGACGGGAAAGAGGAGAGACAAAAGGCGACCCTGGGGGCTGCGGGGTGGGAGCTGGGAGAGAGAAGGCGTGTGGCTTTGTCGGCTGCCTGGGTGACCCAGCTCACTTCCGCCCACAGTGCAGGCACAGTTATGGACCTCGGTTTCGGCCCTCACCTTAGTGGGGTCCCGGCCTTTGGGAAGGGAAAGTCGCCACGGGCCGCGTGGACCTTGGGCCCATGGCTGTGGGGTCCCTTCTCGTGCCCCCCCTTCCTCACTCTGACTTTCCTCCCCAGCCGTGAGCAGCTCCCGGGGCGGCCTGGTGTGCGGGCCCGAGTCCCTGCCCTGCGGTTCCGGTTTCTCCCGTGGCGGCGTCACCTTCTCTGGCAGCAGCGGGGTCACCTTCTCCGGTGGCAGCAGCAACGTCCGCTATGGAGGCGTCGGCGCCTGTGGCTCCAACCTGGGGGCTGGCTCCCGGGGGGGCTCCGTGCTGGTGGGTGAGGCCTGCAGCCCCAGCCTCCCCTGCCCGCTGCCCACCGAGGGGGGCTTCAGCAGCTGCAGCGGGGGGCGCACCAGCCGCAGTTCCAGCGTCCGCTTCGCATCCACCACCACGTCCCGCAGGACCAAGTACTGAGCCGGCCACCACGTGTGCCCGGGAGAACCGCCCCCACCCCACCCCGCCATCTCCGGCTGCGTCCACGGGCACCGGGCCTGCAGCCAGCGTGGGCTCCAGCTCCGGCCAGCAGCCAGGAAGCCCCCCATCCTGCTCTCCCCAAGGGATGCTGTGTCACACCTGTCCTTAGGTGGTCCTAAAGCTAAACACCAGGTGGGGGAGCAAAGGAAACCCCCAAAGGCAGAAAGCACGTGCTGGGCACTGTGTCCCCCTTCAGAGCAAGGAGCGTCCCAGGTCCCCCCTGCCTGTTCCTTGCCCCCTACCCTGCCCCCGTCCCCTCCTGACTCACAGGGACCCCTAGTCCCTATGTCCCTCCAAGACGGTTCTTCACGTGGCTGCTTCTTTTCCTGGGGTGTTGCTGGGTGGGGTGCCGGCAGCGAGGCGCTTCCTGGTCCAGCCCACGCCCCGCTGTGGGGGTGTCCGTGAGGCCCAGGCCAGACCCGTGGGAGGGTCTGTGTCTGCGAGGCGTCGGGGGCTGGGGTGGGTGCGGGTTTGTACTCTCTGTGTCCTTCTGGTTGTCAATAAACATGCAAGCTCACAGCACTCAGGACTCTGCCTCTCCTTCCAGTGGGAACTGCAGCCTGGCCCTGGACTCTGCCGAGGCCGGGAGCTGCCGGCCTGACCTTTCCCTGCAGGCTGGGCAGGCCAGCTGAGCAGAGGCTCCAGAAATGCCTGTTCATGCCCCCCTCAGGTGCCCTCCTCCTGCCCCCAGCTCCCCCGACATCACGGTTGGACACAGTCTTTGCAGGATGCCCCTCTCTGTCCCCACCGTGCAGCTATGAAACAGCTGCAGGGGGCTCTTCCAGAAAGACCCACACTTGTGAGCAGGGCCTGTGAGCCCAGGGACACGACCCGGTGCTTCTTCCCCATCAGGCCCTTTTTCCCCCTTTCCTTCATTGCTCACCTGGAAAACATCTGACTGAATCTTGCTACTCGCCAGCCCAGAGCTGGGAAACAGGCGTGGCCAAGTGCAGAGCCGCTACAGGAGCTGCCTCCACTCCTGTGCTCAGTGCTGTGGGGCCGGTGAAGGCTCCGGGGGCCTAGGAGAGACGCGCCCCAGACCTGCCACCTCTGAACAGCCTGCTAGAGAACAGGGGCTCTGCGGGCAGTGAGGATGAGCCACACCAAGCAGAGGCCCAGGCCGCGGGCACTGGCCGAGAAAGTCGAGATCATGCCAGGTCTCTCTCTCCCTCTCTCTCTCCCTCTCTCTCTCTCGAGGGCAAAACTGGTTCCATGACAAGCTGCAGCTAACATTAAGCCTCAGCTAGGCCTCAGTTTCTGTTTCCCCAGAACAGGACTTGCAGTTTCTGGTAGACTCCCAGTTAAGTAATTTGCCAAGACAAGGAATTGGACAGTTGGTTCTGGCCAGTCATGGGGGTCACTGTACCCTCCTTAGAAACTCTTACTAACCATTGCCCAATTGCTGACCACCATTGTAATAGGGCCGATGCGAAAAAATAGAGCAGTATATAAATTGCTTCTTAATTCTGAACCCTGTAGAAACTGCTTGTGATTTGGAGTCAGGGTCCTTGTCAAGACACTGTGTTGGATGGGGCTTGGACCCTAGCTCGGGCTAGCACTGGCTCGAGCTAATATTAAAGTTCCTTTGGTTTTGCATCATCATGTGTGGACTTGGTCTCTCGGTAATTGGGGATCTGAAACTTGGGCACAACTCTCTCTCTTTCTCTCTCTCTTTCTCTTTCTCTCTTTCTCTCTCTCTTTCTCTCTCTCTTTCTCTCTTTCTCTCTCTCTTTCTCTCTCTCTTTCTCTCTCTTTCTCTCTCTTTCTCTCTCTCTTTCTCTCTCTCTTTCTCTCTCTCTTTCTCTCTCTCTTTGTCTCTCTCTCTTTCTCTCTCTTTCTCTCTCTCTTTCTCTCTCTTTCTCTCTCTCTTTCTCTCTCTTTCTCTCTTTCTCTCTCTCTTTCTCTCTCTCTTTCTCTCTCTCTTTCTCTCTCTCTTTCTCTTTCTCTCTCTCTCTTTCTCTCTCTCTCTTTCTCTCTCTCTCTTTCTCTCTCTCTCTCGGCCCCAGCAAGGCCCGTCTCTCCGTGCTCCCAGGACCATGCAGTGTCTGGGACCCAGCTCGGGACCTCGCACCTTCCTGTGCTCTGAACGTGAACAATCCCCCCCAGCCCCTGATGGTATTCTTCAAAGGTTAAGTAGACAAGACGCGCTGGTGGGTGAAATGGAGGCATGGAGGAGAAAGAGAGAGACGAAGGCGACTGTGGGCTTGGGACTTGCCTGGAGAGAGACCTTATCTCTGGGACAGGGTGAGGAAAAGGCAGAACTTGTCCTTGAGCTGCAAACATCAGATACACGAGTCTGCGTGGCTGAGAAGTCCAGGCCTTCTCGCAGCCTGGAAGTGTGACCTCCCCTTACTTCTGAAAGACCCCGTGTCCACGCCCACATCCCCACCACCACCACTGACCACTGTTGCCACGTAAACTCATCTACTGGCTTTGCCCAGAGACTCATAAATAAACCTCAAAAGAGATCAGCTAGCTGAAAAAATTTCTCAGACACCCTGTTCCTCCCAGCTGAGACCACTGCGGCCATCTCCGAGGGGGGTAGGCCAGCTCCCACACAAACAGAGCCCCGGCAGCTGCCGCCACAACTTTGGCTGGACTACCTAGTTAAATATTCTGGATTTTCTGGACTGCAATCTCCACCCAAACTCTACAACATGGACACCCCAGTAGGCGCACACCAGATTGGACGGGATGTACCGCAGAAGCCATCAAAAACATGAACACAGAAGGTTTGACAAGCAACAACAGCTTAGTAAACAGGAACTTCATGTCCTCATGGTGAGATACAGCAGTTTTCACAAATTTTATTCCACGGAGATATTTTTGATCACTCCCTTAGCCATTTAGGGGTAACAAGAAATATAAAATAAATTATTTGGGGGGCTGGAGCAATAGCACAGCGGGTAGGGTGTTTGCCTTGCACACAACCGACCTGGGTTCGATTCCCAGCATCCCATATGGTCCCTTGAGCACCGCCAGGAGTAATTCCTGAGTGCAGAGCCAGGAGGAACCCCTGTGCATCTCCAGGTGTGACCCAAAAAGCAAATAAATAAATAAAATAAATTATTTGGGCCCTGCTATGGGAGCAGGCTTGAAGGGTGGTTGGAAGAATTGGAAAGAAGGTGACAGTATTGATAGGATTAGGATTGGAATATTGAATACCTCTAAGAAATCTTCATGAACAACTTAGTAAACCACAGTGTTTAAACAAACTGGGGCCGGGCAGGGGAGCAAAATAAAGGACATACCACACAAACGTAGGAAAACATACTTCCTTCTCAAGTGACAATGGAGTCATTCACCAGGACAGACCATTTCGAAATCAAAAACATTTATACAAAATAGCACTGTAGCACTGTCCTCCCATTGTTCATCGATTTGCTCGAGCGGACACCAGTAACATCTCCATTGTGAGACTTGTTACTGTGTTTGGCATATCAAATATGTCACGGGGCACTTTCTAGGCTTTGCCGTGCGGGCGAGGTACTCTCAAAATGAAAAAATAACCCAGCTGTTTTCCCCACCATCCTGTCCTGCCAGTCACTCTATTTCAATGATTCTCATCTGAAAACTGGGGGAAACAGGTATTAATGCAGTTCCTTTGTCAAATACTTGCCTTGCTTGTGTGAGATCCCAGGTTTGCCATGTAAACAAAATCATAAAAAATAACAACAATGAGATGGGAACCCGTGTCTTGCCTCTGAGAGGTTGTAGAGATGCCATGCCATTATTTCTGAATCTAAGTTCAGGCATTCACAGCTTGAAGGCCAATATTCAAGAGACCAAGGTTGAACTTTATTATAACTAGATAATGTGTGTGTGAGAGAGAGAGACACAGAGAGAGAGAGAGAGAGAGAAGAGTTTATTCATTCAGGGCCTAGCAACCTGAGAAGATGGTGATCTCTAAAGAATTAATAACAACTGGGGCTGGAAAGATAGTACAGAGACTAATATGTTTGCCTTGCAAGCAACCAACCCCGGTTCAAGCCCCTAAACCCATCAAGAGTGATCCCTGAGCCCAGAACCAGGAGTAAGCTCTAAGCACAGCCTCGTGTGGCCCTAAAACAAAACAAGAAGAATTAATAATAATAACCCCATCACCTCCTAGGTAAGGGCCAAGAGTTTTGATAAAACTAGCTGGGCAGTGGGTTCGAAGTTCCCTGGGGGAACAGGAGGCAGTGTTGAGATTCCAGTGGTCAGTGGACTGCTGCAAGATGATGGTCTATTCCCTCCCTCTCCACCATCTGCTCCATAATTTGAAGCATCCCTCCTCCAGGGGGGCTTACTGGCAACTCTACAAGGATGAGAGGAATCCCCAGTGCTCTCCGTTAAATCTCTGGGTTAAGTCTCTGGCCTCCTGTTTCTCTCCCCCACTGCTCCACGAGGCCTGATTCAACACCAGGCGGCATGAGAACACCAGTCAGGGTCGAGGGACAGGGAGAGAGAGGGCGTGCATCTGCGAGGGGCTCCAGAGCCTTGAACGTGGTTCCCTAACACTGGCTGAATCGTTGACCAGGAACCCGCAGTCCTGGGCTCTGCAGCAAATGCTTCCAACCATTGTGTGGAAGCATTTGAGACTCGACAAATGCATCGACAGGGAGTTGCTCCGTGGTCTTGACTCAGTCCCCCAATCCCAGAATATGTCATCGTGCTCTGTGTGGCCAGCAGTTCACCATGCCAGTTGCAGAACCCTCCAGCCACAGGCTCCTGGTGGTACCAGAGCCCTGAGCCTTGAGCCTGGGCTACAGGCAGGCAGGCAGGAGCTTGGGACCATTCTTTTTTCTTTTTTTTCAATTTTTATTAGTGAGACACCATGAGGTACAGTTGTAGACTTACAATTTTTGTGCTTGGGCTTCAGTTATACAATGATCGAGTACCCATCCCTCCACCAGTGCCCATTTTCCAGCACCACGGATCCCAGTATCCCTCCCACCCCCACCCCCACCCCCCATCTCCCCTTGCCTCCGTGGCAGGGCATTCCCTTTTGTTCTCTCTCTCCTTTTGGGTGAGCTGCGGTTTGCAATAGAGGCATTGAGTGGCAATCATGTTCGGTCTATAGTCTACTTTCGGCATGCATCTCCCATCCTGGGAGGATCCTCCCAACACCCTCGATTTGGTGCTCCCTCCTCCAGTTCTGAGCCTGCTTTCAGGGCCGTCTGCAGCTCCAGCTGTGAGGTTTTGCTGCCCTCTGCTGGCCACCAGCACCCAGGGTGCCACTGCCCAGGAGCGTCTCAAAGGCTCCTTGCGGCAGACCTTCAAAGGGGGAACTTGGAGTCTTTTCAAACAAATCTGCCTCCAAAATTTTGTTTGACACACAAACTACCACCATTGGGGTCTCTTTCCAAGCAGAAATCCAAGCCCTCTTGCTAGCCCGACTCAGCACTTTTTCCTGCCGCCTGTTTCTGTCCCCCTTTGCGGCCACAGATGCTGAGGGAGCTACAGTGTCCAGGCAGGAAGCAAAATGGGGGCTCCAGAACCCACGGCTCCAGGCTGGGGGTGCCCCCTGGGGCTCCAGGCCTGGCTCCCCACGTGGTGATCTCCTCTGTCCAGCAGAGGAGATCAAATATCTCAGGCAGCCAAGATGCCCACCACGCAGTCGGCAGATGGACTTGCGCTTTCTGTGCGCCCAGTAGTGCTCTAAGGGTGGGATCCTGTGGGTGAAGCAGAGACAAGCTCGGGTCCCACCGAGTCACCGAGTTTATATTGCCGGGGCGGGGAGGGGGAGGGCGGGGGCAGGACAGAGTCAACTAGAATCTATGAGGGACAAAGCGTGTCCCAAGGGGTCAAGCGCTTAAAAATAAGAAAAAGAATGGAAATCGCAAGGAGTCCCAAAAGCCAGTGGAGAGTGGACTGGGTCACCAGTTTAAAAAGAAGGTGCCAGGGGCTGGAGTGACAGTATCGTGGGCAGGCACTTGCCTTGCACACAGCAGATCAGTTTGATCCCTGGCACCATATAATGGTCCCTGTGTCCTACATGTGTGATCCTTAGCACAGAGACAGGAGTAAGCCCTGAACACAGGCGTGGCCCCCCGAATTAAATAATATTAATAAACAATAGCTAAATAAAAAAGAAGGCTCTGAGGTCTGAGAGAAGGCTCATCAGGCTAGAACAGGCTCTGCATGTGGGTCACGGTCTTCAACCCCACATGGTCCCTCGAGCACTGCCAGGAGTAACCGCTGAACACTGCTGAGTGTAGCCCAAAAGGGAATTTTTTTTTTAAAAAGGGGGGGGAAATTAGAAAGAGAAGGGGGCAGGGAGGCTCTTTGAGGACACAGAGTCTTACAAGGTGACGGTGGCAACAGGGCCAGTTGTGTGGCTGAGGGACAAGCATTCAAGCAGCAGGACAGGTGTGTCCACGTGTCTGGGGGAGGGGCTGGTGGGAAGGAGGGGAGGATGGGTGACAGCAGAACAGCTGTCCTGAGGACTTTGTGATTCACTGCAGGTGACAGGGAGAGCCATGCGAGCATTTGAGCAAAGGAGCATCCTTTTCTTTCTTTCCTTGTTCCTTCCTTCCTTCCTTCCTTCCCTTCTCTCTTTCTTTCTTTCTTTCCTTCCTTCCTTCTTTCCTTTTTTGGATTCTTTTCTTTGCTTTTGCTTTTTATTTGTTTGTTTGGAGGGGGTACACCCAGCAGTGCTCAGGGGTTACTCCTGGCTCTGCACGCAGGAATCGCTCCTGGTGAACTCAAGGGACCGTAAGGGATGCCAGGGATTGAACGCGGGTCGATCGTATGCAAGGCAAGCGCCCTGCCCGGCTGTGCTGTCTCTCAGGCCCCCGGCTTCTTTTCTTTTTAACAGATTGGTTCTCCCGTCCTTCCCTTTGTTGGTGTCGTGGGAGTCACACAGTTGGTCACTCTCACACACAGCTGGACTTGACCACACACTTGGGGCGCCAGAGGCCCCAGCGGGAATGTGGGTCATGCTGAGGACTGGATTCTTGGTCTCACGCTGACAAGCGGATCTGCACTGAGGGGCCTGACCCAGCCAAGTGAAGGACTTGAAGAGGCCCCTACAGGGCTGAGAATGCGGTGGAAGGGCATATACACGTGTGTGTGTGAGAGAGAGAGTGTGTGTGTGTATGTGACTGTGAGAGAGTGTGAGTGTGTGAATGTGTGTGAGTGTGAGTGTGTGTGTGAGAGAGTGTGTGTGAGTGTGGGACGGTAGAAGGGCATATACATGTGTAAGAGTGTGAATATGAGTGTGTGTGAGCTAGTGTGTGAGAGAGTGTATGAGTGTGAATGTGTGTGAGTGTGCGTAAGAGAGTGAGTATGAGTGTGTGAGAGTGTGTGTGAGAGTGAGTGTGTGTGTGAGAGAGAGTATGTGTGAGTGTGGGGCAGTAGAAGGGCATATACATGTGTAAAAGAGTGTGTGAATGTGAGTGAGTGTGAGTATGTGTGAGAGAGTGTGAGTTGTGTGAGTGTATGAGAGTGTGAATATGAGTGTGTGTGAGTGTGTGCAAGAGAGTGTGAGTTGTGTGAGTGTGTGTGAGAGTGTGTGAGTGTGTGAGAGAGTGTGTGTGAATGTGTGTGAGAGAGTGTGTGAGTGTGTGAGTGTGTGTGAGAGAGAGTGAGTGTGAGTGTGTGTGTGAGAGTGAGTGTGAGTGTGTGTGAGAGAGAGTGAGTGTGTGTGAGAGAGTGTGTGCGAGTGTGAGTGTGTGGGGGGTGTATGTAAGTGTGGGTATGTTGTGTGTGTGCATGTGAGTGTGTGTTGGTGAGTGCATGTACCTTTATCTAGTCTTTTTCCCCTAAGGTTTAGGGAAATGGTTGTGGAGCCAAACAGAAAACATTAAAAATTTTAAAACCATGAATACAGTACGGCTCCATCCCAAGAAGTCCCTATATACTGAGCATAAAAACACACACATACACACACACACACACTCACCATATAGAAAAGTGTCTCTAGAGCACAGATTTAGTGTATAGAAAAGTCTATATACTCGCATAAACATAATGTCTAGAGAAGTCTCTGTGCTGTGTACGTAGCTGTAGAGAAGCCTCTCTCTGCTGAGGATGGTGCAGTGTGTCGAGAAGTCTCTCCTGGGCCTACCCGGAGGATACAGAGCGTCTCTCCGCACTGCCAGCTCTGTGTGGCCTCAGGCAACAGCCCAGCCAGAGGAAGTGGGAATCCAGAGCCCAGGCAGAGATGGTACGTAGGAGATCCTGGGAGAAAGGCTGTCAGAGCAAACCTGGGGCAGGATTCCGGGGAGCAGCTTGGCCAGTGGGGGACCGTTCCAGCCCAAGGGGGCTGGGTGGGTCAGTGGTCCCAGCCTCACTCTCTCCACACACTTCTACCTGTATTCCAGGGCTGACTCTTGCGAGGGCCAAAGGAAAGCACCCTGCTGAACTGGGCTCCAGCCCCAGGAGCTGACAGGGAAATAACACAGAGAGGCCAGGGGGCCCAATGGGCAGTGTCCACCTTGAATTCCCCAGGCCCTGATTAGGACAGTCCATGCACGCTCTGAGCAAGGAGAGTGACAGTCCCCATTGCCCGTGCCCACCATCTCCCCACCCTCCCACACACCCACAGACCCCACCAACCCCCCTCGCCCCCTGCCTCACACACACACACACACACACACACACACACACACACACACAGCAGATCCAGGTCAGAAAGGGAGAAAAGTGCCCCCTCACCTTGGATAAATCCAGGAAACCTTCCTGGAAGCCGATAAATTTTAAGTACAGAAGAAGGAGCAAAGGCAGGAGAGAGCGAGAGTCTGGTTTGGGGACGGGCAAATGGTTCTCTGGAGAGTTCCACAGCTCAGTCACTCCAGAGAGCAACTGTCCAGGGCAAGTGTGTGAGTGAAGGGGACTCCGGGCAGCCACAGTGGGGCGCAGAGTCGGAGGGTGCCAGCACTCCTTGGGACCCCCAGGGTGTCACAGAGAGTGTCTCCCACCCAGTTCCCTCTGGAAAGCTTCTTGGAAGAAGCAGCTACTGGAGAGGTTTGTCCGTGCTGGGAGGAGCACTGGTTTGGAGAGCACATTCCGGACACTGGGTGTGGCCTTCCAAAGATACGGGCTGGGAGGGGACAGGACCAAAGCAGGTGATGCACAGCAGTGCCCAGGACAAGAGGGTGAGGTCACCTGAGGATCCCCTGAAACGCCACTTTACAAGCTGAGGCAGAGCAGGCGAATCATCGCAAGGAGGCTTCCTGGAAGAGGCGGCAGCTGCGGCGGGGCATTCCAGGCGGAGGTGTCACTGGGAAGAAGGCCTGGCAGCAGGGAGGGGACCCAGAGAACACAGGAGTGGGGCGATGAGGACAGAGCCAGTGACGGGAGCCCAGCTCGGCCGCACCCCGTGAGGGTCTGGGGGCTCTGAGCTGAGTGCGCTGCGGTGGGCTCAGGCGAGCCAGGGGGCACGGGGTGTCTGTCTGCCCTTCCCCGGGCCAGACCACCTGCACTCGGCCCTGCGGGGTGGCCCCTGCCTGTGAACACTCACCCCTCTCCCGTCCAGCCCCTCATATCACAGTGCCCACCTGTCCCGCACCCCAGAGAAGCCTCCTTAGCGACACAGGCCTCCCCTGGCATCGGTGAACAGTCCCTGTGCGGGACTGAACCCACCCACCCTCCTGCACAGCTGCCCAGGCGCCCAGCCCTCACCCTGGAGTTGTCCTGGGGGGCTTCTTGGGAGTCCTTCCGGGGCCTCCTGAGGACCCCACCCCGCTTCCTCAGCCTCCTGAGGGTCTGTCCAGGGAGAAGCATGTGCCTGTCTGTATGTATGAGTGGTCACATGTGTATGCACGTGTGTGTGCCCATGTGAACACACACGCATGCATGGGCATATACACTGTGTGGACACAGGGTTCGTGTGTGTGTGTGTGTGCACATGCATGTTGGGGAAACAGAGGAGGAACTGACAGAGGGCCCTCCTCCCCCGCCGGAAGGAAGGCAGAGCAGTTAAGAAGGGAGTGAGGTTTTTATGGGGTCTTGAGGCCGGCTGAGCAAGGGCCCCCACCTACCTCCCCACTTTCAAAGGGCCCCGCCCTGCCCTGCCCCACCCCCCCCACCCCCCTGGCCAGCGCCAGGCTCACTGTCCGGGCCAGGGAACCGCGGTTCTCCCGCTGTCTCCTCTCTCCTCCCCCAGACTCCACCCCAAATGTTTATCCGAGTGAAATCAGGTTAGAGAAAACATTAAAAGCGCCTTGAAAGGGCGTGCCAGTCATAAATGTGCCAAGCGGGCACCGTGGGCGGGAGGGGTGGGCAGCCCACTTCCGCCTGCCCGGGGAGGGGCACCCGCCGGCTCTCCTGGAGCAACGGCTCAGAGAGGTGCAAAACTTCCCGAGGCCACACAGCAGGGAGCCCCATGGGCCCTGCTCTGTGGCTCCCTATCATGGGTGGACATAAGCTGGACGTCTCTGGGGTCTGCGGGCAGGGCTGCCTGCCCCTCCTGCACTGCCCACGGTCTCTGCTCTCCTCTCAAGAAGCGGGCAGCTAGGGTCCCATTAACCTGGCCCTGGGGGTGCAGCTTGAAGGGTTCTGTGAAGGGCTGAGCTGGACATAGTGGGGACACGGGGACACGGGCACGGGGCAGCTCCTGGAGGTTCCCAGAGGGAGCAGCCCCTCAGAGAAGGTTCAGCTATTTCCTGGCGTCTGTCTCACTTCCTGGGGGTGCAGCCCAGCCAGACTCAATAAGCCTGGGAAAGAGAGCCGTGGGACTGCGGGGAAGGTGTTTGGCACAGGGCCAACCTGGGTTCGATCTCCGGCATCCCATGTGGTCCCCTGAGCCCCACCAGTAGTGACTCAAGAGCACAGAGTCAGGAGTAAGCCCTTAGCATCTCTGGGTGTGTCTACCCCCAAATAAAGAAGAGCTGTTGTCTCCCTGCCAGCCACCCAGGGAACGGGGAGGGGGCGGGTAACCGGCTCCCCCCAGCCACAGGAAAGCTGCCCCAGGGGAGGCTCTGAGGGGGTCTTTCTGACCCTGCATGTCCCAGCCATGGGCCAGTCCTGGCGTCCTCCCGGTTCTGTGCCAAGCAGGGAAAGTGGCCAAAGGCAGCTCCCCATTACCCACAAATGCCCATTACTGAGACCACAAGGAGTCGGGCAGTTTGCAGTTTCGCTGACAGAGAAATGAAGGCTGGGCCGTCTTCCGGGCTGAGGTCCAGATGGTTCTGAGGGATCAGGTTCTGGTCACTGCAACCCAGGAGACCCGAGCACCCTTTCAGGCACCGCTCTGGTGTGGTGTGGGGCCCGCCACACTGTAGCTAACGAAAGGCAGGGTGGGGGCGGGCGGGCGGGCGACCTCTCGACTTGGAGCCTGGGGTCAGAGTGGACACCCCCAAGGCTGCGCCCAGCCTGGGACCCAGCCTTGTCCCTGGCACGACGGTTCCTCCCGTAGCCCCAGCCCAGCCGCCCAGACTGTTGGGGTGTTCAGCTCCGTCTCGGGTGTGGGCTGCGGCCTTCTCACAGCGAGACTGCGAGAAAAGTAATTGCTTAATGTATGTAAACGAGCTTTGAAGATGAAAAGTGCAAACGCACCGTGTCCCTAATAACATCTTCAATACTTTTACGGAGGCCCGGAGCCGCCGCTGAGCTCACCTTGAAGACGAGTCCTTGGGGAGTTGCTGGCACATTCCCCAAGCCAATAAACAACATAAAATGGCTTTTCACTCCTTTTATGCAGCCAACCCCAGCTGTCTCCGCGAATAAAAGGGCCAGGGAGGGTCGGAGGCGAGTCCACTCCGAGAGCGCGCCTGCCCGCCTTGCAGACTCCGTGCCCGCCGCCTCCTCTCCGATCATGTCGTGTCGCTCCTACAGAATCAGCCCGGGATGTGGGGTCACCAGGACCTTCAGCTCCTGCTCAGCCATGGCCCCCAAGACGGGCAACCGCTGCTGCATCTCTGCCGCCCCCTACCGAGGCGTGTCCTGCTACCGGGGCATCACCGGGGGCTTCGGCAGCCGCAGCCTCTCCAACCTGGGCTCCTGCGGGCCCCGCATGGCCATGGGAGGCTTCCGCGCCGGCTCCTGTAGCCGGAGCTTCGGGTACCGTTCCGGGGGGGTGTGCGGACCCAGCCCGCCCTGCATCACCACCGTGTCTGTCAACGAGAGCCTCCTCACGCCCCTCAACCTGGAGATCGACCCCAACGCCCAGTGCGTGAAGCAGGAGGAGAAGGAGCAGATCAAATGCCTCAACAGCAAGTTCGCGGCCTTCATCGACAAGGTGGGTGGCCTTGATCAAACCCTTCCTGAACCCCACCCGTGCGCAGGACTCGGGCTGGAGGGGAGTTAGGACAGCAGCTAGGTCTGAGATAGCAGACGGAGAGGCATCCTAGGCGGCTCCAGGGAGAAAACTTCGTTTTCATCTTTCAATCCAGCCAAGTGCATGACTAAACAGAGGACTAGCCACAGTCCAGAAACGGAGGCTGTGACTTAAGGTGTGCTTCAAAGACAAGACGACACAGGAATGTAAGGGTTTTCCAGCTGGGAAAAAAAATAAATAAATAACTGGACTGGCCACCTGGTGTTGGAAGAGGGAGACGGGGTGAGAAATGTCCAAGGCAGGCGCTGTTCGTGGTCCCAGGGGGCTCAGGAAGTGGTTGGCTGTGGCCTGGAGCCCTCCAGCCCTGCTCCTTCTCTGCTGTGCCGAGAGGCCCCAGGTGTGTTGTCAGTCTGGGGAACAGAACTGGCCTCCGGTGCTTGTTGTCGGGGTGAATGGGTTCAGGCACAACAAGCGTGGCATGGGCTCAGGGCTCGCTGGAGGTCGGCTGTTATTTTCAAGGCCCTAGTGCATGAGGAAGCTTGGCAGCCACTCACGGCTGAGCAGCTGGGGAGGAGGAGCAGAGGCGACAGGCTGGCAAAGGGTGGGCCTGCAGAGCACGCGGGACCCTGGCGGCCACCTGCCTTGCTCCACATAGCACGTACCACCGGGCTCTGGGGACCAGAATCAGGGGGACCTTGGGCCTAGGCTCCCTCCCTCCTCCCTGCCCCCTCTACAACTCACTCTCTCTCAGTCTCTCTCTCTCTCTTTCTATCTCTCTCTGTCTCTGTCTCTCTCTCTCTCTCTCTCTCTCTCTCTCTCACACACACACACACACACACACACACACACTAGTAGTCATGATGTTCCAAGTAGCCCACTGACGTCAGAATTCTTTTTTTCATGTTCTGAATAATCGATGAAGCTGAGAAGGCCTTTGTGAGCTGCCTTTACTGCAGCTACTGATGAGGACCCAGGGGCTGGGCGCAAACCCTCTCACTGGGACGAGTTGGTTGTTGCACACCCTGAAACCTCAGTTTCCCCAGCTGCCCTTGGGGGTGAAATCTGTCTTCCCTAACAGCAGTGATAATTGAACGAGGTTGACAGGCTTAGACACAGGATGTGTGTGTGTGTGTGTGTTTGTATGTGTGTGCGTGAATGCGTATGTGTGGGTGTGCATGAGTGTATATGTGCGCGTGTGCGTGTATGTCTGTGTGTACATGTGTATGAGTCTTTATCTTTATGCATGTGTGTATTGCATGTATGTGTGTGTGTACATGCGTATGTGGGTATGTTTATGTGTGTGTATTTGTATGTGAGCATGTGTGCGCATGTACGATTGTGTCTATGTGTGTAAATGGGTGTATGTGTGCATGTGTGTGTGCATGTGTGTATATGTCTGTGTATGTGTGCATGTGTGTGTGTGCGTGTGTGCATGCACTCATACTTTTGGCTTCTCGAAGTCCCTGGCAACCACATGGTGAATATTCATTGTGCTGCATAAGCAAGTAGGTGAAGAGTAGCAACAGGTCATGGGAGTTCTCTTGCAGTTGGAGGAACTCTTCCAGGAAAGCATCAGCGACTGCTCTAGTTCCTCCCCTGCACGGACCTGCTCCCCCTTCCCATATCCCCACTGTAGAGACGAGGAAGCAGGTCCAAAGCCAGGCCCTCGCTCCTCTGAGCTTGAAGGATGGAACCGGTACTGCAACCGGGCAGACCCTTTGGCTTCGAGCCAGGGGCACCCCACACACCCACAACTTCCTCCCAGGGGCTGGGAAGAAGGCGTCCAGACCCCGGCACTCACACCCAGAGCCCAGCCCTTGGCTATCCCCAGAGAGAACTGGGGGGGAGGCACCCTCAGGCTCCCCTGAATCCCAACCCCCACCTCCCCACCAGGTGCGCTTCCTGGAGCAGCAGAACAAGCTGCTGGAGACCAAGTGGCAGTTCTACCAGAACCAGCGCTGCTGCGAGAGCAACCTGGAGCCGCTGTTCTCGGGCTACATTGAGACGCTGCGGCGGGAGGCCGAGTGCGTGGAGGCCGACAGCGGGAGGCTGGCCTCCGAGCTCAACCACGTGCAGGAGGTGCTGGAGGGCTACAAGAAGAAGTGAGTGTGGGAGGGGACTAGCACCGTAAAGAGGGGCTCCCCCGTGGGCCACAGAAAGCAGCTTCCTTAAGCCCTGACTGCCATGGGGGAGACCAGAAACCCTGGGTCCCTCGGCAGTGCAGCGGCTCCTTCAGATTCCCTGGTTTCACCTCCATTCCCGGGACCAGGTGAGTCCGGAGGGATGCGGGTGGGAGACCTAGGGCTCCGCAGATGCCCCGCCCGTGGCTCTGCACCCCTGGGCCCAGCTCTCTGGGGATCTAGGGTACACAGAGGCTTCAGACAGGAGTTGGGAGCCGTCCCTGACCTCATTCCAGGCAGGAGAACCAGGGTGCAATGATGCCTGGTGGGAGTGGAGGGGCAGACCAGGCCGTGGAATAGTGAGCGGATGGGTGGTGGGGGGAGAGAGGGTAACGCCGGATCCTGGGGAGACCTTGCCGGGACACCCCTCACCATGGCTCCTCTCCCCCAGGTACGAAGAGGAGGTGGCTCTGAGGGCCACGGCAGAGAACGAGTTCGTGGTTCTAAAGAAGGTGAGGGCCAGGAGACCCTCCTGTGGGCCGCATGGCCACTCCTATACACACCCCACTCACACGCAACTCCCACAGGACACATACAATGCACACCCTACACATACACAATGCAACGCCCGTGATGCATGCAATATACAACATGCCGCCTGGTAACACACACACACCACATGTGATATACACAGGCCATGATGCACATGACTCACACTGCAAGCACACATGACACACAGATTTAGCACACACAATGCAACATGCAGTACACATGCACGTGCAAAACACATGACACATGCAAATACAACATGCACAATGCATACACAACATGCACACAAGATACACGCAACCAGCATGCATAAGATACACATAATACCCAACACAGCACATGGCAGATAGCACGCACTGCATGCCCACACCTCCCCCCAACACACACAGACAGATGCAGCCACATACTGTACAGCACACCAGGACACGCCAAATGAACAGCACAAGGCACCCCAACACTCACAGCACCGCCACGCCCGTCTTCCCTCCGCAGGACGTGGACTGCGCCTACCTGCGGAAATCCGACCTGGAGGCCAATGTGGAGGCCCTGGTGGAGGAGTCCAGCTTCCTCAAGCGCCTCTATGACGAGGTGAGGCACAGCCAAGCAAACTCAGGGCAGTAGGGCCTGGGGAGAGCGGGACGCGCCTGCTCATGCTTGCATCCCGGGGAGATGGGGCATGCAGAGAGCAAGCATGCCTGCAGCAGGGGCTGGCAGGGTGCACATGCACTGAACCTGTAGAGGCTGACACATGTGTGGGGTCCAGCTCGAGAGGGTTGGAATTCGAATCCAGGCCACCAGCCTGGCATCCTCCCCCGCGCCCTGCAGGCAGCTGTGAGGGGGCCCTATCTGCACTCTGCACCTGTTCTCGCTGTTAGTCAAAGAGGGGTGCCGAGGTCCCTTCCGGTGGTGACGGGCTCGGGCACGCAGGAGCCATGAGACGTCACATGCATCTGTGTTGACCCCTACAGGAGATCCGTGTCCTCCACGCCCACATCTCCGACACCTCGGTCATCGTCAAGATGGACAACAGCCGGGACCTGAACATGGACTGTGTCGTGGCCGAGATCAAGGCTCAGTACGATGACGTTGCCAGCCGCAGCCGGGCCGAGGCCGAGAGCTGGTACCGCACCAAGGTGAGAGGCACGGGCCCGGCTCCCACACAGCCAGCAGTGAAGCACAGACTGCGAAAGGCTTCTCTTACCCGGGACCCTAAGGACGGCAAGAGAAGGGCCGGCAGCTCCCGGCAGGGCTGCCATGTACTGTTGCTCAAGCTGGGCACTGCACAACCCACACTCTCACCTGGGGTTCCCGATGGGCGACACCCCCCGTCCTGAGTCTCAGGCCCCTCTGTCCCCTCTGCCCCTAGTGTGAGGAGATGAAGGCCACCGTCATCAGGCACGGGGAGACCCTGCGCCGCACCAAGGAGGAGATCAACGAGCTGAACCGCATGATCCAGAGGCTCACGGCTGAGATTGAGAACGCCAAGTGCCAGGTAGAGTATGGAGGATTCAAACGCACAGCACCGGCCCCTCTGCCCAGCAGGGTAAAGCCATGCCCCCAACTACCCTTGTGGGCCCAGGAGGAAGCACAGGCCCAGAGGGAGGGCAGGTCCTCCAGCATCACATCACACTCCAGGTGCCTCAGCGGATGACTGGTCCCCCCCCCGGGCCACCCCGAGCCCCCAGCCAGGAGAGCCCCATTTCACACCCAGATGCAGAGAGCTACAGCCCTGCTCTCCAGGGCCCCCTACGCCCCTTGGTACCCCAGCCCCGTCAGCCTGGGCGAATAGCTCCACTCATCCTGTCTCCGCACCCCCTCCCTGCAGCGGGCCAAGCTGGAGGCCGCCGTGGCTGAAGCGGAGCAGCAGGGTGAGGCGGCCCTCACAGATGCCCGCTGCAAGCTGGCCGGCCTGGAGGAGGCCCTGCAGAAGGCCAAGCAGGACATGGCGTGCCTGCTCAAGGAGTACCAGGAGGTGATGAACTCCAAGCTGGGTCTGGACATCGAGATCGCCACCTACCGGCGCCTGCTGGAGGGCGAGGAGCACAGGTGAGGCCATGGGGGTGGTGCAGAAGGACAAGAGAACTGCCCAGGAGCCCGGGATCCCCTCGTGTGATGTGTCTCTGACATGCCCAGGACCGGTAAGGCTCCAGCAATAAGCATCGTCCTCCTAATGCCCACTGTCACTCAGCCAGCACTGCTCAGCTCCTCACACTCCACCCGTAGGTATTTTTCCACCCAAAGACAGAGAAATCTGCCTCAGCATCAGTGCCTTTCCCGTGGCCACATGTTCGTAAGCGTTTGAGAGCCAGAACCAGCTCCCAAATCATTTGCCTTGAAGCTCCACTGTCTCCTAGAAGCTTCCTACACGATGAGTTGCCAAGATCGTACAGTAGGCAGGGAGCTTGCCTTGCATGCAGTCGACCTGGGTTTGATTCCCAGCACCCCAGATGGTCCCCCAAGCACCACCAAGAGTGGTTCCTTAGCGCAGAGCCAGGAGTAAGCCCCGAGCACCACGCGGAGTGCTCCACCCCCTCCCAGAAAGAAAAAAGTGACCGGCAAAAAGGGTAAAGGCCCTTGCCTTGCGTGTGACCAAGCCCAGACTGATCCCTGGTACCACACACAGTCCCCAGGCTCTGCCATGAGTGGTCCCTGCCCAAGCAGAGCCTGGAGTGATCCCTGAGTGCTGCTGACTGTGGCCCCAAAAGAAAGGAAGAAAGTGAGCACTGAGTGCAGACTCGGGGGGGGATCGACCCTGACCCCACCCAACCTCTCGCTCTTGGGGAGCATGCCTGCCCCTTCGGGACCCAGAATGGGGTGCTAACAGGGTGTTCTTCCCCACAGGCTGTGTGAAGGCGTGGGCTCAGTGAATGTCTGTAAGTATCTGCTCAAATACCCCTTAACTGATGGGTCAGGCTGTCGCAGATGTTCCCAAGTTGGGGGTCCGGGGGGAGGCCCCCATCCTCTGGTCCCTTGCTGAGAATAGCTGTAGAGCTGGCAAACCCACTGCTGGTGACCCTCTGTAGTGCTGGGGAAGGGGGACAGGGCTGGCATGACCTGCGCCTGGGGCAGGAGAGAGCCCTGGGGGGCTGGGGGGCTGTCCCCTGCTCACCCTCACCCCCTCTCTCCCCAGGCGTCAGCAGCTCCCGGGGTGGGGTCTCCTGCGGGGGCATCACGTGCAGCAGCACCCCTGGCCGCCAGATCGCCTCTGGCCCCATGGCCACGGGGGGCAGCATCACGGTCATGGCGCCCGACTCCTGCAACCCCTGCCAGCCCCGCTGTTCCAGCTTCAGCTGTGGGAGCAGCCGCTCCGTGCGCTTCGCGTAGGGCCGGACCAGACAGCGTCGTCGGAGCAGAGTGTGAATGGGAAAACGTGTTCTTGTTGCCAGAATCTTCCACATGTCCCTCCTGGGGGACAGACCCTCGGCCACTCTCTGCCGCCTTCTGGGGGTCGTTTCAGGGACTGTTTCCTGGTTCTACCTGGGCCTTCCGTCCTCATCATTCCCAGCCCTTCAATTCGGCTTCAAAGCACCAGTGGCTAATTGGTGCTGTCCACCCCCAGGCCCTCTGGGACACCCCTCACACCGGGTGGCCAGAGAGGGGGGAGGCTTGACCTTCCTCTGGGATGAGGAATGAGGCTGGCTACTCAGCCTGGCCCCCACTCCTGAGCCCAAAGAACCCTGCCTTCACCTTCTCCCCTGAAGCCCCCCTCTCCCAGGTCAAAGGTCCCTCCAGGAAACTCTGCCGGGGGTGTTGTGTGTGAGTTTTGCTTGTTTCTCTGACTGACTTCCTTCCTATGGGTTAGCTTGTTCCAACCCAACTCCTTCAGGGACCTCCCAGTTGAGAGGCCCTGAAGTCAGGGGTGGGGGGTGGGGGGGCGGGGTCCTTCGATTTGGGACAGGTCTTGCTCTTCAATGCACCTTTATACATTTCAAAGAAAACTCCTTGGTGGCTCCCCATCGACCTCTGCCGGTGCGGGAGGGGTCTGTGGGCGGGGAAGTTCCCCCCACCCTGGCTGTCTGTGGGCGCCTTGCCTTCTGGGCTGTCTCAACCTGTTTGAATAAATGCTGCTGCTGCAACACCAGGCCCTGCTGCTGTGAGCGACACGTCCACGCTAGGGTCCTTCCTGTTCCTCCCCAGCTGCCCCTCCCAGCCCCGTCCTGGCGTCCACCCAACCCTGCAACCCCCACATCATTGACCCCAGGCAGCGCGCTCTGAGAAGTGGGAGGACTCCGTTTGTCAGAACCAGCAGACCGCTGCTCCAAAGACAGCTCCCCAACAAAAGCGAAGGCCCCCTTTTCGAAGACTCTCGGAGAGAGGATGGGGCATTTGGGGCAGCTGGCAGGAGAGGACTTTAGCACTGTAGCACTGTCCTCCCGTTGTTCATCGATTTGCCCGAGCGGGCCCAGTAACGTCTCCACGGTGAGACTTGTTGTGACTGTGTTTGGCATATTGAATACGCCGCGGGGAGCTTGCCAGGCTCTGCCACGTGACCGGGATACTCTCAGTAGCTTGCCGGGTTCTCCAAGAGGGGTGGAGGAATCAAACCCGGGTCGGCCGACCCACTATGCAGGAGAGGACAGAAGCAGAAATTCCCAAGCATGTTATTTTGTGAGGCAAGGGCAAGACCACCTCGAGGACATGAGAGGACATTCGGGGACATTCCCAGGTTACCAAGGTCACTGTCCCCAACGCTCTCTGTGGCTGTGTGGTCCCCCCACCCCCACCAGACTCAGCTGCCCCTTGGCAGCTCCTGCCCTCTGGTGTTAACCACCTGGAAGTGTGGGTGGGGTCTACTCCCCTCATCAACCCCCCTTCAGCTTCATTGTCAGTGTTGGATTCTCGATACTCCCCCCCTGCCCCAACCCCAGTGCCCTGGGACCTGCCATGATCTTTCCCCGCACCCCACTCAAGCCAGAACCGCAGCCTGGCTGCTCTCAGCCCTCCCGCCCGGCTCACACCCGATCTCAGTGGGTGTGTGCCTACCTGATGCCAAGGAGGCTCCCAGGAGCTCCTCTGCCCAGCCTCCTCCTCGGTCTCCACCATTCCCCACTCAACACAAGACCCTGAGCACTGGGATAAACCCACCCTCTGCCCAGGTGTGCCCAGGACGTCCCAGAGGGACGCACGGGCTGTCCCCTGCCTGGTCCCTATCCCCTAGCTCCATGCCCTCCTCCAATCTCCCTTCCCCCTTACCACCTCTCAGCACACTCCTGCCATACCCCGCCCCTGACACCCCTGCCTCAGCCCCATTGAGCACTGGTACCTGGTGGCTGGGTACCAGCAGTGGTGGAGGGTGTGCGAGAAGCCTGGATCAAGCTGAGAGTCCCTTGAGTTGAGAGCAGGAGGCAGCCCCTCAGAACTCTGATTCTCCCAGCCCCAATAAACCCCCCACCCCCAGGAGGGGTCTCCCGGACATACACAGCCTAAGGAGAGGTGCCCCGGCTGCAGTAGAGGATTCAGCCAGGCCTCCCCACTCACCCCCGTTCCCCCATTTCTCCAGCTGGAGAACACGTTGGCTGCCACAGTCCCAGGCAGATGTGCCCCCGCCAGCCCCTCAACACCCCTGGGGGAGGAGTGAAGACCCCCATCCCCAATCTCACTGCAGGCCCAGTGGGGGGGAAATCTGAAGGAGGCAGCAAGCCCCACTGCGCCAAGCCTGAACAATCAGAGGAGTCTGAGATGAGGCTGAGCTCGCGGATCTTTTCAAGAAGGGGCCCCGCACCTTGGGTGTCAGCCTAGGGGTCTGGGCTCTGGGGGCTGCAGGGGGCCTTTGCCTAGGGATGACCTCCAGGGGCTGCCGTGCGGAGCTTCCTGGTCCATTCAAGAGCTGAACTCCAAGGCCACACCCCACTCTCCCCAGAGAGGGCTCTACACCTGGACAGGTCAGATGTCGGAGCGGAAACATGATTCTCTGTGATTCGTTTCCATGACTGCATGCCCAGACCAGGCAAAGGACTGGGGGGCCTGGCTCATAGCAGGAGGTTTCCCCAACCTACACTCCACAGCTGTGGGCAATGCTCCGGGCCTATTTTCTGGGTCAAAGGGTTCTGGGGATCCCCAGCCTTTCCTACTAAAGGAGCCTTTCCCTGCAGTGAGCAAAGAGGGCAATCATTTGTTTGGGGGCCACACCCCGCAGTGCTCAGGGCTTACTCCTGGCTCTCTGCTCAGGGATCACTCCCGGTTAGGGACAGATCCTGGGTTGGACATGTGCAAGGCCAGCGCCTTCCCTACAGTACCACCTCTCCAGCCCAGCGAAGGGTGTCATTCTAAGATAAGGAAGGCTTAATACTGCATTCGAAATATTTTAATGTCATGAGATAGATCATGGAAAAGTCAGAAGAATGAAAGACCCAAGCAGTAAAGTGGGTCCACTCAGAATTTTCCTAGGCTTCCTTTTCCTTTGAAAGGTCACAACTCAAACCCAGACCTTCCTTGGAGGAAATCAATCCATAGTGTACTCTTGTCTCAGTATTCACCCCAGGTACACGCCCCCCTCAAAGCACAGCTTTGAGTGTTTGAAAGCACTTTTCTTTCAAACCCAGATGCCTGTGAACTTGGGGGTCTTCTCTCTTCACGGAACTCACAGGCCTATCTCTACCAGGTCTCCAGCCCCCTCTGCCTTGAACCCGCCTCACAAGTACCCAGCCCCAGATCTCAAACTCTTCCCTGCTGCCGTCCTTGGGACCTTGTGTCAGGGCCAGAGACAGTGCCCAGTGGCATGTGCTAGCCTTCACGTGTGAAACCCTGGGTTCCACCATTGCCAAAAAACCAAAACTGTGTCACACTGCCCTCAAGCCCAGGGAGGAACATAGATTCATCACCTTGTCAAGGAAAGCCTGGGGCGCCCCCTTGGAAAAGTCAGGGACTGCATCAGGGACGATTCCCAGGTCATTGCCACCCTGCGGGATCATGGACAGGAAGATGTGATTGCTCATGGCACACAGGAGCAGGACTGGAGACCCAGGGGTGCTGCTCAGCAGAAAGAAAAAGTGGGGGCCGGAGCAAAACCCAGCGGGAAGGGCGTTTGTCTTGCACGCGACCAACCTGGGTTCAATCCCCAGCATCCCAGATGGTTCCCCAAGCATTGCCAGGAGTAATTCCTGAATGCAGAACCAGGAGGAGCCCCTGAGCATCTAAGCATCACTGGGTATGACCCAAAAACTGAAGAAAAAGAAAAAGATGATGTTTCGGCATTCGCAGCCAACTGGAAGGGACTCAAGTGGATCATATGAAGCCAAATAAGTCCAGAGGGAAAAGACAAGTGCTGGGTCACTTCCCCCAGGTAGGCCATGAAAGGCCACCAAATCAGCACATGAGTGTTCAGAACAAACAGAAATAGAACAGGAGCCGTGGACACTGACCACGGAGCCCAGCGGTCTCACGGGGAGGAGGGCAGCGGGATGGGGGTGAAGGGCCTCTGCTTTATCATTGTTTCACTCACTGCAGAAAGAGAATTCAAGCAAGGAGGCACCTGCCCTAAGTGTCCCTCTGTCGGGCGGGGGGCTGTCCCGACTCTTATAGGCACCTTTGTGCCCCACACCCCCGCTCATTTCTGCTTTGTTCAGTAATGGGGGTGGGGGACAGGGATAATGGCTCAGTGATAGCACACATGATCCCCATCATCACACACACTCTCACACACACACTCACACACACTCACACATACACACTCATACAGTCACACACACTCACACACTCACACACACAGACACACACGCAATGTGCCCCTCTCCCAGGAGCTTCTTGGCCCAGAGGCAGAGATTAGAGGAGGAGCCTTACAACTGCCTCGGTGCTCGTGGAACTCTGTGTCCCTGGGGACACTTTCTGGAGGGAAAGGCTGTGTGGCCGGGGAGAGCAGCTCTGAGGTTGCTGTCTCGGAAGCAAATGAAGCAAAAGGTCTGCGACCTAACCAAGTCCTATGAAATCTTTTATTAAACTCTAAATAAAATAAGATGGGAGACGTAGAGTTCTTCTTATCATATAATAAAGTTGCCCTCCCTCCGGGTCTCTGCACCTGAGATCACACCTGCCTCTAAGGGGCGTGACGAGATTCCTCTGTGTGGGACATGTTGGGGTCCATCGGTTCAGGAATAGGCCAGGGACAAAGCCCCAACCAGGGTGTTGGGGCAATGACCTCCAGCCAGAGGCCTGAATTTTAATTCAGGGTCCTGTACACTAGCTCCACGTTAACTGTCATGGTAAGAGCTGTTCAAACTTTTTGGAGATTTATCTGATTCCAAGAAAAATGAGAAGGAAATTCACATCTACACTCCGGATGACATGGTCCTCTCCGTTCTGCCCACGGATCCAAATGGTTCTCTGGTTTCTACAGGACTTTGTTTCAATCCCACTTTCTAGCTTAACCCTGGGTCTTTACATTCGATCCATTTGGATGGATCCCAGCATGAGCAGAGTTAACAGTTATGCACAGAAATCCTGGTGGGTGGGTGGGGTGGGGGCAGGAGAGTGGCAGGGGCACCCGACCGACTTGGAGAAACACTGAAGTAACCAGGTCTTGGAGTAGGCTGCAGAAATAGCAGAAGAGGCAAACACACACATGGCACACAAATAATCCTCAGCCATCAATGTTTAATCAGCACAGGAAGTACAGTCCCTCCCTCATCACCCACCACCAAGAACCCCAGCAACTAGCCCTGTCTCCCCATATCCGTGTCTGGAGAGTTGTCACAACCTGGCAGGGTCACTGGGAAGCCCCGCCCCCACATCCCCACTGCCCCCTCCGTGGTGTGAGGACACACACAGATCCAGGGACGGAGCACGAAGTCCCTGCACTCAGACATCCCCGGGGTCCTTTGCAGAAGCTCCGCCTCCAGCCAGAAGCAAGTTGGGTGAGAAATGGTAATGAAAGAGTTTATATCAAAAAGTCCTGATGTCCCTTTCCAGTCCCACAGGACGGGACCGAGGTGCACTCTGAGAGCTAGCATAACTCCAGGGGAAAGGAAGGGGGTCCCTGGGAGGGGCCATCACCAAGCTGACGTTTAGTTGGAGCTGAAAGATGGCCCCCTCCTGCTCCCGCCTGCCTGGTTTCCTTCCTCTTGACACACCCCCCTATGCAAACCGCACAGATCTGGCACCAGAGCAGACTCCTACTACAGAGGGGGCGCAAAGGGGACCATTGCTGAGGACCACACTCTCCAGGCCACGCTGGATGGTGGGACTGAGGTCCCCGCAGACCACGCCGCCTTGGGAACGACTCACACCTGTAAGGAGACACCGGATCAGAATTTTTCCATCCCAGGCAGGGCACAGCCCAGGGTTTTCTTTGAAATGATGCATTCTCACTCCACCACCCCACCCCAGCCTCAAAGACATGAATCTTTCGAAACTTCAAAGTGAAACCCACTGCTATTTGCTTCTTGAAAGAATATGGTTAGCAAAGTGAATGCCTAGACCAACTGGAGCTAGTTGACATTGGACCGGTGTTTCTACCATCTCCACTCACAGTGGAGGAATTATCTAGAAAAGTGGTTTCTGGAGAGGGAGAGGGAATCGACTGAGACCTCTCTTGGGACTATATATTCAACATAAAAATTTAAGAGACGACTTCAGGATCCCTACAGAATACACGTCTAGAGGCTTTTCTTATTGTATCACTGTCATCCCATTGATCGTCGAATTACTCGAGAGGGCACCTGGAATATTTCTATTCCTCCCAGCCCTGAGATTTTAGCAGCCTCTTCTTACTCATCTTTTCCCAACGATTGGAGGCTCTTTCAAGGTCAGGGGAATGAGACCTGTTGTCTTTACTGTATTTGTCATATCGAATACGCCACAGGGAGCTTGCCAGGCTCTACCCATGCAGGCAGGATACTCTGTAGCTTGCCAGGTTCTCCGAGAGGCATATATTTATATATATTTTATCTATGATTTGTTGCCTACTGTCTGAATCCCATAAGATATGGTGTAGTAACTGTGGAAAATGGGTAGGAAGTGTGTTATAATGTGTCCGGAAAGTGTTCTGGAGCGTGGCAGTGGTTGGGTAGTGAAGGTCAGCTGCCGGGGCTGGGTCCCTTGGGCTGAAGAGGGCTCTCACCTGCCCCACAGCCTGGCATGGAGTCCCTTATTATATCACTAGATACAATAAGTGTTTATTACTTAAGAACCATTCTCTGTGTGACTGAGTATCTAACCAGTGAAGGGAGTTGTAATTTCCACATCTCTTAGCCGAGGCTTCGTGGATGTTCCAGATGCATCCACACAGGGCCACCCATATGCCCACATCCCAGAGACCTCAACTTCTATCTCCCTCACTTAGTGCCCCCTGGGAAGAAGGTCCATCACCAACTAGATGCAAGCCAAAGAACCGTGCCTACACAGCCCCCCACACATACAAACACACAACTTACAGATGTTGACCGAGCCCACTCCTTCACACAACCTGCAAGGAAAGGAGACAAAGTGTGAGAACCGAGCTCCTCTGCTCTGTGGTGAGTCAGTCCTCCTCCCAGCCGGAAGGACGGGAGCAGAGGTGGGTGGCTGGGAGGGCAGCCCACAGCATTAGTGTGGGTACCACTCCCAGAGACTCCAAAACGGCAGGGAGGATCAAATCACAGCGTGCAAAAGGCCACTCTCTGCCTTGTTTGCTTCTCAGCCAAGGAGCTGCATTGGACTGAGAGGTAGAGGCAGGGCAGGTAGGCGTTGCCCTCCCCGGCCCCCTCGCGGGAACATCAGGAAAGCCGTTGATTTGGTCAGTAATGGGAGCAACCCATGGCCCGTCTGGATACCTTTGGGAAGGGAGCTGGTGTATGTATCACCCCAGCGAACTCCTTTTTTGAGGGAAATGGGCATGGATGGGACTCAAGAGCATATAGGCGAAATGGGCTCTTCCCCAAGCTGCCCGCACAGCCCTCGGGAGTCACATTCCCGCATGGCTAGAGCTGATGGGTCGATGTCACCACATGGCAAAGCCAGAGGGTGGCTGGGGGCTGCGGTGGTTCGGCATGTGGAGTCACCTGTGGTCATGTCAGCCTGTGCCACTCACTGACCAGGCGACCATGGGCCAGTCACCTAACTTAGGTCCTAATCAGAAAGTGGGATAATAATACGTGCTCAGGGGACTGTCTGGAGGCTCAATAGACCACCACCTGGAGAGTCCCTAAAATAGCGCCTACTCAGCTCAGATAGAGAAGGGAGCACCAAATAAAGGGTGTTGGGAGGTTCCTCTCAGGATGGGAAATGCGTGATGAGAGTAGACTATAGACCAAACATGATTGCCACTCAGTGGCAAATCACAGCACTCAAAAGGAGAGAGATAACAAAAGGGAATGCCCTGCCACAGAGGCTGGGTAGGATGGGGGGGGGGGGGAATGGGGGTGAGAGGGATACTGGGATCCGTGGTGGTGGAAAATGGGCACTGGTGGAGGGATGAGTATTTGATCATTGTATAACTGAAACCCAAGCACAAAAATTTGTAAGTCTACAACTGTACCTTATGGTGTTTCACTAATAAAAATTTAAGAAAAAATAAAATAAAATAGAGCCTACTTAGGAAAGCCAGCAGACACATTCACCGTTGGCACTGTCAATGGGGAGACGTTTGTAGTGTAGCTCTGGGTTCCTCAGCAACACTCGCCTCTGCCTTCACTTGTCCTTCTGCATTTTCCCTTCCTGCATCCCCCGTCCCGCCCCTTCCCTCTCCGCCGCTCACTGACGGCGTGACAGTGAGTCACCTCTCCTCTTGCTGCATCCTCTGCTGCGGGGCCCTGAGCTTCACCTCTTTTTCTCCAAGAAAGCGTTCTCACGTCACCTGCCTGCCTGAGCCCCCCCCACCCCCCCACTGCCCCATGCTCTACAACTCTTCTCTGAAGAGGAGCTCCAGGCTCACTGTGCTGTCACGTGAATCCACCATGCCCTAGGAACTGTGCCCTTCCAGAAGATTCTCATCTGTTTCCACCCTGGCACCAGATGGGCCACTAGGCTAGCAACAGAGATGGGGCGGTGGGTGGGCTGCTTTTATTTCTGATTTTCTGTGATGGTCATTTTTTTGGACAATCTATTCAAACCCGCTCCAAGCTAAGAGCAGCCTTAATCTGCAAAGCACAAAACACTTTCAACTGCCTCTTCCAAGTTCAGGTGCCTCGTTCATTACAGGACCGAGTTGCCAATGCCCTAATGATGGTCACTGCATGGAGAGGCAGTGTCATCCGTGACCAGTGCCTGTGTGATGCTGTTGAGTGGAGCCAACCACTTGGTCAGATTCCTCAGCTGCCCTGGGTTCTAGGGAGCCTCTGCCCACCCCAATAGAGATAGTCTCTTTCAGAACCTCCTCACCCCCTGTTCACCAGGTTTCACTAACTCGTTTCATCCTTCAAACAGCTTTCACAGGACAGTTTGGTTTGTCCTGTATTTAAAAGAGCCCACCAAGGCATAGAGAGGTACAAAGAGGGCGCAGAGAAAGCTGGTTTACACCCATGACATGAACCTACAGACTCTGGTCGCTTGGACGGGACCAGGTCAGTGGTTCACAGTGAGAAGCCACCTCTGCAGCCCAAGGAGTCCTCCCCGGCTAACTTCCCCTGCCCCCTATTCTTGGGGGCTCAAGCTATCAGCACAGCCTGAAGTGCCCTAGTCCTTTTCAGCCAGCTCTTCTTCTGTCCCTCACAGCTTCCCAGTGGGGTCACCAACCTAGTCCCTGGAAGCTCCTTGCCTGCCTCTGTCCTGCCTGGCTGTTCTGTTCGTTTCTGTCCTGTCACCCTAAAATCACCCTGCCTGGTGGAGGAGACAGAATTCCTCTCCCATTCATTAAGTCCAACAGCCTTTAGTGAATCTTCTAAATGACCCCCACTGTAAAACCCCCTAAAAAATAAATCACAGAAACCTCTTTGCAGGCATCAGAAGGAAAGCAGCTGCCTGGAAGAAGCTGGAGGGGCAGATCGAGGGGAATTGCAGGTGGAGACAACAGTGGAAATCCCACAGATAGCTCAGAGGAGAGCCTGCTTTGCCAGCTTAGAGTTGTGACTTCAGTCCCCGGCCCTGCCCCACATCCACCAAGGACAATCCCAGCAGCTGTGACATCTGGGATCCTTCGTGCCACAATAAAGTGTATTACCCCTGATCATCACAACAAAAGGGAGGTGTATGTGTGTTTTTTTTTTAATTCCTGGAATGCTAGCCAGGAAATTTATGTTGTTTTAGCTGAGTCCCTATCTGTGGACGTGGGTCTCCGCTTCCCTCTGTAAATGAGGAATGACTGTGCCCCTAGTTGCCCTGAGTCTTCCTGGGTTCAAAGGCTGCCTGCCTAGAAGCTTCTAGTCTGGTCTTGAGGTGGAGAAGTGTCCCTGTGCCGTGTTCTCACCGGCTCTCCTCGCCTTCCAACAGTTTGCGGTAGGTGGCGATCTCCACGTCCAGGCCCAGCTTGGAGTTCATCACCTCCTGGTACTCCTTGAGCAGGCACGCCATGTCCTGCTTGGCCTTCTGCAGGGCCTCCTCCAGGCCGGCCAGCTTGCAGCGGGCATCTGTGAGGGCTGCCTCGCCCTGCTGCTCTGCCTCGGCCACGGCCGCTTCAAGCTTGCAGCGCTGGGAGTATAGGAAGCAAGGAGGACGTTGGAGGGGTGCCCTGCAGACCACCCAATTCCACCCCCCATTACAACAGTCAACTCGGACATTTAGTCAGAGGGAAATAAGAGTCACTTGGAGCTTCTCCTCTTTGATTTTGTGTCATGATACAGAGTGACAAGCTCAAATCCATGGCAGGCCATTAGGAGGAAGGAATGTTAGCCATCCAGGGAAGATGATAAATACGGGGTTACCTGGCACAGATTAACCCTGTCCGTTGACGAGACACTTTCCTAGGTGTTGTTTTAATGGACCGTCCGGTTACTTTTGGACTTGTCAGAGCAGACTGGTGATGCAGAAAGTGAGAACCCATGGCTTCCCAGAGCCACTCCATTAATGAATGCTGGCACAGAGGTCAGTGTATGCCCCGCCCCCCCCCCAAGCTAGACAAGGAGTGACTCCTGAGCACAGAGCAGGAGTAAGCCCTGAGCACCCCCAGCTGCAGGCCAAAACCAAAGAAACGAAAATGGTGTTGGCGAGAATCTGAAGGAACTAGAATCCTCACACACAGCTGGTGGACAAGCAATCGGATGACATTGCCATGGAGAACAGTCTAGTGGCCCCTCAAATATTAAAAGTACCATGACCATGTGATCCAGCACTCCTGCTTCCCGGTATTTATCCAAAAAAAGTGAAATTCAAACCCTCTGCCCACCAAAAACAGAAGAAAAATATATCTCTCGTGTAAAATCACATGGAGACATATGTAAGAATATATAAAATGCTCATGATACAACTGGTTCAAAGACTTGGAAACTAAGTATTCATCAATAGGAGAATTAATAGGAAACTGGATTCTGAATATAATAGAATCCGTACAAAGAAATATTAAAAGAGGGAAATGCTAACAATATGCATGGATCTCAAAGACACAACACCTATGGAAATGGGAAGAACCAGAAGGAGGGTAAAAGAACAGTACCCGCGTTTAAATTTATAACGTTAAAACATGTATGTCCAAGTATATATAGCACATCGGGTAGGGCGTTTGCCATGCATGCAGCCGACATGGCTGACCTGGGTTCGATTCCTCCGCCCCTCTCGGAGAGCCCAGCAAGCTACCGAGAGTATCTCGCCCACATGGCAAAGGCTGGCAAGCTACCCGTTACGTATTCAATATGTCAAACACAGTAGCAACAAGTCTCACAATGGAGACGTTACTGGGCCCGCTTGAGCAAATCGATGAACAGGAGGGCAGTGACAGTGACAGTGATATGCAAGAGAGATGGGCCATAAAGACATAAATTATGTCTTTATGTGCTCAGGACATACAGAGGAATGATGTGAAGGAGAAAGGAGCCAACGACTGTAAATTAGAAAAAGTGCGTATTGAGGTAGAGTGCCTGGGGGTCAGGGTGAGATGGGGTCAGTTCCGGTCTGTGGGTCCCATCAGGAGAGATGCAGGTACAGCCCCCTGGGAGGAGGAAGACAAAGTGACCCAAGAAGCAGGGGCCTGAACGGGGTCTCAGGGCTGGTGCCAACCTGCTGCTTGGCATTGTCCACCTCCGCCGTCAGTCTCTGGATCAAACGGTTCAGCTCATTGAGCTCCTCCTTCGTCCTGCGGAGGTTCTCACCCTGCCGGGTCACTGTGGTCTTCATCTCCTCACACTAGGGGGTGAGCAACAAACACGAGGGATGTGGGGGACACACATGCCTGTGAAATGCCCAGTGTGTGTACTGGGCACTGCCACACCTCTCCCTTCAGTCCCTTCTCCTCCCTGAGCTGCCTAAACCTTAGCAACAGCCCGGCTGCATGCACGGAGCCTTTCCCAGGGAAGCGCCATGCCCACAGCCACTCTCCCCACCCAGGGGGGTGCAGCGCAGCCCTCCAGGTCACCTTAGTTTGGTACCAGGACTCGGCTTCAGCCCGGCTGCGGCTGGCAACGTCGTCATACTGTGCCTTGATCTCAGCCACAATGGAGTCCATGTTGAGATCCCGGCTGTTATCCATCCTGACCACCACCGACGTGTCCGAGATCTGAGACTGAAGGAGTTGGATTTCCTGCGGAAACAACCGCGGTGCCCTTGGTGCCGGATTCCCCTGGGTTTCCCTCAGCATGTCACTGCCACTGTCACTGTCCTCCCGTTGTTCATCGATTTGCTCAAGCAGGCCCAGCAACGTCTCCATTGTGAGACTTATTGTTAATGTGTTTGGCATATCGAATACGTCACGGGGAGCTTGCCAGAAGCCTTTGCAAATAAATCAGAAAGAACTGGCCAGTTTCAGACAGAACCAGAGTAATAGGACAGTGGGTAATAGGAGCTGGCCTGGCACACGACCAACCTGGGTTTGATCCCCAGCACTGCCTGTGGTCCCCCAAGTGCCACCAGGAGTGCAGAGAAAGGAGTAAGTTCCAAACACATCTGCGTGTGGTCCTCCCAAAACATAAAATTAAGCGTAGCTTTAAGAGGAAAAGGCTGGGACCTGGACCATGGGGACAAAGCAAGGAGGAAGGTAGCATCCACCCTGCCTGGGTCTCCAGAGTCTGGCGGACACCAACTGGTTCCAGAGCCTGAGCTCTGCTGAGAGCAGCCCAGCAGAGAGACAGGCTGTGGCCGGTTTCCACCTGAGTGGAGACAGTAGCTCTGTCCGTGGAGCTGGGCCTATGCCAGCCGTTCGCCATGCCCTGCTGTGACATCTCGGGGTCTCTGGCCCTGATCCCCCATCTTTCCAATGCAGGGGTCCTCCAGCTCCCTCATTGGAAGGAACATCAATCAGAAAGAACCGTCTCTGGTCACCAAAGGCTTCTCAGGAGCTCAAAGAAGAAGGGAGGGGTGAACAACCCACCCTCGGACCAGGGGTGCAGAGTACAGCCCCCAGCATTCCTCCCTCGTGTGAGACTGTGAGACTCACCTCCTCATAGAGGGACTGCAGGAAGCCCATCTCCTCCTTCAAGGCCTCCACGTTGGCCTCCAGGTCGGCCTTGCGCAGGTAGGCGCAGTCAATGTCCTGGAGGAGAGAGACAGAGATGATGGGAGAGGCAGGTCCCCCCGCCCCTGCTGCAGGGTCCTCACCCTCTCCGGGAACCTGCAGCCACTCCTGGTCACCCCTGTGTATCCAGGCTGACCGGGACTCCCTTTCTTCCTCTCCATATTCAGGGAGAAGCAGAGTCTGTTTTTTTGTTTCTTTGTTTCATTGTTTCTTGGGTCACCCCAGGCAATGCTCAGGGGTTCCTCCTGGCTCTGCACTCAGGAATCACTCCTGGAAGTGCTTGGAGGACCATATGGGATGCTGGGGATCGAACCCAGGTCGGTTGCGTGAAAGGCAAGCACTCTACCTGCTGTCACCGTCCCCCAGAGAAGCATGAGCCAGGCTGCCTGGGTTCTGAGGGGGGACAGGCCCCCCAGTCCTGCAGAATCGGACCCTGCTGAAGCTCAGTCTAATATCGCCAGCTGTCAATCTGCCACCATCACGTCAACTGGCCCCTACAGTTGGGACCGTGTGACTGTCGAGAGTCACGGGGCCCTGTCCTCCTCAGGTCATCCTTAGTGCTCAGCTTGGGCGATACCCTGCACACACAGTGAATCTCACCCCACTGGCCTTTCTTGGTCACTCCGTGGCTCACAGCAGGATGCCAGGCAGCTCCTTTTCGGTTGAGAATATTTGGAAACCAAAGTCTGCAATGCTGCCTCTTTTTTTGTTTTGTTTTGTTTTTCACCCTTTGACATTTTACTGAATGGGGTCCCAGCTCCCTGAATCTCTAGCAAGCTGAGAACTAGCACCCCCAACTTGGGGTGACAGCCCCAAGAGTGAAGTAGATTTAAAAGTGATGGTTTCAGGGGCCGGAGAGATAGTACAGTGGGTTGGGCACTTGCCTTGCATGTGGCTGGCCTGGAATAGCTCCCTGGCATTGCATATGCTCCCCTGAACCCTGTCAGGAGAGCATATGCAATGTGCTCCCTGAGCACAGATCCGAGAATGGCTCCTAAGAACCCCAGAGTGTGTCCCGTAAAACAAACAGCTAAAAAGAAAAAGATGCCTGCAAATCAGAAGAGGTTGCCAAGTTTTCAAACCCAAACAGCCACGTGCTGAGAATTTCTTCCTCTCACCATCGGGCCTCCTGCCGGAAGTCAGGAAGGTTCCCAAGACTCAGCCCACCAGCCCACTAGTGTTGGGAACAAGGGCCCCTGACCACCACAGATGCCCAAGAACTTGGCCAAATGCCGGTTTGAGCATAAATCCCACACCTGTCCCCGGGGGAGAGACTCACCTTCTTCAGCACCACAAACTCGTTCTCAGCCGAGGATCTGAGGCCCACCTCATCCTCATACCTGAGGGGAGAGCGCAGGGGAACAGTCTTGAGGCTGTGGCCATAGCTGGCTGGGACAGGGACACTCCGTGTGGCCTGCATGGAAGCCCAGCCCTTCCGGACTCTTAGTTTCCATCCCCAAAGAACCCACCAAAAGATTGAGTCTCTGCCTTGGGGTCTGAGTGTGGGCTGGAGTTGTGGCCACACGGGGTTGCACAGTCCCCTCCTTGCTCTCTGCTCCTGAGGCGCAACAGGGTGTCTGCAAACCTCTGCAGGATGACCGGAAGACAGAGCCTCCCAGGGGGCCTCCTTTCATGAGGGTTCCCTCCTGACCCTGCGCCTTCTGACCCTGCGCCCCAACAGCCAAGGGTGCCCAACCCTGGGATTAGCCCTTAGTGCCCAGACTTCTAGGCTCTGGGTGGGGATGGAGAGGCAGGGTGGGAGGAGCCCTCCATCGGGTGGGAGGAGCCCTCCATCACCTCCTCCTGACCTGGTACCTGTGGCCCACGAGTCTGGTCTTCAGCGCAGTCGTGCCTGGACAGGGTTCCCAGGGTAGGTTCTCACACTTCTTAATGAGGGTAATGGGGCAGCTATAAACTGAGCCCTGTAATTACCGCCTCCAGCCCCCCACCCCCACCCAGAGTGGGAGCAAGGCCTCTCTGTCGCGCCAAGGAAGCACCCCCACAGGAGTGGAACTGTCGCTGGGGCCACCTGATCTTCCGAGACCAGAATTTCCAGGTTTGTTTCCCATCAGACTTGGAGAGGGGGACCTCAAACTCCCCCACCCACTGTCTGGTCTGTCTGGGAAAGGGGGCAGAGGGACCGTGCGTAGAACGAATGTTCCACCAGCTGAGTCTAAACAACAGTTCTCCGTGGGCTCCAGAGTTTGCAGGGCAAGAAGCCGGGGGTTTCCCTGCAGCTTGTCAGAGAGTTAGCTGGGCTCACCAGCCCTCTGGAGCGGCACCAGCCACATCGGACACAAGACGCCTCTCCGGCATCTTTCTGTGTCCCAGCACAGAGGGTGCCCAAGTGCCCCTCTCAGCCCCCCATCTCGGAGCTCTGATGTCATCTCTTCCTCTTTGTCTCTGGGCTCACCTAGGTCCCAGATGTGGCTCCCCTCCCCACCAGCTCAGATGTTCTTCTCTCCCGACCTTTCCCCGGTTCCAACACTCACTCGCAGAGCTGGGAGTGGAAATGGAGCAGCCGACAAAACTGAAGCATCCGGGAGCCTGCAAGGGCCGTCCCCGCCAGCTGCCTTCCCTCCAGGAGAGTCGCCCAAACCGAGAGCAGCCCCCTCCCACAGCCGGCCCAGCCTCCGTCCCACACTCACTTCTTCTTGTAGCCCTCCAGTACCTCCTGCACGTGGTTGAGCTCGGAGGCCAGCTTCCCGCTGTCGGCCTCCACACGCTCGGCCTCCCGCCGGAGTGTCTCCCTGTAGCCCGAGAACAGCGGCTCCAGGTTGCTCTCGCAGCAGCGCTGGTTCTGGTAGAACTGCCACTTGGTCTCCAGCAGCTTGTTCTGCTGCTCCAGGAAGCGCACCTGGGCCCAGGGTTGGGGAGAGATTCAGGGGGAGCCTGCAGGTGCCTGGACCCTTGGCGCTCTCCCTGCCCTTGAAGACAGCCCTTTGATCCACAAAGCCTGCAACCTTGCCCTCAAGTTCAAATCCGAAGGTCAAGTTGGATCACAAACGTTCCTAAGCGCCTTCCCCTCACCCCATCTTCCAAAAACAGCACACGGGTTATTATCTTGCCATTCTGCACTGAATCCAATAACATCTGATCCTGCAGACTATGTAGTCAGCACTGCACTGCACTGTCCTCCCGTTGTTCATTGATTTGCTCGAGCGGGCACCAGTAACGTCTCACAACAAATTGTGAGACTTGTTGTTACTTTGTTTAGCATATCGAATACGCCACGGGGAGCTTTTGAGGCTCTGCCATGCAGGCGGGATACTCTCCATAGCTTGCCAGGCTCTGAGAGGGACAGAGGAATCGAACTCGGGTCAGCAGCGTGCAAGGCAAACGCCCTACCTGCTGTGCTATCGCTCCGCCCAATCTAGGTCTATACATACTCAAACTCATAAGAATTTTATGCACTGGGGTGGGAACTATGTAGCTAAAATTAAAAAAAAAAAAACCCTAATTCCTGGAACCTGAAACCCACATAAATAAGGAAAAGGGTCCTTGTACATGGTATGCCTTAGGGACCTGAAGGTCAGGAGGTTGTTCCCAATTATCCAGGTTACCTGGTACTCAAACCGGGGAAGCAGAAGGTGGAAGAGTGAGAGAGAAACTCAGCAGAAGAGCAGAGGAGAGGCCTGAAGCCCAGGCACCATTTGGCCTCTCCCATGGGTTTTGAAGACCGAGGGGGAAAGGACCATAAATCAAAGCCTGCAGAAGACTCCAAAAGCTCAGAATTACCGACTCCAGGTGCCAGCCAGGGCACCAGGCCCTCAATCCTGCAATCTTGGGGAACTTAGTTCTGCCCAGGTCCAATATGTCCCAGAAAACGGATCTCCCCAGAATCTCCCAAAAGTGATGCAGCCCTGCTGATCCCCTGCTTCCAACCTCATGAGATATTGAATTTGTGCTGTTGGTTGTTTGCTTGCTTTGGGCTCTTAGGTCACACCTGGTAGTGCTCTAGGGGGTGTGTTTGAGGGTCACTCCCGGCAGTGCTGAAGGGAGCGAGTGGTTCCAGGAATCAAACCCCGGCCTCCGGCCTACTCCAGCCCTTGACTGATCTCTCCAGCCCAAATTTGTATTGTTTTAAGCTGCCAAGCTTGTAGGCATTTTTATGGGTGATTTAAAATCACACTCACAATGACTGCCCCTCACTCTGACAGCAGGGGCGCAGATGGACAGGAAAGAGGCCCTGGACGTGGAATTGGAACTCACTGACCCCCTTTTGCCTTTGACCTGGCCCTGCTCCTCTCCACGTCTCCCATAAGCTGAGACAGTGACACCACACCAGCAATTGGCCTCTGGCCCTCGGGCATGTCTCTGCTGCCTGGGCACAGTTTCATACAAAGCAAAGGTGTTGCTAGCACAAGATGATTAAAATGGTTTCAGGCAAGACCCTAGATTTCCCTGACACTAACAAACCAGAAACTCGGAAATCTGGGCCCGACCCCTAGGGCCCTCTGTTTGGCATGACCATGTCACCTGCCCTCCTGCCACAGGAAAAGAAGCCCGAGAGAACGCAGCTCTCGACTCCCCCGAATCTGAGACAAGGAACCCAAACCCTGATTATCCAAAGGCACCTGCTTAAGTTTCTCCCGCAGTCTAGGTCGGGAGCAGAACTGGTATCTGCCTCCTTTGCAGCTACATGCCTCATCGGGGGAGCTTGCATGCCTGGAGCTCAGCGTCCTCCAAGGACTGACCAATACAGAGGCAGAGCGACATCCTTGGGAGGTGCCCAAAAACTACTTAGCAGCAAAACATCCTTGGAGTCTGAGTGCTCAGGGCTCTCACAGACTTTTGAGTAAATTAGGAAAAGGTGCCCTTCCTGGCAAATGCCACACCCTGCAGGGCACACAGGCAAGGGGCATTCCCCTGCACTCCCTCCGAAATACACACACACACACACACACACACACACACACACGGGGTTGGAGCAATAGCACAGCAGGTAGGGCGTTTGCCTTGCACGCGGCCGACCCAGGTTCGATTCCCAGCATCCCATATGGTCCCCTGAGCACCGCCAGGGGTGATTCCTGAATGCAGAGCCAGGAGAGACCACTGAGCATCGCCAGGGGTGACCCAAAAAGCAAAAAAAAAAAAAAAATACACACACACACACACACACACACACACACACACACCTTGGTGTAACTCATAATCCAGCAACACTGGGGAAGGATTCATAGTCTGGGCTGCCAGCAGTGTACTAAGAACAGAAGTATTACTTCATCACAGCACACATGTCTACTCCCGGTGGTCAGGCTTATCGAGAGCAAAGCCCCTCTCGCACTCCCAAGCTCCCTGAAGCCTTTACAGTCATGGGCTTGCATGCCATTCTCCTCTGAAAAAGTCATTTTTCTTGGAACTGGGGTGACAATACAGCAGGTAGGGCGTTTGCCTTGCATATGGCCAACTGGGATTGATTTCCTGACACCCCAAATGGTCCCCCGAGCACTACCGGGAGTGATTCCTAATAGAAATAAACCCGACACATAGTGTGGTGTGCCCCTCCCCTCAAAAAAAAAAAGTCAGAAAGGCCCAATTGTGGCCCATCAGTCTCCACACGCACCTCCCATCCAGATGCCCATTTGCACCCTCAGCATTCACTCGAGTCCACAGAGCAAAACTCAGCGACTGGCGAGTTTCCCGGCTTTACTCAGGCAGATTCCAAGAGCAGCGTTTGAAAGCCGAGACCCTGGCTGCCTGAGCACCAAGGCACCTGCTAATCCATAGCCAGACTGAGACTGAGAATCAGAATACAGCCCACCTCTGGGGTGCCTTGTCCCCAAGACCCTGTCAGAGCCCCCACCCCGGGTAAGAGCAACCCTCCACCCACCTTGTCGATGAAGGCGGCGAACTTGTTATTGAGGCTCTTGATCTGCTCCTTCTCCTCCTGCTTCACGCACTGGGCGTTGGGGTCGATCTCCAGGTTGAGGGGTGCCAGGAGGCTCTCGTTGACTGTCACGGTGGTGATGCAGGGGAAGGTAGGCCCACAGAGACCCCCTGCCCGGTAGCCAAAGCTGCCCCCCGTGCGGAGGGGCCACCCGCCACTCGCCGCAATTCGTGGGGACCCCAAGGCACAGAGGCTCCGACTACCAAAGCCCCCCAGGCGCCGGTAGCCAGGCCCCCCGGGACTGCCCCCGCGGTAGGTCATGGCACTGGCACAGCTGTGAGTGCCGGGCTTGGGCACCACAGCAGAGCAGGAGCTGAAGTTCCTGGAGTCATAGCCAGAGCTGACGCGGTAAGGACGGCTCGCCATGCTTGGCCCCGGACGCCGAGACTGAAGGGTCGGCTCTCCCTCGGGTGCTGTGGTGCTTTCCCCTTTTATGGGGTCAGCACAGCTCTCCCAACAACATAAAAGGCGGGAGAAAGTTATTAAGTGCGTTTTACAAGCATGGGAACCTCCCGCTAGGCAGAGCAAGAGGAGAGCTGAGACTTGCCTGGTTTAATAGGCTTAGCAAGGAGACCCCACGTAGCAATAAAACAGCCCCGGCAGAATCTCTTGACCCCATGCCAGGCGGTCTTCACCAGGGCCCCCTCGAAGGGGGGGCGGGTTGAGTTTCTCTCCCCACCACAAGCATACCCCAGCAGCCCAAAATCTCCAGAACCCAACTACAGCCATGCTCAAGGCCACTCCCCACATGCTTGGACGAGCCTCACACATGAAGCAGAGGAACCCAGGTGTGCGGGACCCATGGCTGAGATCTCCAAGCCTACTCTGCTCAGGACTGGGCCTCCTCCCCCCAGCTCCCCAGTTTTCCAGTAGCTTGGCAGTCACACCCACAAACTGCCCCCGGCACCATGTAATCTCATCAACAGCCAAGACCCAGAGACTATAAAATAAGGCTCCCGGAAGAGAGCAAAAGTGAACACGGCCAGAAGACCTCTTATACTCCAGCCCACTGATGGCCCTAAAGTAGCACACGTTTTCTTTGATTTTAAAACACTTGCTTGTATTCTCTTATATACGGGCTTACATGGCCCCAGAATGAAATACAACAACCCTCACACACACTTCCCTCTTACTGTGGTGGGAAGATGCTCACTGGTGGGGTGAGTGTTTGAATATTATCTGTGATGAACTATTGTGGACTACTTTATTAAAATAAAATGTGGCCACACACATGTTGATATGCTCTTCATAATCGATTTGCTCGAGTAAAGGCCCTCCCGTTGTTCATCGATTTGCTCGAGCGGGCCCAGTAACGTCTCCATTGGAGATTTTTTTTGTTACTGCATATCGAATACATCACGGGTGGCTTGCCAGGCTCTGCCGTGTGGGCGAGATACTCTCGTTAGCTTGCCGGGCTCTCCGAGAGGGGCGGAGGAATCGAACTCGGGTCAGCCATGTTGGCTGTGTGCAAGGCAAACGCCCTACCGCTGTGCTATCGCTCCAGCCCGCTCTTCATAATCAATATTAGAAAACAAATTTGTGGCAGGTCTGAATGTTGGGGAAAATTACAAATAACAGTGGTGGGTCTTTTGTCGTAGTATTGCATGTGATCAATGGAGAGAGAGAGAGAGAGAAAGAGAGAGAGAGAGTAAAGTGGAAATCTGCCACACAGGTGAGAGGTGGGGGGGGTATACTGGGGTTCTTAGTGGTGGAAAATGTGCACTGGTGAAGGGACGGGTGTTTGATCATTGTATGACCGACCAAGACTTAAGCTGAAAGGCTTTGTTACTGTTCTCACGGTGATTCAACAAATAAATTTTTTTTTTTAGATGAGTTTCTGGTAGGCAGCAGAATATTGGGTTCTGTCTCTGAGAATCCATTTTGTGACTTGGAGTCTCTTAATTGGTGAATTTAGACCACTGATGTTGAGAGCAACTGTTTTTATGGGGTTTTGTGTCATCTTTCTGTAAGGGTTTGTTGTGCTTGTATTGTCTTGTCTTTTTTTTTTTTAGTGAAAAACCATGAGGTACAGTTATAGGCTTACAAATTTTGTGCTTGGGTTTCAGTTATACAATGATCAAGTGCCCATCCCTCCACCAGTGCCCGTCATCCATCCCCACGGGTCCCAGCATCCCCCCCCCAACCCTCATCCCCACCCCCGTCCCATCCTGCCTCTGTCGCAGGGTATTCCCCCTTGTTCTCTCTCTCTCTTCTTTTGGGTACTGTGTTTTGCAAGAGAGGCATTGAGTGGCAATCATGTTTGGTCTATAGACTACTTTCAGCGTGATTCTCCCACCCTGGGAGGGTCCTCACAACACCCTTTATTTGGTGCTCTCTTCTCTATCTGAGTTTCCTTTTCACCTAGAGCCTGTGGCTGGCCTTCCATTCATGGAGCAAAATTCCTGGTACTAATCTCAGCCATTCCTGTGTGTTACTCTCCCTTTTTGTTGCTTTATGTTCCCCAGATGAATGCAATCTTTCTGTGTCTATCCCGCTCTTTCTGACTCATTTCGCTTAACATGATACTTTCCATGTAGTACCACTTGTATGTAAATTTCATAACTTCATCTTTTCTAACAGCTACATAGTACTCCATTGCGTAAATGTACCAAAGTTTCTTTAACCAGTCATCTGTTCTTGGGCACTCAGGTTTTTTCCAGATTCTGGCTATTGTAAAGAGTGCTGCAATGAACAAACAATTGCAGATGTTAAAAAAGCAAAAATAAATAAATAAATAATAACCCGCTGGAGCGATAGCACAGCGGGTAGGGCGTTCGCCTTACACGCGGCCAACATGGCCGACCCGAGTTCGATTCCTCCGCCCCTCTCGGAGAGCCCGGCAAGCTACCGAGAGTATTCGATATGCCAGACACAGTAACAACAAAGTCTCCAATGGAGACGTTACTGGGCCCGCTCGAGCAAAAAATAAAATAAAATGTATAAAAATCGCAAAAAACTAAAATTAAAAAAAATAAAAACAGACCTGCCCCTTGGACCTACAGGCCTGGGCAGAAGCCCCTACTTCCCCTGCAACTTCTGAGTGCACCAGGGTCAGCATGCTGGAGCCATATAACCAGAGGTAAGGCACTTTCTGAGCATGCGGCAGACCCGGGTTCGATCCCCAGCACCACATATGGTCCTCTGAGCCCTGCCACAGATGATCTCTTAGCACAGAGCCAGGAGTAAACCCTGAGCACCATCAGATGTGGCCCCAAGACTGGGAGAAAGAACAGAAACAAGAACAAAAGTCATGACATCTGTGAATACAAACTGGACATTGGAAGGAATGAAGGAATGGAGGACGATGAAGGATTAGAGCAAGGCACTGTGAGAGAATACTAGTGGCAGAAAGAACAAGGAAGATGTTTCTTTTTTTGTATAATTTTTTTTGCTTTTTTTTTTTTGGTTACATCCGGTGATGCTCAGGGGTTACTCCTGGCTCTGCACTCCGGAATCACCACTCCTCTTTGACAAAAGATGCACCATTATTGGTTGTAATTTCCCCCAACAATCAGAACTGCTAAAAAGGCATTGTGAAATAATTCGATTGGGTGTGAACCAATCGAGGGACCATATGGAATGCTGGGAATCGAAACTGGGTTCGCCACGTGCAAGGCAAACGCCCTACCCGCTATGCTATTGCTCCAGCCCCTGGAAGATGTTTCTTTTTAATCTGTTCCCTTTTTATTGATTGATTGATTGGTTTTGGGGGGTTGGACCATATCTGGTGATGAAAAATAATTACTGGTGAGAGGATGGGTGTTTGATCATTGTATGACCAAGACTTAAACCTAAAAGCTTTGTAACTTTTCTCACGGTGATTAAATAAATTAAAAAAAAATACAAGTCCAATGGTGTTGGAATATCTGTAACAAATCATCATGAACCACTCCATAAAACACAGTGTTTATATCAAGTGTTAGGATAAAATAAAATTTAAATTTAAAAAAATGCAAGACTTCCTACGGCGATTCATTTAAAAAAAATTATATTTTTTTAAAAAGGAAAAAAATGCAAGACTGTAAAGATAGTACAGTAGGTAGGATACTTGCCTTGCATGTGGCTAGTTGCTATTTGATCTTTGGCATCCCACATGGTCACCCGAGCCCACCAGCAGAGATTCCTGAGAGCAGAGCCAGGAGTAACCCCTGAGCACTGCTGGATGTGGCCCCAAACTAATAATAATAGCAGTAGCTGGGCTGGAAAGACCGTCATCTGTGATTCCTGAACACAGAACCAGAGTAAATCTTTAGCACAGCTGAATGTGGCCCCCAAACCAAAAATATATAATAGTAGTAGTAGAGGTAGTAGTGATAGCAGCAGCAGCTAACATCGCTGAGTTAGTTACTAGGAGCAAGGCACTAAGTTACTTTTCAGAAATGAACTAGATCTTCAGATCCAAGATGAATACGCTTATGCCCCAACAGCTTGACTTTGGAGGCTGGGCACTGCCGCAGCTGAGGAGCTGAGTGGCTCAGGACAGGATGCAAGTTTCCAGAGAGCTTGGGCTGTTGGAGCACTGCAAGCGCGCCAGAGAGCAGCCGCTCCTTCCCGACTGGTGTCAGGAAGCCCTTCCACTGCAGAGGTAAGAACATCAGCTGGCGGGACTGGAGCGATAGCACAGCGGGGAGGGCGTTTGCCTTGCATGCGGCCAACCTGGGTTCAATTCCCAGCATCCCATATGGTCCCCCGAGCACTGCCAGGAGTAATTTCCTGAGTGCAGAGCCAGGAGGAACCTTTGTGTATCGCCAGATATGACCCAAAAAGCAAAAAAAAAAAAAAAAAAAAAAAAAAAGAATATCAGCTGGCCTATCATTTCATCAAATAAAGATGACATTTCTGGGGTCCAAGATAGAGAATAAGGGTATCACACAGGCTTTATATGTATGAGACTCTGGGTTTAATCCTGAACACCAACAAGAACACCACCTTCCCCAGACAGGCAGGGCCATGTAAATAAGTTCTAAGCAACAGGTTGAAAAAAACATTCGTCGTGTGGTAAACTGGGAGGCTGCTCCAGTCTAGAGTATTTTGTTGTGGCAGTCTGAGCTACTTGAAATTTTTTCTAGTGGCCTACAGTGCAGATCTCATACGACACCGTGGCCCTCGGCTTATGCTGACATCGACCCCAGGTCAGGCTCCAGGGCAGCAGCATGTGGGGACAGGCAGGAGGCCAGGGAAGGAACACGGCAGTGCAAAGCGCTTTCACCGGCTCCGAACAAAGCGACCCCGTCTTCACCACCGCCAAAGTGTCCCAGATCCCACGACTCTGTGCTTACATCACCGCTAGTTCTCCTCTTTCTTCCTCCCTCCATCCCTTCCCCCACTGCTTAGCAATCTCAGTGCTGCAGCCAAGGACAAAACCTTACCCTTTTGCTAAGGTTGTGTCCTTGGCACATTCAACACTGTCTGTTCCCTTGTTTCATTTCTCTACGTACCACATGGCCTTGTTTTTTTGCTATTGCTGCTGTTGTTTTGTTTGTTGTTGTTGTTGAGCTTTGTGAGAGCTTTACATGCTTAGGATAACTACCATGTGCATGACTTGGATTCCAACCCTGGTTCCCCATATGGTCCCCTGAACCCCACCAGGAGTGATTCTTAAGCACAAAGCCAGGAGTAAGGCCTAGGAGAACCACCAGGTTTTGCCCAAAACACACACACACACACACACACACACACACACACATATTTAACTTACACCGGTGCTGGTTGATTACCTTCTGTCCATGTGGGGTTGGCAGGGGGTGCTGTGAGCAGAGTCCTAACAGTGCAGTCCAGCCACAGATAAATTTTTTTTATTAGTGAGACACCATGAGGTACAGTTGTAGACTTACAAATTTTGTGCTTGGGTTTCAATTATACAATGATCAAACACCCATCCCTCCACCAGTGCCCACTTCCCACCACCACGGATCCCAGTATCCCTCCCACCCCCCAAACCCCCCATCCTACCCTGCCTCTGTGGCAGGGCATTCCCCTCTGTTCTCTCTCTCCTTTTGGGTGTTGTGGTTTGCAAAAGAGGTGCATGTGTTTGTTTATTGCAGCACTCTTTACAATAGCCAGAATCTGGAAAAAACCTGAGTGCCCAAAAACAGATAACTGGTTAAAGAAACTTTGGTACATTTACACAATGGAATACTATGTAGAGGTTAGAAAAGATGAAGTCATGAAATTTACATACAAGTGGTACTACATGGAAAGTATCATGCTAAGCGAAATGAGTCAGAAAGAGAGCGACAGACATAGAAAGATTGCATTCATCTGGGGAACATAAAGCCACAGATACTTTTGCTTCCCTCCCTCACTGCCTTCTGAGGATTCCTGCTCCACCTGGCCTCCCCTTGGTCCTCATCCCTCCTCCTGGCGGTGGGCATCGGAGAGCACCTCGGGGCTGGTTGCAGAGCTCTGCAAAGCTGCACCATCTTCTCCAATACTCTGGCATCTTCTGTGTCTGTTCCCCAACCCCTAGTCTCCCAGAGGCCCTAAGCCAACCTCTCTAGACCTTCTCCCTCTGTAGCTTACACACACGAGTGCCTGCACACACACACACACACACACACACACACACACACACACACACGAACACCCAGTTTCTTCAGCTCCCTAAACATCCCCACCCCCATTTCCCAGAAGGTAAAGGCAGCTCTCTGGTCTCTGCCTTCCTCTTTTACCTCTATTTTTTCGTTTGTTTGGGGGTCATACTGGTGTGTGCTCAGGGCTTACTACTGACTCTGTGCTCAGGGATCACTCCTGGTGGCTTGGGGGACCACATGTGGTACCAGGCATCAAACCTATGTTGGCCACGTGTAAGGCAAGTGCTTTATGCCCTGTACTATCTCACTAATACTAAGATTACATCTTTTTATCTAGATGATAGTATTCTATTGTATATACATGCCACAATTTCTTTATCCACTCATCATCAATCATTTGGTTTGAAAGTGTTTCCAGATCTTGACTGTCTTACATAGCACATCAATAAACAAAGATGTGCATGTATCTTTTTGTACTAGTGATTTTATGTTCTGGAGGTAAATGCTTAGGAGCTAAAAAAAAATCTTACTTTTTAATCTTATTATTATTATTTTTTGGTGCCAGGACCTGACTTGCGCAAGGCAAGTTCTCTACAGCTAAGCTATATTTTCCAGACCCAAACCTTATTTATTTTTAATGGTGAAAGTTAATGGGTCCTTAGGGCTGGTATTGGAGTCCAAGACATATCATAATCAGAAAGACAAATGCCATAAATAGAGACACAGTGCCACAAGCAATAAGGTCAAAGAAGGAAATCATATACAAAGGAACATCCCTTAAACTTACAGCAGACTTATCAGACAAAACCCTCCGGGCCTGAAGACAGTGGTGGTATATAGTGAAAAATCTCAATGAACTGAATGACTCACCAAGAGTACTTTATCCAGTTAGAGGCTCATTCAGATCTGAAGGAACAATACACTACTTCATGGATAAACAACAGCTCAGGAACTTCGTAGACTCAAAACCAACTTTAAAAGAAGGACTGATGAGGCTACTGAAGACAAGACAAACCCCACAAATACAACAAACTTCTACAAAAATATGGCACAAAACCCATGACAATAATCTCTCTCAACCTCAGTGGTGTAAATGTACCAATTAAGAGATACAAAGAGGCAAAATTGATTAAAAAACTGAATTCAATATTCTGCTGCTAACAAGAAACACATCTGAAGTCAGAGAAAACACAGACTCAAAGTCAAAGACAGAAAAACAATTCTTCAAGCAAACAACTCCTTAAGCCATGATGGCCAAGCTAGTATCCAACAACAATGATTTCAAGATGAAAAAGAGTAGAAGGGACATTTCTTAATAATCAAGGGATATGTACATCAGGGAGAAATTATACTCCTAAACATATGCACCCAATGAGGGGCCAGCAAAATACATAAAACAACTTCGAATAGACTTCAGGAGGACATTGATAGTAAAACAATATTAGTCAAAGACTTCAACACCACCTTGTCACATATTGATAGATCAACGAGACTAAAACTCAGCAAGGAAGCACAGGCTCTGAAGGAAGAAGGAAGAAATGGAAGAGAGAGGACTAGTATATATATAGATATATATACATATATATATATATACAGGGCTTTTTATCCCCCCCAAAAGAGGAACATTTTCCAAGATAGACCACATGCTGAGCCACAAAACATACCTCAATAAAATCAAGAAGACAGAAATGGTATCAACTATCTTTTCAGACCATGATAAGATATGCACTGAAGATAGAATTTAATCACATACAGAAACAGAGAATCAAATCAAACACCTGGAAATTAAACTGCTTATCCATGAACAGCTAGTGGGTTAGAGAGGAAATCAAAGAAGAAATCAGAATATTCCTGGAAACAAGGAAAAATGAGCACAAGAGCTACCAGAACTTGTGGGACAGAGCTAATTCATGTTAAGAGGAAAGTTTGTCTCTCTGCAAGAGTTCATCAGAAGGTAGAAAGGGCCCACATAAATAACTTGACTTTACAATTTAAGATCTTAGAAAATGACCAACTAAAAGAGCCCGAACTAGGAAGGAGGAAAGAAATAATAAAACTTAGAGAAGAAATCAATGAGCTAAAATCCCCAAAAACAATCCCAATCCCCAATAAAATCAAGAGTTGATTCTTTGAATTAAACACGATCGATAAACCACTAGTACGACTCACCAAGAAAGAGAATCCTAATAAATCAAATCCCAAATGAAAAGGGGATATCACAAGAGAAACCAAAAAAATCCAAAAGATCACGAATTACTTAAATCTGGAGGGATTTCTGCCAAAAGCCACTGGGTTTCGAGATTTGCTCCTGAGTCTCTGGGATAATGGCCATTGAGCAGCTTAAACAGGACCCAGAGAGGCCATTCTTGGGTGATGACTTGGGGTCTCCTTGGGGTGGGGAGGACAGGCCCGGCTCCACTCCCCATCCTGTGAGGCCCAACAAGTTTCGTTACTGTGGACCCAGATTTAAGTGTTAAAATTTCAGAATTTTAACACTTTTTGTTACTGTGGATCCAGATTTAAGTGTTAAAATTTCAGAATTTCAAAATCACATGGCCCAACTGCAGCCACGCGACATCATATGTTATTCATAACCAGCAATAGAACACAAATTGTCTGCTGTTGCCTTTTCAGCAGATCTGAGTGTTGGGGTAAAATCTCCAATAATAATGGTGGGTCTGGTGTCAAAATATTGAATGTGATCAAAGTAGAGAGAGAGAGTAATGTGGAAATCATCTGCCCCACAGGTAGGGGGAGGGTGTGGGTTGGGGGTATACTGGGGTTTTTGGTGGTGGAGAATGGGCACTGGTGAAGGGATGGGTGTTTCATTGTATGACCGAGACTTAGACCAGAAAGCTTTGTAACTGCTCTCACGGTGATTCAATAAATAAAATTATAAAAAATGAAAAAAAAAAGTAAGGTGGAGTTCATGCACAGTTCAATCAGCTAATCAGTGGCTGAATAAATAGCAATACTCCTACATTAAAAAAAAAAAGATCAGGGATTACTTTGAGAGTCTGTATGCAATAAAGCATACAGCACTGTAGTACTATAGCATTGTCCTCCTGTTGTTCATCGATTTGTTTGAGAGGGCACCAGTAACGTCTCACAACAAATTGTGAGACTTATTGTTACTGTTTTTGGCATATCGAATAAGTCACAGGTAGCTTGCCAGGCTTTGTCCTGAGGGTGAGATACTCTCAGTAGCTTGCCACCAGGCTCCCTCACTGCTCCATGTGCGTCCCTCCTGAAACTGTGCACTGGGTTGAAGAGGATGGCCTTTCCCGAATAGAGATGGACTGGTCTTTGGTCGAGGGTATACAAGCAGCTGCACTCCCCTGCTAGGACCTCCAAACAAACTCTCAAAACATACATATTAGAAGAAATTCCTGGATTCCTATAACCTCCAAGGCTGAACAAAGAACACTTGGGATACCTAACTAGACCTAAAACTGTCGAGGAAAATGAAAAGGTAACCAAAAGTCTTCCCCAAAACAAAAGCCCAGGTCCAGATGGATTCACTAGTGAATTCTTTCAAACCTTTTAAGAGGACCTATTGCCAGTCCTTTTCAAGTTTTTTTCCTTTCCAGAAAATTAAAGAAACAGAACCATTCTCGAAAAGTTTCTATGACACACAAAAAGAAACTTACAGGTTGATATCCCTGATGAACACAGATGCAAAAATCCTCAACAAAATATTATCAAATAGAATCCAAAGACTCATCAAAATGATCATACACCATGACCAAGTGGGATTCATCCTGGGGATGCAAGGATGGTTTAACATTCGCAAGTCAATCAACATAATGCATCATATCAATAAAAGAAAAGATAAAAACCATATGATCATATCAACAGATGCAGAGAAAGCATTCGACAAGATCCAGCACCTGTTCATGATGAAAACTCTCAACAAAATGGGAGTTCAAGGAACTTTCCTTAATATAGTCAAAGCCATCTACCACAAGCTCACGACAAGCATTATTCTCAGTGGGGGAAAACTAAAGACTTCCCTCTAAGATCAGGGACAAGACAAGGTTGCCCACTCTCACCATTTCTACTCAATATAGTACTGGAAGTACTTGCCATAGAAGTTAGGGAAGAAAAAAGATATTAAGGGCATTCAGATAGGAAAGGAAGAAATCAAGCTCTAACTATTTGCAGATGACATGATACTATACTTAGAGAACCCTAAAACTTCTAACCAAAAAGCTCCTAGAAATAATAGATCTGTGTAGAAAAGTGGCAGGTTACAAAATCAATACCCCAAAGTCCATGGCTTTCCTATATGCGAATAATGAAATAGAAGAAAGTGATATTTTTAAAAATCCCCTTCGCAACCGTGCCTCAGAAAAACAAGTACTTCAGAATCAGCTTAACTAAAGAGGTAAAGGACCTGTAAAACACTAACCACAAAATGATACTTCAAGAAATAAAAAAGGACATAAGAAATGGAAACACAGTCCCTGATTGTGGATTGGGAGAATTAACACTGTCAAAATGGCAATACAAATGGCAAAGCATTATATATATTCAATTTGATCCCTACAAGGATACCCATGACATCTTTCAAAAAAATTGATCAAACACTCCTGAAATTCATATAGAACAGTAATCCCCTCCCCACCACGAATAGCTAAAGCAATCCTTGGGGAAAAGAAGATGGGAGGCATCACCTTCCCCAACTTCAAAGTCTACTACAAAGTGCTAGTAATTAAAACAGCAAGGTATTGGAATAAAGACAGACCCGCAGACCAATGGAATAGAGTTGAATATCCTGACACGCACCGTCAAATATCTGATTATTTCATCTTTGATAAGAGAGAAAGAAATATGAAGTGGAGCAAGAAAATTCTCTTAAAGAGTGGTTCTGGGAAAACTTGATAGCTACATGCAAAAAAAATGGACTCACCGTCCTCCATGCCCGACCGAGGTCGCCAGCTGCCCCCCACAAGCGGCTCTCCGGCACGGCCACGGCCCCGGAGGCACAAGGACTTACACAGAGAGCCACCCGCTTGGAGCAGAAAAGCAAATGGACTATGTGTTAAACCCCGCCAGCATGCCTGCCCGGAGGGGAAAGGGTGTTGACCCGCTTGCCCGCTCCTCTCTGGAAAGAAAGATGGCGGCCGCACGGGAGCCTTGTGGACAGCAGGTTTGAGCCGTGGGTGGTGGGAGCAGCAGGGACCTCATGGGAAGGGGGGCGTAATGGGCCATCCTTCACGCCCGACCGAGGTCGCCAGCTGCCCCCCACGAGCGGCTCTCCGGCCGGCCACGACTCCAGAGCACAGAAACCAATCTCTTAACTATCTAACTTTGAATAGAAATTATTCCAGGGTTAATAAGTAAAGTAGCAGAAATCCAAAACCACGCGGCCGCTATTGCGGCTACGTGACATCATTTTATTCTTAAACCAAGTTGTAGAAAGCAAATCATTTCACAACGCTGTTTCAGCATGTCTGATTGGGGGGGGTCGTAAACTCTAAACAATAATTGTGCATCTTCTATCGAAACAATGTATCTAGCCAAAGTAGAGTATTAACTCAAAGTAGAGTATTAACTAGAACTAATCTGCCTCACAGGAATTGGGAGGGGTGGGAGGTGGGGTTCTATTGGGGTTCGTGGTTAAAAATAAGTATTTGTAAAGGGAAATGTGTTTGATACTTACATGACTGAGGCCTAAACCCGAAAGCTCTGTAAGTTTTCCCACAGTGATCCAATAAAGAAATAAATTATAAAAAAAAAAAATGGACTCAGACCTCTATCTAATGCTATGCACAAAAATCAGATCAAAATGGATTAAAGGCCTCAACATCAGACCTGAATCCATAAGGTACATGGAAGAAAATGTAGGCAAAACCCTCCATGATATTGAAGCCAAAAGTATCTTCAAAGATGAAATGACACTGACAAAGCAAGTGGAAGCAAAGATTAACAAAGAGGACTACATTAAACTAAGAAGTTTCTGCTCCTTGAAAGAAACTATGACAGAGACACAACAACAGCCTATGGAATAAGAAAGGTTATTCACCCAATACCTTCTGCTTTTTGGGTCACACCCGGCAATGCACAGGGGTTACTCCTGGCAGTGCTCAGGGGACCATATGGGATGTTGGGGATCGAACCCGGGCTTGCCGCGTGCAAAACAAATGCCCTCCCCGCTGTGCTATTTCTCCAGCCCCTCACCCAATGCCTTCTGATAAGGGGTTAATATCAAAGATATACAAGGCACCGGTTGAAATTTGCAAGAAATAAATTCAACCCCATCAATAAAATGGAGATAAGAAATGAACAGAAACTTCCTCAAAGACGAAATTCAAATGGTCAAAAGGCACATGAAAAAATGCTCTTCATCATTAATCATCAGGAAGATGCAAATCAAAACTATGAGGTATCATCTCACACCACAGAGACTAACACACATCAAAAAGAACAAGAGCAAACAGTGCTGGTGTGAATGAGGGGGAAAAGGAATTCTCCTTCTTCATTGTTGGTGAGAATGCCGACTGGTCCAGCCTTTTTGGAAAACAATATGGACATTGCTCCAAAAACTAGAAATTGAGATCCCATTTGACTCAGCATTACCACTTCCGGGGATATACTCTGGGGTCCAAAATCACACAGCAGAAACACCATCTGCACTTCTGTGTTCCTTGCAGTACTATTCACCATAGCCAGAATCTGGAAACAACCTGAGAGCCCAAGAATAGATGAATGGATAAAGAAATTATGGTACGTCTACATAGATTACTACAGAGCAATTCGGAAAAACGAAGTCATGAAATCTGCCTATAAATGGATGGATATGGAGAGTGTCATGCTGAGTGAAATGAGTCAGAAGGAGAGAGACATATAAAATGACTGCATTCATTTGTGGTATATAAAAAATATATAGCAGAAGACGAATATCCACGGCCAAGGAAAACAAGGGCTAGGAGAACTGGTCAATGGTTATAATCTACCACAAGTGTGTATGAGGCAGAAGATAGGTAAGATAAAGAAGGGACCAGTATGGCAATAATAGTTGAAAATGATCACGCTGGACAAGAACTGAATGTTAAAAGTAGGTAGCACTGTCCTCCCGTTGTTCATCGATTTGCTCGAGCGGGCCCAGTAACATCTCCATTGTGAGACTTATTGCTACTGTGTTTGGCATATCAAATACGTCATGGGTATCTTGCCAGGCTTTGCCTTGGGGCGAGATACTCTGGGTAGCTTGCCAGGCTCTCCGAGAGAAGCGGAGGAATCGAACCCGGGTTGGCCTCGTGCAAGGCAAACGCCCTACCCGCTGTGCTATCGCTCCAGTAGGTAAAGGGATAAACATGACAAGCTTTCAGTATCTGTATTTCAAACCACCATGTCCAAAGGGGGAGGGGGCATAAAGAGGAGGGGAAGAGGGAAGAAGAGCGGGGGACGAGGGACGGAGGGTAGAGGATAGAGAGAAGGATAGAGAGATAGAGAAAGAAAAAAGAGGGAGAGAGGGAGAGAGAGTAGTGCCTGCCATAGAGGCAGGCTGGGTGTGCGGGGAGATGAGAGGAAATTTGAGGACACTGGTACTGGTAAATGTACACTGGTGGAAGGATGAGTGTTGGAACACTGTTTGACTGAAACCTAATCATGAACAGCTTTCTATTTTTTTATTTTTATTAGTGAAACACCATGAGGTCTATACCAGCAGAACTGGTATCAGTTGTAGACTTACCAATATTTGTGCTTGGGTTTCAGTTATACAATGATCGAGTACCCATCCCTCCACCAGTGCCCATTTTCCAGCACCACGGATCCCAGTATCCCTCCCACCCCCCCAACCCCACCATCCCACCCTGCCTCTGTGACAGGAAATTCCCTTTTGTTCTCTCTCTCCTTTTGGGTGCTGTGGTTTGCAAGAGAGGCATTGAGTGGCAATCATGATGAACAGCTTTCTAAGGGTCTATCTCCCCGTGATTCAATAAAAAATAAAAATAAATTTTTAAAAAATAAGAATTTAAAAAATAAAAATGAAAGAAACAGGCAAGAGCATTGAACCCTCACCCCCACCAATAACTGGTTATTTAGTGAGTAGTCCAAGGATCGTTCAGTGGTGTATAACATAGGACTTAGGTTAAACAAGTATCAGTATCAGAAACCCTGGGGCAGCTGAAAAAAATCTTTTCCATGGTTAAGGTAATAAAATAACCACTAAGTAAATGATGTTTGGAGGGCCCGCTTGGGATGGAAGATGCATGCTGAAAGTAGACTATGGACCAAACATGATGGCCATTTAGTACCTGTATTGCAAACCATAACACCCAAAAGGAGAGAGAGAGTAAGAGAGAATGTGCCTGTCACAGAGGCTGGGTGGAGGGGGGGGAAGCATGGAATGGGGGTGGCGGGAAGAATACTGGGAACATTGGTGGTGGAGAATGGGTACTGATGGAGGGATGGGTACTCGATCATTGTATGACTGAAACGTAAGCATGAAAGTTTGTAAGTCTGTTACTGTATCTCACGATGATGCATTAAAAAAATTTTTTTAGAGAAATGAGTCTATATGTCCTACTGTGCTTACCAATGGACAATTTCACTGGTTCAGCCCTTCTGGAAAACAGTATGGACGATTCTCAAAAAATTAGAAATTGAGCTCCCATTTGACCCAGCAATACCACTCCTGGGAATATATCCCAGAGAGGCAAAAATGTATAGTCGAAGTGACATCTGCACTTGTTTGTTCATTGCAGCCCTCTTTACAATAGCCAGAAACTGGAAGAAACCTGAATGCCCAAGAACAGATGACTGGTTAAAGAAACTTTGGTACATCTACACAATGGAGTACTATGTAGCTCTTAGAAAAGATGAAGTCATGAAATTTACATACAAGTGGTACAATATGGAAAGTATCATGCTAAGCGAAATGAGTCAGAAAGAGAGGGATAGACATAGAAAGGTTGCATTCATCTGGGGGATATAAAGTAACGAAGTATGAGATTAATACCCAAGAATAGCTGAGATCAGCACCAGGAGGATTACTCCATAACTTAGAGGCCAGCCGGGTATCCTAGAGGAAAGGGCAGTTCAGATAGAGAAGGGAGCACCAAATAAAGGATGTTTGGAGGATCCTCCCAGGAGGGGAGATTCATGTCGAAAGTAGACTATGGACTGAACATGTTTGCCACTCAATGCCTCTTTTGCAGACCACAACACCCAAACGGAGAGAGAGAACACAGGGGATTGCCTGCCACAGAGACAGGGGGGATGGGGGGATGGGGGTGGGGGGATATTATCCATGGTGGTGGAAAATGGGCACTGGTGGAGGGATGGGTATCTGATCATTGTATAATTGAAACCAAAGCACAAAAAATTGTAAATCTACAACTTTAAAAAAAAATAAAATAAAATAAAGGGAAAAAAAAGAGGTGTGTTGCTGCCACCTTCTGTCCAGAAGCCAACATAACAGTCTTTGCACCTAATAACTCCAGGTTCTGCCATTTGGAATTTGGGAATGTTTTAATATGCTCCATTTTACAGATGAGGAGAATTATACAAACTGAATAAAGTAGCATAACTGGTATTAGGAGAGAAGAATTCATATTACATTGTTCTCCTGGACTGTAGGAGCCCTCCAGATATCAGAAGTTTGGGAAGGGGCTGGAGAGATAGCACAGCGGGTAGGGCGTTTGCCTTGCACGCGGCCGACCCGGGTTCGATTCCCAGCATCCCAAATGGTCCCCCCGAGCACCACCAGGAGTAACTCCTGAGTGCAGAGCCAGGAGGAACCCCTGTGCATCACCAGGTGTGACCCAGAAAGCAAAAAAAAAAAGTTTAGGAAGGCAAAATCTGTCCTGAACTCCTTCAAGTCCTCTATTCTAGCAACAATCTCCAGTCCTGCCATTTCCACAAAAAGGCTCTTACTTCTTCCTGCCTGAACTTTCTAGTCAGCTTTCAACGGCATAACAAAATTGGTGGATGAGTCTGTATTTCACCAGAACCTTCCTTCTTTCTCATGTGACTGAGAATCACCTCTGGGCTCATTAAAAACAGGTTTATAGGTAGGCATGTTGCTCACTGGATATCTGGGGCCCTGTCACCACACAAAAAAAGATTTAAGTGCCCCAATGGAGTACTATCTAGCTGTTAGAAAGGATGAAGTCATGAAATTTACATACAAGTGGTACTACATGGAAAGTATCATGCTAAGCGAAATGAGTCAGAAAGAGAGGGACAGACATAGAAAGATTGCATTCATCTGGGGAACATAAAGTAACAAAATAGGAAACTTAGGAGACTGACACCCAAGAATAGCCGAGATAAATACCAGGATGTTTACTCCATGGCTTGGAGGCCAGCCGCACAGTCTAGGGGTAAAGGCAGCTCAGATAGAGAAGGGAGCACCAAATAAAGGATGTTGGGAAGATATGCCCAGGATGGGAGATGCATGCTGAAAGTAGACTATAGACCGAACATGATTGCCACTCTATTCCTCTTTTGCAAACCACAGCACCCAAATTGAGAGAGAGAACAAAAGGGAATGCCCTGCCACAGAGGCAGGGTGGAATGGGGGGGTGGGGGTGGGAGGGATACTGGGATCCGTGGTGGTGGGAAATGGGCACTGGTGGAAGGATGGGTACTCGATCATTGTATAACTGAGACCCAAGCACAAAAATTTGTAAGTCTACAACTGTACCTGATGGTGTTTCACTAATAAAATTTTTTTTAAAAAAAGAAAGATTTAAGTGCCCGACTCAGTTCTCCACATAAAGATTCAGTTCTCTAGGAACTGCATCTTTGTGTGGTGGTGCTGGGGGGGCAAACCTAGGGTCTCACTCATGCAAAGCATGTGATGTACTACTGGGACACACGTGCCCTGGCCAATAAATTGCATTTTTAAAAACTAATACATTTTTAAATATATGCGATAATTAGAACATATCTGAAATTAAGAGTTTTTTAGAAAATCTTTAAATCTCTCTTTTCTTTAAATATTGGGAACTCCAGAGAAGCCCGTGTTCTCTCCTTTGCATCTTTCCCCACCCTGCCTTATTTCCCAAATAATCTTCCTTTAAAAAAATAAATTGTCCATATTGGGACCAGAGAGATAGGACAGCAGGCAGGATAGTTGCTTATATGCAACCAACCTACGCTTGATCCCGGCTTCCCATATGGTCCCTTGAACCCTGCCAGGAATGATCCCTGAGTGCACAGTCGGGAAAAATCCCTGAGCTCCATTGGATGCACTTTCTCCCCAAAAAATAAAAAGATTTTCAAAAATAAGGTCAGAAAATATTTTTTTAAAGAATGGCAGCAGTTCTGAGCAATAGTACAGAGGGCAGGACACTCACCTTGCACGTGGCTACCCGGGTTCGATTTCTGGAACCTCATATGGTCTCCTGAGCACTACCAGGAGTAATTCCTGAGTGCAGAGACGGGAGTAAATCCTGAGTATTGTTGGGTGTGGCCCCCAGACAAACAAACAAACAAACCGAATGGCTGCTATACACACCCATGGGCCCTTCTCTTGGATTTGCTCATTGCCAAAGTTTTGCCTGTTTCTTTGAAAGTAAGTTTCAGACTTCATATTTCACCCCTAAGCATTTCTGTCTCCCAATAAAAAGTCTATGGTTCTCAATAACCAAAGTAGAGGGTTACATACAATATACCCACATGTATCTGTGTATATGTTATATTCAACACAACCATAGATTACTCAAGAAATTTAACATTAATACAGAGCCCGGCAAGCCACCAAGAGTATTCAATATGCCAAAGACAGTATCAAGAAGTCTCAAAAAAAAATGGAAACATTACTGGGCCCGCTCAAGCAAATCCATGAACAACTGGAGGACAGTGTAACAGTGTAACAGTATCACTGAACAGCGTTTCTCAATCTTTTTTCCACCATGGTTCCTTTTCCACCTTGTTTTCTACCTGTGGCCCAAGGTCTTACCAGTCTTACCAGTCGACCTCCTAGTCTTCTGCCAAGACCCTCCCCCTTCGTTTATATGATTTTCACCTGTGGCCCCTGTGGAATACCCTGAGGGCCCATAGGGGGTCATGTGGCCTCCAGATGAAGAACTGGGGACTGAGGTTTCAGAACAAGGGCGTGAGGATGGAGGGAAGGAGTGTCTTGTGGAAGGAGGCTGGGCACATTACGGCTTTGTAGTCAAAGGAGAGTGTCCATAACTCATTTAATGCACTGGGAAGTCATTGGATGTTTTAATTTATGATGATGATATTTTTGTTTTTTAGGGGTTTTTTGAGCCTCACCTAGCTGTGCTGAAGGCTTACTCCTGATTCTGAGTACTCAGTGGGGGTCAGGGCCCCATATAGGGTGCCAGGGATTGAACCTGGGTGGGCCGCTTACTTCAAGGCAAGTGTCTTACCTGCTGTACCATCTTTCTGTCCCCTTTAGAGTACTTGTTTTTTTGTTTTGTTTTGTTTTGTTTTGTTTTGGGGCCACACATGGTGGTGCTCAGGGATTTTTCCTGACTTTGTGGAATCATTCTTGGCAGGGCTCTGGGCACCGTATGTGGTGGCAGGGATCAAACCTGAGTTGGCTGTGTGCCAAGCGGCACCTTACCCATTGTGCTCTCTCTCCAGTTCTACCTCATTGAAGGAGGGGGGTGAGTTTATCTGGTCTACAACATCAAAAGGTCCATCTGAAGATAGTTTCAGAATTGGAACTTTCTAGAAGACAGCTATGTCTAAACGTTTGAAGGAGTTGTTGAGGGCCAGAACAATAGGACAGTGGGTACTTGCCTTCCATGGGGTCAACTGGGCTTTGGTCCCCAGCATCCCATATCAGCATCCCATATGGTCCCCAAACACCAACAGAAGTAATTCCTGGGTGCAGAGCCAGGACCTCGTCCCAAAACATCACCAGGTTTGGAAGGTTTAAAAAAAAAAGTTGATGTCATTTTCTTGATTTTATTTATATGTATTTTTTTTTTTTTGTGGTGCTAAGGCTCAAACTCAGGGCTACGTACATTTGAGACCTGTGTTCCACCACTAAGCTACATTCCCAGGATTCAATGTCATTTTTTTTTTTTTTTGCTTTTTGGGTCACACCTGGTCATGCACAGGGATTACTCCTGGCTCTGCAGTCAGGAATTACCCCTGGCGGTACTCAGGGGACCATATGGGATGCTGGGAATCGAACACGGGTCGGCCGCGTGCAAGGCAAACACCCTACCTGCTGTGCTATTGTTCCAGCCCTTCAATGTCATTTTTGAGGTGAGAAGTGCTTGGGGCCACTCCAGGTTCTGTGTTATGGGGGTCACTCCTGGTGGTGCTTAGGAGACCATATAAGATTCAGGGGGTTGAACTCTCACTGCTGTGTGCAAGGCAAATGCCTTAATCCCTGCACTTGTTCTCAAGCCCTCAATGTTTTTTTTTTTTCAATTTCGGGGTGGTGGTTTGGGTCACACCTGGCTATGCTCAGGTTTTACTCCAGGTTCTGTACTTAGGGATCACTCCTGGCAGTGCTTGAGGAACCATCTGGGGTGCCAGGGATCAAACCTGGAGTTGGTTGTGTGCAAGGCAAACGCCCTGCAGCTGTATTATTGCTCCAACCCCATCAAGACCTCAAAACACTATCATTAGCTGTCATTGTAATCATTACTACCACTGTATTGTCTTTTTTTTCTTGCTTTTTGGGTCACACCCGACGATGCACAGGGTGGTGACTCTTGGCTCATACACTCAGGAATTACTCCTGGTGGTTGCTCAGGGGGCCATGTGGAATGCTGGGAATCAAACCCGGTCAGCTGTGTGCAAGGCAAACACCCTACCCACTGTGCTATCACTCCAGCCCCTGTACTGTCATTTTGTAAATGGGAACATGGCTCAAATGACAGAACACATGCCTTGCCTCGAACTGGATCCCTGACACCCCATGGCCCTTGGTATCACTGGGAGGGGCCCAGAACCCCAAGCACTGCATGCATCTCTGAGTCACCTCCCTGCTCCTGGAGGCGACTCTTTTGTGGGGGCCCCTGTACCTCCACAAACCAGACTCTGACTCTGCTCACGCTTCCAGGTGAAAGGAAAGAAGGGCAGGGGCTGGAAGGATAGTACAGTGGGCAGGACACTTGCCTTACACATGGCCGGTTCAGGTTTGACCCCCAGCACCTCATATGCTCCCCCAAGCTTTCCAGGAATAATACCTGAGCACAGAAGCAGAACTAAGACCTCAGCACACGCAGTTGTAGCCCCCGTCAAAAATGTTTAAGTTTATAAAAATATTTGTTGATGGTTTGGGGGACTGGACATATAAAACACATGCTCTGCTGCTGAACCACATCCCAGGCCCCTCCTTTATTCATTTATTTGTTTCCTTTTGGGTTCAGGTCACAGTGATGCTCAGGGCTTACTCCTGATTCTGCACTCAGGAATTTCTCCTGGCGGTATTCAGGGGACTATATGGAAATGCTGGAAATGGAAGTTGGGTCTGCCATGTGCAATGCAAAAATTTCTAGCTGCTGTACTATCACCTGGCCCCAGCTCTGCTTTTATTTTAAAGGAGAAAATGAACATTTCTGGGCAGTGACTTGAGTATTTAAAAGCTTCTTCCAGCCAGGAAGACCCTCTCACGATGGTTTTCTCTGGCTGCAGACTCAAAGGGAGTGTCAGGCAGGAAAGAACCTCTTGCAGCAGCTTGACAGGTGGAGACAGCAGCCCGGAGGGACAGGTGACACCCTGGCATGGGGTGTCACTTTCTCCCCCACCTGTGGACCCCCTCATGGCACACGCCCCCTCACTCCTTCCATGGATACCAGACCTCCCAGACCTGCTGATGTTGAGCTGCTCAAGACCCGGATCAGCTCTGCCAGGTCAGAGGTGAGCTCTCTCCTGAAGAGGAAGACAGTGTGTTGGCCCAGAAGTGACGGCCCCAGACATGATGACCCCAGGAGTCTCCAGGTGTGAGGTACCCAGGCGTGATGCTCTAGGTGTGATGTTCCAGGTGTGATGCCCCAGGTGTGATGCCCCAGGCGTGATGCTCCAGGTATGATGCCCCAGGCGTGATGCGCCAGGTGTGATGTTCCAGGTGTGATGCCCCAGGTATGATGCCCCAGGTGTGATGCTCCAGGTGTGATGCCCCAGGCGTGAGTCTCCAGGTGTGAGATACCCAGGCGTGATGCCCCAGGTGTGATGCCCCAGGTGTGATGCTCCAGGTGTGATGCTCCAGGCGTGATGCTCCAGGTGTGATGTTCCAGGTGTGATGCCCCAGGCGTGATGCTCCAGGTGTGATGTTCCAGGTGTGATGCCCCAGGTATGATGCCCCAGGTGTGATGCTCCAGGTGTGATGCTCCAGGCGTGATGCTCCAGGTGTGATGTTCCAGGTGTGATGCCCCAGGTGTGATGCCCCGGGTGTGATGCTCCAGGTATGATGCCCCAGGCGTGAGTCTCCAGGTGTGAGATACCCAGGCGTGATGCCCCAGGTGTGATGTTCCAGGCGTGATGCTCCAGGTGTGATGTTCCAGGTGTGATGCCCCAGGTGTGATGCTCCAGCCTCTGCTCGGTGGCTAGTGTCTTGTCTGAAGACACAGTGGGAGTGGGAGAGAGTGGCTTCCACTCAAGGACCCCCATGTCCTCCTGCCTCCTGAGTTCAGGCGACCTGACAGAGATCCCCTGTCACTGGGGAGCCACAGCCAGGATAGAGGGGTCGCTAGCTTTGCCCCAGGAAGCAGCAGCTCTGCCTTCAGAAGCCTGTCGTGTGGCTAAGCTTTGTCGGGAATTTTTGTGACTTCGCCCCTCCCTAACCTTCACTGAAATGGGGTCTGACCGGTCACAAAGCAGAAAAAGCTCAAGGGAGAGAGGCCAGAACAGGGCCACAGCATGAGCGATGAGGCGGGCAGACAGCTCAGAGACCACACACATGTCACAGACGAGCCATTCACAGTCCAGCCCAGTCCCACCACCAGTGTGCCCAGGAGCCCATCCACTACCCCAATCTGTCTTCCTTACAGGCACAATCAAATTTACTTCCTATAGTTTGTTACCACACAAAGGCAAATGGAATTATCAAAACTTAGTATTTAGCCCTGGAGCGATTTAGGCTGGAGCCATAGCACAGCAGGTAGGGTGTTTCCCTTGCACGCGGCCAACCTGGGTTCAATACAAGAGTATCCCACCCACCACACCGCAGAGCTTGGCAAGCTCCCCGTGGCATATTCAATATGCCAAAAACAGTAACAAGTCTCACAATAGAGAGTTACTGGTGCCTGCTCAAGCAAATCGATGAACAACAGGACAGTGCTACAGTGTGCTACAGTATTTAGTCCACTTGTGAGCATTGTCATAGCGACAGGACGCCACTGAAGTCATTGTCTGAGGATCAGCCGCCACATCACAGCCTGCAGTGTGCAGCCTCTTGCACAGATCCCACAAGGGGGCGCCCTCACCCACCATCGCCGCCAGAGCTCCAGGAAGTCTTCTCTGTGATTGTAGCATGCCTACCTGGATTGCCCAGTCTCTCAGCCACCCCCCTCCAAGTGCTCAGCTCCCCATGGCACCCACCATGCTGGCCACCCCACCCAGTAAGATCACAGCAGATCTGATGGGAAAGTTGCACAGAAGCCCCCAAGCTCCATGAGGTGTTCAGGAGCTGTGGATCTGGAATAGTTTGTTGACTTGGCAGTTTGCTGAGGTTCAGTTGTGGGTCTGAGCTGTTTCTGTGTCGGACGGTGTCGGGTGTGACTGCCAGCGGTGCTTCAAGGCAGAAAGGGGAATCTGCCCTCCCCCATCCCGAGAAGACCCCAGAGCTGCCCCTGGACATCCCCCTGGGAAGATGCTGGGACATCGTGTTCTTTTGGAGATTAATTGTGGGGCTGAGCTGTTTCTCTGCCTGCAAGCTGACAGGTGTGGGTGGGGCCACTCCATTCTGTTATTTTTAGGATTATTTATTTATTTATTTATTTATTTATTTATTGAATCACTGTGGGAAAAGTTACAAAGCTTTCGGGTTTAGGTCTCAGTCATGCAAACATCAAGCACATTTCCCTTTACCAATACTTATTTTTCACCATGAAGAACCCCAATAAACCCCCACCCCCCACCCCTCCCAATGCCTGTGAGGCAGATGAATTCTAGTTAACACTCTATCTACTTTGACTAGATTCACTGTTTCGACAAAAGATGCACCATTATTATTTAGAGTTTACACCCCCCAAATCAGACATGCTGAAAAGGCATTGTGAAATGATTTGCTTTCTACAGCTGGGTTCAAGAATTAAATGATGTCGCCCGGCCGCAATAGCAGCCGCACGGTCTTGGATTTCTGCTATTTTACTTATTAACCCTGGAAGTATTTCTGCTGAGAGTTAGATAATTAAGAGATTGGTTTCTGTGGTCTGGAGCCATGGCCGTGCCGGAGAGCCGCTCGTGGGGGGCAACCGGTGACCTCAGTAGGGCGTGAAGGACAAGCTGGGAACGCCCCCCTTCCCATGAGGTTTTAGTCGCCCCATCACCACCGGCTCATACCTGGCTTTCCACAAAGCTCCCAAGCGGCTGCCATCTTTGTTTCCAGAGGGAAGCCATTCTGTTATTTTTAATCATGTTTTATTCCCCTACCCTGCTGCTCTGCAGTCCACCTGTGAGAGAGATTATTCTGCATCTGTCTCTCCCCTCCCAGCTGACTTCTCTCAGATACATACAGCAGGGACAGCAGCTGGCGCCTCCCACGACCTGATGGCTCCTGGGTTCCATTCATGCCAGCAGGAAGACCGTGCTGGCCCAGGAGGTCCAACAGAAGGCCTCCCCCCGCAAGACAGGGTGTTGTCTGGGGAATATCAGGGCCAGGGCAAAAACCAAGGGCAGCTGCCCTACCATCATACACATACCCCAAGCCCAGCTGCCTGGACACCAGGAGTAGAGGAAATGCAGACCACTTAGCCGGGCGAGAACACACACTGCACACACAGGACACGGCCACTCGCGTTATTACTTCCACAAAGGCACCCCACAGGCACCACACACCAGACACCAGACAACAGCACAAACAAAGGGCACATATACAACAGAGCCCACAGGTGGCACCTTCTTTGTGCCACCAAGCATGGGACCCTATGCAGACCCCAGTAATCGGGAGCGGAGCCAGCACCCCCCAGTGATATGGAACTCCGGACAAAGACTTGATGCCCTGCCCATGAGAAAACAGGGCATTGGTGGCAGCAGCTGAGGCTTCCACTGCTCTGGGCCCTGAGCTGACCGCATGCTGAGGTCACAGGGCTGTCTCTGTCTGCCCCCGCTCACGCTATGTTCACGGCACTTTAAGCAGCAGGTAAGTCCGGACTAGACCTCAGGTAACTCCAAATGCACGGAAGATTAGGATCACACCTCAAGTTTTTCCATCTGCCATTCTTCACTTCACTTAATCACTTAACTTCCCGTTAGTCGTCGATTTGCTCGAGCGGGCGCCAGTAACGTCTCCATTTGTCCCTGTCACGTGCTAGTGTAGCCCAATGGCATCTGTTCGCTCCAGGAATATGAAGGGCTTCAAACTGATCGTTCATGATCTTGACAAAGAAGTCTGACCATCTGGAAGGTGGGCGGCCACGCGTTCTTTTGACATCCCGTGGAATCCAGTCGGTAACAGCTCTAGTCCAGCGGTCGTCTTTAAATCTCATTACGTGACCAGCCCATATGATTTTCGACACCTTGGCAAATGAGACAGCGTCCCTGATTCTTGATCGTCGACGGATGTCAGAACTCCAGATTCTTTCTCTCATTTGAGTGAAACGTGATATTCCAAGTATAGCTCTTTCTATTCTTCTTTGGGTGACCTGAATAGCATTCTCATCTTGTTTGCGTAGGGCCCAGGTCTCTGAGGCATATGTTAATGCATTATTTATTTATTTATTGCTTTTTGGGTCAGTAACCCCGGCAATGCACAGGGGTTCCTCCTGGCTCTGCACTCAGAAATTACTCCTGGCAGTGCACAGGGGACCATATGAGATGCTGGGGGTTGAACTCGGGTTGGCCACGTGCAAGGCAAGTGCCCTACCTGCTGTGCTATCACTCCAGCCCCTGCCCTTATTTTTAAAATGTTATGTCAGAGTGAGAGAGAGTAATGAATGGGGTTAAGGCACTTGCCTTGCAAGCAGCCGACCCATGCAGCCGATTCCTGGTCCTGCATAGGATTCCCTGAGCACAAATCCAGGAAGTAACCCCTGAGCATTATAGGGTGTGACCCCAAAAGAAATCTAAAAAATCAAGTTATGGGGATGGAGCAATAGCACAGCAGGTAGGGTGTTTGCCTTGCATGCGGCTGACCCAGGTTCGATTCCCAGCATCCCATATGGTCCCCTGAACACCACCAGGAGTGATCCCTGAGTGCATGAACCAGGAGTAACCCCTGTGCATAGCCGGGTGTGACCCAAAAAGAAAAAAATCAACTTATACGGGCTGGGGAAATGGTACAGGGATTCAGTCATGGTGGATGAAACCCACTCAGGCCAGATGGTCTCAGCCCTGGTATCACGTAGACCCCAAGCACCCCCATGTGTGGTCGTGGAGCCTCCTGAGGGTCACAATGTGGGTCCTGGTGGTCCCAGCACCTGAGCAGCTCCACATCCCAGGACCTGAGCTCTGAAGTACCAAATTGTTGACCAAGTATCGCTGGAAGTACTCCCCAGATTCCCAGAGTGAGCCCCCCCCGAAAAGTAAATAATAAAATAATAAATAATTCTCTTAAGGATAAGCAAACCAGGCCTGAGTGATAGTACCGTGAGTAAAGCACTTGCCTTGCATGTAGCCAACCCACATTCGAACCCCAGCATCCCCGAGGGTCTTCTGAGCCCTCCGGGAGTGATTCATGGGTGCAGAGCCAGGCGTAAGCCCTGAGCACCTCTGAATGTGGCCCCAAACAAAAAGATGAGAGCAAATCACTAACTAAATAATAAAGATTTCCCCAGTGTGAGCCTTCCTCCCTCCATTCCAGGTGAGAAGAAGTTTCCTTCTGGGGGTTGGATCCCTGCTGCTAAAATGCCTCCAAGCCACATGCAGTTCTGCCAGGATGGGGTGGACCAGAACTGCAGCTGCAGGGAGTAAGAGCCAGACCAGGACAGAGACGCAAGGCCCAGGGAGCAGCAGAGGGGGGAGGTGGGCAGTCCAGGGTAAGCAAGATAGTCCAGGGTGGATATGGGAAACCTGAGAGGTGGAGGCCAGTGAGGGGCTGAGTGACCGGGCTCAGCTCCGTTCCTTTCAGGCTGCCAGCCTAGCACAGGAAACAGAGGCAGCGAGTCCCGCCCCGTGGGAGAAGTCTGCCAGGGAAGAGGAGACACAAAGGCCCCAAAGTTCTAGGAATCAGCCAGAATCAGCGGCCACATCACAGCCCGTGGCGTGCAGCATCTTGCACAGATCCCACCAGGGGGCACCCTCGTCCGACATCGCCACCTGAGCTCCAGGAAGCCTTCTCTCTGATTGTAGCAAGCCTGCCTGGATTGCCCAGTCTCTCAGCCACTCCCCTCCAAGTGCTCAGCCCCCCGTGGTACCCACCATGCTGGCCATTCCATCATACGTTAATTCCCTAAGAGACCTATGGACAGGTTTCTCTCTCTCTCTCTCTCTCTCTCTCTCTCTCTCTCTCTCTCTCTCTCTCTCTCTCTCTCTCTCCCCCACTCCCTCTGTCCCATCCTATACCCAAACAGCCTCAGCTTCTTAAAAATCTGTTTCCACAGGATTAGGAGGACAGGTCTCTGTTTGGAAGCTTGCTGCAAGTGTGGGAGGCGGTGACAGCACAGAGAAGGGACCACGATGACAATGATTGTTGGAAATGATCACTCTGAACAAGAACTGAGTGCTGAAAGGAGGTCAAGTGATATACATGATAACCTTTCGATTACGGTATAGCAAACCACAATGCCCCAAAGAAAAGAGAGAACATGAGGAAGAAGGGGGAGGAGGAAGAAGAGGAAGAGGAGGAGGAAGAGAAGAGGAGGAGAAGGAAGAGGAGGAGGAGGAAGAGGAGGGGAGGAAAAGGAGGAAGGGGAAGTGGAGGAGGAAGGCGAGGTAGAATAGGAGAAGGAGGAAGAGTAGGAGGAAGAGGAAGAGGTGGTGGAAGAAGGGGAGGAGGAGGAAGAGGAGAAAAAGGAGGAGGAGGAAGAAAAGAAGGAAGAGGAGGAAAAAGAGGAGGTGGTAGTGGAAGGAGGGGAGGAGGAGGAAGAGGACAAGAGGAGGATTAAGAGGAGGAGGAGGAGGAAGAGCAAAGCATCTGCTATACAGATAGAGGCAGGCTGGAGGGACGGTGGCAGGAGAGAAGTCAGGGACATTGGTGGTGGGAAAGATACATTGGTGAAGGGGTGGGTGTTGGAACATTGTATGACTGAAACTTAATTATGAACAACTTTGTAGCTGTATATCTCAAAATTTAAAAAAGAAAAGGGAGGAAAAGAAAGGGTCGGTTCCAAAGACAACCTTTTAGAGGGTCCCTCTGACCCCTAAGAATCGAAAGGAGAAAAGGAGGAGCCAAGGGAGTTTCTAGGAGGATGTCTGGACAGACCCAGTGACTGTCTCTACGGTGATTCGATTAAAAACAATCTGTTTCCAATGTCATGTTGAGTGAAGTGAGCCAGGACAAGCACAGGATGATCTCATTATCTGGGGTACATAAAACAACCGGACGAGGAGGGAACGCAGAGTAGGAAAGGGGGTGAGGTGCCCAGATCAGCCTTGACCCCAGGGTATAGGAAGGAGAAAGACAGAGAAGGAAAGGGATCGGGAGGAGATTGAAGAAGACGGGGAGAGGAAGTGGTGGGGGAAGCAGGGGTCAAGAGCTTCAGTGAGGGGCCAGAGCGATAGCACAGCGGGCAGGGAGTTTGCCTTGCACGCGGCCAACCCTGGTTCGATTCCCAACATCCCATAGGGTCCCCTGAGCACTACCAGGAGTCATTCCTGAGTGCAGAGCCAGGAGTAACCCATAAACATCGCTGGGTGTGACCCAAAAAAGAAAAAAAAGAGCTTCAGTAACATGGGGAGTGGCGTTGCTATATATCCAAAGCACCGAGTCAGCATCACTGAAAACCATAAGGTCCAAACTGCAATCATCAAACTCTAAACGTGGCTGTCTTCTCGGATGCCCACTCCCAGCTGAGACATCAGGGCAATGTTGGGAGAGCAGCAGGTCAGCAACTTCCCTGCCAGAGCCCTGGGAGCCACACTCACGCCTCAAGCCCGACACCATGCTTCCCACCGGCTTATCCAATTAAATATTCTGGATTTTCTGGAGTGACATTTCCAAATTCTACCACACTGACTTCCCAGTAGGAGCACATCAGATTGGATGGGATGTAACACAAAAGCCAACCAATCTCGACTAACAGAAACGTGACCACAGAAGGCTTAACTTGCAACAACAGCAACAACTTGCAACAACTGCAACAACTTGCTACAATAAGGCTTAACTTGCAACAACAGCAACAACTGCAACAACTTGCAACAACTTGCAACAACTGCAACAACTTGCTACAATAAGGCTTAACTTGCAACAACAGCAACAACTGCAACAACTGGCAACAACTTGCAACAATAAGGCTTAACTTGTAACAGTGGTCCTCAGGGAAGGACTAATGTTCCCTTGGTGAGCTGAAACAATTTTCACAAATATTCTTCTACTGAAATACTTTTCGATGATTCCATTAGTCATTTAGTGGTAACAAGCAATGTTAAATAAATTATTCTGGGCCTGCCAAGGGGCAAGTTTGAGAGGTGGCTGGGGAAATAGGGACAATGGTGGAGGGAAGGTAACAGGCGGTGGGACTGGTGTTGGAGCATTGAATGTCGGAAACAAATCATCAGGAACAGCAGGCGGGGGGCTGGGAGGGGAGCTGGGGTTCTGATTGACACTGGTGGTGGCAGTGGTGTTAGAACATGGTATGTCTAAAATTCAACTATCAGTAATTTTGTTCTTCAATAATTTTTTAACTTTTTTTTTTTTTTTGCTTTTTGGGTCACACCCGGCGATGCACAGTGGTTACTCCTGGCTCTGCGCTCAGGAATTCCTCCTGGCGGTGCTCAGGGGACCATATGGGATGCTGGGAATCGAACCTGGGTCAGCTGCGTGCAAGGCAAACGCTCTACCCGCTGTGCTATTGCTCCAGCCCCAATTTTTTTTAACATTTTAAATCTGCTGCCAACACACTCCCCAGGCAAAGATCCAAAGATACCCAAGCACTGTTGGAGGCCGCTTCCTGGCCACCAAAACACTCCTGCTTCTCCGCCAGCTTCTTTCCCCTTTATTTGGGGTCTTTACTTTGGCATTCTGGCCCACACGAAGTCCCTCACATCTCCAGTTTTTGACAGTGCCCTCAGCCGCCCACAGACCAAACTGTTTAACCTGTTTCCTTAATTCCCTGTCCTCCACTCATGGTGGCCCCAAGGTAGGCCACATGTGGTGTCCCCAGCACACCTGGAGGCAGCAGTAATTTCTTTTTTTTTCTTTTTGTTTTGTTTTGCTTTGCTTTTTGGGTCACACCCGGCGATGAACAGGGGTTCTCCTGGATCTGCACTCAGGAATTCCTTCTGGCAGTGCTCAGGGGACCATATGGGATGCTGGGAATCGAACCCAGGTCAGCCATGTGCAAGGCAAATGCCCTACCCCCTATGCTATCGCTCCAGTTCCAGCAGCAGTAATTTCTGGGCACGTGTTGCCATGGACATGAATGCGTGGCTTGACACTTTTTCTTTGCTTTGCTGCTATTATTGCTGCTGCAAAGCTCATGCCCACACAACGCGGGGCTGAGAGCCAGGTCTTTCACAGTGCCCTGCCTCGTAAGCCACATTCCCAGCCCTCCACACACGTTAACTTCATCCCAGCATCAGCTGCAGGTACATCATAGCAGCCACTTCAGGCCTCCGCATTCTGTTCCATCGTGTGCTTGTCACCTCTTGGTCCCAGCTGTGCCCATCTAGGAGGCTTCTGACTGCCTTCTGCCACAAATATGCCCCAGAAACGTCATCCTTGCCTGACAAGCGTGCTCCCGGGGAATTGGATTTCTCTCGGTGGCGTGGCTGTAAGGACACAGGCTTTGCACACTCCCAGCGCACTAAATGCCCACACTCCCGCCCAGTGCGTGCAGACTCCCACCCTGGACCCGTCTTGGGTGGCACCCGCCTTCGCAATCCCGGCCATCAAGATGGCAGAGAGTGAGCCAGCCTCCCTGCACATGGTGGTTTACCCCTGAGCACTGTCTTTTTTGTTTTTTATTGAGTCACTATGAGCTAGTAGGGATTAGTGAGCTTGCATTTACATATGCCTCAGAGACCTGGGCCCTACGAAAACAGAATGAGAACACTATTCGGGTCTCTCAAAGAGGAATCGAAAGAGCTATGCTTGGAGTATCACGCTTTCACTCAAGTGAGAGAAAGAATCCGGAGCTCCGACCTCCATCGACGATCAAGAATCAGGGACACTGTCTCGCGTGCCAAGGCACATGAAAATCAGATGGGCTGGACACGTAGTGAGATTTGAAGACGACTGCTGAACCAGAGCCGTTACCAACTCGATTCCACAGGACGCCAAAAGAACGCATGGCCGCCCACCTACAAGATGGTCAGACTTCGTCAAGACCCTGAACGATCGGTTTGAGGCTGTTTGTGTTCCCAGAATGAGCAGATGCCACTGGGCTACACTAGCACATGAAAGAGGCGAATGGAGACGTTGCTGGTGCCCGCTCGAGCAAATCAATGAGTAATGGGATGTCAAGTGATCAAGTGATCAAGTGATCACTATGAGCTACAGTTACAAAACTTTCATGTTTGAGTTTCAGTCATACAATGTTCGGACACCCATCCCTCCACCAGTGTACATTTTCCACCACCAATGTCCCCAGTATCCCTCCCCCCATCCCACCCACCCCCTACCTCTTACTCTCTCTCTCTCTACTTGCACACATCTCCCATCCAGAGTGATCCCTCCAACCATCATTGGCTTGATCATCCCTTCTCTATCCCAGCTGTCTTCTCCCCCACCGGAGCACTGTCTTGTGAGCACTTTGTGCCAGTACTGCTGCCGTTCTCCCAAGTTCCTGCTCCTGTGGGAGCCCCTGAGATGTCCTCACTTAGTGAACCTTTCCCAAGCTATCAACAATGTTTTCAGTTGTTTGGTTTTGGGATTTGGGGACCACACCCCACCATCCAGGCTCCAAGTTCAGGACCTAGTCCTGGATGTGGTCAGGGGGTCAAAGTAGTCACGGGAATCTAGCCAAGGTCAGCCCCAGGCCCCACGCCGCCCCCGCAGCACTCTGCCCCTGCACTGTCTCTCTGGCCCCCGTACTACCAACTCTTAGTGTCTACCTCTGTAGTCACACAGTATTGCTCAGTGTTGCTCAGGGGTTACTCCTGACAGTGCTCGGGGGACTATATGGGCGGAGAAATTGAACTCGGGTCTGCGGTGTTGGCTGCGCAAACGCCCTGCCCACTGTGCTATCGCTCCGGCCCTCACTTTAGACCTTTGAGTTTTGCTGAAACCTTTAAGTGGTTCTTGCGTGTTCAGTTTGGGTTTTGAAAGGAGTCAGGGGAGACTCTGCCAATGAGTTCTTGGGACTAGTAAAATGTGGATTTAGGGATCTGAAGAACTCTGTTACTAGCCCTAAGCTGCTAGTATCACTGCCAGGACCCACTTTGTGGACACATAAACTGAGGCCTGAGAAGACCTTGAATGGTGCCAGCACAGACCCAGAGGAGGCTGGAGCCCCAGCCTGGACAGAGGCCAGGAAGGGTCATCTAAGAAGACCCTCTGTCGCTTCAGCTCTCCCCTGTACAACCACCTAGCAACAGACTCTTCCCTAGGTGGAAGCCCCACGTGGGGCAGTTTTGGGGGAAAAGCACATAAAGCCAAGCTGAGCAGAGGAAGCACACACAGCCCTGCACATGTGGGGCCAGCACACGAATGCGTCACCCGCATCTCCCTCCTGAGACGTGGACTTTCATACGTTAGTGCTGGCATGTGTTCTGAGGTTCTGTCTGCCTTTGGAGAAACCCAACTTCTCTCTCGAGCTTGTCTCTCTCTCTCCCTCGCACACACAAACACACACACTCACTCTTTCTGTCTCTCTGGCTATGTCTCTCTCTCACACACACTCACTCACTCACTCACTCTGTCTCCTTCACACACACACACACTCACTCTCTCACACACACACTCACACACAAACACACACTCATACACTCTCTCACACACACAAACACACACACACTCTCTCTGTCTCTCTCCTTCACTCACACTCACTGTCTCACACACAAAAACACACACACAAACACACACTCACTCTCACACACACAAACACACACTCTCACTCTCTCTCCTTTACACACACTCACTCTCACACACAAACACACACTCACACTCACTCACACACAAACACACACTCACACTCACTCACACACAAACACACACACTCTTTCTCATACACACAAACACACACACACTCTTTCTGTCTCTGTCTCGGTCTCTCACACACACTCTGTCTCTCTCCTTCACACACATACTCTCTCACACACACTCTCTCTCACACACAAACACACACTCATACACTCACTCTCACACACACAAACACACACTCTCTCTCTGTCTCTCTCCTTCACTCACACTCTCACACACACAAACACACACACTCTCAGTCTGTCTCTCTCCTTTACACACACTCACTCTCACACACACACAAACACACACTCACTCTCTCACACACAAACACACACTCTTTCTCACACACACAAACACACACACTCACTGTCTCTCTCCTTCACACATTCACTCTCTCACACACAAACACACACTCAGGCACACACAAACACACGCACACACTCATTCTCTTTGTCTCTCTGTCTCTCTCTCTCTCACCCCCCCCACATCATCCTCAAAATTTACAAATAAAAGATGTTTTTGCTTCACTGCTGTCTCCTTCTGAAAATTATTTTTCTGTAAGGAAAAGACATAGACCTGAGAGACCTGAGTTCATGAGTTGGGGACTGACTGACTCTCCTGCAAAGGGTGAGGCTCACAGCAGACTCTTGGTTTTGATTTTGGGGTCACACTTGGCAGGGCTGGCTGGAGCAATAGCACAGTGGGTAGGACATTTGTCTTGCATGCAGCCAACACCACAGACCCGAGTTCGATTTCTCCGCCCCTCTTGGAGAGCCCGGCAAGCTACCAAGAGTATCTCGCCCGCATGGCAAAGCCTGGCAAGCTACCCATGGCATATTCCATATGCCAAACACAATAACAACAAGTCTCACAATGGAGACTTTACTGAGCCCTCTCGAGCAAATCGATGAACAACAGGAGGACAGTGACAGTGACTTGGCAGGGCGCAGGGCTTACACCTGGCTTTGCACTCAGGGATCACTACTGGTGAGACTCAGGGGACCGTTTGTGATGCTGAAGATCTAACCCAGCTTGAGCAAGGCAAAATCCCTACCCACTGTGCTTCCACTCTGACCCTCACAGCATACTCCTGAGTCCTAGATTTCCCAGCTGTTTCCAGGATGGGAGAGGTAGATCTGGAGGAAGCAGCAGATTCCCTTCTCAAGGCTGTTGCCCCCTTCCCCACCATTCCACGGAAGTCGCACCAGGTGAAAGGAGCTAGGAAGGCTAGGAAGGAGTTAATTAACTTGCAAAATTGCTTTCTGTAAACGGTTCAGCAGCCTTGAGATTACAAAATTGGATTGAACCCAGTAGATGTGTAAGGTATGGGCTAGACATAACTATTTAAAGATAGATAGAGTGTTTTGACCATTCTGGAAACTGAAACTATGTGACCGGGTCAAGGTGTTTGAGTCGAGATACTGCAAGAAAAACTGTAAGGAACCTAGCAAAACATGTATGTGAAAAATATGTGGGGAAAATATGTGGTCTTTGTTCTCAAACTGTATAAAAGATGACCTGTTTCTGAGTTCGGAGCTCTCAGCCTCTGCCCGCTCTTGGGTATGTTGCAGAGCCCCAGCATGCTGGCTTGAATAAAACCCCGCTTGAATTCCTGCAGGAACGTTGTCTGTCTGGTCTCTCCGTGCCTCCCAGGGCTAGGGAACTCCTGACCCCAACACGGGGACCCTCCCTTATCAGATTGATGGTTTTGGTTTGGAGGCCACACCCACTGGTGGTAAGCAGCCACTTCTAGGTCAGTGTTCAGAGGTCACATCTGGTGGTGTCTGGGGACATAAGATGCCAGAGATCAAGTTTGGGCCTCCTGAATGCTAAACATGTGCTCCAGTTCACTACACTAACTCCCCAACTCAAAAAATTTTTTTTAATTATTTTTTTATTTGTAATCATCATACATTACAGAATTGATAAGTTTGGGGGCGTTGTTTGTTTTAGGTTTGTTTGTTTGTTTCAAGGCCACACCCAGCCATGCTTGGGGGGTTAACTCCTGGCTCTCCACTCAGAAATCACTCCTGGCAGGCTCCGGGGACCATGTGGGATGCCAGGGATCAAATCCAGGTTGGCCATGTGCAAGGCAAGAGGAGCCCTACCTGCTGTACTATCTCTCCAGCCCCCAAAAGTTATTCATTATTAAGTTTTAGGTAAACAGTGTTCCAACACCAATTCCTTCACCAATGTCCACTTCACTCCACCAACGTGCCCAGTTTCCCTCAAGGCCCCAGCCTGCCTCTAGAGAAGCACTTTCTTCCTCCATCATTCCTCTACTGTTCCCTTCTCTAATTTATTCCCCGAACCCCGAATCCAGTGGCAAGCTTCCTATTAAAGAACCATTCTCCTGCTCTTTGTGTCTCTCAATTGCCTCTCTGCCAATCCAAAATCTTAAGTTTTCACCCCACCTCTCAATCACAAGGGTAATTCCTCATTCCTCTTGGTTTGCTTCAGGATTTTAGCTGTCAGCCTCTTTTTCACCTGCAGTCTCTGTTGTATATAGGCAAAGTGGCCTCCAGCATCACACTTGTCCTGCGTGTGAGTTCATTTCTACCAGTGTCCCCTGGTAGAATCTCCTGCAAAAATTCTACCAGCTGAGTAACTGGCCTTTCGCTGTTTGTCAGTGACCTCAAACCCGCAGTATTCTCAGTCCACTGCCTGTTTGGAGCTCCGATCTCTGGTCCAGGGGCCTATATAACCTGGTCCTTCATAAGTACTACACTGCACTGCACTGTTCTCCTGTCGTTCATCAATTTGCTCGAGTGGGCCCAGTAATGTCTCCATTATGAGATTTGTTGTTACTGTGTTTGGCATATCGAATATGTCACGGGTGGCTTGCCAGGCTCTGCCGTGCGGGCGAGATACTCTCGGTAGCTTGCCAGGCTAATACTACACTGTCAGGGTCCTGGCCAGTCGATCCTGGCAAACTGGAGTATGACCCCCCAAGCTTCCAGACTTACTCCCTATAGGAGAGGGAATGGGATGGGGAGAAACTACTGCCCTGGCTGCCTGCGCACCACGGGCCCCCACCACCTCCGAGAAAGAACCACGCAGAGAGAGGGAAAAGCAGCTCTCCGTTCATTAGCTCTCACACAGGGGTATCTATACATATATCCCCGAGGGCAGTACACACAGTACAGATGCTCAGTACAGATGTTAGTTGATGATTTCCCTTTCCCACCTTCAGTGCTGGGCGTATTAACACGGGCAGATAGTAAGGGTGCATCCTACCTCCCGTTATCCTCTCAACCAGAGTGCCTTTCTGGGCACCAATCCTGACCAAGCCTCCTGCTGAGCCCACATGCTCACCTCCAGGTACCCACCTTAAAGAAACAGGTGTTGGAGGCCAGAGAGACTATGCAGGAGTTAAAGCACTTGCCTTGCATGTGGGCAACCAAAGTCTCCAACACCCTAGATGGACCCCTGAGCACCGCCAAGAATGAACCCTGAGGACAGAACCAGGATAAGCCCTGAGCACCACCAGGATGTAGCTGTCACTGTCACTGTCCTCCTGTTGTTCATCAATTTGCTCGAGGGGGCCCAGTAACGTCTCCATTGTGACACTTGTTACTGTGTTCGTCATATCAAATACGCCCCAGGTAGCTTGCCAGGCTTTGCCGTGCGGGTAAGATACTCTCAGTAGCTTGCCGGGCTCTCTGAGAGGGGCGGAGGAATCGAACTCGAGTTGGCCATGTTGGCTGCATGCAAGGCAAACGCCCTACCGCTGTGCTATCGCTCCAGCTCCCAGGATGAGGCTCCAAAATCAAAATAAGAAATGAAATAAGGAAACTGGTGTGGGTGTGCAGGAAGACATATTGGCAAGTGGTCATCACAGGGAGAGTTGTTAAGCATAAAACCATAAGGAAGGGACGGAACTGTCATAGGAGGCTTGTGGATGTTAAGGCAAGAAAAAAAATAGTCTAAGTCCAAGCGCGGGTGGGCCAAAGCCAGACAAAGGGACTGGGAAGATGATTCAGGGACCAAGGGCTCATCATTCCCTGCATGAACCAGGGCTGAGTTAGGCTTCTGCCTCACAGCATCCCCGACTGTGACCCCCAGCTCCTTCGGACCCAAGCAGTACCATGTGGCCAGGTTTCACCATTAGCCCTTCTGGCCATTGCTGCCAGTATCCCCAGAACCCCTGAGCCCTGGGAACCCCCAGAAAAGCATTTGAAAATCCAGGCAGACAAGTTAGTGACACTCCGATAACCAGACCTATGTCTAAGGGTAGTTTTCAGGGCAGGAGGCAGAAGCCAGGTTCAGAGCAGCTGACTGAGTCACCCGGTGCCCAGGCAGAGCCAGAAGGGCAAGCAGAGGGCGCAGGGCTGAGTCGGAGAGAACGGTGGCTGCGGGCAGCTTCCTGCTTTCGAGAGTCCCCGCCCTTTGTTCTGAGCCATTCACAGAGGGGAACTCTAATTAAGGCTTTCTGGGGTGCCCATGATTGCCTTGTAAAACTGCTGGGCTATTTTTGCTCACACGAGGACACCACCTGGCACAGTCTCCTTGGTGGGGCTCTGCTGGGCGACATGGGGGTGTGGGGTGGGAGAACCGGACAGCCCAGCCAAGCAGGGAGCACCCTTCCAGCTCACAGATAAGGCTGCAAAGCATCACTCGTCCGGGATCACAAAGCTAGTGAGTGTCAGAGCCTAGTCCCAAACCCTGCCCCTCCATCCCCAGAGCTCCCAGACCATCCTCTCCAACCAGAAAAGGACCTGGGCATGCTCATGGACCACCCCCCTTCACCCCAAGTTTGTAAGAGTGCGAGAAAGAGACCTCTCAGGGGAGAATCACCTTGAGACCCAGCCCTGTGGTGAAGACAGAGAAGGCGGGGTGAGGCAGAAGGGCAGTTCTCAGCACAACCCAGAGAACTCTCCAGTGGGGGGCGTTCACCACCTTCCCATGTCCCCAGGACCTCCAGTTCACTGAACCATTAGCCATGCCCGGGGACCCTCCAGGGATCCACCCATCCCATGAGGGTTAAATCAAGAGAGACGGTAAGATCCGGTCTTTCTTAGGCACCTGACAAAACTCAAGCCAGCCAGGACCCTCCCAAAGTGCTCTCACAAGCCTCCAGCTGCAATGGGCCACCCTAGACCCCCAGCCTTGACTCCTTGTGCATCTCTAACACCAGAAAATCCTTGGAAACCCCAGATCCAAGCAGCTTGGGGAGTTTTTCCCAAGGCTTCCGGGTGGGCTGGTCCTTCCTCTAGGATCCATGGTGATGTTACTAGGCAACATCAGACAGACCTCCTCAGCACCCCCAGGAAGACACAAGACACAATTTCCACACTTAGTCTGGGTTGGGTGAAGGGTGAATGTGGGAGGTTGCAGAAGCTCACAGAGAGGTTCACAGGGAGGTTGTGGGGAGGTTCACGTGAGAGGAGGCAAAGGATGGGGAAGGTTCGTGTGAGAAGAAGCAGAAGAAGATGGAGGAAGGTTCATGGGGAGGAAACAGAGGATGGGGAGGTTCATGCCAGAGGATGTGAGACTGGGGGTAGGGGAGGGGCATGCAGGAGTGTGTGGGAATGTGCAGGTTATTTTTAGCTGACTGGGTCAGCGCGTGGCCATGACCGCTGGGGGAACAGGCCCATCAGAAGAGTCATCCTCAAAGGCGGTCAAGACACGAGTGCTTGGCAGGGTTTATGGGCAGATCCTCAGACTAGGGGGGGCTCCTGCTCCATCCCACTGGGTACCCAGAACCTCAGACATGGGGGCACCCTGCTCTGTCCTACTGGGCACCCATCCCAGCCAAGGCCAGACCCTAGGAGAGGAGACACGCTGAGGAAGCCTGGTGCGGGGCAACCACCTGAGCTAACCCCACCCTCAGGGCTTGATGGTCAGAGGTGCAGTTCCAGGACCCTGGGTACCACCCCCCATCTCAACCCCTTTCACCTTAGGTGGCAATGATGCACACGTCAACAGCCATTGCTCCCTAGGCTTGAGTGCTCCCCACCCCCACCCCAGGTGACCCTAACTCTTCACCTGGGTGTCGCAGCCCCTTCCCTCCACCTGGGACACCTCCTCCTCCTGCTGGTCAGGTGCTGGCACCCACATGCATGCCTCCATCTCCTGCTGGCTTCCCAGAGCCTCACCAGCCATCCGGGACACGATCACGTATTCACTGACCAAAGGAGAGGAAAGCAAGCAGGTTATGTGCAGTCAAGTCTCCAAGTCAGTGCTCACTTCCTGTCTCACCCCCTCCCAAGACTATCCCACTCTACCCCCAGGAAGCCCTCCCTGATGAGCCTCTGGAATTCAGGGCTATTCTTCAGTTCCTTCTCATTCCTTCAGCAGTGATGCTGGGAATTCTGAGAGCGGCCCTGGCTTCCCCTGAAGGCTCGGTTCCCCCTTCCTCCTTTTCGATTCCTCCCTTCTTCCCATGCAGACCCCCTGGCATCTGTCTTCCTAGGTGCCCCGACCCGTGGGACTAGTCAATGTGGATAACCGGAAGAGGGTGCGTGAGTAGGAAAAAAAGAGAGACAGAAGAATGGGAACAAGACAAGACTCTGATCAAGCTCCAAATTTATTTCTCCCAAGCTAGCTTTTTATAATTGATTACATGAGGAAGTGGGCAAAATGGGGAATTAACAAAGCAGGCAGATTTTCAGAATCAGGGTGTGAGCCCTAACAGCGGGCTCATGGTAGTTATCTCGGGCGAAGCTCAGAAACTTACACAACGTATTTTAACATTTTCCCAAGAAGAAATTAGTTCCTAAATTGCATGTCAGGCTGTATTGACCTTTTGGCTACAGGCACTTAGGAATACCCAGAATTCAGGGGCCATGCTCCCCCCTAAATCTCACCCGTGCCCCTTAGGAGAGGCTGAAGCTCATGGGAAGGAAGGAACTTGCTCAGAGAGGAGAGGAGGGGAAAAATCTAGAACCAACGGCACTGTTTCTCCCGCTCCCTATCCCACCCCCCGCCCCCGTCCCAGGACAGAACAACCACTCAGCCCTGCATGAGGCCAGACATCCTGGGCTCTGCCCTGGTTCTTCCAGGGAAAGATGGAGAGTCTGAGAGCAGCTGTGCCCGCGCTTGGGGCAGGGGTCCCATGGAGGCTCCCCGGGCCCTTCTGCACTGGCCTCTTCCAGCCGCAGTGGGAGGGGAGAGGCTATGAGAAAACCTGTGAAGGGCTTTGAAGATGAAACAGACCTGCGGCCAGGGGCTGTTGACGCAGCTACGCCGAAGAGGCAAGCTGGACTGGCTCTGAAGAGGCCGGAGTGATGCCAAGCCAATAAAACGCAGCTTTTGTCTCTTCGCCACCTTTTAATGCCGCTGTCCCTGGTGCATAAAAGGACCTGCCCAGGCCCGGGGAGCACAGGCCTCCGACCGCCCTCCACCAGCTCGCCACCTCTCACTCACTCGCTCCTCTCTCCAGCATGACCTGCGGCATCAGCACCATGGGCTGTGGGTTCGGCCCCAGAGCCTTCAGCTGCGCCTCGGCCTGCGGGCCCCGGCCCGGCCGCTGCTGCATCACGGCCGCCCCCTACCGCGGCATCTCCTGCTACAGAGGCATCACCGGGGGCTTCGGCAGCCGCAGCGTCTGCGGGGGCTTCCGCGCCGGCTCCTGCGGAAGCAGCTTCGGGTACCGCTCCGGGGGGGTGTGCGGGCCCAGCCCGCCCTGCATCACCACCGTGTCTGTCAACGAGAGCCTCCTCACGCCCCTCAACCTGGAGATCGACCCCAACGCCCAGTGCGTGAAGCAGGAGGAGAAGGAGCAGATCAAGTGCCTCAACAGCAGGTTCGCGGCCTTCATCGACAAGGTGGGTGGCCTTGATCAAACCCTTCCTGCACCTGAACGCAGGGCATGCTCAGGACGCAGGCGGCATACTAAAGGGGGAGTTAGGCCCGGTTCCTTTGTCCGCAGAAGCTTCCAGTCCAAAAGAAGAGAGAGTCCTAGCTCTAGGACTTAGATTGAAAACCAAAATAGGTTAGGGTCCTCTAGTCTGGTGGTAGAGACAACTGCAAACACTTCAGCAGAACCAGGACCAAATTCTTCAGAGTTAGACGTAAGATTGTTTCATCAGCCAAGGGCCACAGTTGGGTGTTCAAAGCCTTTGGAGCCCATGTGTTTCCTGCCAGGCAAGGAGGGCTCCCCCCAACAAGGGCAGGCCCGGTGGGGCCTTGAAGGGAATCTCTGGATTCACGGAAATCTGTTATTTTATACAAAGTGGTCGAACAGAGAGGCTTTCCCAGGACAGAGCCCTGAATTCCAGGGCATCTTAGAGGGGGCGAGGCACCAGGACCAGGCCTTGGGGTGGTGGTGGGGGGGATCCACCTGCAGATGTCCGAATATCCAGCTCAAGTCTGCAACCGTCTTCTCCATGGAAATCAGACGCCAGCAGGAACGGGAGGGGGCCCAGAGGTGCTTCCGGAATTGACTGATTGTGAAGACACCACCAAGGGGCCAGAGGGAACACAGCGAGTGGGGCTGGCTCTGGCCTTGCACATGGCTAAGCCAGGTCAACCCCTGGCACCACCTGGCACCCTGAGCCCCACTGGGAGCAATCCCCGAGCACAGAGCCAGGAGCTAGGCACGAACACTGCCGGATGTGGCCCACCCTGAAAAGGAATTGACGCCAGAACCACCCGCTGCACAGACCTCTGCGGAACTCCTCAAAGCCCAAGGGATGGAGACCAGCCCGGAAGAGAGCCTGTAGGCAAAGCAGCCCCCCTGATCCCCCACCGGCACCCTTGCTGGAGGATCTCTCTCATGGAGGTCCTTTATCCGCGACTCTCAGTCAACCTGTCTGCTCACGGGCTCTGGCATCACTCCTGGTTTGGGGAGAGAACTGCTCAGTGGGCAGAGCCCTTCCTAGAGGGGTTCTCTGAACCACCTGAGCAAGGCAGGTGTAAGGTACCCCTCTCTGCAGAGAGGGTCTGTGCCGACTGCATGCACAAGAGACCCCCACAGTCAGTGTGGACTCAGGACAACTGAACGGGCCTTGGCCAAAAATATGACCTGGTAAGAAGCTGTAGGGAGCTTTCAGGAGGGGCTGCGGGTGCACTGGTAAGTCGCGGCCAGGTTTGGAGAACCAAGACAGAACCCTTCAGAGAGGTCTGGCGAGAGGCTGGGGTCGAGACCCCATCTTGCCCTCTGGTCCTGCAAGAAGAGATTCTCAGACTCCACCTCCCCACCAGGTGCGCTTCCTGGAGCAGCAGAACAAGCTGCTGGAGACCAAGTGGCAGTTCTACCAGAACCGCGAGTGCTGCGAGAGCAACCTGGAGCCGCTGTTCTCGGGCTACATCGAGACGCTGCGGCGGGAGGCCGAGTGCGTGGAGGCCGACAGCGGGAGGCTGGCCTCCGAGCTCAACCACGTGCAGGAGGTTCTGGAGGGCTACAAGAAGAAGTGAGTGTGGGACGGAGGCTGGGGGGGGGGGGGGCGCAGGATGCAGGGGTCTGCGTGGCAGGAGCTTTCTCTGAGTGGCCGGAGCCAGGGTCTGGCCAGGATGAGGGTCCAGATCCCCGGGATCCCCGGTCCTGCCTTGGGCCCCCTCCTCGGACCCTGAGGCCAGCAGCTCCCGAGTGCTGTGGGCACAGCTGCTGCTTCCCAGGTCCCATCCTGCCCAGCCTGTGACATCCAGACCCCTTGGGGACTCTGCTCCCTCGGGGGATGGTGCTGACTCTGTGTGCCCCCAGCCTTGAGTGTGTGAGCCAGGGTCTCTGGGGCCCCTCTCCCCACACCTGAGCCCGGTGGACATAGGGAGGGTCTGGGTGCTGGGCCCCCATGGGATGCTGTCCATCCTGGGTGCGCAGGGTGCTGGGGAGACCTCAGAGAGGCTGGCACCAGGGCACGGAAGCCCAGATGGCCCGTCACCCCCAATCCATCGTGACAGGGTCTGACAATCCCAAGACATCTGGAAGGCCCAGGGGGCTACTGGGCCCTGGCTGTGCGGGAGGGGCCACAACTCCTTTGGCTGACATGGGTGGGTGCCAGGCAGCTGCTGACATGACCTCTGGCCCTGCTCTGCCTCAGGTACGAGGAGGAAGTCTGCCTGAGGGCGACAGCTGAGAACGAGTTTGTGGCCCTGAAGAAGGTGAGACTATGGATTGGGGTCGGGCCTGGGACAGGGACCTGAGAGGGATAGCCCTTGCGAGAAGCCTCAGTCGGGAACAGTGGTCCTGGCAGGCTCAGATGGCCAATGCAAGGTGCAGGGTGGGTATTGCTCTAGGCTGTGCACAGTGTGACCTGGCCACCTCTGGGGTGGACATGGGGGTGCCTGTGCATGGCAGCCATGCCTTGGGGTATGGTATGTGCTGGGCACTGGGGTGGTGGCCAGGCCCCAGCCCGCACAGTGGGAACTTTGAGGACAGGGGACGGTCAAGCATGGGGGCTGCTGGACAGAGGAGGACACGGGGCCATGGGATGCCCATGTGGAATCTCTTATGAAGGGGAGTGGGGGCTGAGTCTCCATGGGGGTCCCAAGAGACTCAGGCCAGCACCAAGGCTCCAAGGCGGGGTTTCTGAGGAGGCCCCTGCATGGTCAAATGCAGACAGGAATGGGGATGCAGTGGAGCCGCCCTGACCCCAGAATGAGTGAGGGGCCAGGACCGGGTGACAGTCGGGGCCAGCTGAGCTCAAGGAGACCCACTTTCAGGACGTGGACTGTGCCTACCTGCGCAAGTCAGACCTGGAGGCCAACGCAGAGGCCCTGACTCAGGAGATCGACTTCCTGCGGCGCCTGTATGAGGAGGTGAGGCCTGATCAGGCACACTGGGTAGCACCGGGCGGGCCCGTGTCTACCTGCAGGTGGACGTGGAGTGGCCATGAGCTTGGAGGCTGTCAGAAGGGGCAGGGCTGGAGACCTGAGCAAGGGTGGGGAGGGTCCTGCAACAAACAGCCCCCTGAACTTCCCCCTGCCTTGCAGGAGATCCGCGTCCTCCATGCCCACATCTCAGACACCTCGGTGGTGGTCAAGATGGACAACAGCCGGGACCTGAACATGGACTGCATCATCGCCGAGATCAAGGCTCAGTACGACGACATTGCCAGCCGCAGCCGGGCCGAGGCCGAGAGCTGGTACCGCACCAAGGTGAGAGGCACGGGCCCGGCTCCCACACAGCCAGCAGTGAAGCACAGACTGCGAAAGGCTTCTCTTACCCGGGACCCTAAGGACGGCAAGAGAAGGGCCGGCAGCTCCCGGCAGGGCTGCCATGTACTGTTGCTCAAGCTGGGCACTGCACAACCCACACTCTCACCTGGGGTTCCCGATGGGCGACACCCCCCGTCCTGAGTCTCAGGCCCCTCTGTCCCCTCTGCCCCTAGTGTGAGGAGATGAAGGCCACCGTCATCAGGCACGGGGAGACCCTGCGCCGCACCAAGGAGGAGATCAACGAGCTGAACCGCATGATCCAGAGGCTCACGGCCGAGGTGGAGAACGCCAAGTGCCAGGTTCGGGAGCCCCTACCCCACCCTCCCTGGGTGTAGGAGGAAAACCAAGTTTTCCAAGTTCAGGATTTAAATTAGACTCTAGAAAGACCTTCCTAGAGATCTGGGTACATGCAAGGCCCCGGGTGATAGAGAAATAATGGAAAACCTACAAGGCTTTCCTGATTGACAAGGCTCAGATTGGGGGTGTGGTGTTGTCTATAGGGTGGGCAGGGGATGGGCAGGAAGCTGACTGGACATCCAACTTCTCTAGTTGGGAATGGATGGTTCTGTTGGATTCTTTTTTGGTTTGGTTTCTTTTGGTCACACTGAGAGACGCGCAGGGGTTTCTCCGGCTCTACACTCAGGAATTATTCCTGAGAAATCAGGGCTCAGGGGACCCTATGGCATGCCAGAGATCAAACCAGGTTGGCCTCGTGCAAAGCAAGCACCTCCTTACTGTAGCCTTGTAGCCAGGGTTCCGTTGATTCTTTATAAGATCTCTTCCAACTAAAATTCACATTATTCTCCCCAACCCTTTTCCTTTCCCCAGAACACCAAGCTGGAGGCCGCTGTGACCCAGTCTGAGCAGCAGGGCGAGGCGGCCCTGTGTGACGCCAAGTGCAAGCTGGCCGGCCTGGAGGAGGCCCTGCAGAAGGCCAAGCAAGACATGGCGTGCCTGGTGAAGGAGTACCAGGAGGTGATGAACTCCAAGCTGGGCCTGGATATCGAGATCGCCACCTACCGGCGCCTGCTGGAGGGCGAGGAGCAGAGGTGGGTCTCGAACCAGCAACTCCCAGAGCTCTGCTTGCAGAGACCTGTGTTCCCTTGGATTCCCCCATAGCCCAGTCTTGGTCCTCCACTCAGTCCTGGAGGCCCAGGTAGATTCTGGAGCCTTTGGATCCCAGACCTCAGAGGACTGGAGCTTGGACACAGGACAATGCCTGTGAAATAAAGAGCCCCAGAGAGCCCAGGCTTTGCTAGGATTGAAGGCGAAGCACCTCTCAGTCTAGAGCATGCAGTGTTTTGGGGCCGGAGCGATAGCACAGCGGGTAAGGTGTTTGCCTTGCATGCGGCTGACCTGGGTTCAATCCCTGCCATCCCATATGGTCCCCTGAGCACCGCCAGGAGTAATTCCTGAGTGCAGAGCCAGGAATAACCCCTGTGCATCGCTGGGTGTGACCCAAAAAGTAAAAAAAAAAAAAAAAATAGAACACTCAGTGTTTTTCCAACCCTAATCCTTCCAGTACCTGCTCTCTGCCTGGTTTCTTGGTGGTCACCCTACCTAAGGGTGGGATCTGTGGCCAAACGCCAACCCTGGCCTCATGTCACTGTCCAACAGAACCTTCCCACTCCGGGTATGCCAAGTATGGTTGTTCAAGTTTTGCACTGTACAAAAGCAGCTTGTCTGGGGACAAATGAAGGCTGAGATCCAGCGGGTAACTCTGCTTGCTAAATGTTGTGTCCCGGCATCGCTGCTTTGCTGGAGAGGCATTTTTGCAGTGTTACACAAAGGCATTCACAGAGGCCTGCAGTGACCTGAGAGGACACGTCTCAGCACTCGTGGGAATTTGAGGAACCCTTTCTGACTTTCCCTTTCTCTGACCTTCTCCCCACTCAGGCTCTGTGAAGGTGTTGGATCAGTGAATGTCTGTAAGTATTTTAACTTGTGAAAAGGAAACATTTCGGTTGGGCAGTAGGAGATACTGAGTGGAGAGTTTCCAGAAATTTCCCCGGCAGTGGGAATTGACTGGGCATGGACCAGGAGGGCCTGGGGTGACAGCGGGGGATGAGCTGCCCAGAGGACATTGAGGAGGGGCCGCTGCACACCCCTGCAGGCAGCGGCAGAGTGAGGAAGGTCTCGCTGAGGGCCCAGAGACGCGTCTGGGTGTGGCTCCGGGCTCAGTTCCTCCCAGGACCGGACTGATGCCCTTTCCATCCTGAAAGCCAAGCAGGTCAGAGGCTGCTGGTGATGGCAGGGCGGCGGGTAGCCGTCAGCACTGGATGAACTTGCAAAGAGTGTTTTTTCCCACTAAGACTCCTTTAAAAGAGGGGTTTGGCATCACAACAGGAGGGATTTGGAGTCAGACAATAGGAAAGACTGTTCTGGGGGCTGGGAGGAGGGGGAGGCCTGATCCTAGCATTGTCAAGCCAAGATGTTCCTGCGTGAAAGGAACACTTGCCTTGCACACGGCAGACCCGGGTTCAATTCCCAGCATCCCATTTGGTGCCCCAACCGCGCTAGGATTGATCCCAGTACTGCTGGGTGTGGCAAAAAAAAAAAAAAGAAAATGTTCCTAACTAGTGGTGCCTTAGCCCAGGGGAGGTCGGGCTGTGGGTTCTGACTCTGCCCTTGTGCCCGCAGGTGTGAGCAGCTCCCGGGGCGGGGTCGTCTGCGGGGACATCTGCATGTCGGGCTCCCGGCCCGTGACGGGCAGCGCCTGCTGCGCCCCCTGCAGCGGGAACCTGGCGGTGAGCACGGGCATGTGCGCACCCTGCTGCCAGCCCAGCACGTCCTGTGGCATGGGCAGGTGCTAGGTGCCCGACAGGGAGCCAGAGAAGGGCCCTGACTCCCACCCCGGCTGAGTACGGCGGCACTTCGTGTTCTGAGAACGCAGCGCAGGCCGCAGGCAGGATCCAGCTGCCCCTCCTCTGCTCCTGTCCAGACGGAAGGGGCTGCTGCGTCACCCCGCTGTGGCCCTGGAAGGAACACCCCCCCACCTCCCCCACCACTCTGGCCTCTTGTCTCCTGTTTTGCCAATAAACTGGGGAACTGTGTCTGCCTTTCCTGAGTGAGCACCCCTGCCTGCACGCCGCAGGGCCTGCACCCACCGTGGGACCCCACTGTGCCCGTGCCCACCCTGGCCTCCTCACCTTGGTCACACCTGCCTCCGGGGTCACACTCCTCTGGTTGATCTCAAGGAGAGGGAAGGCGGTGTGTGAGTGTATGTGGGTGTCTGTGTGTGTGCAGGTATATGAGTATATGTGTGTCCATGTACTGTTGTGTATGTGTGTTTATATGTGTATGCACCTGTGTTTATCTGTGTGTATGCATATATATTTATGTGTGTTATGTGTATGTTTATAAAGAATTGTCTATTGTATTTGGTTATGTATGTAGATACATAAAAGTGTATTGTTTATGTGTGTTTATGCATGTATGGACCCGTGTTTATCTGTAGGTATATGTATGCATGTTTATACATGACTATGTGTGTATAGGTATATCTCTATTTATGTGGTCATGTGTATGTGTATGTTTGTGTTTATGTGTGTATGCGTATATGAATGTATTGTGTGCGTGTTTATGGATGTGTCCAGATTTATCTTTGTGTCTGTGTTTATCTCTGTGTATTATTTGCATATATGTATATAGATGTGTATGTATTTCTGTATCGGTGTGTTTGTCTGTGTATATGTGAGTAGGTGTGTTTGTATGTGTGTGTTTGGGTATTTTTGGTTCGAGACTACTGTCTGAGCACACCTTGACTCTGCCCCACTAACTGCCACACCACTGCCGCACCCTTATCACACTCCTGTCATATTCCTGCACTTCAAGGGCCAGAGCCAGAAAGACCCCCGTGGCCGCTTGTGTCACTCCAAACCCCAGCCCCGCCCCCACACCACCATTCAGACAAAGACCAAAGAGCCCTTTGACACCCACATGCACCCGACCCCAGTCCCATCCACTCCCCTTCAGCACCCTGGACAGCTTCCCACATCCCAGGCTGGTGGAGGAGGACTCTGACTTTGGACGCCCCCAGACCCCAACACTCGTCCCCAGGCTACAGTTTCCCGGCCCCTGCATGGCTTTTCTGCTCATCTAGAACCCCCGGGAGGAGACCAGGGACCCTCAACCCTGCTCTGGAAGAAGCAGGCCTGGAAGACCCCACAGGCCCAGCTCATCCCTCCCTCCTTCAGGCCCAACTCACCCTCCTCCACACCCCCACAGAAACAGCTCACCCCTCCCCTCCCCTCCCCCACAGGCCTAGATCACTCCCCCCGCTCCCCATAGAACTAGCTGGCCCCTTCCCCTACAGGCCCAATTTACCCCTCTCCCTGCCCCTCTGAATGCCCAACTCACTCCCCCTGTCCCCCACAGAACCAGCTCACCCCTCCCTCCTGCAGGCCCAGTTCCCCTTCCACACCCCACATGATCCCAGCTCACCCCTCCCTCCTGACCCCTGAGAGGCCCAGCTCACCAATCCCCCCACCTCCTGCAGGCTCGGCTCCCCGCCCCTCTCAACCCCACCCCTTGCATTCCCAGCAGCATCACATCTGCAAGTTCCACTTTACACTACTGAGGCAGTAGGCCAAAAATCACCAGGACGGGCCCTGGGTCTCCTGAGCACTGCTTGGGACGTCAAGAAGAAAACAATCCCCTTCCCTTCCTCTCCCACCCCCTAATCTTCCTCTCCTGCCCACAGCCCTTCCCTCTCACCCCACTCCACACTCTGGGGCTGCCTGAGAGTTTCGGGAAAGAGCCTGGCAGGCAGTGGATCTTCCCCGGCCCTCGGGGAGAGTCCAGACACTCGAACAGAGCATGCGGGCTCCAATCATCCGCCTGAGCAGCCGTGGGGCCCCTCACCTCAAAGGGCCTGAGCTCCTGGGAGTGGGGGAGAGGCAGAGATTCTCCCAGCTGGCCCAGCTCTGACCTTCTTGGAAAGTGACTCAGAGATTGGAAAGGCCCCAAGTCAAGGCAGATACAGAAAGGAAGGATTGCCTGCTGTGGGCACCCAGCCTGGTGTCATGTCGGGAGCCGGGCTGTCCTCTCTGCCTCTGCTCCTTCTCTCCAGCAGCTCAGGAGACCAGTGCCACCTGCTCCCCACCTGGCACAGGCCCAGTCCTGAGTCCCTGAGCCCTCACCTCCGCTGCCACCCCTGTCACCTGCCAGGCCAGACCCTGGGCCTGGGAACTAGGAGGGAGGGAGAACCACCATTAGAGGATGGCTAACCAGGACATTCTGGCGATTTCTTCAAGAAAGCAAAACAGAAGCTGAGACCTAAGGGGTCAACAAAGATCAGGAGTTCATGGATCCAACCAACGGGTCATTATTAAATGACTAATTGGGGAGAGGACAAGGGGTCACGTTCAATTCCCAGCACTGCACCTCGCCCCCCAAGCACTGCCGGGTGTCACTCCTGAACACGGAACCAGGAATAGTCCCTAAGCACTGATGGATGTAGTTCCAAACCCAAATAATCGATTAATGCATTATATGTACCGAGGACTCCTACACAAGGATGGGTTAATATAAGTCACAAAACTTCTGATTGTTTGGGGGGAAATTCTAAACAATAATGGTGCATCTTTTGTCAAAATAATGAATGTAATCAATGTAGAGAAGAGCTAACTGGAAATTATCTGCCTCACAGGCATTTGGAGGGGTGGGAGGGGGGTATACTGGGGTTCTTGGTGGTGAAAAACGAGCACTGGTGAAGGGAAAGGTGTTTGATCATTGTATGACTGAGACTTAAACCTGAAAGCTTAGTGACTTTTCCCACAGTGATTCAATAAATAAATATAAAAATAAAATTAATTAATTAATTAATTAAGGTGGAGTTCCTGCTCAATTCATTCAGCTAATCAGTGGCTCAATAAATAGCAGTACTCCTACAAAAAAAATCCATAGAGATATCGGCCAGAGGCCAGAGAGATAGTATAGCAGGTAGGGCATTTGCCTTGCATGCAGTCAACATGGGTCCTATCCCTGAAAGCCCGTATCATCCCCTGAGCACACCTGGAGTGATCCCTGAGCACAGAACCAGGAGTAAGCCCTGGGCACCACTGGATGTGCCTCTCACCCCTATCCCCCCCAAAAAATAGAAAAGAAAGCATACTCAGAACATTGATCAAATGGCAAAGCGGGTGATTTCAAAGGGCAGCCAAGATCTCAAGGTGTAGAGCCAGGAGCAGAGAACGACTTCCAGGAAGCAAAACTTGGTGCTGATCAAATACCACGCCCAGCTTTAGCATAGGAGGAATCGGCAACACATCCCATCGTGCTTGGAAAGTTGTGAATCTGTGCTATGTGCCTCCATGGTTTTTCTTCCTCTGCATGGAGCACGCTTGGTGGTTGTCCTAACTCCGCAGTGCAAGGCAGGGATGTGGTAATGATGTCGGTAGCCCCACAGGTGGCTTATGTGAAGCGGAGAGGAGAAAGATGGTCACATTCGCCCCATCTGCCTCTGCCGCCTGGACCCAGAGTTCTTGTCTCACCTCGCAGAAAAGAATTTAAGGAGTACACAACCATTGAAGTCAAATAGATTTTATTTGAAGGTTTTGAAGGGAAGGAGGAAGAGAAAGTGGGAGAGAGTGGAGAGTAACAAGAGCAAGAGAAAACGCAGCTTCTCCAAGGGCAAAGAGAGCCCCTACACATATCCCAGCACTGGACATGAAAGTACACATCTCAAGAGGAGAGATGTGGGCCACACATGTGCTCGGGCATCATATGTACTTGGCCATGTGGGCACAAGCAGCATATGGGCTTGGGCAGCCCATGTGCACCCTTCCTTTGCTCAAGGTGGCTTTTATAGGGTATCTTCTCAGGATGTCTTGGTCTGAAATGTTCTGAAGTCTTCTCTGGATTGAATCACTAAAGTTAATTGGATGAAGGGAGAGATCTAATGGTATTCGGGGAATTTCCTTCATGGGAAGGGGTCCAAACTCCTCAGGATCCACTGCTGAAGGTCTTACCTTGGGTCTTGTTCAACTTTAGGATTTTTACTTCCCAGAAATCTCATTGTAAATTCTGGTGACTTTTTTTTCCTAGAAGTTTCATTGTCATGGGGCCCTCCCCTGTCTAGCTGCCTCTTCAGCGCCAACAGAATATGTCCCCAGTCCTAAGTGCTCAGTTCAAGGTGAACCATGACAGGGTACTGCACCAAAGAAATCATCTCCCAAAAGTCTCACATCCACCTGACTCTGACCCAGACAGCCAGATCCTGTACTTCGAGCTTATGTCCTTCATGAGATGAAACGGGGGATCTTGATGTGGGGGCAGAATGACAGTACAGGGGTAGGGAGCTTGCCTTGCATGTGGCTGACCCAGGTTTGATCCCCAGCATCCTATATGGTCCCCTGAGCACTGCTGGATGTGACCAAAAACAACAACAAATAAGTGAAATGTGGGGGGATCTTGAGAAGCTACGTTGCTTATTTGTGGGGCAAAATGAATGACTAAGTCCAGAGACTGCACTGTGGGGCCTCTCTCCACCTGAGGCACCCAACAACCCATCCCTCTCTACACAGTCACCAAGAGATGAGTTACCAAGCCAATTCCCCTTACCCTTGATTCCACTGCTTCGACCCCGGGAAAAGGTAGACCTAAGGAACAGTGGTGATTTCTGATTCCTTGCACGATAGTTTTTGTTGCTCTCAACACACAAGGGTCACCAGGCTAACCAAGAGGCCAGCCACGGCAGCTCGCCTCGTTCTGCTCTTTGCACGTGCACCATTATGAGGGCCGTGGACAGCCACAGAGTGGGGCAGGCGGGGTAAGTACAGGGAGGCACAAGAAGGACACGCACTCAGGAAACGCTTCAGAGATGGAGCTCATTTATTGCTAGCAGGGTCAATATACTATCACTTGATCACTTGACTTCCCGTTAATCGGCGATTTGCTCGAGCGGGCACCAGTAATGTCTCCATTTGTCCCTGTCGCGTGCTAGTGTAGCCCAGTGGAGTCTGTTCACTCTAGGAACACGAAGAGCCTCAAACCAATCGTTCATGATCTTGATGAAGAAGTCTGACCATCTGGTAGGTGGGCGGCCACGCGGTCTTTTGACATCCTGTGGAATCCAGTCGGTAACAGCTCTAGTCCAGCGGTCGTCTCTAAATCTCATTACGTGACCAGCCCATCTGATTTTTGACACCTTGGCAAACAAGACAATGTCCCTGATTCTTGATCGTCGATGGAGGTCGGAACTCTGGATTCTTTCTCTCATTTGAGTGAAACGTGATATTCCAAGCATAGCTCTTTCGATTCCTCTTTGGGAGACCCGAATAGCATTCTCATCCTGTTTGCGTAGGCCCCAGGTGTCTGAGGCGTATGTTAATGCAGGAAGAACAGTGGAATTGAAGAGATGTGCCCGGAGCTGGAGGTTCTTTGTCCTCTTAACTATTTCTTCGACACTCTTGAAGGCGTTCCAAGCTGTTCTCTTCCTCCTGCGCAGCTCGGGTGCCAGGTCATTTGTCATGTTGACCTCTCGACCTAGATACACATAGCTGTTGCATTTGGAGATGGTCATTCCGTTGAGAGCAAATGGGGCATCAGGAACGAGGCTGTTTCTCATAAACATTGTGTTCGTAAGATTCAGCTGTAGTCCGACCTTTCCACACTCATGGTCGAAGTCAACCAGCATTTGTGCCGCTCGGCTAATGTTGGGTGTTATTAAAACAATGTCATCAGCAAAGCGGAGGTAGTGTAGTTGCTGACCCTCTATCTTCACTCCCATTCCTTCCCATTCCAGTCATTGCATGATGTTCTCGAGGGTGGTACTGAAGAGTTTTGGTGAAATGCTATCACCCAGCCGAACCCCTCTGTTGACATCAATGATTATTTCTTTGTAGAATGGTGAGATCCTGGTAGTGAATCCGCAATACAGCTCACGGAGGATCCTGATGTATTGGGCTTGAATGCCCTGATTGGCTAGGGCTTCAATGACCGCTTCCGTCTCAACAGAATCAAAGGTCTTCTTTAAATCAATGAATGTTAGACAGATCGGCATCTTGAACTCCCGAGAAACCTCAATGAGCTTGGTTATTATGTGGATATGGTCGATGGTGCTGAATCCTTTGCAGAACCCGGCTTGTTCACATGGTTGTCCTTCATCTAGTGTTCTGCCAATCCTATTCAGGATGACTCAAGTGAACAACTTGTAGATGACAGACAATAGGCAGATCGGGCGATAGTTGCCAGTGTCATGGATGTCTCCCTTCTTGTACTGGTTTTCCATTGGGACAGAACCTTGCATTCAGACAGGTAGCATGTGAAGAGCCGAGCCAGCGTATTGATGAGTACTGATGGCAGGTTCTTCAGATGTTCAGGTCTGACCTTGTCTGGGCCAGGTGCTGTTCGTTTCTTTACTGACTAAATGGCATGTCAGATTTCAGAAGGGAGAACATTGGGAATGACATATCCATCCTGTGGAATTTGGTATGTCGGCAGGTGGACATGGCTATCAAAGAGATTTGAGTAGAAGTCATGGATAATCTTCTCCATGGCCGTTCTGGAAGATGTGATAGATCCATCAGGACGTTGGAGGGCAATCATCTTAGTCTTGTAGTTGACTAAGGACAGGCGGGCGTCACGAATACTTTTCCCGGCTTCTGCCGCATCTACCAGTGCTTCTGCTCTTCTCTCTTTGAGGTCTTCCTTGATTGCATCTCTGCACTGCTTTGCGAGCTCGGACGTTCCCTTGCAGTTGCCTGAGGCATGCGCCAAACCACGTTGGCGAATTAGCTCAAGAGTTTTCGAAGACAGGCGTTTTTTTGTGGCTATCTCTCTCTTGGTGTTCCTCGCACAATCATGGAGGTGCTGAACCAGTCGATCATATTCCTCATCAATGTTGTCAACAATGGCATCTTTCCATGTTGCCGCAATAGTGCCAAAGAGCTCCCAGTTGATGGTCGTTCTGGGAGTCCTCTTTTTAAACTTTGCAGCCCTTTCTCCCCACTCTGTGAAGTAGAATTTTGCACGAAGGAGACGGTGGTCCGATCCCATTTGGAATTTTGGGACAACAACGACATCAGTCAGGCAAAACCATCGATTGAATATGATGTGGTCTATTTCATTGTGGAATCGTCCACCGGGAGACTCCCATGTCCAACGTTTAGATTCGGCCTTCTGGAACTGTGAGTTACCATGGATGGTCTTGGTTGACATGATGAACTCAGACAATCTCTCACCCTGTTCGTTCCATTCTAGGCCATGGGTCCCGATGTGAAGTTCTTCAGCTGATCTTCTCGGTCCTATCTTGGCATTAAAATCACCCACAATGATCTTGTAGAAGGTGTGGTCTTCTTTATAGAACTTCTCCAGCTCCATGTAGAACTTCTCAATTTCTCCTTCATCATAATTGGATGTTGGTGCGTAGACAATGAAGATCAAAACTGCCGGCAGTGAGCCACATCTATTCAAATGTAAGTAAAGTAAAGTAAAGTAAAGGCCCTCCCGTTGATCGTCGATTTGCTCGAGCGGACCCAGTAACGTCTCCATTGGAGACTTTGTTGTTACTGTGTCTGGCATATCGAATACTCTCGGTAGCTTGCCAGGCTCTCCAAGAGGGGCGGAGGAATCGAACTCGGGTCGGCCATGTTGGCCGCTTGTAAGGCGAACGCCCTACCCGCTGTGCTATCGCTCCAGCCCCGCTGTGCTATCGTCCGATTCGGGTTGTTAGGCATTCGAATGAATCAATGCTCATGGCCAAGTTTGTGTTGACAAGGACACTGACGCCTCCGACACCTCTTTTATCGAAAGTTCCGAGGAAAAATTCTTCTTTGGTGTCGAAAACGGCGTGATGAGATTGGTGCCTTCTTGTCTCGGTCAGACCAATGATGTCGTACTTGATCATTTGCGCTTGTACCATCAGGTCCTCAGACGATCATTTTTGTCTTCCTTCATTGTGGCAGCCTAGTTCGGCCTTGAGATTTTATCGTCCTCTCCTTTCTCATCCTTCTCAATGCTGCCATATTGGTGATGCCTTCAGGGTCAGGGGAATGAGACCCATTATAATTACTGGACCTCCACTACCTCCACTACCCAGCCACCGCCACACTCCAGGATGATTTCCGGACCATTAAAAGACACTAAATACCCATCTTCCAGAATTGCCGTACCATATTTGATAGGGTTCAAATATGGTAACACCTACAAGGGTGATTAGAGGTCGCCCCAAAAGCCTCTATCCCTCTCAGAAAGCCTGGCAAGCTACCGAGAGTATTCCGCCCGCACGGCAGAGCCTCGCAAGCTATTCGTTGTGTATTCGGTATGCCAAAACCAGTAATTACAATATACTATAATAGGGAAAAAAACAAATACCTGGGGTCAGAGTGATAGCACAGTGGGTAGGACATTTTCCTTGTATGCAGTTGACCCAGGTTCAATCCCCGGCATCCCTGAGCACCACCAGGACTAATTTCTGAGTGCATAGCCAGGAGTAACCCCTGAGCATCACTGGGTGTGACCCAAAAAGAAAAAAAAAGAAAGAAATACCTTAGGGGGATTTTCAGAACATACTTGCACAGAGTAAGTAACACACCTGCACAAAGAGAAAGCAAGGCAAAACAGGATGCTGATTCCTGATGGCTGGAGCCCTGCTCCCTCAACTGTCCCCTGGCATTATTTTACTGAGCTCACATTTACTGGAGGGGAGGGGGACCCATTGCTGGGAAGCCAAAAGGTGAGCCTTGGGGGAAGGGCCACCTACCGGTTCACCTGTTTGGGTCAAATCTCGGGAGCTCAATCCTCACCCTAGCTGTCCCCAACTATGCCTGAAATATGTCCCACAGGTTTTAAGATGAATATATGTCTTCATGAGCAATTTTTTTGGGAGGAGAGGGGAAGTCACACCTGGCAATGCACAGAGGTTACTCCTGGCTCTGCACTCAGGAATTACTCCTGGTGGTGCTCAGGGGACCATATGGGTTGCTGGAAATCGAACTTGGGTTGGCCGCGTGCAAGGCAAATGCCCTACCCACTGTGCTATCTCTCCAGTCCCTGATCAATTTCTTCTTATATTTAACAAGTTAAAGGATGTTGCTTTCTTGGGTCAGAGAGATAGATAGTACTGCAAGTTTTGGCACTTGCCTTACATGCAGCCAACAAGGTTCAATCACTGGCATCACATATGGTCCCACCCCCACCCCCCAGTTGGCCAGGAGTGAACCCTGAGCAGAACCTGGTGTGGCAAAGAAACAAACAAACAGAGGAGGCTTTCCAACAAGTTCCACCTGGACAGAATAGCACCGCCATGAACCACGCATCTTCCCAACAAGACCTGGACCTCAGGATCGGGCCCCTTGTCCTGGGGAGCTTTCTTGGACAGAGGCTGCTCCTTACGGCTTTAGTTGATGCATTCTTAAAGGTTCCTGCTCTTTCACTTACTAGCCAATCTTTCATGACTCCAATCTCCTATATATTTAAGTATTCTTTTTTTTTCATGATAATTACATGCCTCGTTTACTTAGAAAATTAGAGTCTAACCCAACCACCATCACTTATAAATACGAGCTTCTATCTGTAAGAAAAAGAAACCCAACACCAGTGACATATGGTGGTGGGGTGACGTGAGGTGACCAAGCAAGACCTCGCGGCAGCTGGGCGCTGCCTCTCTCTGGCCTTCTGCTCCCCGAGCACCAAAGGAGGGGGCAGGGCAGATGATCTTCCAGTCTGTGTGCTACGGTTCTTGTATTTGGATGACAGACTGCATTGTAACAGCATCATTTTACTCAGATTGTAAACATACACAGACAGGAACTTCACAGGCTTAGCACGAGAGAATGGGTGCTTCCCGTCTCCGATCCTCTTTGGGACATCTGAACTTTCTGATTTGGCTGTTGGAGGAGTCCTGCCTGGAGACACCCACCTCGTACCAGTCCAGATGCAGAAATGTGCGAGCAGATGGTGGTCCCATTCAAGGACTGTGCAGTGCTGGTTCTCTCACCCTTCCCTCTGTATTACCTGAGTTGTACTTTAATTCCTTCCGTAGAAAGTCTCCAGTTCATGTTGATATTGGCTCAAATAATAGTGGAGGGGTTGAGGTCCTGACCTAACAGTTCTCTAGATATTGTGCTGGTGCATAACTCATATATTGGCTCAGGGGCAAGAGAGGCTCCGTATGCTGGTGGACTGGCTGCATGTTTCAGCACCTTATTGGGGCCACTCTGTCCCTCTCTGTTGAACTTAGGAACCTCAGAAGATCAACTCAGTTTGCCCACACCGTATCAAGTAAACCAATTGAGTTTCTTTTTCAATACGAAACATGATTTTTCACAACAGAGACATGCTCAAGACACATACCATGAAGTCATGGGCTCAGGTAAATGATCTAAACACATAATTAACATTTCCAAATTCCAAATCTAGTATCCGTGTCTTTAGGCCATTAGTGGTGCCCCTGGATGCCCTAGCTCTAGGAAACAGCATTCCACTTCATTGGTTCTGTGATTTGATAATGACAAGAACGCAAACTCTTAACTGTTACATCAATGTCTTTGAAATTCATTACTGCAGATGTCAACTTTTTCATAATCACTTGAATATTCATAGCATAACCTCCCTAAAACTTGTTAGTTATGAGAACTGCTAATTTCCAATTATTTCGTCTCATAGTGTTTGTACCATTTTAAATTTCCAATTATTTCGTCTCATAGTGATTGTACCATTTTTATTTATTTCTGTGAAAATTCGATTTCAACTTACCTGATTTTGAGTTTGAGGTAGTATTATAGTAGTTTTATTGCTATGAAAAATGCATGATTTAAAGCTTCATCTGGAGTATTAGATCAGATTTAAATGAGAGAGAAATGAAAATACAGTATCCATCAAACCTTTTTCCTACCTTGGTATACAGATAAACCCAAAAGCCCTTATTCTTTTCTTCAGTGATAAAAATACAGTTCTTTTGTGAGCATAGACATAATACATGGAATTTGCTTCTTTGCATGGAAAGTTATGTCCAGGGAATAGGCTCAAATTCTGTTGCTACCTTTTGGTTGATCCGAGTAAGAATGTGCATGAACTCAAGTTTGTCAGCATACTGCTTCAACTTATCACAAAGTGACTGAATGAACCAGGAATCCTTTGCCAGGAATAGTAACCAGGTGCTGTAAGATATGCATACAAGAAGTCGGGGTGCACTGATATCTTCTGACACGTCATGTCATCCTCAAAAACCACTGTCAGTCTCTATCTCACAGTCGAGTTCTTGGCAGGTCTGAATCATGAAAATTTTGGGTTTTCCAGTTAGAGTTTTACAACAATCCCCTCTGAAGAAACCTGCTAATATCTTCAGCTCTATAGGCTTCTCTGTTCCAAAAATGGTTCCTTCTTCACCATGGCTTAGAAACACACAAATAAAACTGCTCCTTTTGCTATGATCTTCTAAAAAGCACCGTACAGCAATTTCTTAATTTCCTCACTGATAAGATCATTTTTGGTCCTGACTTCGTATTTCAAGTTAGTAAATGTTTCCTTGAGTCTTGCTGCATCTACATCTGTCCAAGTCCGAGTCGATATTCCTTGGCCTTTAAAGTTTTTATTAAACACACTCCCATTTCAGGATAATCCACTTTGTAACTATTGACCAAGGATATTCCAGAGTCCACTGACTTGCTGCCTTGTATGATCTTTGGTTTTGAATTCTTTATGGATTTTGCATCTACTAAGATTTCAGAGTTCTCCATAGATACTTTTAACTGGTAATGTTCGAGGGTTACTCCTGGCGGGCTGGAGGTGGAACCTGGCTGGCCGCATGCAAGGCAAGCACCCCACCTGCTGCACTCTTGGCACTGAACCTCCTCCAAATCACATGCACGAATGCTCAAACTTGGGCTGTGCTCTCTGAAATGGTCCTATATTTAAATATTCTTGACTTCAGTTTTCATTTTTATTTATTTCTTGGTACACCAGCTGTACCTATAGTTTGCTCCTGGCTCTATGCTAAGGGACCACTTCTGGTTGTGCTCAGGGGATCATCTGCATTGCTGGGGATCGAGTCCAGGTTGACTATATACAAGACAAGTACCTTACCTACTATTACTACCTCTCTGGCCCAAAATTCTTTATTTTAAATACTAATGGTTCAAATCATTCTCTCCTGATTAGACCTTCGCCAAATACCCTGGCCAGCAATAGCCACTGAGCCCTCAGCAGGTGACCAGTATCAAATTTGTCCAAGTGAAATGGGGCCATTTTGGACCTTCCAGACTGTTTAGGACCCTATGTAGCATCAAGTAGAGTCTCCCAGTCGGTCCACAGAATCACAGGGAATAATGTTTCAAGCCTCTGAACCTTAATCATGTTTTAAGCCTCTAGATTTTGGAGTGATTGGCTATGTGCAAGATATCTGAGCCCCACACAACCCATTAGTTCTTTGGGGTCAGAGGAGTAAAGATACTTTCCTTGAGTCTCAACCTCCCAGATGAGGAAGTTGAATAACATGCCTACAATTCCTGAGCCACACAGAGCTGACCCGGCCTTCAGCCTGGTCAAACACCCTCTTAGATGCATCATCCCACTTCAGGAGCCACAAGCACCCTCCTGGGAAATAGTTTACAATCTCCCTCATCTAATGCCAAGGAGGAAGACATTCACAGGAAGGAAACAGTTGGGGAAAGGAGCCTGCAGGTGTGAGTTTGAGCCCCGCCCTTGCTACCAGGGCTTTCTTGCCCTTCAGCCCTCCTGTTCTTGTCACACTTCCCCTCTCCAGAAGTGCCTCTGAGGGGGCATTGGCCATGTCTGGAGATGGCTCCTATTGCCACCAGTGGGGGTGGAGGAGGCGTGCTACCTACCAGGTGCTACTCCATCTTAGGGGTAGAGGCCAGTGACCCCCAACAGAGCTATACTATACTGTCAACCCACAGCAAAGAATTCTGCAGCCAGCAGAGTCTATGAAGACCCAGCAGAGAAACCGTGTGGAAAGGAACCAGGACACAGCAAAGTCCCCACCCACTCCGTTCTGGGTCCACGGTTCAGCAAGCAGCACTTACCATCATTTTCACTTGAGTGCAGAGGTTCTGAGGAAATCTCCACCAGGAAGAACCCCAGAAGCCCCCACCTTCTCCCCACCCCCCATGCCCCGGCACTTTTCAGGACTCAGCACCAGGCTTGATTGGCTGCAATTACTTTATTGGAGACACAGCGTGAAACAAAGGCATGCGTGCGGGGCGGGTGCTCGCGTCACTGGCTTTGTAGAAGCTTCTGTGGCCTGAGAGGCTCTCTCCTCCTACGGGTCATGCCCCCACAGAGTTACAGACACCCTGCCCCCTGTCCCCGCCCCATCCACAGGTTCCCAAGAAGTGCCCGCAGAGAGACTCAGGGCAGGATTAGGAAGGACCAAGACTCCAGCAAAAATAACAAAAGGCAGCAGAAAGGAGTCCGCAGCACGGCAAATCGGCTGCTAGGAAAGGCTACCAGAAAGATGCCCAGGTGCCCCCAGCTCCGCCCAAGGGCGACTGGGGGATGTTGCACAGAGGGAGCGTTTGGGAGCAAAGCGCTTCGCCAAATCTGATGACAGATTCGCTGGAAGAGCGGGGGTGGGCGTGGCCTGTCGGCGAGATGGGCGTGGTCAGGGCGCGCTGGGCGTGGTCCCGCCTGCTGAGGGGCGTGGCGGTGGGCGTGGTCTTCCCTGGATGGGCGGCGGTGTGGGCGTGTCCTGGTAGGGGGCGTGGCTACGGGCGGGTCCTGGCCGCGGAGGGGGCGGGGCCGCGCCTCTTAGCATCTCTTACAGCCCACGCTGCAGGCGCTGGCCCCGCCGCACGGGGCACAGGGGGCACAGGCGGTGCCCACCACCATGTTGCCGCTGCAGGGGGCACTGCAGACGCTGGTGGTGACAGCAGGGGCAGAACCGGAGACGCAGAGATCGCCACAGACGACGCCACCGCGGGAGCTGCTGACGCCTGGGATGAGGTGGAGGGGGCGGGAGGGAGAACAGGTGTCAGGTCCTGCCACCGCCCGGCAGCTTAGGGGGCGACGCGAAATTGTCCCCTCCCCAGAGGCAGTGGGACCACCCCGGCTGGAGAAGGGGAAGAGCTACTTACAGACATTCACGGAGCCAACGCCTTCGCACAACCTGTTGGGAGAGGAGAGGGGAGACAGGTCAGCGCGGGGAGAGGTGGCCGGGGAAGGTCACCTCCAGGGCACTTGCCAAGGGGGAAGGAGCACTAGGCAGGATCCCGACCCTAGAGTAGCCAGGAGTCAACTGGACTTCCTAGGGCAGAATTCCTCGGGCATCAGGCTCCCCCGACCCAGATTTCTGCTGCGAACTTCAGATTTACTAAACCCTCCCCTCATAAATTATTAGCAGGAAAATCTACTTTGCACCGAGAGAGAGAAAGAAATCCGAAGCTGCCTGCTGCCCCAGAGTGTTTAAAGCTGGGACGAGCTGAGCTGTGAGGGGCAGGCAGGGATCCTCTTTCACTATTTCTCTTTCCCCTTGTCTGTGAATGCATTTGTGAGGCTGAGTTCTCATTTCTGGAGCTGCTCGAATTCATGCAACAAGAATGTGCCTTTAGGAGGGCAGATGTTTTTATCTCGTTTCCTCCCCATTGCGAAGCCCCTCTGTCCAAAATAATACAGCAGATCCTCAATTCAAAGTCATTTGGTTATAGTGTTGATAAGAAAAAGGAAACCTGTTCGTTTGAGCAATGCTCATTATTCAATCAGTTCATCCTATGCTTCCGTTATACATGGCTTCCCTTTAAGTCATTTTCCCAAAACTTATCTCTGATGCTCCCATCAGAGCATCCCAAAGGGGAGTGTACTATTATATTCACTGATATTTAGACTCAATAATATGTTTATAGTGCTATTAATAATTTTTAACTTGCTATCAATATCATGTTATTAATATTATATTCTGCTGTGCCTGGCTCAATCAATAGCAGTTGGATGAGTGAATGGGCTTTTAGAGTCTATTTTGAATGCCTCAGAGACTGTCCTGAACCCTAGGGTCAGAGGGCCACACAGCCATCTTGCTCTCACCCTAGGAAGGCAGTCCTGGGCTTGGGGTTGGCCCTTAAAGGCAGGAGAAGCCAAATTAAACATTTTCTAAATCGGGATGGAGAGCTGGTACAGCAGGTAAGGCATTTGCTTTGCACACTGCTCACTGGGTTTGAACCCAGGCACCCAATATGGTCCTCTGAAGCCCACCAAGAGTGACCTTGGAGTGCAAAGCCAGGAGTAAGCCCAGAGCACTTCTGGGTGTGACCAACCCCCACCCCCAAATTAAAATTCTTTAAAAATTAAAAATTTTAAATAAAGTATTGCCTTAGAGATCACCTACACCAGTGTCCTCATTTGACAGAGGGGAGGAAACTGGGACCCAGGAATAGAGAGAGGCACCAGTGAGAGGCAGGGTTGAAATTAGGGCCTCCCACTGCAACACGGTTCCTTCTGAGAGAACTGTCTCCTCAAGAGAGAAGCAGGCAGGCGCCTTTCTGAGTGTGGTGGGTGGCAGGGGTGGCAGGAGTGTGCTTGGTGATGGGAAGTAGGGTGGCCCGCATCATCGGGCCCTTTCCCAGGGAACCCCCATGCTGAGCCATCCCCAGGACACTGCAGCAGGGGACTGGCTCACCCAGATCTGTGTGCTGCTCCCACAGTCCTTTCAAGGTCCGCTCACTCTCTTAGAAAACTCCACCTGAATCTTGCACAGAGGAAACCCCACCCCTGCACCCGGCTCTCAACCAAGAGCATCTGAAGTGCCCTGTGCATGATTGAACTGCTCCCAGTCTCAGCAGCAGGACCAGGGCTTCCTATTTCAAGCCTGGGTACAAAGGCCCCTACACACAGGATCTTGCTGGCTGTTTCCTCTGGTTTCTCACCCACTGGGCTCCTGCACCCAGTTCCAGGGGTCTCACTGGGCAGAGGGAGGCTTTGGGATGGGCATGGAGGAAAGGGGAAAAATTCTCTAGTATGGTTTTGTGCTCGTAGTATGTATTCTATTGCTTTCTGGAAGAATATGGTCACTTCCAGCAAAAAGCAAACAGCAAGCAGGTTCCCAGACTTCTGCATCGATGTCCCAGACAAAGTGCCTGCTGTCTGTCTTACTAAGTCCTGCTATCTGTCTATCTAACTAAGTCCTGCTGTCTGTCTCCCCTCGGGTCCTGCCTGCTTCAATGGAACACCACAGTGGGACTGGCTATGATCTAAGAGAGTGGAGTGGGTTTACGAGACTATCTAAAGCATCCTGGTGACCTCAACCAGAGTCCTGTGACAGACAGAAGCCACAGACCTGAGGGTCCCGAGGAAGAGGAATCAAAAAGGGGGACCCCAACTCAGTGTGCATCTCAGAATCAGGAATGAGAGCCGGTTCCACCCCTGTGAAGCACATTGGCTATTGCCCCCACCCATCCTCCAGGGGCAGGAGGGACTGACAGGAGCTGTAAACACACCCCAAGGACTGACTCAAATTACCTGTCCAGCTGCAGGATGGGGAGGTTTGGAAACGGGAGTCAGGTGAGGCCGGGAGTATGAGGGAGAGGCACCTGAGAACCCAGCGACCTGGGAGAGACACTGGCTACAAAACCCACCTCTGCTCCTCGCCCTCCAGCAGGCGCCGGTAGGTGGCGATCTCGATGTCCAGGCCCAGCTTGGAGTTCATCACCTCCTGGTACTCCTTCACCAGGCACGCCATGTCCTGCTTGGCCTTCTGCAGGGCCTCCTCCAGGCCGGCCAGCTTGCACTTGGCGTCACACAGGGCCGCCTCGCCCTGCTGCTCGGACTGGGACACGGCGGCCTCCAGCTTGGAATTCTGAGGGAGGAAGGGATCGAGTGGACTGTGGGCCCTCTGTCCATTTCCCAGAGTGTCCAGTCCCTCTGCCCACTGGAAGCCCAGAAGCAGCCCCGAGCCCCTGCGGAGGTCACCCTCAGTGTCCCTCAGGGACACACCCCTGCTAACAGGAGAGCGGTGAGGGAGATCCGGACAAGGACACTCAGCCCAGGGCACCTGGCAAGCCCGCGGTCACTCTGGCCCAGGTCGAGATGACCCGTACCTGGCACTTGGCGTTCTCCACCTCGGCCGTGAGCCTCTGGATCATGCGGTTCAGCTCGTTGATCTCCTCCTTGGTGCGGCGCAGGGTCTCCCCGTGCCTGATGACGGTGGCCTTCATCTCCTCACACTGGGGCAGAGGGGACAGAGGGGCCTGAGACTCAGGATGGGGGGTCACCGCCCATCGGGAACCCCAGGTGAGAGTGTGGGTTGTGCAGTGCCCAGCTTGAGCAACAGTACATGGCAGCCCTGCTGGGAGCTGCCGGCCCTTCTCTCGCCATCCTTAGGGGCCAGGGTCCCGGGTAAGAGAAGCCTTTCGCAGTCTGTGCTTCACTGCTGGCTGTGTGGGAGCCGGGCCCGTGCCTCTCACCTTGCTGCGGTACCAGCTCTCGGCCTCGGCCCGGCTGCGGCTGGCAATGTCGTCGTACTGAGCCTTGATCTCGGCGATGATGCAGTCCATGTTCAGGTCCCGGCTGTTGTCCATCTTGACCACCACCGAGGTGTCTGAGATGTGGGCATTGAGGACACGGATCTCCTGCAGGGCAGGGGGAGGGTCAGGGGGCTGCTTGTTGCGGGGCCCTCCCCACCCGTTGCTCAGGTCTCCAGCCCTGCCCCTTCTGACAGCCTCCAAGCTCATGGCCACTCCACGTCAACCTGCAGGTGGACACGGTCCCGCGGGTTGCTGCCCAGTGTGCCTGGTCAGGCCTCACCTCCTCATACAGGCGCCGCAGGAAGTCGATCTCCTGGGTCAGGGCCTCCGCGTTGGCCTCCAGGTCCGACTTGCGCAGGTAGGCACAGTCCACGTCCTGAAAGTGGGTCTCCTTGAGCTCAGCTGGCCCCGACTGTCACCCGGTCCTGGCCCCTCACTCATTCTGGGGTCAGGGTGGCTCCACTGCATCCCCATTCCTGTCTGCATTTGACCATGCAGGGGCCTCCTCAGAAACCCCGCCTTGGAGCCTTGGTGCTGGCCTGAGTCTCTTGGGACCCCCACGGAGACTCAGTCCCCGCTGCTCTTCATAGAAGGATCCACGCAGGCTTCCCACGGCCCCGTGTCCTCCTCTGTCCAGCAGCCCCCATGCTTGACCGTCCCCTGTCCTCAAAGTTCCCACTGTGTGGGCTGAGGTGTGGCCACCACCTCAGGGCCCATGACACACCGTACCCCAAGGCATGGCTGCCATGCACAGGCACCCCCATGTCCACCCCAGAGGTGGCCAGGCCACACTGCGCACACCTGGAGCAAAGCCCACCCTGCACCTTGCATGGAGCCATCCGAGCCTGCCAGGACCACTGTCCCCGACCAAGGCTCCTCACAAGGGCTGTCCCTCTCAGGTCCCCGTCCCAGGCCCAACCCCAAGCCAGGGTCTCACCTTCTTCAAGGCCACAAACTCGTTCTCAGCTGTCGCTCTCAGGCAGACTTCCTCCTCGTACCTGAGGCAGAGCAGGGCCAGAGGTCATGTCAGCAGCCGCCTGGCACCCACCAATGCCAGCCAAAGGGTTGTGGCCCCACCCACACAGCCAGGGCCCTGAGCCCCCTGGGCCTTCCAGATGTCTTGGGATTGTCAGACCCATCATGATAGGTTGGGGGTGACAGGCCATCTGGGCCTCAGCGTCCCAGTGCTAGCCTCTCTGAGGTCTCCTCAGCACCCAGCACACTCAGGACACCCATGGGGGCCCAGCAGCCAGGCCCCTCCCTGTGTCTACCAGGCTCAGGTGTGGGGAGAGGGGCCCCAGAGACCCTGGCTCACACACTCGAGGCTGGGGGCACACAGAGTCAGCACCATCCCCCGAGGGAGCAGAGCCCCCAAGGGGTCTGGATGTCACAGGCTGGGCAGGATGGGACCCGGGGAAGCAGCAGTTGTGCCCACAGCACTCGGGAGCTGCTGGCCCCAGGGCCGGGGATCCCGGGGATCTGGGCCCTCCTCCTGGCCAGACCCTGGCACCGGCCGCTCAGAGAAAGCTCCTGCCATGCGGCCCCTGCGTCCCGCCCCCGCCCCCGCCTCCGTCCCACACTCACTTCTTCTTGTAGCCCTCCAGCACCTCCTGCACGTGGTTGAGCTCAGAGGCCAGCCTCCCGCTGTCAGCCTCCACACACTCGGCCTCCCGCCGCAGCGTCTCCACGTAGCCGGTGAACAGAGGCTCCAGGTTGCTCTCGCAGCACTTGCGGTTCTGGTAGAACTGCCACTTGGTCTCCAGCAGCTTGTTCTGCTGCTCCAGGAAGCGCACCTGCGTTGGGTGCAGACGAGGGGTCAGAGGGCTCCTCGGGCCCCTGCGCCCATGCTGGGGGGACCTGGGCCAGCGCGGGTGGCTCTAAGGAAACCCCCGGACCCGGAGCTCTGCAGGCCTTGGGCGAGGGGCTCACCTAATGGGAGTGCAGACATGGGCCAGGATGGGAGAGGCAGAACCTGTCTGATCTCCCTCCGCCCTGTCGTGAGGGTAGGCATGAGGGAACAGTCCACTCTGGGCCTCAAACACCATGTTGGGGGACGGTGTTGGCTGCTTTGCACAACTGTCAAGGCTGGTGCCGGCCCTGGGCTGACAGGCCGGTGTCTGGCTCAGTCTGATCAGTGTCTGGACTGTATGTGGCGCCTGGTCTCGGGGGACAGAGGACTTGGCCCCTCAGAGGCAAATGTTCCCATTGTGGGCACACTTGGGGTGTCTGGGAACACTTCAGCCGGATGAAGTCACGGGCTCTAGGGACAAGCTCAGCCCCTGGCCCCTGTCCTGCGCCTGAGGCCAGTGCACACTGCTGTCCCGCACCGGACAGGGGAAACTTTGTCCGCCTGGAGCTGGGCAGAGCGGGAGGGTTTCTGAAGCAGCTGCCAATTTCCTCATTTCCTCCAATGCAGAGTTTGTTTCACGTCTGCAGGGTAGCCCTTTTCTCCCAGCTCTGTCCCTCTGCACTCTCGGCTGGCCTGGACAGCCCTGCTGTGCCTCTGTGTTGTCTGCCTGTCCTGTCTGACTGAGAACTCCTGGACGGTGAGGTCTCCTGCCTCTTACTTCACCCTCACAGCTTAGCCTGAGAGTCTACGTGGAGTTGAGGACAGATGTGATCAGGGCCACGCACCTTGTCAATGAAGGCCGCAAACCTATTGTTAAGACACTTGATCTGCTCCTTCTCCTCCTGCTTCACGCACTGGGCGTTGGGGTCGATCTCCAGGTTGAGGGGCGTGAGGAGGCTCTCGTTGACAGACACGGTGGTGATGCAGGGCGGGCTGGGCCCGCACACCCCCCCGGAGCGGTACCCGAAGCTGCTTCCGCAGGAGCCGGCGCGGAAGCCCCCGCAGACGCTGCGGCTGCCGAAGCCCCCGGTGATGCCTCTGTAGCAGGAGATGCCGCGGTAGGGGGCGGCCGTGATGCAGCAGCGGCCGGGCCGGGGCCCGCAGGCCGAGGCGCAGCTGAAGGAGCTGCCACAGAATGATCCACAAGTCATGGTGTTTCTTTGGGGCCCAGAGAACTGTGAGGAGCTGGATGTCCTAGTGCAGGACCAAGAGGACTAAATGTTTACGTCTCGGGCGTAGTGGGGCCTTTATATATCCAGAAGCCTGATGCACCCGTGGGGTTAGGAGCAATTAGGCTCCATAATTGGCTTGGGTTGCTTAGCTGCTGATGCTCCTCCCTTAATGTCCCTAATTGGGACCCAACATGGCCAGATGTTTATGGCCTTTTACCCCAAACTGCACAATTTTTGTCTTCAAAGGGCCAGCTCACCTTCCCCAAATGCCCCAGTGCAATTGGCCAAAGTGAGGGACTGGAAAATGGGTTCATGAGTGATGCCAAAAGGGCATTGCTACCCTCCGAGGTCCAGGGTGAGGTCAGTGGCGCTGTCCACGGTGCTGATGGGCCAGCCCTAGAGCTTCTGGGAGTGTAGGCTTGTAATGCAGTGTAGGGTTTGTGGGTCGGAGCACTCGCTTCTCTCACACTCAGAGCCTGTTTGTTTGTTCGTTTGTTTTTTGAGTATTGGCATTTTCTTTTAATAATTTTGTAACTGAATCACCATGAGATACCCAGTTACAAAGTTGTTCATGATTGTAAGTGGGGAAAGTATTGAAAGCACACCACACACACACACACACACACACACACACACACAGGGTCCTCGGCTGTAAATCTTGCCGTTTATCAATACTTTATAAATAAATGGTGTTGCTCAAGTACCCGTGCTCAAGATGTTTGAAATGTCCAGAAATTTTGGGTCAAGTCATCATATTGCCGGTTCTCTCATGCTCATCAAAGCCCTTGACTCGGCATTCCTGTCTTTTATTTCTTTAACACTTCTTACTCCTCACTGCATACCCTCCCCTGATCTGAACAAACCACACTAATCAGAGCCTGGTTTTGTACCTCCAAAGACCCACTCTTCACAGCCTCACTCAGATACCCCTGAAAACCCAACATCTGGGGCCGAATCCCTCACCTAGACACATATTTCTGTCTCTGTCCCCTGTCTCTGTTCATCCGTCTCCCCACACAAATCTCTCTCTCTCTCTCTCTCTCTCACACACACACACACACACACACACACATATGCTTGTGCACTTACTGACCTACCCCATGTGAATACAGATCAGTGATAGGTCAATATTTTGTCCTTATTGGTCAGCCTCCACTGAGAGAAGAAGCCCTTCAAGGGTTCCATGGAACCCTGGGAGCACAGCACTGGCCCAGCGATCTCAGGAATGGCCCAGGCCCAATAAGCCACTGAGCATGGATGGTTTGTTCAAACTTTACCATAAACATCCATGTTTCCTCTGGGACCAAGAAGCCTTCAGCCTGCTTCTGGGAAGCCCTATCATTTGTTTTTATTAGAGAATCAATCTAGACAGAGTCCTATAAAAAATTATCTCTGCACCATCAGTCTCTTGAGAACTGCTTTCTTTACTCATAGGCAACACCCTTCCCCTCTGCAGAAGTTTCTCAGTAACCTGCAACCATGTTAGAATGAGCCTCCGTGGTGTGGATCTTTCATGCGGAGCTTGAACCCAAAAGGACTGCATAGAACCCCAGACACTGGCGGTTCAGTATAAGCTGAGGGAAGCACTGTTTCTCTGGGAAGCAGAGTGTTCCCATCCAGTCCTGTCTTGGAGACTTAGAGGGTATTTATGTGCTCAGAAAACTCCAGAATACAGACAACATGTGTTTCTACAAGCATCAAGAAACTGGAGCTTCACAGCCTCCTTACTCTCGAAGATCGTGTTGGGACCGAATCTGAATGGACAGAATTGTTTTGGATGACATAGGACAAAATCAAGCAGTGAAAAAAAACCCACGAGGATCATACACATAAGAATAATGTTTTATAACACTTTTATTTCAACTGTGGTTTGGGATGGAGAGACAGTATAGTGGATAGGACTCTTGCCTTGTACATAACTGGCCTGGGTTTAATGCCTGCCAGGCACCCCATGTGGTCCCCTGAGCCTTCTCCGGAATGATCCATGAATGCCGAGCCAGGAGTAAGCCCTGAGCTCTGCTGGCTTTAAAAAAAAAAGAAGAAGAAGAAATTTCAGCCGGTCCGGCCGAGCCGGGTTCAATTCCTCCACCCTTCTCGGGGAGCCCGGCAAGCTACCGAGAGTATCCTGCCCGCACAGCAAAGCCTGGCAAGCTCCCCGTGGCATATTCGATATGCCAAACACAGTAACAAGTCTCACGATGGAGGCGTTACTGGACCCGCTCGAGCAAATCGATGATGTGTACTTACATCCTCAGCAAATTTTTTTTCTAACATGATTGCAACCAAAAATCTTTAAATCATGGGATCTCAGTTAATACAGACCCATAGGCCAGAGAGAAGCTCAAAAGGGTTTGTGCATCCTTGGCTTGCTGGACGCCAGGTTCCATCCCAGGCACTGCATGGTCCTCTGAGCACTGTCAGGTGTGACTCCAAAACAAACAGCAACATTAACAAACGTTACGTGCCCAGAAGTCAGAAGCCGGCTTAGCAATTTGGACAAAAGCTCAAGGACCAGAGATTAAACTCCAGCACCTCACACCAACCCCAACACCTCTGAATGTATCTCTCTCTCTCTCTCTGGAGACCCCCAAGGAACTCCATGTCCTTAGCCCTAGCTCTGAACCAACAAGTTCTATCAGCTAATTATCTTCAGGAGTGACCCCCCAGGCTCCCTGAGCACTGCCTGAGAGTACCCCCTCTCCCACCCCATCCCCCAAAGACACAGGCCCAGATTCCAAACTGTCGAGTTTCAGAATCCAGCTCTTCCACTTTCTAGCTGCGTAACCTCAGGCAATTACTGAACCTCTCTGTACCTCATTTTATGATTTGTCGAATGGGGATGATAATAGCCCCCCACCTCATAAAGTTGTTGTAAGGATTAAAAGAGTCGATCCATGTAAACCACTTAGGAAAGCCTGACACATTCTGAGTGTATGTAATCATATTAGTAGTTGTTGTTGCTGCTGTTGTGGTATTGAACAGACCTGAGGTTGCCGTGGGGCTGCAGATCCAGCCGCCCTGAAGTTCCAGGGTTCATGGGATGGGCCAATTCCTACTCCTATACCGTCTCGATTCCACTAGCGCCTACCTTAGTGCCTCCCTGAAGGACTAGAGGAGGAATTAACTTAAATCCTTCATGGACAATGCTTCCCAGGGCACACCGCCCGTGCTCAAGAAATACGTCCTGTGAGATTTACTCCATGGCTTGGAGGCCGGCTGCACACACTAGGGTTTCCCAGATAGAGAAGGGAGCACCAATAAAGGGTGCTGGGAGGATCCTCCCAGGATGGGAGAAGCATGCTTAAAGTAGACTATAGTCTGAACATGATTGCCACGCAATGCCTCTTTCATAAACCACAGCACCCAAAAGGAGAGAGAGAACGAAAGGGAATGCCCTGCCACAGAGGCAGGAGGGGATGGGGGGATGGGGGTTGGGAGGGATACTGGGATCATTGGTGGTGGAGAATAGGCACTGGTGGAGGGATGGGTACTCGCTCATTGTATAACTGAAACCCAAGCACAAAAATTTGTAAGTCTACAACTGCACCTCATGGTGTTTCACTACTAAAAAAAAAATACCTCCTGTGTGAGTGAGTCCAGGGGGCTGGGAGAACTTCTGTCCTGGCTCCAACATCTCAGCCAGAAGAGAACTCCAGGACCCAGTGATGTGACACAGTGGCAGTGCAGGCGCGAAGCCTCTAATTCCGTCCCCCACGGTACTGGACATCGTCCACTGAGACCCTGAGCTCTGCCACTGTGACCTTCTATGCTGCCCCAGTGCAAGAGGAGATGGGGACGTGAACATAGAAATCGGGGAGGCAGTGTTCAGGGATGCAGGACCATGTCGCTGCTAGGATTCTGCTCCATGACCCAGGGCTGATGTCTGCCGCCTCTTTCTGGAAGTACATAAGCATGGTTTCCGTGTACTGGGAAGAGCACATGCTCTCTGCTGACGGGTGTGGAAGCACCAAGACTTTTTAAAACTTTTTAATTTATTTTTATTTATTTTTAATTTTTATTAGTGAAACACCATGAGGTACAGTTGTAGATTTACAAATTTTTGTGCTTGAGTTTCAGTTATACAATGATCGAGCACCCACCCCTCCACCAGTGCCCATTCTCCATCATTTACATTTTTTAAAAATTTTTATTAGTGAAACACCATGAGGTACAGTTGTAGACTTACAATTTTTTTGTGCTTGGGTTTCAGTTATACAATGATCGAGTACCCATCCCTCCACCGGTGCCCGTTCTCCACCATCAGTGTTCCCAGTATCCCTCCCACCCCCCATCCCCCACATCCCACCCTGCCACTCAATGCCTCTTTTGCAAACCACAGCACCCAAAAGGAGAGAGAGAACAAAAGGGAATGCCCCGAACGTTTTCTTTAAATCGAGCTCTGGTGCTTTCTGTCACCGAGAGGGAAACTGAGCATCAGGGAGTGACTGTCTCTGTGACACCCAGGCAGCTGCTGCTGCTGAGTGCAGAAGAGGCTCTGCTCAGAGTCAGGACAGCCCGACACTGGCTGACGACTCCCTGTTACACATCCGAGGACAAGGGGTCACACAGTCTTGGAGAGGCTGGAAGGTGGCGCCTCATTCAGGAGGTCTGATCCTGGCGAGCCCACGGGCCAGTCCAGCCCTGCTCCTGTCCCGTCCAAGGCCAGTGTGGGAACAGATATGTCACTTTGTCAGGGGAGTCCAACTCAGTGCCATGCCCTTTCCCCCGCCCCTCTAGACGGATGCTTCTCCCTCTCTTCTTTCACCCCGATTTCCCACCCCAACCATTTCCTCTAAGGCATCTCCCCTCCCACCCTCTCTCTTGTCCTCCACTTCCTTCCTCTTCCCTCTGTCACGCCCACACCCCTACCCAACCTTCTGCTCTTCCCATTCTCTCCAACGCCAGCTGGTCCTTGTGCTTCCAAGTGGCCCTGGAGAGTAATAATCTTAGACCAATCATCTTCTCCATATAGAGTCGCGGGATCAGCGTTCTTATCCCATTCACTGGGTCTCCCCGTGGCTCCCATCACTACTCAAGCCAAGGCCTTCACTTCGGCCAAGGACACATTTACTCACTGGATCTCTCCTTTAGACTCCCCTCAGGAGTTAGCACCATCTCCCCCCACCCACTCAGGAATGCCCACCGTCTGCAGAGCGTCACTCTGCCCCCGCCCCCTCCCTTCTGGAAGCTTTGTGCAATTAACCACCAAGCTTTGGTGGCTCCTTGACTCAGCACTAAAGATGCAGCTGGCACTCATTTCACTCACTCCACAAATATTTATTGAGCACCTACTGTGTGCCAAGCCCTTGGAACAGATTCAGGAACCGAACATCTGTAGCAATCAGTGTGTGGGGGGAGGGGGCAGGTATATTTTTGTCTATGATCTGAACATAGGGCTTCTCTTGAGCTCACGGATCAGGAGAGTCCTCCTGCATGCTCTTGTTCTAGAACACTGGACGGGGCATGTGGAGAGCACTGGGCAAAGACCAGTGGGTGTTGCATGCTGGACGCCTTACCTGTGTGGGATGTACAGGCATCTTGGCTCAGTGGCCATGTAGCAAGAAGACATGCTGATCCCTTCTGAGGGTATCAGGTACACCAGCTTGAACACCAGCCCCAGCACCACCTAAACTACCAAAACAAGCCTCTTATCTCCCTTGCCTCCGTGCCCTGCTCTGTAAGTCTAGAATAATCACACAAGCCTGCCGGAGTGACTAGATTTAAACATATTGAAGCAAAGGTGCTGTCCGTAAACCATACGATGTGGAGAAAAGTGGACATCCAGAGATGATAATATCTTTTAAGTTTGGAACAAGGTTTATTAAACAGTTCTCAGTACTGAGTATATACCTCTTGCATGATCTTTAACATAATCTGGTGCCCTAGTCGAGCTGTTGTACACTCAGGGCCAAGTAATAGTATGGCAGGTAGGGGGCTTGTTTTGCATGCAGCAGACTCAGATTCAATCCCTGGCAGCCCATATGGTCCCCTGAGCATTCATAGGAGTTATCTCTGAGTAGAGCTGGGAGTAAGCCCAGGATACCACCAGGTGTGGCCCAAAAGTAAAAAAAAAAAAGTTGCAGAGATAAACTAGAAATCAGAGGAAGAAACATTTGTGGCAGCACTGCTCATAAAGTAGACCCAAAACAATCATGAGACCCTCCAGTATAAACAAACGAGCTTTATCCAGCAAATGATGTTGAACATTGTTCAGAAGGAATCCATAATCTGCCGACGTATGATGTTCAGAAACCGGAAATTTGAACACTATATAGTATAACAGATGCATACATTGGATCTAAAGTTGTCAGGAAAATCAATGAAGGGCCCAGGATAATAACAAGGGGATTAGGTACACATACAAAGCAATTCCATCCCCAGGGAATCAGCCTGCTCTGGAGGTCTCTAACAATGGCACCACCAGGCCTGAAGGCCCCATATCCTGGGTCCTAGTGCAGAACTTCCCACTTCCTGGCAGAGGATCACTGGGAGTGTGGGTTCTCTAAACATGCTAGTAAGGCCACACAGAAAGAAAACCAAGAGGGCCAAAGAGATAGTGCAGCCGGTAGGACCACCTGGGTTCAAATCCCGGCATCCCATATGGTCCTCTGAGTACTGCCAAGAGTAATTCCTGAACACAAAATCAGGAGTAATTTCTGAGCATTTCAGGACATGGCCCAAAATTTAAAAAAAATAAAGAACAAAGAAAGAAGGACAGAAAGAAAGAAAGAGGGAAAGAAAGAAAGAAAGAAAGAAAGAAAGAAAGAAAGAAAGAAAGAAAGGAGAGAGATAGGAAGAAGGAAGGAAGGAAGGAAGGAAGGAAGGAAGGAAGGAAGGAAGGAAGGAAGGAAGAAGGAAGGAAGAGAGAGAAAGAAAGAAAAAGAAAAGAAAACCAAGAGAGAATCAATAAAACCAAGGTCAGAGAGATCGTGCAGCCGATAAGACTCTTTCCTTAAATGTAACTGACCCAACTTCCATCCCTGGCACCACACATGGTCCACAGAGTCCTGCCAGGAGTGATCCCTGAGCACAGAGCCTGAGCACTCCCAAGGTGCTCCAACTCCCAGCCCCACAAAAAAAAAAAAATTACGGGAGGAGATGGGAGATGGTACAGTGGTGAGGGTTACACGCTGGGCATGATCACAATGTACCCTAAGTATGCCAGGCTTGGCCCTGGAGGCCTCCGGTGCCAGCGGGGTAGCCTCGGGGTCCCTGACATCGCAGGCCCCCAGCAACGTTACTCCTTGGGCTGTTCTGCTAAATGGATGGCCTGGATAGCTTAGAATCACTGGGCCCCAAGAAAGAAAACCAAGGGAACGATGAAACCCAGGATCCAAACGGAGGTCAGGTAGGAAAGGGGTGCATCAGGATGAAGTCCACAGGAAGCTCCGGGAAGAACTACAGGGGCACCCCAGTTCTTCCCCAAGGCCTCACATGCGTCCCCAAACATTCTCCCAGTGAGCGACAGGCTTCACAGTACAAACCATTTGAACTTCCATAAAGCTCCCATGCCCCCGCCTTGGCCACAGCAGGGCAACCCTTGGCTACCCCACTCCACGCTTTTGCACTAGCAGACAACCTACAGGCTGAATCAGTTCAGCAGCCACGACTAGTGCCTGCAGCTGACCGAAATGCTGTCCCCTTTGACACTGCGGGTCTTGTTTTCAGGCGCTTCTTTAAAACTGCTTAGCCAGGGCTGGTCACGAGTCATCAGCTCATGACTACGCAGGATATTTTTACAGGGAGTTATCCCGGGGACAGGGGCATTTCGCGAGCTGTACCTTGACTCACGGTGCTTCTCTGCGGACACCTGGCCACCTGGCTGGCAGGGAGCTGCCCCGCTCAATTGTGGGCAGGGCCCAGACCTGCGGGTGAGGGGATAAAGGGCCTCGGAAATGCTGGCCCAGCTCCCCAAACACATAAAGTGACAGCGGGTGCCACACCCCACTGGAGCCTGGTGCCGTGCGTGAGCCTCTGTCTCCCATCCCCAAGCCTGATCCTTGACCTTCTGCGTGGACATGCCAGGCCCTGCTCTCCCTCCGTCCTTCCCTCCCTCCCGCCCCTCCCTCAGCAGTGGTACTCTGCCCATCCGGCCTCTCTGCCCTTCACCATCATTGTTCTCACTGTTCTCTGCCTCTTCTACTTCCCGGGGCGGCTGGGGTGAGCACAGCTTCTCGAGCTAACCAGATGGACAGGGCTAGCTGAGGCTTTCATCTCCTTCCTTCAGTTCTTGGTTGTAGGATCCTCCCAACCTCCATGTACCTGCTGCCACCTCCCTTGCTCCCAACATCTCTGCCTCTGTCCTTCTTCCTTATACTGTCTGTCCCCACTCCTAGCCCCTCTCGCAGCTGCCTCTGCCTTCTTCAATTTTGAGAAACTCATAAAGGTAGAAGCTGTTGTTGCTGGTGGTGACAAGCTTCCCACTGCGGCCCCCAGTCCGGGGCACCACTGCCCACCAGGTGGGAGAGTCTGGCCAAGTTATTTGACCTCCCCGAGCCTCCATTTCCTTATGTGTGGTCATAGGACATACTTGAGAGGGTCAGTGTGAGAATTGGTGATTATTTATGGTGTGTAACAATGATCAGAGAGTAGGTGGCCATAAAAAGAAGATAGCCCCCTCCCGATATAGAATCTATGCTTCCCAGAGGAGTTATAAAGAAGAAACGGTCCTCAAGTAATCTGCTGGTTTCCTGTCCCCAATAATAGGAGAACCTGACAGTTGGGGTTTTCTGCAGAGGCACATTAAGAATTGTAGAGCATTGTTTATAAAATATACAAAACAAACAAACACTGTCTTCCCGTTGTTTATCGATTTGCTCGAGTGGGCCCAGTAACATCTCCATTTTGAGACTTGCTGTTACTGTGTTTGGCAACGTCTCCATTTTGAGACTTCTTGTTACGTCTCAGTAGGTCTTGATAGCTTACCGGGCTCTCCGAGAGGGGCGAAGGAATCGAACCCAGCTCGGCCGCGCTGGCTGCGTGCAAGGCAAATGCCCTACTGCTGTGCTACTGCCCAACATTTTGTATCTTAAACCTAATCATGTCTGGGGCCAGAGCGATAAGTACAGCAGACAGGGCGTTGGCCTCGTAAGCAACCAACCCAGGTTCAATCCCTGGCATCCCATATGGTCCTCCGAGCCTGCCAGGAATGATTCCTGAGTGCAGAACCAGGGGTAAGTCCTGAGCACTGCCACCTGTGGTCCCTAAACCAAACAAGCAAACAAATGGGGAAAAAACAAAACAAAAACCTATTTGTGTCTTTGGTCCAGCTTTGTGCCATGGAATCTCTGTGATGGTGGGAATGGTCTGGATTCACGCATCCTATAAAAACGGCCCAGCCATGTGAGCAAATGGGCTGCACAGTGAATGGCCCAGCAAAACAGTGTTTTGGCTATTGAAAAATTCAATAATAAATGGATACTAGGGGCCAGAGCAATAGTACAGTGGTAGGGCACTTGCCTTGCATGCGGCCAACATGTGTTCAATCCCCAACACCACATATGGTCCACCGAGCACTTTCAAGAGTGTAGAGCCAGGAGTAACCCCTGAGCAACACTGGGTGTGGCCCCAAAACAAAACCTAACAAAATAATTTAGGAAATTATTTCAGGAACTATTATTAATTTTCCTGTATATGAAAATGGTAACATCCTAGTCTTAAGAAACATAGAAGTATTTCAGGGTTACACGCCATAATCCTATAACAATCAAAGAATTGTGCAAATGTCAATGCAAATATCTCAGTGTTAATGGCTAAGTTAAATCTGCATCCCTTGGTAGAACATTTGCAATAAACACTGCTTAAACTAGTGTTTCTTAAAACAGCCTTTCCCAAATGTGGCGTCTTTCCAGCCCTGTTACCTTCCTGTGGGCCCCTGTCCTGTTGTGGGCCCTTTCTGGGGCTGTGTCCCCTTATTTATGTGATGTTCACCTCTGACCCTCTTGGAATATCCTGGGACCCACTGGGGAACCCAGCTTTGAGAAACTCTGGTTTAAACTCTTCTTTCTACTTTTGTATATGTGTAAAACTCTCATAATAGTACTGTAGCACCGTCCTCCCATTGTTCATCGATTTGCTCAAGCAGGCACTAGGGACGTTTCCATTGTAAGAGTTGTTGTTACTGTTTTTGGCATATCAACTATACCATGGGAAGCTTGCCAGGCTCTGCCGTGTGGGTGGGATACTCTCGGTAGCTTGCGGGCTCTCTGAGAGGAGCGGAGGAATCGAACCCAGGTTGGCCACGTGCAAGGCAAATGCCCTACCCACTGTGCTATCACTCCAGCATAGCACTGTAGCACTGTCCTCCCGTTGTTCATGGATTTGCTTGAGCGGACACCAGGACCGTCTCACAACAAATTGTGACACTTGTTGTTACTGTCTTTGGCGTATCGAATACGTCATGGGTAGCTTGCCAGGTTTTGCCGTGCAGGCAAGATACTCTCAGTAGCTTGCCGAGCTCTCCAGCATAAAGGTTAAAAAAATCATCAAACACAAATATTTACTCAGATGTTGGCTGCTACCATGGAAACCTCATGCTTTTCCGTTTTCTCTTGCTGCACACAAAGCAAACACTCTACTCACTATACTATAACCCTGGCTCCTGTGTGATAAGTTTTAAAATACAAAATGGGGGAGGGGGGACAGTATTTTATCAACAATGCTATCACGATCACGATCACGACCATCCTGTTGTTCGTCGATTGCCTCGAGCAGGCCCCAGTAACGTCTCCTTTGTCCTAGCCCTGAGATTTTTTAAAAAGTGCCACATTCAAGGCTCTTTCAGGGTTAGGAGAATGAGACCCATCATTGTTACTGGTATTTGGCATATTGGGTACGCCACGAGGAGTTTGGCAGACTCTGCCGTGTGGGCAGGTGACATTTGGTAGCCTGCCAGGTTGTCCAAAGTAAGAATGAGATAATAAGATTCCAGCAATGCTATCCTGGAAAGAAATCTCTGGGCAACCTGAAACAGGAGGATCCAGATGTATGTCAGAGAAGGCAGGCGCCAATGGGATGGAAACTTCTGGATGTTCTTTGTAAACACCTTCTTCTCTGGGTTCCTTCCCCATCCATTCGCACAGGGGGGCCCATCCTTCCCACCCGCCAGCACGTGGCTGCCTGCTCTGCTCCCCTGGCCTCATTCCTGCCTCCCCGCCCTGCCCAGCCCTGCTCTCCCCGCAGCCTCAGATGAGAGCAAGCACCTGCTGGCGAGGCACTTTGAAGATGAAACATGCTAAATGCCCCTCCAGCCCATGGGGTTGGCATCCTATACACAGAGGAGGGTGCGGGCCACTCCAGCATTAAAGCACATTCTAGAAAGGCGTTGGACCCGGCCACCAGCCCAAGCCCATAAAGCACAAATTGCCCCAACTCCATCTGCATGGCCAAGCCCCTTTTCGGTCCAGCATAAATAGGGCTGAAGGGCCTCCAGGAGCACATTGGAGTTTCAGCCCAGACTCCAGAACTCTTCTCCTGCACCCCACAACTCAATTCTCCAGAAGCACCATGACCTGCGGATCAGGATTTTGCGGAGGCCGCGCCTTCAGCTGCGCCTCGGCCTGCGGGCCCCGGCCCGGCCGCTGCTGCATCACGGCCGCCCCCTACCGCGGCATCTCCTGCTACAGAGGCATCACCGGGGGCTTCGGCAGCCGCAGCGTCTGCGGGGGCTTCCGCGCCGGCTCCTGCGGAAGCAGCTTCGGGTACCGCTCCGGGGGGGTGTGCGGGCCCAGCCCGCCCTGCATCACCACCGTGTCTGTCAACGAGAGCCTCCTCACGCCCCTCAACCTGGAGATCGACCCCAACGCCCAGTGCGTGAAGCAGGAGGAGAAGGAGCAGATCAAGTGCCTCAACAGCAGGTTCGCGGCCTTCATCGACAAGGTGGGTGACCTTGATCAAACCCTTCCTGAACCCCACTGCCTCCTTAGCTAGGACTGGGGAAGTAGACAAGGGCAGCAGGGATGCGAAGCAGGTGAACTTCTAGCGTGATGGAGGAGATGGACACTCATCCCGGACACAGAGAAGATAGGGCAAGGTACCCTGATTATTGGCACAAATACGCTGTGCATAGCCTGGGCAGGGTGGGAACCAGCGAGAGACCATGACAAAGGTCCAATGTTAGTTTCAGGAAGAATATAGATCTACAAAGAAGACGAGAAATACAGCTGAAAACAGAAACAAGTCTAGGGTTCAAATTTTGGGTAGGACTCGATGATGTCACACCTGAACGCCACCAAAACTTAGTATTAGACCAGAGGCTTGGGAGAAATGAGGCAGAAAGTCTGCAGATTCGGGAGGCTGACTCCAAGGGGACAGACAGACAACACAGGAGCACAGCAGGGCTGTCCAGGCCAGCTGAGAGTGCAGAGGGGCAGAGCGGGGAGGAAAGGGCTGCATTGCAAACGGAGACAAACCCTGAATTGGAGGAAAAAGGCAGATACTTCAGAAACCCTCCCGCTCTGCACAGCTCCCGGCTGACAGAGTTTCTCCTGTCCGGTGGGGGACAGCAGTATGCACTGGCCTCAGGTGCAGGACAGGGGCCAGGGGCTTAGCACTGTTCCTAGAGCCCATAGCTTCAGCTCGCTGAGGGGTTCCCAGACACCCCAAGTGTGCCCACAATGGGGACATTTGCCTCTGAGGGGCCAAGACCAGATGCCACCTGCAGTCCAGAGGCTCATCAGACTGAGCCAGACAACGGCCTATCAGCCCAGGGCCCACACCAGCTTTGGCAGTTGTGCAAAGCAGCCAACACTGTCCCCCGACATGGTGTTTGAGGCCCAGAGTGGACTGTCCCCTCATGCCCACCCTCATGATAGGGCGCCGAGAGATCAGACAGGTTCTGCCTCTCCCATCCTGGCCCATGTCTGCACTCCCATTAGGTGAGCCCCTCGCCCAAGGCCTGCAGAGCTCTGGGCCCGGGAGTTTCCTTAGAGCCACCCGCGCTGGCCCAGGTCCCCCCAGCATGGGCGCAGGGGCCCGAAGAGCCCTCTGACCCCTCGTCTGCACCCAACGCAGGTGCGCTTCCTGGAGCAGCAGAACAAGCTGCTGGAGACCAAGTGGCAGTTCTACCAGAACCGCAAGTGCTGCGAGAGCAACCTGGAGCCTCTGTTCACCGGCTACATCGAGACGCTGCGGCGGGAGGCCGAGTGTGTGGAGGCCGACAGCGGGAGGCTGGCCTCTGAGCTCAACCACGTGCAGGAGGTGCTGGAGGGCTACAAGAAGAAGTGAGTGTGGGACGGAGGCTGGGGGGGGGGGGGGGTGCGCAGGATGCAGGGTTCTGCGTGGCAGGAGCTTTCTCTGAGCGGCTGGTGCCAGCATCTGGCCAGGATGAGGGCCCAGATCCCCGGGATCCCCGGCCCTGGGGCCAGCAGCTCCCGAGTGCTGTGGGCACAACTGCTGCTTCCCCGGGTCCCATCCTGCCCAGCCTGTGACATCCAGACCCCTTGGGGGCTCTGCTCCCTCGGGGGATGGTGCTGACTCTGTGTGCCCCCAGCCTCGAGTGTGTGAGCCAGGGTCTCTGGGGCCCTTCTCCCCACACCTGAGCCTGGTAGACACAGGGAGGGGCCTGGCTGCTGGGCCCCCATGGGTGTCCTGAGTGTGCTGGGTGCTGAGGAGACCTCAGAGAGGCTGGCACTGGGATGCTGAGGCCCAGATGGCCCGTCACCCCCAACCTATCATGACGGGTCTGACAATCCCAAGACATCTGGAAGGCCAGGGGGCTCGGGGCCCTGGCTGTGTGGGTGGGACCACAACCCTTTGGCTGGCATGGGTGGGTGCCGGGCGGCTGCTGACATGACCTCTGGCCCTGCTCTGCCTCAGGTACGAGGAGGAAGTCTGCCTGAGAGCGACAGCTGAGAACGAGTTTGTGGCCCTGAAGAAGGTGAGACCCTGGCTTGGGGTCGGGCCTGGGATGGGGACCTGAGAGGGACAGCCCTTGTGAGGAGCCTTGGTCGGGGACAGTGGCCTTGGCAGGCTCGGATGGCTCCATGCAAGGTGCAGGGTGGGCTTTGCTCCAGGTGTGCGCAGTGTGGCCTGGCCACCTCTGGGGTGGACATGGGGGTGCCTGTGCATGGCAGCTGTGTCTTGGGGTGCGGTGTGTCATGGGCCCTGAGGTGGTGGCCACACCCCAGCCCGCACAGTGGGAACTTTGAGGACAGGGGACGGTCAAACATGAGGGATGCTGGAGAGAGGAGGACACGGGGCCGTGGGAAGCCTGCGTGGATCCTTCTATGAAGAGCAGCGGGGACTGAGTCTCCGTGGGGGTCCCAAGAGACTCAGGCCAGCACCAAGGCTCCAAGGTGGGGTGTCTGGGGAGGCCCCTGCACAGTCGAACGCAGACAGGAATGGGGACGCAGTGGAGCCGCCCTGACCCCAGAATGAGTGAGGGGTCAGGACCGGGTGACAGTCGGGGCCAGCTGAGCTCAAGGAGACCCACTTTCAGGACGTGGACTGTGCCTACCTGCGCAAGTCGGACCTGGAGGCCAACGCGGAGGCCCTGACCCAGGAGATCGACTTCCTGCGGCGCCTGTACGAGGAGGTGAGGCCCGACCAGGCACACTGGGCAGCATCCGGCGGGCCCGTGTCCACCTGCAGGTGGACGTGGAGTGGCCATGAGCTTGGAGGCTGTCAGAAGGGGCAGGGCTGGAGACCTGAGCAACGGGTGGGGAGGGCCCCGCAACAAGCAGCCCCCTGACCCTCCCCCTGCCCTGCAGGAGATCCGTGTCCTCAATGCCCACATCTCAGACACCTCGGTGGTGGTCAAGATGGACAACAGCCGGGACCTGAACATGGACTGCATCATCGCCGAGATCAAGGCTCAGTACGACGACATTGCCAGCCGCAGCCGGGCCGAGGCCGAGAGCTGGTACCGCAGCAAGGTGAGAGGCACGGGCCCGGCTCCCACACAGCCAGCAGTGAAGCACAGACTGCGAAAGGCTTCTCTTACCCGGGACCCTGGCCCCTAAGGACAGCAAGACGAAGGGTCGGCAGCTCCCGGCAGGGCTGCCACACAGTCACTCAAGCTGGGCACTGCACAACCCGCACACGCACCTGGGGGTTCTGATGATGGCACCCCCCACCTCATCCTGAGTCTCAGGCCCCTCTGTCCCCTCTGCCCCTAGTGTGAGGAGATGAAGGCCACCGTCATCAGGCACGGGGAGACCCTGCGCCGCACCAAGGAGGAGATCAACGAGCTGAACCGCATGATCCAGAGGCTCACGGCCGAGGTGGAGAACGCCAAGTGCCAGGTACGGGTCATCTCGACCTGGGCCAGAGTGACCGCGGGCTTGCCAGGTGCCCTGGGCTGAGTGTCCTTGTCCGGATCTCCCTCACCGCTCTCCTGTTAGCAGGGGTGTGTCCCTGAGGGACACTGAGGGTGACCTCCGCAGGGGCTCGGGGCTGCTTCTGGGCTTCCAGTGGGCAGAGGGACTGGACACTCTGGGAAATGGACAGAGGGCCCACAGTCCACTCGATCCCTTCCTTCCTCAGAATTCCAAGCTGGAGGCCGCCGTGTCCCAGTCCGAGCAGCAGGGCGAGGCGGCCCTGTGTGACGCCAAGTGCAAGCTGGCCGGCCTGGAGGAGGCCCTGCAGAAGGCCAAGCAGGACATGGCGTGCCTGGTGAAGGAGTACCAGGAGGTGATGAACTCCAAGCTGGGCCTGGACATCGAGATCGCCACCTACCGGCGCCTGCTGGAGGGCGAGGAGCAGAGGTGGGACCTTCCCCTGTGTTACCTGTGGTCCACGTGACCCACGATGCCTTGCGTGACATTTGACTCTTGGGCTGGACAAGATCTGTGGGCCTTGATTGTCCTGCTGTTTGGTGTTGGGGGTTGGCTTTTCTTTTTCTGTGTGTGTGACTTTGCCAGAAATACTTGTGTACTGGGAGACCTTCTCTTGTAATTCCTGCTCTCTTCCTGGCCCCTTGGCTAAGCAATTTTGTGAATCTCTGTCTTGCCCTCCGGGTGATCCTCACCTGTCTCTCTCTCTCCCACACAGGTTGTGTGAAGGTGTTGGCTCCGTGAATGTCTGTAAGTACTGGGTCCAGGAGGGCTCCTCCCCCACCCCTGCCCACACCCATTTTTCCGTGCATGGATGAACTTGCAAAGAGCTTATTTTTTTTTTCCACCGAGACTCCCTTAAAAGAGGGGTTTGGCATCACAGCCGGAGGGATTTGGAGTCAGACAATAGGAAAGACTGTACTGGGGTTGGGGGAGGGGGGCTGACCCTAGCATTGTCAAACCAAGATGTTCCTGCGTGAAAGGAACACTTGCCTTGCACATGGCAGACCCGGGTTCAATTCCCAGCATCCCATTTGGTGCCCCAACCGTGCCAGGATTGATCCCAGTACTGCTGGGTGTGGCAAAAAAAAAAAAAAAGAAAATGTTCCTAACTAGTGGTGCCTTAGCCCAGGGGAGGTCGGGCTGTGGGTTCTGACTCTGCCCTTGTGCCCGCAGGTGTGAGCAGCTCCCGAGGTGGGGTCGTCTGCGGGGACATCTGCATGTCGGGCTCCCGGCCCGTGACGGGCAGCGCCTGCTGCGCCCCCTGCAGCGGGAACCTGGCGGTGAGCACGGGCATGTGCGCGCCCTGTGGAGGCGGCTCCTGCTCCAGCGGCTGCCGCAAATGTTAGGGACCCTGCCCTGCCAGCCCCCGCCCTCCGCTAGAGGGGCCCCCTGGGGCCAGCACCAACCACCTCCCCAGCACTTTGTAAGATCCGCCCAGCCCTGACTTCCCGTTCCTCCTTGGGACGGCCTCTTCCTGGCTCTCCTAAGGATACCCCAGGAGGGCATCCCCTTGGCGCACACAGGAAGGGGACTCCAGGTCAGGGTGTCCCTGACCAGGGTCCCCTCCTCGGCCAGGGCCCCCCGTTCTCTCTCCTTCCTTCTCTGCTCTGTTCCTCTCTGTCTTGATTTGTGTGTTCAATAAATCAATGTCGCCAATTCTGAGCTGGTCTGTATCTCTGTTACCCTCTCCAGGGGCCCACGTTTGGAAGGGTCCCAAGTCACATGGCTTGGAGGAAAACTGGGCACGGGGCTCTGGTTCCACCCTCTCTTGCTGGGCTCTTTGCTTCACCTAGAGTTGTGCCGGGCACCTGCCTGGGTAACTGCAGCCACACTTAAGGCCTCTTGGTGCAGATGAAGAAGCCAGGGCCTAGTGCAGGCACCAGGGCCGGGCTCCACCCGTGTCCAGGGGGGTTCCTGAGAGTCCGTTCTCCGAGGCAGCCAGGGTTTCACCCAGCAGCAGCCCTGTCTGTGCCTCTTTATATCGATGACCAATGAGAGGGTTGGCGGATGGCTCAGAGCTTAAGGCAGCCTCCCTCAGCGCAGAAGTGGGAGACAGAGGCCCGAGTGAGTCAGCAGGATTCCTTTAGGGGAACACAAAAACACGACTGAAACTTGCCAAAACTCTTTGATATGGCTACTTTTTTTTTTTTTTAATGAAGGTCTGTTGGAATGTAGAGGCCTGTGGTGGCTGTTTAATAAAAGACAAAATAATAGGTCAGAGCAAAGGGGTGTTGTGGTGTGGAGACAAGGGCCACGCTCTGGAACCAGCTTGCTCAGGCCAAGGCTCGCTGCTGTTTCTTCCTCATGGAAGGGCCTCGGGCCACGTACCTACCCCCGAGGGGCCTCAGAGTCCACGTCTAGAGTAGCACTGTAGCACTGTCCTCCCGTTGTTCATCGATTTGCTCGAGCAGGCACCAGCAACGTCTCTGTTGTGAGACTTGGTGTTACTGTGTTTGGCATATCGAATACGTCACGGGGAGCTTGCCAGGCTTTGCCATGCAGGCGAGATACTCTCGGTAGCTTGCCGGGCTCCCCAAGAGGGGCGAAGGAATCGAACCTGGGTCAGCCCGGTCAGCTGCATGCAAGACAAACGCCCTACCCGTTGTGCTATCGGGAGCTCCAGCGGTACTTATAGGTCTAGAGTAAAACGCTAAAAAAACAAACCACAACCCCCCAAAAATTTGCTGCCTGAGGCCAAGAGCAATAGTTTAGCAGGTAGGGCACTTGCCTTGCATGTGGCCAGCCTCAGTGATAAGTTCAGCTTCCCGGATGGGCCCCAGTACCCAGAGTGACCCCTAAGCACAGAGCCAGGCCGAAACCCTGAATTCTGCCAAGCATGGCCCCCAAACCAAAAGAACCATCATCTGCTGCTGCAGACGGTCAATGGAAGGATTAGGAATTTGATATAAGTAAACTACTTAGTGCCTACCCCAAAACAATAACCCCTCGCCTATTCTGAGTTTGCCATTGGCAGTTTCCTTTCACAGACTATAACGTAGAACCCTGCCAGGCATCTGGGTCATAGCCAGCTTCTCAGTACTTAGATCTGGGATCAGAGTTCATTTTTTTTTCTTTTTGGGTGATATCTGGTGATGCTCAGGGATTACTCCTGCCTCTGCACTCAGGAATTACTCCTGGCGGTGCTTGGAGGACCATATGGGATGCCGGGGATTGAACCTGGGTCAGCCGTGTGCAAGGCAAACGCCCTTCCCCCTGTACTATTGCTCTGGCCCTCGGGGATCAGAGTTTTCTAATGGAAAGAGAACACCACTCCTTCAAGAAGCTTCAAATTTCTTGATGCGGAACCAGGCCTCACCCTCACCCCTGACACTGATGAGGCTCTCTGGGTGGCCTGGGTGTGGGGAGACAACCCTTCAGCCTCACCTTGAGCCGAAGTGAGTCCCTGAGCTCAGCCTGCATCACTGAAACCCAGGACCCAAACTTCCAAACCCGGGTCTGGAAAGCTAAAGCTGACTGGCCAGCCCCCATATAACTGAGAATACATATGGATGGAGACCAGAAGGAGCTCTCTGAAGGATGTTTTCAGGGCTAGGAACAATCCCAGCAACCACATTGCCCCTCAGTCCACCCTGTCCCTGGAGTTTTTCTCACGCAGAAGCCCAGGAGGAGTTCTGGGTAACAGACCTTCATCTGCCGCACCTTGTACCGCTGAAGCCGCCCTACTGAGGTCTGCATCTCTCACCCTGCCTAGAAAAGACCTGTGCCCCCAGTCCCGGTGGGCCTCACACCACTACCCACGGGTGCCTTCCTCTCCTCTCACCGGCCTCTCCAGGCTCTGCCAGCTGCGACTGCTACAGTCCTCACCCTCCTCCAGCAGTGCTCTTCTCTCTCCAGCCAACCCCCTCCAGGGTCAGACAAGCCCAGGCTGAGAAGCTAGACTACATGAATCAAACACCCAATAGCCCTGACACAGGATGAAGATGACGGAATGCCTTGCTATATGACCATCAGCAAATCAGCCCTCCCCCCAAAACCCCCGTCTGGGGCTCTGTGTGTTCACTGGTGACATAAAATGTTTGCACCAGATCTGGGGCAAGAGTGAAGCGTTCCTTTCAGTTAGGAGGAGTAGGACTGGGCGCAAGAGGGCAGGGCTGGCCCCCCGCGTGTCCTCCTCCTGCACCACACACCTTTTCCAGCAGCTGTGTGAGGGGACCAGAACGTGTGCTGGGCCTGGGGGCCTCTGTGCGTTCTGGAGAGAGGAGGCCCACGTGTGCAGTTCCAAACAGTGTGGTGTGTGCTGGGGCAACATCACTGGACAGGGGTGGGGAGATGGGCCTATTCTTGTGTATGTCTTTTTTTTCTTTTGGGGTCATACCCAGCGATGCTCAGGGGTTATTCCTGGCTCTGCACCCAGGAATCACTCCTGATGTTGCTTGGGATGCCGAGGATCAAACCTAGGTTGGCCGCGTGCAAGGCAAACGCCCTACTCACTGTGCTATCACTCCGGCCCCTCTTGTGTGTGTCTTTCTGGAAGCATCCTTTGTTCAGGGAGACGTCTCTTTAGGCCTAGGACATGCCCACCTGTACTCCATCCCCCGAGCCAGGGCAGACAGCAGACAGTCAGCCAAGCTTGGACCTTCTTGGAAAGCATTGAAAATCCTTCCCGAGTTCATTCTCAAATGACCTGAGAGGTCCTATGCTTCTTCTCAGATACACTCTGATACAGAGAGGTTAGATGGAAAAAGGTAAGTAAATTCTCACTGGTTGCACCTGGGAAGGTAGAATTAAGACCCACAAACTGGTGAAAAGTCTGATCAGATAACAGCAAGACCGGGAATCCCATCCTGGCCCTGACTTCCCTACATCGGCAGCCGGAATCACGTGGGGGGAATAATGCATTTAGACCCAGCCAGGGGCTTCCCTAGGCTGACACACAGTAATGGTGGGAGAGCAAGGCCCCTGGAAGCTAGGACCAGCGTGCCTGGACCCATCCACCTGTGTAGCCATTGGACAGACGGTCTATGTGAGGGGCCAACACAAAGACAAGAGCAAAATTAAGCCACATTCTACAGCCGTGTCGCAGCTGGTAAGTGTGAGGCATGCGCAGAGGCCAACCGAGAGCTGACCCCTCGATGTCCCCTTCTGCTGAGAAATGATGACCAAACTAGTGACAGCCTCCTCCCTTAGAAGTCACCCCAACTCACAAAGCTTATAAAAGCGCTGGTGACTGTCTCCATAAACGCACCGCAAGCCTCCCCCACCCCAGGCTGGAATGCTGCCCGTTCCCGGGGCAGCCAGGCAGAGAATTGGTCCCCAAACCACAAAGATTGCTGGTGCCCCACATGGTCCAGCAGGAGACTCCAAACTGACCCACAATGCTTGAGATCTCCTGGCCTGACAACAGGCAAGTGCAGACACAGAGGATGTGGACAACCAGACCTGGGTGGAGTGGCATCTGACTGCTCACCCTCCAGCCCGTCTGCACCCCTGGGGGTGTGTCCCCGCAGAGGGCCTTCCTTGACTGAACTAGCACAGCCAAGGCTCAAAACCCTGACTCTGGGGGCTGGAGCGATAGCACAGCAAAGTAGGGCATTTGCCTTGCACGCGACCAACCCAGGTTCAATTCCCAGCATCCCTTATGGTCCCCTGAGCACCACCAGGAGTAATTCCTGAGTGCATGAGCCAGGAGTAACCCCTGAGCATTGCTAGGTGTGAACCCCCTCCCCCCCCAAAAAAAACCCTGACTCTAAAAACCAGACAGTCATGACCCCCTCAAACAGTGGAGGGAGCTGAGTCCCGGTGAAAAAACGTGCTGGACAGCAGTCTGCTCAACTTTGCCCTGGGAGCCTGGGGACAGGCGTGTTTACACTGTTGCTCTGGGTCAGTCTTGATCCAAAGGGGCTGAGGCAGGTGTCTGGGCTGACCTGTCCCCTCCTCTTCCCCTGCAGGCAGCCAAGTTTCAGTCCCATTCCTTTGGCATGAAACTGCCGCTTCCCCCACGAAAGGCCTCTGCTGGTGACCTGTTCTCCGGGCAGGGGCCCAGGAAAACCCAGCAGACATCATGGCACTGGAGCACCTTAAAAGGTAAAGCCAGGCTGCCGGCCAGTGACGCACCTGAGCCCCACCCAGGGACAGAGAAAGCAGGAACCATTGTCCCGAGAGAGACGTCGGTGATGTAATCCTTTGTGCAATAGGAAAGAGCGTGAGCTCATGAACAGACGTTTCTCCTGGCCCAGAAACACAGCCCCCCTCTGGCCACCTAGTCCCCCACCCCCAAACTGGTCTTTCTTCTATCCCTCAAAGTCCTTTGCCTTATAAAGTCTCAGCGTGAGCACCCGGACATTCTGTCAGCACAAGCAGAGGCAGCGTCTCCACCTGACCCCAGAGCCAAGGCCCTCCCCAGCAGCGTGCTGCCAATCACCTGTCCCACCAGGGCCCAGCCCCTGGACTCCCGTTGTGCTCCTCCACTGGCCCCCTCCCACCCCAGCGTGGGAGCAGCCTCCTTCCCAGGGCTGACCTTGAACGCCCTGCCAGGCAGTGCCATGCTCCAGCTCACTCTCCACCGCTCTGCTCTTTCTCTTGCTCTGACGGATACGCCACCTCCCCAGCGGCACTGTCTGGTGTGGAGGTCGGGGACTCGCCGAGCACTAGACGTTCTCCAGGAAGCGCAGTGTGTGTGAGCTGAGTGGGTGAATGAGTGAAAGCATTTCTCAGCTGCTCTGCTAAGCAGGGCCAACCGTGGACCCCAGGGTAGGAAGCAAGTTGACCCTCTGGCTTGAACTAACCCCATTTTTGTGCCTTTTCACCGGAGGCTTCTAATCCCACCACACCTCAGTTCTTTTGGAGGTTTTTTTTGTGGGAGGTCACACCCGGTGATGCTTACGGTCTGCACCCAGGAATCACTCCTGGCAGTGCTTGGGGGACCATAAGGGATGTGGGGGATCGAACCCGGGCCATCTGCGTGCAAGGCAAACACCTCGTTTGCTGTGCTATTGCTCCAGTTCAACCACACCCCAATTCCTAAGATCCTGGTTCTGTGATGTCACCACATGGAAGTCGTATGGACCCACCCATCTCGAGGGGATTCCTAGTAGTGCTCTCCTCTATCTCCTCCATTTTCAGATTCGGTCAGACACCCACCCCCGCCCCGACTCTGGAGGATGCAGGCACTGCTCAGGTTACAGTAGAACATTTCTGTGCAAAGGAAGAGTCCCAGGAAAAGAGGGAGGAAAAGACCCAGGAAAAGAGGGGTAGGGAAGTCTAGAGGGACAGGATGCCGGGTGCCAGGAGGCAGCCAGGCGTCCATGGGGGCCCAGCACCCAGGCTCTCTCACCGGCAGGGAAGTGTGTCACAGCTCCTGTTCACATTGCTGGGGACAGGACAGGGCCAAAAGGGAGAAGTCAGATGAGGGCCAGTTCCGTGGGAGGGACATCTGAGGACCAAGACTTCGAGTCAGAAACTAGGGTTCCCTGACGCCCCCAGAGAGGCTCAGGAGGGGGCTGGAGCGATAGCACAGAGGGTAGAGCATTTGCCTTGCACGCGGCCGACCCGGGTTCGATTCCCAGCATCCCATAGGGTCCCCTGAGCACCGCCAGGGGTAATTCCTGAGTGCAGAGCCAGGAGGAACCCCTGAGCATCGCCGGGTGTGACCCAAAAAGAAAAAAAAAAAAAACAGAGAGTCTCAGGAAAGGTTCCACCTTGCTGGATCTGCAGCCGCTGATGACTCCACCCCTCGCCCGGAGCCGCAGAGCTCACGGTCGCCACCAGGGGCGCTCGTCTCCGTCTTCTGGGCACAGAAACCCCAATCCAGGCCAGAGCCGGTGGACAGTGGCCACCTGCACGGCTGAGTCAGGCACCTACCCTGGCAGACCGGAGGGTGGCTGTTAGAGGAAGGAAACCCCCGTCTCCCATACCTACACACACACACACACACACACACACACACACACACACACACCCCTCTAAGAATGCATCTCTTCCACAAAGACAGCTCTAGAGAAAAGCCCCCAACCCCTGACTGCCCACAATAATCAGCCCCGGCCCCCACTACCCCCGCCACAGAGAATCAGTCCCAGGAGGAGCAACAGCCCTTGTCAGAAGGGAGGTGCTGGAGGAAGAAGTCACAGTCATAAGACACCCCCTTCTCCCTTCCCAGCAAGAGGAGAGTGTGGCGTGACCCCACTCACCCTCACATGCCTATTATTTACTTACTGATGCTTCCTCTCCATATCCCAGACCAAGTCTGCTGGGAGGAGGAGGAAGAGGAAGAGGAGGAGGAGGAGGAGGAGGAGGAGGAGGAGGAGGAGGAGGAGGAAGAGGAGGAAGCTGTGAATATAGCTCTCTGCTAACAGATTCTGATTTCTCCGTCCTAGTAGACTCTGATCTCTCCATTCTAGGCCACTCAACACCTGGCCTGGGCCCAGGAGGGCAGAGATCCTTCCGGCCTGCCATTCCTGTCCCCTCATGTGCCTCCCCACTGGCCTGACCCTTCGCCAAACACCTCTTGAATCTTTCAACCCCATCCTTCCTGCCTTACACTCGAAAGAAATCTTTCCCTGATGTCGTCTTGGAAGAGGGAAGAGGCAAAAGTTCTTTCTTTGGCCTATGCCTACCTTGAGGATATGTGGAATATGTGTGTGTGTGTGTGTGTGTGTGTGTGTGTGTGTGTGTGTAGGAGAGAGAGAGAGAATTCCCCATGTGCTGGAGCCAAAATGTCAGTACAGCCTGACCTGCAATTTAAGAACTAATCTCTTCTTGGAAAAATGTTAAAATACATTGTGTAAGTTTCTGAGCTACGCCCGGGATGACTGCCATGAGCCCACCATTAGGGCTCACACCATGATTTATTGAAAATCTGCATGCTTTGTTAATTCCCCATTTTGCTCACTTCCTCATGTAATCAATTATAAAAGGCTAGCTAGGGAGAAATAAATCTGGAGCTTGATCAGAGTCTAGACTTGCTCCCATTCTTCTGTCTTTCTCTTTTTCCCACTGCCGCACCCTCTCCCGGTTATCCACCTTGACTAGTCCCACGGGTCGGGGCACCCTTGCTGCTTTCTCAAAGCTAAAGCCCTTTTTCTCTTCTACAAGGAGGAGAATGTTGCTAGCACAGATAAAGACAAAGAGCGAGGGGTCAGAGCGATAGGACAGTGGGCAAGGTGATTGCCTTGCACAGGAACAAACGGGGTTTGATCCCCAGCATCCCGGTTGGTCCTCCGAACACCACCAGGAGCGATTCCTGAGTGCGGGGCCAAGAGGAACCCCGGAGCATCTCTGGGTGTGCCCCACCCCCCAAAAAAAGGATGAACAGTGAGCTTATGCCCTGGTGTCAAATGTGTAATTTGAAGCAGAGGGACTGTGGCACCACAGTAGGCTGGGCCCACGTGAGAGGGAGCAACTGACTAGTGCAAAACTCCCCATTTTTTTAAAAAGAACCCAGGCAACTGGATTTCTAGGTAAAATCTTGCACCTCTTGAACTTGGCTCCAATCCTCTATACTGACCATGTTCTGCCTTTCTTTTTATTGGTGGGGGACCCTCCCCAGTAACATCAGACAACTGGCCAAACAGTTCTATACTAAGGTCCAGGATGTGGATCTTCTCTGGTCCTGCAGTCCTGGGGACCAGCAGGGTTACCCCTGTGGGAGCTTGGAGGCCCCAGGGCCATGCTCTGGTGCTCAGGGCAGCATACCATGTAGGGTCTCAAACTCAGATCCCCCACACATGGGCCCCTGACCACTGAGCTATCTTGTAGGCCCCTCTGGTTTTCTTTTGAAAATCCTCTTTTATTTTATGGTCTTTGTGTTTTAGGGTCACTTCTTATAAATAACATACCACTTTTCATTATATAATATTACGAGTGATAGCACAGCGGTAGGGCGTTTGCCTTGCACATGGCCTACATGGCTAACCCAGGTTTGATTCTTCCACCCCTCTCGGAGAGCCCAGCAAGCTACCGAGAGTATCTTGCCCACACGGCAAAGCCTGGTAAGCTCCCCGTGACATATTCCATGTGCCAAACACAGTAACAACAAGTCTCACAAAGGAGACGTTACTGGGCCCGTTCAAGCAAGTCGATGAACAAGGGGAGGACAGTGCTACCGTGCAGTGCTACCTTGAAAACAAAATACCCATGAATCCACTTAATGACTCAAGAACCAAAACCTTACTAATAATTTACATCCATTTACACACTCCGTCTACATCTTGTCTCTCACTATAGATAACCAGGTCCTTGAATTTTGTCACCGTTCCCTTGATTTTATTGAAGGGGGGATTCTAACCTTTGAACAGGGGTAATTTTTCATTTTAAGGGGTTACTCCAGATTCTGCACTCAGGAATTTACTCCTGATGGTGCTCAGGTAACCGTGTAGGATGCTGGGAATTGAACCGTGGTTGGCTGCATGCAAGACAAACGCTCTACCCACTGTGCCATCGCTCCAGCCCCCAACTCCTCTTTTTGTTTCTTTTCCCTTGATGCTCTGTGACCTATAGTGTCAGGTTCCATAGGCCCAACCAGTTTGACTTTTAGGATTTCTTTTTTTTTTTTTGCTTTGCTTTGTTTTGTTTTGTTTTTTGGCAGTTGCTCAGGGCTTATTCCTCGAAGGCTCAGAGGATCATATGGGGTGCCAGGGATCAAACCTGGGGTGGCCATGTGCAAGGCAAGCACCCTACCCACTGTGCTGTCTCTCCAGGCCATGATCTTTTTTATTTATTTATTTATTTATTTTGCTTTTTGGGTCTGGAGCGGGTAGGACATTTGCCTTGCATGTGGCCAACCTAGGTTTGATTCCTCCATCCCTCTTGGAGAGCCCGGCAAGCTACTGAGAGTATCCCGCCCACACGGCAGAGCCTGGCAAGCTCCCCATGGCATATTCAATATGCCAAAGACAGTAACAAGTCTCACAATGGAGATGTTACTGGTGCCCGCTGGAGCAAATCGATGAACAACGAGAGGACAGTGCAGTGCTACAGTGCTATTCATATAAAAGTGTTTTAACTTTTTTTTAATTATAAAGGAATCACACAGTAACTTGAGTTTTTTTAACATCGTGTAATTAGGATCCCTCTCCTGGGATTCATACTGTTTAACTGAATTAATGAGAATATTTTAGGTAATTCTATTATAGTTTCTTTTTGACTCTTTTTCTGTTTTTTTTTTGTTTTATTTTGTTTTGCTTTGCTTTTTAGGTCACATCCAGCAATGCACAGGGGTTACTCTGGTTCATGAAATCAGGTATTACTCCTAGCGGTGCTCTGGGGAACCATATGGGATGCTGGGAATCGAACCTGGGTTGGCAGAGTACAAGGCAAATGCCCTACCTGCTGTGCTATCACTCCAACCCTGACTCTTTCTCTTATAAGGTGATACTGTGAGCATTTTTCTAATATCTTCTACAGCATGTATGTGAGGGTTTCTTTTTGATATATAACCAGGAATGGGATTTCTAGGTCATAGGACTGTCAAATGTTCAATATTACAAGTCACTGTCACTGTCACTGTCGTCCCATTGTTCATCAATTTGCTCGAGCGGGCCCAGTAACGACTCAATCATGAGACTATGTTGTTACTGTGTTTGGCATATCAAATACGCCACGGGTAGCTTGCCAGGATTTGCCGTGCGGGCTAGATACTCTCGGTAGCTTGCTGGGCTCTCCAAGAGGGGCAGAGGAATCGAACTTGGGTCAGCCATGTTGGCTGCGTGCAAGGCAAATGCCCTACCCGCTGTGCTATCGCTCCAGTCCCATTATAATAGCAATTAAGAGTTTGTTCAGCTATGCATAAAAGATTCATTTCAACTTGTCTTAATTCCAATAATTAAGTGGCTCAGTCAAGATTATATTGGTCTTGCTTTGCATTTTCATTACTATTAGGGCTAGTATCTTATGTTAGTGATCCTTTTATATTTTCCTTTCCTGTTGCCTAGTTTTTCTTTTGGGTTCTTTGCCTGATTCATATTGTATGATAAATATTGTTTATAGCAAATCACTGCTTTTTCAATATTATTATGTTGGCGGTTGTATGCATAAGATATCTTCAAGTTTGCAAGTTCTCTTTTACACTGTAGAAAATTTTGACGGAAGTTTTAAATTTTAATGTAATCTGATTTCTTAGTCTTTTATACTAAGCACTTTATGTCCTTGTTTAAAATCCTTCCCAGAGTGATAGTACAGTAGGCAGGGTGCTTGCCTTGCATGCGGCCAACCTGGGTTCGGTTCCTGGCACCCTATAGGGTCCCTGAACTCTGCCAAAATTTAAAATACAATAAAATCCTTCCCTTAGTCAGAAAGACATACTCCACTTTTGGATGTTTGTTTGCTCTTGAATTGGGAGCTACACACAGCTGTATTCCAGGGATCTGTGCTTCGGGGATCACTCCTGACTGAGGGGGGTTGGGGCTGAATCAGCCGTGCGCGAGGCAAGCACCTTACCCATTTTTACCATACTCCAGTTGCAACTCCTGTCCCTCATAATCTAGTCTGGTTTCAGGAAGCCCGGAGGCACCACGCTGACAAAATACCCTCCCTCCAGAACAGTCAGTCATGGACCTGGCCAGCCCCCGGTCACACTGGCCCATCTGGGTCGAGATGACCCGTACCTGGCACTGGGCGTTCTCCACCTTGGCCGTGAGCCTCTGGATCATGCGGTTCAGCTCGTTGATCTCCTCCTTGGTGCGGCGCAGGGTCTCCCCGTGCCTGATGACGGTGGCCTTCATCTCCTCACACTGGGGGCAGAGGGGACAGAGGGGCCTGAGACTCAGGACGGGGGGTGTCGCCCATCGGGAACCCCAGGTGAGAGTGTGGGTTGTGCAGTGCCCAGCTTGAGCGACTGTGTGGCAGCCCTGCCGGGAGCTGCTGGCCCTTCTCCTGCTGTCCTTAGGGGCCAGGGTCCCGGGTAAGAGAAGCCTTTTGCAGTCTGTGCTTCAGTGCTGGCCTGTGTGGGAGCCGGGCCCGTGCCTCTCACCTTGCTGCGGTACCAGCTCTCGGCCTCGGCCCAGCCGAGGCTGGCAATGTCATCGTACTGAGCCTTGATCTCGGCCATGACACAGTTCATGTTCAGGTCCCGGCTATTGTCCATCTTGACCATGACCAAGGTGTTGGAGATGTGGGCGCGAATGATTCTTAACTTCTGTGGGTCCAACGGCCATTTATATTTCATTTACCATCCAAAGCTAAGTGGAAAAGAGCTCTTATTTTCCTCTTCATGGATGAATACAACACACACAAAGACACAAACATATACGTACACACATATGTACACATATATACATACACGTACATGCATACAGGCACACATGCACATATATACACACCCACACCAGTCACACACACAAATATCACACATGTGCATTCATACAAACACATTCAGACACACATACATACACTTATACACACTCACACACATATGTGCATACACACATGTAGGCATACATATATTCACACACATATACAATACACATACATGTACTCATATATACACACCTACAGGCACACATTCGTGCACACACACATACACACACACATACACACACTCACACATATACACATATATAGTCGCACACATATCATACAGACACATGCGCGCACACATATACACACATATACATACACACACCACTCACACACATAAACACACATGCACAGCACACACACACACACACACACACACACACACACGCCTTTCCAAATTCCTCAGTCCTTTCCCCTCCAGCAGGCAGCGGGTCCCCTGCAGCAGACTGAGGGAATTGGCCTCTCGGTCTCCCCTGCACAGGCAGACACAAGATCCTCCTGGGGACAAAGACACACAGGCAGCCCCTCCTTATTGAAGAAGTTATCCAGGGTCCCTACTTCCCCCAGCCAGCTCTGGAGAAATCCCACTCCCATTCCCAGTCTCTAAGCAAGCCAGAATCCTGGACGAGAGGTGGGTCAGTAGGGGCTCAGGAACCTCAGCGCCCTCGACTCCAGCAGCCTGGGGGTGTAGGAAGCTCGCTGGGCCTCTCTCGAAAGGGACCCGGCAGCTCCTGGGTGTCAGAAGGAAAGTGCCCATCGGTGGTGGGAAAACAGGAGCTTAGGGACCGAAGGAGAGAGGACAGGAATCCTGGGCGCGGCTGGAAGCCAGACTGCCACCCACCGGCTGGGTTCTGACGCGCTCCTCCTCTGCCAGACAGGAAAGAGGGTTGGAGCACTGTAGTTCTATAGCGCTGTAGCCCTGTCCTCCTGTTGTTCATCGATTTGCTCGAGCGGGCCCAGTAACGTCTCCATTGTGAGACTTGTTGCTACTGTGTTTGGCATCGTGCGGGCAAGACACTCTTGGTAGCTTGCCGGGCTAGAAAGTTAAACGTGGCTCAGAAGGGAAGGGAGGAGACTTTCCAGCCTGTCCCACAATGTCAGAAAAATTCCTTTGGGGGCCAGAGTGATGGTACAGCAGGTAAGGCATTTGCCTTGCATGTGGTCGATGTGAGTTCGATCCCGGGCATCCCATATGGTCCCCTGAGCACCATCAGAAGTGATTCTTGACTGAAGAACCAGGAGTAACCCCTGAGCATTTGCCAGGTGTGACTGCCCCCCCAAAAGAGAAAGGAGGGAGAGAGGAAGGGAGGGAGGGAGGGAGGGAGGGAGGGAGGGAGAGAGGGAGGGAAGGAGGGAGGGAGGAAGGGACAGATGGAGGGAGGGAGGGAGGGAGGGAAGGAGGGAGGGAGGAAGGGACAGATGGAGGGAGGGAGGGAGGGAGGGAAGGAGGGAGGGAGGAAGGGACAGATGGAGGGAGGGAGGGAGGGAGGGAAGGAGGGAGGGAGGAAGGGACTGATGGAGGGAGGGAGGGAGGGAGGGAGGGAAGGAGGGAAGGAGGGAGGGAGGGAGGGAGGGAGGGAGGGAGGGAGGGGAGGGATGGAGGGAAGATGGGAGGGAGGGAGGGAGGGAGGGAGGGAGGGAGAAAAGGAAGAATGAATCCTTTTCTTTTTTTTTCTTTTTCAAATATTCAAATGTCCATCTGCCTCCCCCAGTTCTCAGTCATCCCTCTGACGCATCCCGAGTGGCACTTCTCCAACTTAATTAAGCACAATTTATTTCAAAGATCTCAGGTGTATTGCTCTCGAGTCTAATACAGCGACTGCCTGAGCTCTGATCTGGAGGGTAGATGGGACGAGCCCCAGGACACGGTGGGCACAGGACAGTGGGGTGGAAAGATCGGACAGTGGGGTGGAGTCACACTTGCAGGCGGCTGGCTCTGCCTCAATCCCAGTCACCCCAGATGGTGCCCAAGGGCCTGACGGGGTGATCCCTGAGCTTAGAGCCAGGAGCCAGCCCTGAGCACAGCGAGGTGTGGCCAAAGACCAGAAAAATAGATGAATCGATGGAAAGAGTGCGTGTGAACAGCCCTGCAAAGGTCAGCCCAGGCCTTTTCGCTGTACTTTGTGGACGTTAAGAAGGAGACAGGAATTCGGGCAGGGTTGAGCCCCTCAGGGTCTGCGAGCCTGGCTCTCAGGCTTCCTGTCTGGGCTGCAAAGTGAGCTAAGACCAGCGACAGAGTCTGGACCTTTCTGGCAGGGTGGGAGTGGGACCAGGCAGAGGGTCCCACTTCCAGACTCCACAGACGACAGGATTAGGAGCCAAAGCTGTGGCACAACCCATGAGTCTTGAGCTTTGGCGTACTGTCCCCGTCTCCCCGCCAAACTCAACAAGACGACCAAAAACTCCTGTTCGGTCACTTCTCACAGTCACATGAAACTTCCAGCAGGTTGTGTATCAGTGATAGGACAAGAGGACTCCCAAGAGCTGGGTGTCTGTCCCTCTCTCTCTAACCTCACTCAGCTGATCCTCTCCAGATCCAACTGTGTAACAGCAAATTGCATGATTTCATCTTTTCCTAAGTTTGGATAGTATTCCGCTGTGTTGATGTACCATAGTTTCTTTATCCGATCATACGTTCTTGGGCACTTGGGTTGTTTCCAGACTCTGGCTATTGTAAATAGCGCTACAATGAGCATAGAAATGCACATGGATTTTCTGAATAGAGTGTTTTGGGTCCTAGATGCCAAGAATTTCTGGGTCATACGGAAACTCAATTCCTGGTTTTGTAGGACATGTCCATATTGTTTTCCAAAAGGGCCGGGCCAGTCGGCATTCCCACCAGCAGTAAGTGAAGGTCCCTTTCCCCTCTGGTTGGGGAAACAAAACTCTGGTTGTTTTGTTCTTTGTGGTGAGTGCCAGTCTCACTGGTATGGGGTGATACCTCATTGTTGTTTGATTTGCATTTCACCTGATGATGAGTGATACAGAGCACTTTCTCATCTCATAAGTGGGATATGAAGAAACAAAGTAGGGGCATAACAAACACCCCACAGCAACCGAAACTGAGATCTGATCTTCATAGGAAGCTCACCACAGGGGAGAATAGGACAGAAGTCAGGAGGGGACACTGGGACAATGGTGGGGGGAAGTGGTTACTCTGGTGGAGGGTGTGGTGCTGAATTGTGTTATGCATGAAACCCAATTTTTTTTTTTTTGCTAAATCACACCCGTTGATACTCAGACACCTGTCACTGCACTCAAGAATTAAACTCTGGTGGTTCTCAGGGGACCATTTGGGATGCCAGGGATTGAACACGGATAGGTGGCATGCAGGGCAAATGTCCTACCCACTGTACTATCACTCCAGCCTCTTGAAACTTTGTCATTAACAGTATTATAAACCACAGTGCCTAAAGTTTAAAAATGAAAATAATTTAAAAATTGAGGAGTGATTGTCTTGGGAGTCACACCCAGCGGTGCTCAGGCTTAGACCTGGCTCCGTGCTCAGGGATCACTCCTGATGGGCACAGGGGACCATATGAGGTGTGTGGGGTTGAATCTGGGTCGACCACATGCAAGGCAAGTACCCTACCTGCCATACTGTCACTCTGACCCTAAAATAATTTTTAAAAAAATTAAGAGTTGGGTGCCTGGGACTGGAGCAATAGCACAGCGGGTAGGGTGTTTGCCTTGCACGTGGCCGACCCGGGTTCGATTCCCAGCATCCCATATGATCCCCCGAGCACCACCAGGTATAATTCCTGAGTGCAGAGCCAGGAATAACCCTTGAGCATAGCCTTCAGGCCCTCTTGTTCTCCTGCCCATCCACCCCCATGTCTTCCCTTGTCCTTTCAGCCCCTCTCATCCCCCCAAACCCAGCAGCTCCTCTCCCTCCATTCAGCCCTACGTACAGGACCTTCCTTGCTCTCCAGCCTCTTCCAAATTTCCCCCATCAAACCTTCTCCAGTAAGTTCTGAGCCCAAACTAATGGGAGTCTCAGGGAGAGAACATCAGAATGCAGACCGTCACCCCAGACCTGAAAGATCAGACTTCGGGGAGGCAGGGAGAGACGGGGACTGCTACCTATAACAAACCCGCAACTCCAGTGCCATCCTCACACAATCACGCAGCCGGATTTGCAGCTGCAGCTTCAAGGAGCAGCCCCAGACGCCCTGGCGGGGTTGGGGGTGGGAGACGCCCCTCTTCTACAGGGGACAGCAGTGAAGAGAAGCCACTCCTGAGAAACCAAGTCTGGACCAAGGGCTTGGCTTTTGGTTTTGGCTTGGCTTTGTTGCTGTCGTTGTTGTTGTTTTTTGCTGCTGTGTGTGTGTGTGTGTGTGTTGTTTGGGGATTTTGTTTTGTTTTGTTTTTTTGTTTTTTAGGTCACACCCAGCATTGCTCAGGAGTTACTCCTGGCTCTGCACTCAGGAATTATTCCTGGTGGTGCTTGGAGGACCATATGGGATGCCGGGGATCCAACCCGGGTCAGCCACGTGCAAGGCAAACGCCCTACCTGCTGTACTACCACTCTGGTTCATGGCTTGGTTGTTTTAATTTAATTTTATTCTGTTTTGGAAAGGGGACACAGCTGGGTCATTCCTGGTTCTGTATTCAGGGATCACTCCTGGCAGGGTTCAGGGGACCATGCATGGTGCTGGGTTTCGAACCTAGGTCAGCCACATGCAAGGCAAGCGTCCTCTGTACAATCACTCTGGTCCCAGGATTGGGTTTTGGGGTCAACCCTGGAGCAAAGGGATTCAGGGGCTACAGGGCAGTGGAGAAGACAGAACAGGGCCCATGGCTACTCCCTGGAAGTGGGAAGCGCCAGGCACAGCCACTACAGTGACCCTGGGTGCTGGGATTTAATTACCCTCTGTACAATAATAGTTCGTGTATAAAAGCAAAGGAAGCTCAGGGTGATTTGCATGTTTGTCTTTACTGCCAGCTGCTGAGTGCACACTCTAGTTTCCTCTGCTGATAATTGGACACATAATTAACTTCCTTTATGATAGGTTACGGCTTTCGAGAGTGGGCAGCCAAGATCTGCAGCGGCTGAAGAGCGATCTTTGGATCAGGCCAGTTTCTAGAAGATGCCATCATCTGGAGGTCCGGTCCACGCTCCCACCCCAGAGAAGACCTCCTCTCACCCAGTCACCCCCAGGCTCAGCCCCTGGGCGGAGGCGTGTCAGGGCCCCTCAGTGCCTACCTGCAGGATCCTGTAGTATTAGACCTTGCACATGACCCCTGGCCTCGTCCAGCCCTCATTCAAGTCACCTGGGGCAGAAGTGAGGCCATCTGGGGGCTGCCCTGGGCCAGGAGAGACAGCACCTGTCCCAGTGGGTAGGGATGCACAAAGCCTCATGGAGAAGAACACGGTAGCCACTGGGGGCTGGACACAGGAGAGGACACGGGCACTGGATTCTGAGGAGAGAAAGTTCTTGCCCAAAGGGAGACAGGATGAACAACAAATTAATAGGAATAGAACAAACAGAAGGAGCAAACACATAAACAAACGTTTATGGAGCTCTTAAGTGCTAGGTGGGGCCTGAAATCTTTCCCTCTATTATCGCATGAGGCCTGCCAGCACCTCTGGGCTGGGCGCTATAATCGCCTGCCCTGCAAGGGAGGAAACTGAGGCTCAGAAAGGTTCTGCTCCTGGCCCAGGTCCTGCCCCACAGGACGGACCCCGGAAGCCATGGTGGAGCACACCACTAAATGACGCCTTCCCAGATTCCTTCCTCCCTCCCTTCCTTTCTATTTCTCTCTCTCTTTTTCCTCCTTCCTTCCTCCCTCCCGCTTTCTTCCTTCTTTTTTCCTTTCTTTCTTCCTTTCCTTTCTTTCTCTTTCCCACACCCTGCGGTGCTCAGGGCTAACTCCTGGCTCTGCACTAAGGGATCACACTTAGTGGGTTCTGGGGACCCTAGGGGAGGCAGGGAATGGAAGTTGGGTTGGTCACCTGTGAGGACACGTCCTCACACCTATGAGGGCTGAGCTAAAAACCACCATATCCTGCACCCCAAGCAATTTTTTTCACCCCAGGCCATTCAGATCAGTATGTGGGTGATTTTCACTTTAAAGAAACTATAACTCCTTTGGATCACAGCTAAAGGACCATGGCCTGGCCAGTGTGTCCCACACTGCTGGCCTTCTTGAGGAGGCATGGCTGTTGAAAAGTTGCTGGGACCTCCCACAGAGAGAGCAGCTGGGAGGGCAGCAGCAGGCCTGGCCTCTCCCTCCTGTGCCAGGGGGACCCCAGGCTGTCCTGGGCTGGGCTCCAGGGGGATGGAGCACAGAGCCAGGAGCCAGGAATGTTGACTGAGAACAGAAAAAGAAGGCTGGGACCAGAGAGACTGGGCCCCTAGTTGACTGCCCCACCCCAGAAGGATGACTCTGTTCTTTGGGGGGACGGGGGAGCCACACCCCACGATGCTCAGAGTTCCTCCTGGCACTGCACTCAGGAAACACTCCTGGCAGTGCTCAGTGGACTATATGTGGTATTGGGGCCAAACCCAGGTCGACGGATGCAGGGCAAAGCCAACCCAAGATACTATCCATCCAGCCTGTCCCCCCATCGACCCCCAGGGATGATTCTTAACGACTGTTGGTTTGGAGAGAAAGTTCTGACCTACCTTAATGTGTCATGATTTACTGCCCCTCACAAAATGTACATCAAGGGATAGAAGGAAAAAACAATAAACCTTAAAAAGTAACCATAGGGGCTGGAGAGATAGTACAGTGGGTAGGGTACTTGCCTGGATTGCAACTGACCCGGGTTCCAACCCCAGCATCCCATATAGTCCCCCGAGCAGCACCAGTAGTAACCCCTGAGCATCACAGGGTGTGACCCAAAAACCGATCAATCAATAAATTATGCCTTTTTGACCTGCAGGCTTGCCAGGGGTGGGGCACGGGGTATGAAACTAGCAGTTGAGGTCCCTGATGCCCAACCCTGGGGAAAATGGTCCAGCGCTCCCTGGGAGGACAGACAGCCCCCGGGGGCCCCGCCCTGGCCGCAGACCAGGAGCTTTCTGGCCCCACAAAGCCCTGGCGGGAGGCGAACACGGTTTTTCATAGATACCTGCGGCTCGGCCAGCTTTGATTAGCGGCTCAGTGGGGCTAGGGCCGATCTCCAAGTTCGTACACACGTGGGTCGCGCTCCGGGGTCCATGATATAAGGCAGCGGCGGACTCGGGGTCCAGGCTGCCCCGCAGCGTCACAGCCGGTCTGTGGGCATCATGGCTGCTGCATCACGGCCGCCCCCGACAGCAGCATCTCCTGCTACAGAGGCATCACCCGGGGCTTCCCGGCTCTTGTGGAAGCATCTGCGGGGACCGCTCCCGGGGGAACCTGGCCCGCCTGCATCCCCACTGTGTCCGTCATCAAGAGTCCTCCTCACGCCCCTCAAGCTGGACGCGGACTCCAATGCACGGTGCATAAAGCAGAAGGAGAAAGAGCACATCAGATGCCTTAACCAGTCACCAGCCTTCATCAAAGGTGGGTGGCTTGATTCAGCCCTTCCTGAACTCCACCTCCTCCTTAGCTAGGACTGGGGAAGTAGTCAGGGGCAGCAGGAATGTGGAGCAGGTGAGCTCCCGGGATGATGGAGCAGATGGACACACATCCAGGACACAGAGAAGATAGGACGAAGTATCCTGAGTGGTGAAACTGGTCTGTTACACAGCCTGGAAAAGAGATGGACCCCACAGACCAGATGGGGTATCCTTAATCAATCTCTTCCCAAGCCTGCAGCTGCTGGAGAATCTGGTCAGTCTCTCAAAAACGGAATGAACTGATATTTTTTATGATCCTGTTAATGATGCCTACAGAAAGCATTAAGTAACACTGAAAGCCGACAAGAACATTTCTCTCCTTTCGTTTGTGTCATGCCTCAAGATTTGATAAGGGGGGGGGGGGAGTTTTTGATAGGGAATCTTATTGGCACCTAACATGTCTTTGCCGTGTCGCTAATGTTTGTGACTCTTCTGCTTTTAACTGAGAGTGACGCTCCTTCAGAGCTATCTGGGGCAGGGTGCTCATCTCAGACGAGCTTCTGCGATGCCCGTCTCTGTGTGCCCAGGGCTATGGGAACACATTACTACTGTGACCACAGAAAGTCAGCATCGTTTCAGCGTCAATGTCAAGCACATCCACGTCCAGACAAATGATGAATGGGTACGGGGGGAGGGGTGGGGTACAGGGGCCTGGGCAAGGGCTGCTACCTGCCAGTCCTGGAATGTTCTCGGGAAAGGAAGGAGAGGGGCACCGACAAGGGCCAGCCTGACAGTGCCCATGCCCTGACAGGGGGTGGGAGGGGGGAGGGAGTGGCTGGCTCCCAACACTCTCCAGCTCTCCAGGCCACTGGAGCTGCAGATTCCAAAGTTTGGGGGTCTCTGCCCCCTCACTCAGGAGCTGGACCCCTGGGCAGGCAGTGTAAACATTGGTGAGAACATTGGTGCTTAATCTTGGGGAAGGAAGCCAGGAGAAGACGAGAGGAGGTTCCTGCCCAGGGAGAGATGAGGGCAAAGAAAGGGTCCTATCACGGGAGGGGTGAAGGGAAGGGAGGGTCCTATCTAGGGAGGGGTGAGAGGGGTGAGGACCCTGCCCAGGGAGGGGTGAAGGGAAGGGAAGATACTGCCCAGGGAGAAGTAAAAGGAAGGTCTCGAGACCTTCCAGGGAGGGGTGAGGGGAAGGGAGGGCCCTGCCCAGGGAGGGGTGAGGGGGGAGGGCCTTACCCAGGGAGGGGGGAGGGGAGGGGAGGGCTCTGCCCAGGGAGGGGTGAGGGGAGAGGAGGGCCGTGCCCACCTAAACAGTCATGAAGCCAGGCTTCCCCGTGTCTCCTCAGGAGGGAAGAGCCCAGTAGAGGCGCACCGCCCACTCCCACCCTCAGCCTGGCCGCCTTGGCTCCACCCGCTCTGGGAGTGGGGCTGGACCTATTGACTGACACACTCACCCGCCCACCCCAGCCCCATTTCCACACCAGAGGCACTTCCTGGAGCAGCCGAACAAGCTGCTGGAGACCAAGTGCTTGGTGAAGGCGTACCAGGAGGTGATGAACCCCAAGCTGGGCCTGGACCTCGAGATTGCCACCTGGAGGGCAGGGAGCAGAGGTGGGGACACGGATGAGACCTCCCCCTCTCCCCGAAAACTGGACTGGGAGCCAGTGGCGTGCTCACATACTGTTTACATGTGATTCGCATCTAATCTTCCTGGAGGTGGAAACTGCAAGCTTTGCTCTCTCCAACTAATTTTTTGTCTCTGTTCTCCCCGCTGGCTGTGTGCGGCACTGGTGCTGTGAATGTCCGAGTACTGGATCCTGAGACCGACCCAGGGAGGGGCAAGAGGGGTTTGGGTTCCAAGTGTGCAAAGTGTTCCCTGAGAGGAACGTGAGTTTCCCAGGTCGTGAGTCATCTGGACAGGTGAGGCCTGCCCTCCTCCCCTCCGTCCTTCTCCTGAGAGCAGCCACAGCAATACTTAGAAGAGTCTGTGCCTGGTACCAATACACTGTCACGGTCACAGTCACGGTCCTCCCATTGTTCATCGATTTGCTCGAGCAGGCCCAGTAACGTCCCCATCGTGAGACTTGTTGTTACTGTGTTTGGCATGTTGAATACGTCACGGGTAGCTTGCCAGGCTTTGCCGCGCGGGCGAGATACTCTCGGTAATTTGCCGGGCTCTCTGAGAGGGGCAGAGGAATCGAACCCAGCTCGGCCGGGCCAGCTGCGCGCAAGGCAAACGCCCTACTGCTGTGCTATCGCTCCAGCCCAGTACATTGTCAAATTGTTCTTTACAAAAACAGGAGGCCTGCACAAGGGGAAAGAAGGAGGCTGGAGAGAGTATCGTGGGCAGGGTGCTTGCCTTGCACACAGTCTGCTGGGGTTCCATCCCTGATACTACAGACAGTCCTGTAGCCCAGCCAAGAGAGATCCCTGAGCACAGAGCCAGGAGTAAACCACTACTGTAAGCAACTATTACTGATCGAAGGCCATCAGGAATACCAAGAAATGATTGGTGCAGGGAGGGCGGGTTCCCAGCAAAAGATGGGACTCTTGTCAGCAGCCAGGGGTCCCTGAACTAAGGGGGCACCAGAACGAAGCCCCCCTTTCCCCACCCCCACCCCACCAAGGTGTGAACAGCTCCCAGGGTGGGGTTGTCCTGGGGGACTTCTGCATGTCAGGTTCCAGGCGGCAGCGCCCCCTGCAGGAACCTGGAGGGAGCACGGGCGAGTGTGTGCCCCAGACAGCTGTGGCCGCTTCTCCCAGCGCCTCCCGCTCTGCCAGCCCGGGGTTCCAGGCTTTACAGAACCCGAGCCTGGCACCCCACAAGGGCTTCAGAAACAGCCTGCTTGACCCGCCCCAACTGCTGGCTTCCCGCGACTTGCTCCCCTCCCACTTTCTCTCTTCCTTTTTTTTTCTTTTTGGGTCACACCCGGCGATGCTCAGGGGTCACTCCTGGCTCTGCACTCAGGAATGACCCCTGGCAGTGCTCAGGGGACCATATGGGATACCAGGGATCGAACTCCGATCGGCTGCATGCAAGGCAAATGCCCTACCCATTGTACTAACTATTGCTCTGGATCCAAACCCAAGTTTTTTGTCTTTTGTTTTGCTTTTTGGGTCACACCTGGCGATGCACAGGGGTTCCTCCTGGCTCTTCACTCAGGAATTACCCCTGGCGGTGCTCGGGGGACCATATGGGATGCTGGGAATCGAACCCAGGTTGGCCACATGCAAGGCAAACGCCCTCCCTGCTGTGCTATCACTCCAGTCCCTGCCCTCCTCTCTTCCCTTTTCGTAGGAAGGACAGGCTCTGCGCTGTCCACTGCCCCACCTGCTCAGGTGTGTCAATGACAGTAACCTTGTCCTGGGCTGAGATCCAGTCCTGGTCCAGGGACCCTCTGGGGCCTCGGGAGGGAGCAGTGGTCCCGCAACACGGTTGGGGCTGTGCTGGGCATGTGGGGGCGGGGGTGGGCTGAACAGGGGTTCAGCACCCTCCCTTCTCGTTCGTGTGGCTTCTCGTTTGCTCAGGGGCCACACAGAACTCATTCTGGCCTGCATGCCACTTCCTGCCCAGTTCCTCCAGGCCCCGCAGAGATGGTCTGCAAAGAGCCCCTCTCCACGCTCCAGACACCCTCACCCCCGAGTGAGAAGCCAGCCGGCCAGAGTCCCAGAAGGGAGGGCCCGGCTCCCCGTCGCCACAGGTGGGATTCATCCCTGCAGCTGCTGGGACACAGGACACTTCCGCTTCGGCCTCAGCAGGAAACTGACCACGAGAGCAAAGTCTTCAACGCTCCCTCAACGACACCCCCACACCCCGCCATCACCTACGGGTGGGGGGACTCCTGACACATCCTCTCCGGTAGCCGTCACAGATGCTGCTGCCTGTCAGGAATACAGACACCGCCCCCCCACACACACACACACAGGCACACACATACCTTCCCGCACCCAGCCCCAGAGAGCACCCTCCAAGGCCCCATGTTTGACGTGCCCCGCACCAGGAGAGCTGAGGGCAGCACAGTTGATAGTTGGGAGCACACTGGGCAGCAGGAGAGCCCTCCGGCCCCGACAGCAGACGGCTCGGCCCGCTTCCCCGGAGCCAGGCCTGCCTGCAGGACTTCCTAGGGCTCAGCCTGCACTGGAAGGACTCGTGTGGGAGCTCAATTCTCAAAACAGACCTCCCCCTCCTCCAGGGCACCTCCCAGAGCCAGGACAGACCCAGGCCCCCCTCCCAGCCCCCCACCCTGCCACAGCCCATGAGAGTGATGCCAGCAGGGCAGGCGCCAGGCACGTCTCTCCCAGACCTCAGAGGCTGTTTTATTGGGGACCATCCTCACATCCTTTTCCAGACTCATGGTCTTGGGGCCTGGAGGTGTAGGCGGGAAAGGGAGTTGCGGGTGACTGTGTGTGGAGGGGTGGGTCTCCCTGCTGGGGTTCAGTTGAGGGCACTCCGTCGAGAGGCAGAGGAAGTCCTGAAGGAAGGCAACTTGAAGGGCCCCGAACCTCCGCTGCTGGAGAAGTTCAGGGCATTGCTGCCCATGGTGCCCCCAAAGGTCAGCCTGCTGCCACCGGTGGAATTCACGACGGCTGAGAGAGACAGGAGGAGAGCTTTCTCAGCACGGGGCACCAGGGGCTCCCCAAAGGGCGTGGGGTACGGGGGAGGCTGAGCCACAGATGCCCCTTGCCACCCTCAGCCCGGTTGTTGAAGGAGACCCCTGGGTGGCCCTGGGCACAGTGGCCTCCCTTCCTAAGCCCTGGCCCACCCTGGACAGCACAGGGATGGGGGAGGGGCGCCACCAGACTTACAGATATTCATGGCACCTGCTCCATCTCCTTCCAACCTGAGGGCAAAGCAGAGACCGGGTAGTGAGTGTGGCCCTCTTGCAGACCAGGACGGCCACCCCAGCCAGGCGCAGGAAGGCTCTTCCTTGGCTCTTCCCACCAGGGTGTGCGGGGGGGGGGGGGGGGGGGCGGGGGTGGAGGTGCCGTAGCCATGGCGTGGGCAAAGCAGGCAGGGACCACCTGGCCACACACAACAGTGCTCCCCAGGGACAGAGGCCCCATGCAAGCACTGGGCTCGGTGTCCATAGGGTCTTGCAAGGTCACCCACAGCACGCAGACTCCCTGAGTCTCTGTTGAAAATAGACTCTAATATCGGCTTACACATTAGTCTTGGGAATTGTTTTCAGTTTTGCTGTGTTTCTGATTCCTGCACAAGAGCCCCCTCCCCCCGACTCGTAAAGCTCAATAAATGTTTCACCTGGCACCTGGCCAACGCAGACTCTCTTCTGAGAGCTCTCCTCAGCCACCTGATCTGCTGGAATGAATGGGCGCTGGAGGCCCGATTGATCTACAGTCGGGTGTCAGTGGAGGGGATGGCTGGAGGTCTCGGACCTTCCCATTTTCTTCCAGGACTGTGGGCAGCGCCTCAGAGCCTCCAGACACTCACCAGTCATGGGGTCCCTCCACACCAACCTCACAGGTGGTCTGTGAGAGTCAGAAGTTCACTAACCTAAGGCCAGAGCCATAGCACAGTGGGTCGGGTATTTACCTTGCACCAAGGTTCGATCCCTGGCATCCCATGTGTGCCCAAGCACCACCAGGAGTGATTCCTGAGTGCAGAGCCAGGAGTAACCCCTGAGCATCATCAAGTGTGACTCAAAACCAAAAAAAAAAAAATCCACTGGCCAGGGCACGGGGACGGGAGGGTGTTGGGTTCAGTCCACGAGACTGATTATTCACACCCTTGGCTGCCTCCCAGTCCTCCTGTCCTTCAAGCAGCCTGCAACTTCCTGGTTGCGGCAGCTCCGGGTCCTGGTTCCAGATCTAGCGCTACGTAATGTGTGTGGAAATAGTCAGAATTGTTGAATGAGTGAGCGTGGCTCGCACTGGAGAGGAGAGAGTCAGCAGGAAGAGCCTGTGGGCCCCAAACAGGTCCTACACTCGAAATTAAAAATCCACAGACACAGCTGGAGTTCTGTGACTCACAGCCCGTTGTTACCAAGCCCTTTGCCTTGGGGATGAGTTTACTTTGGGGATCAGGAGGGAGGACACCTGGCTTAGGTGGAGGGGGAGAGGGGAGTCCAGCAGGCCTCAGTGGCCGCCAACCCAGGAAGGCCAAGGGCAAGACAGGTGTGCTAGGAAGTTTCCAGGCGCCGAGGTGGAAACTCTGGGCAGGGACAGGCCCAACGACAGCAGCAGCTGTGACACCCTTAAAAGGATCTGACGCAGCCTCTCACGCTCAGAAGCAAGGGACTCAAATGTATGATTGCTCCTTTCTCCTCCTAAATAAAATATTCTTTCTTCTGGCCCACTTTAAACTTATACCTTGGTATTTTTATAAGGTCTCCTGGATTGCCTGAACTGCTGGACCACAGTCTGGACATGCCCCTGTGGAAAGGTCCCACAGGGTAACAGGTAGGAATGAGGTGTCCGTCCTCATCCTAGGGGGAGATGGACACCCTCAACCTGCCACCCACCATCACGGAGCTGCTGCCCCAGGGACAAAGAGGACCAGAGAACACAAGCCTCCAGCTCTGACCTCAGGAAGGAAAAAGAGGCCCCTGCCAGGTCCCTTTGCTCTCCCCGAAAAATGGGGCCCCAACATCCCTGGTGAAGGGGCAGCTTAGCAGGGACAGCCAGGCCTGAGCCCCAGATCAGCTGCACAGTCTTCCCTGTTCCCTTCCGGCCAAGACTGGCTGCTGACAAGGAGGAGCCCTGCTGCAGGGCCGAGACCTCGCCTCCTCCTGCCTTCCCTGTCCTCTGCAGTGTGCCGCCAGCACCCACCCTGTCACCACCAGCGCTCGGGCTCAGCTCCCACGCACTGCCCCCTTGTTCTCCAATTCCTCCCCTTCCATCAGTCCAGCCTAGTCTCCTTTCCCCAGCCTCCCGGGGAAGCCCACATTCTTGGTCAGTCTGCATTCTGGTTGCTGAGCGCCTCTCAGATGTTGTCTCCCTGCCCCCCAACACACACACACACACACACACACACACACACACACACACACACACACCTCTATCTTGCACCACCCATAGATTTATCTCTCTCTGTCCGCAGTGGCTGGATTCCAGCAAGCAATAGGTTTAGTTTCTAAACCTTCCCCTCTTGCTCTCTCCAGACCCCAAGCTCCCCACAGGCCACAGCCCCACCGCCTTGTCTGTTGACTGAATCCACCAGCCACCACGGGGAGAACAAAGGCTCAACTGCACGGATGTGAGTTCCAGGGCACAGAATTCCCTGTACCACTTGGCCTGTTCTAGCCTCCTCTCCAGCTGCAGATGAGGATGCAAATGTCTTGGAGGACAGAGGGAAATGGGTCTTCCGCTCCACCTGCAGACGATCCCCTGGGACAGAGCATGTGACAAGAAGCAGACTAGTGTCATGGAAGATGCTTGGGCTAGAAATCACAAAAGCTTGGCTACCACTGGCCCTGGCCCACAGTTAACAAAACTGAACTACTTTAAACTTGTAATTTGGGGGCCAGAGAGATACTGGTGGGAGAGTACCAGGGACTGAGGTTTGAACCCTGGCATCCCATATGGTTCCCCGAACACTACCAGGAGTAGTTCCTAAGTGCAAAGGGGAAGCAACCTTCCGCATCACTGTTTTGGGTGTGGCCAAAAAATTTTATTTTTATTTTTATAAAGATAAAAGTAAAGGCCCTCCCGTTGTTTGTCGATTTGCTCGAGCAGGCCCAGTAACGTCTCCATTGGAGATTTGTTGTTACTGTGTCTGGCATATCGAATACGTCACGGGGAGCTTGCCAGGCTCTGCCGTGTGGGCGAGATACTCTTGGTAACTTGCCGGGCTCTCCAAGAGGGGCGGAGGAATCGAACTCGGGTCGGCCATGTTGGCTGTGTGCAAGGCAAACGCCCTACCGCTGTGCTATCGCTCCAGCCCTTTATTTTTATATTTTATTTTATTTTATTTTTGCTTTTTGGGTCACACCCAGCGATGCTCAGGGGTTACTCCTGGTTCTGCACTCAGGAATCACTCCTGGCGGTGCTGGGGGACCCTATGGGATGCTGGGAATCGAACCCGGGTCGGCCACATGCAAGGCAAACGCCCTACCCGCTGTGCTATCGCTCCAGCCCCCCCCCCAAATTTTATTTTTAAACGGACCAGTTTCATGTGTCAGTGTGGAAGTCAGCAATACCTGACTTGCTTGCCTGGATGTATTCTGAGGGTCAAATTAGGAGACCCTGCTAAGGAAGGGCCACGATCCTGAGGGGTTTCTGTTATTTCACCTTCACTTTCCTGCCAGCTTGAGGCATTTCCTTCTAGAAAGTCAACTCACCAGCTGTACCCTACAGATACACACGCGCATGCGCGCGCGCACACACACACACACACACACACTCACGGGATGCTTATGGATGGGGCCCATCCCCAGGCCCCTCCGGGCCTCACAAACAGCCCCTCACCGGCTCTCCTCGCCCTCCAGCAGCTTGCGGTAGGTGGCGATCTCGATGTCCAGGCCCAGCTTGACGTTCATCAGCTCCTGGTACTCTCGCAGCTGCCGCGCCAGGTCCTGCTTGGCCCTCTGCAGGGCGGCCTCCAGCTCGGCCTGCTTGTTCCTGGCGTCCTTAAGGGCCAGATCCCCGCGCTCCTCTGCCTCGGCAATGGTGGCCTCCAGCTTGGCACGCTGAGGGCAGGAGCGGGCAGTGAGCAGGGGACACTTCTCCCCAGCCGCTGCTCTTCTGTCTCCCGTGCTACTGGGCCTCTTGCTCACGGTGGACCCCCAGGCACCCCCCAGGAATCCTGGGGGTCAAACCCTGGGCTCGCCAGATATGGTTCAGAGATAGAGCACGGGAGTGATGGCTCAGAGGCAGAGCACATGCATGCCTTGCTGTGTCATGCACCGCAACATGTCAGCACACGCCAGCATCCAAACCCTGGGTTTTGGTGCCCTCTGCTAGGTCCCAGTTCCGGCCTGCTTGGCCGCGTTCCACCCCTGGTTATCTGGGACACGATCGCCCTCGTGGTGATCAACTCTTGCAAACTAAGCCAAAGTTTCCTCTTTTCTACAACAGAAAAGAGATCACGGTGTCTACCTCCCAGCACTGTTGCAAAGAGGGTAACGTGAGGTCAATGAGGTAATACCCAAGTCCTTGGCACAATGTCTGGCATACACTAAGGGCATATAAATTCTGCGGTGATTACTATTATTAACAAAGGCTATTCTGGTTTATAAAGGCCATCTCTCAGCATCTAGCTGAGGAGTTCCAAGACGCTGAGATTCTGGTTTGCATCTCCAAATACCAGGCAGGTTACAACCCCAAACTCCCGTCTCTGTAGGAGCCAGTTACAAACCCAGAAGCCAGAGCAGGGAGATGTCACCCTTCAGCTCGAATGCGTTGACTTTCTGCCCTGCTGGAGAATTCCCTCAGCTGGGGCCCCACCTGCACCCACTGCCAGGAGCTAGTTTGGTCCAGGGACCCTCTTGTCAGGCAGGGATGCTGCCGGGGCCCTCCCCGTCTCCCTCCTTCTCACTAAGCTGTCTCTGCTCTCCCTCCTCCCTGCTCTTGTGCCCACTGCCTTCACCCCTCTCCCTCCGAGAAGCTCTCTTTGACCCTCATCTGTTGGATGCCCCTCTGGCCCGGCACCCGAGCCATCTGTACAAGGCCGCCCTGTGGACCAGACCTCCGGGGTTTCTCCTTGAAGCAGAGGTAGAGGACAGTCCCATAATCTGTGATCATTGCTCCTCTACTGGGCTGTAGCACAGCGGGTAGGGCGTTTGCCTTGCACGCGGCCAACTCACCCAACCCGGGTTCGATTCCTCCACCCCTCTAGAAGAGCCCGGCAAGCTACCGAGAGTATCTCACCCGCACGGCTAAGCCTGGCAAGCTCCCCGTGGCGTATTCGATATGCCAAACACAATAACAAGTCTCACAACGGAGCGTTACTGGTGCCCGCTCGAGCAAATCGATGAACAACGGGAGGACCGTGCTACAATGCTACAGTGCTCCTCTGTTACGAGAGTTAAGCCTCAGGTCTGTGCCCCTTGCTAGGCGGTCACATTAACTGAGTTCCCTGCCACCCTTTGGCCTCGCCCATTGCAGCGCTGCCATGGCTCTGCAATTCCCCACGGATCCCCACAATTCTTTTTCTTTTTATTGGGGGGGAGGGGGTCACACCCGGCAATGCTCAGGGGTTCCTCCTGGCTCAGCACTCAGAAATTACTCCTGGCAGTGCTCAGGGGACCATATGAGATGCTGGGATTCGAACCCGGGTTGGCCACATGCAAGGCAAACGCCCTCCCTGTGCTATGGCTCCAGCCTCTCCCACAATTCTCTGTGCTGGTGTTAAGCTTCTCCTTTGTGCGACACTTTCCCGGCCTTATTTCCCAGCATATCACTGTCCCCTCGCTCCCGAGCGGCTGCTCTCCCCTGTATCTGGTCTGTGGACTCGAATCATGGTCTGGTGCTGTGTCTGTAACCCCTTCCTCATCCCTGGCTGGCCAGCTGGGGAACATCTAGCGGCCCGGAACGCACCAGGAACTCCCGTCACCGCGGATGGTGACTTCGACTTAGACACTCATCCACTGGCCACACTGGCCCACTGGTGGCCCCTTGGCCATACACTGCCTCTGGGTCCCTCCACGGCAGCAGCGCCCAGCTCTGAGCCTGCTCTGTAGGACCTGGGGAAACTGCAGGGCGAGAACTGCCCTTCCAGTCACTCCTCCGGGCCTCCTCGACTGCATGCAAGCCACTCGCTCCACAGGTGACTCATGCATCTTCGCTGGGGCCAGAGGCAGCCACCACGACAGCCCCAACAGGCCTGCGGGGCTTGGGGGGGGGGGGGGACAGGTGCTGGGTAAGCCTCCCCACATTTCAGCCCTCTGCTCATCTGAAAATGAACTTCCTGCCTGAGAACGTCCCTCCCTCCCTCCCCACTGCAGTCACACCTGCTCCCCACTTCCCAGTCAAAGCTTGGGGACCCTCCGGAAGCACATTCTCCTGCCCTGATTCGGCCACCGTGCTGGAAAGAGGGGTGCAGTGAACCCGCCAGACAGATCCCTGCTCTCCCGGTCCTTTTTTCATATTCCAAGGGAGATGGGGCCAGTCAAGACCTTGTTTAACAAGACAGAAAAGTTCCAACTCGGACAGGTGCTTCAGGCAGCTTCAGCCACGGCTGGTGATGGCTGTGCCGGGGTGGGGAGGGGAGGAGGGTATCTCTTGGGCGGGGGGGGCCTTGTCCAGGCCCCAGCACTGAGGAAGGGGCAGCACTGGCAAAGCTGGGAGAACTGCATTCCAGGGGAGCCATCAGCGTGTGCAGGCCCTGAAGCATGTCAAATGCACGGCGCGCAGAGGGTGGGGAGCAGGCCACTGTGGCCAGAGCACACGAGGCAGGGCACCAAGAGAAGGGGGCCATGGGTGAGGTATGCAGAGGCCCCTGCCGCTCTGTCCCCCGCGCTAAGCTCCACACTGCACCAAAGCTGGGGGCACGGCAAATGCTCGGAACCGATCCTCCCTTCTGCCTGAGCCGGGACCAGGCCCAGAACTTTCCATCCTGGAAACCTCCCAAGTGGGCTGAGAAGAGACTTGAGCTGAGCAGATTGTGGGGCAGGGGCTGGGGTGGGTGCGCTGGGAGAGAGGGGAGGCAGAGCGGACCCCTCAGCCCCAACCTCCTGCTCCTCACTCGGAGCTTGGCCTCAGAGGGCCGCCCTTCGCCAGACCACAGAGCGGACCAGAGCCTGGGCCAGGCGGGAGAGGGGGGGGTCTGGGGAGGGATGGGGTGCTGTGGCGGGATGGCGGGTACCAGGTCAGGGCACAAGGGAGTCAGGCAAGGGGACGTCAGAGGCTGAGCAGGGGTGGGTGGAGCCTGGGTAGGGCAGGGAGGAGCCAGGACACGGAGGGCAGAGCCTGGGCAGGGGAGGGCAGAGCCTGGGCAGGAGGAGCCAGAACAGGGAGGGCGGAGCCTGGGCAGGGCAGGGCGGGGGAGGGCAGAGGCGGACAGGGGAGGGCGGAGACAGGGCAGGGAGGGCAAAGCCTGGACAGAGCATAGCGGAGCCTGGGCAGGGGTGGGCGGAGCCTGGGAGGGGAGGGCGGAGCCTGGGCCAGGACGGAGAGGGAGGAGCCTGGGGGGGGAGAGGTGCTGCGGGAGGACGGCGGGTACCAGGTGGGGGCACTGCGGAGTCAGGGAAGGGGATGTCAGAGGCTCAGCAGGGGTGGATGGAGCCTGGGCAGTGCAGGGAGGAGCCAGGATGGAGAGGGCGGAGCCAGGACAGGAGAGGGCGGAGCCTGGACAGGGCAGGGAGGGGCCAGGGCAGGGAGGGCGGAGCCAGGACAGGGGAGGGCGGGGCCAAGGCAGGGAGGGCGGAGCCTGGACAGGGCAGGGAGGAGCCAGAGCAGGGGAGGGCGGAGCCAGGACAGGGGAGGGCGGAGCCAAGGCAGGGGAGGGCGGGGCCAAGGCAGGGGAGGGTGGAGCCTGGACAGGGCAGGGAGGAGCCTGGGCAGGGAGGGCGGAGCCAGGGCAGGGGAGGGCGGGGCCAAGGCAGGGGAGGGTGGAGCCTGGACAGGGCAGGGAGGAGCCTGGGCAGGGAGGGCGGAGCCAGGGCAGGGGAGGGCGGGGCCAAGGCAGGGGAGGGTGGAGCCTGGACAGGGCAGGGAGGAGCCTGGGCAGGGGGGGCGGGGCCAGGGCAGGGGAGGGTGGAGCCTGGACAGGGCAGGGAGGAGCCTGGGCAGGGAGGGCGGGGCCAGGGCAGGGGAGGGTGGAGCCTGGGCAGGGAGGGCGGAGACGAGGCCGAGCACAGGGTGGAGCAGGGTGGAGACGGGCGGAACACTGGTCCCACCTGGTTCTTGACGTTGTCGATCTCAGACTGCAGCCTCTGGATGGCGCGGTTCATCTCGGCAATCTCATTCCGGGTGTTGCGCAGGTCTTCCCCGTGCTTGCCAGCCTGCGCCTGGAGGGTCTCCAGCTGGAGTACAGCAGGGGCGGCCGTTACAGTGACGCGCCCCACCCCAAGCAAGGAAGGCCCAGGTCCTTAGCGCCCATCCCTCCTGGCAGTATGCCGGGGAGACAGAGCCGATGCCCAGCAGTCCTCACCCGGTGCCAGGAGGGGCCCACTGTGAGCAGTGGGTGGGGCAGATTCCTCCCTAGAAGAGCAGGGAGGACAAGGATGTGTTCCAAGACCCCCCTGCAGCGACTAGGGAGTTCTTCCCATTCCTGTCAGTCCCGGTGCCAGGGATGCCCTGGGAGTCTGAGCTTCTCACTGCTAAGCACCCTCCTCAATGAACCGCCCACTTCACAGATGAGTGAGAGCCAGACTAGGAAACTGCCGGCCAGGACACAGATCAAAGGAAGAGGAGGGCATGAACCCAGCTTCCCTGGCTGGTGTGTCTAACCCAGGGCATGCTGACTCCCTGGCTCTGAATTTTGAAATGCCTCTCTGGCACCCAAGAGCTAGTACACCGGGTTTGGTGTTTTCCTTGCATGCATTCAGCCAGGGTTTGATCCCCAGCGCCCCATTTGGTCCCCGAACACTGCCAGGAGTGATCCATGAGCACAAAGCCAGGAGTCAGCCCTGAGTATGGCCCACGAGGACGGGGAGGAATGCAAGAAGGAGGGTAGGAAGGAAGGAAGGAAGGAAGGAAGGAAGGAAGGAAGGAAGGGAGGGAGGGAGGGAGGGAGGGAGGGAGGGAGGGAGGGAGGGAGGGAGGAGAGGAAGAGAGGGAAGGAGGGAGAGGAAGGGAGGGAGGGAGGGAAGAAGGGAAAGGAAAAAAAAGAAGGAAGGAAGGAAGGAAGGAAGGAAGGAAGGAAGGAAGGAAGGAAGGAAAGAGGGAGGGAAGGATGGAGGGAAAGAAAAAAGAGAAAAGAAAGAAAGGAAGAAAGAAGAAAGAAAAGAAAGAAAGAAGGAAGGAAGGAAGGAAGGAAGGAAGGGAAAGAAAGATAAGAAAGGATGAAAGGAAGGGGAAGAAATGATGAAAGGATGGAAGGAAAGAAAGGGAAGAAAAGACAGAAAGATCTAGAGAAAGAAAGAAAAAGAGAGAGAAAGAAAGGTACACCCTCTGCTACCTGCCCCAGCCTCCCTCAGTACCTCAGTTGTCCTGTCTCCCTGAGTACATGCAATGCTAATAAAAATTAAAAAAAAAAAGAAAAGAAATCAGTAAGAGCCAATTTGTGAATGCTCTATGATTTGACTTATGTAAACGAGAAAATTGAAACATTTAATACAATATAATAAAATGCCTATTCTCATTTACATATATACATTTTCAACTCTGGAGTCTAAAGTATATTACATTAAATTTTATTTTATTAAAAAAAAAAAAAACTCTAAGATCCAGGAGCTAGTCCCTGCTCTTCCATCTACTTAACTATGTGGCCTAGGACAAATTACTTAACCTCTCTGTGCCTCAGTTTCACGATTTGTAAAGTGAGAATAACAGTACTATCTATGAGGGCTGCTCTAAGGGTTAAATCAGTCACCAGGGGTAAACCTAGCCCAGTGCTGTGAGTGCTGGCCAATCTGGTACTATCAGTACTACTAGGACTACTAGTACTATCAGTACTACTAGTCTGTGCCTTTTCCTTTTTCCTTTCTCTGCTTCCCATCAGGCTGTGCTCTCCCCCAGGGCTTCACTCCTGTCTTCCCTGGAAGCAGAGTGCCACTGACTCACCCACCAGGACCTCCCAGAACAGTGGATTCCAGACACTGAGAGCTCGAGATAGCGAAGAAGCAAGGGAAGCAACCGCCCTGCTGAGCACTCTCTCCGGAGAACTCCGGCCCCACACACCTTTGTCTGGTACATGGTCTCAACCTCAGCCCGGCTGCGGTTGGCGATGTCCTCATAGTGGGCCTTGACCTCGGCGATGATGCCGTCCAGGTCCAGGGAGCGGTTGTTGTCCATGGACAGGACCACAGACGTTTCCGAGATCTGGGACTGCATCTCGGCCAACTCCTGTACGAACCAGATAGCAAGTCAGGGCTTAGGACATCCCTGTCCCACAATTCCTCCGGGTTTCCCCACGCACGAGGACAGCAAGAAGAAGAAGAAGAAGAGGCTGGAGCAGGCCTGAGTCACAGCCAGTGAGGGGTGCAGGCCAGCACCCGTTAAGCAGTTCTGCACACCTGCCCCCACCCCCAACCCCTGAGCCACTTTCCAAGTGAGAATCTGACAGGGTGACAAGGGAAAGAGATAATGGTTCATAGTGGGGGCTCCCGGCTGTGGAGCGGGAGGGGGGGGTTGTTCTGGAGCATAAGTACTCCTGTAAAGGGGGTTGACAGAGGCGGGGAAAACCAGGCAGACCCCACCCCGAAGCAGTACTCTGCTGTCCTGAGAGTCGGGAAACGTATCCATGGTGCACTGTTGCATGGGGATCCTATTTTAATTAAAATATGTATTTAGTCTTGCTCTTTCTAGGCCATGCTCGCTTGAACACATATCTCTCTCCTTCTGCTTTTTTTTTCCCATCTGGAGATGCTCACATTCCCTCTTAAACATGCATTCCTCCTTCCCCTCACATCTTTCTAAGTCAACTTCTTCCAGTAAAAATTGTCTTGCTTCACACACACAAATATATATGCATATAAATACAGGAGTCTATTTACGTAGGGAAAAGCAGATACAAAGATGATGAGTAGGTATAGTTGAGTAATTTTCAAATTTACGTTTTATGATCTGGATAGTTCGCAATAAGTGTGTGTTCCTTTTGTAACGAGAGGAAAATAATTCTATAAACAGGCATAACACAATTATATAACCATATATTGGTTCTAAGAGCCACGTGACAGGCAAAGACTAGACTGAAGAAAGCGGAGATGTCTCCATGATGTCCTGAACCAGCCTTGTCAGAGGCTGGGCTATCCCATCTTCTGCCTCAGGCCTGAGACTGCACTGAGGAGAGGGGAGAGGTGTTGGAATCCTGGGAGGGAAAGGAGCTTGGAGCCCAGGCATGAAAGGAGATGTGAGGAGCATGTATCCACCAAAAGGGTGACTGACCCTCGATCCCTCTGTAAAGGACCCACGGGCACTCTTATCTCTACGCTCCTGTCATACCAGTCTTGCCTAGCTCAGGATCCCTCAACACTATTTTGGTTCCATTCAGATCCTCCCCATCCTCCCTCATGACAAATGGTTATCCCACATCTCCAGAAGGCCAGTCCTGGGTCCCAAGAGGATCAAGAAAAGAACAGAACCAACCACATATATAGATGCGTACACACACACACACACAGAGACTTAGCCAGAAGTAGCGGGTAGACCAGTTGGCCTTGGTCAGAGTACGTAGGATATGTTATGTCCTCCACCCCCAAGGTCCTCACCGTCTCATAGAGAGTCTTCAAGAAGTTGATCTCATCGTTCAGGGCTTCCACCTTAGCCTCCAACTCCATCTTGTTGATGTAGGCAGTGTCCACATCCTGGGAAGAAAGTAGGAATGCAAGAAGAGATAGAGAAACTTGTCCTCATTATTCAGAAGTTAGCCAACCCACAGGACCCAGTTCCCTGGATTTCCCAGAAGCATGATTCTCCATGCTCCCTGGCAGGCCCACACAGGAAGTTTTCTCTACCAACCCTGGCCAGGCTGATGACTTGATGGCCTTTCCATGCATCCCAGGACCACAGGAGGGCCAGCACCATAGTCCAGAATAGCCTGACCCCAACTCCCCCAAAAGCCAGTGTTTGGCCAGTTCCTAAAGTCTGGGATGGTTGTTCCTGCCACTGTGGGCAATGTGACCTCGAGAGAGTCTCCTCATCTCTGTGAACAATAAATTCGCACCAAACAGGGAAACATAAAATCACTCCAATGCCAGAAACCGCTATTTGAGATAGGGGAAATCTCAGTCCTGGAAGCTGAAAGCGGAGCTTGGCTAGTACTAAAACAGAAGAGCCTTGGCGGATACCGCAGATCCTGACAGATGTTTCTCCTGATGCTTCACTCATTCCCTCCTGAGGCTCAACACCTCTGAGGAAGACCCGCTTGCACTCCTCCCAGAATCCCTGGCGCCCACTCCCTCCACATTGCATTTCTGTGGCTGGACCCAGAAAAATGAGGTGAGAGCATGTTGCACCCGAATTGTAAATGCATCCTAAATCAAACCCTCCAAACCAAGGCCTCCCACCCTCAGCCTGCACATCTCCAAGGCTGGGGAGCTCACTCAGCCCATCCTGTCCACTTGAGGCTGCCCTGAGCCCTCGAATCTGGAGGAATGTGCCAGACTTTGCCCCCCTCCTGCCTCCCCCCACCGGTGGCTGCCATGTGATCCCTGGCCCTGGGTGTTTTCAGCCATCACTCCCCACCCTGCTGGACTCTCACCTTCTTCAGCACCACAAACTCATTCTCAGCAGCTGCGCGGTGGTTGACTTCATCTTCGTACCTGAAGTACCAGGCAGGGCGGGATTAACAGAGTTTTAACAGCAAGCAGGGAGCTTGCTGGGCACTGAACCCCGCTTCATGTCTAACTGTGCTAACCTACTCCACATCACCTTCACTCCCGACCCCCACCCCGGTGATTCTCCGGGGTGTCAAGCAGAAAACGAAATCGCCATGCCTTTCCCTCTGCCCATTCCTAGGACTCGCAGTGTAGCCGACCCCAACTCCCCCAAAACCTCCCACTTGAGTGGGAGGAAGGGAAGCAGGAGGCATGCATAGACACGATTAAAGGAGAAAGGCCATATGTACCAGGAGCTAGAAATCAGAACCGTGGGAACCCTCCCGGGGGGCACCAGCGCTGGTGTGTGCGTCCTATGAAAGACTCGGGATTCTAATCCCCCGCACAGCCTCTGTCCGTGGAATCACCAGGATGGCAGAGAACTCTGGCCAGACCTGAAGCCTGGCTGTGGACTGCCCAAGCCTTACCCATACTCTGGCCCACTGCCTGCGAGTAGACACAGAAAGCGGGTGCAAAGGAACCAGGGCCCAACAAGATGGTCTAACCTGCACTGGCACCTGCTGACCACGGCTGACCAGCACGGGTCCTAGGATGATGGCTGAAAGCCAGGGGTCGAGCGCCACCTCATCGACCACAGCTGCCCTCCCTGTCCTGTCCCCATAGAAGGCACCAGCAAAGCTGGGCACAGGGCAGGGGAAAATCCCATTTTGTTTTGTTTTTATCTGGAGACACAAAAACTGTGTCAGAACAGGAGCTCAGCAGCGCTGAGAGCTGCAGGGTGCAGCAGGAGCAAGCAGAGCCAATCCGCTGGGGAGCCCGGGGGCCCACGGCCAGGGCCGGTCAAAGAGCCTGGGCTCCTACGGGTCCCCTTGAAGAGTTCTGGAAAGACCGGAGGGGCTGCCTGGCCATCAGCTGGGCCTGGGGGCTGCGGAGGGATAGCGGGGAGCTTGCTGGGCACTGAACCCCGAGCTCTGCCCCTTCGGCCCCAGCTCAGGGCTGGCTCCCAGGGAAGGGCGGGAGGGTTTCAGGTTAAGGAGTTTAGGCACGCACACACACACACACACACACACACACATGCACACGCACAGATACACACATAGACACAGACACACAGACAGATACACAGAGATACAGACACACACACAGAGATACACACACACAGATACAGACACACAGACACACACAGAGACGCACAGAGACACACAGACGCACAGTCACACACAGATACACACAGACACATACAGATACACAGACATACATACACACACAGACACACACATAAACACAGACACACACAGATACAGACACAGACACACACAGACACACACATACAGATACAGACACAGACACACAGACACACACACAGAGACACACAGAGACACACAGACACACACACAGACACACAGTCACACACAGATACACACAGACACATGCAGATACACAGACATACAGACACACACACAGACACACACACAGAGACACACACACAGATACAGACACATACAGACACACAGACATACAGACACACACACAGACACACACACGCAGACACACAGGCACACAGACGAACACACTGACACACACTCTCTGGCACCCATAGCAACAGGCTTTCCTACCCAGCAACCGCAGCTTCCACCTGTTGTGGATTAATCCTTTTGACTGTTGCCCCGGGAACAGGGGCCCCTCTGCCGAGGCCTTTGTTTGCTCTGCCTCCTGGTCAGAGCTGGGCCCTGGGTTAGTCATACATGCGAGGCACAGCCCGGCTCCTCCCCACAGTGCCCGCTGGGCAGGAATGCCACATGGAGCCAGGCCCAGGCCTCAGGCTCCTGTTCCTATTTGATGAGGAAAAGGGCACCAGGGCGCTTCAAAGATCTCCCGGCCACTTCCTGTGCCCCTCCCTGGCCCCACTCCCAGCCTCCTTCTGGGGCCCTGCCCCAACAGCTGCTTTCCAGGGCTCCTCCTGGGGGTCGGACACCCCAAACCCCTGTCCTACTTCTCCCAGGAACAGTCAAGATCCTGCGCCTCCCAGGGCTGGAAGCTGCCTCATGAACTGGGGCAGAAGGCAGGTAGAGAAGGAACCACCAGGCCAATGATGGTTGGAGGGATCGCTCGGGACGGGAGCGGTGGGCTGAAAGCAGATAAGGGACCAAACGCGATGGCCTCTCGGTGTCTGTACTACAAATCATAATGCCCAAAAGGAGAGTAAGAAGGGAATTTCCGGGGCTGGAGCAATAGCACAGCGGGTAGGGCGTTTGCCTTGCACGCAGCCAACCCGGGTTCAGTTCCCAGAGTCCCATATGATCCCCTGAGCACCGCCAGGGGTGATTCCTGAGTGCAGAGCCAGGAGTAACCCCTGGGCATCGCCGGGTGTGACCCAAAAAGAAAAATAAATAAATAAATAGAAGAAGGGAATTGCCTTCCATAGAGGCAGGGGGGAGGGTGGGACGGGGCAGGGGAGGGATACTGGGGACACTGGTGGTGGAGAATGTACACCGGTGGAGGGGTGGGTGTACGATCATTGCATAACTGAAACTCAAACATGAAACCTTTGAAACTGTATCTCACAATGATTTCATTAAAAATAAATAAAATACTGGGGCTGGAGTGATAGCACAGCGGGTAGGGCGCTTGCCTTGCATGCGGCCAACCTGGGTTCGATTCCCAGCATCCCATATGGTCCCCCAAGCACCACCGGGAGTAATTCCTGAGTGCGGAACCAGGAGTAACCCCTGAGCATCGCTGGGTGTGACCCAAGAAGAAAAAAATTAAAAATTAAAAAATAAATAAATGAAATGCTTAAAAAAAAGAAGAACCTGAGCCTCTCCTCACTCGGAACCCCCGAGCTGAACAAAATGCCCTCATTCTAGAATGATCTGTGCGGGTCCTACAAGATCTGGAGCGCACCTGTCAGAGCAGACCTGAAGCCCGACCCTTTCCTGGAGTCTTGGTCAGCACCCCAAGAACACAGGGGCAGGGCGGGCTGGCAGGAGCAGCTCACGGGGATGAAGACAGGAGAAAGACCAGAATGGCTTGAAACAACCCACAGAGACAGGCAGGGAAAAGGCCAGCAGGGGGTCAGGTTAGTCATGACCTTCCCTTTGGGGAGCTCTTGTGTCTACCCCCAGAGCCCAGGCCCAGCGGGGGAGGAGGGCGAGGTGACCTCCGGGGGACACAGGCCAGGAGAGGTGGGGGATGGCAGAGAGGGGGGTTGACGGGGAGCGAGGGGTGACGGTACTTGTTCTTGAAGTCCTCCACCACGCCCTGCACCGTGTGCAGCTCCACCTCCAGGTGGCCCCCCTCGGCATGCAGCCCCTCCAGCTGCCTCCGCAGGCTGGCGATGTGCGCCTCAAAGAGGCCGGGCAGGTTACTGCTCTGGGTGCCCTTCTGCTCCTGCAGCAGTGCCCACTTCGTCTCCAGCAGCTTGTTCTGCTGCTCCAGAAACCGCACCTAGAAGGGAGGGCAGCTGGAGACCGCCGGGCCAGACGCTGCCCGTTACTCCATCCCACCACCCCGGCCCTGGGAAGCCCCAGGAAGCCTCTCCGCCCCCATCCCGTAGGCCCTGCCCCTCCAGTCCCCTTCGCACCCCTGGGAAGCCCAGCCCAGAAGCCTCTCCCCAAGACTCTGGCCCTCAACTCAGGTCTGCGGGCTGCCTGGCTCATGCCCCCGGATCCTGGGCTTGTGCTTCAGGCCTCCTTCCCCTGGGCGCACACCTCCACCCCCAGCCCGCCAGGGTTGCCTCTTCCGGTCTGTACCAGAATGACCTGGCCCCTCCCTTCACACTGGACCTCTGAGCTCCGCAATCAGTGCTCAGTGAGCACCTGCTATGTTGTCTGCCCCGAGAGCACTGAGTATAGGAAGGTTTGGCGGGGGGCGGGTTAACCACAACCCCTCCACCAAGCCAGAGGCTCAAGCAGCAGGAGAGGACCTCTGCCTGGGGGTACCTGGGGGGTGGGGGGGCCCCAACCAACCCTGAAAAGGGACAGGGAGCTCAGGACAGGGAAGCACAGAGGAAGGCAGAGAGTGATCTGGTCTAGTCTGAGGGAGGAGGCCCGGCCTGAAGGATGGGCTGGGTATTCAGCTCCCTGGGTCCCCAGAAAAAAAAAACACACACACAAACAAACTAGCAGCTGCTCCCATTTCCCACCCACACCCCCACCCACTGTGGGACTCACAAGTGGGACCCAGAAAAGTCTCCAAAGCCCCTTCCCGGACCCTTCGGAACCCTGCCGGGCAAAGGGCACTGAGCGCCTCCTGTCCTAGAAGGTGGGGTGGTCAGGCAGGCACGGCCCGGCACAGGGAAAGGAAGGGCATGTCCCCACCTCCGCACTGGAAAGGGAAAGGGGTCTCGAGAGAGCGCGCTGCTGGCCGGCTGGAACCCCGGCAGACCCCAGCAGGGTGGGAGGCGGGGACCCAAGCCAGCGCGCCCACTTGCAGGAGGAAAGGCTGGGCCTGGGGGCAGCGCTCTGGGCAGGGGGCTGGGAGCCGGCGCGCTCTGTGTCCCTCGGGCGCGGGGCTCGCGGGGAGGAGGGGACCCGCGACGGCAGGCGGCCGCACACCCGTCGCCGGCGCCCACCCCCGCCGGGGCCGGGGCAGGGGGCGCCCACCTTGTCGATGAAGGACGCGAACCTGTCGTTGAGGGTCTTGATCTGCTCGTGCTCGTCCTGGCGCGCGCGCTGGGCGGCCGGGTCGATGTCCACCTGCAGCGGGACCAGCAGGCTCTGGTTGACGGTGACGGCGCGGATGCCCGCGCCCCCGGGGACCCCCGCGCTGGGCCGCGACGCGCCCAGCCCCAGGAGGCTGCGGCTGCCGAAGTGGCCGGGGCGCGCCCCGCCCGCGCGCCCCTGGACGCCGCGGCCCGAGTAGGCGGCGGAGCGCGAGCTGAAGCCGGGGGTGCCCAGGTGCAGGGACAGCGACATGGTGGTGGCGGGCGGCCCGGGCGCGGCGCGGCCTTTATCCGCTAGGTGCGGGCGGGTCGCCTGGCGCCGAGGGCGGGCCCGGCCGCCGCCACCTGCCGGGCGCAGACCCCGCCCCCCGCGCCGCCCACCTGCCCGCGCCCTCGGGGCGCAGCGGTCCCGGCCCGCCAGGCGCGCCGAACCCCCGGGGCCCCGATGCCCGCGGGACCCCTCGGTCCGAGCCGGGTGCGCGCAGGACGGCTCCCTGGAGGAGGCGCGGAAAGACCCCGGAGACTAAAGCAGAGGGACAGAGGGCTGGGGGCGGGGGTGGACACCCGCGTTGCTGCCCCCGGCCGCCTCCCGAAGGTCCTCCCGGACTCCCACCCTCCTCCCCGCCCGCCCGCCGGAGAGATCAGGTCTCGGGTAACTTGACCCCAGGTGGGCCCGGCCGGGCTGGTTTCTCTGGCCCCGGGGCCCTCCGCTTCCTTCCTTCCGCTTCGGGAACCGGGCTCGTGGGGAGGTGCATGCATGACCCCACTCTGGGCCTCCTCCTGCCCACTCCACCCTGCCCCTGGGGGTCCGCAGCCGTGGGATCAGTTATCCTGCCGCTAGGCCCCCACGAGCCCGCGTCACTCTCCTGGCGGCGGATTGCAGGTGTCCCAGGAAGGAGAAACCAGGTGTGGTGAGGACAGGTGTGGTGGGTGCCTGTCACCTTTGGGCCCCACCCCTGCAGGACATTTGGCCGTGTCCCCCACCCCCACACCCGGGGTATAGGTGATGCTGCTGACTCCCTCCTGGAGCTGTTGGGGAGGACGTGGTGTCTTGGGACAAGGGGACACACTTGGATACACCCGTGTGTGTTCGAGCGAGCGCGTGTGCAAGCCCTCTTGTATTTGTCCTCAAACACTTAGCAGGGCAGTGTCCTTTTCCTTTTTTTGGGGGGGGGTGAAGGGGGGATTGGAGGGGGACACCCAGAGGTGCTCAAGGCTAACTCCTGCCTCTGTACTCAGGGATGATACCTGGCAGGGCTCAGGAAACCATAGGGGGGTGCCTAGGATCAAACCCCAGTTGGCTGCGCTCAAGGCAACGTCCCCTCCGCTGTGCTGTGGCTTCGGCCCCATCCCTGTCTTTCTTTTCCTTTTCTTCTTTGATTAAATCACCCGGAGATATACACAGTTACAGTGTTTTTCATGATTGGGTTTCAGTCATTCAATGTTCCAACACGCATCCCTCCACCAGGGTGCATTTCCCACCACCAAAGCCCTCAGTTTCCCCTGCTACCCTCTCTCTCTCTCTCTCTCTCTCTCTCTCTCTCTCTCTCTCTCTTCTCTCCCCCTCTCCCTCTCTCTGCCTCCCTCTTTCTCTCTCTCCCTCCTTTTTTCTCTCCCTCCCTCCCTCTCTCTCCCTCTCCCTCTCCCTCTTTCTCCTTTTCTCTCTCTCTCTCTCTCTCTCTCTCTCTCTCTCTCTCTCTCTCTCTCTCTCTCTCTCTCCCTCCCCCACTTCTGGGGATCATGGTTTGCAGTTCAGGTACCGAAATGTTATCACGCATACATGCATGTCCCATTCCTTCCTTTCACTGTTCCCCTGTCATTTTCTGTGTAAAGGGCTCCAGTTTCCAGTTCTCATCGGCTCCCCCACACGAAGCCACCAGGGAAACAATTCCCAGGAATCGCAAATCCCTCCAAGACGGGGAGCATACCTTTGGTCTCTCTTCTTCTACCAATCCAGCCACTGACTGCAAAGCACCACCCCGCTTCTTCCCTCCCTGGCCCTCCCTCCCCTTCCCCTCCACCACCACCCCCTCCCCGCCCCACAGGGCACAGGTCGAGGGGCAGCTGAGGAACCTTTAGAAAAGCCAGTCTGACACATGTCAAGCCCCACCAGAGAGCTGGCCAGGTTGGTCAGCTCAGATCAAGCCTTGTGGTGTCTGGGGTAGAGTGTGGGGCTAAAACGCCCTTCTCGGTGCCTTCTCAGCGTTCACTTCAATTAGACAGAAGAACTTCTCATAGGCACCCTCAGAGGCCTTTGGAGAAGGCCTGGTGTTTAGACAGAGGACTGTGCATGGAAACTGTGTTTACTGTGATGTCTGCTCTGTGTGTGTGTGTGTGTGTGTGTGTGTGTGTGTGTGTGAAGAGAGAATGTATGAGAGTCTGTGTAAGAGAAAGACTGTGTGAGTATGTAAGTTTAGAGGGTGTATGCATGAGAGAAAGAGTATGTGAGTGTGAGAGTGTGTGAGAATGTGGAAGCATGTGTGCACATGTGTAAGAATGTGTGTGAAAGTAAATGTATGAGAAAGTGTGTCAGAGCGTGAGAATGTCAGTGTGTGTAAATGTGTAAGAGTGTGAGAGTATGTGAGCGTTTGTGTGAGAAACTATGGAGAGACAGAGACAGAGAGAGAGAGAGAGAGAGAGAGAATTCCCCTGGAATTTTCCATTGCTGCTTGAAGACCCACACAGATTTCACAGTCCTGTGATATTTGTGATCAGGGGAATCCCCCTCCTCTTCTTCCCCCAAAACCCCCACCAGAAAAAAGAATCTGCTTGCATAATTCTCACAACATGCACTCACACACATATCACCTCACTCGCATACACAGACAAGTACACCTGCACATACCACGTCACTCATGTATACTCACACACATGAACTCATACATCACACGCATCGCACAGACATCTTGCTGACCCCTTCAGCTCCTCCTCCGCTCCTTTTTCTGCTAGTGTTTACCCCAGCCTCCCCCCCTTCCAGCCCCCCTCCCCCCTTCCCTCCTTCCTCTACATTCTGCTGCAGGGCCTTCCCATGCAGCCCCCTGCCCCCCAGGATGTGCCCTCTGCACTGTCCCCTGCTCTCACTGGGCACTCCTCCTCCCTTCCGCTTCTCCCCTAGGGCCTTGCCCAGGGCATCCTGAACTGCCTGGCGACCCAGGCAAGTCACCGCCCCTCCAGGACTGGCCACAGGTGCCTTCAGCAGCAGCGATAGTCCCAGATTCCTCCGAGGCCAGGCATGCAAAGGAGAAACGCTCTGTGGGCTCTCGGGCCGGCCTCTAATTGAGCAATATTTCCCCATTCCAGGGCTGGCCTCGCTCCATCCCCTCCCTGAAGTGTTCCTGGCAGCTCCAGCCCTCCCAGTTTCCTGTCTCCTTTCACTCTGAGCCCACTCAGTGCCAAGCCGCACCCACAAACACCCTCTGGAGGGCTACACAAGCAGCAGTCAGTGTTGAGAGGCCAGGGGTCAAATTCCTGCGCGACAGGAGTGCCCGGTGCCACCTTTACCCCAGCCCAGGCTTCCCAGGCTCACAGAGGCCACACCGTTGGAGATCCTGGACAGAAACCTTGTTCGTTTGTTGTTTGGGGTCCCCTGGCAATGCTCTCAGGGGTTACACCTGACTCTGTGCTCAGGAGTCACTCCTGGCAGTACTCCAGGGACGATAGAGGCCAAACCTGGGTCCGCCACATGCAAGTCCAGCCCTACCCGCTGGACTATTTCTCTGGCCCGTGGGAAGAAGCTTAGACGAGTGTCTTCAGAGAAACCTTGCTAGTCCTCCATTTCTGCCCCAAGAACTCATCCCCCTAACTGTAGTAATCTCTGTGTCTCTATCTCTGTCTCTCTTTGTCTCGCTCTCTGTCTGTCTTTCTCCCTCCCGCCCCCCCATCACACACACACACACACACACACACACACACACCCCTCCTCCACTCCAGCCCTGCCCAGGTGCCTTAGTTTCCCCCAATCACCGTGGGCCTGACTTTGCAGAGGGAACTGGCTGCTTCCCTGACAAGAGATGGGGGAGACATTCTTTGGGGCCTCCTGCTGCATTATCAGAACGATGACTCACTGTCCACCCCTCTGAAAACACATCCTCTGATTCCTAAAGAAAAAATGTCCAAAGGCATGATTTGTTTTCATTACCATGGCATTCAAATGTTTGTTATCACAGCAAAAAATCGCTTGACATTTCTGCTTGGAATGCAATACTTGGTTTCTTTTTTTTTAAGTCAAATAATAAAAGACAAAGAGGTAATATGTGACTTGCTGTGTAAGTCTATGTTCTCCCTGGGCCTGTGTTCTCTCTCTTGAACACACACTTCCCCCGTTCTCTCCCCTCACATCTTTCTAAACAAGTTTCAATAAAAACTATCTGGCTGGGGGGAGGGGGGCGGCAGAGTGATATTGCAGTGGATAAAGCACTTGCCTTGCATGTGGGTCACCCGGATTCGATCCGTGGCATCTCATATGGTCCCCTGAGCCCAACAGGAGTGATTCCTGAGTGCAGAGCCAGGAGTAAGCCCTGAACACTGCTAGGTGTGCCCTAACAACACTGCAAAAAAAAATATATATGTATGTATATATATGTATATATATATGTATATATAATCTTGCTTAGCCAAAAAAAAAAAAGAGGAAATAGGTAAATGGAAGATTCACCAGGCTACTTTCCAGAGATGAATCCAGGGGCTGGAGCGATAGCACAGCGGGTAGGGTGTTTGCCTTGCATGCGGCCGGCCTGGGTTCGAATCCCAGCATCCCATCTGGTCCCCTGAGCACCGCCAGGAGTAATTCCTGAGTGCAGAACCAGGAATAACCCCTGAGCATCGCCGGGTGTGACACAAGAAGTAAGAATAAAAAAATTAAAAAAAACAGAGATGAATCCACAGACGGAAATAACTAAAGGAGAAGCAGCAGCAGAAGAAGCAGGTTGTAGAAGCTCATTTATTTCACAGGTGCGAGCTCTCAGCAGCACATCGATTGATTACCTATTTCACCTTCCAATAGCCCCACAGAGCCATCTGTTATCTCCCCTAGTGTAAGAGAAGAAACTTAGGCAAGGGAATTGAAATGGGCCGAAGGACACAGCTGTATAGAGAAACCCCAGCATTTGAACCTTGGCAGTTAAAACCATTCGATTACTAACTTGAAAAGAAACGAGAAAGAGAGAGAGAGAGAGAGAGAGAGAGAGAGAGAGGAAAAGTACCTGTCACAGGTCACAGAGGCAGTCTGCGGAAGTGTGGAGGTGGGGGGACATTGGAGGTGGGAAATGTCCACTGGTGGAGGGATGGGCGTTGGAACACAGTATGACTGACACCCAAGCATGAATATTTTTGTCACAGTGACTCAATTATAAATAAGTAAATGGATAAATAAAGAACTAAAACAGGCCACCACCTCTATCTCCTGGTTGCTATAAGCCAAAATGTTCCAGAAACATTTCAGTACTTCTTGTGAGAGCCAGAACGGAGACTAGACTGAAGAGAGACCACTTCTGAGGGAAGACTCTTATCGCATAACAATAAATAGCATTGCCAACCTTTAAGAAAAATAGACTCGAATCAGTCACGATCACCATCACGATCATCCTGTTGTTCGTCGATTTCCTCAAGCAGGCACCAGTAGCGTCTCCTTCTTCCTAGCCCTGAGATTTTAAAAGAGCCATTGCAATGCTCTTTCGGGATTAGGAGAACGAGACCCATCATCCTTACTGGTATTTGGCATATTGAGTACAACACGGGAAGTTTGCCAGACTCTGCCAGAATTAATCAAAAAATAAAGATATAAAGAAAAGAAACTAGCAAGTAGGAGGGGGGTGGAAATACCACAGGAGTCGCCCCTACCTCTCAGACACCTGTTACTCGCTGGACCCATACTCTGCTTTCCCTAGACGCCCTGCTCTCACTACTGCAATGTTTGGGGGGCTCCCCTCTCCTGAGGTGCTTTGCGATTTCTTTTTCCAAATTTGATTTTGCATTTGTCTGAACTACCTTCCTGGACATGCTTCTGGGAAGTGATCCACGGGGGTATTATTGCAGATGGGAAAGGTCTGTCCTTTACCGGGAGTCCTATCCCCAGGGGCTGTGTGCTTGGGCTCACAGGTCTGACTTTGCAGGCAGCAGATGATCCTTCAGAGTCCATTTGCGTGTCTCTCCTTGGTGGGTAGCCTGTTTCTGTTGTTGACCGTTTTTGTGCCTGGAAGTTTGGGGGATTTTCACTTTTTATTTTTTTCCAGTTCTGAAATTCCTCCTCCAGGATATGACCTAGGACATAACCTCTTATTAATCTTGACGGGCATTCAGTGAACCCTTCCTACGCTAATATTCAAACCTTTCTTTAGCTCAGTGATGTTTCCTCCTATTGTTTCTACTTGATTTATTTATTCTTTTTGTTTGTTTGGTTTGCGGCACACTGGCAGTGCTCAGGGATTACTCTTGGCTCTGAGCTCAGAGATTACTCCTGCGGGCACAGGGAACCATATGGGTTGGGTTACCCCAGGTCAACCTCGTGCAGTGTAAGCGCCCTAGCTGTTGTACCATCTCTCCAGCCCCTGGATTATTTCTTCCTTCTTCTGAAACAAGTGTTGTTCACTGTAAGTTCTCCTGGTTTTGACATCTGTGATCTTATTTTTCTCACTCTTAACTTCCATGGCCATGGGCAACCTTGGTTCCCCATTACAAGAGTTTCTCCATTTGCTCTCCCAGATGACTCTCTCCTTCATCTGGCGGTATCTACTCCAACTTTTATTTCTTTCTTCGATTTTAAGCTCCGAATTTTTTTTTTTTTTTGTGGAAGGTTTTTATTTATCTGTTTGTTTGAGGGGTGGGGGATGGGAGCTGTTTTTTTGCTACTTTTTTGACAGTGCTGGGAATTGATTACAGAATCTCACCCATGAAAGATTGTGCTCTGCCACTAAGCTACATTCTCTCTTTTTTTCCCCTCTTACTCCTCACTCTATGTTCAGAGCTCATGCCTGGTGATGCTCAAGGAACATCTAGGGTCCCAGGGATCAAATCTGAGGCGGCTGCATGCTAGGAAATGCCCTCCCCATTGTGTTATCACTCCAGCCCTACTGAACTACATTCTTGGCCCCTAAACAAGTTTTCTTTGTCTACATCATTTTTAGGATATTTTATTGAATTTTATAGAAGGTTTTTCATTCTGGTTTTTTTGTTTTCTTTTGTTTTGCTTTGGCTTTTGGCAGGGGTTCAAACCCAGGTCAGCTGTATGCAAGACAAGAACCTCACCCACTGTCCTGTCTCTCTGGCCCCAAAAGTTTTAGTTGGTTTTGGTTTGTTTGTTTAAGTTCTATGAAATTTTTCCTCAGGAGGAAGCACTGATTCCAATGGTTGGCAGTGAATGGACTAGTGGGCAGGATGCTGTGGCCTGAAGAGTGAGGAGCTGCCATGCTCCCCCCACCCCGGGAGGGAAAGGGTGTCTGTCTCTTCCGCCTTTCCCCTCCCCCATATTCTCCCCGCAACCCCAGAGCTGACTGGAAAGCCAGATACTAGCCAGCGGTGATGGGGCAACTGCAGCCTCATGGGAAGGGGGCGGAACTGGCTCGTCTTTCACACCCAACCGAGGCCATGAGTTGCCCCCCACGAGCGGCTCTCCAGCACGGCCATGGCACCAAATGCACAGAAACCAATCTCGTAATTATCTGGCTCTTGGCAGAAATCCCTCCAGACTTAATTAATAAAATATCAGAAATCCAAACATCATATGGTTTTCATAACCAGCAATAAAAACAAATTATTGCGCCATCTTTGAAGCATTAAGCCTAAGAGAAGGACCACATGGAGGGTGCGGGAACCACAGATCCCGGAGGGAAAAAAAAAAAAAAACAGGTTCCAAAAAGAGCCGAGACCACCGGCAAGTTCCAGATGGGGTAGGTGCCGCATCCCGCCTCCCCCAGATGGAACCCCGGTGACCAGAAGCCTCTACAAACACAGCTAGAGTATGCGGGAATGAGGACTTTTTCTCAAAACCGCACAGCCACTTACACGGCCGCGCGACATCTCTCTATATACAAAGCGATCAATGAGAAGTAAACCACCCAATCTTTCTCCCTGAAAATCAGAGTTAAGTTTGGAGCACGGCCACAGCCCCAGAAACACAAGGACTTAATGCAGAACCCAGCAGCTTAGAGCAGAAAAGTGAATGGACGATGCGTTAATCCAGGCCATCATTTCTGCCCAGAGGTGAAAGGGTGTTGCCCCATTCGCCCTCTCTTCTCTGGAAAGAAGGATGGCGGCCGCATGGGAGCCTTGTGGATAGCAGGTATGAGCCGGGGGTGTGGGGGCGACTAAAACCTCATGGGAAGGGGGGCGTTCCGGTCCGTCCTTCACGCCCTACCGAGGTCACCAGTTGCCCCCCACGAGCGGCTCTCCAGCACGGCCACAGCCCCAGAAGCACAAGGACTTAATGCAGAACCCAGCAGCTTGGAGCAGAAAAGTGAAAGGACTATGCGTTAATCCAGGCAATCATTTCTGCCCAGAGGGGAAAGGGTGTTGCTCCCTTCCGCCCTCCTCCCTCTGGAAAGAAAGATGGCGGCCACATGGGAGCCTTGTGGACAGCAGGTATGAGCCGGGGGAGTGGGGGCGACTAAAACCTCAGGGGTCGGGGGACGTTCCGGTCCGTCCTTCACGCCCTACCGAGGTCACCAGTCGCCCCCCGCGAGCGGCTCTCCAGCACAGCCACGGCCCCAGAAGCACAAGGACTTAATGCAGAACCCAGCAGCTTGGAGCAGAAAAGTGAAAGGACTATGCGTTGATCCAGGCCATCAAGTCTGCCGGAGGGGAAAGGGTGTTGCCCCATTCGCCCTCTCCTCTCTGGAAAGAAAGATGGCGGCCACATGGGAGCCTTGTGGACAGCAGGTATGAGCCGGGAGTGTGGGGGCGACTAAAACCTCATGGGAAGGGTGGCGTTTCGGTCCGCCCTTCACGCCCTACCGAGGCCACCAGTTGCCCCCACGAGCGGCTCTCCAGCACGGCCACGTCTCCAGTGCACAGAGACCAATTTCTTAACTATCTGACTTTCAGTAGAAATACTTCCAGGGTCAATAGGTAAAATAGCAGAAATCCAAAACCAACATTTAGTTCTTGAACCCAGCTGTAGAAAGCAAATCACTTCACAATGCTTTTTCAGCATGTCTGATTTGGGGGGGGGGGGGGGTAAACTCTAAATAATAGTGGTGAATCTTTTATTGAAACAATGAATCTAATCAAAGCAGATAGAGTGTTAACTAGAATTCATCTGCCTCACAGGGACGGGGAGGGGTGGGGGGTGGGGTTTTATTGGGGTTCTTCATGGTAAAAAATAAGTATTGGTAAAGGGAAATGTGTTTGATATTTGCATGACTGAGACATAAACCTGATAGCTTTGTAACCTTTCCCACAGTGATTCAATAAATAAATAAATAAATTTAAAAAAAAATAAAAAAATAAAAATAAATAAAAAACAAATTATTTCACAATGCCTTTTCAGCAGTTCTGATTGTTGGGGGGAAATTCCAAACAATAATGGTACATCTTTTGTCAAAATAATGAATGTATTCAGAGTAGAGAGAGAATTAAGTAGAAATCATCTGCCTCACAGGCATTGGGAGGGGTGGGGGGTATTTTGGGTTTCTTGGTGGTGAAAAATAATTACCAGTGAGGGGAGGGGTGTTTGATCATTGTATGACCAAGACTTAAACCTGAAAGCTTTCTAACTTTTCTCACGGTGATTCGATAAAAAAAAAAAAAAAGAGCGAGGAGCTGCTCTAGGCTCTGTCACTGCTCCTGTGGTGAAGTTTGGTGGCTCTCTCCCTGTCCAGGCAAGCAGACAGAAGCCCTGGTGCATTTCAGAAGGTTTAACAGACAATCTATCTCAGACCTTACGTAGAGTTTCCAGGACTGGGTCCTTTTCTCATCCCAGGAAGTGAATCTATCTGCTCAGATATCTTGGAATTTTGAGAGTTTTTTTTTTTTAGGTGGGTGGTGCAGCAGGGGATGACACACTTGACTGTGCTCAGAGATCACTACTGTCCCTGTGCTCATGTTATCACATACCACCATATATGATAACAGGAATCGAATCAGTGTTCGATTCAGCTGCATGCAAGGTGAGCTTCCCACATTGAAAATCTTAATTCTGGTAAACAAACTTCCCAGAACTGTGGTTCTAGGGTCCTAGGAACTTGAAGCTTTTCTGATGTGGACTCAGCAAGTACCCAGACTGCGCCATCCACCCCCGTTATCGAATTAGCTTTTCATCTTCTGGGCTGCGTATTCCCCAGCAGGCAACGAGGCAGAGAGCTGCCCTTCTCCACTCAGCCACCAGCTTCTCAGCAAGCTTCAGAGATGAGGAAGAGTTCAGTCAGTACCAAAGCAAGACAGTCTTTATCCAAAGGGACACAAGATATATGAAAAAGAGCAGCTGTCAGACCACCCATTCCCTGTCCCCAGTGGCAACCATGGCAAGTCTAGTGGTAGTGCCCAGGGCCACCAGACCCACACACAGAGAACAGGAAAGGCTGCCCTGCAGCGCCAGGGACTGGACGTGGGGCCCCAGCAAAATGTCTGCACATATATATACACATATACATGTATGTTAATGTATGTTTCTTAGATGTATATTAAATATCTCTGTCACTGTCACTGTCCTCCCGTTGTTCATCAATTTGCTTGAGCGGGCCCAATAACACTGTGAGACTTATTACTGTGTTTGGCATATCGAATACATCATGGGTAGCTTGCCAGGATTTGCCGTGAGGGCGAGATACTCTCGGGAGCTTGCGGGGCTCTCCGAGAGGGGCGGAGGAATCGAACTCGGGTCGGCCATGTCGGCCGCATGCAAGGCAAATGTCCTACCCGCTGTGCTATGTGTGTATATATATATATATATATATATATATATATATATATATATATATATAATTTATATTCCTTTGTACGTATATTTTATACATACATATATTTTCCCTTATAGGTGTTGTATGTATTCAATTTTTATACAAACATATATATATATATATATGTTTGCTATATACATGTTAAAAATTCACATTTATAATGCTACTTTTGGGGGATTTGGGGGCCACATCCAGCCGTGCTCAGGGGTTACTCCTGGCAGGGCTCAGAGGACCATATGTGGTGCCAGGGATCTAACTGGGATCAGCCACACGCAAAGCAACCCCTGTACTATCAACCCCTCTACTATCTCTCCAGCCCAACAGTGAGATTTCTTTTTTTTTTTTTTTGGTTTTTGGGTCACACCCAGCGATGCTCAGGGGTTACTCCTGGCTCATGCACTCAGGAATTGCTCCTGGCGGTGCTCAGGGGACCATATGGGGTGCTGGGAATCGAACCTGTGTTGGTCATGTTGGCTGCGTGCAAGGAAAACGCCCTACCCGCTGTGCTATCGCTCCAGCCCAACAGTGGGATTTCTTGACATTCCAGATGAAGTATGAACTCCAGCTCTAGAAAGTGCAAAGTTATCTCCTTCACAAGCTGCCCTCCTAGTGATAGAATTTCTTCACTATCAATATTCCCAGCTGTGCCTTTTGAATCACACAACAAACTTCTTGTTTTTTTGTTTACCGAGGGTTGCTAAGTGCTATCGATCCCAGACTCTCCCTGCCGTCCAAACCTCTTGGTATGTGCAAACATGTCCCAGAGTCTAATCAGTATTTGGAGTTCTCCCCCACCCCAGGCTCTCTCTCACCTGGGATCTTCCTCTATCACCCAGAGGATGCCATCTCCTGCACTCTCCTCACACCCTGCCTTCTAGTTCTTCCTCTTGCTCATTTTATATCCAAGTTCTAGTAAACTTTAGTAGCTTTCTCTTTTCTTTTCTTTTCCTTTTCGTTTCTGTTTTGTTTGTTTGTTTGTTTGGGGACCACACCCTGCGATGCTCTAGGGTTACTTCTGACTCTGCGCTCAGGAATCACTCCCGGCTTTGTGAGCTGCCGGAGATCTAACCCTGATCGGCCGCATGCAAGGCAAACACCCTCCCCACTGTCCTATCGCTCCAGCCCCCTCCAGTAGCTTTCTGAGGAAGGTAAGAGAGCTGGAGACCCTGCACCTTACGCCAGCATGCTTCCTCACAGGGGGAGATAAGGTGCCCACATCATGGTGGGGGGGCGGTGCAGAGGAAGAAGTATATTAGGAAAACTACAGTTCTATTCCTACACGTCTCCTCCACTCCTCTCACAGGCTCTTTCCTTCTGACATTTCTGCTTACCTGGGTGGGTTCTCCCTCACTCCACACCTCCTGTGGTACCAGCTGGGTGTCCCCTGCCTTTGCTCAATGCAAACACTCTTTACCTGGACAGAGCATCAGGCTTCAAAGGGAAGAACTCAAGCCTCTAAGACCCCTTTCAGGAGTCAATCCCGAGTCTAGGGGGTCACCTGAGCTTCAGACCAGAGGCTGCACCTCTGAGGTTCCTACGTGCTGCCTTCAATTCATTCCCTTGCTAGTATGGCCCCCAGAACTCAGGATCACACTCACTTGAAGAAACACGATCGCGGCTGGAGAGATAGCACAGCGGGTAAGGCGTTTGCCTTGCATGCGGCCGACCCGGGTTCAATTCCCAGCATCCCATATGGTCCGCTGAGCACCGCCAGGAGTAACTCCTGAGTGCAGAGCCAGGAGGAACCCCTGAGCATCGCTGGGTGTGACCCAAAAAGCAAAAAAAAAAACAAATGAAACACGATCTGTTTCTTCAAGGAGATGGTACAGGAGACAGAGGAACACTCATAGAGTGTAGGATCTTCTGCCCCCATGAAGCTGGCTGCATCACAATGCTTGTGCCCGATGTGGTCCCCAACTTGGAATGTCCCCAACCCGCCATCACTGGCACTTCCTGGAGGCTGCCTCGCACGGGCCTGGTCAACTCTCATGTCCACTTCCAGCCCAGGTCTCCTCTCTCTGGAGGCTGAGCTGGTGGGGCTGCTGAGAACTTAACCCTTTTGAGGCTGAAGTGTCAGTGATGTCGGTGGGCCCCACGGGTGACTTATGTGACGCGGGGAGGAGAAAGACGGTCACTTTCCCCCATCCGCCTCTGCCACCTGGGACCCAGAGTTACTGTGTTCTTGTCTCGCCTCGCAGAAAGGAATTTCAGGAGTAGACGAGCAGTGAAATTACACAGCTTTTCTTTGGAGGTTTTGAAGGGAAGGAGGAAGAGGAAGTGGGAGAGAGTGAAGAGTAACCTGCTCAAAAGAGAGCCCGGGCTTCTCCAAGGGCAGAGAGAGGCCCTACACACATCCCAGAATTAGACGTAAAAACATGAAAGTCCACATCTCAAGAGGGAAGATGCGGGTGACACATGTGCTCGGGCGGCATATCTGCTCGCTTCTTTATTCAAGGTGGCCTTTATAGGGTTTCTTCCAACCTGTCCCCATGTGGAGCTTCGACCTAGGTAAAAGTCTGTTGCTAGGGAGGTTACCAAGGGGCTTGGGAGTGGAGATGGTCTTCTTTGCTCTTTTTTTTGGGGGGGGGTCACACCCGGCAATGCCCAGGGGTAACTCCTGGCTCTGCGCTCAGGAATTACCCCTGGCGGTGCTCAGGGGACTATATGGGATGATGGGAATCGAACTCAGGTCGGCCGCATGCAAGGCAAACGCCCTACCCGCTGTGCTATTGTTCCATCCCCGAGTTGGTCTTCTTTGAAATTCGTTTCCTGACTTTTGTTTCTGCAGGAGCTTCTGTTGGAAGGGATTGATCGGATGTCAAAGGAACAGCTTTGGAGATTCTGGTTAATCTCTCTCTGGTCCTAAATTGGTCTCGATTTCTTCTGCTGTCATCCTTGTAGGCGTCCAGCCTCCGCGTGGTCTGTTATAGACTGGTGGACTGGTGCCAGTTAGTTCTCCATGAGGTCAGAGCTATTGCTTCCCAGGAAATTTACTGCCATTGCCTTGGGCTGAAGCAATAGCACAGCGGGTAGGGTGTTTGCCTTGCACGCGACCGACCGGGGTTCGATTCCTCCGTCCCTCTTGGAGAGCCCGGCAAGCTACCGAGAGTATCCCGCCCGCACGGCAGAGCCTGGCAAGCTCCCCGTGGCATATTCAATATGCCAAAAACAGTAACAACAAGTCTCACAATGGAGATGTTACAGGTGCCCGCTCGAGTAAATCGATGAACAACGGGAGGACAGTGCTACAGTGCCTTCCATTCCTGACATCCCATGCGGTCCCTTAAGCACCACCAGAAGTGATTCCTGAGTTCAGAGCCAGGAGTAACCCCTGAGCATTGCTGGGTATATCCCCACCCACCCACCCCACACACACACAAAATAAAAAAGAGAAAGAAAGAAAAGAAAAAAAACTCTATTTCTTCTTGGCAGTCCTCATCCGGAGTCCAACCCAACATCAACTCCTCGGCTTTACAGAACGGAAGCTGCTAGCAGAGCTCTTAGCATTTGGGAATTTACCAGGAATTTAGGAGGTCTGTCAGGGACGGGGTCAAAGTCGAAACTTCAGACCAAAAGAGGTTCCTAATGTTCTTATCGCTTAGGATACTCCAAGGGTTGCCTAACTCTGTGGCTTGGAATGTGACTTACCCTGCGTGTGGAGGATCTGGGTGGATCTATGGTACCACAAACAAGAAATAAATGATAAAGAGCTCTCTGCCAGGAACAGGGGGCCTCAAACCTCACATGGGTTTTCTGTTCTCTCCAAGCCACTTAAAGCGGCTTCCTTGAGGGCTTCTAAAAGTGCTGTGCAGTCATCTCCCGGCTGCCTCCTTTGCCCTGTAGTGGGTTCTGCCGTGACTTGCACACTCCTAAAACTCGCCATACTGTGCACAATTGGGCTATAAAACCACAGAGCTTATTAGACGCAGGAGGAGGATACAGTTAGGCCTGTGATACTCACACCCTTCACATTTGCCAAGATAGGAAACTCATAAAGATAGTGACACCGTTTTACACATATTAAATGGCTAAGAGATACATAATGACTATAATAAATAGGCATCTTGCCTGGAAGGAGACTTGGAGTTTGTTAGCGGGAGCAGTGGAAGGATTCCCTACAGCTCGTGAGTTTGGGGAAAGAGGCGAGAGAAGATTCCTGCCATCCACTGGAGGCTGATGAGGAGCAGTGGGGTCCGAGAGAGCTGACAGCTGTTCCAGCTGTGAGCGTTTTGTGACTCAGTTGGACCAGACATTTATTCTCTATAATTATCCGTGTTTCTGGCAGACAGAATTGTGTGTGAACAAACACGAAACTCATGCTGTGATTTGATTACTCCATAACACATCAAGTTGATTGATTTTGAGAGTTTCATTTTCTAGGGCTGAAGAAATAGTACAGCGGGCAGGGCACTTGCCTTACACGTGACTGAGCTGGGTTTAATCCCTGCCATCTCATCCCTGCTGTCCCCTGAGTACAGCCAGGCATAATTCTTGAGTGCAGAGCCAGGAGTAACCCCTGAGCATTGCTGTGTGTGGCCCCGAAACAAAATTAAAAAGAAGGAAAGAAAATTTTACTTTTAAAACAACCAATGGGACGGGTTGGAGTGATAGCACAGTGGGTAGGGCGTTTGCCTTGCATGCAACCGACCCGGGTTCGATTCCCAGCATCCCATATGTTCCCCCGAGCACCACCAGGAGTAATTCCTGAGTGCATGAGCCAGGAGTAACCCCTGTGCATCGCCAGGTGTGACCCAAAAAGAATAAAAAAAAAAAGAATGAAAGCAACCAACGAAAGAAAGCATATAGACACATCATGGGTCTCATACCTGGAGGCTCAAGGTGGCCCTGTGTCCACCAGGTTCCAACCAAGAAGGAGAACGTAATGAGACCAGTTATTCACCAAGGAGAGAAGTGGTTGGCCTGATACTGAGTTGTTGGTGGAAATAGTGGTAAAGGTAAAGGTAAAGGCCCTCCCGTTGATCGTCGATTTGCTCGAGCGGGCCCAGTAACGTCTCCATTGGAGACTTTGTTGTTACTGTGTCTGGCATATCGAATACTCTCGGTAGCTTGCCGGGCTCTCCGAGAGGGGCGGAGGAATCGAACTCGGGTCGGCCAGGTTGGCCGCGTGTAAGGCGAACGCCCTACCCGCTGTGCCACAAACAGCATAGATTTGGCACTGGCAGAACAAGCGATCACACCAAAAGCCGAGGGAGCTCAGGGGAATGGGTAAGAGCCACTAACACCCGAAGTGAAGAGGAGAGGCCGTGAAGAGAATGAGCTGCTGAGCTGCTTTGGTATCACCAGCTCAGAGCCAGGCCCTGGGACCCAGACCTCTGTGGAGGGAGCACAGGCCGGCTGCTGCTGGTGGCTTAAGGAGAGAGACATGATGGAGACGGTTCTTGGAGAATGCTTCCAAATGGCTTCAGCCGCTGCTGAGCTCTGGGAGGTACTGGTGCTGCTCAGGCCAAGTCCCTTGCGGGAGCAAAACTCTCAATGACAGCATCTCACAGGCGGGGGAAACCCCCAGAGAGCAAATAACCAACGGTCTCCGTTGCGCCCCCTATTGGCGGATCTCAGTGGAGCCAGCAGGCATCTTGGAGTCTTAATTCCCCCACGCAGGTGTGTCTAGAGTCAGGGCTCCATCCAGTAAGGCACCTGTCACACCCATAAACTAGGAATCCCAGCTACTCGCGTCGCAGTTTTCCTGCGTGACTAAATAAAATCATTGTTTTGGTATTTAACCCACATCAGCCTGGCAGTGAGGGTGTCACCAGGAGAGCCCCTAAAACAGTTGCTGCGGTTGTGGGTTCAATGGTTTTGAGACTGAATTTTTTACTCAGTTACACAATAAAATCTCTTTGTCTCTTCCATTCTTGCCATCATTCCTGGATAACAGAAAGTACCTTTGAAATATTTCTTGAAAAAAAATATTTAAAGTCACATATACACTAAATCAAGAGACATCTTGCCTGCTAAAGGGTTGTCTTTTTTTTTTTAATTTTGGGGGCCAGGGTTAACGGTAGGGCTTCGTGATAGGGTGTCATGCATAACACAATTCCTAGCCACACTTTCCCCTAGAGCATTCACTTCCCTCCACCACTGTCCCAGTGTCCTCCCTTTCCCCTCCTTCCCTCCCCCAGGGTGCATGTGCACACACACACACACACACACACACACACACACCATAATCCCCCCTTCCCTCTCCTGTGGTAGCTTCCTACTGAAGACCAGTTCTCAATTCCTGTTGCCTTTGGGTATCTGTTGTTCCCCTACTATATTTCTTTACATCCCACATATTAGAGAGATCATTTTGTGTCAGTCTCTCTCCTCTAATTTCACTCAATATGATACTCCCTAGATCCAGCCTGATTTCATCTTTCTCATTGCTGAGTAATATTCCATTGTGTATATGTATCATATGTGTATCATAGCTTCTTTATCCAGTCATCTGTTCTTGGACCACAGGTTGTTTCCAGGTTTTGGCTATTGTAAACAATATACTCCAAGGAACACAGAAATACAAATGCCTTTTCTGAATTTTTTCTTTCTCTGTTTGGGTAGATGCAAAGAAGTGGAGTTGCTGGTTCATATGTAAGGTCAATTTCTAGGTTTTAGAGGAGTGACCATATTGTTTTCCAGAAAGACTGGACCAGTCAACATTCCAACCAGCAGTGAATGAGGGTCAAAGGTTGTTTATTTTTAAAAAATAATAATATGTCATTATCTTTTGAAGTGGTCTCAAATTAGGTCAATCCTTTAGAAAACAATTAGTTCAAAAAATCTATAAATATGTACGTTGTGACATTGTCTGAGAGCTAGATAAAGAGAGAAAAGCCCAGATACCCTACAATAGGTCAGTAGAGTGGATTGTTGAAGTTCCTCATTAGTATAATACATTCACACTTTAAATGAAGCCTATGGGGATAGTGATTATTGTGCTATTAAGAAAAAAAAACAATATTACCTACATATGGTAGAGGTATACTTTGGAGTTAGGGTTCCCTGAATTATGAATTCCAATCATAATTTCACCACTTAATAGAAATGTAGATTTGGACACTGTCTCTAAGCCTAGATTTATTTACGCCTAACACCAGAAAATCTCCAACTTCACAGTGCTGGGTGAAGAATTAGATGAGAAAGAGAACAATCAATATAGAGCCTGACATGTACTTGTATTTCATTTCGTTCAGATAATTACTAAGTAGTGATGCTTTTATCCTTGTCTTACTTGTACATTGAGATGGAAAGGTATAGCAACATTCCAGCTATGATCACATTTAAAATAAAGCACACACACTGAAAGGAAACTGAAATACACTAAGTAAAACCAAATACAATGACTGTATTCGGAGTGGTAAAATATGGGTGATTTTTTTCATTTCTACATATTAATCATACAATCTGATATTTTAATAATAACTATTACATTTAAGAATAAGGATTTGCAGGGCTGGAGAGATAGCACAGCAGGTAGGGCGTTTGCCTTACACGCGGCCAACCCAAGTTTGATTCCCAGCATCCCATATGGTCCCCTGAGCACCGCCAGGAGTAATTCCTGAGTGCAAGAGCCAGGAGTAACCCCTGTACATCGCCAGGTGTAACCCGAAAAGCAAAAATAAAAGAAAAAAAAAAGAATAAGGATTTGGGGGAGGGGTGTTGGTTGGCTTTGGTTTCTTTGTGCCACACCTAGAGTACTTAGAATTTACTCTTAGCTCTGTGCTCAGGGATCACTCCTGGCAGGGCCCAGGGGACCATATATCGTACCAGTAATCAAACCCAGGTCAGGCACATGCATGGCAACTACCTTACCTGCTGTACTAGGTCTCCGGGCCTTTAAGAACAAATTTTGAGTGAAATGTCTTAAGGACCAGAACAAGCAATACTTCCTTGGCCAGTGAAAAATCCAACTGCTGCCTCCCTGCCTTAGTCCCTGCATAATCCTATCCCAGAATGAGTAAATGGGCTGAAAGAAGCAGGCAGCAGAGCCAGAAAGCAGTGGAGGAGTTGCTGTTCCCAAGAAGAAAGAGAACATCTGTGTTGACCACAGTGGCTGCCAGCCAGGATTGCTTAAACACACAGGAAGGAAGACAGAGAAAACTGGAAGGAGAGCTGGAGCTATAGTACAAAAGACTGGGCACCCTGAGCACAGAGCCAGGCATATGTCCTGAGCGCCCCTGGGTGTGACCTCAAAACAGAAAGTACTAGAATGAATTATGTGGTGCTGGGATTGAGACTGAGACCAAAAGTGTAAGTGTGGATTTACAGTGTTTAAGAAAAACAGATAAGATACATACATTCACATTGTTATGTGCACATACACATATATGTATATGTGCCCCCGGACTCCCTCCATTGAAGACACCTTAGATTCTATAAAAAATTATGTTTAATCGGGCTCAAGTGATAGCACAGCGGGTACGGGGTTTACCTTGCACACGGCCGACCCAGGTTTGATCCCCAGCATCCCATATGGTCCCCCAAGCACCTCCAGGAGTAATTCCCGAGTGTAGAGTATCCAGGAGTATCCCCTGTGCATCACCGGGTGTGACCCAATAAGAAAAAAAATTATGTTTAATTCATAAATATATCATAAATTTCCTCTTTATCTCCATGCCATTCACTCGTATAGATTTTAGATTTTAGAATCACTGCTTTGGAATGTAAAAACTTGCAGATAACATTCTCTCCTGGTTTAAGGGTCAGAAATTCACTGACATTTCAAAACCGAGGAGCTTACCCAGATCCTGGTTCCTTGACTACAAAAAAAAAGCAAAACAAAACAAAAAAACTAGGGGCTGGAGCGATAGCACAGCGGGTAGGGCATTTGCCTTGCAAGTAGCCAACATGGCCAGCACAGGTTTGATTCCCAGCATCCCATATGGTCCCCCGAGCACTGCTAGGAGCAATTCCTGAGTGCGTGAGCCAGGAGTAACCCCTGGGCATTGCCGGGTGTGACCCAAAAAGAAAAAAAAAAACTAAATTACCTTGAGGAAATGACTAATGACAGGACTGGACAGAGAAGTCACAAGATCAGTGCAGATTGGCTTGTACCAGAAAGTTAGGAAGTGCTTAAAAGAGTGGAAGGGACAAATTAAAAAAAAAAAAACAAAAAACAGACATCAGCTCGAATGGGCTCCCAAAATCCCAAATAGTGAGTGAACAAGAAATTTCTGACTCTGCGCTAATATAAATAAATGCATATTACGAAAAGAAAAGGTGTTTTCCTTTTTCCCCTCATACAGAAGAAGTGAATGTAGAGAGGGGAATGGATTTGACAACGCTTGTAATCAAAATTCAGTCCAGAACACCAGCGGTGCCACAACCAGGAGAAGGAAGTGTACTGAGAATCGGGATATTTACCAAGTACCTCTCCACAGAGCACGTTTTAATTACAACAAGGACAAGAGTAATTTACGGGAGAGAGATTTGGCAGTCTCAGAGTTAACCTGGCCAGGCAGAACACACCTTCTCTGTGAGTTCCTGCCCAGACTGCACCCACTCAAACAAGGGACATTCCACAAAATAACTGGCTTATCATCCTGGGAAGTGTCAAGACGGTGAAAATCAAAACTGTACCAGATCAAACGAGACTCGGCAAACAGCACAAACAAATGCAGGAACCTTCTGAGCTAGATGCTTTCACCCCAAAGCTGGTCAAACTTGAATGGGGTTAAGGCACTTGTTTCATACGCTGCCAACCTGGGTTCAATGCCCCGCGAAGAACTGGACGGCAGTCAAGGACCGATCCCCAATCCATCCCGATTTTGACACTCGTTGAGGTTGAGTTAGAGAATGCCCCTGTGGTAGGAACATACTTAAACGCAGTGGAGGGACAGCGAGCATGCGATCAGCTACTTGCTCTCAAACCGTTTGGGGCTAGGGGCTGGGGTGGGCGGGTTGGGGTGTGTGGATTGTTCCTTATTTTTTTTATACCAGTCTTGCCACTCTGTCTTAAGTTAGAAATGATTCAAAGGGGAAAGAAGAAGAAAGAAAAGGAAAGGAAAGGAAAGGAAAGGAAAGAAAAGAAAAGAAAAGAAAAGAAAAGAAAAGAAAAGAAAGGAAAGGAAAGGAAAAGCTCCAGCTATTGGCTGAGACCAAAAGCTCTGAGTCTTTATCTCCCTGAGAACAAAGGCTGTAGCCAAACCTGTTAGTCCTGATGCTCAGGACCTTCTGGTGGGTGTGGCCAGAGCAAACCACTGCGTCCAGGCGCACACAGAGCCCGCACTGCCTTGGGTCACGGCCCACAGGATCCCAGAACCAAGACTTTGGCAGTGGGTAGGAGCCCTGAGATAGAAGGAGAAGCAGAAGCAGGAGGTGGGCCAAAGAGATAATACAGGGTTAAGGCACTTGCTTTACTGCTGCCTACTGGGAGTCACTGCCCAAATCCTGCCAGGAGTGAGCACAGAGCCAGGAGTAAGCACTGAGCACCACCATGCGTCTCCTCCCCGCCCCCCCCCCCCCCGCCCAAGCCAAAAAAGAAAAAGGAGAAGCAAATCCAGATTATTTCTGAGCCCCCGACACCCACCCCTCCCGCAGGCCCCAACAGCCGGGTGAGGGAAGGAGGCGCCCCAGAGAGCGAGAGTTGTCGGAAGAGAGAGGACGGGAGAGGATGGTCTTTGGTGTCCGATACCGCTGTGCTGTTGACACAGTAAACACGTGTTTTACCGGTTGCAACTCAGTGGTGGAGCCTCTGTGCACTGCCCGGGCTCAGTTCCCGGGACCCTGCGAGGGGTGGCCAGGCCCTGCCCTGGATCCGAGCTTCCCGCGGGCCAAGGCTGCTCCCGGTCTTCTGCTCACTGCAACGGGTTCTACACTAGATTTCAAGTCTCCATGAGGCTGTTCTGAGAAAGTCGGGAACGGCAAGGAAACGTGTGTTGAGATGGAGTCTGTGCAAAGGTGAGCTGCTCTGAGGCAAGTGTGCAGCATCACCTGGGCCCGTTTTACCCAGCACCAGGGCAGTAGCAGCTGTTCCTCTGGGATCTGAGTGGCGACGATATCTCGGTTTGTTTTTTTCACCTGCAAAGGCTCATCCTAGGGACCAGAGCCATAGCACAGCGGGGAGGGCGTTTGCCTTGCATGCGGCCAACCTGGGTTCGATTCCCAGCATCCCACAGGGTCCCCTGAGCCTCACCAGGAGTGATTCCTGAGTGCAGAGCCAGGAGGAACCCCTGAGCATAGCCAATGTGACTCAAAGAGAAAAGAAAGGAAAAACGCTCGCCCTGAATCCCAGAGGGTATGTGGCTGTTGGAGTTCGTGTGTGGTTACCGAGGAGGGCACACAGTTACAAAAACTGTAAAAAAATCAGAAAGTGCCGGGCCCCAGGAAAGCAGTGGCCCCAGAGACAAGTCTGTGGTTGGAGACAGGCTTTGGTGTGGCTATAGATTGGCTCCCTCGAGGCCCGGAGACCCTCCATGCATGTGCGCACGCACGCACACACACACACACACACACACACACACACACACACACACACACCCCTCCACTCACCCTGTGCCCAGCCACTGCCCATTGTAGTCCCTGGGCATTCACCCAGCAGTGGAGGGAAGAATCACCCTGAGCCCAAATGTGCAGGAGCAGAAGAGTTCAGTCTCAGGGTAGACATTGGACCACTAAAGACAAAACTCCTCTCGCTCCTGATGGAACCACTGGGACCTGGGGAAACCCGTGGGCTTTGGGCCTGATGAGAAGCTGGACTAGGGAGTTCTGAGTGAGGCGAGGGTCAGAGACAGAGCTTCGAGAGACCAGCCTTGGGGGCCTTCTCAGAACAGCATCTGAACCGCGTCTGTCATCCGTACCTTCTGCCCACAGAGCTGGGGGTCTCAGTTCTTCCCCAGGACCCAACTTTCCCCTGCCCCAGAGATCCAGCGACTGGCATCTGGCTAAGGTGGCACTCAAGCACGTCATCCTCCTGCCTGCGTCCAGAGTCTGACCCTGGTGTGACCTCCCTCCCTGACCTGAGCCTGACTCATGCTTCCAGAATGGGAATCCAAGATTCCTGCTGCCCAGGGGCCGCTGACTCATCACCGGTCCAGGGGCAGCTATGGAGGGGGTTCGAGGCAGCCAGCAACTCTCACCACCCCTCATTCCCTGAGCACGTGCCAGGCACTAGGCACAAGGCAACATTTTATTGGTAGCCTGTTGGGGCTTCTCTGCCCTTTCCCAGAAAGGAGGAGGGCCAGAGAGACACACAGGGGGTAAGGCACTTGCCTGGTGTGTGGCTTGCCTAGTTCACTCTCCGACACTGCAAATGGTCCCATAAGCCCTGCCAGGAGTCACCCCTGAGCACAGAGCCAGGAATAACCCCTGAACACTGCCAGGTGTGGTCAAAACACAGAAAAATTAAAAATCTAGGAAGGAGAAAACTCGGGCTCAGAGAGGATCGTGAAGAGGGGAGTTCACACAGCAAATTCAGGCACTCACCTCAGGCACCCCCCACCCCCGAGGTCCACAGAGCCACCCTGGGCATCCATATCTCCCCTCATTCTTCCCCCCAGAGCTAAGAGATCTGGGAGGCCAGCATGCAGGAAGCAAACTCAGCTCTCCCAGTGGGGTTCAGGCTGGCTAGGAAAGGGAGGCTGAAGCCCCCAGGTTGACGGGACAGAAAGAGGAGAATGTGCCTTTCTGCCGGCAGGTGCCTTAGTGGCCGGGAAGGATTCTCCTGCTGACTGAACTTCACTTGAGTCAGCCCCCTCCCCCAGCTGGTGTGGTCACTCCCCACTGGCCTTCGGCCAAGTTGGGGGGGCGGGAGCAGGTGGAGGAGGCGGCCTCCTGCCATTCCTGTGGTTTCGGGTGCCGGCTGATGTCAGGCCCAAGCTATGCCCGGACTCTCTGTGTCTGGGGCCCCACTGGGGCTGAGACATTTCTTTGAAAGCTTATAAATCAGTAACTACTTCCCCTTTCAGCCCAGCCCCACCTCCAGGCTCAGAGGCACGCATCACCACACGTCCGCACACAGTCGTGTGCCCTCCCCCCACCCCGTCTCATCTCCTTGGTGCCTGGACACTTCCCCGTGAGTGCAGGGGAAACGGGTGTGTCTGTGACAGGTACACAGGCACCCTCCCACATGCCCCACCTTCTTCCTGCCACTCAGTGCCCACCGTGCGTGGGCCCAGACCTAAGTGCTCCCAAGAGGCAGGCCTCGCCGGCTCCTTCGGGTCCCCGCAGAAACGGGCGTCTTTCCTCTAACACACACCCAGGCACTCACAGGTGGGTTTGAGGAGAGAGGAAGGACTCTGCACATACACTGCTGGAAGGGCATGGACTTCAGCACGGACACAAGTCTGAGAGCTGTACCCATTCACACACAAGCACACAGGCCTGCGCTCTCTGCAACACCCAGTAGCGTGCCACACGCCAGTCACACCTGCGTGCGTGGGTGACAAACTCTCCCCAGATGCCCACACGCCGACCACTTGTGCATGTGCACGGATCAACAAGCCGACTAACCTGGGTGGGGGTGGGGGAGGGGGGAACTGGAGGTGGAGCTGGCGCAGTTCCCAGCCTCACCTGCAGGGGCCGCTGCTCTGGCCGCAGCTCTGGCTGTGAGTGGCAGGTTGAGGGCTGAGCCGGCCCTGGAGTAGACCTGAGGCAGCAGGTGGCACCCTGGGGCCACAGGCCGGGGCCACACATGTCTTAGGGCTTGAGGAGAGAGGAAGGACTCCGCACATACATGCTGGAAGGGCATCACTAGGAGAGACTCAGCTTGAGCTCAGGAAGGGGCAACCGAGTCAGGGGAAGAGCCAGGGGGAGTAAGGACGTTGGAAAGAGAAGTACTGGAGGGGGTAGTGTGGAGAGAGAAAGGGAGAGAATGGAGGGATATGGTGGGGGGACAAAGCCCAAGAGGAGGGGGGACAGTGGACCGGACACGGAGGGAGACAGGGGCTTGGTATAGTGGGTGCAGGGCGGTAGCAGCTCTCGGCCCGGGGCTCGCTCCCTCTCCAGACCGCAGCAGGGGCATTCTGGAGATTGGGGGACAGTCCAGCTCCCCTCTGTGGGTCAGAGGGCAGAGGCTGGGAGACACCAAAGGAATTGCACATGTGCCCAGGACGTGCTAGGAGCCTCCAGAAGGGAAACCCCCGGCCACCCCAAGAGAAGGGACTGAGAGGGCAAGGGTGTACTCGGGAGGCAGGGGGAACTGTGGATCAAAGGGAAGGGCAGGTTCCAGAGGAGGGAGGTCCCCGGCGAGCTCTGGAGGGCCAGGCACCTGGGAGGGAAGGCAGGAAGTCAGTCTCCACCAAGGCACTCAGGGCTCCCCTCCCTCGCCCCTCTGCTCCCCTCCCTCTCTCTGTCCCCCTCCCCCACTTCCCCTCCCTTCCATCGTCCCTCTTCCCTCCCCTCCCCCTTCACCGCTGCCCCCTCCTCTGGTGGGAGGACGGGCCCCAGCCTACCTCAGGGTGTGGTCCCGGGGAATGGACTCAGCCTCAGCCCTGCAGCGCCCCAGCCTGCCTGACCCACATGAGGACCATGAGGACCATCTCCAGCAAGAGGCGGGGTGGGGGGGGGGGGGGTGAGCATCTCTGATCTTGCTCTCCCAGCTGCTCCCCCAAGTGGGGAAAGACTTCGGTCTGAGTCAGCACCGGAAGTTCGAGTTGCCCGGTGGACCGCACCGGACTGTTCGCTCCGGATTTGGCCCTGGGTGAGGAGACATCTGAGGATGGAGAATTCCGGGGCTCGGCCCTTATCTAAGCCTCCACTGTCACCCGTCGCCCTGTCCTCGGGCCTGGGGGAGCCCTGGCCCTGTGCTCGTGGCGTCAGGCACTGCGAGCGGCTCAGGCCACAGAGCAGCGCTGGGCCTTGACTTTATCCAAGGGCTCTTCACCTGATCACGGAGCCCCCCGCCCCAGCCCCCCACAAAGTGCTCTAAGAGAACTGCCGGCATGGCCAGAGTCCGCTGCAGATTGTTTGGGGGGGGGTGGGGGGTCACGGGCTCTGCCTCTCCGGGTTTCTGCACCCCAGAACTCAGCCCAGATGGGGAAAGGAGGCTGTTGGGGAAAGGGGTAAGGAGGAAGCTATCCCACCCCCCTTTCAGGTGAGAATGTTGGGGTTCAGGGCGGAGGCTCATCTCATCTGAGGGCCCATGCCGAGACGCCTTTGGGGCTGGAAGGCTCGGGTGGTGGAACCCCAGCACCAGCACCCTCGGGGCCCTGCCGGCTCTCGTCTAGGACAGCCTGGTGCATCTCGGCGCCCCCCTCTCCACCAGGCCCCACCCATGCACGCCCACCTCAGCACCCCGCGATGGACCCACGCCTTCTCTCCACACCCATCTCCTCTCCATTGGTAGGAAGCAGATCCCCATCACCTGTCTCCTGCAAAGGTGAAATCGGGCTGGAGCAATAGCACAGCGGGCAGGGCATTTGCCTTGCACACGGCCGACCTGGGTTCGATTCCCAGTCTCCCATAGGGTCCCCTGAGCACCGCCAGGGGTAATTCCTGAGTGCAGTGCCAGGACGAACCCCTGAGCATCGCTAGGTGTGACCCAAAAAGCAAAAAAAAAAGGGGGTGAAATCAGCACATAGCCTCCTTCACCCCCACTACACCCGGGCCCCAAGTTTCTCCCCTTCCATCCCTCCCGCTGCTCCTGGGACAGTGCTCACTCTTTCTGGTGGCGTTCAAAGGCCCTGTGCATTTCTCTGGCCTCAACTCCTCTCCCCAACCCATGCCCTGCTCTCCGCCACCACAACGTCCGTTCTTCATCCTCAACCCCTGCCTCGCACCCTCCCTGCAGGGGTTTCACCGCCCTGTGCTCCCCTGCCTGGCCCCGTCCCAAAGCAACCCCCCAGCCACTCCTGTGTGTATTATCCAAGAAGCACTGGCTGTTCCCAGGCTGGTGTGGAAGCGTTCCTCCCCAACAGTGCTCCAGTGCTGGTTACAAGGTGCTGTGGGGGTAGGGGGCAGCTAGCCCACCCTCAGCTCTGCTCCACTCTGGGTGCTCCTTCTGCCGCTCTTCATAAAGGTTCACAAGCTGCGCTGCCTGAGGCCTCAGGGACCGTCCTTGGGGCAGGCGACACACAGGGGCAGGGCCCCTGGAGACCAGAGGCCCCGGGGTGATGTCACAACTTCTCCACCCTTCACTTCCTGGAGCATGGAGCCAGGAGACTTTGCATGTGGGCCCTGGCCCAGGGAAGCTTCCCAGTGGTAAGGAACGATGGCGCCTGCTCCCCACCCCGCTGGGGCCGGACAAAGCCAGGCCAGGGTGCGAGCCGCCCTGAGCTAGGATGATGTCGATGACGGAGACGGCAGGTATCATCAGCCTTGGCTAAGCGCTTAGGAAGAATGAGATTCCGTGCTAAGCAGTTTATACATGGTTGCATAGCTAATCCTTCCCATAACTCCATGGGCCGGCCGGCCTCTTGGCTTTACTGATCGTCAAGGCGGCTCAGAGGGAGTGACCGATCTCTGCACCCCATCCAGCGAAGCAGACGTACAACTGGAATTCAAGTCCGGTTGTTTTTTTGTTTTGTTTTTGGTTTTTTTTTGTTGTTGTTGTTGTTGTTTAGTTTTTTGTTTGTTTGTTTGTTTGCTTTCTGGGTCTCACCTGGAGATACACAGGAGTTACTCCTGACCTTGCACTCAGGAATCACTCCTGGCGGTGCTCAGGGGACCATATGGGATGCTGGGAATTGAACCCGGGTCGGCCACATGCAAGGCAAACACCCTACCCGCTGTGCTATCGCTCCAGCCCCAATTCAAGTCCAGTTTTGCCAACTCCAAAGCTCGTGCAACTTTCCACGCCACTTTATGGCCACCCCACTCGGGGGAGGAAGGGGAGGAGGGAGAGGGTAGTGACCTCCCTTCCCCAAAGAGCTCAAAGTCTTCCTACTGCCAATAGCATAGCTTCTGTTGGCTGGGCCCCCCTCCCCAAGCTAACCCCGGCCTGCCTTTCCATCATCACTCACTCCCACCCCCCAGCTTTTAGTCTTCTTGTTTTTGTTTTTCAAACTCAACCCTCTCCTCTGAGCTTCTGGCGTCCGAAACTGGGATCGAATGTCTGTCCCATTTTACAGATGATAAAAGTGAGGATTAAGAATGTTAAGTAACTAGCCCAAGGTCACACGACTGGGAAGCAATTGAGCCTGGTTAGAACTCGGGTCATTAGAGCATCGAGTAATAAAGCATTAATTTGCGCTACAGACAATTAGGGAACGGGAAATAGCAGGACCAGCTACTAATGATGCAGGAGAAGGGAGAGAAACGCAAGGTGGGTTCAGGGTGGAGGCAGGCCAGGTCGCCCTTGAGGAATGGAAGGTTCTGGATGGGTGAAGCTGAAAGGTGCAAAGATCAGCCAAGAACAGAGACGGGAAGGAGAGGAGAGAGAGGCTTGTCCGGATGAGGGAGGCAACAGGACTAAAGGAAGGAGCCGGAACGTGGGTGCCCTGACACCCAGTGTCCCCAGGAAACTGGTTCCCGCTGTGGGCAAGCCTTGTCTTTAGACGCAGAGGAGCGGGGGTCATTCATCCTTGGATTCCGATCATTTGTGCAGCCACCTGGCCTGGGAATGGGTCTGTGTGCAGACCCACTGACCCAGGACCTGGGCCTAGACACACGGAAGCAGACGTGGCCACAGCCTGCCGGGCACACCTGTGGGTTGGCCGCTCCCACGCTGGAAGTCACCCGCGTCACGCTCATGGCGTGTGTGGACTTGAAATGATGGGTCCCATGCCGCGGGAGCTGAGGAATGGGGGAGGGAGGCATGTGGAAGCCTGGGCTCCCCGCGGGCACTGGTCATGCCCTAGACCCCGGATCGTTCTCAGCAAAGGGGAAGGGAATGCAGTTCCTGGGGAAAGGAACAGAGAAAAAGATCCCGTGGGAGGAAGGATGGGAATGTCCGGTGTCGAATCCGTGGTCTGCCGAACATTGGAGGAACAGCATTATGTAGTCAAGACTATCTTGTACCCAAGAACAGAGTGCAGTTCCCCTCACAGATACTGAGTCTGGCCCAGACATCTCTCAAGGACTGAAGGATGCCAAAGAAAGCTGCATCCCGGGAGACTGGAACACATAGGCACGTGCGTTTAAGCACTGGCACCATCTCCCTCTTCAGAGGACCCCCGGAGGTCAGAGGAGGAAGGAGAGACCCCAGAGGTCAGAGGTCAGAGGGCTGCCGTCTCCCACCCCCCTCCCCGATGCTCTTCCTTCTGGTCTGACTCAGGAGGTGCCAAACAAAAGCAGGCCCACCCACCTCTACAGCTGACGTCCACCTTCTGGAATGTGTATGTGCCTCTTATCCTGCCCGCCCCCTCCACCTCCCCCCTGCCTCCAGAGCCCCTACTTAACGATCTAGGGGAGGAAGAGGAGGCTGGGGAGCCCGCAGGGGCTTCTGGAAACCAGCCTCACGAACCCTTAAGATTTGTCCCTTAAGATTTGGCTCTGACATGGGCCTGAGCGTTCTCGTACTCCAAATCATGGTGAAGCTTCCCCAAGAACTTCCGGCCAAGACCAGGGCCCAGAGCAGGACCCAAAACCGTCCTCTGCGGCTCTGCGTGTGCTCCCACTGCCTCCCTGCTGTGCTCACCCACCAGCCCGTCTTTGGAGAACAAGCCCCCCGGAAGCATCAGCCCAAGCCTTCAGGCCAACCTGAGCTCCACCTCCTCCTGGCCCAAGGTGGAGGAGGCCACCATGGCGGGTGGAGGAGCCACATCCCTGCAAGGGACGGGGAGGAGGGAGATTACCGAGGCGCCAGCCCAGGGCTCTGCCATGCACCTGCCATGGCTCTGCTGGAGACAGGACCTGCCAACTCGCCCCACCCCATGAGCTCATGGCTGCGTTTGCCAGGCGCTGGCTCAGAGCGGGCGCTGACAGCCGTCCTGGGCACGGAGCCCAGCTGGAAGGCGGGAAGCCTGAAGACCTGCAGCAGAGGCATCCCTGCGGGCTCGCAGCATCCCTGGGCCTCCACCGGAGACCCCCGTCCCCTGATGCCCGGCTGCCCCGCCCCAAAGGCCAGTGGTGTCTCTCCTCCTGCATCCCTTGGCTTCTGTCTGCACGGCTGGTTCTGTCCATCTCGAGCGGGGACTTTGCAGGGCAGGAATCTCAAGCCACCGCCACTCCGGAGGCTGCAGCCAGCACGCACCTAAATGCCAATTATAAAGTGAACCCCAGATAGATGCCTCTGCCCCAAGGTTGGGCTGCCCTGGGGAGGGCTGACTGGAGGAACCCCCTGTCTTCAACCCCAGCCCCCTCTTCCACCCCCTCCAGATGCTCCCTAGTGCTCTGAGTCCTCCCCCAGCCCTTGGCCTCATGTCTGGGGGGTTGGCTCCTTCTATCCCGGCTCCATCTGCCGCTTGCTGGAAATGAAGCCCCACAACAGCCCCGGCCTGGACCCCCTCACTGCCCTCTCCGACCAGTTAGACTCAGTTAGACTCCCCACAGGGCCTCCGCACCCCACCAGGGAGCTCCAGCTCTTCCAGCATCTCAGCCTGGCTGACCACCACCCCTCCTACAGGGACCCCCCACGGGGTTTGTTCCTCCCTCCCTCTCTCCCACCAGTGCTCCACACCTGGGCCCGCCCTGGACCATGGTCTGGGATGCGCTGTTCCCCTGAGGGGAGCCCTGAGTGGCACCTCTTTCACAGTCCCTGGATCTCCACCCCATCATCACCCCATCACACACGCTCCATCCTCCCCTCCCAAGCCCCGTGCTCCAGGGACCAGTGTGCAGGGCAGGGCTGGCCCAGGCGCCCGCCAGCCTGCACCTCTGTGAAGCTGAGTTTTCTCCTTTGGGTGGGGTGCTGTCCCCATTCCGGGCACCCTGAGAGAGAAAAGTGGGAGATGATAAGATAGCCTCTCCCCTCTACTCCTCAGAGTCTGCCCTGGGCCTTGCCACACGCATCCTCCTCTCTCCCAAAACATCCCACAGGAAGACGCCTGATCGGACTTCAGCCAAATCTGGGCCCGTGTCCCTAGGGCCAGGACCAGCCCAGGGCCACGCCACCTCTCCGTGTCATTTGCAAGCGACACCAAGTCAGCTGGACAAGCGTGTGGCTGGACCATCCCCACCCAGAAGGCAGGGCAGATTCCCAGGCGACCAGGTCATGCCTGAGCCAGGGTTCCCAGGAACCAGCTAGTTCTGAGATGATGTCGCTGGGAGGCTAGGTCCCGGTGCCTCCCCCCGCCTGCCCCCACGCCGAGGCAAAGTCTTGTCCCTCCCTGGCCTGTCCCCACCCCCTGCTCCAGGAAGCCTTGCCCAGCCAACCCCACCCAGTTTTGCCTCTGCACGCCGCGTCCCCTCCATCTATTCATCTGTCTGTTCCTATCAGGCTTTGCAAATGTGCACACAAAGCCACATCGTCTACGGTCATCACAAGTTGGGAGTCCCCAGATCTAATTAAGCGCGTGTTGCAGAAGAATTAGTCCCTGCCCTTCAGGAGTGCCAAGGACGCCTCTGGGACGCCTGTCCTCTGGGATTTGTTCCTCTCGGTAATCAAACAGCCTCCCTGATGAAAGTCCTTCATCCGGCAGTTTCTCCACAGGGGTAGGTACTGGTACTGGCCCCAGGAGAGACTGTCTGGCAGTGGGAACCCTGTCAGGAGTATCTGGACGAGATCAGCTTCTCCCATAGAGAAGCTTCTCCATTTAAAAACCCTCCCAAGGCCTGGATCCATTCAGTCCCTCGTCGGGACCCTGCTTTTGGGGTGCTAGGAACTAAGGGCAACTGAGTCAAGAAAGCAGATGCCCAGGAGTCAATATTATTTGGAGTCAATCAACTCCCAAGTTACAGAGCATAAGATTAGCTGTCTTCCTGTGTCCATACAGAAAGGACACTGCTTACATTACAAGTTCAGTGTCCTTTGATGGGTGTGACCCGATAAACCTAAGCCACCTGAGGAAGAACAAAACAGTGTTATCCTACACCAACGGAGACCAGAGTGACAATACAGCTGGGTTCAATTCCCAGCTTCTGTTATGGTCCCCTGGACCAGAAGCGATCCTGAGTAAGCCCAGAGCACTGCTGGTGGTGGCCCCAAAACAAAAAAAACATCTTTCCGAGGGGGCTGGGTGATAGGGGGTTTGCCTGGCATGTGGCTGACCTCAGTTAAATCCCAACACCACATATGGTCCCCAATTCCACCAGGACTGATCCCTGAGTGCAAACACAAGAGTAAGTCATGAGCATTGCCGGGTGTCACCCCAAAACAAAAAAACTAATAATACTAGAAAGAGAATAACTCTTCCAAGACCAGGTTGCTTCCTGTTGGCCTCAGGAACCAGGCCATACTCCTGCCGCCCAACGAGACCTCCAACCCTTCCCTTGGACGTCCCAGGAGACCATGGACAGCCCCCTCCACTGTGGACTTTCACAATCTGGACCTAGTACCTAGCTATAAAAGGGGCTCAGGGGCTGGAGTTTTAGCACCACGGGGAGGGTGTTTGCCTTGCACGCGGCCGACCCGGGTTCGATTCCCAGCATCCCATATGGTCCCCTGAGCACTGCCAGGAATGATTCCTGAGGGCAGAGCCAGGAGTAACCCCTGTGCATCGGCAGGTGTGACCCAAAAACCAAAATAAAACAAAATAAAATACAAAAATAAAAGGGGCTCAGTAACAAGAATAGAAATCAAAGTGTGTCCATTGGCCTGAGCTGGCACCATCAGACCCCATTTTGCAGAAGAACATTATCATCTTGGGTCACACAGCTGGTTCCAGAGGCAGAGTCCAGGCGTTCCCACTCTCTGAGGGGAGGGGGGATCTGGAGGTGGTATTGCCATTCATTGATCTGGAAGAAGTGCTTGAGCGTTCTCAGTTCCCAAAAGTAATCTGCAAGTCATACCAAGTAGGACCCTCTTCTTTTTGGGGCGGCAGGGGGTGGGGCTGCAGTTGGTGGATGGTATGGAGTTGGGGTCACCACCGGCAGGTCTTGGGGGTTCCTCCCAGCTCAGTGCCGAGGAGCTGCTCCTAGTAGTGTTTGAGGGAGCACGTGGTGCTAGGGATTGAACCCGGGCCTCCTACATGGGAGTCCCAGTCCTTTGAACCAGCTCCACAACCCCAGGAACCTCTTCTTTACGGCTGCAGGAGAAGCCTGACTGGGTTTATCTGCTTGGCCAGGTGACTATCGGCAGGAGGAGTCAGACCTGAGAGTGGGAACCTTGGCAGGACACAGAGAGCAGACTCCAAGCTGCAGCAGAGGATACACAGATTGCTTCCGGTTCACAGACAGGGGTCAGCAGCCCTTTCTCAGCTCCCTCTTTGGAGTCCAGAGGCGATTTTAACTTCATTCCAATCATACGAGACACAGGGGCCCTTGGCCTCCAGAGGGCACTTGCTCTGCACCCTCCAAGCTCCCGGTTACCCCAGACTCTCGTCGCCCAGAGTGGCCACAGTCTAGAGCCCCCCTGGGCCCTGGGTCCTCTCAGAGGCTCTGTCTCGATTCTCAGCGGTCAGGAAGCCCTGGGAGCTCAAGGCGGAAGGCAGCTTCTGTCCAGGGGGCTTCCCGCGAGTCTGTTGGTGGTCCAGGGGGACGTGTAAGAAGCCAACAGGGAGTTAGGGCAGCAGCCACCTCAAGCAGCCGCCTCTGGAGTCAGGGGGCAGGGCCCAGATCCGGGGTTTCCTACCCACGAGCACCACCAGCTGGCTGAGAGTCCCGGCCCCCAAGGGCACCCAGGGGCTGCCGGGGAGGTGGGGCCTGGGCTTCTCCCCACCCCCAAGATACCCCAGCAGGAAATGTGTTGATCTCATCAGCATCTCTCTGGCCACAGGCCCAGTGCTCCAGTGGCTCCCAAATGATGGGGCAGAAGCCAGGTCATTAGGCAGGGGAGACTGTCATTAGCACGGGTGATGCCACCACCACACAGACAATGGCAAACAGTCATTAGTGGCTGTGTCACAGGGTGAGGCAATGCTGGCGGGGTGCAGGGAGCCACCGCCCCCCATCCAGGCCAAGGAAACACAAAGACACACACACTCACACATGCACACACACTTATACACAGGCGCACGCCACACACGCACACATGCCCCCAGAGGTGTGAGCAGACTCACGGCCTTGTCTCTTGCATACGGTTGCATACGGGCGCCCGTGTGCTCACACACACCGACACAGGGGCACACGCCGAGCTCATGGGCTCCCACGCAGGGTAACAGCCATGCCCGGCCCCTCCTACTCACGGGCAGGAGCCAGAGTGGACAAAGGTGCACACTAACCCCCACAAACGCACACACTCACCCTCAGGGCCACACAGGCGGGAGGGGCACCCACACGCACCCACACACTGACACGATCACACGCTCATTCCCACCCATAGAGCATGTGAGAGGACCCACCCAGGCGCACACACATGCACACGCGTGTACAGGGAAAGAAACAGAAACACATCCCCATGTGGGCACTCGCACACGTCCACATACTCCCACAGGGGCTTGACAAAAAACACTGCCCAGAGAGGCCCACGGATCTGAGATCTGCATATAAACATACACACACGCACACACACATGCATGCCTACACACAGAGATGTTTACATGTACATGCATCCACACACACACTTGCACACACACGTGCACATTCTTGCACACACACATGTATACACATGTACCTCTATGCATACCTGCATGTGGAGACATAGACACAGGGCTATATACAGACACACATTCTGGGGTTGGGGTCCTGGGTCTTCCCACACCAGATACCTGGAACCAAAGGTCCCGTCCCACCCTGAGAGACACACTCAGAGTAGCCCCCTCCCCTCCCCAGTTCAACCTTCACCACAGCCCCTGTGTTTCTGCACACCCTCCCCCCACCAGGAACTCAGGGCTCTGGGCCTGTTCCTCAGCCCCGGCTCCGAGGGGAGAGTGGGAGCAGGGGCCAGGGAGGGCGGCAGCAGAGCCTCGCCTCTGCCAGCCTCCTCTCCCGCCTCACCCCTCTCAGCTCAGAAACTGTGGGCGGGCGGGGCAGCGGGAAGTGAGGGGCAGGTGGGACCCAGCTTGGACACAGGTACCGTGAGGAGCCGAGAGGCGCGTCCAGCTCTCTCGAGCTGGGTGTGGGGCTTCCTGTTGTCGCTGGAGCACATCGCCATGAACGCAGTGGTGGAAGACAACACAGTGCTCCAGTTGGAAGGTCTGAAACGTCACGTGGTTCTCCATGGGCGGCAGGAACCGGTGGGCTGCGTGCTCCGAAGGTGCTGGAGCACAGTCCTTCTCCCCCCCGCCCCCCGTCAGGCTCCGCTCAGCTCAGAGCCACGAGCTCAGTCTCTCCCCATCTCCTGCCCAGAAGGGCCTCATGGGGGCCCCATGAAGCCGTGAGAGTCTCTCCCCAGGAGGTTCTGGGTTTTAGGGCTCGGGTATTGGGGGAGAGCATCTGCTTTTCCGCTTACCTCATGGGGTGCCCTTAGACAAAGAGCGTGATTCCTCCCCCTGGCCATCAGAAACGTTCTCCCACGGGGTGGCCATTGGATGAAGAACCAGGTGGGGTTCCCGCTTCCTCGACTCCGCCTGGCTCCCCGGGGCTCCCTGAGGATTCATGGGACAGGGGACCGCAGAGGCTGAGGGTGGCGAAACGGAGGGGGTGTAGGATGCCTGGGTCCGGTGCTCCGAGGACAGCCACACGTGGCTCCAGCATACCCCGTGACCTGAGATGGGGCCCTGGGTGGGGCTGGGTCCTGCCCTGCTGCCCCTCCTCAGCCAACATCTTTTTGCAGGGCCCTGGGGCCAGCGGCAGGACAGGAGCCTCAGAGCAGGCTGCCATTACCCTGCTAAGTGCAGAGTACGGCAGTGATGACCCAGGAAGATAAACCCGTCCTAGAGGAATCGTCCGCAGGAAAACACTCATTAGTTGCCAGGCACTGTTTGTCCCTGAAGAGGCCACAGCAGCACCTCAGAGGGCCGCTGAGCTGTCAGATTCCCACCGGTCAGCCTGGCTCCATCCTGCGGCCCCAGCGAAGGGGCCTTCCCCCAGCCCTCCGCCCATCCCCCAGGGCCCAGACCTGCCCCAACCCCAGCTCTGTCCGAAACTGAGGCTCCAAGCAGGGACCAAGGGCCCAAACAGGAGTGGCCAAGGCAGGGAACTGTGTTTAGAGGCAGCAGATGGGGTGGTGGGGGCCCACACCTCGGCAAAACACAGTCCGGGGCGGTCTGGCCTGCTCCAGCAGGATCTGGGAGACAAAAACCAGGTCACCCGCTGGAGCATGTCGGTCAGCCTGGGTGCTAATTTGTTCCAGCCACATCCGGAAGGACTTCCTCTTTCTTTCCTGTGGGAGACGCAGCTGGCAGGCCCGGGGGGGTTCTTCTCAGACCTGCTCTCGACAGTCCCTACACACTCAGGTTCCTGATGGGCACTGGGCGTCTCAGAAGGGCTCCACGGCCCGCATGGAGGCCTGGCAGGAACCCCCAGCACCACCCCTGGGCTTGCCACCTGCCAGTTCCTGGGTGCACGCGCTATCCTGTGGCCTCCGGAGCGCCTCCTAGTTGAGTGGGACATTCTGGGGGGTGGGGGGTGGGTGAGCGGGGGGGTGGGAGGGGCAGGCAGAGGGGCTGCCTCTTCTGGCTCCCTGCCTGGACACAGTTTCCCAGGGCTGGTCGGTCTGTCTCGGCTGGCACTGGGCCCAGCACCAACCTGGGCCCCTGCCTTCCTGGCTCGGATCAGATCACTCAACAGCGACACGGTTTTGGTTTTCTTATGGGGCAGATAAAGGCAGTGACCACAGCAGAGGGGGGGACATTGGGGTTCACAAATAGCTGCCCCACCACTCCCCAGGTCGCCTTTGTCAGCCACCCCAGCCTTCCCGGGCCTCTTTGTTCCTCTCTGAAAGCAGCCCCAGGGAGGAGGCAGGAAGGGAGGCCAGGAGGCTGCAGGTGGGGGCCGGAAGAGACTGCAGAGTGCAGATCCCTGGCCACACCCGCTCACAGCCCCACTCTCTGCACACAGCCTGGAGCCCGGGGGAGGCCAGTGGCACCTCGTGATGGGCAAGGCGCCTGGGAGTCACGGATTGGTCCGTTTCTCCAGGAAACAGGATTCCAGGCCTCTAGGAGAGGGGGCAACAGGGCCCCCAGATCCTGCCTGTGGGGTGAGTGCCGGGGGGAAAGGCCCTTTTGAAGAGGATCGGGAAAGCAGTGCAGGTGGTGGACGGAGCACTGGGAGGAACAGGAGCGAGCACTCCACTCCAGAGCGGCAGAAACGCAGAGGCTGCCCAGGCAGCCTTCCTGAAGGTGCTGTGTGGGCAGGGGCGTCTTTGAGGGAGCCTGAGCACCAGGGTACCTCGAAGGGACCATCCCGCCAGCCCACAGCAGGGAGGAGTTGCTGGAGCCAGAGTTGGAGCCCGGCGCTTCCCTGAGGAAGAGCTGGAAGGCGCTGCCCGTCGTGGCCAGGCCCGTGTGCCCGGGAGGTGCGCGCGGGGCCCTCCTGCCAGTTTCCCCTTGTGCAATCCTTCCTTTCCTCTCCACCCAGAAGCAGGCCTGGCCACTCCGCCGAAATGCCGCTGGCGTGAACCCAGCACCCACACAGTCGGCACGGCCTGGGCTTCCCCAGGTAGCTGGCTGGTCCCCTCAGCCAGGACCAGGAAAACACCAGACGGGCCCTGCCCTGGCCCAGATGCACACCGAAGCCCACTCGGGGCGCCTGGGGCTTGACCAGCTTAGGGGCGCCTTAGATACGACACCCCAGAGAGGAGCCCTGTTGTTCAGCCCAGGAGGGAGGCAGCCACATCCCACAGGCCAGGGGCTCTGCGGCCGGCCTTCAAGTTCATCTGTCCACCTGACTTGGTTCCACCAGGGTCAGCCAGTTTCCCCCAGACCAAGCTGGTGGTGCTTATGGCCCCTGGCGGGATGTCCTGTCTGCAGGGCAGCCCTTCCTCACTGCAGTAGGAAATGGTGACCAGCGCTGAGTGCCAGGGGCTGGCGAGGCCCCAGGAGGCCCCAGGAACCAGGCGGCCTCAGCGTCCATGTCCTGCCACTTGGCTGGGGCACAGGCGCAGGCAAACAACCAAGGGCAAATCACTACAAATTGGACTAAGTGCTGGGAAGAGAGGAAAGTGTAATTAGCTTCCCTCCAGCACAGGGCCTGTGTGCTCAAGAACTCCAACATCTCCAAAGGGGCCTCAGCCCACGCTGGGGACCACCAAGAGCCCGGCATGGTGACAGAGGGACAACAGTTAGAGAAACACTTGTGACTCAAGCTGTAAAAAAGAGTTGCTACTTTAAAAAAAATAATAATAAAAAGGGGATCAAATGGAGAGAACAAGGGTCAAGGCACTGGCCTTGCAAGTGACCATCTCCAGTTTGATCCCCGAGACCACCTGCAGTGCCCCAAGCACCTCCAGGAGTGACCCCTGAGCACAGAGCTGGGAGTAAGCCCTGAGCACTGCCAGTGTGGTCCCCAAACCAAACCAACAAATACATAACAATCACCACCACCACCATCCCTGGGACTTGTGCAGATTTTGTAAGTCACTGAGTCTGAGTGAGGACAAGCATTTGTCATGGAAATGGCAGTGGCCAAGCCAGCGACCAGATCTCCCATCCCTGACCGCCTCTTCCTGTCCACCGCTGCTCTCCTTGTCTCCTTTTTGTTGTTATTAGTTTGGGGGCTACACCTGGTGGTGCTCAGGGACTGCTCCTGGCTCGGTGCTCAGGAGCACCGAGCACCCTGGCAGGGCTTGAGGAGTCATATGCAACGCCGGGATCAAACCCAGGTTGCCCGCATAAAAGGCAAGGGCCCTCCCCACTGCACTGTCTCTCCCACCCTTCCCCTTCTCTTGAGCTAGGTCACAGCCTCTAGGAACCTGCATTCTCGGCCCACGTCGGCTCCTTCTTACAGACCAGTGCACTGTGCTCGGAGGAGATATTGTGACGGAAACAGGCCTCCCGGCGCGGGACATCGCACTGCAGCTGGACGGAAGGGGCCCGCTTTGGCAGCGTGGAGCGGGAGGGAAGGGGGAGGAAAGGAGGGGCGGGAGGTGACCCACACAGTGGAAGGGACAACACACTAGCGGCCCAGGAGTCATCCAGACCTTGACTGTGGCCTCCCTGGGCTGCTCCAGGTGGCCACTGTCCTCTGGGCTCAGCAGCCCCGAGTCAACAGTCCTGTAATGAGCCTGAGTCCTCCTGACGCTTCTCTCCCCCAGACCCATTTGCTGCTTTAGCCCCAGCCAGCCCCCTGTCCCGACCTGGAGAGCTCTTGGCCGCCCCTCTGGCCTCTGGTCCTTGCCCCCAACAGCCTGGCCAGCTCAGGCCCCGTCCATGCCTCCATGGCCTGCCGGGCACTTGGAAAAGCTTCTGGGGCAGTTTTTGTTTCTTATTTTATTTCAATTGAATCACGGAGAGATACATAGTTACCAAGTTGTGAACAGGTGTCAGTCATCCAGTCCCTCCACCGGTGTACGTTTCCCACCTCAATGTCCCCAGATTCCCGCCCACCACCCCACCCCCCACCACAGCCTGCCTCTATGGCAGGCACTTCTCTGTCTCTCTGTCTCTCTGCCTGTCTCTGTCTCTCTCTGTCTCTCTGCCTGTCTCTGTCTCTCTCTGTCTCTCTGCCTGTCTCTTCCTCTCTCCCTCTCTCCCTCCCTTTCTCCCTCCCTCTCTCTCTCCCTCTTTTTCTCCCTCTCTCACTCCCTCTCTCCCTGTCTCTCTCCCTCTCTTTCCTTTCTCCCTCTCTTCCTCTCTCTCTCCCTCTCCCTCTCTTTCCTTTCTCTCTCCCTCTCTCCCTCTCCCTCTCTCTCTCCCTCTCCCTCTCTTCCTTTCTCTCTCCCTCTCCCTCTTTCTCCCTCCCTCTCTCTTTTTCTCCCTCTCTCACTCCCTCTCTCCCTTTCTTTCTCCCTTTCTCTCCCTCTCTCCCTTTCTCTCCCTCTTTCTCCCTCTCTCTCCCTCTCTCTCTCCCCCCTCACTCTCTTCCTCCCTCTCTCTCTCTCCTTCTCCCTCTCTCCCCCCCTCCTTCCCTCTTTCTCTCTCCTTCTGGGCATAATGGTTGGCAGCACAGGTACTGAAAGTTATCACGTGTATCTTCTGGGCCGTTTCAGCGTCTCTGTGTTTGCCATGGGTTCCCCCTTTCCTGGTCCTCCCAATCGACTCTCAGCTCTTCATCCCCAGGCCCCAATCCCCATCTGCCTCCTGCAGACTTAAACCAGGCCTGTCAAAGGGACAGTCAGAGAAGGGAGCCAGCCTCTTCAGGGAGAAGGCCCGGACCCAGGAGGTGACTGGGTGAGGCCCTGCATTCAGGAGACAGGACACATTAGGCGGAAACTGGGCTGGGCTGGGAAGGCTTCCTGGAGGAGGGGACCCACCCTCTCGTCCTGCTCTGGAGGAAACGTCTGAGCTCCTCCAAGTCTCTCCTAGCTGAAGGGCTCCTGCCTGTTTCCCGGGAGTCATGTCCCTCCCAGGAGCCTGGCGTGTGGTCACAGGCACATTCATCCCGCAACTATGCGCCGCTCACCTGCCTCATGCCAGGCCTGCCCGCCGGGCCCGGGGGCCAGGCCAGCGCAGAAACTGTGACACAGGGTTGCCGTTCCCATCAGGCCATCCCACTGGCGCTCCTCCTCCGCCAGGACCGAGAGCCCCAGAGCCCCAGGGCCTGGACAGTGAGTGGGTGGTGGGGAGAGGGACGGAAGGCTGTGGGGAGGAAGTCAGCTGGGAGGAGAGAGGACGGAAGCCCAGAGACAGAGAAAGGCCCGAGGAAAGAAAGAGCTTTCTGGGCATGCCAGCCCACACGCCCCTTCCATGGGGGGCGGGGGCTCCCGCCAGCCTTGTCCCCCCAGCCCCCAGCCCATCTTTTCTGCTCCATCACCCATAGACGGCTCGGCCACCTGCCATGAGTGGGCAGAGCAAAGCCCGGAGACGAAGGTCGGAAGCAGAGGACACTGTCTCTGTCCCTGCACCACCAAGGACTGACCAGCCTCTGCCCACGCGGGCACCCACAAGCTAAATGCCAGGTGCCACCTCCCTCTGGGTTCGCCCAAGACCCCGTCCCTCAGATCCCAGAGGGGGCTGCTTGTGCGTCCTCCTGGCCCCAGGAGGGGCTTGGGGACTGCTCAGAATCACCCCCCTTACACACACACACACATACACACACACACACACACACACACACACGCTGCCACTTCAGCTTCCCTCCCCTGTTCCTGGGCTTGGGGCCCATTCAGAGAGGAGGGGCGGCAGGGCCTGTCCACTCTGGGGAGGCCTGAGGTGGGGAGGTGCTTGGCTCCTGGCTGGGATCCTATCAAAAGCCCCTCCAGCCGGTGAGGGAGGCCAGGGGCCAGAGAGGCAGCCACAGACTGACCCCACAGCCCACTTCAGCCCTCCTAGAGTCCAGGCCAGTGTGGCCACCCCGTCTCCAAGAAGTCGGTCCGCCCTCCAGGAAGGGCCAGCCAGATCTCAGGCCCAGAGACGGTCCCACAAGGTGGGACTCCAGTGGTCGACATAGCAGAGGACTGGGTGGTCGCAGCTGAACGGCATAGGTCAGCTCAGAGGACTGAGCAGCGGGCCTCAAAGTCCAGGGTGGGGTGAGCCCAGAGGGACAGGAGACAGCTCCCCTCCAGCCCCACTGCCCTTGCCATGGGTCACAGATGTGAGGGCTCAGGTCTGAGGGGTCTTCCCCCCACCCTCGCTGTAGCGTATCGCTAACAAAGGGTTCAACCTCCACCGAGTGCAGGACCCTTCTTGGCCACGATGCCCCGCTTGGCATGCCGGGGCCCACGAGATCGAAAGTACCTACAAAGGTGCCGGGCATGAGGGTCGAGGCACCTGCATGAGAAGTGCAGGCACAGAACTGCCCCATCGGCTGATGTCTGGGCCCACACGCCAAGGCCGGCCCCATGGAGGGATGCAGGGTGCTGAGCCGGACCACATGCCACTCGGATACCAGGTCAGGGCGAAGCTGGTGGGAGGCCCAGGTGGGCCAAGAAGTAGGTGAGTGGAGGAGGGGCCACACATGCCAGGAGTGAGGACACAGTCATCTTGGAAACCTGGTCACCTGGGCAGAGGGGTCGGGGGGGGGGAGGGGCGGGTGTTCACCCACAGCTGTGTCAAAGCTTCGATGCTGCCTCTGGAGGAGGGGATGGCTCAGGTGGCTGAGCACATGCCAGCATGGCTGGAGCCCTGAGGGTACCCCTGGCCCCGCATGCCCCCTGATGGTCCCCAAACACACTGAGCTTGAGCACTGTTGGGGGAGTCCCGGCAACAGAAAAGGGAGTCAGGAGGTGGATGGCCTCATTAGAGAGCCCCGTGCCCTAGGGAGTGAAGCTGGCCAGCCCCTACTGCCTCTCTCTTACTCCAGCCCCAGAGCACAGACCTCCTGCTCCCACCTGCACCCCTCAAGACTCCCAAGAGGCTTCTCAGAGCTGCCTCTGGACAGGACCCTTCCTTCTGGGGCCTCAGCTCCTGACCCTCTTGCCACGTCCCCATGGGGTCTCTGTGGGTGCCAAACATCTTTCCTCTCCACTGGACATTCAAGAAGAAATAGGGGAGGGGGCTGGAGCACTAGCACAGCGGGTAGGGCGTTTGCCTTGTAGGCAGCCGACCCAGGTTCAATTCCCGGCATCCCCTATGTTCCCCTGAGCACCGCCAGGAGTGGTTTCTGAGTGCAGAGCCAGGAGGAACCTCTGAGCATCGCCAGGTGTGACCCTCCCCCAAAAAAAAGAAGAAAAAATAGGGGTGAGGAAAGGAAGAGGGGAGGGGAGGAGACCGAGAACATCCCCTGCGGGCAGGGGCATCAAACACCGGAGCTGCGGGGTTGTGGGAACTCCAGCCCGGAGACCGAGGCGAGGCGGGTCGGGCGCCCCCTCCCCTGCCTTCCTTCCTGCCTGTGCTCACGGCACCCCCTGCTTTCGTGAGTCGCTTTCGTGCCACTTCCCAGTCGGGGAATGCAGATGCCCCGACGATCCTGCCCAGGTGGCAGCAGCCGGAGCCGCCTCCAGCATGCAGGGGCCCAGCCTGCGCCCGCTTCCTCCCTCCCTGCGCCCAGGCGGCGGCGGCGGGGTGCAGAGGGGGCTCTGCAGGGGACAGACCCCGGGCCGGTGGGGAGGAAGCGAGGGCGCCCCGGGGGAGGGCCGAAGAGGCGTTCTACTTCGAGGAGCAGAGGAGGGTGAGGAACTCGGGGCTCGCTCGCAGGCATCGCCTGCTCCGGGGGATGCGCACGGGCCAGCGTCAGGCCTCGGGTATGCGCCGGGGCCGCGGCGGGAGGGGCTCGCTCCGGCCGCTCCTTCCGTGCGCGCCCGCCGCGGGCCCACCCCGCCGCCCGCCCGGCCGCGCCCCCCGCCCCCCGGAGCCCGCGCCCGGGCGCTGATCGGGGCGCCCCAGCAGGAGCGGCCGGGGCCGGGCCGGGCGCGCGCAGAGGGGTGCGCGGGGCCGGGGGCGGGGCGCCCCATCCTCTAACAGGTCGGGCGGGCTGCGCGGCGCCCCGCCCTCGGCGGGTAATGAGCACTGTCCGACAGGTGTTTGCGCCTCAGTCCCCGGCCGGCCCTGCCCGCGACCGGAGCAGCTGCCCGCCAGCCTCGGCGCCCCCGCCGTGCCCGGGCCCGGGGCCGGCACCATGGCCTGCCGCTCGTGCGTCGTGGGCTTCAGCAGCCTCAGCAGCTGCGAGGCCAGCCCGGCGGGACGCCCCCGGCCCGGCCCGTCGGGCTGGGGCGGCTGCGGGGCCCCCGGGCCCGGCTTCGGCTCCCGGAGCCTGAGCGGCTGCCGGCCGGCGGGCGCCCTCCCCAGGGTGACCGTCGACCCCAGCCTGCTGGTGCCCCTGGACCTCAAGGTGGACCCGGCCATCCAGCAGCAGAAGACCCAGGAGAAGGAGGAGATGAAGGTGCTCAACGACCGGTTCGCGTCCCTGATCGGCAGAGTGAGTGCCGGGGGCGGGTGGGCGGCGGGACGGGTGGGCGCGGGGCGCCGCGCGCGCGGGCAGGTGGCCCGGCTGGGCTTTCCGGAGCATCGCGCCCCACCCCCGCCTGCAGCCAATGGGGAGCGGGCGCGGCCGGGCGGGCCGGGCCGGGATGGGGAGGGGAGGCCCTGAGCCACCCTGGCCGGCACGGGGAGAGCGAGGAAGGCCGGCGTGGATAATAACGTGTTGTGTGGCCTGGAGTCGCCCTCCCCGCAGGCAGGCCCGGGGAGGAGCAGAACCCGGCCCGGGGAAGCCCCCTCCAGCCGGCGCCTGCGGGCCCGGTCGCGGCCTCGGCCCCGGGGAGGCGTGGTCTCCGAGGCCGGCTGACCAGGACGGGGACCCCCAGCCCATCCTTCTGCTCACCGCTCGCTCGGGGGGTCAGAGCGCTGGCAGCGGGAGGAGGGCGTCTGGGGCTGGCAGAGTCGGCTGGGGTGGAGGCGCGCAGCTTGAGGGCGTCTGCAGGCAGGAACGCGGGGAACAGACGCCGGGAGGGAGGACCAGGTCGGCAGCCTCCCTGCACCCACCCTGCGGCCCCGCTGACGAGGCTGGCACCGTTCTCTGGAGCAGGTGTGTGTCCGTTTCTGGCAAAGGCTTGCGGAGTTCCGAGGAAGAGACCAGAAGGGGAGCGTGACACCGGTTCGATACTCGGCATCCCATATGGTCCCCCAAGCGTCACCGGGAGTGATGACAGAGTTGGGAGTAAGCCCTGAGCACCACTGGGTGTAGCGCCAAACCAAAAATCAAAACAAACAAACAAACAGCTCCCAGGAAGCCCTGTCCACCAGCTGCAACTGTTCCTCACTCACCCCCTCCAAGAAGCCCTTCCTGACCAGCTGTCCCCACACCGCTGCCCAAATCTGCTGCCCTGCTGGCCTGAGAACCAGCACCGTGACAGTCACAGTCACTGGCCAGTGCTCACTGCGTGCCCTTCACAGAGCTCCCTAAGCCACCTTAGGAAAGAAGTCACATGATACCCATTTTTTTTTTGAAAGTTTTTATTGGGAGTAAAGATGGGAAGGACATCAGAGGGAGTACCGTAGAACAATTGTCATCTAGGAGTCTTCTCTTTTTTTTGGCTGTTTGGGTCACACCTGGCGATGCACAGTGGCTACTCAGGAATCACCCCTGGCGGTGCTCAGGGGACCATATGGGATGCTGGGAATCGAACCTGGATCGGCCGCATGCAAGGCAAACGCCCTACCTGCTGTGCCGTCACTCCAGCCCCGATACCCATTTTATAGATGGGGAAAAGGCAGGTTTCTTCCATGCCGATGGAGCAGACCCATTAGACATTGGCTTTAGATACTGGTTCAGGTCTTGTCTTCCCTTGGCATTCCTGCTCTGTGGCCACTCACGGCTAGTGGCCTCCCAGAGGGAGGTGCTGGGCTGACCAGCAGGACGGGAAGCGCTCACATGGCAGATCTGTGTGCGCTACCGTCCTCCACCGCCTTGCTCAGTGGGCTGACCCCCACTCCTGTGCAGAGGGAGACTGGCCAGGTCACATCCGGCAAGAGTCCCAGTCAGGGCTAGAACTCGGGCCAGTGAGGCAGGAGTCAATGGACTCAGACGCAGTTTCCCGTCCTGTCATGTGCCCATGTCGGGAGTGTCCCCGTGGTGGAAGGGACGTGACAACCAGAGAGAATGAGGTAGAGCACCCAGACGGTACCGGGTGGCGGGGACGAGCCCTGCGCTGCCGGGTGCTGCCCCCGGAGACAGGCCTCTGCAGGGCCACAGCCTTTCCAAACCCGCTTTAATCCCTTAAAAGGAAAGTTTCTCCGCGCTCTGTAATTTGGCTCCCATGGGTGGCTTTTCTCCCTGAATGGGGCTGATATCACCCTGGGCCTCTGCACAGGGGCAGGAGGGTTGTGTGGGCACAGGGAGGGGGCCTCCGGGTCAGAGGCTGTGCTCAGTGGCCCGGCTCAGGATGTTTCTCCAACTTTGGCCTTGAGATGGGCACCCGGAAGGGTGGGAGTCAGGGAACAAAGGTGCCGGCCTGAGGTGCCTCGATGACCCGGGTCCTGCCAAGGAGTCCCAGCTGACTGCTTCCGGTTCCTCCTTGCTGGCTCCTTGGAAAGGCCAGAGGTCAGGGGTGGCCACTAGCATTAGGAGAGGGTGACACAGCTTCCCAGGAAGCCTGACTTAAGTGCTCAAGCAAAGTGCTCCCTCTACTTCTCTGAGTCTTTACGCACATGGGGTGGTGGTTTATCTGTGTCAAAAAGGATCATTTTTCTTTTCATTTGTGGGGCACCGACACCCAGCTCTACTCAATGGCTCCTTGTCCTGAACGATGCAGGGAGGCTGCTTCTGCTGGTGTTTGGGAAGCCACAAGGCTGGGGATCAGAACGGAGAACCCTGCATGCAGAGTCCATCAGGCTGAGCCCAAACTATCTTCCCAGCTCGATACTTATTTTTATTATATCTTATTGTTTTACTTGGGGGGGGGCGCACCCAGGACTGCTCAGAGCTTACTCCTGACTCTGCACTCAGAAATCCCTCCTGGTGGACACAGTGCTGGAATCAAACCCAGGTCACCTGCAAGGCAAACGCCCTACTCACTGTACTCTCTCTTGGGCCCCACAAATGTATATATTTGTGATATCAGATTAAGCTCGGGTCTTCACACATGCGAGGGACGTGCTCTATCACTGACCTCTAACATTGGGAGACCCCAATGTTATTTTTTTTTCTTTTTGGGCCACACCCGGCGATGCTCAGGGGTCACTCCCAGCTTGCACTCAGGAATCACTCCTGACAGTGATCGGGGGACCCTATGGGATGCTGGGAATTAAACCTGGGTTGGCCGCGTGCAAGGCAAACGCCCTACCCGCTGTGCTATCACTCCAGCCCCCCCACCCAGTGTTCATATTTTGATTTTGGTTTTGGGCCACACCCGGTGATGCCCAGGAATTACTCCTGACTCTGCACTCAGGAATCACTCCTAGTGAGCTCTGAGGATGGGATGCTGGGGTTGAACCCAGATCAGCCGCAAAGCAAACATCCTCCCTGCTGTACTCTCTTAGGCTCCTGCTATGTTTTGCAGTGATGGGTATTCGATGAACCCCAGGGTCTCATCCACGCAGATGCACTCGGGTGCTCTCCTCTGAGCCACATCTCTAGCTCCTGAAAAGCACTTGAAACACATCTGGCACATGTTATATGCTCGAATAACTATTAAGCTAAAAATCTCATAGAGCGGCCTGGGAGACGGTCCTGGGAGCTCACACTTTGCAGTCAGAGTCTCGATTTCCAGCACCTCATGGTCCCCCAGATACCGCCAGACCTTCAGACCCTCACAGCCAGACCAAGTGTCCTGCAGGCCCCGGCCCCTGAGCACCATTTGGGAGACTCCCCCGCCATTCCATGAATGGCCCAGCCAAGGAGCTCCTAAAGCCCAGACAGGCCCTTCTAGGCAGGAGGAAAGGGAGGGAGCAGCCGGCAGAGGCAGTGAGGGCCCGTCATGGATTAGGGGTGCGTCACGTGGCCGGGAGGAGCAGGGGACACAGCCTTCACTAGCACAGGGTGGGGCGACAAACAGGAGAGGAGGAGTCCCCCAGCAAGTGGCACCCAGACCAGCTGGCCCCCACTGCTGCCCGAGGACAGGCACCTTCGTCTGTCATTGAAAAGGACTTGAAGATGGAGCTGGAGCAGTAGCACAGTGGGTAAGGCCGCTTGCCTAGCATGCAGCCGACCCGGGTTCGATTCCCAGCATTCCACAGGGTCCTCCGAGCACCGCCGAGAGTAATTCCTGAGTGCATGAGCCAGAAGTAACCCCTGTGCCTTGCCGAGTGTGACCCAAAAAGCCAAAAAAAGAAAAAGAAAAGGGCTTGAAGAGCTCCGAGATGCCTGCTCTCACTCAGCCTCTCCAAGGAGGAAAAGAGGGAAGGAAGAGGGCTAGAACCCCACCCCCCAGGAGGGGTGAAGACCCCAGGCGCCTTCCAGAGTCCCTGAAGCACGGCTGGTTCTTGCACTCTCAAGCTGGGCAGCCTCCCCTGCCTCTCGGGCATCCATCTGGCCTCCCTGCTTGAGGATGACCCTGGGGGGCTGGTGCAGTGGAAGGTGGCCTGGCTGGTTGGGGTCCTCAGACAGGGGGTGTGAGCAGAGCAGGTGGGGGACCTGGACGCCGCATCTGCCCAGAGACCGTGCAGCTAAGAGGCTGAGGAGGGACCCAGGAGGGTTGAAAGGAGGTCTCCCCCTGGTACCTGGAGCCAGCAGGAGGAGGCTACAGGCGCCAAAGCAGGACTTGGGCTAGGCACCCTTCTAAGGACTAGGGGGTACCCCAGGGGCACCCCCGGCCAGGCTGTTCATCAGCATCCTTCCCGGGGGCCAGGAGCTCCAGGCCCAGAAAATCATTTCCCCCACTGTCATCTGCCCTGAGTTTCAGGGGGACGCCTGGGTGCCACACGTCGGGGCCCAGTGAGAACTGTGGTTTCTGGGCCCCCATTTTCTTGAAATGGTGTGGCCCAGCCTGGAGCAATTATATCTGGTGTCCGGGCTGGGGGCCCGGCCAGGGGCGGGGGAGTGAGGGCCCTGCATGTTGACAGGTGGGAGGCAGTGAACCTGCCTTTGTTCCCAGCGGGAGGGGCCTTTCTGCGGGGAAGGCCCTGGGTGGGGAGGGGGGGATGACTCTTCATCCCCACCCACTGAAACCAGGGCGACAGGGGGAGGGGGTGCCCAGGATCCCCCAAAATGTCCTCCAGCTGGCCCGGCCGGCCAGAGGCAGGTAGACAGGCGCTGAAGCGTGGGGGATTGAGGTGAGACTCCGAGAAGGACTTCCTGGTGTCGGGGTGTCTGCGCTGCTTCTGGGTGGGGAGAAAAGCCCGGCCCCTCCTCTCACCCCACCCTCAGTGTAAACACGGCGCTCCGGCTTGTCCAAATGGAGGCAAGGTGGGGTGAGCGGATACCTCCCGCCACCGACGCACGGAGGGTGGCCACGCTCCGCGCCTCTGAACCTGTTTGGAGGCGACTGGAGCAGCACGCCAGCTCCCAGGGTTGGCGCTGGTCACGGCCACTGGGGTCCAGCAGCCGCTGACCACCTGCAGGCCCCAGAGCGCTGCTGTGGGTTGTATGGGTCTTGATGGAGCAAAGGAGACCTCACAGGGGCCCTGTGAGAGCCCGGGGATGTGGGCAAGGCCAGGGAGGGAAGGGAAGGCGCCTGGCACCCAGGTTTGCACGCAACAGGGAGCCAGTGAAGGCGCCGAGTAAGCAGCCGTGTCCTCTTGGCCACCAAATTGCTGTGTGACTCCAAACAAGTGTCTTGGCGGCCCTGAGTCCCCATCTGCACCTCCTTGGTAACAACAGGCACAGACTAGCTTGATCCCAAAGGCTCCTGGCTGTGCAGCTGGCTTGTTCGGGCTGTGACTCTGGGACCCAGAGCCAAGAGAGGGAGGAGGAGGCCCCGTCACATGTCTGTGTCCAGGGCCGTCCCGGCTACTCATCACAGAACCCCTCGACAAGGCAGCCTGAACCGCCAGGAGCTAAGGCCCGACCGTCCCCAGGGCCCCCTATGTCCCGGGCATCCAGGGGCCCTGAGAGAAGGTCACAGCGGCTCCCCGTCTGCCTGGGAAGGTGGCAGGCGTGGGGAGCGACAGAGGCCCACACAGGAAAGAGTTTCACTTAGAGTCCCCGCAGCGGGGAAGCTGGGAACTCGCCCAGCGGCCTGGCTGGTGGGAAGGAGTTTCGGAGACAGGACAGGGCTGAGTGGAGAAGCGGGTCCGAGCTCCAGCCTGCTGGCCCAGGGAGGCAGAACTGGGCTGCCCGAGAGGTGTCCGGCCCGGAGTGCTCCTGTTCTTCGAAGAGTCCTCCAGGCCCACCTGAGCCTAAGCAGGTCAGCTGGGCACACGCTCAGATCCAAATCCCAGACTGCCTGGCGGGGTCCCCGGGCGTGCCAGCAGGTGACTGTCTGCGGCCCAGGAGGAGAGGTGGTCAGTACGCCCCCCACTACCGAGGCTGCTGGGCAGAGGGCGAGGGGACATCAGGCAGGTCCCGCAGGCAGGGTCAGGCTCCTCTCCCAGGGACCCCCAAAGGCACACAGGGCGGGCGAGGTCACCCGGTGCTTCTAGCCGGGGAAACTGAGGCTTGGCAGGACCGCAAGTACAGTGCTGCTGGGAGGATCAGCACCGACAGGAAACCAGGCCCTGCCCTGCTAAGTTTCCAGAGCAAGATGCGACTGGGCTTGTCGAGGGGGGAGGGGGCTGGTGGGGCTCTGACACCACCCCCCTTCCCCGGGGTCTCCCACGCACACCCCGGGCAGGCCCGGAGAGCTTGTCACCCGCCACGCGTTCCCCGCTCCTCCCCTGGGAACCTTCCCTAATTGGCCCCACCTCCCTCTCATTCCCTCCTTATCTTGCCATCTCCCTTGCCAGCCCTCCGCACGGGCACTGCGGGCCGAGGGTGCCGAGTGAGGCCCGCGGGGGTGCGGGCCTGTGGCAGGATGGGCAGCCCCTTCCCCGGGGGGCCCCCGCCCGGCCCCCTCAGCCTGGCTCTGCTGCTCCCCCAGGTGCAAGCCCTGGAACAGCGCAACCAGCTGCTGGAGACGCGCTGGCGCTTCCTGCAGGGCCAGGACTCGGCCCCCTTCGACCTGGGGCACCTGTACGCCGAGCACCAGGGCCGGCTGCAGGAGGAGCTGCTCAAGGTCAGCCAGGAGCGGGGCCAGCTGGAGGCCAACCTGATGCAGATGCTGCAGAAGGTGGAGGAGTTTCGGATCCGGTAGGTTGCGCCTGAGCTGAGGAAGGGGCTTGCTGGGGATGGGGCGGGGCGGGGGGGGGGGGGAGGGCGGAGGAGGGAGAGGAGGGCCGACATGCATCCAAAAAAAAAAAAGAGAAAATGAAAACTGGGGATTCTGGGTGGCTCCGTGGTAAAGCCCTGCATGTGTGAGGACCTGGGCCCAAGTTCCGACACTCCGGTGAAGACATCTGTATCTATCGTTTCAGTGAAAAGGAAAGGGAAAGAAAGGAAAAAGGAAAGGAAGAAGGAAAGGAAAAGGGAAAAGAGGGGAGGGAGGAGGGGGAGGAGGGGAAGGGAGGGGAGGAGGAGGGAGGAGAGAGGAGGGAGAGGGGAGGGAAGGGGAAGGGAGAGGAGGAGGGAGGGGAGGGGAAGGGAGGGGGAAGGGAGGGGAGGGGAGGGGGGAGTGGAGGGGAGGGGAGAGGAAAGAGGAGAGGAGAGGGGAGAGGGGAGAGGGGAGGGGAGGGGAGGGGAGGGGAGGGAAGAGGAGAGGAGAGGAGAGGAGAGGAGAGGAGAGGAGAGGAGAGGAGAGGAGAGGAGAGGAGAGGAGAGGAGAGGAGAGGAGAGGAGAGGAGAGGAGAGGAGAGGAGTCAGCAGGGGTAATGCTGGCATGGGGCCTGCCCCAAGCGCTGTTACACTGGCGCCCGCCTCTCCGGCCCCTCTGCTCCCGGGGCTCTGTCCCTGACATCCCACTGGGAACATGTCACTGGGGACAGTCATGCAGCTGCCAGAGCCACAGAGGCCTGGCCTGGGACGGGGACGGCCCCTAGAACAAAAACAAGGGCTCCTGCTTCAGACAGGACTGGGGACTTTATCTCAGTTCCAAGAATGGGGGTGGGAACGGGGAACTTGGTTGGAAAATCAGAGACGCTGCTGCCTCCGCTCTAGGTAATGCAGCCAGACTCCAGTGGGGAGGCCCAGCCAGAGGCTCACAGCTGGGCAGGTCGGGCAAGGGGGCAGCTCCCAGGGCGGCTGCAGGAAGCAGGGAGTGGGCACTGTGGCCTCGCCACATGCCCCCATCCCTGGGGTCTCGGCCTCTTCATCTTCGGGTCAGCTGAAGCCTCTCAGAAGTGGGCGTGAGCTGCAGTCCTCGCCTTCCCGGGAGACCTTCCAGGCCCCCTCCCCCACCCCCTCCCCAGGTCCTGGAGGGTCACACTGGGAGCTGGCGACCCTTTCTCAGCAACCTGGAGCCCCAGCTTTGAGGAGGGAAAGGATGCAGCTCACAACACCTAGACTCGCTTCACCGCGGCCTTCAAAGCTGGGGGGGGGGGGGCAGCAGAGCCCGTAAGCACCGTGCACCCACGGTTGGCAGGGAAGGAAGGGACGGAGACCGGGGAGCTTCCCCTGAGTCACGCCGCCGTGCAGCCCGCCAGAGCAGAGGCCTGGGACCGGGACGACCCGTCCAAGCACACTCCCTGTCCCAGCTGGGCTCAGCTCCTCCTTTGGCTGGAGGCCTGCTTTCCATCTGTGCCCGAGTTTGCCCTCTGGCTCAGGACCCCCTCCCCAGCCCCGTTTGGGAGAGTGGGTGGCGCTGGGGAGCTTCTAGGGCTGCAGGCCAGAGGGGCTGTGCAGGACCCGGGGCCCCCAGGAGCTCGGAGACGCCTGACAGGGTAGGGTGTGCCCTGCCTCTCCAAGGCTGATGAGATCAGCTCCACTCTTAGGAATAAACAAGGCGGGGGGGGGGGGGGGGGGGGGAGTGACAAGCTGAAAAGGGCTGAGAACGGGTTTGGGTGCTGGGAGCTGGCACGTCGGCCGAGGACTGGAGGATTGGGGGTGGAAGGGAGCGATGGTATCACCCGAGCCCGCATGGGATGGAGACGTCCCAAACCTTTGATGCAGCAGGACCCCGGGATCAGCACGCTAATCCTTCTATTTGCAGAGGACAAAGCAGAGGCTCAGCAAGGGGAAGCAGTTTGCCCAAGGCCACACAGCAAGTGACTCAGGAAGGCGCAGTTGTGCAAGCTGCCGGCTTTACCACAGCCAGTGGCTGACGGACTGAACCGGAGCCGAATCCAACAGAGCAGAAGCCAGGGAGGAGCCGGGGTGGCAGAGAAGAGGGGAAGGGCCCGGGCGGGAGGAAGGAGGGGTGGCAGCCCAGAGACACACACACACACACACACACACACACACACGTGCACACACAGATGTGCACATACACAGATGCATGCACACATATACACACATCACAAGTACACACACGCATACACGCATATACAAATGTGCACACATAGATGTACACATGCCCACATACATACAGATACACACACATACACAAACACATGCACACATAGATGTACACATACACAGATACATACACACATATACATACATATACACATGCATACATACATACACATACACACATGCACACATATACAAGTACACACACACATACACACACACGCGCGCGTGCACACACAGATGTGCACATACACAGATATACACAGATATACACATGCATACATACATACACATACACACATGCACACACACATACACAAGTACACACACGCATACACACATACACACATATACAAACACATGCACACACAGTTGTACATATACCCACACACATAGATACACACATACACATATATATACCTATATACACATAAACACATGCACACACACATACACAAGTACACACATGCATACACACATGCACACACACTCACATGCACACACGAGCCGGACATTCTTCCCCAGGTCCCACCCCAGCAGGAAATGTGTGACGTTGAGGGGAGGGATCCGAGGGAGCTTCTCGGCCCAGAGCTGGAGGTGAAGGGCTTCTCGGCCCCTGAGAGACCCCTGCCCCTAGCACAGAAAACCCCTCAGAGGCACCCATGCCTGCGCAGGGTCCCTGAGGCCTGAGAAGGGACACAGAGAAGGGGCTGAGTGGGCAGCGTGCAGAGAACCAGGCCACGAGGCTTCCAGGATGCTCTTGCAGGGCCTCGGGCAGAGCTGGGGCAGGGGCCGGGGACTGGACCGTGGCCAACACATGGCCTCATGCCAACGCTGCTCACAGACCGCAGCACCCCACGCCCCCCGCGGAAGCCAGGCCCAGAGGTGCTCATCCGCCCAGACACACGCTCACCAGCCGGCCCTCCTCTGCGAGATGGGCCCAGCAGGGCTGCCACACGCAGCTCAGGGGCCCCTGGACAGGGGTCCTCAGACTGCAGCGCAGCCCACCCCTCACACGCCAGGCCTCGCCCGCAGAGCCTCACGGGCACTTGTGGAAGCCCCTGAGAGCGTGCACCCAGCCCACAGCGCGCTTCCAAGACCCCAGGGGTGTGCCCCACTCCGGGAAAGGGAGGCCTGGGGCGGCAGGTGTGGGCTCAGGAGGTCAGAGACCCGGCAGGCAGCAGGCGGAGGGCGGCTATAATTAGAGCTGCCAGTGACTCAGGCATTCCCTGGAGCAGAGGGAAGAAAACAGGAAGCGAGGGATCCCCACATCCGCCCTGGCGGCAGGGCTGGCACGAGCCTGCGGGCCGGGACAGTCTGTGTTGGAGGAAGAGGGTCGGGTGGGGTGGGGGGTGGGGGCAGGGCTGCTGGCCAGGCCCCTCACTGTCCCTCCTGCCCCTTGAGCCCAAGGGGGTGGGATGAAGGGGGCCCCACTTCTGGCAGGAGAGAAGAACAAGGAAGGAAAGGTTCAAATGCACTGGGCCCAGCTCACTGTGAAGGCCACGCTTTGTCCTCCCTGGGGAGGCGTCCGGCAGAGCTGGGGGTACATCATACCTCATCAAGGTTGACCAAAGATTCAGGAAATGGCTCAGTGTTAAGAGTCCAAGACTCTTTTTTCTTTTTTATTTTTTCCTTTTTGGGTCACACCCAGCAATACACAAGGGTTACTCCTAGCTCATGTACTCAGGAATTACTCCTGGTGGTGCTTGGGGGACCATCTATGTGGGATGCTGGGAATCGAACCCGGATTGGTCGCATGCAAGGCAAATGCCCTACCCACTGTGCTATCACTCCAGTCCCAGAATCCAAGACTCTTAGAGATCAGAGTTCCATCACCTGCACCATAAGAAAGAGGGAAGGGGTGGGGAGGGAGGGAGAGAGGGAGGGTGGGAGGGAGGGAGGGAGGGGGGGAGGGAGGGGCCAGAGAGAGGGTACTCAGCGGGGAGGGTGTTTTCCTTACACACCACTGACCTGGGTTCAATCCCCAGCATCCCATGGGGTCCCCTGAACTTGCCGGGAGTGCAAAGTCAGGAGTAAGCCCTGAAAACTGCCAGGTTGGCCCAAAAACCTAAAAAACAAAAGAGGAGGGGGAGAGGAAAGAGAGGAAGTGAGAGGAAGAAGTGACTGTGACTCCAGAGAAAAAGAAAAGATGAGGCAATAGTCAGATGAAAGGGCTGCACAATCAGGAGGGCTTCCTGAAAGAGGGGGTATGGAGCACAGACTGCCCTCCCAGCGGAGAAGGTGGGGAAGAATTGGGGAGCAGGGTTGCCCCAGACCATAGGGGCGTCACCAGGGCAAAGACGCCCCGGGGACCGCCAGAAGGAGGGCTCTTTTTCCAGCTGGCACCCAATGGCGAGGGGGCCGGGGAGGTTGGCTGAGCCCCAACTGAGCGGCTCCCCTGCCTCCTGCCCCAGGTACGAGGAGGAGATCTCCAAGCGCACGGACATGGAGTTCACCTTCGTGCAGCTGAAGAAGGTACTCCGCCCTGGGGCCCCTCCTCGGGATCCTGGGGCCCCTCCCTGGGCTTCCCTCTCCCCCACAAAGCCCTATGACTCCCCCACCACACACAGGCAGACCCCCGGCCACGCCCTCGGAGTCCCATTCCCTGGGCCCCTCCGTGTCCCCTCCCCTGCTCACCCGTCCCTGTCCCCAGGACCTGGACGCCGAGTGTCTCCGCCGCACGGAGCTGGAGACGAAGCTGAAAGGGCTGCAGAGTTTCGTGGAGCTGATGAAAACCATCTACGAGCAGGTGAGAGGCGGCGTCTGCCCAGCGCCCCCGCGGGCGCGGGTCTACACGGGAGCACCTTCTCCTGCGGGCCCCACCTGTGGCCCCGTCTGCGGGCTCACCGTGCATTTCCCCAGGGAGAGGCTTTGAGCGCGGGAGCTTAACAATCCCTCTCTCCAAGCACCCCCTCTTGCACCCCCGTTGATGCAGCTCCGTCTAGTTCTTTTTCTTTTCTTTTCTTTTCTTTTTTTTTTTCTTTTTGGGTCACACCCGGTGATGCACAGGGCTTACTCCTGGCTCTGAACTCAGGAATTACTCTTGCGGTGCTTGGGGGCCCTGTGGGATGCTGGGAATAGAACCTGGGTTGGCTGCGTGCAAGGCAAACGCCCTCCCCGCTGTGCAATGGCTCCAGCCCCTCAGTCTAGTTCTGATGGCACCCAGCTCCTCCCAGCTGACCTCGGGAGCAATCTCTCTCTCTCTCTCTCTCTCTCTCTCTCTCCCCCTCTCTCACCTAAATCCTGAACCAGGTGGGAGAACAATGGTCCAGGCTCCAAGGAGGCTGCCAGTACCCTTGGGGCCCTGCCCCTGACACCGGATGCTGCCCCCCACTCCTGGACACCCTCAGAGGAGGACGTCCACTCCCTGGTGCAGGGGGGAAACAGAGGTCCAGGTTTCGGTTTAGCTACAGGCCCGCTGGTGGCCACAAGCTTGAGCAATGCAGCTGAGTTAGAGAAGACCCCACAGTCCCCTGAGACAGCCCTGGGGCTGCTGACCCCAACATCAAGAGCAGGGGAGGGGGACTGGGCCTCTCGCAGCCCCACTTAGACTTCCATGAGCCTGTGGCAGGCCCGAGGCAGCAGGCACAGGTACAAAGGGAACACCACAGCCCTTGGCAACGGCAGGCGTTGGGCGGCCCCCCAGGCAGACAGCCCACAGCAGGTTCTTGAAAAGCTGCGTTTCTGGCTGGGCCCTCCACAGCCCGGCCAGGCCTTTGAGGCTCACAGGAGCCCCAGCCCACGGGTACACTTGAGAACTGGTCCCGCTGGGCCGGGTACGTAGCCGCAGATGGGCCATTCGGAATCTGAGCTCGGCTCTTCATTCTCCCACTTCTCAGCCAGCCCAGAGCCCCCGTCTGGCAAGGCCCTACGTACAGGAAGGCCTCAACACACTGGCAGAGTGCATGGGCACTGCCCCAGGTGCCCTCCAAAGTAGACCCTTGGGGGCTGGAGCAATAGCACAGCGGGTAGGGCGTTTGCCTTGCACATGGCCGACCCGGGTTCGATTCCCAGCATCCCATATGGTCCCCTGAGCACCGCCAGGGGTAATTCCTGAGTGAAGAGCCAGGAGGAACCCCTGTGCATCGCCTGGTGTGACCCAAAAATCCAAAAAACAAAAAAAAACGAAGTAGACCCTTGCACCCCAGAGCTTGGCAGCCCCTGAGGCCTGGGCCTGACTCCAGCTTTTCTGGGCCAGCTTCTCCTCCCGGTGCCTCAGTTTCCTCATCTGTCACATGGGGTGGGGAATAGTATCAGGCTTGTAGGACTGGGATGAAGTCTCCACCGCTCGGCCAAGTGCCCACTCCCGGGAGGGCACCACTTAGCTAATTAGCAAAGAGACTGGGGTCCTGGAGGGAAGATCAAGCTCCGAACCATCTCAAAGATGGCACAAGCCAGTGCGGCTGCCCACCCCCACACCCCCACCCCCGCCGAGAAGGTCCAAGCTGCAAAGTGCTCACAACAGGAGGAAACTGGGTGATGAGGGCAGAGAAGCTGATCAGGTCAGATGTGGAGCCGCAGGGCAGCCCACGCACAGCCTCGGCCTGGGCCAGCTGAGGTGTCCTTCTCCGGGCGCAGTGGGACCCCCACCCACCCTGGTGCTGGGGCGGGCGCTGCTTCTGCTGCTGGGGTGCCCACAGCAGGCCCGAAAGGACCGTCCTTGGCTTAAAACCCCCTTCCCGCTCCACCCCTGCTCTGTACAGCAGAAATGCAGAGTGGGCCGCTGGGATGAATATGACTTGCCTAGGAACAAGGTGGAAAAAAACCTTAAACATAAAAGATCGTTTTATTTTATTATTGTTTTATGTGAATCACCGTGAGATAGGCCCTTACAAAGCTGTTCATGATTGGGTGTCAGTCATACAATGTTCCAACACCCGTCCCTCCACCAGTGGACACTTCCCACCACCAATGTCCCCAGTTCCCCTCCGGTGCCCCCCCGCCCCCGCCTGTCCCTATGGCAGACACTTTCTTCTTCCTCCCTCTCTCTCCTTTTGTGTATTATGGTTTGCACTTAGGTGCTAAGAGGTCATCATGTTTGTTCAGGGCATTGGGTGTTTTTTATCGGGAAGGCACAGCTGGAGTAGCTTGGAAACATTGCTTTAATGCACTTGGGTTTTTTGTGTGGTTGGTTGGTTTTTGGTTTAGGGGCGGTACCCAGAAGTGCTAAGGGATTATTCCTGGCTCTGCATTCAGGGACCAGTCCGGGCAGACTCAGGGCACCATATGGGATGCCGGGGATCGAGCCCAAGAAGCTACATGCAAGGCTGCGTTGTCACTCCAGCCCCTAATGTAATTGTTTAGCCCAAACAGTGATTGGCAGATTCAGTGTTTTGGGGGTTTGGGTTGTTGTTTGACTGGGGAAGTGGGGAGCAGGATGCTCCGGGATTGCTCCTGGCAGGATTTGGAGGACCCCATGGGGATCAAACCCAGGACAGCTGCATACAGGCAAGCGACCCACCCTTGATACTATCTCCATGGCCCCCAAGACTAAGTCTTTATATATATATATATATATATATATAGGGCTGGAGCGATAGCACAGCGGGTAGGGCGTTCGCCTTACAAGCGGCCAACATGGCCGACCCGAGTTCGATTCCTCCGCCCCTCTCGGAGAGCCCGGCAAGCTACCAAAAGTATTCGATATGCCAGACACAGTAACAACAAAGTCTCCAATTCTCCAATGGAGACGTTACTGGGCCCGCTCGCGGAGAGCCCGGCAAGCTACCGAGAGTATTCGATATGCCAGACACAGTAACAACAAAGTCTCCAATGGAGACGTTACTGGGCCCGCTCGAGCAAATCGACGATCAACGGGAGGGCCTTTACCTTTATATATATATATATATATATATATATATATATATATATGCACTGTAGCACTGTCCTCCCTTTGATCATTGATTTGCTCGAGCAGGCCCAGTAATGTCTCCATTTTGGGACTTGTTGTTACTATTTTTGGCATATCGAATACGCCACAGGGAGCTTGCCAGGCTCTGCCATGCAAATGGGATACTCTAAGTAGCTTTCCGGGCTCTCTGAGAGGGACAGAGGAATCGAACCTGGGTCGGCCGCGTGCAAGGCAAATGCCCTACCCACTGTGCTATCGCTCCAGGTATATATATATATATATGTATATATATGTATGTATATATAGATATATATATATATCACTGTCACTGTCCTCACGTTGTTCATCAATTTGCTCGAGTGGGCCCAGTAACATTGTTACTGTATTTGGCATATCGAATACGTCACGAGTAGCTTGCCAGGCTTTTGCCGTGCGGGTGAGATGCTCTCAGTAGCTTGCCGGGCTCTCCGAGAGGGGCAGAAAAATCAAACTCTTATATATATATATATATATATATATATATTATATATACACCATTTTTCATACTGAGTCTTCAGATTGCAAGTGTATTTTACTGACAGTCTATCTCAATTTTTTTAAATTTATTTCTGTATCAATTCTAAGCGCATTTCAGTGTATCTCCAGTAGAAGCTTACATACCAGCTACTAACAATTCAGGTGACAGAAAAGGCCCTGGGGTCTGCTGGGTAGGGCCTGCTGGGATCACTCTGGAAGAGAAAAGCACTGCAGACTAGACTGGCGGCTGGTCCCTAAAATCAGTTCCCCCCACTCTGCGCCCAGCCCAGGGCCATGGATGGGGGACACAGCTCCCCTGCAGTCTGATCAGTCTGATACCTCCCTTAGCCGCTCAGGCACCCACTTGGCCGCAACGGCTTGCACTGCCCTCAGCTTCCAAGGGCTCACGAGGCCCAGCTGCATCCAGTGAAACCCGGCCAGCCCCGCCCTAGGAACTCTGGTTCCAGGGAGATTAGCTCTGGAGTCCGCTGACACCCCTTGCAGCCCGGCCCCTTGAGCCTGGAGCTGCTAAGCTGCGTGGCGCCACGCTGAGGCCGGCGAGGTGGCTCTGCTCTGCAGGACACAGTTCCTCCCTCCACTGGACTAGAACACCCTGAACTGCTGCTCACTGAGCTGCTTCCAGAATTCGGAATCTCCACAGTGCTGCTAAGGAGAGCAAGCGAACCACGCCCAGCCCCTTGCCTTTGCTTTTTCAGCTTTGTTTTGGGTTTTTTGTTGGGGAGCCACATCACAGTGCTCAGGGCTTACTCCTAATTCTGATGCAGGGATCACTCCTGGCGGGGCTCAGGGGGCCATCTGTAGTGCTGGAGATTGAGCCCGGGTTGGCCGTGTGCGAGGCAAATGCCCGACCTGCTGCACTGTCGCTCTGCCCCCGATTGTGATTCTGTGAACTTGAGCACGTTCTTTCTTGCATGCCTTGATTTCCCCCTGAAAAAGCTCAGAATGAGAAGAGCCTGTCGCTCACCTCCACGTGGGGCGGGTTCGCTCTGCTAACACACCCTGAGCACTTAGAACAGTTTGGAGCAGGGCTGCGAGTTCAGGACACGTTTGCCACTTTCCAGTCTAGAGCCCCACTTAGAGGTGGGACCCGGAGCTCAGGGGGGCTCTGCCTTGGCCCGGGTCACCCAGCGACTGAGAAATGATGGTGCTCAGAGCCCATGAAGGGCTGCATTTTACAGAGCAGCCCCGTCACCCCCACGGCCGCACCACCGCCCCTCAGCCGCTAGCTAGCCTGACTTGGGGACCACATAGGCAAGAGTCTCCCAGGCTTCCTCAGGGAAGCCACAAACAGTCCCTCAGCTTAACTCTGGGCGACTTGGAGGTGCAGATCCCAGGAGCTCAGCCAGGCTGGGACCTTCATGCCACACAGGCCAGCATTGTTCTGCCCGGGGAGGCCCGGCAGAGGCCGGCAAGTCTGAGCAGGTTGGCTGATGTTCTAACCCTCCACTTCCTGCTACTATTTACCAAGTTCAAGTTTCTACTCCTTGCAGAGAGGATCTGAGGAGGAGCTACCCTGGCCAGGATTCCACAGCCCCGTCCACTGTCCCACAGCGGGTCCACTCTGCCCTGGCCTTTCCTGCCAAGGACAAAGGAGTGCAGGACTCCCCATGCCTCCCAAACACACTCATGACCCTTTGCACAAGAAGCCCAGAGCTTCTGCCTGCAGATCAAGCCCTGGGTGGGCTGTGGGATGTGGCTTCCAGGGGGCTGTTTTGATTTTCACTGTGCCGGGGCAGCCCGCTGGGCCTGGAGTCTGTGTTCATCAGAACACGGGTGAGGCCCTCTGCCTACACTTTTGCCCAGAGTTAGAGCAGATGACACAGAGCTCAGCTTCCTGTTGGCTCCAGGCAGCACACAGGTGACTCCGAGAGGCTTCAAGATGCCCCCCACAGCTCAAGTTGCCTTCCAGGAGCTCAGGCTTGTCACAGGGGTGCTTTGTCATGAGGCAGAAGTGAGGGGTGCAGTCAGGGGGCACCCACGTGACTCCAGCCAGCCCTCCATCACCTGCAGGCAGGAAAAGGGGGTGAGGGGAGGTGGAAGGGGTCTGTCCCAGCCATGCAGAGCCCAGAGGCTTAAGCACAACCTCTCTGAGCACAGACAGACAGACAACGGACAGTAATGCAGGACTCCAAGTGAGAAAGCAGCCCCAAGGGGTCAGAGAGATAAAGCAGGGGTTAAGGCTCTTGCCTTGCACGCGACTTCCCCTGGTTCTATCCCCAGCACCCAGTGGTCTCTGAAACAGCCCAGAGGCCCCCAGCACTGCCCAGGTTGGCACCTCAGTGCCCGACAGTACCGTACCTCCAGCCTTTGCAGTTCAATGCTGCCTGCCTGGTTGCTGACAACCACTAGAAAGACCTCCCTCATCCCATCCCCCAGGAGGACCCAAAAGGAAAGAAAAACTTAAAAAAGAAAGAGAGGGGGCTGGAGAGATAGCACAGTGGGTAGGGCGTTTGCCTTGCACGTGGCCGACCTGGGTTCGATTCCCAGCATCCCATAGGGTCCCCTGAGCACCGCCAGGGGTAACTCCTGAGTGCAGAGCCAGGAGTAACCCCTGTGCATCGCCAGGTGTGACCCAAAAAACTCAAAAACACTCAAACACTGTCCTCCCGTTGTTCATCGATTTGCTCGAGCAGGCCCAGTAACGTCTCCATTGTGAGACTTCTTGTTACTGTGTTTGGCATACTGAATACTCTCGGTAGCTTGCCAGGCTCTCTGAGAGGGGCGGAGGAATCGAACCTGGCTCGGCCAGGCTGGCTGCGCACAAGGCAAACGCCCGACCGCTGTGCTATCTGGCTGTGACCTTAGTGCAGTAGGCAGCGTGACAGACCCAAAAGAGAGAGAGAGAGAGAGAGAGAAAAGATCAACACGCGATGGCCTCGGTTAAGTCTGGACTATGCGGACCACAGCCAGGCAAGCAACCCAAAGCAAACGTCTGTAAGAAGCAACAAAAGAGTTGGAATGTTATAGCTCCAGAAGCTTAGAGACGTGTGGACCCATCACCATGTATCTAGGCAGATCTTGTCCGAGCCCTGATTCAAAAAAGGAATATTCGTGTGTATGTATGTGGCTGTCAGAAAATGGGGACACTGACCAAACTTCGATAGTTGAAATCAGGGTCAGGAAGGAGGTGCCCCGTGCTCCTTCCCCAGGTAAGACCCAGGCTGCACCTTTGAGGCTCCTGGGCCCCCTAAATTGCTCTGTACAGTTCTGGCTGTGACATTACCCCCCACACACACACACACATCTTCTCCCCCACACAGCCATGCATCATCACCCAAGGGTGCTCGAGGCACCCCGGGGTCCCTTCTGGAACCTTCTGGAACCCCACCTGCCTCTGCGCAGCCCCGCAGTGTGGTCAGAGACGGGGCTGCAGGGATGCGGACAGGTCAGCAGGGCACAGGCTGAGCATGCACACAGCCACTCCCGAGACTCCTTCCTCCCTGTGACTCACCCCCTGCCCCTGCCAGCCCTGCAAGGGCAAGCGGGGAGGACCCAGAGGTGCAGAGCCCCCGCTGGGCCACCGTGGGCCCCTGGGGAACAGCCGTGTCGCTGGGACTGGCATTCCCAAAGCAGAGAGGACGAGAGGAGGAAAGTGAGACTGTGATTGTCAGGGAGATGACAAAAACACTGGGGCTGAGTCCTGGTGACAGGCAAGCCCTCAGCCTGGCAGGGAGGGTGAGGGGGGTCTCCGGGCGTCCCTGCAGCCCCCCACCCCCAGGCTCTGGCAGGAGCAAGGTAAGCATGTTGGGGACCTCTAGCCCTGACTGCATGCATCACTCCCAAGCCTCCTACCCAGCATTTTTGAATTGATTTTATTTTTTATTGATTTTATCGATTGTATTGATTTTTATTGATTGACTTTGAGCGATAGCACAACAGGAGGGCATTTACCTTGCGCACAGCCAGCCCCGCCAAGCCCCTCTCGGAGAGCCCGGCAAGCTACCAAGAGTATCTCACCCTCGAGGCAAAGCCTGGCAAGCTCCCCGTGACGTATTCGATATGCCAGACACAGTAACAACAAGTCTCACAATGGAGACGTTACTGGGCCCGCTCGAGCAAATCGATGAACGACGGGAGGACAGACAGTGATTTTAGTTTTGTGGGATCAGGGCTTACTATGGGCTCTGCACTCCGGAATCACTCTTGGTGGGACCTGAGGGACTTCCTGTGGTGCCAGGAATCAAACCCATGTTGGCCACGTGGGAGGCAGGCCCCCTCCCTGCTATGCCATCGCTCCAGCCCCCCTTTTAAACATTCCTGACATCAGCTGAGATACTTCCAGGTGTGACGCGTCTGTGGGACCAGACGTGGAGGTCAGAGACAAAAACAGGCTGTTTTGGGAGCCTCATCCAGTGAGGGAGTCAGTGGCCAAAGTGGAAAACAAGAAGCAAGTCTCCAGGAGGAAGGTGTCCTGCCTGGCAGCGGGCAGCTCTGCAAGGCGCAGGGGACTAAGGAGGCCTCAGGGCGAGCCCGTGGCATGAGCCCTTCAGTGTCCCCCCTCTCTCTGAGAGGGAAGAAGGGGGAGGGATGCCAGGGAGCTCGAGCCTGACTAGGAGGTGGCAGGCAGACAGCAACCTCGTCCTCTCGCAGGCAGACAGGGAGGGAGGGACCATTCTCCCCTCCCCGAGGAATAAAGGAACTGTGGGGGTCTGTGGTGACCAGCCCTCACCCGCTTGTCTGTGCCTGGCCAGGAGCTGAATGACCTAACCTCCCAAGTGAGGGATGTGTCCGTGACGGTGGGCATGGACAGCCGCTGCCACATCGACCTGAGCGGCATCGTGGAGGAGGTGAAAGTCCAGTATGATGCCATCGCCGCTCGAAGCCTGGAAGAGGCAGAGGCGTACTCCCGGAGTCAGGTGCGTGACCCTCCAGGTGCACGCCTCCAGGGCCAGGTGTATGCCCTGAGCCAAGTGTGTGCCCCTGGGGCCAGGTACATATCACTGGAGCAATGTGTACCCCCAGAACCAGGTGCATACCCCGAGGGTCAGGTGGGTGCCCCCCAGGGCCAGATGTGCCCCAGAGCCAGATGTGTGCCCCTGAGACTAAGTATGGCGCCCCCCCATCATGTGCATGCCCCAGGACCAGGTATGTACCCTCAGGGCCAGGTGCATGTCCCCAGAGCCAAGTGTGTGCCACCCGACCAGGTGCATTCCCCTGAGGCCACAGGTGTGCTTCCGGAGTCAGGTGTGTAACCTCAGGGCCACGTGTGTGCTCCTGGGGCTCCATAATGGGCTTCCAGAGTCAGATGGGGGCCCTCAGAGCTAATTCCGCAGTTAAAGCTTCCAGAGCCAGGCTCTGGGCAGGTCACACCAGGCAGGAGCAGTAGCCAAGGGGCCTGCAGTGGCTAAGAGACTGAGAGAGGAGGACGGGTGGGGGCAGTCGGGGTCTGCAGCATGCCAGTCGCAAGCGGGAGACGGGTGGGGAGCCCGTTATTGCATGCTGCAGAAGCTCCTGGCCCTAGTGGTTTCATCAGGACTGAGAGTTTTGTCTTTAGTGGTCCAATGTCTACTCTGAGACTGAACTCTTCTGCACCTTTGGGTGATTCTTCCCTCCACTGCTGGGTGGATGCCCAGGGACTACAGTGGGCAGTGGCTGGGCACAGGGTGAGTGGAGGGGTGTGTGTGTGTGTGTGTGTGTGTGTGTGTGTGTGTGTGTACATGTGCTGAGGGTCTCCGGGCCTCGAGGGAGCCAATCTATAGCCACACCAAAGCCTGTCTCCAATCACAGACTTGTCTCTGGGGGCCACTGCTTTCCTGGGGCCCGGGACTTTCTGATTTTTTACAGCAGTAACTGTGTGCCCTCCAGAAGGCGAGGCCAGGTGTGGGCAGGAGGAAGGAGGCATCCAGGGAGCATCATTTCCAGGGAGGCAGGAGAGCGGCCGGGCGTGGGAGTGGTGCTTCGGGGAAGGGGGTGCGGCCAGGGCCTGGGACTGCCCCTCATGGCCCCCTGGCACCCCCACAGCTGCAGGAGCGGGCAGCGCGCTCGGCCGAGTACGGGAGCAGCCTCCAGAGCTGCCGCAGCGAGATCGCGGACCTCAACGTGAACATCCAGAAGCTCAGGTCGCAGATCCTCTCGGTCAAGAGCCACGTGAGCGCCCCTGGGCGGGATCTGGGGGAGGGGCGGGCACATGCAAGCACAGGCAAGCACACGGGGTCTCCCGGGGCGGAGCAGGAGCGGACTGGGTGACCCTGGGCGAGCCACGGAGCAGCCCCCCGTCTGCCTTCCCTTCTCTCCGCCAAGAAGGCACGTGGAGGGGCTGGAGCGGTAGCACAGCGGGTAGGGCGTTTGCCTTGCACGCAGCCAACATGACAGACACAGGTTCGATTCCCAGCACCCCATATGGTCCCCTGGGCACCGCCAGGAGCAATTCCTGAGTGCATGAGCCAGGAGTAACCCCTGAGCATCGCCGGGTGTGACCCAAAAAGCAAAAAAAAAAAAAAAAAAAAAGCACGTGGATCCCGTGAGCTGGGCAGGTGCAGGTGCCCTGTGGACTGGCCCCGGCCGTCGGGACAGGAGAGCAGCCCAGCACACGCCCCACGCTCGCCTCCCTCCAGGCCTTGTGCCACCACTCCAAGAGGGGCCCAGAGGACAAAGTCCGCCCCCAGAGCAGCACCGCCCTGCAAGGACAGTGAGGCCAGGGCACGGCACGTGGCTGGCACCGAACTCCCCCTGGCCTCCGGGCACCCCGCTGAGCCGTCCCTCCCCGCGCACATCCCCAGCCAGGGCAGAGAAGGGCCCGAGGCCCACTCTCAGCCCAGCCACCGCGTCCAGTGACCTTTGTGCTCCTGGCTGCAGTGCCTGAAACTGGAGGAGAACATCAAGGCCGCCGAGGAGCAGGGGGAACTGGCCTTCCAGGACGCGAAGGCCAAGCTGGCCCAGCTGGAAGGCGCCCTGCAGCAGGCCAAGCAGGACATGGCGCGCCAGCTGCGCGAGTACCAGCAGCTGATGAACACCAAGCTGGCCCTGGACATCGAGATCGCCACCTACAGCAAGCTGGTGGAGGGCGAGGAGAGCCGGTGAGGGAGTGGGCGTGGCCCGGCGGTGGGCGTGGTCCGCGGCGGGTTGTTTCGTGGGCGGGGTCTGGTGTGGGCGGGGTCGTGGGCGTGCCCTGAGATGGGCGTGGCCGCTGTGGGTTGTGTTGTGGGCGTGGTCTGGCGTGGGCGGAGTCGTGGGCGTGGCCTGATGTGGGCGTGGCCTTGCGGTAGGTGAGCTTGCTTAATCGCCAGGAGTGGTCCAGACACAAAAACAAAAAATGTTTTCCCATCCAGAACATGGGCTGGTCCTTTTTTTTTTTCTTTTTGGGTCACACCTATTGCTTCAGCCCCTTGCCTTCATTTTTTTTTAATTTTTTTTATTTTTTGCTTTTTGGGTCACACCCGGCGATGCTCAGGGGTTACTCCTGGCTCTGCACTCAGGAGTTACTCCTGGCAGTGCTCGGAGGACCATATGGATGCTGGGAATTGAACCCGGGTCGGCCGCGTGCAAGGCAAACGCCCTACCCGCTGCACTATTGCTCCAGCCCCTGGGAGTCCTAAATGATTCCTAAATGCATGGCATATATTAGCCATTTGACTAGCAAAGAGGGGGCAGACGCCCACCGAGGACAAGCTGGCTAAGAGGTGTCACAGAGCAGCGTAATTCGGGGCCGGGAGAGGCACCAAGACCTGCCGTCCCCAGATCTCGGCTCCCAGGCAGGCACATCAGTCTCCAGCTCTCTTCACAGTTCACACCCCTTCTCCTCAGGATGGACCTGCCATCAACGGCTGTGGTCAGCACTGTGCAGTCCAGACCCAGAATCGGTGAGTGAGCTTTACCCCAGGAACCCATGATGGGGAGGAGCAAGGCAGGGGCCCAGGACCCAGAAGGCAGTGTTTTAAGACCCTCCCAAACCTCCAGCCCCTCCCCTCCCTCACCCTTTGTGTTCCCTGTAGCTGTGTCCAAGTGCAGTGTCCCTAGAGCCTCCTCCCGGAAGAAGAAGAACAAAAAAGGGCCTGTGATTCAAATCACCGAGATGTCCGAGAAGTTCCTCTTGCAAGAGTCGGAGGCTTCAGACTAAGGCCGGAGGCTCCGGGAGCCCCAGTCACTCCCACTGCAGCGGGAGGCACTTAAGATGGACTCCAGAAAGCACCAGGCCTGGAGGGAGGCAAGCCTGGTCCTAAACTGGAGTTCCAAAGAGTGCTTGCTTGGGGGAGGGTTGGGGGCTGCAGGGTGGGCGGCCCAGGAGAGTGGCCTCCTCACCCATCACCAGCTTGCAGCCCTGCCCGCCAGCCGCCAGAGACCTCCCCCATGATCAACTGGAATTGAACAGGGTCAGCCTTGTCCGGGCTCCTTGCTCCCCTGAGGCTCCTCTCCCAGCACATCCCCAAACTCCAGCCCTTGCCCCAAACTCCCATCTCCAGCCTGGCCTGGCCTCTGCCCCGGAAGGGAGGCCGCTGCCTGCGTCCTCACTGACTGGCAGCCTCAACCCCGCCTGGGGAGTACTGGATCCGGAGCTCCCGGGAAACTGCGTGCTAAGTCCCCCCCTGGCTTCCACCGCCGGGGTCCCCAGAGACTTGACAGTATTATGGGAGGGAGGAAAGAGGGCCACAGGTGTTTGGGACTGGGTTTTAAGAGAGGCCATCCAGACACACACACACACACACACACACACACACACACACACACACCTTCTTCTACATGGCCTTCTCAGCAGACACAGTGCAGGCCAGGCCCAGAATATTCCAGAAGCTATTCTTGCCATGATGAGTGCCCTGGGGGCAGAGTCCCAGTTGTGAGTGAAACCTGCTCTCACCTCCACTCTGCCTGTGCCCGTTCTCTGCCTCCTGGTAGCTCTTTCACAGCCCGAAACCTGGCTTCGGGGCTCCGTGTCCTGGGCCACCCCAGGGCCACTTCCCAGGAGTCCCACTCAGACTCGCTCATCCACAGTCCAGCCCTTCCCTCTTCATTCCCTCAAGAGCCTAGAGACCCCCACCCCACCCCCCACGGCCCTGCCCTCACCTCCGTGCCTGCTCCCAGCCTCAGTGGGGCCAGGCAGATCTGGGAGGCCTCAGTAACACCCTCTAGGGAGCTCAACCAACGAGAAAGTCTGCCTTCAACCAAAGTTCTGGAGCTGGAAGGATTTCCCTCCCTTCTCAGGGCCAGCAGTTCCAGCCTCCCCTTCTGCCACCTTCTCCTTGCCTCCTCTCGCCTGCCTGCCCCTTGCCTCACCTCCCCCTTCAGCCCCTTCTTGGTTTCCCTCTTTTCACCCATTTTCCAGGACCAGGTGGCCCAAGGTCTTGACTCCAACTAGGCCTAAGTCCTCCCGGCCTATAGGGGGCGCCAAAGGGCCGCTGGCGTTCAGGCTGGAAGAAACTCAAAAGATTGACCCGTCGAATCCCAAAAGGGTGTTGATTGCTGCTTTTTCTCCACCTATTTATTGGTTTCCAAGGGAGCAACTCCTCAGTGGGGATACAAGTATATAAAGTATATATATTATTTTTTCATAACTTATGTCGCTTTTAACTTATTGCTTCTCCTCCTGTTTCTGCATAATCCATGCCATATATTATACTGTCTGGATAGAAAACATGCGTCCCAGCTACCCTGCCCACTGGCTAACTCTGGGTGTCAATAAAGTGCCGAGATCTGTCTATGTTCAAAGTTTCGTGTCTGGTTCATTTGGTTTTTGTTTGGGGGGGGCAATACCCAGCAATGCTCAGGGGTGGTTACTCCTGGCTCTGTTCCTGGCAGGGTTCGAGGGACCCTATGGGATGGTGGGGATCGAACCTGGGTCAGCCACGTGCAAGATTCTCTCCGACCCCTTGTGTCTGTTTTGATCTCCACTCTCAGAACAGTCAGTCACTGGAGAGCCAGTTAAGCCACAGGATTGGGGAATCCTCCAGTTATGGAGAATTCTATGACCCCACTGTACCTTCCGACCCCGGCAGTTTGACACCACCCTCACCCGCGTTCCCGACCCCCATCCCCACACCCAGCCTGCAGTGCCGGTGTCCCTGTGGGCCCACTTCCCAGCCTCCCCGGCGTGTGTGGGCGGCAGGTGGGCCGCCCCAGCAAGCACTGGCATGGGGGTTCCCCAGGGGTGCTGCGAGCTTTCTCCAGTACCTCTGCCAGGACGTGGGGGCTGACACAGAAAGCCACAGGAGATATTCTGATGGGTACAGGCCTAATCCTGTCGGATCGAATTCTAGATCAACAAACAAGGGTTGAGGGCCTTCTCCCGGCCCAGCCCTCCGCCCTCCGCCAAAGACACACAGGCTGACAAGCCAACACCTGGCAACAGGCGTCCCAGGTCCGCACAGTGTGTGGCCTGGCCCTGTTGGGGGTCACAGAAGGTGGGACTTGGTGGTGGTGGTTGTGGAGGGAGGGGAGTGGGGCTTGCTGTGGGTGTGAGGGAGCTGGACGGAAGGGAAGCAGGAATCCAGGGCAGCCAGGAGGGACATTGAGGGCCTGGCTTCTCCATTCTCCGGCCAGCATACGACCTCAGGTAGGCAGTCCCGTGTGCGAGCCCGTGCCTCCCTTCCCGGCCCCTCTCCGGCCCCCTGACCGAATTGCTGGCAGATTCCCAGGAGGAACTTTGGCTTTTGGCTCTTGGCACTCAGACCTGCAATAGCTCATCAAGTGTAGGGGATTAATAGTGCTGTTGTCTTGTTGTTACAGCAGATGTATGGATTAAAGACAACCTACTAGTCAGGAATTCCAATCTGGGCCAGCAGGCCTTGGGCTGGCTGGCTCCCAGGTCACACACAGAGGTCCCTGGGCCTTGAGGGCAGAGATTGAGGCCCTGGGTTCAATTCCCACCACCAACACCACACACACACACACACACACGCACACACACAAATGAGGAAAAGATACGTGAATTTTGTTTGTTTGCTTGTTTGGGGGCCATGCGCAGCAATTCTCAGGGTTCACTTTGGGCTCTGCACTCAGGAATCAGTCCTGGCGGTGCTCAGGGGACCGTATGGGATGCTGGGGTCGAACCTGGGTCGGTCACATGCCAGCCAAGAGCTTTACCCACTGCCCTATCTCAATTAATGTTAAAAAGGAAAACACACAGGAGAGATTTGTTGCTGGTGGATTCCGTGATATGCAGGGAGCCTGGAAGCACCTTTAGGGGGAGTCTCCCCACTTCCTCTTGGCTGCCTCTGTCACCCAGTGGGCGTCTGAGGGTGTCAGGACTGATAGTCGGGCCTAAGCACAGGTGCTGGCACCTCCCAGCTCCCCCAGGTAGCTGTCGGGCTGTGCCTGAATCTCACTCCATCTGAGAATCGAGACCCAACACCTCAATCTCTCGGGGAACCTTGGCCTCAAGCTGGAGGGAGATATTTGCTCTTTGCAGGAAAGGAAAAATCAGGCTGAACTTGACTGGGTTCCCCCAACCTGCCCCGGTCTGTCCCCTGGGAGTGTGGAGTGGGCAGGCAGGGAGTTAGTTGGGGAGCTGGCAGTGAGTTCTTGGGATGTGATGGAATTCTTGGGCACGGTGCGGGGCATGAAAAACGCCGTTTGCCTGCCCCTGCTCCACATTTTGTTTTTCTTAAAAACCCTGCTCCTCCAAAAGGAGAGAGAGAACAAAAGGGAATGCCCTGCCACAGAGGCAGGGTGGGACGGGGGGAGGGGGGGTGAGAGAGATACTGGGACCCGTGGTGGTGGGAAATGGGCACTGGTGGAGGGATGGGTGTTCCATCATCGTACAATTGAAACCCAAGCACAAAACTTTGTAAATCTACAACTGTACCTCGTGGTGTTTCACTAACAAAAATTTTTAAAAAAATGTAAATGATGGAGAATGGGCACTGGTGGAGGGATGGGTACTGGATCATCGTGTAACTGAAACCCAAGCACAGAAATTTGTAAGTCTACAACTGTACCTCATGGTGTTTCACTAATAAAAATTAAAAATAAATAAATAAATAAATAAAAACCCTGCTCCTTCCCCCCTTAACCATCTGCAAGGGAAGGACATCTGGGCTGAAAACTTGACCTTGGCAAATAGTTTCATGACCACTCTCCGCTATCGAAAGAACCACCCAGAGGCGGGCAGGGGTGAGTAACCGCCAGAATGTCCCGGGGAACATGTCCAGACGACCCATCAGTAACCTTTTGTTCGTACCATTTGAAGTTATGTTTTCTTTTTTTTTTTTTTTTTGCTTTTTGGGTCACACCTGGCGATGCACAGGGGTTGCTCCTGGCTCTGCACTCAGGAATTACCCCTGGTGGTGCACAGGGGACCATATGGGATGCTGGGAATCGAACCCGGGTCGACCCGGGTCAGCAGCGTGCAAGGCAAGTGCCCTACCTGCTGTGCTATCACTCTAGCCCCTATGTTTTCTTTTGGATCGTGAAACTTGCATTTTGACTTATGCTTTTCTTTGAACCTGTAAGCAAGGGCTATGATGTAAACTGACTATAAAACCTGAAGCGTCTCCCTTGCTCAGGGTCTTACTTTGGCCTGCGTGCCTGAGAACTTGACCCCAGCTAGCTGGCTTGAACAAACTCTGCTTGTGGTTTGCATGACTGGCTGGAATCTTTGTGTGGTTCGAAAGAGGGACTATCGGCCTCGGACCCAAACAGAATCAAGATGGGATGTGAAGAAGGTACTGTGTCACTAGCCCTGAGAGCATTATTGCGAGACCCACTTTGTGGACACAGAAACTGAGATCTGATAAGTCCCTCACAGGCCCAGGGAGGGCTGGGTCCCCCTCCTTCATTCAGCACAAGTGAAGGGCTGGCTCAAGGACTTGGAAGAGGACATCAAAGGCTTCAAACTCTCCTTCTTGACAAACATAGCAACAAACTCCTTTCTTAAATATATACTGGGTGTGGGCCACGCCCGGCAGTGTTCAGGGCTGACTCCTGGCTCTGCTCAGGAATCACTCCCGGAGGGCTTGAGGACCGTATGGATTGAACACGGGTCAGCCGCGTGCAAGGCAATGCCCTACCCGCTGGGCTATCTCTCCGGCCCCATTAACAAACTTAACTAGGTAGGCAGCCCACGTGGGGAAGTTTGGGGAAACTACATCTAAACTAACTTGGACAAGGAAGAGAGCATGCAAGTCCACACTGCCGGGCATGTTGCCTGCACACACTCGCTGCCCACGTCTCCCTTCCGAGATGTGCAACCTCCGTCCATGCACTCTGCCTCTGGAGAAGCCCCGGTTCTCACTAGAATGTGCTGGACTCTCTTCTCCCTCTTCCTGATCCCCTTCCTCTTACCTAAATAAAAACGGTTTCTTTTCTGTGAGGGCAAAGCAACAGACCCAAAAGGCCTTGAAGGGGCTGGAGCAATAGCACAGCAGGTAGGGCATTTGCCTTGCACGCGGCCGACCCGGGTTCAATTACCAGCATTCCATAGGGTCCCCTGAGCACCGCCAGGGGTGATTCCTGAGTGCAGAGCCAGGAGGAACCTCTGTGCATCGCTGGGTGTGACCAGAAAAGAAAAAAAAAAAAAGGCCTTGGTAAGCTCTAGGGCTGAATTCTCCCTTTCCTGCAAAGAGCAAAGCCTCGCTCCAGCCTGAGTCCGTGGCTCCCTAAGGAAGCAGGTGGCGGGCATCATCTTCCACAGTGACTGAACAAGCAGGCTCCAGGTGAGCTCCACGGCTGCCTCGTGGGCTGATGAGACATGAGGTCTGTACCATGCAGGGGCTCATTGCAGACTTTTTTTTTTCTTTTTGGGTCACACCCAGCGATGCTCAGGAGTTACTCCTGGCTCTGCACTCAAGAATCACTCCTGGCAGTGCTCGGGGGACCATATGAGATGCTGGGAATCGAACCCGGGTCGGCCGCATGCAAGGCAAACGCCCTCCCCGCTGTGCTATCACTCCAGCCCCTCATTGCAGACTTTCACCAGTCCGAAATCTCCCAGGATCTTTCGGGATGACAGAGGCGGAGAGAGAGAAAACGGTAGATTGTTTTCCTTGAAGCTCCTCACAGAAGTCACCCAGGGAACCTCCACCAGCAACAAAAGGAATCTCAGGAAGGAGGTAAAATATTTTGCCAAGTAAGAGAAGTTTAGTTAGGAGAAGAATTGCGATGTATTTGACAGAGCATCTGCTTTTCCAGAGTGGAGAGAGCCACGTACACATTTAAAGAGATGCAGGCAAATCCCCACAGCGGGGAATATGTGCCATAAAGTAAAAAAAAAGGAGTTACATGGGGCTGGAGCGATAGCACAGCGGGTAGGGCGTTTGCCTTGCGCGCAGCCAACATGGGTTCGATTCCCAGCACCCCACATGGTCCCCTGAGCACCGCCAGGAGCAATTCCTGAGTGCATGAGCCAAGAGTAACCCCTGAGCATCGCCGGGTGTGACCTAAAAAGCAAAAAAAAAAGGAGTTACATATCTCAGACCTGCACAAGACCTGCTCAGCTTACACACACACACACACACACAACACACGCGCGCGCAAAGTCCCACACTAAGCTTGGCACCGATACCTTTTTTTAAAAATTTTTATTAGTGAGACATCATGAGGTATAGTTGTAGACTTACAAATTTTTGTGCTTGGGCTTCAATTATCACTTAATCACTTAATCACTTAACTTCCCGTTAATCGTCGATTTGCTCGAGTGGGCACCAGTAATGTCTCCATTTGTCCCTGTCGCGTGCTAGTGTAGCCCAATGGCATCTGTTCGCTCCGGGAACATGAAGGGCCTCAAACTGATCGTTCATGACCTTGACGAAGAAGTCTGACCATCTGGTAGGTGGGCGGCCACGCGGTCTTTTGACATCCCGTGGAATCCAGTCGGTAACGGCTCTAGTCCAGCGGTCATCTTTAAATCTCATTACGTGACCAGCCCATCTGATTTTCGACACCTTGGCAAATGAGACAGCGTCCCTGATTCTTGATCGTCGACGGATGTCAGAACACCGGATTCTTTCTCTCATTTGAGTGAAACGTGATATTCCAAGCATAGCTCTTTCAATTCCTCTTTGGGAGACCTGAATAGCGTTCTCATCCTGCTTGCGTAGGGCCCAGGTCTCTGAGGCATATGTTAATGCAGGAAGAACAGTGGGATCAAAGAGATGTGCCCGGAGCCGGAGGTTCTTCGTCCTCTTAGCTATTTCTTCGACGTTCTTGAAGGCGTTCCAAGCCGCTCTCTTCCTCCTGCGCAGCTCGGGTGCCAGGTCATTTGTCATGTTGACCTCTCGACCTAGGTACACATAGCTGTTGCATTCGGAGATGGTCGTTCCGTTGAGAGCGAATGGGGCATCAGGAACGAGGCTGTTTCTCATAAACATTGTCTTCGTAAGATTAAGCTGTAGTCCGACCTTTCCACACTCACGGTCGAAGTCGGCCAGCATTTGTGCCGCTTGGCTGATGTTTGGTGTCATTAAAACAATGTCATCAGCAAAGCGGAGGTGGTGAAGGATGAGAAGGATGAGAAGGCTTCAATTATACAATGATCAAATACCCATCCCTCCACCAGTGCCCATTTCCCACCACCACGGATCCCAGTATCCCTCCCACCCCCACCCCCACCCCCATCCCACCGATGCCTTTTCTCTTTCAATTCTTATTATAGTCTCTGTTCCTACTTGGAACCTCTCCTCTCAGGGGGTTCCAGCCTATGCGCCAGGCCTGGAATTCTGCATCTCAGACAGCTCCTCTGCTTCAAAGGCCTCCAGGTCTCTGGGCTAGTTTGCGTTCCAGACACAGACTTTCCCAGTTCAGTTGTCAGGCCCCACCCCTACCCCTTGCGACAAACTGATGGCCAAGCCAAACCCAGGAGAGGCCAGAGCGGAGAACAGCTCTCCTTTCATCTTTGGTTTAGAGAAAGTTCTGAGCTATACTTTTTTTTTTTTTTGCTTTTTGGGTCACACCTGGCAATGCACAGGGGTTACTCCTGGCTCTGCACTCAGGAGTTTCTCCTGGCGGTGCTCAGGGGACCATATGGGATGCTGGGAATCGAACCTGGGTCGGCTGCGTGCAAGGCAAACGCCCTACCCGCTGTGCTATCTCTCCAGCCCCGAGCTATACATTTCTGAGGACTGATTTGGGTTTCTGAGTCTGAATATAAAAATATAGATTAGGGGCTGGCGGGGGTGGGGGTTAGGAGCGTCAGGTTGGTCTTCCTTGGAAGCCTGAGGTCCTGAGTCTGATCCCTGGGGCAGCCACTGGCCCCGAGAGCGGAGACCCAGCTGCTCTGCCGTCTAGAACCGTGGGGCCACTGCAGCGTGTGTCCTCAGGTCACACAGCCCAGCTGCGGGGGAGAACTAGAATGTACCACCCCCTGCGAGCACTGTGTGAGCACCAGAGCAACCCCCGGTGAGCACTACAACCAGAAGATACGCCAGTGCTACGACTGCGTGAGAGCGCCCCCTAGCGAGTTCATGCGCAAACACCACAAGGAAAGTGTGGACCCCTGTGACGCTGCAACCAAGTGTGTGTGCCCCCCCCCCACCCATGGGATGGAAGGAGAGAGGGAACACGCACACAGATGCATGCCAATAGGATGTGACTTATGATATACATACCCGACCGTCCTCTCCTTCTTGCTTTCTTTGAACTTACTTGGCTGGAGCCATAGCACAGGGGTAGGCGTTTGCCTTGCACATGGTCAATCTGGCCAATCTGAGTTCGATTCCCCCGCTCCTCTCAGAGAGCCCGGCAAGCTACAGAGAGTATCCCACCCGCATGGCAAAGCCTGTCAAGCTCCCCGTGACGTATTCGATCTGCCAGACACAGTAACAACAAGTCTCACGATGGAGACGTTACTGGGCCCGCTCGAGCAAATCGATGAACAACGGGAGGACAGTGACAGTGACAGTGCTGCTACTTGGATCACTTTCCAGTTTCTTGGGGTGAATGTTTAAATTGAACACCCTTCTTTTTCAGGAAGACCATTTGACTGCTTCCTGTCGCTTTCTCACAAAACAATTTTACCTGCACTTCTTTAAAACAATTTTATTCTTGGAGTCTGGAGCGATAATACAGCGGGTAGGATATTTGCTTTGCGTGTGGCTGACCCAGGTTTGATTCCCAACACCCTCATATGTTTCCCTGAGATTGTCAGGAATGGTCCCTGAGCCTATAGCCAGTAGTAGTAAGCCCTGAGCACCATGGGGTGTGACCCATACAATTAAATTTTTCATTCATTTTAAAATAAAATAATTTTATTCTTGGACCAGAGTGATAGTCCAGGAGTGATTCTGTTGGGTACCGAGCGGTACCTGACAGACTCCATGATGGACTCCGTTCTTGAAGTCCCTGCTCCATGCCTCTTGTTGCATTTCCCTGTCCCACACGTTGTTTTTCTGGATGGATTGTAGTTCTCAGGGTTGTGCTCTTCCCTACTCCACCCTCGCCATCTGCCAAAGAAGGACATCTGGGTTGATAACTCACCTTGGTTCTCAGAATTCTGCTTCTTCCGCCCCGGGCTGATAGCTCGGCCCTGGTTCCCAGAAACCACCCAAATGGGAACAGGGGGGAAGGGAACAACCTCCAGAAGGGCCAGAAGGGCCGGGAAATTATCAGGATAAGACGACCTGTTTGTGGGGCTGGAGCGATAGCACAGCGGGTAGGGCGTTTGCCTTGCACACGGCCGACCCGGGTTTGATTCCCAGCATCCCATATGGTCCCCTGAGCACCGCCAGGAGTAACTCCTGAGTGCAGAGCCAGGAGGAACCTCTGTGCATCGCCGGGTGTGACCCAAAAAAGCAAAAAAAAAAAAAAAAAAACATACACCGGCTCTAAAAATTGAAGCATCTCCCTTGCTCAGGGTCTTGTTCTGGCCTGCGTGCCTAAGAGCTTGACCCCAGCTAGCCGGCTTGAATAAACTCCGTTTGTGTTTTGCATTACTGGCTGGACTCTGTGTGTGGTTCGGAGAGGACAGATTATCAATCTCGGACCCTAACAATCCCTGTGCAGAGAGGCAGGAATAAGCCCTGAGCACCCAAAAGAAAAACATTCACAAAATAAAAATCTAAAAGTTTTATTCCTGACTCAGAAGTTATTTAGAAACATCCTGCCGGGGGTCATTCTTTTCACACACATGCCCTAAACTCAACATATTCTGAGTGTGGCCCCACCTGAGATGCTCAGGGAGACGGAACTCTTCTGGCTCTGATCTGTGTCCTGGGGGCCTCCTGGCCTCCACTCTATCTGTGCTTCATTTGCCCTCTCCCAAATCCTTTCCCTGAACCCCAGCTTCTATGGAGTAGGGCTCACACCCCACTGCATCCTCAAGGAGGAAGCAACACAGCGCACAGCACCTGGCCCAGTGTTGGTGCTTGTTAGTGTGAGTGAGTGAAACCCTGCACTTTCCCAGCCAGTGTTCCCAGGTCTGAACACACCTTTGTCCCGTGAAGGTGAGGACATGTCTCCTTGGGTTTTCTACCTCAGTGCCGACGTAATGCTTGGCACAGTGAAGGGGCATGCAGGGAACGAGTGACGAAGAGGAGGAGAGGCGATGGAGGCCAGACATTAATTTGCTCCCCAGGGAAAGGACTCCCTGCCCTGTCCTGCCCTGCCCAAAGCCCCCAGAGGCTCCCCGACTCCCCTCCCTGCTCAGACTCCCTCCCCCCTTCCTCCCTCTTCCCGCCCCTGGTGCTCCAACAACCTCAAACAAGGAGCCCAGGGTCCCATCCCTGCCTATTCTAAGGACCGCAAATAAGCCATCTCTGGGTTTGGCATCTCCTTCTCCTTCTCTCTGGACCACTGACCACCATAAGAGGAGACCAGGGATCCTGGTCCAGCTCAGAGAGGCGAAGCCCCCCAACACAAGCCACCTGGAGGACAGATCAAGCGGTCTGTTCTATCCCTGGGGTCATGCCTCACCCCAGACCGCCTGCCAGTGAGCAGTGGAAACAACAGAGCAGGATCTGGGGGGGAGACCGCAGGTCCCTTCACACATGGAGTAGGGGGTGAGCATGTGTGCAGAGGTGGGTACAGCGGGCACCCGTGGGCCCTGTGGGGAAGCCCGGAGCACTGCCTTGCAGCAGAACTGGCATTCAGGCACCTCGGGGCTCCTGAGAAGCTCCCTGTAAGGGGGGGGGGGGCGATCCTGAATGCAGCAGGGTGGGGACTGTTGCATTACTTTCCTGCCCGTCCCCTGGTCTGTTCAGGCCTAAGGACAAACAGCCAGAAAGAAGAGGCTGGTGGGGAACCCAACAGAAACGAGGATGGGTAGAACCCGCACCAGCTGGGCAGAGAGCGGCAGTGTTAGTGAGAGGCTCCCTGAGGTAGGAGCCGGGGTAGGGTGGGGGGTTAGGGCGCTCGTTGGGGGTTAGGGCGCTCGTTGGCCTAGGAATGCTGACTCAGCCCCTGGGATCACGGGGCTTCCTGGGCGCAGCTGGGTGTCCTGGTGGCCCCCAAGACTGTGCACCACTGCAGACTCGACCCCCCCCCCCGACGAGCATCACTGGGGTAACCCTGGTGATCCCCCCCAGCCCCTCATACTGAGTGCCGGAGCAGACCAAGTTATCACAAGAGATGGCCCTGGGCCCCCTGAGCACAACTTGGGAGGCCCCAAAACCAAAACAAGAACCAAAAATCAGGGGCTAGAGCGATAGTACAGCGGGTAGGGCGTTTGCCTTGCTTGCACGCGGCAGACCGGGGTTCGATCCCCAGCATCCCATAGGGTCTCCTGAGCAACGCTAGGAGTAACTCCTGAGTGCAGAGCCAGGAGGGACCCCTGTGCATCGCCGGGCGTGACCCAAAAAGAAAAAAGAAAAGGGAAAAAAAAAGAACGGAAACTCCAAGAGGCTTCCTGGAGGACGCGGGCGTAAGCGGAGTGAGGAAGCAGTTCTGCTCCCGTCTGCACGGAGAGAAGCCGGCAATGCCTGAACTGGGAATGAGGGAAACTGTGGGATCCCCCGTCGCGATGTGGGGGTACCTGGCAGAGCTGCCACCCGGGCATAAATAAACAAGCCAGCGCGCACGCAGAGCAACGAGTCCACGCCCCGCACAGGCTGCTAAGAGCCGGATAGGCCCGCCGACTTGAGTGACAGGTGCGGCCGCCACTGCTGGGGAGGGACGCACGCGGGGGGCGGGCTTCCCGAGGGCTGTGCCCGCCCCTCGAGGACCGGGCCCGGAGGGAAGCGGGGAGCAGGGGGTCTTTGCCCTGAAGGGGCTTCTGGCTTCGGCAGCAGCATCCTGGCCCTGGCCCCGGCCCCGCGGAAGGCCCCTCGCTTGGACGGCCACGTGCCCCCGAGGCTCAGGCTGTGGAGTCCAGGCGGCGGGATGCCCGGGCAGCTCGCGGGGCCCCAGGGAGCCCCCCTGCACGCCCCCGCCGAGCCGGCGCTAGCCGGGTGGTCCTGGGAACCCTCCCCAGGTGGGGCTGCGGGGCTTCAGCGGGCCGGGCGCGACCCAAGGCTCCCCCACGCGCTCGGTCCCAGCAAAGGCGCTGGCGTGGGAGCGCCCAGGGGGGTCGGGCTCCAGGTGGCGGCGTCACCTGCACGCCCTCCCCCGCCCCCCGGAGAGATCGGCCTGGCGGGGTGGAGGAGGGGAGGGGAGGGGGGAGGGGGAGGCCCACCCCGCCGGCTCCTTCCCCGAGCGGAGCCGCATTCCTCTGGGCAAACGTCAGTGCCCGCGGCGCGGCGGGCCCCGCGGCGACCACTGCCCTCTGCCGGCCGCGGCCGGAGCTGCAAGCGGACTCCTCCCTCCCACAGTTCAGACCTTAGGGGTCAGACCTTGTCACACTGTATCAAACCATCCTTACAAGAACAGGGGCTTGGGGGCTGGAGCGAGAGCGCGGCGGGTAGGGCGTTTGCCTTGCACGCGGCCGGCCCGGGTTCGATTCCCAGCATCCCATAGGGTCCCCTGAGCACCGCCAGGACTCGTTCCTGAGTGCAGAGACAGGAGGAACCCCTTGCATCGCCGGGTGTGACCCAAAAAGGAGAGGGAAAAAAAAAAGAACAGGGTTTTGGGTGTTTTGGCCTTTTTTTGTTTTGTTTTGTTTGTTTGTTTGCTTGCTTTTAGCCCGGCAAGCTACTGAGAGCATCTCGCCCTCATGGCAAAGCCTGGCAAGCTCCCCGTGACGTATTCAATATGCCAAACACAGTAACAACAAGTCTCAAAATGAAGACGTTAACTGGGCCCGCTCGAGCAAATCGATGAAACAAAGGGTGACAGTGACAGTGACAGTGAATCCCCTCTTTGCTGGACTTTTTTTTGACTTTTTTTTTTTTCTCAAAGGGAAAAATCTGCTCTTCCCTCTTTCAGCTAAGGTCTGTGAGTTTGCAGTGATCCCTGGTTCCTCAACTTTTCAAAGAAAGCAAAAAAAAAAAAGAAAGAAAGAAAGAAACCTGCCTTTTCCCAGGCTCCCAGACCTGCACTCACCTCACACAAAATTCTGGGGGCCTCCAGCGTGCAGGGCATGTTCTAGGCTCCCGGGTGAGAGCGTGCACGAGCCTGCCCCAACCCTGCTCACTGCTTATTCCCACACCAGAAGAGACAGGGAGGAAGGACAGACAGCACCAAGCAGCCATGATCAGTGCAGGGAGAGGACGCAGAAGGGAGCGGAGGGAGCGTTGGTTAGGGGCATGCCTCACTGGCAAGGGGGCATTTCAGCAGAGCCCAGAAGGAGGGCGGGCTGTGGCTCAGCACAGGGCATGAGCCCCGCATGTGTGAGGCCCTGGGTTCAATCCCTAACGCTGCCTGCAATCAAAAGAATCCAGAAAGAGGGGCCTGAGAGATAGTGCAGTGGGCAGAGCACTTTCCTTGCGGGCAGCTCACCCAGGGTCATTCCCCGGCATCCCTCAAGCACCACCAGGACTAACCCCTGAGCACAGAGCCAGAAATAAGCCCTGAGCACTGCCAGGTGTGACCTGAAAAACAAAAATACCCAGAAAGGAACACAGAAGCCAGGATGCCTGAGAATGCCTGGCACACAGGTCAGAGGGCACGCAGGTCAGAGAGCACGCAGGTCAGAGGACCTGCTGGTGTGGTTTGGTGAACGCCAGCTTTGTCTGACTTGGGTCCAAGAGTGACAGAATCCAACTTCTGTGTGGGAAGAAGCAGAAGGCCACAGCAGAACAGTCATTTCTGGAATTTTCTCTGCCTGGATTTGACAGACCATGAGAGATCAGCTGCCAGTCCCTTTACACTCCAGTTTCCATTTCAGTGAACCGGGGGAGGGGGTGGGCCCTCAAACCCTTGACCCACTAGAATTTTAGCTTCTCGGGGCTGGAGCAATAGCACAGCGGGTAGGGCGTTTGCCTTGCACACGGCCGACCCGGGTTCGATTCCCAGCATCCCATATGGTCCCCTGAGCGCCGCTAGGGGTAATTCCTGAGTGCAGAGCCAGGAGTAACCCCTGTGCATTGCTGGGTGTGACCCAAAAAGCAAAAAAAAAATAAAAAAGAAAAGAAAAGAATTTTAGCTTCTGGCCAGTGTCACCGAGTGTGAAGTGGCTGGCTTGGCCAGGCCCAGGCACCCAACAGGGGCTCCTTGAATATTTGTCCAGGAGCTGGCAGGCAATGCCTGAGGGAGCGTCCTCTGGAAAGAAGCCACCTGGCTGCTTTCAAACGGCCCTTTTTTCTATTCCTCCAAGCCAAGACCACATGAAATACTGGAAAGGAGGAAGCAGGGGTCAGACATGGGTGGGCTTTGGGAAATGGAGGTTCCACCAGGCTTCCTAACTCGGGGAGGCAGGAGGCTGGGGCCCAGTGCAGGGGGACAGACACTCCGAATTTCAAAGTCCTTGTCCCAGCGGGGACAACTGCCAGGCATTGTGGCACTCGCACCGCAGCCCAAGGCCCCGACTCCGACTCTCCCAACCTCACAGGGACACCAACACACGACACTGACAGTCCCGTCATCATCACACAATAATGACACCAAAACACCCACTTCTAACGACCTCCAAAGCCATGCGGCCGACCCACATCCCACAATCACCGCCGGGCAAGCTTATTTATCGACCCAGTTTACAGACTCGTGATTAAATCTCAGAAGAGGTGAAGTGACCACAAAAATTCACATACACACCCGTGTCCAGGCTGAGAACCCCGGGGCCCCCTCAGGAGGGTTGCAGGCTGAGTCAGACCCCCACAGCTGCCCCATGCCAATGGCCTGGCACCACTGCCTCACAGCTGAGCTCTGCAGAGATGCCGAACTGCCAAAAGTTTCAGGCACACCAGTCTCAGGTGGAGGGCTCAGCGGTCTTCTTGGAGTGGGGGTGGACAGTCTCCCCCCATACTTACTTCCAGAGGCCCCAGAAGCACCCCCCACACACATCCCACAACCACCCACACATAAACTCACCACCCAGTTCATTGTTCTGGAGTTTGTGGAACACACAGCCACATTCCCAGCCATGCAACGCCTCCAAACTGTAAACTGCTGACATCCGAGTAGGAGCACCCCAAATTAGATGAGCGAACAACACAGAAGCCAACTTAGCTCAAGACACAAACACATTAACACAGAGGCTCAACCAGCAACAACAGCTTAGTAAACCTCAGACAGGGACTTAATGTCCCCATGAGGAGCACGTAGCACTGTCCTCCCATTGTTCATCGACTTGCTTGAGTGGGCACCAGCAACATCTCCATTGGGAGACTTGTTGTTACTGTGTTTGGCATATCGAATACGCCACAGGGAGCTTGTCAGGCTCTGCTGTGCAGACGGGATACTCCGAGAGGGATGGAGGAATCAAACCGAGGTCGGCCGCATGCAAGGCAAATGCCCCACCCGCTGTGCTATCGCTCGTTCCAGCCCATGATGAGATAAAGCAATTTTTTAAATTTTCTTTTATTGAATAGTCTATAGACCAACCATGATTGCCACTCAATGCCTCTCTTGCAAAACACAGTACCCAAAAGAAGACAGAGAGAACAAGGGGGAATGCCCTGCCACAGAGGCAGGGTGGGACGGGGGGGGGGGGGGGGGATGGGGGGGGAGGGATGCTGGAACCCGTGGTGCCGTGGTGGTGGAGGATGGGTACTGGTGGAGGGATGGGTACTTGATTACTGTATAACTGAAACCCAAGCACAAAAATTTGTAAGTCTATAACTGTACCTCATGGTGTTTCACTAATAAAAAAAAATTTTTAATTTCTTTTATTGAAGTATTTCTTGATCAGTTTTAACATGCAATATAAAATAAGTTGTTTTGTGCCTGCTGAGTGGTAGGTCTGGGAGGGCTGTTGGGAAAATGGGGAAATGGTGGAGGGAGGGTCAGCTGAAATACTGAAAACCTGTAACAAATATATCCTGAACAACTTTGTAAGCCACAGTGCTTAAATAAAGCGGGGACGGGACTGAAACGATAGCCCAGCGGGGAGGGCGTTTGCCTTGCACGCCGCCGACCCGGGTTTGATTCCCAGCATTTTGTATGGTCCCCTGAGCACCGCCCGGAGTGATTCCTGAGTGCAGAGCCAGGAGGAACCCCTGAGCATCGCCAGGTGTCACCCCAAAATAAATCCAAAAAAATAAAAATAAAAATAATAAATCGGGGGGCGGGGAGAGAGGAGTCATTCAGCCCATGTCCCCTTGCTGGGCCCAAGTGAACCCCATGTGGGGAGAGGCTGGGGACTTGCTGAGCTCCCTTCCAGGCGCCCTAGAATGGGCCCGTTCAGGGCCACCCTTCCCAATCCAGGACCCCCGCGACCCCCTCTCCCTGCCACACCTGAGGGTCCCACAGGCCAGCGTGCTCACTCCCACTTCCACGCGGCTTGGCCAGAGGACGGACCGGACAGTCTGTCCCTCTGGGGAGGGAGTGAAGAACTGAAGAGCTGCCCCCTGCTCTTGCCAAGCCCTGTCCCACCCGCATGCCTCTCACTGGCTGTGCCCGACCACCTGCCTTTGGATGTGTCCCCCACCACCACCACCATCCCCGCGGCATCCGCAGGCCCCGCGCGCCCCCTGCTGGCCGCTGCTCTGCCTGCACCTCCGCGCCCCGCCGGGGCCCTGCGCCTCTGTGCTGAGGGGCAGCGCGAGGGTCAATTTCCTCCCCCGGGCCCGGTCCTTGCACCCCACACCCAAGTACCCAAGTACCCAGGGGAGGGAGGCTTGACATGCCCATCTTTTTTCTTTTTTCTTATTTATTTTTTGCATTTTAGGTCACACCCGGCGATGCACAGGGGTTCCTCCTGGCTCTCCACTCACCAGTTACTCCTGGCGGCGCTCAGGGGACCATATGGGATGCTGGGACTCGAACCCACATCGGCCGCGTGCAAAGCAAACGCTCTACCCGCTGTACTATCACTCCAGCCCTTTTATTTATTTTTGCTTTTTGGGTCACACCTGGCGATGCACAGGGGTTCCTCCTGGCTCTGCACTCAGGAATTACTCCTGGCGGCGCTCAGGGGACCACATGGGATGCTGGGAGTCGAACCCAGGTCGGTTGGCTGCGTGCAAGGCAAACGCCCTCCCCGCTGTGCTGTCTCTCCAGCTCCTTGACATGCCCATCTTAGCCTACCTCTCCCTTGCGCTTCCCTGGAGGTTAAGGGGACTCCTTGGCTCATACACATACGGGGACCGGCACAGACGCGCCCTCTCGGGACTCTGCTGACCCCAGTCCATGGGGGGCTGAGTTTGAGCAGGCGGGGGGGAGAGGACGCCAGGCGCAGGCGTTGGCACAGTGGCCCGGCTTGGGAGATGAAGACGACCCCAGCAGGTCCCTGTCCCCAACCTTAAATTTCTCATAGCCGCCGCTTCCTCCAGTTCAAGTCCTGAAGGGGTCAAGGCCAGCGCAGGAGGCAGGGCCCCAGCAGGGATGGGAAGGGAAGGGGGGGAGCTCCTAGGGGCGGGGCTGGCACCCCTGGGCACTCACGTGCAGGCGTGCTCGCGTGCATGTGCACTTCCCCGCATCCACACGTGTGTCCCTGTGTCCACGCACACACGCATACATGTATCGCAGACATACATGCCTGCACGCATGGGCAGAAGTGCAGGCCCTCCTACGGCCCTTAATACCGACCTGCTGACTTTTTTCCATCACTCAAGTCCTCTCAACCTAGTTTCCGACACCCCTAAATAAGGGGAGGGCTAATGGGGACTCTGGGGCCAGGCTGACCACAGGTAAGAACCCTGGTTTGGCTTTACTGCCCACTGGCTCTGCCACCATGACTGTGTGCAGCTTTGCAGAGCCTCAGTTTCCCCATCTGTAAAAGTGGGTGAGGAGGGTGCCAGTGGGCTGTGAAGGAGGAAGGAGCTAAAGCCATGGTCAGCCAAGTAGAGGGAGGCACCGGCAAGTGGCAGCAGACGGATCCCCACCCTCCGGGCCCTGTGTGCCTGGACCCCTCAGTAGGCGCCCGCATGCCTACTGAGGCCTCGCACCCTGAGCCTGGAGCCCCAGCAGGCACCGGGCCTCAACCAGCGGGGCCTCTTCTGTTCACAGCGGCTGAGTCGGCTGAGTCGCATCCAACCCCACCTCCCCCCAGCCCCGCCCGATGGGACAAGGATCCCTCCCTCTGCCTCTCAGGGCCCACGTATTTAGGGAACCAGATGGAGAATTGCAGTACCACCCGCCTCCCACCACTGCAGTCTCTGCCCTGACCACAGCGTAGTGGGGGCACTGGGTCTCCTTCCTGAGGCTGGGGAGTCTGCCCGGAGCCCCTGCCCAGTCCTCCCCACAAGCCCCAGGCCTGTACTGGGGTGAGGTGTGGGAGAACCAGCACCCCTTCTCCCACCCCTCACCTACTCTCCTCAGGGACCCCCCAAACTCCTTTTTCCAGAACCCTGCCCCGTGCCCCTGCTCCCCTCCACAGCCTCCCCTGCGCTGGGCTCTGAGAAAAAAAAAAAAGGAGCTTAGAGAACTGCCAGTCTGAGCTGGTCCAAATGGTCCTGAGAACATCCCGAGGGGCAGGGACAGCCCAGTGGCAGCCCCCTGCCCCCACCTACACACACACACACACACACACACACTCACACACACACTCCACATCCTTTCAGGCCTTAAGGGATGACCTGCGACTCGGTCTGCCCATCCACACCCCCAGAAGGGCAGAAACAGTCATCTGGAATGGCAACCAAGCTCAGCTGAGAGCGTTCCCCCCCGTCCTCCAGAAACTGACCTCTGAGTGGCCACGGGATCAGAGAGGCCCGGTTCCTTCCAGTTCTCCCTGGAGTCAGTCAGGGCCATCTCAAGCCTCAGGTGTGGGGTCCAGAGAGTAGCACAGGCATGAAGCCAGCACCAAGAACGTCATTTTACACACGGATACCCTGGGGCCTAGCTCTCGGCTCGCCTTTGGGCTGGCTGCCGGGCCAGCCTGCCCACCTCCGGGAGACAGACAAGGCCCCAGGACGCCCAATCTGGTTGTGCACCAGGACTGCCTGGCAACTGGGCTTAGGAAGCTTGTTGTGTGCTGAGGCTGTAAGCTGAGGCTGTGGTCAGGGGTTATGTTGGGGGGGGGCTGTAAGCTGGGGCTGGGGGCAAGGGCTTTGGGTAGGGGCTATGGGCAGGGGCTGGGAGCTGACTGTGTGTTGGGCAGAGAGAAAAGGCCAGGTGCTCCAGAGTCAGCAGTGACAGGTACCAGGGCCTCTGGGAGAAAAGGCAACCACTGACCACTCAGGGCCCGGCATCGGGTCCTACTTCGGTCACTGACTCAGGGCCAATGTCCAGCCGTCTGTCCGGTACAAAAGGGGGCTGGCGCTCCCAGAACATGCTCCCACACTGTGCAGGCCAGGGTGGGGGCAGCTGGAAGGGGGCTCTCCCCAGCCCCCTAAGGCAGCTCAGCCCTAAGCTTGCCCTGTGATCTCAGACACCAGTGGTGGGTCCCAACTACACGCATGCACACACACACAGGCATACACACCCACCCTAGTCTGTCCTAGAGCTCTGTTTGTGCGACTGGCCCCTGGACATGTCCTGTCCACCCTGCCCGCAGTGACCCCCGCAGGCTCGTCTCAGGTGGCTGCCCGCCCCCCTGGGAAACTCGGGAACTCGGAGGGGGGGCCGAGCCCGGCAGCGGGGCGCGGTCGGGAGCGTCAGTCCCCGCAGCGCTGACGTCTGGTGTCCCCCGGCGTGCCCGGGCAGGAGGACTGGACCGGACGGGACGCGGGCGGCGCCGCCACACCTGAGCCCGCCGCATTCCGGGGCAGCCGGCGCGGGCCCCGGGAGGCGGAGCCGCCAACACAGGTGGGCAACGCCCCTGCCAGCCTCCTGGGCTCCGGCAGGCTTCAGAACCTTCCAGGGGCCTGGGCTGGGGACTGCCCCAAAGTTCTGGCCACCACCTTGCGGGGATCCTCATCCACTTCTCTCTTCACCCCCTCTGGTCCGTCCCCCAGGACCCCCATCCCGCTCCAGCCCAGCACTGGGCACGTCCGCGCTCAGGCTGCCCAAGTGCCCGGATCCCAGGAGGTGGGACTGGCCAAGCACTCACCCCCCAGGCTGCCCTGCAGCCCCCCGATGCCACAGAGGTGGCAGCCAGGGGCTGGAGCCATAGCACAGCGGGGAGGGCGTTTGCCCTGCAGTGGCCAACCCGGGTTCGATTCCCAGCATCCCATAGGGTCCCCCAAGCACCGCCAGGAGTCATTCCTGAGTGCAGAAGCCAGGAGTAAGCCCTGAGCATCCCGGGTGTGACCCAAAAAAGCCAAAAATAAATAAAATAAATAAAAATAAAAACGAAGATGTGGGGCTGGAGTGATAGCACAGCGGGTTCGATTCCCAGCATCCCATAGGGTCCCCCGAGCACCACCAGGAGTGATTCCTGGGAGCAAAGCCAGGAGTAACCCCTGTGCATCACCGGGTATGAGCCAAAAAGCCAAAAAAAAAAAGAGAGAGAGAGAGATGGCAGCCAAATAAAGCCTGCCCTCTTGCTTTATGAAGCCACATGACATCTTTTTCTACAAAGAACAAACCTACACACACACACACACACACACACACACACACACACACACACAGCCTTGTATCTGTCCTCAATCCCTGTTCCATGGCCAGCCTTCTGTGGATATTCCCTCTGTCCCTCCCCAGCCATGTCCCTCCCGCCATGACGTCCAGGGCCCATCGGCTCCATCGGGAGCAAGCACGGAGCTGCTGCAGGACCCAGGTCTGAACATGGGGCCCTGCCGGCCCACAGCCGGTGTCTGAGGCCCAGGTCTGAAGTGCAGGGACAGTGTCCCCTGCCTGTGGCTGGGGCTGCTTTGCACAGCAGAGAAGCTCACTTGAATGCCTGGAGCAGCTCTCAGATGTCACAGGCTGCGACCCTGCTGCCAGGATAGGGGGAATGGTGCCCTCTGCCCCGCCGTGCCCTCCAGAATCCTTGAAACTGCAGCAAAGTCAGTGATGACACTGAGCAGAGGCTCCTCCCGCCAGCCCTGGCCAGGGCCCAGGCCCAGCCTGCAGTCCAGAAATCCAGGGCCTGCAGACCGACGGAGTGGCAGGATGGGCCAGCGGACTGAGGAAGGGGACAAGAAGTGCCCCGCAAGTGAATCCCCAGAACGGAGCCTTGGGGTTCCCCAATCCCACAGGGCATGGGGGGAGGTGGAGGGAGGCCCCACGCTCAGCTCAGGACATTCTGCAGCCTGTGGACAGAACAAGCAGAGCCCAAGGCCCACACACAGCAGGAGAGAACGTGAGCTACCTTCTGGAGAGTGGACTGGGTCCCAGGGGTAGTCACAAGCCTGTTGGAGTCACTGTGGGCAGGGCGGACGGACATGCCCAGAGGCCAGTCCCACAAACAGGGGGTACTAGGACAGGTGTGAGGGGTGTGTGTGTGTGTGTGTGTGTGTGTGTGTGTGTGTGTGTGTGTAACTGGGAGCCCCAGACCCACCGCTGGTGTCTGAGATCACAGGGCAAGCTTAGGGCTGAGCTGCCTTAGGGGGCTGGGGAGAGCCCCCTTCCAGCTGCCCTCGCCCTGGCCTGCACAGGGTGGGGGCATGTTCTGGGAGCCCCAGCCCCCTTTTGCACCGGACAGACGGCTGGACATTGGCCCCGAGTCAGTGACCGAAGTAGGGCCCGACGCCGGGCCCGGAGTGGTCAGCGGTTCCCCTAGAATTTTTCAAGGCCATTCTGGACTCGGGGAATCCTTCCTGCGAGGGGCAGGGCGGGCCTGTCAGGGCGGGAGCAGGCACCGCCTGCCTCTGCGTTGGCCTTGTTTTCTCACAAGTTGCCTAGTCGGTTCTGGCTCCGGGGAAGGTTCGGAGCAGTCCCCACCCCGGGAGTGGGCAGGGCTGAGGCCCCGGGAGCAGAGCAGGACAGGAAGCACACGGCCTGCTCCCAGGCCTGCCACCTCCTCACCTCCTCCCACTCCCAACTGGGCCACCTAGGTGCGCCCCCAAACAGAGCTGAACCACCCTCAGGACCAGACCCTCCCAGAGGGGGACAGAACACAAGCACAGTGAGGTGCGGGACACAGGGCAGGCCTGGGGGTCCGAGCAGACATCTGAGCCTCTGTCCCCCTCAAAGGCCACAGTGAGGGCCTGGCCCAGGGGCAGAGGAGAGGCACTCAGCTGCCGGGATCCCGTCTGAGAATGCTCGTCTTTGAAGGGGGCACGGGGAGACTCCTGGCAGTGCTGCAGGGGCCCCGGGGAGTGCCAGGGACTCCACCTCGGGTCAGATGCGTACAAGGGGAGCACCTGAGCCCCTTGGACTCTCTGGCCCGAGAATGCTGGAACGGGGGGCTGCTGTGTGACGCCGTCCCCTCCAGAACTCAGGCCCCAGAGCACGGCACAGCTCAGCTTCCCACGGGAGCCTTAGTGATTCCAGCCTGTCTGCGAGGATGCAGCCGACCTCCCCACCCTGGGACCTCGGACCTGAGAGCTGCCCCAGCCAGGGAGCAGAGGAGCTGGCCCTGCCTCCAGCCCGGCCAGACGCCAGAGCTTGGGGAAGGTGGCGCCCCAGGGTGGCAGCCTGGGCCTACTGAGAGTCTGCAATTAAAGGGCACTCCATGGGCCTCTGTTGCCCAGCTGACCCCTTCACGGGACAGAAGAGGAAACTGAGGCTCAGCAAGGTCCTTAGCCAAGGCCAGGGCCACGGCACTGTTGATCTGGGCCTCTGGCCGCCTCCCTGCTTTCCAGGTGGCACAATGGGGCCCCCGCTCTAGGTCTGGGGGACGGCAGGTGTTCCAGGACGTGGGGGCACAGAGGAGGGTGCCCAGTCCCCCCCCCAGATGTGGAGGCAGGCTGGGGCAGTGGGGAGGCCTGCAGGCAGGGCGGGGCGGCTTAGAGAATCGGAGGAGGAGGGCTGGCGCATTGGGAGCCTTGCCCTTTGACCCCCAACTGATCTGAGCAGCCGGTTCCACCAGCAGAGGGTCCAAAGGAGGCCCCCGCCCGCCCTGAGAGGACCCCCAGGGTTTGCAGGTTGCCTCCTGGGCAGCAGGACCCAGGGTTCACACTCTGGCCCTCAGCTCGTGTGCCCTGGGCCAGCACTCACCCCTCCTCCTCTCTCTCTGGCTCTGGCCCTCACACACACACACACACACACACACACACACACACACACATACGAAGACACACACACAGAATCACATACACAGAAACAGACGCACACTCATACATACAGAGACACACAGACATACACACACAGACACAGAAGACACACACATGGACACACAGAGACACACACTCGCACATTCATACACTCACACACACAGAGACACACACACAGACACAGACTCGCATAAACAGACACACACACAGACACACACTTATATACAGAGACACACACAGATATACACACACAAACCCAGAAGACGCAAAGAAACACACACATTCATATACTTACACACAGAGACACAGACACACACACACATAGACACAGACTCGCATAAACAGACACGCACTTATACACACAGAGACACACAGACATACACACACAAACATAGACATACACACAGATACATATACTCACTCACACACACAGAAACACACTCAGACACAGACAGGCACACAGACACACACTCACGCACACGCACACACTCACTCACACACACACAGACAGGCACATACAGAAACGCACAGACACGCCCAGATGCACTCGCACAGAAATGTACACACACACACACACACACATGCTTGCACACATAGAGACATGCACATAGAGACACACACGCAGCTGCCCGGGGGGTTTCCCGTCCCTGGCACTGTGTAGTGGCCGGGGCCATGCCCGCCTCACGGACAGGGCCTCGATGCCAAGCAGCCGGGGCCGCTCCCTGCCTGTGAGCCTGTGAGGGACGGAGGAAGTGGCCGAAGCCAAGGTTCCGGAAAGAGCTGATGGGTGGGACCAGGCCCACCACAGTGAGGACAGATGGGCTGAAAAGGGGTCACTCAGAGGGGCTGGAGTGACAGCTCGGCAGGCAGGGTGTTTGCCTTGCACGTGGCTGACCTGGGTTCGATTCCCAGCATCCCATATGGTCCCCTGAGCACCACCAGGAGTGACTCCTGAGTGCAGAGCCAGGAGGAACCCCTGACCCAAAAAGTTAAAAAAAAATTAAATTTTTAAATTAAAAACTGAAGTGGGCATTCACCGGCTCTGTGAGTAGGGACCACCCTCCACAGTCTCCCGTGTCATGGGGAATCACGGAACCTGCTCCCCGGGCTGTCTGCCAGGCAGAGCAGCACACAGAGGTCCAGGAGGCCCTGCCCTGGCCCGCTGGGAGAGGGTCGCTCCCCTCAGAGCTCCACATCGTATCTGCCAAGCCCATGCCCGGCACCCTCTGCAGCCAGGTAGCATGCCCTGCCCTGGAAGTGTCTGTCTGTACCCGAGGCTGGGTATGAATCCAGGGCGCCCTCAGACGGGGAAGCCGCACCCCAGTGACTCAGGGCCGTGGCATGCGCCCGACCAAGGCCAGGGTGGAGAGCAAAGCCACCAGCTCAGGCATCCAGCCTGTCACACAGAGACACGCCCAGCCAGGTGCCTGACCACAAGACGCCCCTCACTCAGACCACAGGGGCGGCTGGCAGAAGACAGGAGTTAGGTGAAGGCCTCAGGGACCCCACACACCACTGGGCGTCGGGTTCCAACTCAGCCCCCTGCCTGAGGCCCAGGGGTGGGCAGCGACTCTTGAGGAAGAGGGGCTGGGGGAGGAGAGGCCGGCCGAGGGGGCTCTGAGCCCTGCTGGTCAGAGGGCACAGACTGGAACCGGCCCTCCCATGTGGAGCACAGCAGGGAGGGCCTTGCACACAGCCGGCCCGGGTTCGACCCCTGGCATCCCATATGATCCCCTGAGCAGTGTCAGGAGTGATCCCTGAGTGCAGAGCTAGGGGACACCCCTGAATGTCCACCCTCCCCCACAAAGACCCAACAACGCGACAAACCAAAGACTCTGACAGCATAAGCTGAGCCTGCCTGGCCGCTGATCCTCCAGCCAGGCCAAGCTGTCCCTCGCCGGAACTGAGCCTCAGCCTGAAGCGGCCCAGACACTGGGCTGAGCTGCGTGGAGCTGTGGAAGGAGGACAGGGGGCCCAGGACGGGGGACAGCCCCAAAGCCCAGTGCAGTCCAGTACAAAATGTCAACCCACTGGCCCGAGAAGGCCCTGCCTGGCTAAGGAGCCCAAATTCCACCACCACCGGGATCAGGTCCCCAGCCAAGACCCCAAGCAGCTGACAGCAACCCGATAAGTGGGGAGAAGCAGACCCCCGTGGATACAACTAGCACCCCCAAACATCCCTAACCCTAACAGACACTGTCACCGGACCCCAAAGGGTGTCTGCTGTTAGTCTGCACCCTCTCACACCCACCCCAGCACCTCGCCCGGGTCTGACGTGGCATCCACCCCAAATCTAAGCCAAACCCCAAACCCATGCCAAGGTTGGAGCCCCACTCCCAATCCAGGGGCTCCTCTGCGCCCCAGAACCCAGGGCCATCGCGTGCCAAACCCCAACTCTGAGCCCCCCGCCGTTCTCGAGCCAGACTTTCACCCCGAGTCCCCACATCAGCCCTGGTCCTGCTCTCAATCCAGGCCATTTCCCCCCGCCAGGGAGCCTTTATAGCCCCCAAAACCCTAATGCCCATTCCACCACCTGCTTGACCCCCACACCAGCCTCCCTCAAGCCGTGCACCGAGCCGGAAGTCAGGGCCCACATGCCAAGCAGGGAGTGGAGATAGAAGGACACGGGTCGCCACGGACCACGCCCCCCCCAGCCACCCCTGCCAACATTCCACTGGGCAGGACGGCGGGGTGTCATCCACCCTCGGGACCTGCCCTAGCCTGTCCGCTCCACAGCGTGGGGCAGAGGGGGCAGCTCAGAGCAGACCAGATGCCCACCGAGCCCCCCACCTCGTGCAGGAGCCAGTGAGTCTGACATCCACTCCTGGCCACGCCCCTCCCTGACCAGGGTAAGGCTCAAATCTCAGTCCCTGGAAATGTGCCAACAGCCTCCCTCCCCTCCCCCCCCCCCCACCAGCCCCTGGCCCCACACCCACCTCCCGCCATCCCCACTCCACCCCACCTTTGTATCTGCCCTCAGCGCCCCTCTCCTGCCAGCCAGCACCCCTGCACTCCCAGTGGGCCAGGTCCTCAGGGGAAACAGGGAGGGCTCAGCACCCTCCTGCCCGGCCGTCAGGCTGCTGGCAGTTCTGCGCAAACGTTTCTCTCTGTCTCCCCAAGAGCCTCTCAGGCGGGTCCAAGCACCACACCTACCCTCCCAGCCCCCACACGGCCCATCAGCCTGCAGGACAGGACCCCCGAGTGAGCGGGAGGCCCAGACCCCTTGTCCCCAAGTGGGTGTCCAAGCCTCGCTTCCGGTACCCACCGGGCAACAGGCATCTGGCCACATCTCAGGCCGCCGCCAGCCTGGGACTCACCCCAGAGGTCTGGTTAAGTGTTTGGAGAGGCAACACAGGGCTCCCCCACACCTGGGCCCAGAATCTGGTTGCTAACACGGCAGCCCCAGCCTCCTCCTCCTCCCCTCTCCTCACCCCTGCCGGCCTCCGCCACCTGACTCTGCGCCTCTAGAGGGTCTTGGTCCACTCGGGAGAGGGCTCGGGCCTTGGCGGAGCAGCACTCAGCTGCCCAGTGCTTAGCGCGCAGTTGTCAGGTCACCCCCCACTTCTCAAGGTCAATGTCCACAGTCCTGGTCACTCAGTCAAGGGCCCCACAGGTGCCAGACCCCCAGTCCCTCTTGGGCTAGACAGTGTGACCAAAGCAGGTCAACCCACTACGAGACGCCCTGCCCCAGCCCTGGGGGCTCCCCTTCTCCCTCACTTACCCACCTCCCTGCCCTGTAGCTTTGAGGCCCGGCTTTGCCGTCCCACCCCCAGCACCCCGAGGATGCAGTGGGGTTGGGGTGGGGTGTCCCCAGGCCGGCTCCCTGGCACTGCCCAGGTGCCCTTTCGTGTTTGGGTGCCACACCGGGTGGTCTGAGCCTCATTCCTGGCAGGCTCCAGGGACCACATGGGGTGCTGTAGACTGAACCCTGGTCTGCCACGTGTGAGGCAAGTGTGCTCTGGGCCGGACCCCCAGCCCTCCCCGTTGGCAGCTTGCAGGGTCTCTGGAGAGCTAGGTGCCTCCCTCTGCGACTCCGATCTCGTGAGACTGACACTGGTGTCACTGTCCCGGTTTTACTAAGACAGTAACAGGCTGCAGCAGGATGACTGTCCCAAGGACCCCCCCCCCAAGCCCTCCCACCCAAAGAACAGGGGACCTGCCCCAGCAGGTGCGGAGGAAAGGAGGGCAGAGCCGAGGTCAGACTTTTCTCTAAGTCCTTAAAACCCTAAGTAAGGGGGCTGGAACAATAGCACAGCAGGTAGGGCATTTGCCTTGCACGCGGCTGACCCAGGTTCGATTCCCAGCATCCCATATCCTCCTCTGAGCACCACCACCACCAGAAGTGATTCCTGAGTGCATGAACCAGGAGTAACTCCTGTGCATCGCCAGGTGTGACCCAAAAAAGAAAACAAAACAAACAACAAAAAAAAACCCTATGTAAGGGGGCTGGAACGATTCTAGTACAGTGGGTAGGGTGTTTGCCTTGCACACGGCTGGCCCGGGTTTGATCCCCAGCAACCCACATGGTCACTCAAGCACCGCCAGGAGTAATTCCTGAGTGCAAAGCCAGGAGTAAGCCCTGGGCATTCCTTTCCAAAAAGGAAAAAAAAAAACTATCTAGGGGGTCTCCAGCCTTGGGGTGCAGACAGGACCCTGAACCCTGCCCAGGGAGTCTTCAGCCTTGGGGTGCAGACAGGACCCCGAACCCTGCCCAGGGGGTTTCCAGCCTTGGGGTGCAGACGGGACCCCGAACCCTGCCCAGGGAGTCTTCAGCCTTGGGGTGCAGACAGGACCCCGAACCCTACCCAGGGGGTCTACCTAAGGGGTTCCTAGCCTTGGGTGCAGACAGGACCCCAAAGCCCCTGGCCCATAACTGATCAAGTAGCCGATGCTCCAGCCTGCGCCCCCCCAACACGCTCAAACCACTGTGCAGCCCCACGCACCCCCACCCCCGCCCCTGTCCCAGTTCCCGGCCGGGCAGCGCCCACCCAGACCGGCCAGACCGGCTGCACCGGCCCGGCCCTCGGTTCTCCCGAGATTCCGCGCTGCAGCCGAGCCTCCCTGGGCCGCGGGTTCCGCAGGGCAGGGGCGCCCCCTGCCGACCTGGGCGGGACAGGCAGGCCGGGAAGGGGACCCGGGTGTATGCTCAGAGGTCCCGCGAGGCCCAGGCACATGCTCTGAGAGTCCAGGCCCTGGCTGGGCCCCGCTATTGCTCTCTGCGAGTTTCACCTCATTTCTGCACCCAGAGCCCACGTTGTGTGCTGTGTTGCCCCCGCAAGCTGTATCGCCTCTCCCGAGTATCTTGTACTTGACGGCAGATGCCTTGGAGAAATCACTTGATCACTTGACATCCTGTTACATCATCATTTGCTCAAGCGGGCACCAGTAACATCTCCAGTCGTCCCTGTTGCGTGCTAATGTAGCCCAGTGGCGTCTGCTCGCTCCAGGAACACGAAGAGCATTAAACCGTTTGTTCAGGGTCTTGACAAAGAAGTCTGAGCATCTCATAGGTGGGCGGCCACGCACTCTTTTGACGTCCTGTGGAATGGCTCTAGTCCAGCAGTCGTCTCCAAATCTCATTACGTGTCCAGCCCATCTGATTTTCGATGCTTTGTCAAACGACACAGCGTCCCTGATTCTTGACTGTCGATGGAGGTCGGAACTCCGGATTCTTTCTCTATTTTGAGTGAAGCGTGATACTCCAAGCATAGCTCTTTCGATTCCTCTTTGGGAGACCCGAATAGCATTCTCATCCTGTTTGCGTAGGGCCCAGGTCTCTGAGGCGGATGTTAATGCAGGAAGAACAGTGGAATCGAAGAGATGTGCCCGGAGCCAGAGGTTCTTTGTCCTCTTAGCATTTCGTCAATGTTCTTGAAGGCATTCCAAGCCGCTCTCTTCCTCCTTCACAACTCAGGTGCCAGGTCATTCGTCATGTTGATTTCTCGACCTAGGTACACATAGCTGTTGCATTCGGAAATGTTCATCCCATTGAGAGTGAATGGAATGTCAGAAACGAGACCGTTTCTCATAAACACTGTCTTTGTGAGATTCAGCTGTAGTCCGACCTTTTCACACTCGCGGCCAAAGTCAGCCAGCATTTGTGCTGCTTGGCTGATGTTTGGTGTTATTAAAACAATGTCATCAGCGAAGCGAAGGTGGTGTATTTGCTGACTGTCTATCTTCACTCCCATTCCTTCCCATTCCAGTCGTTGCATGATGTTCTCGAGGGTGGCACTGAAGAGTTTCGGTGAAATGGTATCACCCTGCCAAACCCCTCTCCTGACATCAACGATCACTTCTTTGTAGAATGGTGAGATCCTGGTAGTGAATCCGCAATACAGCTCACGGAGGATCTTGATGTATTGAGTCTGAATGCCCTGTTTGGCTAGGGCCTCGATGACTGCTTCCGTCTCAACAGAATCAAAGGCCTTCTTTAAATCAATGAACGTTAGACAGAGCGACATTTTGAACTCCTGAGAAACCTCAATGAGCTTGGTTATCGTGTGGATATGGTCGATTGTGCTAAATCCTTTTCAGAAACTGGCTTGCTCGCATGGTTGTCCTTCATCTAGTATTCTGCCAATCCTATTCAGGATGACTCGAGTGAACAGCTTGTAGACGACAGACAACAGGCAGATCGGGCGATAGTTGCCAATGTTGTGGATGTCTCCCTTCTTGTGCAGTAGTACAGTCCTGCTGATTTTCCACTGGGACGGAACCTTGCATTCAGACAGGTAGCATGTGAAGAGCTGAGCCAGTGTATTGATGAGTACTGACGGCAGGTTCTTCAGGTATTTGGGTCTGACTTTGTCTGGGCCAGGTACTGTTCACTTCTCCTTTTTTTTTATGTAGGAGTACTGGCCAAGAGCATTGATTCATTCGAATGCCTAACAACCCGAATCGGACGTTTACATTTGAATAGATATGGCTCACTGCCTGCAGTTTCTATCTTCGTTGTCTACGCACCAACATCTCATTATGATGAAAGAGAAATCGAGAAGTTCTACATGGAGCTAGAGAAGTTCTATAAAGAAGACCACACCTTCTACAAGATCATTGTGGGTGTGATTTTAATGCCAAGATAGGACCAAGAAGATCAGCTGAAGAACTTCACATCGGGACCCATGGCCTAGAATGGAACGAACAGGGTGAGAGACTGTCTGAGTTCATCATGTCTACCAAGACCATTCATGGTAACTCACAGTTCCAGAAGGCAGAATCTAAACGTTGGACATGGGAGTCTCCCGGTGGACAATTCCACAACGAAATAGACCACATCATATTCAATCGAAGGTTTTACCTGACTGATGTCGCTGTTGTCCCAAAATTTCAAACGGGATCGGACCACCGTCTCCTTCGTGCAAAATTCTACTTCACAGAGCGGGGAGAAAGGGCTGCAAAGTTCAAAAAGAGAACTCCCGAATGACCACCAACTGGGAACTCTTTGGTACTATTGCGGCAACATGGGAAGATGCCATTGTTGACAACATTGACGAGGAATACGATCGACTGGTTCAGCACCTCCATGAATGTGCGAGGAACGCCAAGAGAGAGATAGCCACAAAAAATTGCCTATCTTCGAAAACTCGTGAGCTAATTCGCCAACGTGGTTTGGCGCATGCCTCAGGCAACCGCAAGCTAACATCCGAGCTCGCAAAGCAGTGCAGAGATGCGATCAAGGAAGACCTCAAAGAGAGAAGAGCAGAAGTACAGGTAGATGCGGCAGAAGCCGGGAAAAGTATTCGTAACGCCCGCCTGTCCTTCGCCAACTACAAGACCAAGATGACTGCCCTCCGACGTCCTGATGGATCCATCACATCCTCCAGAACGGCAATGGAGAAGATTATCCATGACTTCTACTCAAATCTCTTCGATAGCCATGTCCACTTGCCGACATACCAAATTCCACAGGATGGATATGTCGTTCCCAACGTTCTCCCTTCCGAAATCCGACACGCCATTTTGTCGGTAAAGAAACAAACAGCACCCGGCCCAGACAAGGTCAGACCTGAACACCTGAAGAACCTGCCGTCAGTACTCATCAATACACTGGCTCGGCTCTTCACTCGCTACCTGTCTGAATGCAAGGTTCCGTCCCAATGGAAAACCAGCAGGACCGTACTACTGTTCAAGAAGGGAGACATCCATGACATTGGCAACTATCGCCCAATCTGCCTATTGTCTGTCATCTACAAGTTGTTCACTCGAGTCATCCTAAATAGGATTGGCAGAACACTAGATGAAGGACAACCATGTGAGCAAGCAGGGTTCCGCAAAGGATTCAGCACCATTGACCATATCCACACGATAACCAAGCTCATTGAGGTTTCTCGGGAGTTCAAGATGCCGCTCTGCTTAACGTTCATTGATTTAAAGAAGGCCTTTGATTCTGTTGAGACGGAAGCGGTCATTGAAGCCCTAGCCAATCAGGGCATTCAAGCCCAATACATCAGGATCCTCCGTGAGCTGTATTGCGGATTCACTACCAGGATCTCACCATTCTACAAAGAAGTGATCGTTGATGTCAAGAGAGGGGTGCGGCAGGGTGATACCATTTCACCAAAACTCTTCAGTGCCACCCTCGAGAACATCATGCGACGACTGGAATGGGAAGGAATGGGAGTGAAGATAGATGGTCGGCAACTACACCACCTCCGCTTTGCTGATGACATTGTTTTAATAACACCAAACATCAGCCAAGCGGCACAAATGCTAGCCGACTTTGACCGTGAGTGTGGAAAGGTAGGACTACAGCTGAATCTTACGAAGACAATGTTTATGAGAAACAGCCTTGTTCCTGACGCCCCATTCGCTCTCAATGGAACGACCATCTCCGAATGCAACAGCTATGTGTACCTAGGTCGAGAAGTCAACATGACAAATGACCTGGCACCCGAGCTGCGCAGGAGGAAGAGAGCAGCTTGGAACGCCTTCAAGAACGTCGAAGAAATAGCTAAGAGGACGAAGAACCTCCGGCTCCGGGCACATCTCTTTGATTCCACTGTTCTTCCTGCATTAACATATGCCTCAGAGACCTGGGCCCTACGCAAACAGGATGAGAACGCTATTCAGGTCTCCCAAAGAAGAACAGAAAGAGCTCTGCTTGGAATATCACGTTTCACTCAAATGAGAGAAAGAATCCGGAGTTCTGACATCTGTCGACGATCAAGGATCAGGGACGCTGTCTCATTTGCCAAGGTGTCGAAAATCAGATGGGCTGGTCACGTAATGAGATTTAAAGACGACCGTTGGACTAAAGCTGTTACTGATTGGATTCCATGGGATGTCAAAAGACCGCGTGGCCGCCCACCTACCAGATGGTCAGACTTCTTCGTCAAGATCATGAACGATCGGTTTGAGGCCCTTCATGTTCCCGGAGCGAACAGATGCCATTGGGCTACACTAGCTCGCGACAGGGACAAATGGAGACGTTACTGGCGCCCGCTCGAGCAAATCGACGACTAACGGGAAGTTAAGTGATTAAGTGATTAAGGAGTACTGCTATTTATTCAGCCACTGATTAGCTGATTGAATTGGGCATGAACTCCACCTTACTTTTTTTTCATAATTTTATTTATTTGTTTCTTCTTATATTTATTTATTGAATCACTGTGGGAAAAGTTACTAAGCTTTCAGGTTTAAGTCTCAGTCATACAATGATCAAACACCTTTCCCTTCCCCAGTACTCATTTTTCACCACCAAGAACCCCAAAATACCCCCCTCCCACCCCTCCCAATGCCTGTGAAGCAGGTGATTTCTACTTAACTCTTCCCTACATTGATTACATTCATTACTTCAACAAAAGATGCACCATTATTGTTTAGAATTTCCCCCCCAACAATCAGAATTTCTGAAAAGGCATTGTGAACTATTTGGTTTTCTATGGCTGGTTATGAGAATCATATAATGTCACACAGTCGCGATTTTGGATTTCTGCAAAGTGCCAGATCATTACGAGATTGGTTTCTGTGTGTCTGGTGTTATGGTTGTGCCGGAGAGCTGCTCGTGGGGGGCAACTTGTGACCTCTGTAGGGCGTGAAGGACAAGCTGGTACTGCCTCCCTTCCCATGAGACTGCAGTTGCCCTGTCACCGCCGGCTCATACCTGGCTTTCCAATAAGTTCTGAGGCGGCGGCCACCTTGTGTGCGGTCCAGATGCATTTCTGCCAGAAGCCGCTGGGTTTCAAGATTTGTTTCTGAGTTTCTGGGATTGTGGCCGTTAATCATTTGATCAGGAGCCAGAGAGGCCATTTGTAGGCGGTGACTCAGGGTCTTGTTGGGATAGGGAGGAAAGGGCCGGTTCCACTCCCATCTGGTGAGGCCCCATGTGTCTTGTCACTGCAGGCCGAAACCTGACTGTCCAGTGGCCTCTGGAGGATGGTGGTCACCGGGCCGCCAGGGGGAACAGGCCAAGGCACGAAACCTATTCCCACCTGGAGTGGCCCAGCGCCAGTAACCTACTGCAGGAACAGGACGCATTTCTGCCAAAAGGCTCTGGGTTCCGAGATTCGTTTCTGAGTCTCTGGGATCATGACCGTTAAGCAGTTCAATCAGGAACCAGAGAGGCCTTGCCTCCAATTATATAGCTGAGCCGGAGGTGGTTTGTGGGTGTGTCTCCCACATACCTAACTTTTGGCTGTTTACTTTCTTGGTAAACTTTGCCCCAAGTTTTTGGGGCCTGGCCAAAGGCACAGCAGCAATTTTGGAGTATCTGAAGTCTGACGGTGGCATCAGGCTGCTGATGCGCTCACCTCACAGGTACAGATTGACCTGCTGGCAGCACCATACCTCCTACTGTTCTCTCTTTTACTGACGAAATGGTGTGTCGGATTTCAGAAGGGAGAACCCTGGGAACCACATATCCATCCTGCGGAATTTGGTATGTGGGCAGGTGGACGTGGCTATCGAAGAGATCCGAGTAGAAGTCATGGATAACCTTCTCCATTGCCCTTCTGGAAGATGTGATAGATCCATCAGGACATTCGAGGGCAGTCATCTTGGTCTTGTAATTGGCGAAGGACAGGCGGGCATTGTAAATGCTTTTCCCGGCTTCTGCCACATCTGCCAGCACTGCTGCTCTTCTCTCTTTGAGGTCTTCCCTTATCGCTTCTCTGCACTGCTTTGCGAGCTCAGATGTTCACTTGCGGTTTCTTGAGTCTTGTGCCAAGACACGTTGGCAAATAAGCTCAAGAGTTTTCAAAGACAATCGTCTTTTTGTGGCTATCTCTCTCTCGGTGTTTCTTCGCACAATCATGGAGGTACTGAACCAATCGATCATATTCCTCGTCAGTGTTGTCAATGATGGCATCTTCCCATGTTGTCGCAATAGTGCCAAAGAGCTCCCAATTGGTGGTCGTTCTGGGAGTTCTCTTAAACTTAAATTTTGCAGCCCTTTCTCCCCGCTCTGTGAAGTAGAATTTTGCATGAAGGAGATGGTGGTCCAATTCTGTTTGGGACAACAGCAACATTGGTCAGGCAAGACCGTCGATTGAATATGATGTGGTCAATTTCGTTGTGGAACCATCCACTGGGAGACTCCCATGTCCAATGTTTAGATTCAGACTTCTGGAACTGTGAGTTACCATGGATGGTCTTGGTGGACATGATGAACTCAGACAGTCTCTCACCCTGCTTGTTCCATTCTAGGCCATGGGTCCCAATGTGGAGTTCTTCGGCTGATCTTCTCGGTCCTATCTTGGCATTAAAATCACCCACAATGATCTTGTAGAAGGTGTGGTCTTCTTTATAGAACTTCTCCAGCTCCATGTAGAACTTCTCAATTTCTGCTTCATCATAATTGGATGTTGGTGCGTAGACAACGAAGATAGAAACTGCTGGCAGTGAGCCACATCTATTCAAGTGTAATCGTCCGAGTCGGGTTGTTAGGCGTTCGAATGAATCAATGTTTATGGCCAAGTTCGTGTTGACAAGACATACAAAGCCAAACAGGCGAGTTCAGGGCCCAGGAGGGGAGTTCCAGGGGGGAATGGAGGCCAAGGAGGCCGTGTTAGAGGAGGCTGTGGGCAACGAGCCCGCAGGGAGACGCGCGTTTTGCAGAAAGCAGTAGCAAAGGGACACTGTGTTCCCTAAGAACTGGAGGCCCCAAGCCAGAGGGGACACAGAGGGGCTGGGGAAGGGGCGGGGGTGGCAGACAGGATGAGACAGGGGAGTGAAGGGCAGTCAGGGAGCGGGCCGAGGACGGGGCTAGTGGCCTCAGCAGTGGGTCATGTCTAGTTTGGGCAACCAGGTGTGTAAGAACCAGGCCAGGGACCCTCCCGAGTGCACATGAGCCGAGAACAGGAGTCACATGTGGACATGACTGTGGTCTCAGGAAAATCGCATGTGACCTGACGGGAAACAGGCAAGAGAGCAGTCGCTCTCCTTCCCTCCCCCTCCAGGCGTCCCATCCCTGACGAGGGAGTCTCACCCTGTCCCCTCCTGCCCCCTCAGCCCGGGAAGAGTTAGCAGCACCACGCAGAACAGCCCCTGGGGTGCCAGGATGCAGCTCAGCCCCGTATGTGAGAGCACATTCCCATCCAGGAGCTGGAAGATGAAAAGAAAGAGCGCTGGGAGGTGTACAGTGGTCAGGGCACATGCCTGTGCACCCAACCCTGGTTTGATTCCTGGCACCACATGGTCCTCTGAGCATCCTCTGAGCATCACCAAGTGCAGCCCTGGAGCACCCAGCACCCCCAGGGTGGACCGGGGATCCCTGGCACTGCAGGACTCAGGCATCATCACATAGAACAAAGGCTCAGGTGGTTGAGAAATTCCCATGGAGTGCCTGGACCTCCTGAGGACAGGAAGGGAGGAAGAAGGAAGGAAGGAAGGAAGGGGGAGGGAAGGGAGGAATGGAGGAGGAAGGGAGGGAGGGAGGGAGGGAGGGAGGGAGGGAGAAAAAGAAGGAAGTAAGGAAGGAAGGAAGGAAGGAAGGAAGGAAGGAAGGAAGGAAGGGAGGGAGGGAGGGAGGGAAGGAGGGAGGGAGGGAGAGAAGGAGGGAAGGAAAGAAGGAAGGAAGGAAGGAAGGAAGGAAGGAAGGGAGGAAGGGAGGAAGAGAGGGAGGAAGGGAGGGAAGGAGGGAAGGAGGGAAGGAAGGAAGGAAGGAAGGAAGGAAGGAAGGAAGGAAGGAAGGAAGGAAGGAGAAGAGAAGGGAAGGGAGGAAGGGAGGAGGAAGGGAAGGAGGGAGGGAGGGAGGGAGGGAGGGAGGGGGGAGGGAAGGAAGGAAGGAAGGGAGGAAGGGAGGAAGGGAGGAAGGGGAAGGGACAGGAGGGAGGGAAGGAGGGAGGGAGGCAGGGAGGAAGGAAGGAAGGAAGGAAGGGGAAGGGACAGGAGGGAGGGAAGGAGGGAGGGAGGGAGGGAGGCAGGGGAAAAGGCCAGGCAGGGGAAATCGCTCAGAGTTCGCACACAGGCAGCCTGGCTCCTCCCCCCAACGCCACATGAGCTCCCCTGGGACCACTCCCGAGCACGGAGCTGGATGAAGCCCGTGAGCACCACCACACCTGAGCCAAAAAATCAAAAAATAAAAGAAACCGCCCAGTGGGCCTCCTTGGCTCCTGTCCTCTCTGTCTGTGTTCTTCCACTGCCTGGGCTCCTCCATCAACTGAACCCCATCCTGGAAGTCCCGAACCCTGTCCTCTCCTCTGCGGTCCCATAGAACGCAGTGGCCCTTGCCTCCACGCAGGAGAGAAACGTCCCCCTACCACACACACACACACACACACACACACACACACACACACACACACAGTGCTCTGGGCCAGGCAGACGGGGGCCAAGAGGAACAGTGCGCTGCCTGTAGCCCTGCGCTCCTTCCCCAGGGTATAAACGGAAAAGAATGGCAAATCCCACCGTGCTCGGAGCACTGCCCGGCGCTTTAGGCAAATACATCATCTGAGTATTCAAAATCCCCCCGACGGGGCCGTTATTGTACCTCCACAGAAGCAGCCCGCCCAAAGCCCTGCAGATTCTATACTGGGCCAGGATTTCGGAGGAGCCAGCAGCTGGGATTAGCAGCTGACTCTGGCTGGCTGGGAGTTGGCCAGGGCTTCCCTTCTCAGTTTAAGGCAGCAATTCCGGGGCTGGGGCCGGAGCGAGGGCACAGCGGGGAGGGCTTTTGCCTTGCATGCGGCCGACCTGGGTTCGATCCCCGGCATCCCATAGGGTCCCCCAAGCACCGCCGGGAGTCAAAGTCAGGAGTAACCCCAGAGCATTGCTGGGGTGTGACCCCCAAAATAAATAAATAAATAAAGCAGCAATTCCACCCACCCCCAAGTCGGAAACTTCGCTTTGCCTTAGAAGGGCCGGAGCAGCGGGGAAGGGTCGATGCTGCCACCTAGAGGCAGAAAGATGAAATGCAGAGGTTTGCGTGCAGTCCCTAAGCCTCTTTCCTGGAACCCAGCGCGTTTTTTCTTTTCTTTTCTTTTCTTTTCTTTTCTTTTCTTTCCTTTTCTTTTCTTTTCTTTTCTCTTCTCTTCTCTTCTTTTCTCTTCTTTTCTCTTCTCTTCTTTTCTCTTCTTTTCTTTTCTTTTCTCTTCTCTTTTCTTCTTTTTTTCCTCTTTTCTTTCTTCTCTTTTCTTCTTTTCTTTTCTCTTCTTTTCTTTTTTCTATTCTTTTCTTTGCTTTTTTAATTTTCTCTCCTTTTGTTCTCTTCCATTCTCTTATTCTCTTTCCTTCTCTTTTCTTTCTTCTCCCTCCTCTCCTCTCCTGCCGCACCCGTGTGCTCAGGGCTTAGTCTTGGTGTTCAGGAATTACTAAGGATGATATGGAGTGCCAGGAATCAAACCCAGGTTGCTGCCTTCAAGGCAATCGCCCTGCCCACTAGGCTAGGTGCCCCAGAGGGATGTTTCTGTGAAAAAAGATCCTACTAGAATGCCCGGCACCACCCTCACACAAGTGCTATAGACCTAACTGCAGCTGAACCAGAGACAGCTCAGTGCAGAAATGTCACTAGAATACTGTCTCTCTGGTGGGCCCAAGTTGTTTGTTGCTGTTGTTGTTTTTACAAACCCTGGTGACAGAAACTCTGAAACCCAAGCCCTGGGCTCAATCTTCAATACACCAAATAATAATAAAAAAATTAACTTTAAAATAAAATAAAAATTGGGGCTGGAGAGATAGCACAGCGGGGAGGGCGTTTGCCTTGCACGCGACCGACCCAGGTTCGATTCCCAGCATCCCATATGGTCCCCTGAGCACCGCCAGGAGTAACTCCTGAGTGCAGAGCCAGGAGTAACCCCTGTGCATTGCTGGGTGTGACCCAAAAAGCAATAAATAAATAAATAAATAAAATTCTGCATCCCTGTGCAGTC